>NC_140583.1:125288862-127688862 GCF_964204655.1 Triturus cristatus
GAGGAGAATAGTAAGTATAATCCTATCCTGCACCTGTCCTGAAGTCTTCGTCTCTTGACTCTTAATCAGGTGACCTCCATCAATCCTTTTGGCCAGGGGTTGTGTTTCCTGTTTCATTTGGTAACTATCACTCTTCCTTAAATTTTGAATACTTGCTGCAAAATACAGATTATTGTGTCTTTTGTCTCTTCATCTATCACTCTGAATGCATTTGAGTTTGTTGAAAGAGTCTGTATTTTGAATGAAAATTGATAAATTAATTTTCCTCTCCCATGAAAGTTGATGGAGTTTGTCGGCTTTTTGTATGATTGCTTTCTTTTCATTTTCTTTTTCTCTGTTATTGTGTTGAAATAATAAAATACAATAATAAAAAAAAAAAGTTGATGGAGTTTGCACTGTGAATCTGTACAAATGAGCGTTCATTTTGATTGAATTATTAGATAAAATATATTGAATCTTACCTGGAGTCTGTGATTATTTTACTGCAAAGTTATATAAGATACATTAATGAATTTGTTAATATCACCATAAACTACTCGACTAATGGTCCATTGACCAAAGGAAGAGTATTGATCTGTGAAGATTAGTTAGGCATACACTAAATTCAGATCGAAGGAAATAAAACTTGACCCCCAGCAAAACAGTCAGGAATCTAAATGCGTATATGGGCCCATTGTATGTGATGTTTTGATGTGCGTGAAGTTTATCCTGGCCTTTCGCTGGATCAGAGGTGTCATAAATGATTGATAAAGAAATGTCAAATGTATGCATTTTGGCACTGCATGTCGGCTCTAAGAACATATATCACCAAGGCGAGTATCTTTAGTAAGGCTATGGCAAGCCTCGTACACAGTGGAATATAACATCAGTCACCTGCCACCTAACAAACAGATGGGCATTAGTAGTTACACCTTCATAGGTGACAGATACACAAGGGGAAAGTCTCAAACCGCTAATAAAGAGGCACTTAACCTCAAATGCAAAAAACAAGCCTGGGCACATACATATCGAAAAGTGAAGAGCTCTAGAGCCGTAGCATCAAGCTCAACACCTTAACTTTAGAGCATCATAACAACCCACACATTCATTGACTCATAATGATGGACAAACATAAAACATATAATGACAAACAACCTAAAACCTAGAGCGCCATTACAATCATTGCCAACTGTGCTTTCTAAATGTAAATAATCATGCGAAAAAATAATTGTTTAACCCCTTCAGTGCCCGCCCCTTTCCCCGCCCTGTGCCGGCCGTTTCATTAGCGGGCGGGGTTTATGACAAGCTGGTCTCGTCATGGGCACAGCGCAACCGCGGCCCATGACGAGACCAGCTCGTCATGGGCATTGAAGAGGTTAACATTATTGGATGTCAGTGAGAGAATACAAATCCCAGAATGAACCTATAACAGGCAGGATGGGCTAATATGTACAAATAGAGGAAACTGACAAAGGACTCACTAACCGTGGGCAAGACTCGCAAGAGTCTAAATAAATTGACCACAATTGAGCTACCATTCCATTTAGAAATACAGCATTTGCCCGGATTATGGCCACCAGTGACATATCTACATCGTCCTTCAACAAATACAGAGCAGAAGAACACAAGTTGGGGTAGTTTGTAAGGTACCCTAACAACCAGGGTATTGTAGCAAAAACGACAGAAGCACATTTCTATAATCAGCTGGTGTGCAAGAGACATAAATAACTGAGATATGTAGCGTTCTGACCTCAGGAATGGAAAGGAAACCAAAGATAGCCTCATAAAATGTTGTAATACGAGCGTCACATTCCACCAGGTAGGCATTTGTGAGCCTGCCCCTCTACACGTGTATTTGAAGGGGAGAGAGTGTCGGTTCTCCCATGAACCAATTTTGTAGAAATGGGTCTAATTGAGGGGGCTGACTTGTTTTGTTTCTTGCTCTAAATCCCATCATGCTCGGCATCTCATGATATAACACTGTTCCTTGCCAGTTTGAACTGAATTAAAGAAGTGAGAACAATGGGGGCTGTAGAAATGACAGAAGGACATTTAACTGAGAAATATTTTCTTGTTTGGAAGAAGTTAATTACAAAACAATTGTCACATTTTCTAAGCCTAAACTGACGCATTTTAGTAATTAAGTATTATTCAAAATCTTAGGGCTAGTAAACATACATTAAGGGCATTTTCTTTTAAAGAATTGTTTAGGAAACCTCAAGACAGCCACAAGATACACCTGCAAGGGAAGGAAAGTTACCAACAGGCTCATAGGAATGTAACATATGAACAATTGGAGATGACCTTATGGAAATCACAAGCTATGCCTACTGTAGTAAATCGAGCCCCAGGTGCCAACTTATTGCAAGAATACATATAAGCTACATTATTTTTTTTTCAATAACCGACTTCTCATACACTGGTAGAATTCAAATGCTATATGCCACAATGTACTGCCTGGGCACAACACCACGTACTGTCACAAGGTATAGAATGAAGTCTAATATAGCAAAACATTTAAGAGACCAACCTTTTCCAGCTACAAATATCACTATGTAGAATTTAAAAGTTTACACTGATTCATTTTCATTACATAATGAATGCAACTATGCACACAATTTATCTACTCAAAATATCAAGCCCACGTACAGTTGAAAAATGTTCAAATCAGACTGCGCAATATAAAATCAATGCATAGGATATTAGTCATTTTCTGCAGAACATTTAAGATATATTTATTTTTCCAGTTTTCTGAAATACTTATAACTTACAGGTAATATTTTGGCATTTTACAAAGTCATCTAGAGACCACCAAATCTCTGAGGAGAAAGGCTCTCAGTATTAAAGCAAGGTGAAATTTACTTCCTGTCCAAAGAGAGAAGGCATCCTTCCCTGCTCAAATAGCAAATGCTTATGCTGACTTTTTTCGTGTTTAACACATCTTTCAAAAGGGGTAACACATAGAATTCGAGCCACTTTTCAGTAAAAGAAAAACACAAAATTGTACATCCTGTACAGAGCAATACAACCGGAAACTGCACTTTACTCCCAAGATAAAAAACATTACTTTACAACTAAAAACAAACATCTTATCAATAACACCTGTATTTAGATGATTGAAGATTATAAAACGAGTAGAATATAAGAACAATGAAACAAACAATGAATAGCAAACATACATGGTAAATAACCAACATCATTAAACTGAGTGACATAAACAATGCATATCAAATATTATCATTACCAGGTAGCAAAGAACTACAGCACTAACTCATACAGCTAACTATGACATATACAGCTGCAATATATCTAATTAAATGCAATGATCTAGGACGCATAACAACTAACACAAATAAAGACTACAATAAACATTGTATAATATTCTATGAAAAAGCAGCACCATAAACAGTAAAATGTTTTTTGTACTATGTGCTCATCTTTAACCAAGATTTGCACATACTAACTGCTATAAAAGTTCTTTTTCCACTTGAAGATCCCTCAAATTGTCATTGTTTCATGGACATCTATGCAAATGTCACTGCAAGACTGAATGGCACTGGTGCATGAATGCCCAGAAACAGTGGAACATTGTCGGCAACCAATGCAATTTACACGGCACAGCACATGCAGTCTATAGAATAAATATATATTTGGTTACAATTGATGTTAAAATGGCATACCCTTTGAGAAAACGTTTTGAAGTTGCTCCAAAGATTTGACCCCTAAATCAAGACATTCCAATACCCTTGCTTTGAATATCTCATTGATTCAAGTGACAAAACATTGGCTTTGCACGTGATAAGAATTCTCAGTATAGCTACTGACTCACATGAGCCCAAAAATAATAAAAATCATACCTTGACTGGCAAGACAGTGCGTCCAATCATAGACACACACTAGTCATTGTAAATACTAAAGTGTTATCTGACTAAAAGCTACTAACTTTAATACTCGTTGTTTATATTGCCAATGGAATTTAAATCTGTGATACACATTAGCTACAGCAAAGATACATTTCTATGACTGCATGTTCTCTGTTAATGCCTCTTGTACAAGTTCAAAATGTTGCTTATTATTTAAATATATACAGAATAACGCACTTATAATTTTTTTTATATATCTCGGAAAGAAATTAATTTGAACTCATTTCTCTGGATTCGATATCAGCTTCACAAAATAAGTCTCACATACAATAATAATAGTGTTGAGATAGGGTTGAATACATTTTTCGATCAAAACGTAAAGTTGAGTGAAATCTACTTTACAATTGCACTTTAGCTAAAGTCCTATAGTTTTCTTGCCAACATGCAATCAGTCACTGACTCCTCTCCACCAGATATAATGTATGATAGCTGATGCTGCCTTATAGATCCTCCTTTTTTAGAATTGGTTCCTGAAAAAATCTTTCTTGAGAATTCACTGATAAAGAAATAGCTTTGAAACAGAGTTGATTCTTTTAAAACTATGAGGTCCTAAGGATATAAGTTATTGAAAAAAACAACAAGTAATAATTTTGACATAATAAATATCCAGTACTAATAATTTGTACAAATGTTCAACTGTATTTCATTTGAAGAGTTTCTAGAAAGGTTTTTCCTGACCTTTTCACCCACCAAATTCTGGGGATGAATTATTATTATAACTACATTCTCAGAATATTTGGGCACTTATGTGGTTGTTGTTTTACTTTAAATCAAGTTGAAAGAAAGATTCTAAAATATTGGAAAGGAAAATTATCATTATATGCACTTTTTCACTTGAAAGTAAAGGATTAAATGTGGATATTATGAAAATATCAGTACTATCCTTCTTAAAGTTGATCACCTCAAGAGTTAATGGTTTCAAAATCAGTTTCTTTTCATCAAGGAACAGTGGACAAAAGATTTGAAAATGGTGAAATGAGTTAACAAAGTGAATATCAAATATGAAGACACATTCATGTTATTGCAGATCAAACCAATGTTATTTGAAAGCATTTGAGGAAGCTGTTGAATCACATTTTGTATACAGTGCACTCATTTGCGAATGTCTATGAATGTCTAGTTTAAGTTCAAAGTCTGATGTCATTGAAAGAGGAGCTTGTAGATGTGGGTAACAAAAGAATGTCCTAAGAATATGGTGCCACACTCAAGTGGCTCCAACAAGACAGGTTCCTTAGATGTCATCAATTCTCAGAAGGAAAGTCAAAAAGAGAAGACACAGGCAATCGCTACCGATGGAGGTAACAGCAATATGCTTCTGGATCCAAACAGTACTGTGAGCTAGGCATAGGGCTGCAACAGCAAAGGATCCTTAGATGTGATAAATTCTCAGAAGGAAGTTCAAGAAAGATGTGCCTGGAAACACAGGCAGTGGCTACACGAGGGGTACCGGCAAAAAGTTTTCTGGGTCCAAAGAGCATGATGAGCCACCCACAAGGCTCCAACAAGATAGGGTCCTTAGTTGTGATCATTTCTCAGAAGGAAGTTCGGCCCTGGAAGGAGGAAGTAAAAGGTTGAGTGTGGCAAAAACAGTAGAGCAAAACGAAGGTGCTGATGGTGGAAGGAGTAAATCACAAGAGGTAGGGAAGGTGTGTCAATTGAGTTACAAGATTAGAACAAAATGGAGCAAATGGAAGTAGGATAGTGATAAACTGGGAGGAAAGTGCTGCGAATGAAAGGGAATATGAGCACAGCCAGATGTTGAGCAGACAGGGAGGGAAATGCATGACATGAGACAGAGTAAAGGACAAGAGGAAGAATCAAAGGAAGGTAAGGTGTCAAGTGAAAAGATGACCATTACTGGTAAGATGAGATAACAGGAGAAATCAGAAAAGAGTCTCCAAAAGACCTAGTTAATTAATGCTACTGAAAGTCACCTCTGACTTCTGCGACAATCTATGGCCCTGCAGAATATTAACTTGTGAGACCAAAGCTGTTCTTATCAACATGCAGAAATTTAGTTGTATCAAGTCATAATTACATGTTCCTAATCAAAGCATGGAAAATGAACAGGAAGGCACCACATGCCCAGGGCATACCTGGGACAGAATATCTTACTAATGCACAAAGGCGGCTCCTCCATGTGGGCGGAGGAGCGTCGCCCCACTGCTTTCTTGCAGTGCGAGAAGCAGAGACATAGAATGGTATTATAAATACCATTTTATGGTCCTGCTTCTCGCACTGCGAGAGAAGCAGAAGGGTTTGGTACAGTTCTGCTCTAGGGCAGGGGAGGAGTGGCTTGCCCACTGTTGTGGGCGCTGACTATTTGGTTGGCCCTCTAGGGCCGACCAAACCAGTCATGCACACTGTGCCATTTTCTCCATGTAGGCTGCATGCAGCCTACATGGAGAAAATGGTCTCCCTACAGACGCCTGTGTGGGTGGCATCCCAACCAATAACAACACTGCCATTGCAGTGTTGTGATTGACTTAGGGGAGGGGAGGGAGGCAGAGAAGACGACGCGACGCGGGACTGGACCGGCAAAGGTAAGTTAACTTTTATTTTTATTTTAAATTGACCCCCCCCGTCCTTACCCCCAACCCCCTCCCAACCCCCCCACGAGTAATGCTGGCCGCGACTATTATTGCAACCTGTCTTTACATCCAGGCTGAAATTCTGCTATCAAAACTTTTTTTGTTTTTTTCGAAATCACATTCTACAAGTGTGATACATTACAGACAAATACTATGCCTCACGGGAATGCTTACTATAGTCATTGTCTGAAAGTATAGGAGTTTAGTTGTGGACTACAGGTTTTGAGAATGAAGCTAAAGTTCCTGTGTTTTAGTATCTTGGCTACAGAGAAAGTCTAAAAAAGAATCCATTCATTAAACATGATCACAGAGCTAGTTCAAATGCTGTCATCGCACCACGTCCAGTGAGACCGACTTCATAAGAGACAATACTCAAGGAAATAATGAGCATAAACCAGGAAATTTAGGTAGTACGATTGGTTTAAGCAACAACATGTAGGAATGGTCTCCAAGGGGGTGATTTGCAACTACTTTTTCTCAGAAATACCCTCAACAATTAACTTGGAGTTTTTTAAACACAAAATAAACACTCTCCAAAACAAGCTAAGACTTAAAAGGTGCCCTATTGGTTTAAGAGGCTCTCCATAGTTTAGATGGTATCTTCTACTCTTCTCTTTCATTTTATAATCAAAGAAATCCACTCTTTAATATCAATAAAATATTTTCTTCTCTTTTAAATAAAAAACATAACTCTTATTCTCTTAACTCAACAACTCTTCTCTGCTGATTTGCCTTCTTACTTATGCTTTTCAGCATCTTCAAGTGACTTCTAAATCTGCCATTTGTCTTCTTTTTACACCTCCCTATAAGGATTGCAATTTATCATAACCTGTGTGTTTACACTGGCTTACTTTTTTGCCTAATGCTCTGCTTCTTCTCAATAAGTCCATTCACAGGCGTGAACCTCTGAATATTTTTCCCTCATTATCCCAAATCCGCCAAATTGTAGCTTTAGGCCAGTGTCTTACATTCCTTTATCTCCCTGACATCTTTTTGCACAGTCACAATTTTGTGTCTTATCATTTCTCACCCCAACCTTCAAAGCTCTGTTACTCTGCTCACCTCTCCCTGCCATCCTTTTGCACAGTTACAATTTTGTGTCTTATCTTTTCTCATCCCCAACCTTCCAAGCTCTGTTACTCTGCTCACCTCCCACCTTTATTGCATTCTAATCGAACTTAAGAAAGTATTTATCAGTTTTTTCTTCTTGTTGATATCAGGTTGCATCTTACTGGCACTGTCATGTTGTGCATTAAATTAGTTGAGCAAAACATATTGAATGGAACATTGTCGAAACCCTACTGCTCTTAAGGGCTTAGAAAATGCTAACTGTGAAATGTTTTAGAAAATGGACGATGCCTTCTGACTCTAATTTAAAATGGATGTGGAGAAACCAAACAGGAGAACATATCTGACCTATAAGAGAATTTCTATGATTGAACCATACATTCTTATATAAATTCCTACACGCATGGAATCTTATCAGATCTTTCCACTGTAATACCAGAAAAAAATCTGGGTGCCTTGATTTTATATGTAATTTAATAATTTGCTCAAGTATTTTCAAAAATAAGTCTACAAACCACGAGATTTCATGGAAATCTTTCCATTTTCTTCTTGCTTCAGCACGGACCACCCAAAAATGTACCTCCAAAGATGGGTTCCTAAGTATTAGTTGCTGGAAAGAATCTTCATGGCTGCATATTCCTACAGTGCTCTAATTTGAATCTACAAATAGGAAAACAGTGATTTTCCTGTGTGTTTATGATATAATTTTAGTAAATATGAGAACGACTTTTCCTACTCTAGAAGCTATCCGTGAGGCGAGCTGGAATAAAATGGCAGCCAACAGGAGACAGTCCCCTTGAGCATCCTGCTTCAATTGCAAAGATGATTCCCGTGAACCCTGATCTCTCGTGACAGTGTTGTTTAAAGTTAGCTTTGTACTCCTAAACCACTGACATTCTGAACTAGAGTGAACCGTGAAGAGGCAATTGAGCCGCACTTTATTAAGCCAATTGGTGGTTGTGGATGTCTTAATATCCTTAGTTCAATATCATAAAACCTACAAGGTCTGCATTGAAAGGTCAGTACCCTGGGGCAGGTAGGCTCTAAGAAAGGCTGCAAGTCTAGGTTTATGTATATATTAACTGGCAGCTTCTTTAAACATATTCAACTCAATAGACAAACAGACTACGACTTTCAATATTTTAGAATCTTCATCAAATTGTATAATTTTGGACCAATGTTCCTAGTTTTCACCGGAATTAATGTCTGTTAACATAACTATCAAGAACATAAAGCACGTGTTTGTTTTCTATCACTCTTGGTTGATTTTCTATCACTCTTTCACATGGAAACCACATTTTCTGTTCTGAAAGTCATCTGTCTTCTCTTTCTAAAATATTTTACCTTTCTGACCAATGTTCTCCTCCAGTTTTGCTAGATGTGCTGATGAATCAAGTAATTGTAGGTAGATATTTTGGGCAAATTCAACCAGTTGGGTCTGGTACAGAAGGCATCACTCCTAGGAAGCTGATTGGAGAAGTATATTTAAATTGTATAAATAATTTGGTGAATCAAACCTCCAATAAAGACACCACAGAAAGATGGTGGGCTTTAAATAAGCTTACAATTGAACATCTGATCTTCTATTGTAATGAAAGGTTTCCTAAATAACGTGCAAGCAATTCCAGATTTTGTTGAAGATACCATGGTCAGTCTTTGAAAACCTCTAAATAACCTGCTGCCTGTGCCTCTACATTCCTAGATCTGAATATGCTTACGTGGTCCATTTAGATTCCAGGGATATGCCTGTGGCTTTCGGATTTTTTGTTATTAATTATACAGTATAAACATATATTTTTGGGATGTCCTGTTGGGATGGGAAAGTCTTCTGTATGGTGAACGGGTAAGTACCCCTTCCTTGAGTCCTTAACTGATCGTCAGGTAGGTATCCTGACTTGTTATCTGGCCTTGGTATCACGCTAGACTACCTAGAGCACAAAACTGGCCAGCTACTAAGAGGGGCACGCAAAGCTTGCCCCCATTGTGAGCTAGAACTAGTGGACTAGGACAACTGACCATGCCCTGGGTAAGTCAAGTAAAGCGGTGGTAAGTCATTCCCTGTTCATGTCGAGTGTGCGTATGAACCGTGGGTTTGTAGTAAAGGTATAGCAGTTGCACCCTGTGTGTGGCAAAGGTCTGATGGGGAAGTGTATTGACTGTGGTTGAAGATTGAGAACCGTGCGCTGACGTGAGGGAGGACGGAGACAGGAATAACCTTGGAAACTCCTTTCACCTTTGTTAGCAACGATTGCTGAATAATTCATCATGAGCACTACCATTTAGTAGATGGTAGGGGGGAGGAGTGGGTCACCAGTTTTTGTAGTTCAAGGTTAAAAGGTTTCTAGAAGGGGTCTGAAATTTCGACTGTCCCCGATTACTTCTTCAGGACGGCAGATGAAAGGCAGGTGCAGAAATCTCATTCATGCGCTGGGCTTCTCCTGGAAAGTCTCTCATTCAGGGCTAAGCACTGCTCTCTCTTAGCAGGCAGGCGGCTTCTAGGCTCTTGGTAGGCTCTGAGGTCTCCCAGGAAAAAGTGCAGACTTCAGGTGATGTCCACTGTTCTCTATAAGACTGGCTGTCATGGAGACTCAAGTCCTGGTCAAACAGTCCGTGGAGTATTATGCAGAGCACTCCCTTCCTTGGTTAAGAAGAACCTGAAACTGGAACAAAGTGGGCTGTTTGGATCCCACTTTATACTCATTTTGCAGACAGAGGATATGATCCACTGTCTATGGTTACAGAACCTGTTTTTGTTGCATCTCTGAATAGCAATTTTCTGGCTGCTTCTCAGGCACAGCCTTTGTGCGAGGCGATGGCTTTCACAGCCAGTTGTAATGATGCTGGCTCCAAGCAGTTGTTTCCAAAACAAGTGCACAACAAAAATATATGGTTTCTGCACTTGACTGTCAATAGCTTTCCTGAAGTAGTGACCAGGAACAGAGAAAGAGAAATCCATGTCTAGAAACGTCCTCACAGTCCACCTGGGTAAATATCTGCAGACAATGGAGATATATCTGCATCACAAAATAGTAACAAACTTAAAGGGTTCACCCTTTGCATTTGAATTTTGGAACATTTTCTGTGCAAAATCTTAACTGTAAATTGAGGTTACAGTTATTTAAAAAAATCTATTTTATTGAAATTATGACTTTTCCAGCCATTCCTCAAGAAAATGTATAGCCTGACGGAACCAGTGGAGTGTGCGAATAAAATAGAAAAATATTGTAATCTCCCGTAACCGTGTCCATGCAGTTCAAATACAACATGGTGACTAGTAGAACAAGAAAATATTTATATCAAAGACTTACAAATTAGGCAAAAGTTAAAATGTAACTATATTCATCCAATATTGGATCTTGTCAGCTTCACAGATGTTTGGTGGGTGATAACATCCATCACGGAAAGGCTGTTAGCAATGTGTTAGATAAAAACACTCTCTCGGTATTGAATCTTATGTAACAAACAACTCTGTTTGCACCTCGAAGGAAGACTTCAAGCCTAAGGAGCGAGATAACTGCAGAGGCAGCCGAGCTCCGCTAAGGGGATTAAAGAGTTTATAACTTATCTTTCGTTACAGGGCCAAGGTCAAAAAATGTAATATATGGCTATGGACACAACATGCAACATCAGAAGATACTGTAACTCTGTAGAATGCCGGAAACTCAAGGTTCTCATTGTGAAAGTTTCCATGATACAGAAATTGCAACAGTACATGTGTCAATTTCGAGAAATGTAATTTGATAAAGTGTGAAAGCTAAATGTTTGGAATTTACAGTGATACAAAGACGTGGATCAAAAATATATGTTATTTGAATACAAAACCAGGCTCCCAATTGTAAAGAAAAAAGAGGTGAGTGTTTAGCACAAGTAACTGGAGCCGAGAAACAAGTCTGCAGCTCTGAGAGACTTGACGCTTTTAGGTCTGGTTTGACAGCACAACCTTCTAAAGATGCATTCTCAAAACAGGCTTCTTAGAATAGGCTTTCAGACAGCTCCTTTCAACCCTCTTTTGAGACTTTGTCAATCGCATCTTAGTCCAGATGAGTGTGCATCATTCACTTCAGGCTACTGTCCATCACAGTGAAGGAGTTACATGTTTTTACCAGGTAATAGGGATTATGGGTCTGCAGATATTTTGCCAAGACCTTGCCTGCCCTCTATTCAAGCCTGGCTCTGCGTCCCTCATTCAGTGTCTCTACTGACAGCCACTTGCTGAGGTACACAATAATTCCACACCGAGCAGCTACGTGTTTTTATCACCTTCTCCACAATGAAACTGTTTTCATGTTTATGCCACTATACCGCAATATAAAGTGAACATTCAGAAACATAGCCATTATGTTCCTTAATATATTAATCCTTTCAGAGCCACACCCTTTTCCCGTCCTGTGCCGGGCATTGCATTAGTGGGTGGGGTTCATGACGAGATAGTCTCGTCATGGGCACAGCGTGACCGTGCTCCATGACGAGACTATCTCGTCATGGGCACAGAAGAGGTTAAAAGCATGGATAGCGTTCTGAAAAGTTCAGAAGTCTTTTCTACAGTAATAAGGGATTGATTACGCACCTTGCTGTTCCACAAAACCAACTATGAATGGAAATAAATGGTGAAAGCTTTGAGCACTTAATGTCATTAAGGAATATACGTTTCACTGTTTTGAATGTAGCTTCTCACCAATAAGCCACACCCAATCCCTGCACTCCCACCTGGGAGGCAAATAACAAAATGCAAAGACTATCACTTTTAGAATAATGCTTGGGGTTTATTACATAATACTCTAAACAAAAGCTGTCTCAGATACCAAATGCATAAGATTCAAATATATGTAGCAAACTCATAATCTAAAGGCATGAATCAATAACTGAGCAAACTATAATACTGATTAATAAACAAGCAATAACTGATATAAGATAAGGTACACTGGACATCCTGCAAGAGATCAGAAAGATATACATATATAGAGAGCAGAGGAGTACTCTGGATGTGCACCTCCCACACCACAAAGAAAACACCTCCAATGATCAAAGAACCACACAACTCAATACATCACCTGGTGCATACACTGCCCACTTCTGACTGGGGGAATTACAGCCGGGGCTCAGAGCTCAGCAAGCCAGGGTTCAATCCGAGATAGACACGTCTGCCCTCGCTCGGAATCCAAACTCCCAGTTTCTCAGCCTGCAACCCTCAGCTATAAACACACTAGAAGATTCGTGAAAGACCTCCTCCCACCGCCAGAGGAATTTTACCAGAACTGGCCAAGTTCCAAGCAAGCATCTCCATGGCAGTAAGGAGCTCTCAAGTCTCTTCTTCCATTCGCACTTCTTCCAGCCTCTGTCTTGACGAAGCTCTCACAAGGCCTTCCACAGTACACTAAACAAAAACAATCGCTCAGGAAAACACCAAGACCTTGAATGTGAATAACCCAAACAACTTGCAAGCACTGCTGTGCATGCAGCAGCAAGGCAGAGTCAGACATGAGGCCCTGTCAAAGGCAATAGTCAGCACCTATAATTCTCATCCACACAACTTACAAGCACCACTGTGCACACAGAAAAGTTTGAAGCAAGGTAAAGTCAGAAGGCAGAATGACATTAGACTACGTCAAAGCCGATTGGTCAAAGTCATAATTCACCTAACCCAAATAACATTATACACTTAATCCCTCAGTATACAACATTGAGCACATGTGTGCACCACCACCCACAATACTGCACCTCAACATCCCATACCTTCTATTCTTGGAAAGACTATTCCACTAAAAGACAGAAGAAAAGCAGGCATTTGCAAACCCATCCTACATTAAGGCTAAGGTAACATAACACACTTAAGTCAGTACAAAATGGTGGTGGTTGAGGGTCATCATAGGGTGTCAGACCACAAAAGTGGCTCATTCACCACATTCACAAGAACATATAAAGGGGTTTGGGATTCTGGCCTTTCACCTGTTGGAGAGGTGTGCGGGTGTTCTGCCAATGCCTTGCCTGCCCAGCTCCTGTGTAGAAGAGCATGGTTCTCTCCCTTTCTTCCCTAATTTTGGAAAACAACTGTTGACATTGTAGAATTCCAAGAGGTAAGAGAGGCTGCTCAAATCATCTTTTATGTTTAAACCCCTTGCTCTTTTACTCTGCTTTCATACAAATGCATTCAGAAATAGTATCAATTTTCCATTCAATGTATGCAGTGCATAGGATCAAGAACAACACCGTCAGAATGACACAAGTCGTTATGGACCAATCGGTGGTTGCTAGCAGAACCGGTGGTCTCTTTAGGAAATATTTGGGTTTATAAACCTGAGCACCATCCCCCACCGTCCATTGCAAGGTATGGACCATGGCTGCCTTTCAGCACAGACAGGTACAAGAAGGACCCGCTTCCATATTCTCTTTTGAACTAGGAATGAAAAAAGGAACCAAGTCAAAAACAACCAACAGACTGATCTGCACACAAATAATATTGGAGGAACGAATTATTCCAAACATTCACTAAACTCCTACTAGAGCTAGGAAATGTGGCAGTCTCCATTGAAGACAACCAAGTGTTAGAGAGTCAGTGGTCCCACTGCTTGTTAATAACATTGTTGTGCTTGTCTTCTGGTTTATGGCTTTTTTATTTGGACTAGCTGCCATCAACGAAAGGAATGTTCTTAAGGCCTTACAAGCCAATATACTTTGAGCAATAATGCGTGTTAAATTCCCTCTCCCTTGTTTTACATCTGTTGAGAATTAAGAAACATAAATAGGTGAAAGAAAAAGTTAGTTTATTACAAGGTTAACAAAGGGGCTACAATAATTAGCTGTAGCTCAACCTGCAAAACCATCTTCCATGTCTGGTACACAGTGAGGTCTGGGACTCCAAAATGTCCACACAACCACAGAACACAAGTAACATGAAAGATGTTTCAAGCTCATCTGAAATCTTCGATATTAAACTCAGCGAGAGGTCTCATAATGGCTGGCGGAAGAAACTTCTATAGCAATATTGATATCCCAGCTGGTTCACAATTCTTCAGTAAGAACACAAGAGCTCGGCTGCCACCAAATCTAAGTTGTTCCACAAATAAAAACTGGACCTCAACAGGCCTCAGCCCCAACATCCTTGGCCTTCAGCATGTGCTCATGAATGCCGTCCCTGCTCTCAAGCACTCCCTGGACACCCATTGGCCTACAACTACTGCATCTAATTTAAACTTGACTACATTATTGTACATCAGGGCAGAGCGCAGGACATAACCGCTCTTTTCAATTACTTTGAAATGCCACCATCGCTGCATGGCCTATTTTGGCCTCTATTGGAAGCTTGCTGTGTACACGACCCTCCTTTTCTATTCAGAATCCTTCACTGAGGCTCAGCTTGGAACAGTTCAGGTCATTAGCAGTGCTACAACCACTTACAAGAGTTCAGGGTATATGACAAGCATGCTCAGCAGCGCAATGCTCGTATAGATTGCAACCTATGTTCTGTAAGTTTAAAATCTAGAATGACCATTGCAATACCTCACCCGTAGATATGATTCAATATGCACTATTAAGTTGGTTAATAGTATCTGTTATGTACATTGACATATTCTTGTTATTTTATATATGTTATGAATCTACTAAAGGCCCTTTATAAAAAGACAAACATAAAAGTGATAACGAGAACATGGAAGCATCTTTCGGTGGAAGTCTTTGTAAAAAGACCCGGGTTACAATCCTGAGACATGGTGTCTTCTAATCTTCCCGGAGATGTCCACAACACTGCACCAAATGTCTACTGCATTCCCTTCCCTGTGTAGTACAGCTTAGACTCGGATCCAAAGTTCAATATTATGAAATGTCTTCTATGAACTACATTGACACCCCCTTGAACTATCCTAAGGAAACAAGCCCAGGAACTCACGTAGTTTTCATCCCAACTGGTTTTAAGGAAATTTACATTATAAATAGCTTACCTACTAAGCACACAGTTGAGCTGATCACAGGTTCGCTTCACAGCTACAGTTTGCCATAAATTGGTGGCGCTCCCTCTCTGCCACACCTGCAGTAGCACACACCCTACTTAATAGTGGGGGAAAATATCCCGTTTCTAATGGCAGAGCCTTAGCCGCCTGTGCCATCATCAACCTTTGACCTGCTGGTATAACACTTGGCTGACAAGTCAGAGTCTTGAATATCTGGCCAGGACAGGAGTCTGTCACTGATTGGTCCTGTCCAGGCCACCAAATCCTGTTTGGCAGTGCCAGCCATGAAAGTACTGTAATGGCCCTGATGTGATGGAAAAATCACTCAGAGTCAGGGACACTGATTTTTTTTTCCATTTTCTGAAAAAAACTCCTAATTTCAGGGTTTGTTTCTGAGAAAGAAAAAAGAACGTGAAGCTAGCAACTATAATATGGCTGCCCTTTGGTGAGTGTGCACGCTAGCACACAGAGGGCGGATCACTAGCAGCCAGGGGTATCACCTCCAATGCTTCCTAGAAGCATATTTTGACTAACAAATACAAGTGAATCATTACAGCCACAGAAAAAACTCAAGACATTTTGGTTGCAACAGGGAAGAATTCAATGCCATTCAATACACTCAGATTCAACATCAGGAACATTTTCACCATTTGCTGCGCGCTAGTTATACAGCATTTAAAGTCATGAGAGAAAGATAGCCACTGGCATCACAGTAAAAACAAAGTATTATTTGAATTTCTTAATAACAAAGGGGTTAGGTAGAGCAGCACCTGTCTAAGTGTACACCTGCACTTCATGTATTTTTTTTCAAAAAGCACAACGGCGGACCTTCAAGTCCTGCACCTCAGGCTAGTTCCAATTTGTACGTTGTCTGCGCAAGCACGGCCCCAGCGCCAGCCGATGAATGACGCTGCTGTGTTCCCGATCAAACAGAAATTTCTTAAATGGTGGGGGTGCGCAGTTCATAAAGTCCAAAGAATCAAGTAGTGAAGTATAACATTTCTTTATTTATCAATGTATAAAATTTCAGCAAACCAACAGACTTCAGCCAACGCGTTTCATTCCCATACCGGGAACTTCATCAGAGCAGTGTGAAAGTACCAATTGTATAGAGCCCTTTCAAAAAACAGTCCGGGAATCAACACTCCATGATGTCAGAATGTGCCCCAGAGGGGGTACACTTCCAAGAAAGTCCCTCTTAGTCTGAGGATTTCCTGATCTTCACTTGGGGGAAGAGGGACCGGAACGCGCATACGGCATCCAGATCGTGAATGACAAATGTTATTATATCCCTGTTGACTTTCCCACTGGCTGCAGTATACTATACGGGCCTGGACCATCTAACTAAGTGAAGATCAGGAAATCCTCAGACTAAGAGGGACTTTCTTGGAAGTGTACCACCTTTGGGGCACATTCTGACATCATGGAGTGTTGATTCCCAGACCGTTTTTTGAAAGGGCTCTATACAATTGGTACTTTCACACTGCCCTGACGAAGTTCCCGGTATGGGAATGAAACGCGTTGGCTGTTGGTTTGCTGAAATTTTATACATTGATACATAAAGAAATGTTATACTTCACTACCTGCATGCACTTCATGTAGTTTTACTCATTTCTGGGAGTCTCAAAAAAATCAATTGCCACTGAGAGGGTACACTTCAAAACACATGCCATTCATGTCATGCCTAAATAAAATATGATTTTCACATGGCTCAGCATTTCATTTTTTTTTTTTTAAAACAAATTTTATTTGGTCATTTTTCAATATATCGGGCCTAAGCCCCACAGTGGCATAAACGAATAATTAGACAACATTTGCAGCAATATCTATTCAGCATTTCATTTTTAACCCATTTTCCAAATGCAAATATTGATCCTAGCAAGAGGTGCTTCAGATGGTTAAAGCTTATAGGCACAGAAAACATCACATCATTCAATGTCACTCTTATAAATACTCTTATAAATACCACTGTAACAAGGTAAATAATTAAATTTCTATTCCGGCAATCATTAGTAGACGCACACATTCTCCTATTAAAGGCACGATGTTAAATGAAAGCCATGGAAAAAGTAAAAAGAAAGTCCATAGCTATAAAAAAACTTCCGAAGACAACAATAATAATAAATTATGTTTACAAAATGGATCTCGGACGCAAAGGTACTTAAACTAGAACATATATACGCCTATTTCCTAATTTAATTTTTATATACGATTTTTGTTTTACATTTTTCTTCAGCAAAGTAGAATAGTTTATGGAGAAAAAATATTAAAAACAGAAGTTGAAATACAGAACGCAGCTTTTAGCAGTTCGGCTGAAGCAGGTGCTGACATATACAGACCAAATATTAACTTTCTCCTTTCAGTCTGCAATTTTCAGTCTACAACAGAAGCCGTCACAAGCATCGAGGAGCCACGATTGCTTTGTTAAATGAAGTAACATTGACAATAAATTCACGTAGAGCTGCTCGCCTGGCATGAGGTATCAAAAACTGTAAAAAACAGAAAGGAGGAACAGAGGAGAGCATCTGTAACAAACAGTAAGCGGCTGCCAGAAGCACAAGGTACGTCAGTGGCGTGGAGATATTGTTTATGTCCTCACGCCACTGACGTAAGATGACGCAACGCCGACGGCGTCTTCTGTCAGCTGCGTGGGCTTCTCAACAATAAACAAAACACGCTTATCTGAGTCAGTTTATGGCCCCGTTGAACCTTGAATTGTGCTCTCATGCCATTTATTACAGCATAAACAGGTTACTGATTATTTAAGATTGCGTCATATAAATTCCACCTCCCATCAAATTCGTCATTAGTAGTTAGATGCCAAGAATCGTGAGCCGCGAGAGCATTCCGCAAAGCGCATCTTCTATCTGCCTAAAGTAGGCAGCCGCAGACATCTGCATGACTGAGACGCTGCAAGGCAAAGTGTGTTGCCTTAGCAGCAAAGGCGCAGACGCACTGCTATTGACTTCCGGTTCCCTTATTTTTATGACACCATTTTTTTGGTCAGCAGTGTACCTTGTTTCACAGGGCTTGCTGATGAAGGGCGGGAAACCCTGCCAGACTACAATCAAATACTCTTCCTTAAATGGGGTCATTACGCTTTATTTACAAGAAGAGTGTCTATCAAAAAATGCAATTCCAGAGTGGCAATGTTTTTCTCAAATAGATTGTTATCATTGCCATAAATATGCACAATCGTACAATATTTTCTTCAAGAGGAAATTAGCTCATCAGTTGAGACGCTGTATCCCATCATAACAGTGAAGGCCTCTTTAGAGCTTGTGGGAGTAGAAATCCTCACGTAAATCGGCGACGCTACCACCCCGCCACAGTTGGGGTTTACCCACCTGACCTCATCTAGAGGTTGGCAGCGCCCCAGGTTGCCGGTTGAAGGGTCTTACTCAGCTTGGCTTGTGGAATTCCTTGGTCCACATCTGTTCTCCACTGGGTTGCAGCGCCCCCCAATGGGCGGGGCAGGGTCGCAGTTTTTTCCATCCCGGGACTGCTATGCCAATGAGAGTGAAGGGATTTCCCAATGGGAAAATATGAAAAATACATGCGTAGCACCCATGAAACAAATGACACAACTTCACCCACCCCTCTATTTGCATCCCAATAAATGTGTGTGCACAGGAGACCCAGGTACACATGTGTACACAAGTCGTGCATACCCTGCACATTTGCAGTTCAGAAGGTAGACATACATATCATAGTGGACATTCCCAAAGGACAGGACCGAAAAATGCAGTGCTAAAGAGATGAACAGTCATGCAGCAGTCACCTAAGCGTGTGTTCAGTAACATTTGCCCCAAGTGCATTTTTATAAAGTATGGAAGCTGTGACGCTGCGTGTAGTAGGGGCGGGGTCAAAGGTGTGGATAACAAATAAAGAAACCTGGTTGATGCAGTGGAGAACAGTGCCTTGTGTATGTTTAGAGCTAAGAGGTCAGTCTGTCACAGAAAGCCCTTTGAATATGTAAGTCATTGTTTTAAAATTGCATTACACACATTATAAGGTAGGCTGCTACAAAATGCGCAAAAAGGTTTAAAATAAAAAGTGCTTCCAAAATATAGATTTTAGTAGTAACCAGACTGTATGTAGTGAACATTTTTTTAATAACTGTCTTTTAAAAGCACACACTTCACAACTCGGCTGGTAACTTCCTTGCAATACCACTCAAAAAGAACAAATCGGTGTCATCGAAAGCTTCAAGTGATTCTGTCAGTTAAAGCCAGTGCCGGCTTCCAAGCACCCTTTACATGTGCAGATTAACCAGTTGTGCACATGTCCATCTCATCCAGGCGCGCAGGCACATGGGCAGGAGGGCTTGCTTAGCTGTCTGCCCCTTCCTCGGGTTGACCACCACAGGAGACTCCCAGCCTTAGGCTTCTGCTGGAGCAATTCAACTCTTGGAATTAATCTTCCAGGAAGTAACTCTCAGAATTAATCTTCCAGGAAGTAGGGGGATTGTTCTTCTTAAATCAAAAAAAAGAATGGGCGCGCTGTGCCCCTCAGATCCCGCCAACTTCGACTACTGCCCACATACCTGTACATGTTCCCAGGATAGAGAACTTAAGTATGCTCTGACATTTAATAGGAAGAAAAAATGTATTTATTTTAATGTGTAAGCTATAAATTAAATGTCGCATACAATTTTAAATATTTTAAGTTTATAGGAGCGCAAAGGGAGTTATGCATGGTTTCCTACTTCCATAGTGGCTAGAGGTCATGATGCAGATGATGTCATGAAGTTGTAGGCTCCAATTAAAACGAACACAGTTGATAGACGTCAATATTAGCCAATCTACGTTCAGCTTACATTTAAACCCTCAAAAATCTTACAGAGGGCCCAATTCACAAAGGTCCCCCGTACCCGTGGCAGAGGCACCGCAGTCATGATGGGACCTCCGTCCTGCAGTTACCCATTGTGGGGTTCCCACCACGAGTGCTGGCTCCCCTCCACGACTGCGGAGACCCTTTGTGAATCGGACCCAAAGTGTCCCAGATCGAGGCAGTCCCCATGCAGTAGACTTGATAGTCCTAGGAGGAGAGAGAAACAAGTACAAGGTCTCAGAAGAGAATCTGGACATCGAGGCCAGGTGCAGACATGAAACAATGCCATTGTATGGCAGCATTAGATTATAACAATAAGGTCAAATGACTCTGGGCTCCTTTAGTGAGTGCACTCAAAATGTCAAACAATTGTCTTTTCAGCTCCTGATAAATGAAACTCCACGAGACAGCAGCATTGCTGTAAACTGCGGACCACGAGCGATGCGCAGATCCAGTTTCAATGCCCGCAGCCCACAAGGCTTGAGACTGTGTCTTGTTGTGACTGGTGCTTAGGCGGTGTGATGGCCAAGGTGGCAGTCACTTGAGAACTTTGCTAATTAGCAATGTTCAGATGAGTAAATGAGAAACCCATTCATGCGGACTACTGATCACGCGCTGCTATGCGCGGAGGTGTGGCCTGGATTTAGGACTACCGAAGCTCAGAGAGCAGCCCCTGACTTGGTGTCTCGAGTCAGGGTTGAGATGCACTTGGAGTGCAACTCTGCCAGGGGCGGGCCGGCATATAAATCCTGAAGATCTAGAAGCCTGGTTTATGAGCTGGGTATCTGTGCATTAAGTCTGTCATTGAGTGCAGGGGACACATGAGGATCAAGATGGATACATCTCATTTCCAGGAAGTGTTGTGAGGGTAAAGGGCAATGCAGGAAACCTTTCCTTCAGTGGTAATCCTGACAGGGTGCTTTAAGTTAATCAAAACCCTATAAAAGATTCACATCACCTACTGTTATGAAACCACACACATGAAAACATCAACACAAGGCAACTGACAGAAAATATTGCACACATCAAGCACAGTCAATAAAGCAGATATCACATTACAGCATGTAACATAATGATCACACATCACAGACCAAGCAGATTAGGGACAAATAAACCAAAACCAGAATACATCAAATATATGGTATTATAACCACCCAACACAGCAAAGAGGATCCAGACCATGGATATCATTGGCTCCCCAACAACACTCCAGGTAACACACTCATGTAGCAGTGTGCCTGACAGTGGGCTTGCTAATAGCACGGATAACAACTATACAAGGTGGCAGGACCTCCAGCCATCAAACTCCAAAACTGATTGACTTACCAATAACATCAATAATAGAACCAAAACCACAATCCTCATATTACAACCCACAAACCAGACTCTGGTCTCCGATGGAGTCCGCACAATCGGGCCTTCAAGCACTGCCCCTGGTTAGAGCTGCAAGGCCATTCTAATAGCAGAATGTACGCTACACAACTACATGTAACATATTGTTTACGATAAACATAGTCGAAAAGTAAAGAATTTTAAATTAGATTTAAAGTGTACGGCAGAGATCCACATGTTTGCACATCACCCACCACCGATAATGAAGCCTGCAGATGCTTCTTCCCAAAAGACCACGAGTATAACTCCCTCATCCCTGCTTTCAGTCATGCTCACCTGTGCATGTGATCTTAAATTGCTTGCTGCATGCTCTACCAGGCGGAGCACTCAGTTTTTCCTTAGCTATGTGTATCCTATGCAAGGACATACATACAAACGCATGGGGTGGCTGATCTGGTGCATTCATTTTGCTTTGTTTCACTGGTTTGGTTGTGCGCCAGACCTCTTACAAGCACATGTGAGATCTTAATGTAGTGCCTTGTGCAGCACAGCATAGGCTCCCCCTTACATAGTGCTTACACTTTGCCACTGTTATTCATGTATGCAGTGCTTGAAATGGAAAAATGAAGTGCAGGTACTCTGTAGCAGAGTACCTGATGTTTCTGAGAAGTGCCGGTACTCTCCAATTAAAAGTATTACGTCTCTCTTAATAAGAGCAGGTACTCTCCAATTAAAAGTATTACGTCTCTCTTAAAAAGTGCAGGTACTCTCCAATTAAAAGTATTACGTCTCTCTTAAGAAGTGCAGGTATTCTGCAATTAAAAGTATTACGTCTCTCTTAAGAGGTGAAGGTACTCTCCAATTAAAAGTATTACGTCTCTCTTAAGAAGTGCAGGTATTCTCCAATTAAAAGTATTACGTCTCTCTTGAGAAGTGCCCGTATATTGAGAGCACTGTATGTACAGTGTGCTACTGTTCTATAAGCCCAGGAGCTTTTTATAACTTTTAAATGGAAAAATATTACATAACTGAAGGGAAATATTAACCAATCAGGACTTACAAGCTCTGCAGAATTTAGGGTCAATGTACTAATCTTTGTTTGGAAACCAGGATGTGCAAACGGTACACTGATTAGATTGCAAACAGGGATATCATTTCCCGTGTGACCTACATTCAAAGTAGTTGCATCACAAAATACAATTCAGAGAATCAAAAAAGAGACCCGTCTGACTAATATTGTGAAGGCATTCTTTCAAACCCTAAGATTGGCTTCAAACACGGGCTGCGGTCAGCAATGGAGAGCAGACCCCCATCTCTGTGTTTGCATTCTCAAACAGAGCAGCCCATCTTTTGTTTATAAAAGCAGCATGTGTCTCTTTAAAATAGCGGTGCGGCTTTAAAAACAATTCTGTTTGGAAAGACATTTGGGGGCGCACGCAGTGGACACTAGGACCACACACTTTACCCTCAAAGGCCTCCGAACACGATTCACAAAGGGGAAGCTGTTCCCACCCAACTCTGTGGTCCTTAACTGATCAATGGTGTGTGATGGCAACTATGATCACAAATCATTGATACATCACAATCCATTGCTTAATTTGTTCTGGTGGTTGCCGGTGACAAAAATATGTGCATCACCTGCACATATTTCCTGGTACCAGGACTCTTTCTAACTCTTGCTCTGTTGCAGACTGGCTTACAGCTGTATTTATTTACAGAGAAGTGGGAGGCAATCGAGGCAGTCCTTCTTCTATTTCCACATAGGTTCTTAGAAATAGAAGAAGGACCATTACTGGGAACTTTTATCATTTAGAATACTGACAGCCCTTCTATCTCCACAAACGACAGTAAAGATGTAAGAACAACTGTTGCCATCCCTCCCGGACAGTGTGCACGCTGATTGGTTAGGCTGCCAGTGCAGCCCAATGGTAATTATCCATGAGAGGCAATTTAAGGCTTTGGCTGGTAATTTCACTGCAGCTGCTGTCAGGGCCTGTCCAAGGCTGCACCATGGCTACTCTGTTATTTAATCTTTAGACGAACAGCATGTACCACGCAATATTGACAGACTCCAGAGACTTGCAAGAATTAACCAAACCTAGATTCCTTTGCTCATTTTTGTACATAACTCCATCCTTCTTGCAAGAATGCAACATGACTGGCTGATCCAGCTCAGAACAATGGACGCTTATTGTGCTAAATTCAAGCAACAATTACCTCAACAAAAATAAAAGTGATGGTCTTGCGGACTCCGAGACTCCGCATTGCACTAGGTCTGGGAAATCCGAAACTATAAACAACAATCGCTTTCAAATAATTTGGAGTGATAATGGGTGATACAATCTCCTAGAAATGCCCCCTCAAAGACTTCATAACCAGGGTTAATGTTGCTGTAAAGGGAATAGCACAATTTGCAAAAATGCATGGCCGTGCAGACCTAAGGTACCAGAAACCAGTTCTACAGGAAAATACATGTAGGAGGTAGTTTATGTTATGAGGTGGAGATTTGGGGCATCTTAACTACATGTCAGCCATAACGAAGCACTGAAAAAAAAAAGATATCCAGCCTGTCTTCATCAAAAATACTTTCCCAGGTGAAAGAGATGTAGGTATATGTCCATCAAGTGCACCAATCACTCCACTCCTTTATGCCATCAAAAGTCATTTCAGCACGGTGAACCATCCGATCAACCGCACTTGGTAGGAAGATGTGCTATCAAAACACCCACCAATTACCCACTTGTGGAAAGAGCTGGCTGAGATGACCGTGAAAGATCTGCTAAGACTGCAACTAAGTTCAACAAGAACCCTATAAAATCTCACTGAAACCGCGCTTACAAGAAGGGAAAGCTCAAAAAAGCATTTAGAGGTTGAGTTGAAGAAAAGCATTCCTTTGCGGCATTGGTTTCCAACACCTGGGGCCTCATGTAGGTAGCCAAATACCGGTCGGTAACGGCCGATTTTCGGTAATTATACCGTTACCGACCGGTATTTTGGCTTTTGAGATGTAGGGGGAGAATTTCTGTATTCAGAATTTACCGAATCGGTAAAATTACCGATTCGGTAAAATTACCGATTCGGTAATTTTACCGATTCGGTAAATTCCGAATACAGAAATGAGATGTAGGGGGACTGTGTGGTGTGTGTGGGGATTCGTTATTTACCACCAACTAATAGTTGGTGGTAAATGACGAATATGTGTGTAAATGCAATATTTTGCCCGTAGATGTGTGCAATGTGGCAGACACACATGCCCTCAGGGCATGTATGTGTGCCACATGTGCACACATGGCCGAATCAGGGGTGCAACAGGGTGTCAATGTGACACCCTGCCACACTTGCATGTGCTCCCCCATTACCGAATCGGTATTTACCGATTCGGTAATGAGGCATACCTTCCCATCAATGGGAAGGTATGCCTCATTACCGAATCGGTAAATACCGATTCGGTAATTACCGAATTATTCCGAATCGGTAATATTTACCGACCAATTACCTACATAGCATTTACCACTTCATAAATACCGAATCGGTATGATTCGGTATTTATGAAGTGATAAATGCCAGCCCACCTACATAAGGCCCCTGGAGAGCCAGCTATCTTTCAAAGGACCTTCCTTATCGCAGAAAACGGTTCCTGATGGCGGCTCAGAGCAACACCTTGCCCCAGACTGTACCTGTGGCCAGTCGACGTCCAGCTAATTTCCCATCATGCGGCAGTTGTCACTTGGAATCCTTCATTGATTTTTTGCTTTGAAGCAGATTATACCACAAAGCTCACACACTCGATTCAGATTGCAACAAACTCCATCTATGGCAATCCTCCACCTAGCAGAGTCAACCCTTGCATCCGACGTGTCCTAGGAGAGGTAAGGTACATCCGCGGGATCAAATTGAAAGCGAGAATTATTGAATAAAGACAAATTCGTACCAAGGATGAAATTTTGCATGCCTCCTTCCCTCCCCATCAACACACACACACCCATTCTGCCCTAACTACTTACTTCCCAGACATGTCTCTAACACGCTCAAAAGAGTTGGTAAAAAATCAAAATTAAATTACTTTACCTGTCTAAAAAGACAGACAGGTCAGGCCTGCCTTCCTGGTGTGTACCCCTCTCCTTGTTCAGCAGTGGGGTGCTCCTCTTGGATCTTGAGCCTAAGTAGGATCCAGGTCTCAGAAGAAAGGTTTGGGGACCAAAACTTTATTTATTTACTCATTAATGTATTTATTTTACAAATTATGCACTCACCTTTTCAGATCCCAAGCAGGTGGGGCACCCTCTTCACTCTTCTTATTCAGGATGGCTTGCAAAGGCATTTTATGTGTTGGGAAATTCTTACGACTCGTAAAAGGGCTTTTGTAGATTGTGAAAGCCCTTTTCTCAGTCCGGCTTTCGCTACGGTTACAGCACCAAATCCACTCTGACTGAGATGGGTGATGCCATTCGATGGGTGATGGATGGGGGTGCGGCGTCCATGTTGGTACTTCTTGACCTGTCAGCAGCATTTGACACGGTGTCCCATTCCATCTTGCTTGATCCCCTTAAGCAAATTGGCATCTGTGGGACAGCGCTGGACTGGATCACATCTTACCTTCATGGCTGATACCAACAGGTATTTCTCCACCCTTTTTCCTCCGAGTCCAAGCCACTAAGATGGGGGGTGCCTCAGGGCTCGGCCCTGAGTCCACTTCTATTTAATATCTATCTGGCACCATTGGCTGAACTCATCGCTAGTACTAGGATCAAGGTGATATCCTACCCAACTGATGTTCTCCTTTAGTGAAGTGTCGGCATTCGCCTTCGACTCTTTTAGAGAGTGTCTTAAAAAGATCTTCGTCTGGATTTTTAAACCTCAATGCTGACAAGACGGAGGTTCTGTTTTTTAACCAAGCAGTCCCTCCCCTAGTGGCCTTGTGGTGGCCAGTGAAATTGGGAACGGCTCCCACTCCTAAGAACTCGGTCAAGAATCTTGGTGTCCGTTGGGACAACGACTTATCCCTTTCCGCGCATATCCAGCATGTCTCGGCAGTCTGCTTTGGGAAGATGAAAATTATTAGGAAATTCATCAACTTTTTGTCAGAGACAGCGTGTAAAACTGTGGTGCATGCGTTAGTCACTTCACATCTCGCCTACGCCAATGGCCTCTATTTGGGTCTGCCCTGCGGCTTGATCCACAGCCTGCAGATAGTGCAAAATGCGGCACCTCGGCTGGTTTGCAAGGTCCCTCTCCGCCATCATATCTCCCCCAACTCAGGCAACTCCACCTGCTCCCTGTGGCCAAGAGAGTTGAATTTAAGGCCCTCACATTTGCCTTCCGGGCCTACCAGGGAAGAGGCCCCAAGTATCTGACGATGAGACTTCATCCCTACCAGCAGGGCAGATCGCAGAGGTCCAATTCTAAACGCTACCTATTCATCCCCCGCTTTGTTAAAGCGAGAATGGGGGGCAGAATTTTCGAGGTAAGAACCTCTAAATGCTGGAATGGCCTGCCCCTCCAACTACGTTTGATGCACTCTGAGCAGGAGTTTAGAAAGGCCTGGAAGACCTGGCTGTTCAGCCGTAGAGACTAGTTCTCTGCTAGCATGACTGCAATGTTATCCACGTTAGCACCGGGACTCTTCATGTGAGGTAGCCGGCGCTTTATAAATGTATTTTATTATTTTGCATTCATAAACCCTTTCATTTTGTAAATCGCAGGATTTGGGGCTGCAGAATGACTTCCTACATCTGGCCCAATATTCTTACCAGAGGTTGACCTTGATGAGCCAATGGGCGCCCAATCACCCACATGAAAGTTAATCCACCAAGGTAAATTAATTGCTTTCTCATTCACATTTTGACTCGTATTAAATCTTGCGATGTAGCGATGGGAGTGTGCTGGGTATTCACCCTGGCACAATACATTTTAGTCTCAGAACTGAGAGACTAAAGCAGTAATTACAAAGACAAATTACTCACTGTCATTTCTCAGGAAGGGAAGTGGAAGATAAATTAAATAAGGTCTGGGTGGTAACCAGAGAAGAAATAGTATTTGCATTTTGTGGCTCGCGGAGGATGACAGACGGCATTAATATTGAGGGTTGAACTTGAGCCAGGCAAACTGCAAAAATGCAGGAGGGCTGGTGCATAACCCTCTCCTCTGGTGCTGTATTAAACTACTTCATTTGTTAAAAAAATGAGCAGTCGGCCTGAAGGAAGGACGCCCAGATGCCGATCTACAAGAGATGAGGCTTGAGGGCAGATTATAATATTAATAATAACCACAACACTCCTATGTGGAGGTGGGCAGGCCATGAAATTGAAATGGAGAGCTGAGCCAGAGCTGAGTCAGGGGTCGGGCTTGGCTCTAAGATCTCGTGCATGAGCCGAGCCATGAAATTGAAATGGAGAGTTGAGCCAGAGCCGAGCCAGGGTCCGACTTGGCTCTAAGATCCCGTGCATGAGCCGAGCCATGAAAATGAAATGGAGAGCTGAGCCAGAGCCGAGCCAGGGGTCGGGCTTGGCTCTAAGATCCCGTGCATGAGCCGAGCCATGACATTGAAATGGGGAGCTGAGCCAGAGCCGAGCCAGGGGTCCGACTTGGCTCTAAGATCCCGTGCATGAGCCGAGCCATGAAAATGAAATGGAGAGCTGAGCCAGAGCCAAGCCAGGGGTCCGGCTTGGCTCTAAGATCCCGGTCATGAGCCGAGCCATGAAATTGAAATGGAGAGTTGAGCCAGAGCCGAGCCAGGGGTCCGGCTTGGCTCTAAGATCCCGTGCATGAGCCGAGCCGTGAAAATGATTCCTATGTAAATCGGCCAAAAACACAACTTCCAATCAACAATGGTCCCTTCAAAATGTTAAAAAGCTGGTTTCTTTATTGTACGGAAGGGTTTCAACTTAGTACATCAGATTATATCACTGCAATGAGAGATATTTATTAAAAGTGATTCATGCTACCCTTCCCCAGCCCTGCTGACAAAGCCATTAGTGAACTAAGAGGCAAGGCAGATATTATGTGCACCGTGCGGCTTTGATTCTATTTCTTGTACATGAAGCAACCTTATTGCCTATTAAATCAAACAGAAGACAGGTTTCTGGGCAGCACACACCCTGAACTCATATATTTCAAGATGCTTTCATATGCAGAAATGAAGAAAAAAAAAAAAAAAGACAGGTTAAAATAAAATATTTACCTAGGATCACTCAATTTGGTCAAATGGAGAAGCTGTGCGGGGTTTCAGGTTTCCAAGTTTCACAGTATGCAGTTCAGTCACTGTTGGGTGTCTCTTTCCCTCTCCTGTTTTACATCAAAGGCTGATGCTCTTGTCTTTCAGGTTAGAGCGGGTGGCAGACAGAAGCCACATAAAAGTTTGGCTAGTTTTGGACTTGAGGGTCCCAGAGAACCTCAAGCTTAGACTCAGCCGAGTCACCGGGCTCATATCTGGCTTCAGCCTTCAGTGGCTTGCTAACCTCTACTTACACAGTGCATTTATACCATTAGTGTGGACTCTCTGGCTTGATTGTTGGTGTTAATTTTGATCAAACTTATTTTATCTACACTAGAAGGATGAAAGGCTGGGCGGACCTGTTATTCTTCAGACCTCTGACCTTCAGCCTAGTCACTGAACTCTAAAATGGATAGATTATCTTTATTATTCACAACTCAATTATAGACAATTAGTAAGGAGGCTTTTCATGGGTATTCAAGTCATATGGCCTGCATGCACCAGTCCGGAAAGCCGATAACGGATAGACAGTCCACATGCAGGTCCATTAGCGATAGTGAGGAATAGATTCTGCTACCCCACCTTGCACTCTGTTACCCTTAGCACTGCCCATGCTACTTTCTTGCCTCAGAAGTCCTAAAGGCAGCAGGAACATTAAGAGAAAGCAAGTAGAGCTATATTTAATTTCTGCAGCAAATAGGAGACTATTGAAAATGCAAGACTGGGAAAAGTGGTGATGACATCAGGAGGGTGAAAGGGCGAATAATGCCACTTCCATTACACCTAGCATTTTAGTGACTCGACGTCTATGACACACCACTGAACGAGATGGCCTTAATTTACTCATCCACCCGAGGAACAGGTAGAAATTTTGAGGTAACAGCTCTGAGGGTTCTTGCATCATCAGTATGCGTAAATTGTGCATAGACCCAATGTCACTGTTCGTATCCCTGTGCGGCCAGTGAAGGCTCCACACTTTCTGAGTTTGGTAAAGTGAACACAACTGGGCTGGACACTAGCAACCCATCATTAACAGGACAATGCAGACACCAAGTCCATTACCAACCAGCTCACAAGAAGACTGCAGACCATCTAAAACGCAGCAGCCAGACTAGTCCTCAGCCTCCCACACCGAGCCCACATCACACCACACCATAAGGAACTCCACTGCCTCCCGATACAAGAGCACAAACACTCCAAACTCTTCACCCACACCCACAGCTCTCCACAACACTGGCCGTGCCTACCGAAGAGCTGCAGCCACTTCCATCAACCTTTAAGACACCTCTGCTCTGCAGGTCTCTCACTAGCACACACCCCATGATTACACAGAAGCAGAGCGGGGGGCCGCGCCATCTTGTACCTGGCCTCTAAAGCCTGGAACACCATCAACAACACAGCAGAGCCGCCTCCTCGCTTGACTTTTGAAAGAAGCAGAAGACCTGTATTTTTAAGTAAGCCCCGTGGCTGGCCTCACACACCTGCTACAGAGCGCCTGGATACCCTCATGGGGGATTAGTGCGCTATAACAGCACACATAACATATAGCTGTGGCTGTAAACACTGTAAAACATCGGAATGTAATATGAATGTGCTTGATACATACAGCATTAATTAACAGGATTCCTTTAAAAAAAACATGTTCTTTTCATTTGTAGCACGTGACCCGCACTCCCTTCCATATGAAACAGCGATATGCAAAGATGATTAAGGGGACACAGTTACTGTTAAAATCATATAGGGTGATTTTGGATTTGGATAAACAAATGTAAGAATCATGGGAAAGAAAAGACATCGAATTTATGGAGTAATCACAGACTAATCAATGGACATTTGTAGACTAATCAATGATAAACACCGATATATATTTACCACCTTATTTACTAATGTAATTTAAGCAATACGTAGTATTAAAAGTTTCTTTGGCAAAGTGCATGCTTCCAAAGTTTTATGATTTTAAACCGCTGTAAATAAAAAATACTACTACTCTCGACTCCGAGGTGCCCATGTCCTCATCCAGGGGAGAACACATTGCGTCATCAGTGCTGCCAGGAATCAATCCTATGTTCTGCATGTTACAACATGGACTCTGCGTCGATGCCAGGTGCCCGGATACCCGCTGGCGTCCATTAGGTTCACTGTTATCCACAGTTTCTCGAGTGGATTTCCTGAAAATCTGACACGCATCTTGCGCTCCTGGGCCCACATGCTAACACAAGTGAAGAGCACTGGCGCGAGCCAACGTGGCGGCAGCCGGTATGGACAAATGAGCCACAACTACTCTGGCTCGGTGCTGCGAGACTGAGATCCTCCTGGTCCCTCTGATGCCGCGGGCCTGGCTTCCATGCGCCAGCAGCTACCTGCCAAGTGATTTGGCGGCATCACCTGGTACCTTCGACATATCCCTAGAGAAGGTCTGTTCAAGGCCCAGCTGAAGACCTGTCTCTTTCGTGAAGTGTCATTCTCTTCCTATGTCCATTAACGTTAAAGAGCCGTGACGCTTCTAATGAAGCAGCAGTTGCGCTATAAGTATTTTTCTTCATTTATTCATTCATTAAGAGCAGAGTAACTGGGCAAACCGAGGGGTAACTGGCGCCAGAATGGAGCACACGCTCTTTTGTGCCGTTTTTGCTACTTGCATAATACGGTCTGGAACAAGAGTCCTTGCTGTAGTTTGGTGATACTCTGAGTATGGCCGCGGTCGCCTGTGGCCAGTGGCGTAGGAAGGGGGGTGCGGTGGGTGCGGGCCGCCCCGGGTGTCATCACTGAGGTGGTGACAAAATGGCAAAAATATGTGTTTTCACATATTTTTGCCATTTTGTCAAGCCGGGGGTGACAAGAAATGTTCCTGCGCCGGGTACCACCTGGCCTTGGTACCCCACTGCTTGTGGCCCTCTTGACCTTTACATGTGGACCCCCGGCGAACAGCAGCACAAGCTGCTGTTTAGTTGCTGAACACTAATATTCAGAAAAAAATATTAAATAAATGGGCAAGCGTTTATTGGCCTGCAAATAAATGCGTTCCTGTTTAACATTCTTTAGACCTCCTTACATAATCCCTGACCCGCCCAGACCCCCTACCGCCACCCCGCTGGCATCAGTGTGGCCCTCGGTCACACCACAGACGGTACTTTGTGGCCCCTCGGCCAGTGTTTGTGAGTACCCAGGCTCTAGCTGATTGCACAGAAATATGTTTGCCCTGGGGCATGGAACAAACTCAAGTGGCCTATTTTTGATGAGTTGACATACAGTGGAGTGGGACAAATATGCATTCTCCCTTTTTTTTAACTTTGGAAGATAAACTGAAGCTTAAATCAGTTTGCTCTGTCCTGCATTGTCAAATAATAACCCGTGTAACCTCGAGTCCTCCTTGGTAGGGAACTAACAAAACCCGAAACAAGCGACTCAACCCATAGTTCTTGCACTAGTGAAGAGTATATGTAGTGTGGCCTCTGAAAATTGCACAATCGACCTGTTGGCACCGGTTTTAACAGTAAAAAGCATTTTTTGTTTGAGACTAATTACCGACTTCATATTGGATTCTTTATATGTACTGTGTGACTTCACCTGTATTCTACATGCGTGCAGCAAAATATGTTTAGTGTTAAGTGCAGCAAGAAATGACGAGTGGACAGGAGTTAGCAGGAACGTCTTTATGGGTTATAAGGCGGGATGTGCTCCTTAGGACTCGTACCCCCAGGATGGCTCCCGGCCCAGCCCCCATCCCAACCCACGAAACAATGCTTAACAACCAGCTGTGGGTTAAAAAGGCCATGTTTATTACAAATCATCACACAAACATGACAATATATAAATTATACAATTTAATACGATAAGTATTTATCAAATTCAAACGTTAATCACCATTTTATTTAAGTTGCCCCTAGCTTCATGCTCCATCCACAAGTCGGGCAGAACTCAATTTATTTACACGAAGAACGTTGTCTATTGCTCCAGCACTAAGGGGCCTTCTGGCTCGCGTCCCCCCAACCAACTGAGAACCACGCAAGGCGCAACCCACCTGCGTCCTTGAGGGGTAAGCCCCTGTCATCTGGTCTAGGTCCACCACCTGAGGGGCCCACCCCTCCACCACCAGGCTGCTCATCGAGGCTCGTAGGGAATAACCAGGGGCGGAAGCCCCATGCCCTATTTTTAAACTGGCGCTCTTGCCCCCAGCCGGTGTCCCATTCTCTCTGGGGTGAGCTTACCGTCTCTCCGCCTCAGTGCTGGCCTAAGGAGTATGCAGGAGGCCTCCCCTTAACAATGTAAAGGCAATTTATGTGGCCTCTTTACCGCCGCTCTCTAATCTATATCCAACACCTCCCCAATCTCTATCCTTAGGGACGGGTGGGTGGGAGATTAACGGAGCCCCCTGCATTCCGAGGCCGGCGCAGAAAGAAAGAGAGGGCGAGGACAAGAGCCAGTTGCCCTAAATAGGCCTTCGCCCCCTCCCCCCTCCCCTCGGAGTGCCGGCTCCAGCCGGAAGTGACGTCACGTTGCTGACCCGGAAGTAGTTGATGCTGCCGTCCCGTTTACTTCTTCGGTGAGGACCACCAGGGGGGCGTGCCCGGGCGCACGGGGGGCCGAGTCCTAAGTGCGCGCTTCATTATATTTTGCGCTTGTCAAAGTGGTGCAAAAAAAGAATCTTGTCTCACGAGGTACATGTGCCAAAGGGACTTGCTAGGCTGAATTCATTTTTAAACTTTATTTGTTGCGATGATGACCTGGCTGCATGTGTGTTTCTTGTGACCTCTTGCAGCCACTACACATCAAGACTTTCAGACTAGTGTCAGAGGGTGTGGTGCGGGCAGGTTGGTGAAGGAGCTGGCTCTACTCATGATGACACTGTACTGTGGAAACATCTGATGGACAGAAACAATCCCTGCGTGCCTTTTTGTGTCTCTTAGATAAATACATGACCCAGAGACCACAGTCTTGCTGTCTCTGATTTGACAGTAGAAACTCACCAACCTCTCATAGCCAATCCATGCAAACACAGAAGACAGTGTCTTCAACGCTAGTGTCATGGGCTCTGCGTTTGTCGTCGGCGTGACCCATGTACTCCTGAGAACAAGTCCCTCTAACTCAAGGCTGTCCCCACATGGGTTCAAGAGGGCTGCATCAATTCCAGATTTTCAGGATAGCAACATAAAATATTAAAGAGATATTAAATGAATTTAAATGGAAATGGTTTACATACTCAGCATATATCCTGGAAATTGTGCCTAGACCTGTCTCTCTGATTGACACTGACAGTCACAGGTATAAATTATCATTTTGATCGTAAGGGTTACACTCCAGAAGGAGCTATTACTGACCCCTAATCCTTGACGCGTACCCTCAGAGAAGATCTTAGTAAACAAAAACACGGTCCACCCATACAACGTCCCCACGGTGAGGTCTTGATGCCCAGAGACACAGAATCACAACAAGGATTGTACCAGGAGACCTTTAAAGGGACACAGACGCGTGACTTCTTTGAATTGGACCATAATGTACGCTCAGGGCTGGCTGTAGCGCTGGTGGCGCCCGGTGCGACGATCACTTTTGTTCGTTTTCTTTTTCAAGAAATTGGAACTTTGCACAGCAACTTATAAGCCTTGCAATGAATTATTAAAAGCCCGAATTAAAGCAGTTTGAAGACCTCAGCGTGTGCTCAGGGCACTTGCCCGGAGCATCGTGTCTCACTCTGCGCCGGAGGCATGTAAACACTTCTGCCCGAGTCTTCAGTATTACTACATACATGTTTCATAAGAACGGAGTACTCATTTACGCACTGCAACCAGCCGCGGTCGGTAGTAGGAGTAACTGCAGGGCGGTGACGTGGGGAGGGGCAGCGTGGGGGGTAGTAAACTATGGATTACGGAGGTTTACAGGTAAGTTAACATATAAATTAATAAAACCAATTTCGTTGCGTGCACTGCATCGCATTTGGGGACGCAGTGCACGCAACGAAATTCGTTGTATTAATTTATTTGTTAACTTACCTGTAAACCTCCGTAATCCATAGTTTACTACCCCCCACCCTGCCCCTCCCCTTCCCCACGTCACCGCCCTGCAGTTACTCCTACTACCGACCGCGGCTGACTGCAACTCAAACCAGAGGAAGAGCCCTCTAACACAGGGGTTTGCGATGGATGAAAGGCAGCCGACCCGTCTGCACTCATCACATTCAGGCGCCTTTGTTACCTGCAGTAAGAAGTTGAAAGTTGATACTTTCTACATACAGAAATGTTGCTCAATGGAATTATAAGTGTTTTAGACGGAAATGGTTCTGAGTAGGGGCGTGCAAAATGTGAAGTAAAATGAGCAAGGTTTGCATGGGTGTCAATGTATGCTGGCCTGGGCAGGGCTAGCTGAGTGTGACACTTCTCCTCCATCTGTACTCGACTATGTGTCTCACGAGGGGAGCTGGGATTGAAACGGGCACCTCGCCCCGGCATCACGCGAATGGGGGTACCCATGGATAGCTGCTCCTCGCCTGCGCCTCGACACTCACGAGACAAAGGTAAGGCAAACTATAAGCGCATATAAAACGCCAACCTTTGTAAAAGACTTTTCAAACTTTCCGTATGTTTTTGTAGTTTTTGAGAGCAAAGCTGCATGATTTCCTACTAACCAGTTACAACACACCAAAATGTCGAGGAATAATGTATCCTGGGATCAAAATGTGTTGGATAAATCAATGAGCCGCTTTCAAGGTCCTTTTGAGCATACACCGCAAGATCTAAGGAGCATTCAATGTACAAATTCAGTTGCAAAGTCCTTTGGAAAACACACAGCCTATAAAACACACCCTAACAACATCCTAAAATCTCGGAATCTACAGAAAGAGTTGAAAAGTGGCAGAGATGGGATGGTCTACGAAACACATATATGCGCAATAAAAACCACAAAGCACTCTCCAATGACTCCAAGAAGATGCTGTATCAACAAAAAATATTCCGGAGTCTTTAGGACATTGCAGGGAGCACAAAATAACTCAATGTTCCGCAGAAAAACACACAACCTACACAATACCATGCACTAGGTAATCTGTCCTGCAATGCAAAACACTCAGAAACAGTGATGCCATTTTATATGGCCTGGTACTTGCCTAAGCCCCTTTTACCGATAAAAAACCCCAAGTTGCCCTTGGATGGATGGATGGATGAGTACTCCCTCCCTCCCCCAGGGCAAGCATATACAAACCACACTGTTTTTTGGATTAGGGGGAGTGACCCCCGGCCTTATTTATTACATATTTTTTTTAAAAATGATTATTATTTTACATTATGTACACTTTAAGCAGAAAGTCCAGATACATTGATAGATACATGACACTTGTCTAACCATAACATATTCTAATACAAAGTCCACTCCTACCGTAATCTAACAATGTATATACTTTACTTTCTGCGTGTCCCCTCTAGAGCCTACGGCAAGGTCCATGGCTGGCAGCCCCAGATCCCGGTAAGCTATAAATACTACTGCACCGGAGTAAGCCTGTGTAGGGGGTACAGCTTATCGGACAGGTACTTTCCCCCGGGCCCCCCCTATGCTCTGAGCCTTAAACTCCATCACAGGGGGCTGCAATTCTGCATACTTGCGCCCTGATGCGCATGCGCGTGCGAGGGTGGCCACTGGCCTACTGGAAAGAGTGACTCCCCTGGCCCCCGCACCCGAGAGCCTACTGACCGGCTGTCACTGCCCCTGGAGTTACACAGTGCTGGCCGCTAAGGGTCAAAGACTATGCTTACCAATCATGACCTTACCGCCGCAGGCCAGCATAGTTGCCCGACTATTTGGCCTTCCCCCTGCGCTCACTAGGAGGTCATGCCCTGTCTCTTGTGCCCTCTAACCATGCTAAGATGTCTTCCATAAATGCCTGATTCCCTTTGGATGATAAGTGAACCCCGTCTTGCAAAAAGAACTGATCACCCCGAATGTACCCATGTGCTATTGACTTTAGTTTTGGGGTCCTGAACAGCCTGTCAAACTCATTGTTGATCCGCTTTACCGCGTGATTCAACGCATGCACTGACTCACCCCCTCTCCACTGGGACCTTGGGATCATGTGAGACCAGACGATTACAGCATCGGGGCACCTGTTTGCCAACCAACCCACCTGAGTGAGGAGCTCCTCTACTAGTACCCTCCGTCCCAGGCGAGTCAAGTCGTTACCCCCTAGGTGCAGGATCCAGATTGCTGGTGGTCCCTTACTTTTTTCTAAAGCGCGGTTCACCAGCTTCCTGAATTGGCCCACGCACAGTCCTCCCTGTCCATGAAACACTATTTTTGCTCCCAACTTACGCGCTCTGGCCTCATGGACCCCTGAAAAGATTTTTTTTAAATGACAGACATAAAGAAGTTACAGGCCGCTGATGGCCCGGGTGCCGTTCCTGGTGGGGAGCAAGAGGAACAAGAGACTGTTCCCGCTCCAACTGCCCACTTTTAAAGAGGGGGCAGTGTGTTCACTGGGCAGGCTGGTCTAAACCTATCCCCCACAAACGTCTGGCGTCTGTAAGGCCATGAACCAGAAGCACTTCCTTGGGGTGGTGCCGCGTCACCAGATGGTGCGCGCGGCACCCCCGCCTCTCGCGTTTCCCGGGGCCTGGCGCGACCGCCATGTTAGCGGCGCGCGCTAGGTAGTGCTTTGCCTTGCTCAGAAGTTTCCTAGATTGGGGTTCTGAAGGGAATGCGATTCGCTATCCAGAAGGGGTGTGTTGAAGGTATCCCTTCCAAACACCGAATCAGTATCATATGTGCCAGTGTTTAGCGACCGTAATTAATTAGCTAAACGTTAAAAATTTACCAACATCTCAAAGAAGGAGGTACATCATTCGGAAAAGGAAAGGCGTCCCTGGGACTCCATCCCCTTTATGAATGGAAAAAAAATTCTTGCCGAAGAGTAGGCAGTGGTCCAGGGAACCACTGGCAACTGTTAAACACATTTTTAAAAGTCAGGAATTTTGGGGGGATAAAACTGTAGCCCCGTTTCTTTTAATGAAAACAGTTTGTAGTTAAAATATAAGTTTACTTTATTGACCTGTTGAAGAGCATTTTGTGGGCAGTAAACAGTACTTCCAGCCCTAAATCATTCAACATTTCATCATAAAAGCTGAGGGCAAAGAATGTTTCCATAGTCATTTCTATGTATTGTGTATACTTCAAAGTCCTCGGGGAGACACTGCGTATAAATCCTGCTGTCCAAAGTATACACTAAGACACTCTACTTGGAAACTATATTCCAGTTTGTCTTCCAATATAATAGAAAAACCTTAAGGAAGAATATCTAAACAATATGTGAAATTATTCCGCTGCCTTATTGCTGGCCAGTATTTGATGCAACTGATTTTATTCCAGCGTTTTGTGCTTCGCTTGGGCTCAGAGGGATTGCCTTTCCCTAAAGTGAAATTGCACTCACAAAAAACCCCACTTGATTTTTCCTGTAATGTGTCTGCAAAGCTGTGTCTGCTGCAGCTTTGTAATGTGTGTGAATACATAAATGGCATAAATCCAGATCTCTGCATAGGCCTAGATTTACAACTTTTCTTTGTGAATCAGGTCTAATATTTACAGTTATTCAAAGGAGGAAAAGTTTCCCATCTCTGGAGTGTAAATCCAATTATAACTCTGGAAGCTGATAGGCCCACTGAAGACAATGGAGTGGGTCGGGGCCAATTATGGGTGGTACAGACCCTCTGCTCCAGCATTCAGATATATGCCTTTCTCTTCCTCCCTATTTATTTAGATTATTTTACCCCCAGGGCATGGAATGTTGTAATAGCCTTATGGCCCTTCTAATTCAGGCTTTCCCAGTTGATAAAGATGCCTTACTCTCATTGTAGACCCGTGCCTGTGGCTTGGGCGTATTACCCGGATTCTGAGCTTTCAACACTGTCCCCGGGCTCGGTAATGAGTTATGATGCTTCAATATTTATAAGCTTCAACACCTCCCCTCTCGATATGATATATGCAGGCGCATTATGGGCTGCTGTATATCTCACCTACATACCTCCAAGTGTGTGACAAATTGCAATGCACCCTATCTTTGGTCTGAGGTGGGAGAGTATTTGCTAGCAGGCGATAAACTGCACAATAACCCAGTTTATGAATGTATTTGCAGGTGTGTGCTACGTGACAACATCCTGCATCTTTACATCATTTCCTCAGGTGTGTGATAGTCTACAATGCATTTCATCTCCAGATACTATGAGCTCAAACAGTTCCCCCTGCTTTGCAGGTATAATACATGCTACAGCTTCGTCTGCTGTTAGGTCAAACTCCTGATGTCAATTCACAAAGTATTTTCCGTGACCAGCATCATGCTTCCACAACTGAATTTTAATTGAGTCACATTTTAATTAAAAAAAAGCAGTGAAACGTTCTAGGCCAGAGGGGAAAGGATAGTGGATGCCTGATGAGAGACTGACCGAGGTGGGACAGCAAACTGGGAGAAGAAGGGAGTGGGGCCGGACCATTACCTTCCCCAGAGGGAAGGGGGAAGAGGGGGGTTGTATTTTGAGTCTGGTCTATTCCCACTCATTCCTTTCAAGTCTTTCCCCTCCTCTTCCTCACCAGTCCTACCGTTCGTGTCTCCTCCACTCTCTCTAAGGCCATTGACTTTACTTTGACTCAAAGCAGAGGAGGACTGGTCAGCAGAACATCCTGAAGTTATGGAAACACCGTATAGTAATACCCTGTCCTAGGAATAGAACTATTTGCTGTTCAGGGGGCCCTTGTTTTCTTCAACTGGTTATGCAAACACCGTGCATCAAGGATATAGAGATGATGTCTGCGGTGAGACTAGCCCTGCGAGTCATTCCTGTTTTCTCAATAATTCTTTCGATAGGTTTCCACCGGCTGTGAAAATGTTACGTAACTATAGAATGAGGAAGCAGACTTGATGAACTGAAATCCGGACATGTACAGTAGCGGCCGGAATCTGGGCAAAGTGGCAGGGGTTAGGGGAAAAACGGGGATGGGCAGCAAAATTAAAATAAATAAATAAATAACTTACCTTCATCCATGCTCCAATCTGGCTCTGACGCTCCAATCTAGCTCCCACGCTCCGATCGGGCTCCGTGCACTAAAGCCACAGATTCCCCTGCAGCCAATCCTGACGATGCATGAAAGCAGCGTCAAGATTGGCCACAGCGCCATGGATTTGCGCTCCCAGGTAGACGCGGCGCCTGTGGCTGCTGGCCTCTCCACCCAGCCACGCAGCTGGTGTTGGAGAGAGCTCTATTGCGCATGAAGTGTTGGCCGTCCTGGGACAGACGGCCAAACTGTCATGCGCACTGATTACAGTGCGAAACACTCCTCCATCAGCCTGGCATCTCTGGCCCGCCCCCAAGCCTCAGTTCAACAGCCAAAATGAAACAATAATAAACAAGCATTTACTATCGCTTTATTTAAAAAAACAAATTGGCTGCTGGCGTGGGGGCGACGCTCTTCTGCCATAGCAGAGTAGCCGCCGCTGAACATGTACCATATATCTCTGTCGTATGACAAGAAAGTACTTTCCCTATGTCATGAGTATCTATATATTAAATAAAGTGTGTGGAAGGCTTCCAGTGCTCTTTTTGAGCAATCATATTTACAGCTCTATGATAGACATATGCACTCCATCCTTTCTTCAGTATTATAGAAATATAACAGATTTCAGGCTCAATCACGAGGTCATATTTACAGCTCTGTGATAAATCAGTGTTTTTTACTTATAGTTCACGTCTTTCATGCCCCTTCGGTGCTCTGCAGAAAGGAATGGCTATAAAGTCTAGTCAATATGTACGGTATGTAATAGGTAACAATGACTCATTTTATGTCTCATTTTCATACCGGCCTCCCATTTCTTGATAATATTTCCAATTTCACCAAACACCAGATCATCTCAAGGCTCTACACACAGATCTTATATATTTCCACACTACAGTGTACAGGACATAGTTTCACCATGTACACCACTTAATGTTTACAGATATATAATAAACTGAAAGATATCCCAACACCGGATAATAATTACCATTAAGCAGTGGCGGCTTCTCGTGGGAGTGCTGCGGGCGGAGGGGCTGGGTGGGGGAGGGGCAGGGTGGGGGTAGTAAACTCCGGCTTACGGCCGAACGGAGTTCAATTAATAAATAAATAAATAAAACAAATTTCATTGCAGCGTGTGCAATGAAATTTGTTTTATTTATTTAGTTTATTAACTGAACTCTGTTCGACTATATGCCGGAGTTTACTACCCCTCACCCAGCCCCACCCCTCACCCAGCCCCACCCCCGCCCCGCCCACCGCCCCACAGCACTCCCACGAGGAGTCGCCACAGCCATTAAGGCACAGACTGCAATATTTCTAAAAAAAAATATCACATTTCCTGATCAATTGAGATGACAGACATTGAAGACTCTTGGGTCCCCATTACAACTGTCTCGAAAAGTGGGCTGTATTTTCCCCACTCCAGGAGTTACCAATTCTCGGGGTATTGGTATAATCCTGGGGTGGGGATAATTTGGCCCAATATGCATTGGTTCCTGAAGGTCCAGTAATAAGTGAGGCAATACCAGGGAATTGGTAATTTCATATCTGATTCCCCTGGTAATTCCTCATTTTTGGCTAGACGTACACATGGACACGTTGGCCATTTTCAGCAGCCAATATTTCCATGCGAAATTAAAAAAAATTATAATTCTAATGGGGCTATCAACTGCTATTACTGCTGATACTGGCACCATCAGAATCAAGAGCCCTCTTGATAAGAGGCCTTTGGCCCATATTTGTAGGTATATCGCCATCTCTCAGTCTGTAAATATAATGTGGTAACTTGTGGTAGGCTTACATGTCTTCGACCTCTATGCTATACTTTGCCGTACTCAAAGACATAGCAATGATAGATATTTCCAGGGTTGCGCCTCACTGCAAAGCCTCTCATGCAAAGAGCCTAGTATCTGTCAAAACCAAAGCACAAGTCCATATATCTGGTATATCATTTGGCCCTGGATTCTAATACAACTATTATAGGTACAACATAGGGCACAACGCCACATATCTGTAAACCAGACGTAAACCTATGTGCCTGTATCCAATATCTCCGATCCCTCTTTCATATTTAAAGTTATAACCTTGCGCCAGCGGCGGCTCCTCCGCTAAGGCGGAGGACAATCGCCCCACTACTGATGAGCAGTGCGGCAAAGGAAAAATAAAATGATAATAACAGGATGTTATTATACGTTTATTTTTCTCTATGGAGCCGGGTTGGGCGGGGATGGGCTACAGTCACAGTGCAGGAAGAGGAGGGGTATGTTGACCTTAAGTGCGCATGAAGGTTTGGCCGGCCATCTTGGGCAGCCAACCAGTCATGCACACTTAGCATGTTATCCACCGGGCTGCAATGCACAACCTGGGTGGAGATCATAAACAGGCTTGCAGTTCACATCTGAGCACCGAACCAGGGTGCTCAGACCAATCACATGGTGACAGCAGCGTCGTGATTGGCTCAGGGGAGCCTGGGTGCTTACTGCTTCGGAAGTGAGGAAAAGCGAAGGACAACGAGAAGCATGCGGAGTGAACAGGTAAGTTATCTTTATTGTTATTTTTCATCCCCCTTCCCCGCCATCCCCATTCTCCTTGTGCCCGTGTCCAGCGTGTCCGATTCAGTTACCATTGTCATTTTGTGTTGGATGCTGAGGTTGGCTCATCGAATCAAAATGCTTTGAAGCTGGCTCTGACTACTGCTTGCCTGCGTTCTAGGCTCAATGGAAGGCTCATGAAGCAGACAGAGACATTGGGCGTGTTTATTTGCCCGTGAGATGAGGAGAGGAGGTGCTAAAAGCCTTAACTCCCCCAGGCGTTAGTGGCTTATAATTATTCTGCTCATTATTGTGCATCTTAGTGAATAGGTCCAGCACATAATTGCAAGGTGGTACACCAACAGCAGTAAACACAATCTGAAGATGTTAATGGCCCACACACATCCCCAAACAAAGAGTAATAACAGACATATATTCTCATGCAAAATAAATATAGGATTGAATGCAAAGTCGTAGAGCAAGACTACTTGAACAATAGAATAAAGATAGGAATATCATCAAATCTATACACGATTTGAAAGAGCCAAAGAAGCAATTTCCCAAAGGAGCTGAGCTGTGCTTGTGTCCAGACTTCAGAGAGAGCATCCAACCAAGGGCCTGAATACAACTGGCCCATAGTTCATCAGATGCAGTAGTGTCCACATCCCACACTAAACTGATAGGTCAATCCTGCTGAAATTGTACGATTGAAAAAGGCCCGGTAATTACTGGGACATGTGTATTGTGATGCTGTAAGCGCCAGGATCCACATGTAGCCCTCTGTACTGGAGGGAAAAAAGTAGTACTAGTCATCGCCAGTGATACATTTTGAATCCCCAGGGAATTGGATTCCATGCTTTCATTAACTGCTTCCATGCTCATGACGAGCTCAGCTCGTCATGAGGCACAGTGGAGCTGTGCTCATGACGAGCTGGGCTCGTCATAACAGTCGCGGCACTCCCACATGCAATTGATTCCCTGCCTGTGCGGGAGACTCAATCAGTGGGCGGAGTCGTGACGAGCCCAGCTTGTCATGAACACAGCTCCACTGAGCCTCATGACGAGCTGGGCTCGTCACGAGCACAGCGCCGCCGCCGCGCCGCTGGGGAATTACCCCCGTGGCGAAGAGGTTAAGCAAACTAAACAGAGGCTTCGAGATTTTGTTCAGTTGTCACATTTTTGGGAAAAACAATAGCCTTTCATAGAGTTAAGTTAATTATGATATTTAACAACTCAAAATGGCATAGAGAATCTTGAGAAATTGATCATAAATACAGCCACATACGTTGACACGTATGTTCAGAGTAGAAATGAAAAGTAAGTCAGAAACTTTTATGTTGGTACATTAAATGTCACTACTTTGACCTACTTCTGCATTGTTGACTGTAATATACTTGGTCTCTATATAAACACCACAACATCGATTGTATATTTACAACAACCATAACCCAATCCGTAAGCCTAAACCTAGTGCTAACACATTCATTCCTGTACTAACCCTATTGCTACCCCAGCATTATGCGTAACCCCAAGTTTAACCCTAAGCATAAACCCACTGTTGGAGTAGGCGCTTTCTGCAGGGTCATTCCCAAACTTTTTGCGTACAACCTACTGTTGTCTGAACACATTTTTGTTGGCATTTCGGATTTTACGCACTTTACTACTGCTAGCCAGTGCGAAAGTGCACATAGTCATTCCTTTAAAATAGTTAAAATGTCTTACACCCAAGTGCCACATTTAATTTATTTGTAGGTCCTTAAGTAAACTGGCACTACATGTACTCAGTGCCGGTAAATAAAAAATGCCACGAGTGGGCCTATAGTACTGATTGTGCCACCCACTTACATAGCCCTTTAAACATGTCTCAGGCCTGCCATTGCAGCCTGTGTGTGCAGTTTTAAACCTGCCATTTCGACCTAGCAAATGAAACTGTTATCAGCAAATCTGGGATGAGGAAACAATGGGGAATACAAGTATTTGGGATATAGCATGCAGGAATCAGTGTTTCCTTTTAAAATACATATATAAGTATTGTTTCAAGATGTAATTCTGATCCCTGCTGTGCAAACAGATTTACACATGGATCGGACAATAGCCATTAACCCGTGATGAGGAACCTATGTAGAAGTTTGTATATGTATTGATTTTGATATAGTGGTAGTTGACAATGTAGCGACATCCGTGTAATGCTTCGTTAACGTAGTAGATTTTAGTTAGTGGAGCTGCACCTGTCAAATATGTTAGTGCTACAGGCTGTAAGTATATACAACAGACACACACCGTCATATAGAAAAGCAAGTAATCCAATACTCACAACACAAAATAAAGTCATTATAACCTGACCTATCACCCACTTCTTACACAATGCATGTGGTAAATTATTGTTTGCATGAAAACATACTATATTTCATATAAACAGATGATACAAACTCTGTCCCCTGCTGTCCAGAAACACTTAACATTCACCTCAGAAATTGCACCATACTAACTGCTGGTAACATATTGGCTGAAATAGGCAAACTATTTGACCAATGAAAAGATGCCGTTGTAGTGACCATAGCAACTTTGCGCGTGCCTGGAAGACAAAGCTAGAGGATGCCATGTGCCGCAACCACCCTAAAAAAGAATCTCTCTCAGTTGTTATTGGTCATACACAACTGTACCTTGTGGGTTGCGTCAGATTAGTTTAAGCGTTTTAATAGAATTGCCAGCGTCAAAAGATTAAAATTTGAAACACATTTTTGTTGACTAAAAAAATCAATGATGATGGTTAATCCCAGCGTAGAGCATCAATCAATCAATCAGTAGATTTGTAGAGCGCTACTTGTCATCCATGAGGGTATCCAGGCACTGGCATCCTAGAGATGCAGGAAGGGAAGAGACAGAGAGTCTCTTAACACAGGGAAAGAGCTAGGTATTTCTTTCTTAAATAGAAAAAACAGGATTCCTGGTTCACTTGTTCATCTAGGAGCTGCCTTGGACTGGACAAACCGCAGGGTCTCTGCAAGGGTTCAAGGAGCCGAGTGCTGCTGTTCTGCGGGTAAGGCTGCCTGCAGCGTTACCTGCGGCGCTTCTCCTTCGTTGTCTTGGGTGCTTGGCACTGCGGCTGCGCAGTAAAGGTGTCCTGCAGGTTTCTCCTGTTTGAAGAACAGTGATTTCAGCGGTATTGTAGTGAAGGCTTTTTGAAAACTGCACAGTAATGAACGCATCTGCTTTTTACCTGTGCACGGGTAGATTTCGAAACAGTCACTGTTGTACTTTGTTTTACTGCCAAACAACCCATAAAAATGTGTTTAATGAGAAATCAAGATTGTATTCCTTGTCAGCTTTTAACACAGCCCCAAAGCAAAGATCATTCGATAACTGAAGGGCTGGGTAGAAAAAAAGATTGTGCAACTCACTGCTACTTCCACGAGTCAACTTCATGAGTCAACTCCACAAGTCAACTCTACAAGTCAACTCTACAAGTCAACTCTACAAGTCAACTCCATGAGTCAACTCCACGAGTCAACTCTATGAGTCAACTCCTCGAGTCAACTCCTCGAGTCAACTCCACGAGTCAACTCTATGAGTCAACTCTATGAGTCAACTCCTCGAGTCAACTCCTCGAGTCAACTCCTCGAGTCAACTCTTTGATTCAACTCCATGAGTCAACTCCATGAGTCAACTCTATGAGTCAACCCCATGAGTCAACTCCACGAGTCAACTCCATGAGTCAACTCTATGAGTCAACTCTACGAGTCAACTCTACGAGTCAACTCCATGAGTCAACTCTACGAGTCAACTCCATGGCTCAACTCTATGAGTCAACTCCATGAGTCAACCCTATGAGTCAACTCCATGAGTCAACTCCACGAGTCAACTCCATGAGTCAACTCTACGAGTCAACTTCATGAGTCAACTCTATGAGTCAACTCTATGAGTCAACTCCACGAGTCAACTCCATGAGTCAACTCCATGACTCAACTCTATGAGTCAGCTCCATGAGTCAACTCCATGAGTCAACTCCACGAGTCAACCCTATGAGTCAACTCCATGAGTCAACTCCATGAGTCAACTCTACGAGTCAACTTCATGAGTCAACTCTATGAGTCAACTCTATGAGTGAACTCCATGAGTCAACTCTTTCATTCAACTCCATGAGTCAACTCCATGAGTCAACTCTACGAGTCAACTCCTTGAGTCAACCCTATGAGTCAACTCTACGAGTCAACTCCATTATAATCAACTCCATGAGTCAACCCTATGAGTCAACTCCATGAGTCAACTCCATGAGTCAACCTCATGAGTCAACTTCATGAGTCAACTCCATGAGTCAACTCCATGAGTCAACTCTACAAGTCAACTCTACAAGTCAACTCTACAAGTCAACTCCATGAGTCAACCCTATGAGTCAACTCTACGAGTCAACTCCATTATAATCAACTCCATGAGTCAACCCTATGAGTCAACTCCATGAGTCAACTCCATGAGTCAACTTCATGAGTCAACTTCATGAGTCAACTCTTTGATTCAACTCCATGAGTCAACTCCATGAGTCAACTCTACAAGTCAACTCTACAAGTCAACTCCATTAGTCAACCCTATGAGTCAACCCTATGAGTCAACTCCATGAGTCAACCCTATGAGTCAACTCCATGACTAAACTTTATGAGTCAACTCCATTATAATCAACTCCATGAGTAAACTCCATGAGTCAACTCTACAAGTCAACTCTACAAGTCAACTCCATGACTCAACCCTATGAGTCAACTCCATGAGTCAACCCTATGAGTCAACACCATGAGTAAACTTTACGAGTCAACTCCATTATAATCAACTCCATGAGTTAACATGGCCATGAGCTCCAGTAGGAGAAAAAACACTCCTACAGAGCTCCCTCCCTCTCATCTTTGTAGTTTAGCTAGTTAAATCACTCCATTAGTCCCCACTTAGATCTGTGCTTTAGAAATCGTGATAACTAAAAGATGAGTACCTGGATACCCTTACGGGTGACAAATAGCGCTCTACAAATCTACTGATTGAATGACTACAACATGTAATGACTCTATTTCAATTATACGGTGAAGCGTATGTGACTTGGTCTCACAGAAGAAGAGGACATCAATAACCGCCCTGGAGCTAAATCACTGTGAGGGCCTTTATTGATATACATATGACCAACGCCCTCCTTGCATAAGGGATTATTCCAACAGCAGGTATGTACACCAGACGTCCGTGCAACATTTAAGGAACTGTTGTTGTGAAAACAGCACTTAAGCACTATCTTAGATGGCCTTCTTAACTACAATTTTGTTTTTAAAGCTATGTCTCCTAAAACGGTGTAAAGGTTTTTAAAGAGGGGGATGAGGAAAGATGTAAATCCCCTCTTGAACATGTCTTTACTAGCCCTATGGCCCTCAGCTGGACATGCCTCGGGGCAGAACAGAACTGGGGCAGTCCCCGTGAAGCCGGCACGAGAAACGTCTGCAGCTCAATTGCAGCAGCTGCTTCTCCTTCTCATAAATGTGCTTTCATGAAGTACAAAGACCATATGACCAGTTCTGTGCATTTGTAAGTCGTAGAACTAACATGTGGATTTTGTCAAGATAATGACAGCAGTTCCTTTCAAGAGGTAAAACCTGGCATTGTTATTAACAAAGACAATTTGAAATCTGGATCCAAATGGGATCTGTCCGCCCTATGTGCATGTTCTGTTTTTAGGTCTCGCCTGACCCAGCGCATGCCGCTTTGATGTTTGATCATGATCGCGATCACTTTCGCGGCCGCTTGGTATAGCCAATAGGTCTTGCTTTTGGGACCTTATTAGTATTTAGTTATGCAACTGTTGCATGGCTAAATACTTATAAGGTCCCAAAGGCGAGACCTATTGGCTATGCCAATGCTTGTTTTCGATGCCAGAAGCATAAATCCTGGACAGGACTGTGATGTGGAGGGTGCCAGAAATCGCCAGGAATGGAAGGCCCCACTCTCTGCGGATGACAGGAATCGTACTTAGTGAGTAGAGAGCATTGAGTGTATGTCCAGGAAGGACAGATGCGCCACCTGCTCTTTGGTATATTCGCATAAGATACATTTGCATAGGATGGATCTGAATAGCAGCCTCTTACATGGCCAGGCACTACCCTGCAAAATAGATATGGTTGCACCCCTTAGATCCCGGAGGGGCACCCCTGACCCGGCTGTGCCATTTCATACATATCAAGAATTGTCGAAGACTGATCGTCCAGCTATAAGGAATGGTGATTAGTAACGGAGATGGCCCGCTTCGCCTTTAGTTCAATGCAGCAATGTGCATCTAACACATACGATTTCAAAGTCCATCAATATTGCATGGGAAAGAGCATCTGGGAGTTTGAGGACCTGCCAAGTTACGGAAGGAATCTCTAAAAACCTTCAAAAATTAATGCACAGCACTTTACTGCAGGGAGCAGTTCACAGGTGTTACGCAATCTTAACTTTAACTACAGAGACTTCAGTATAGAACTGAGGCTTTCCTATGTAATCCTTTTATTACACAAACCTACACGATCTTCACAAAAAAGCATACATTTCTAACTAACACTGCCCATTTATCATCTGTGCCCCTTCAGCTGACATCACAACAATACAAGAAGAGTTGAGAGGAGGCACTCATTCCATGCCATGCCCTATTCTGTGTAAACCTGCTGTGCTGCTCCGGGAATCCCACTCCATGGGCTCCCATTTAGAATATTCGAATATACATTTATCTCATGAGGATGTCATTAACATCTGGAGTCGTCCAGGCCCTTGTTCTTCGTCATTGTACAGCCCTGACTTGAAGCAGCCAGCATCCACAATTCTGCACCATTAAAATACCAGGAGCATGCCCACCATGCCTCACTCAAGCAGCGCGCGCAGAACAAAAGGAGCGGTGCACACAGCTGTCAAAAAATCAAACATAGCAAGACCCTTTCCACTCTGAAAATTCCCACTGTGGAAATGTCGTTGGACCAACACAATTTAAGTCTGCATATTACTTTGTCTTCCAATACAACTGAAAATAGATGTATCCACATTGATCACAATCCACAACTTGACACTATAAAGAGTATTCCAGTAGAAGCACGTTGGCACAGCCACAAAGCTGTCAATCACAATAGCATAACATGCATCAAAAGAAGGAACAAAGCTTAACACCACTTCATCAGCTCAATAGGGAACTCCCAGGATATCCTCAACATTTCCTCCACTGTATTTTGTGATCAAGAATTATATGGCTAATAATGCGGTCCTACCTCAATAAGGAAGTCTCCCGTCCTCAAGCCAGCCTGCCATGCTACCCCGCCTTCATCCACGGATTCCAGGTACTGCAGCGCCGGGAAGGCCGGAGTTGGGGTAAATTCTTCAATTGGTGTATCAGCTTCAGAAATAAAGAACAGCACACTTTTATAAGTTTGACAAACACACCCCATTCCCAATGAAAATGTAATGGTATGTGTTGGTGGTATGTCGTGCAGCTTTAAACATGAAATGCTGTGTACATTTTCTGACATTTGAACTAGTCAGACTTAAGCAGCTGTAAAAATGCAGGGTGTAGTATTTTTCACAGACAGCAACAGTGCCAAATGTGTCTTCAAAATGTATGAGACTAAAAATACCCACTGGCCAAATTCAGAAAGCCACTGCCCATGTGTGTACAAAATGGACAAACAAACAATTTTGTTTACAAGCCTAAATTTACATTTGTGGGGTAGGGACTGGAAGGCCAAGATGGCGGATATGCTCATTTGCGTTACCGCCTGGCTCCCGCAAATGAGTGACCTCCTGGGTGCTGGTGTGCCCCTTGCGTAGCCCAGACGGTGAAGTGGGTGCCTACCTGGTCCCCAGAGGAGTGGATGCCATGAAATTCCCTGTGGTGTGGCAGTCTCTGAGATCCCGGAAAACAATGAAGATGCACTCAGGAAAAGCTGCCAGCTCAGGCTGAAGGCTGTGCCCCGAGTGGACTCTGTGGGTCTTAGGGGTAACTGCTGGGGCCCTACCCAGCTGATAAGGGGGGCCCATCAGGGAAGCGGGCAGCATGTGGCCCCTCTGTGGGGCCTGCTGGGGCTAGTGGGAGCCCCACCCCATGACACTGTGATTGGGGATGCCGACATGCAGGTGAAACAGCCGAGGACACCGTGCGCATTCTTGGGCTGCAGCTGTGGCCCCCTACACGAGGTACTCACTGCTCGGGTACTAGAACTGGAGACTGGAATTTCCACGTCCGCACAAGACCCTGATGGAGGCACCCCAAGCGTGCAACAACTGTGCCAACAACTAGTCCGGCTTGCTGGGGGGAGACCCCAATTGTGTGCTGAGGGTCCCCCACCTGTGGGACCCTGCCATTTTCCCCTGCCTTCTTGAATGAAGCCCTCTTATTCCCGCGACCCGCTGGAGATCCAGATATTAAGTGCAAGACTGCAGAAGATCCCAAAGTTGTGTGGGAAGCTAAATCTGCAGCATCTACCCTCCGACCACTGAGGATCTGACTGCTTGTGCTTTCATCTGTGACAGTTCCACAAGGCAAGGGTGTCAGGTCTTCCCTCACTAACTGTCCTTACAGCTCAGGAAGTCAGAGTGATGTGGAGTGAGCCCTAATAGGGCCGATGGCCGATTGATCGCCGGCAGCGGCTGAGGCCTATCTCTCGACGCAGCTGCAGGCATAATGTGTCATGATATTTTCCCCAAGCACAAGCTAAAATGGACAAATACACTCCCCCATGGGAAGAGAGAGCGGCGTCGAGGAGAACCTCGAGACTCAATCCCGCACGGGGGAAACAAGACCTCAGTAATACTGCAGACCATCCAGGACTCCAAGACGGTGCTGGAGACAAAAATTGGAGCAGTTGTGGTTGACATGGCCCTGTCATGACAGGATCTCTGAGATGCCGTAGACCAGGACTGGAAGACACAGTACGAGAGCGCACCTCTGAAGTAGCTTGCCTCATCAAGACTTTTAAAACTCTTAATGACTGAGAGGAGGACTCCAAAATCAGGGACCGTCGCAACAATCTGTGGTTTATCGGGTTCCAGGAGGGACCCGATGGCTCATTACCAGAAACATTTCTGGAGCAGTGGATCTGGTCCTGGTTGGACGCTGCTCACCTATCCCCCTGGTTTATAATTGAGAGAGCCCACAGGTCACTAGCACACAAGCCTCCATCTGGAACCCCGCCCCACCCTATGGTAACCAAATTCTTGAACTAGAGACACGAATGCCATCCTGAGAGGGTTGAGGGTGAATGGTCAATTTCTGCATCAATCAGGACGCATTATGACTTTTCAATTACACCTGCCAATCACAAAGGAAATCCTTTGATCAGTTATACAGAAACTCTGGAACATGAACCTTCAATATATGCTACTTTACCCACATGGCTGTGGGTACTTCATGAATCCAAGTCACACTTCTTTGACACTCCAGAAGAAGCATGGACCTGCACTCATTATTTCACAAAGGCTTTGATCCAGAGCAAGAGAGAGACAAAAACGCAGAAGAGGAAAGTTGGAAGGACAGCGGCAGAGGCAGAAGGCAGGGATGGAAAAGAATCTGCCTAAGTGAGATAATGAGCAGGGAGTGTGTGATGGTGACTTTAAGGCAGCGCATAATTTGAGCCAGTGCTTGCCGTTGGGGGCCACTGGCACTCATTTTTAGGAACCCACACTTATTGTCCCTCCTCAGGCATTTAGCAAGTGCAAGAAAGGGAAAACAAACTAAATGTAAAGGTGGAAGAAGAGAAAGACAGAAAATACATCAGAAAGGGAGAAGGCAGGAACCTACAAGAGCTTTATTGTTGTTTTATTTGCATCTTTATATAGCGCAAACTCGACCCGGTACATGAGCAGCATTTACGTTACACAAGGACCCGTTTTTTTTTTTTGGTAGGCACGGGTGATTAAGTGATTTGCTCAGAATCACAGGATGAGGACGCGACCCCGAGGCTCGAACCTTGGTTTCCAGCACCAAAGTCGGCAGATCTAGCCGTCAGACCCCATCCTCTCCCCTCAGACCACATCCTCTGGCAGGAGTGTCTGGAAGTGGCTTAAAAAGCCCTGGGATGGATTCCAGACTATGTAGCTTGCTATTCGGCACGCCGGTGTCGCTGCACGCTTCTGAGCAGAGCTTTGGGCACCGGAACTTATTCTTCTACAAGTTAAGCACTGCTTAAAGAGGCATGAGGTGAAATAAAGAGTGCATGGCCTTGGCAATCGTCAACCCGACCTTCATTAGCGCCAGCCGTGGGGTCCTGAACAAAAGGTTGCGCCTCGACACTTACTGATTTAACAAATGAAGTACTGCTTTTTGACCACATGAGTTCAGTTCTCAAATGTGCCATCTCTGGGTTTAAATGACAAATTCTAATTCAAAGAATGGGAATATACATATTGTTCTGCTTGCAGATGGAATTCGCAGCCTTAGCGGATCTTCTTCTTATGGATAAAAATATGGGGGCAGATTTACAAGGTCTGGCGCATCTCTGCAATTCAGCAGGGATGCGCCAGAACACTTGCGACCCGCAAACCCACCCGTGTGCCACCACTGATGCGCCGCATTTACAATGCGGTGCACCGTGGCGCATGGATGGGCAGATGCGTGTCACATCCCCCGGTGGAAATGCGGCGCATTGCCGGCTCCAGCAAGGCTCGGGGGTGCCCTGTGGCTAACATGCTGCGTCAATCCTTAGGCTCAGGGTTTTGACGCAGCATGGCCGTAAAAGTGACTCCGTGAAATCTTGTAGATTTCACTGCGTCACTTTTATGAGGCGTACCTGCGAGGGAACGCCCACCCTGCGCTGGAACGCCCACATTAAACCTGATGCAGGTTTCATGTGGCGCAGGGGTTTACAACATGACGCAGCTCCCTAGATGCATCACGTTGTAAATACGGCGCAACATGGCGCATGATTTACGCCACCGCTGCGTCACAGAAGTGACACAACGGTGGCGTAAATGTGTCGCAAGGGGCTTGTAAATCTGCCCCACTGAAGTCCCTAGGGGAAGAACTGATGTGTTGAGAAGCTTAAAAAAAAAGGCATATATTTCTGGGTATTTGTCAACGTTCCCAGTGTCTTTCGCACTCAATTTTCTCACTTGACTTCAGTGCCAGAAAGACTGTAAGTGAGCAACTGGCTACGACAAAGTCATAAACATACTAATATTTACTGGAGTGCAAGGTAAACATTTCTCCACCAGCACTTTAACTTTATCCACATTGGCAGATGTTACACTAGTGGAAAACAACACGAATGAAAGTTTAACAAACATACCAGAATGTTTTTTTTTTATCTAGGTGTATATGTAAGCAGAACTTTGTGAATCCCATAAAATTAGTAAATTTCATTTTAGGGAAATCATAGTCATTAAACAATGACTAGTAAAATTACTACTTTGTTGGAGAATCTACAGCGATGAGGCCAAAGGATTCAAATACAGTGTGTTCTATTTGGACTGGCCTGTTTAGAAGCCTTTTGTACAACTCCATTTGAGGGCATTGCTTGGCTATACAAGGTTTCTTCAGTATGTAGCTGTGACTTACCTCTGGGAATTCAAGGGGAAGTCAGACGTACACCATGAATAAATCATGTTTATTCGCAGATACATTTATTATAGGGCAGGGATTACTTCTACAGATCCATGAGAATTTTTCAGGGGCTACATTTTCTTGTGCTCAAGATGACCAAAGGTCGAGCGCTACTGGGCAGCTGTTGGCTTTCTATAATATTGCGCCAGGGAGTCACAGGAGGGCAATCAGGAAACATCAGCACTCCTGGCACTGAACCTTTTCTGATGGTCTTAGTCCAGGATTTTATCTGAAGCCGCTACTGTACATCAAGGTGTTCATCTTTGGTGCATGCTCAATGTGTTCACTACTGGTGCACTTGGGCTTGTAAAGCTAGGCTGGCTGGATTGCTCAGAGAGTAAACTGAAGAAAGCGAAAATATTCGGTTTCCGCCAACTCATATTCCTGACGGAGGGCCTCAAACTTTATCAGAGATCTATCTCTCCACATGTCACCAAAGTGCTCTACACCTAAAGTCGCCCATTGGGAGAAGCCTGTTAGAGTGCCAACTTCACGGAGTATGTCACAGTGCCACAGAGGGGTCAGCACAGTCAATTTATCTTTCCAACCCAAATGCCCGTCAGCCTTCCTCCAAATCCTGGTGACTATCCCGGTGTGTGGTGGCAATTTTCCAGTTTCCAGCCTGCCTCAGAGCCTCTCACTCTCATTACTTCCCTATCGACACGGTAGGCCAGTTCCTGTCTGTCTGAGAACATTCATTCGTTGACCACCAATAGCTTTGAGGCCCTGTAGTATTTCCTAACATCTGGGATTGCAAACTCTCATCATAGACCCCATCTTTGGAGTTTGCCTAGTGCGATGTGTGGTGTTATGTCATGTTAAAATAATTTTATAATGCGCACAGCTACCCAACATGGGTTTCCCAGTGCAGACCTGAGGGAGCAGAAAGAGGAGAAAAGATTATTGATTAAACGATCGGGGGGCATAGTAGCAAGACCGGCAATAAAATTATCGCTGTTTTAGCGGCAGGAAACTGCCGCTAAACCGGCGATAATGAGCTTGCTAATATGCGTTATAGAATTCCAATAGAAGCCCAGGTTAAATGCGCAAGACATCTAACCTGGGCTTCTATTGGAATTCGCCGGTCTTGCTAATATGCCCCCAAGTTTTTAAACATTTACGGAGTTCAAGTGAAGTGTTTCTTTGCGAATGGCTATGGGGAGAGAATTCCACAAGGATGGACCCAGATATGAAAAGGAGCGGCCGCCCATTCTTGTGAGTTTAATCCTGGGAACCACACATTTTTCTTGAGTCGAAGAGCGCAACAGGCGAGAGGGCTGGTACGGACGGACTAGATTTTGCAAGTATTGAGTAGCAGTGCCTGCCTTGATCTTGAACATATAGTTCAAGGCTTTAAACTTGGCACGATTTTCAATTCTAAGCCAGTGCAAATCTCTCAAGGCACTAGAGGTAGAGGCCTTTCTTGGGACTTTACAAGGCAGTCTGGCAGCAGAGTTCTGAGCCACCTGAAGCTTCTGTAACACATCCCTATTTGCTCCCAAATAAAGAATATTTCCATAGTTCAGTCTAGATGTTACAAGTGCCTGGACTACGGTCTTTTGGGTAGCGCTAGGGAGCATCCAGATAATTTTCTTCAACCATTTCAGAATGGTGAAACAGGTTGCTGTACCTTTTACTGCTTGTTGTTGCATTGATAATTTATTATCACTGATGAATCCCAAGTTGCGGACTTGGGAGGTGGGCTGAGGTAACGGACCCATTACGCTGGGCCAATGTTGGGGGCCCCAAAGATCTTTATTTTTATCCAGAATTAGGACCTCAGTTTTTTCACCATTTAGTAGATTGATTTGCATCCAAGATGCAATGTTACTCAAACCTACTTGAAGAGTAGAAGGTCCCGGCTGCTGTTCAGCAGAAAGGGAAAAAATTATTTGGGTGTCGTCGGCGTAAGAAAAGAGAGACAACCCAGCCTCTTCTGCAATCGCTGCCAAAGGTTGAACATATACATTAAACAAAAGAGGACTTAGAATCGACCCGTGAGGTACCCCATACAGAGAAGAATGGATTTTTGAGGCAGCCTTAGATGAAAAAACTTGAAACGTCCGATTAGATAAGAAAGAAGAGAGCCAACCAAGTGCTGTGCCGGTAATGCCAAGAGCCTGCAGGGATTTAATTAGCACCATTCCACATAAGTAAAGAGTTCATGCTCCACTTTACTAAATAAATCCATCATAATCAAACAGGGTGTGTTCTGGAGTACAGATAGGAGTTGTGGGAGGGTCATCATTTTATAGAGCGTGGCTCTTCCTATTAAGGATACTGGCAGGGTGCACCAGTGTGCCACGTAAGCATGGAGTCTCTCTAGTTGGGGGAGTAGGTTTCTCTGTGTGAACAATCATTGATCATGGGTCGCATAGATACCCAGATACTGGAAGCCCTCGGTTACCACTGGTGCAGTGCATTCGGGCGAGAACAGCAGCAGTATTCCCGACAAGGGGAAGATGATGGATTTTGACCAATTGGTTTGATATCTGGAATAGTAACCGAAAGGATAACAAATATCCTGGTAACGGAAAAATACAGTCTTGTGACACCTAGTAAGACATCATCGGTATATAGGGAGGCATGTTCCTCCCAGCCTTCATTTGCTGAACATAGCAATATCAATGGATCCTGGTGAATCCAGGTGGCTAATGGCTTAGGTGCCAAAACGAAGATCGGGGCGAGAGTGGGCATCCCTGCTGGGTACCTTTCTGAAGTGCAAAAACACGGGGCGGTGTCCCATTAACTCGCTCCATGGCTCTTGGGGCGTGGTATAACAGTCTTACCCATTTACAGAATTTCGGTCCAAAACCCATTCTGGTTAAGGTAGCAAAAATGTATGGCCATTCTATGCTGTCGAAAGCCATTTTGGCACCCAAAGCCATCAACTCAAACTGATCCGCACGAGGCATGACAGTCATGTGTAGTACACCATAAACACATCGCAGGTTGAGGCAGATACTCCAGTATGGCAAGAAGCTAGACTGATCTGCATGGATAATAATTGTGATGAATTTACAGAGTCGTATCGCCAGGGTCTTTGCCAGAACCTTTCCCTCTACATTTATTAAGGATATTGGCCTGTAGGAGCTGCAGTCCGTCGGAGGCTTCCCTTGTTTGTGTACGACTACAATGGTGGCAGTGCGTTGGTCTTCTGGCAAGCAACCAGCAGCCCTCGCCACTTGAAACATATATAGCTTGGGTTAGGCTATCTTGCCAGTCATTCCTTTAAATAGCTCTACGGGCAAGTCGTTGGGCCCTATAGGTTTTCCAGACTGCAAGTCTCGGATGGTTGAGGTAAGCTCCTCCTCTGTTAGATCTGCTTCCAAAGCCTCTACGGCATCAGCCGCAAGTGTCTAAAGAGGAAGATCCTGTAGAAGTTCCTCACAGTTGACATCCGTTCTGATGCTCATCAGGGAGTAGAGAGCCTCATAATAGGATGCAAAGCTATCACTTACCATTGGACTGTTGAACTCCCTCCATGTCAAGGACCTCCACTACCCATGAAAAATCTGTATCTCGTTTCTCGAGCCAGGCCAAAGGCATATTCGCTTTGTCCCTACATTATACAGGCGGCGCTGCATTGCTATGGCATGGGTACATGCTGCACTCGGTCTTGTTGACGAAGGAGCAACTGGCGGCACAATTAATTCGCCCCCTCCAACACCACTCTACCGTCTAAGCCTCTGATGAATTGTTTCTATGACCTCACATTCAAGTTTAGTGTTTTTCTTTTTCCCTCCTATTAGCGCTTGGGCTTGACCCAGGATAACCGCCTTAAATGCATAAGGTTCAGGCGGATGTTTAACAACTCCTGGTTTTCCTGAAAGTATAACTCTGCTGCAGTATTTCATTTTTCTTTAAAAACCATGTCACGCAGAGAAAGACCATGGGTCCAGTCTAGGGAAGGAGGAAGTGTCATATGCTGGGCCCTCAATCCAGACTACCCCCGGGTAATGATAAGAGATCCCTTGTGCATAGTACGTTGCTGCTTAATTTCCCTAATTTGGGCATGATGAGTGAAAATGTGATCCAGGCAAGAGAATGAACTATGTGTGGATGAATAGTATGTGTATTGTTACAATTGAGGAGTGTGTGTTCTCCATAGATCCACCAGTCTCATCTCTGATACAGAGGTTATCAAAACATCCTCATCTGTTTGTGTGGGTGTAGTGCTCAATCTATCTACTCATAATATGTCTCCTCTAGAAGAAGGATGCCTGTAGGCATTTCCAGGTGTAAGGCAATCATTTTAGGAAAGATTGTGGTGTGTAATCACGGTGGAACATAGCAGAATCAGAGGTTTAAGGTTTTACCCTCCCATGTGCCAGATAGGGCTACGTAGCAGCCCTGAGTATTAAGCCACGTGCAACTTGGGGTAAATGGTAACATCTTCCATACCATTATACCTACACCACTTGAGTCCGTGGAGTAACCGGCATGTACTAGCAGCTGAGAGCCAAAGTGGTCCAAAGCCTTGTAGTAATTGCTCTGGAGATGTGTTTCTTGCAACAGTGTGAGATCAGGGGAGTATCATAGCAGATATAGCAACATTAGTGCAAGTTTAATTTTGTTCCCTAATCCATTAGCATTCCATGTATAGGCGCTTAACGGTTTATTCAAAATCCCTGCAATTAGCGCAGCTGTATAATGCACCCATGTTCAGGTGCATGTTGTGCTGCCACATTCTCACTCGCTCCTACCATCAACAAGCCATACAGATGATCAAATAATTTCTGTAACAGAACAAAAAAATAGAATCCCTTCAAATCTCCCCTCCCTTCGTCCCTGCGTAGTTAGTTGTAAATCACCCACATCCCCAACTTACAGAGTGTCTTTTGCCCTAACTTTAGCCAATAACACTGAGGGAGCGTAACATCCACCAACGTGAACTAACATAAGCTAGACATATTGCCTATCACAGTTACCTGGATAGTCAATAGTAAGATACTCATAGTGCCTGGTTCGGCTTCAACCTGTGTCCTTGCTCCGCAGCCCTAGTATCCCTCCCTCCAGTAAATCAAAAAGACTGGTACCGCTGCCAACTATCTAGCATTAGTCACAGAACCATAGTATTATTACCAATTCCATAGGTCAACAGAGAGTTTTGTTCGTTTGTCTATGGGAGGATTTCGGGGGTCTGGACTTTCACTGCAATCAGTATGGTGCATCTTCGGAATTTTGTCTATAGGAGGGGTCTCGCAGTCAAGGTGCCTTCTCCGTCCCTCATTTCTCCATCCCTCCAGCCCATCCTACGTCTCCTCTGGGGACTTGAAGTGCAGAGTCTTACTGTCGGCCACTATTCGGAGCCTGGCTGTATATAGTATGATGAATTTAATGTTTTGTTCCCGGAGTGCTTTCTTGATAGACTCAAAGTTCTGTCATAAGGGTTTCACCCGAAGGGTGAAATACGGAAAGAAATGAACAACCGAGTTCTCAAAATGAAGGTCCCTGTGGGTCCAAGCAGCCTGAAGACTTACATCTCAATCTCTATAGGTGAATATCCTAACTATAATTGTGCGCTGGGGCTTCCGGACGCGGCGGAGGGTCCGGTGCCCTGTGTGCCCTTTCTATTTAGAAGTAGTTGGCTAGTCTCTTAGAACGGAGAGTGTTTACGATGAGGTACTCCAGAAAGAGGTCTGTGCACTGCCCCTCGGCTCCTTCGGCGACCCTCACCATACAGACATTATGGCGCATGGCACTGCCCTCCTAGACCTCCAGGGGGGCTGTGATAGTGACATTCTGTGTGATAAGTATAGCAACCTGTTGTTCTAACCATTTTGTTTTGGAGGGAAGTCCCCTGATCTGTGTTTCGACCATGGTAGGTTAACGTCTACCATGACTGCATCAAGGGTGTTTCGTAGATCCTGTAAGGTCGCCATGATCTCTGTCAGAGAAGGCTCAGGTGAAGAGTGAGTCTCACGGCCCGCACCCACACTTGCTGTTCCTCCTCCAGTACCTCCAGTCGCGACCATGGAGACAGTATATTTGTCCATGTGATTGGTTTGTGCAGGCTGGTGACCCTTGTTTCTCACCTTGTCACCGGGGACCCCAGGAGTCACAGTCCCAAATGAGGGTCAACACCGCCACTCCCTCATTTCACAGCTACACCCTCAGGCAGGGGTATATAACGGGTGATACTTCAGAGGAACAAATATTACTTGGATCCCTCGCGGCCTCAGGCTAATATGCCCCAGGGGCAGCAATCAGGCAGGAAGGGCAGGTGGCAGGGATCTCCGGGGCAAAGCACACAATGCCCCCAGCACCATCCAGCAGAGACCCAGTTAGAAGGCTGTCAAATAGAGCATGGCTTACCCAGAGGCAGTCTACCTTCTTACCATCCTCGTCATATAAGAATGTGGTCCATAGGTGGATCCCCTCAGGCAGCATCCCATTCAGGGCCCCGCAGGTGTCTTAAGGGCTTTCTAGTGATGAGAGGCAAGGCGGTGGACCCCGTCGGCATCTCCAATTGATGCCCAGGGTGTCCCAATTCTCACAGTCTGGCTCAGCTGGGAATCCACACCTTGCACCTCACAGAGCTCCTGGGGGAGCTGTGCTCCGGCTGGGGACTCGGCACCATACCATTGGCGGGGGATAGATCACCCCTGATCGTCAGGCTCTCCTCGCCTCAAGGCCCGCCGTATATTTTAGGCACTGAATGTGCCAGCGGATTGCCGGTCGGGGTTGACAGCACCTTCGGGAAAGGGCCCACACTGTCGGCCTGGAACACACAGAGGCAATTGTCACTGTTTCTCACCAGTGTATTCTTTAAAATTATTCTCTGGAGATGACTGGACATGATTGCTTAGAGGAGCTTTGCTTCAATTATGAGTTGAGCTCCATTACAAACCTGTATTTTTTTCGCTACACTTGGAGATTCCAAAAGGCAATGAAACTAAGTGTTTCACCCATATCAGGCTGCAGTCAAAGTTTATTTCAGAAAATTGATTCCTTATATGGTGACTCTTCTCGCTAAGCTTGAACATCAAATAAGGGGTTTAGTAGATGGTGCTAATAATAAATCACTTCCCTCATGTTCTTGTAAATGCGGTTGCACCGCTAGGGATGGGGGGGTAGTGCTTGACCCTTCAGTTGCCTGTCGAGACACTCGGCCTTCCATTATTCCACCTGTCTCAGTTCAGCCAGCCCCTGTTATTTTATATACTCCTCCACAAGTGCAACATGAAGCCAGGCCCTCCAACGATCTTCACACAGATTGTATTACTACAGGAAAGGCCCCTTTGGCCAAAGACAGTGTAAATGGGAGGTTGGAGCGGAAGTTAATTCAGGGAGATGCTTCTAGGCTCTCCCTGAAATTAGATCTGCCCCCGGAAGCAAGCCCTTACCTGGTTGTTCTTACGGGGGTTCCTGAAATTAACGATCCCAGTACTGAAGATTTCCCCAACCTGAAAAACAAGGTAATACACTGGCTCAGCACTCATAGACCTTTGCCTCCGCATGCCAGATGCGAGATTATTATGGCCAGAAGGGTAAGTTGGGTGGGGGGCACCCCTAAAAATATACCCGGCGATTGCGTCATAGTCAATTTTCGGGACGCCAGGACAGCAGACTACATCAGTAACTGGGGCACTTCTCGCTCTGACACTAAAATTGGGGTGCGCCCTCTCTCTTACTTCTATCCCAATGAACAATTGAGGCCAGATGAAACTGGCTGGACCTATATCCCGCACTCGCATAGGGGAGGCGGTGGGAAACCAAGGCAAGCCCCCTATGACTTAAAATGGTCCTATACCCTATGCTCAAATAGGTTCAGTCGCCTCGACCAGGTTGATTGACTGGCTAGGTATTATTATGTGGCACCGGGTCCAATGGGGGGTAGTACTACAGGCTTAGAGCCTATTGAGTTAATAAGGGAAAGGATTTTGCCACCCTGTAACCAGGGGAGTCCCTCTACCCCTCCACGGACCATTAGTAGTGTCCCCCTAGAGAATTCTACAATGACCTCTGATCCCCAGCAACTACCAGTCATACCCCGGCCATCTGAAACATACCAGCAGTGTGGCTCTCCCAGCCAATTGGATCCTTCACCACATCCCCCGTGCTACCCACAGTACATGAATTTAATATCATGGAATGTGGCGGGTTTGAAAAATAAGCTAGCCTGTCCAGCATGGGGTACTTTTGTTGACACCGCTGATGTGATTCTATTCCAGGAGACTTGGGCCAGGGAGGAGGTTCATAGAGTGGGGTTTGCGGCCTATAATATCTTAGCTCGATGGGGAGGCAAGGGCCGTCCCTCCGGTGGTTTGTCAACGTGGGTAGGCGTACATCTGGGCTGTGGGGTGGAATTGATTCAGACAAACTCGGATGATATTCTATGTGTCCTTCTGATATTGCCCAATTTATATAAATTGGCTCTAGTGAATGTGTATTCCCGACCTACTGCCTTGGCAAAGGAATCTAACACCATTGGGGAATTATCATCCTTTCTTGAATCTTTGAATCAAGACATTCACTACGTCATTGCTGGAGATTTTAACTGCCATTACGAGCCTCTGCAAGGGCTGAATGAGGGGTCATTATTGGATGAAGACGAGTTTTGGGGAATCCCCCAATGTAGGACCACTTATGCAAAGGCTTGGACTCCATTGGCCATGCAGATTATGACCCTAACCCTCCATAATTCAGTCAGGGCAGTTAATGGTCGGTTGCCCTCAGATATTCCCTCCAAGTATACCTATAATAAAAAAGATCAGGAATCCCATCTAGACTACATCATGGTTCAGACCAGGATGTGGTCTAGGATTGTGGATCTAGAGGTATTGAATAGAACGGACAGCGATCACAACGCACTGTCGATGAAAATGGAACTGCCCAAATCTACGAAAGCCCACATGGAGCCGACCGCTGACCCAGGCCTGGTTATCTCTAACAACAGGAGGAGGGTAAAGTGGGCGACTCTGCGTGAGAGGAGGGATGCACTTTCTAGTTTATATACATCCATCCTTCCTTTGCTCAAAATGGCAAGTGACATCTGGGCCCAAGGTTTGTCCTCGGATACTTCGGCGAACCTGCTTATTCTCCATCAGGATCTGGTTAACACTCTTGAAGGCATTCTTAATCCTACCACCTCTATTAGGAAGCCCAGGACTACCTCCTCCTCTTGGTATAATGCTACATGTAGGCGATCCAAATCTGATTTGATTAACGCCATTAAAATGGGCAGTGATAGGCAAACGATCCGTGCCTTTAGGCTTGCCTATAAAGAAGCACTAAAGCAGGCAAAAATAGACTGGGACTGGGAGAGATGGGAGAATCTAGCCTCTGCACTTGCCAATAAGGAATCGAGAAAATTCTGGGCTATTGTGAACTCAGGGTGTGCGGAACCCCGTAATGCAATTGAAGTTAATTTAGATGCGGGGGTGTGGGAATCCCACTTCAAATCTTTATATGCAGCAACTTCCGATCTAGAACTCCTGCCTTTTAATGCACCTTCTCCTGAGGATGCTGAGGCCCTTGAATTTTCCGTAGAGGATGTTTCCATTGCCCTTGAAAAACTAGCAACGGGCAAAGCACCAGGCATCGACAAGCTACCAGGGGATATGTTCAAAGAACAGCCAAAGATATGGGCGCCGTATTTATGCGCACTTTACAACTCCATCCTGTATGGTGCAGAGGTTCCGGGCTCGTGGCTGGGAACGGAAATTATACCAATATACAAAAAGGGTTCGCCCCTGCTCCCCGCTAACTACAGGCCCATCAGCCTCATCGATGTCCCCCAAAAAATATTTGCACGACTTATATTAGATCGTTTGCAGGAGTGGACCGATGAGAACGAAATCCTTTCGCCATACCAGGCTGGCTTTAGAAGTAAAACATCCACCATGGACCAGATCTTCCGATTAATTATGCTGTACTGGAAGACTGTGGTAATAGAGGGTGGCAGCCTCTATATGGTGTTTGTTGATTTGCGCTCTGCGTTTGACACTGTCCCCAGGGGCAAACTTTGGGCTGTCCTACGAGATCTGGGAGTTCCTGATTCACTATTGGGGATATTGGTGAGGCTACACACCCAGAACTTTGCTCAGGTCAGGTGTGCCAGAGGAGGGGTTCTGTCTGCTAGGTTCACGGTGAGCAAGGGAGTCAGGCAAGGGTGTGTCCTGGCCCCTACCTTGTTCTGCTTATATGTAAATGGGTTGATATCTTACCTGGACGCAGTGCCTAACAACGATGCACCCCGGTTGGCAGGCAAGAAAGTCGCGGCTATAATGTTTGCTGACGACACCTTGCTTCTATCTAAGTCACCCATGGGGATCCAACGCATATTGGAAGGTTTTAACAATTTCTGCTGTGAACATGGTCTACAGATTAATGTAGACAAGACTAAATACATGATTTTTAACCCTTCTTCACACACTAGACCACCCCCCACTTTAGACTCAGTTGCGCTAGAGAGAGTTCATACATTCCAATACTTAGGTGTTACACTAAGTGAAAATCTCTCCTGGGCCCCTCATCTTGTTAAATCACAACTTAAATTGACCCAAATAGCGGGGGGAATATTAAAAATGTCTAATGCCTCTACTTATAAACCCATTAGCCCTGGCCTTGAAATCTATAAAACGAGGGCTAGAGCGGCAGCACTGTACGGTGGGGAATTATGGGGGCATGCCGTTAGACCTGGATTGATCAAAGCAGAGAATAATTTTCTGAGGCAGTTGCTCTCGCTCCCTCAAAGTACACCTCTCTTACCGCTGAGACTCGATCTGGGCATTTTCCCTATTCAGGAGGAACTAGCCATCAAACCCCTTAGGTTTTGGAGGAGGCTATGGCGGACCCCCGAGCTCCTGCAGTACAGAATTGAATTACAAGAAATTCTGAGTATAGGCAAGGCAGTGCATATTCCTTGGCTCTCTTATATTAAAGATGAACTTGTGAAAATGGGCCTTATCGACATGTGGCTTAATCCAGCATTAGCCTGCAGCGAGATTTCAGGGAATCTATTTACTGAGCTTTATAGATCTCGATGCTCTAATGTTTGGCTGTATAATTCACAGAATGGTACCATGGTAAAATCGTTCCTAGAGATCAAATCTGTATACTTATTCGAAGTCTATCTGGATGTAATTTATCCTGTCATGGCCAGGAAGCTTTACATACAATGGAGGTTTGGCTCACTTCCTTTAGCATGTCTTACCAGTAAATGGTCCCTGTCCAGGGACTCCCATTGTCCAGGTTGTAGTACGAATAATGAGGATGAATGCCATATATTATTTTTCTGTCCTCTTTATAGTAGAATAAGGAAGAAATGGATTGTACCAATCTGTAGAAACTTAGGATTCAAGAAATGTTCTGATGCACTTAGGATTTTTAAATCTGATACTGCAGGTCATATTGTGTTTGCACTTTCGAATTATTTGTATGTTATTTGGATCAAAAGGAGTTTTATAATTGCAAATAGCGGCTAGCAGCTTCGGTGCACACTTGATCATGAAATTGTAGATATTGTTTTATTACTGTATTTTTTTACTGTACATATCATTCTATGTGCTCTTTTATGGCTGAAATATTGCCGAAATAAAGATTCTTGATGATGATGATGATTCCTTAAAACTTACAGACAATATAACAATCATTAGAATACAATATTTTGAGATTGCTAAAACCATTTAAAATCTCTTGAAACCAATCATAAAAAATGCTTTAAGAAATACAAAATAATTCTCATAGCACAGCAAAGTGTAAAAAACGCAAACATGTGCAAAGGAAGCAACCAGAGCAAGCAACCAATTTCTCCTGGTCTAGCCTTTAGCTTTCCTTATAAGCCCTGCCAGGAATAGAAACTGGCTTACAGCAAAAACAGTGTAAATAGATGTGTTATCCCTCAAGATTCTCATTGCCTCCTATCTCCGAAAGCCACAACACTTGCACAGTGGGCGTATCCATTTCCCTCTTGGCTTTACTATATGCTGGACAAAAAAATAGCACATGGTGTATAGTTTCATGTGCAGATAGCAGACACAACGTGCATACAGATGACTGAACAGCACTCGTATTACTGCTCCATATTACCCTGAATGACCCCAGTTCCAATGTATCATAGCAAAATTTTAGATATAAGGTTTTTGCTAACTGTTGGAGCGTGAGGTCAAGAAAAGATTCGTATGAGGGACAATCCTTAGTGAACTGTAATTGGAACTACAATAGAGACTAGTTTAGATAAACTCCCAATAACCTTTTTTAGCTGCAGCTTAGAGGTAGCCACCAGCGAGGCAGGTTCTGACCAGAACAATCCAACGACCAATTTTACGAACCATTGGTGGGTGTGTTTGAACCACGGGAAGGTGAGGTATTTGTCAAGGACTAGCAATTCCTCAATTGGCCTCCGGCACCACCTCAACTCTTCCGTGGTCCAAAGCCTCTTCCAATATAGGAGGGGTCTTCGCCCAGCTACTTCTCCCACTCTTTTTATTTCAACATCATAAAACACTGGAATTAGAGGAGTGCTTAAGGGAAGGTGAAGTACTGAGCGGGCAAACTTGTTTTCGCTTATGGTAAGAGAGTGTAGGTTTGCGAATCCCCAAATTTCAGCCCCGTACAAAGCAGCAGAGTGGGCCTCTAGCTTGCAACGTTTGAGTGCCAGGAGTAAGACTCTCAGGATGTTACCTGGAACATCCCGTAAATCGCTGAGGCTTGGTGTTGAATCACAACCCTTCTCTTCTCTATGCGTGGAGACAACGACAATTTACTATCAAGCATTATGCCCAGATACACAAATCACCCCCGTCCAAATTGGGTCATCTATATTCCCTTATAAAAGAGCTTCCACTATATTATTGACATATAGGGAGAAGAGGGTGTGGGCCAAAACGCACCCTTGCCTCACTCCCCTGCCCATCGGGATTCTATTGGTCAGTTGCACACTGATTCCCCAGCGACCTTGGGCTTAGTTGCTCTGGTGGAGTCACATTATCTAATTAAGGACTACATCCAGGACCCCGAATTCCTTTAAGGATGCCCACAGCAACCCCCTGGGAACCAAGTCAAAGGCAGCTCTGAAGTCAACGAATGCAATATATCTGTTCCTCTCTGAGTCTGGTACACTTCCTGGGGATAGTCAGGCTGGAGTGAAGTGCCAGCCACTTCCACACACTTTCTAATCCCACCATGCTCTCCATGACCCGTCTCACATACTTCCGAGGGAGCCGTGCAAGGCGGGCTGAAAAGCGTAGCCAGATGTGGATGGGGAGACTAGTGCACATGTCACTTCCTTGTTCAGCTGAAAGGACAGAGGCGCAATCCTTCATTGAGAGCCTTATAAAGGTGGCACCAAGGTGTCAGAGAGGGTGAGAGTGGCTGGAGGGATTGCTTAAAAATGGATGTGGTTTCTCCTTAGAGAAACTATACATATGTCACCAGAGGATGGCAATCGCAGCCAGTAGGTGCCCCTACTCTTTGAAATACGTTACTTTTAAACTGTAATCCACCCCCACCCCACCACCCCACCCCCACCCCCAAGTCCTGCAGCTCATTTGGTCTGTACTCAACCGTGGCCCTATTGAAAAAATTTGCTTGCACAAAGTCAGGGGTATAAACCCGTAGGAATCTACACACGTTTGGAGAACATTTCTCACGTTTTAACGTCTTAGGACTTCTTAACACATTCCAGAAAGACCCCTCGGATTCTGTGCCCATTGGAAATTCCAAGGTGTACTCAGAGCCAGATGCGTGACAATAAACACACAATGAAATGCAATACGTGCATATCCATACGCGGAAATGGAACATAAAAGTGCATATGTTCTTTGAATCTTCAGGTGTTCTGAAATATGTCACTATTTTCCCCTGCCCTAACAAATATGTCTTCACTTCAATACTTGATTGGAGTGAAAATACAAACAAACAAACTAATGTGTATCTGGAGTAAAAAAACTATCTGTAAATGTTGGTGAATACACATAAAGCTGCAAGTTCTTGGCTGTTCGCTAACTTTTACATTTCCTCCCGCACAGCAACACCGTCAAACTTATCTGTGCGAAAACTTTTCTCACGTACACAATCCACCCTACTGGAGGAATTTCCACGTGAGGAAATCTCATTCAAGAGGGCAAGTTCCCTTGCTTGTATGTTGGGTAAGGGTCCTTGATTTTTTTGTATTATGATCAGGAATTTTAAAAACTGGGAAACTTTCGCCTTCATGAAAACAGACGGGTTTACAACATTTTAGCTAATATTATGGAACAGGAACTCCTGCTAAGGAATGAGTTCCTTTACTCCACCCAGAGATCAATGATTTGGACCACCAGACAGGTAGGCAGCAGGGGGGTTGGCCAATGCGATGCTTAGCACAGGCATTGAAGTACAAGTAAGGGTGTCAGATGGGTGGAAGGGACACAAGAAGGCCAGCTGGGAACGCCTGTGCGCTGGTATCAGAGTAGTGGGTGGCTTCAAAGCTGCTCCTGGAGCTGAATTTACAAAAAGCTCCGCTGGTGCAGGGGACATTTGTGCCTGCTTTGGACACCACTGGGGCACAGTGGCCACAGGGTTGTGGGTGACCACTTCTATAATATGGATAACACTAGTGCACATTGTACACTATGATGAGAATGCCTCCCTTACTCTGGATGGGGGCATGGACCCAGGCAAATGAGGGCATCCTTTGCCTTTGTGCCTGCGCTGTACTACAAGTGCAGGCATTAGAGGCAAAGGAGCTGTTGGCAGGTGCACTGACGGTCACTCCTTATAAGGGGGGACGTGATGTGCCAGTGTCCGTCTAGCATCCTCCTGAAAGTGCAGTCACTCACTGCACCCGCCTGCAGGGATATCTCTGCTGCACTATGAAAAGCAGGCTGCTTTGCTTCATGTCGTGAAAGGCCTACCAGCGGCTCAAAATAGCAGCTATGTGTTTCACTATAGTGCTTTTTAAAGTAAGTGTGCACCTACATTCTAAAGAGCCCATTCACAGTAAGAGGGCGCACTGTCCCAATCTGCCCCGGCGCACCCACACCTGTCTGTCATCTAATCCGGTCCCAGTGGCCCTGTTAACCTGACTGCTCCCTTGTCACAGCTGATATTTCCTGATGACTGTTGGAGCTGCCCTTCTTTTTATGAAAAAAACTTTAGGGTCTTTCTACTCTCTCGAGCTCTCAAAGTAAAAAAACATCTGCAGAACTGTGAGTCCACAGACTTCACACAAACCCTTCACCAGGGCCCATGCAGTTTAGCTGTGCCCTGGCCTTGGCCCTCCCTAAGACCTCCCGGACAGATGTGGGCCGCTGGCCTCATCCCATGTGCTGTGATGCTAGGCTCATCCCATGATGACATCACCAGGCCTACTCTCTCTCGAGTTCCAGCGGGAACATCAGGCTTGGCGCTGCCGCCCACTGCGTGAATATTAACAAGATTTCCGCCTGACTAAGCCTGCTAGAAGGTTTTTTTTCAATGTTATCTTCAAATACCCTTGCTAGCTCTTCCTGGAACCTAAGTGGAGCATCTACCGAGCCCGAGGGCCACTTACATAAGGCCAAACGTGCGCAGTGCAAACTCGTAGGTCACAGCACAAGCAGTCAGTCTGCGTGCGCATCCAAAGTTATGCGCAAATGCACGCCAAGATGTGCACGCCAATCTACCCCAATGCACTCTACAAAAAACCACTTACCTAGGGCATAGTCATTCATACACGAATTCGCGGTGAGCGTCGCGCGCGACAACCACGATAACATTGTACTATTTTGTGTTAAAATGCAATTACCAATGTCACCTTGCGGCATGCAGCGCCCGCGTTATAGGCAATAATGCAATGGCATGAAAAGAGTCTTTTCGCGGTGATTTCAGCACAGAACAGCTCAAAAGAAGCAGAATGCGTGTGTCCCTCTCATGCTGAAATACATAGATTACGGTAATCCAATTGCACGGCACTCTCCCTTTACAAATGTGTCATATGTGCGAGCATAAAACACGAACTTTCTCCCACACAGTGGCATGCACGGAGCTGCATGATGTAGATGAGATCTAAAAAAAAAAAAGCAGAAAAAAACCCTCACGAGTAGTACTGCCAACTGAGGAGACCGTTGTCTAGCAACCAAACAGTACCAAGAAGAATTCCTGTTTCTTTTTCACCGCCCATACACAAGGTTTGCACACTGACATGCATGCACAAGCACATGCGAACACACGAAGGACGGGAGGGGGTGCGAGGTGGAGGGTTGGGGGAGGGGTAAGAGAGAGAGAGACACTTACCTTTTGCTCCCCTGAGGACAAACCCGAAGCCCTCGCTGTCCTTCTTCTGCAGGACCACCGTCTTCTCCTCGATGATGCAGTCACTGTAGAGAGAATTCCGCGGATAACGACCATTATTACAGCCCATATTCATCATCACTCGAGTAGCAGCTCGGCCCGAGCGCCGGTTCAACATCATCACAGGCAGTTAGTAATCAAATAACAGTGCAGTCAGTATGCAGGCATTTGGGCAGCAGGAAAAAAACACATAAAGCATGACATCAAAAAACTGTGAATGTGCGCGGGCAGAGCCAGCTTCCGGATGGCAACATGGCAGAGATTTCAATCTAAAAAGCGAGAAGAGGAGAGCCCGGAGAGGAGGCTGCAGGGGAGTCATGCGGGTGCATGAATGGCTGGATGAAGGGGCCAGCGTGTCATCTGTCTGCCAGCCGTGCTTCTAAGAACAGGAGAGCAGGGGAGCAGCGTGGCATGGCCGTTAATGCACCAGCCGCGCGTCGTCGCCGGTGTACCGGGAGAGCCTTCCAGGGATGGCGAGGGGCATACCGGCGCGTGAAGGGGGCTCGCGCGAGGTGTGCTGCGCGCGCTAACTAGGCAGAAGCGGTGGTGCCTCGCGCCCCAGAGCGCCGCTCCATCCCCGCTGAATGTTGCGTGCCGCACGCGCCCCGCGTGCCCATCTGACGGGCTCCAACGCTAGCGGCGTGCAGCTGCCCCGGCGTCATCAGGCGCGCGGTCCCGGGGGCTGCAGGGCGCCCGTCTCCTAGGGCTGCAGCCTCCACCGCCCTGGCTCTGGCACGGTTACTCCGATTTAGGACCACCTGAGGCTTAGCAGGGTACGCAGTGAGCATGTACAAACAAGTCAGGCTGCCAGCAAAGATGTCCGCAACAACACCTCAATGCGCCCCAAATGTAGAAAGAAGTACAATAATGCAACAGAAGAGGACATAACGAAAAGTTTAGTAAGAAAGAGAGCGGTATAAACCTATAATAATATCAAGGTACAGCACAGCTATGTTACAGCACTTGAGTCACTTGGTTTCAAAGTTAACAATCTATCCCAAATCATGGCTGCTGCCACTAACAAACGTGTCTGATCTTAAGTATTTTATCAAAATAAGCTTCAGTACACTTAATATGTTTCAGATCATTATAAAAAAGACAACCAGATTCCTGGGACCTGGCTGTCCCAGGTTTGCTGAGTAGATCAACTTACTACCCATCCGACTACCCCAGATATGACATTTTCTGAAGAAGAGCCTGCCATGAACACGTTTTCACTCTTTGACTAGTACATTCACCATCACCACAAGTGTGAAGAAGAGCTCGTGACATTCTGCAAACAGCTGAGGACCTATGTGATGCACACTGACACATTTCTGTTTTGAATTCTCAGAAAAATACACAAGTAATCCTGGCCAGCTCGTACAATCACAGCTTTCTAGGTGTACTTCCAGGAATATACATTACTATAGAGCAGTGATACTCAAAGTATGGCCCGGGGGCCACTTGCAGCCCTCTTGACCTGTACATGCGGCCCCCGATGAAGAGCAACACCAACTGCTGTTCAGTTGCTGAGCACTAATATTAAGGAAAAAATGCAAATACATGCTTGTCCGTTTACTTAACACGTTTTTAGACCTCCTTACACAATTCCTGACCCACCCAGGCCCCCTACTGCTGCCCTGCTAGTATCAGTGCGGCCCTCGGTCACACTATAGACCATACTTTGTGGCCCCTGAGCCAATGTTTGTGAGTAACCATGCTATAGAGTGTACATTGGTGGATGTGTAAATTCTTAGGAAAAAGTGCTTTTGGATATGCTGACTTTTTTTCTCCGCAGTGAAATATTTTTCCCTGAGGAGAAACAGTTTCCTCTGCACGTCCTCCGAGTTTGGGGTGCTTCCTCCCCACTGTGGATACCGATTAATCCTGTGTTTTTGAGAGGTATATTTCTGATCACTTAGTCAATACCTATAATTTCACAGGTTTGTAGGTGTTCATCACCTCTGCATAGGACTCCTTACATGGAATGCTCAAAGCAGCAGATGTATTAGCTTGAATTTCTACATCAGGCTGTGCAACAATAGGTGTGGGAAAATTGATTGATATCTTGAAATGTTGCATCGATTGCCTTGTAGCAATTGTGATAGTACAGTAATCTCCCTAATTATTTTGTATTTCAGGTATAGTTTTAAATTCAAGAGCTTTTGCTTTTTTTATACATGTTTTTTCTAGCTAATTTATGTATTTATTGCACTACGCACTTTTCGAAATTAATTGTGTAAGCTTTGCCTAATCTTATATCCCAAAATCCAATGTATTCTAAATATGAAAATGTGTGTACAATTACCATTGTTTTTCTTTTTTCTTTTAATCATGACTGACAGCATGATGCAATTTTAGACGTAAAATGTTTGCTGCGTGTTGTACTTTCAGGTCATTTTGACCGAAATAAAGTCTTTTTTTGAATTGAATTTGAATTGATTGATCAGTGTAAAGTCACGTTATGTGAGTAAGAAAAGGGAATTGCACACATAAACATCCGAATTAAACCGAGGCAGACAGCTGGTTTTGTTAATCCGGTACAGACCTCTCAGGTTAGTACCCCCTTATCTGTAAGTGTGTAGCTGCCAGTCACTAACAAAAAAATAATCACTCCACCATATGAGCTGCATTAAAAAGGAGACTGTTGAAATGTGCAAGAAACTGGAATGTCACTAAGAACTACTGTTCAGAGGAAGGAAAGCAGACTATTTAATAAAAACTCCTATGCAGTAAATATATGCACACATTATTGAAATAAGACAGGGCTCAAGTCCATAACATATATATCTGTTTATTACCATTCTTGAGTGTGGGAAGAGGCCATAAATGAGTCATGATGTCCATCCTCTTCTGAACATTGGCAATAAATAGCATAGAACACGTGGACATTTGCATATGTGGTTTATGCCTTGGAATTTTGCATGTGTACTCGTTTCCACAGAAGATAGTTAACCAAAACCAGAATGAAAGGGGTTACATTTGTCTAGTGTGGTAAAATCACACTAAGGGACCCCCTGATTCTTGGGATAGTTGTTTCCCTATGTAGAGTAATTGTTACAAGCAACCTGTGAAGCAGTAGAAGGGTTTCTCACATAATTTTGCTCTACTGTGGTAATAAACTCAAATTTGACATATTAAATGTACTAATAAATGCATGAGTGTGTGATTAATAGTAAAGTTGCATAAATAGCATAACATTTATTTTCACTGCCATGGCATAAATATATATATCGTGCTCCGATCTAACATGCATTTACCGGTATGTTGAGATATGATCGGAGGATGTTTTTTATGTCTATTGCTCAAAACACACACCTGATGCATCTGATAATGAGGTTGTTCACTTTAAATATTTCTGTCACGTCCTCAAACGTTGTCATGTGATCAAGGCCCCACGAGGGCTGAAACGCGTTATGGCGGCATTGGTGTTGGGCACTAAATAAACGCTGGCACAAAAAGCACATTGGGTACGCTTCGTCTTTTGCCAAGGATTTTGGTTACCTGAAGGCGTTTCTTCTTCAAGTTATCTTCGAGACTGCTTCCTCGAATTGGCGTTTACCCCTCCTTCGGTTTTGGGCCGTGCGGCATGAAGCTCTGATTCCAAGGCTTTGGAATCCCCTGTTCTCCCGGGAAGGAGGAGTCGCGGTTGCCCCGGAACAGCGGAAGGACTACGAACAGTGTGGAGTGTGGAGAGAGTGTTTCCGGTGATCGTTGGTCGGCGGATCGGTGAAACCGGGTTCCTAACCTCCCAGATCGACACACGGTAGGAGTCCCGCTGAGAGTTCCGTGAAGGAGTGTGCCAGGTTTGCGGCGTGATATTATCGACGCTCCAAACCTGTTCTTTTTTCCAAACATTTTTCAAGCCCACAAATTGACACCATGTCCGCAGACACGTTGAGGAGTAGGGAGGAGGCGGCAACTGATATGTTTATTGATCTCCCGATTGGAGAAAGAGTAGCCAATTTGGTGTCTAACAGTCAGCCGGAGTCACCGCCAAAAATAAAGGAGCTGTTCAAAAACCTAGAGAAAGCAAGCAAGGCTGAACAGGCTAAATGGTGGGAGCACCGCTCGCTCACCCGATACCTGGAGGTGGGAAGGATACCCCGAGGTTTGCGGATCATGCTGGCTCCCTCATATGATAACCCAGACCCCCGGATGCTGTTGGAGTGGGCAGAGAGTAACCTGGAGTCCTCCCGCCGTCTGGTAATAATACTGGTTAAGTATGCGGAGAGTGATAGAGTTACCCTGCAGAAGCAAATCGACGAGTTGAACATCGAAATAGAGAAATTACCTGATGCATCTCTGGTAACAAAGTATCGGGAGGAAATGACAATACGACTGCGCAGAGAGGAGGATGTGATAAAGAAGAGGAAGACGTATAAATTTCAGCGCGACCGCCTAGATTATGAGCATGGTCAAATCTTCACATTCGCTAAAAAATACGACAGCGTGAAAGCGAACAAGAAGTTTATCTCAAAAACAACTGATGCAACAAAACAACCTGCCAACACTGCCATACCTGATACCTCTGCCTCTGAGTTAAGTTCCAATGTGGATAGTGAATCTGACAATGATCAACAAAGGGCGCAGAGATTGGGGTTTCGCAAATTTACATTGACCCAGGAACTGGAGTGTATGCGCCAAGATCGCAAACAAACACTGCGCTCGAGTGTCCGAAGTGCAGATACAAACACAATGCCAACAGAAAACGGAGCGCAAGGAGGAGATGCAACAAGTTGCGTAAACGGGAACGCAAAGAAACCTTACAAGAAAACCCGCAAGCAGTGGCAACGCAGGTAAATTCATCATGCAATCAGAATGATCCTCTGACTGTCATAAATCTCACTGATACTGTACTAAGTGAACAAGAAAATAACATTTTGGCATTAGGACTAACGTATAGTGCCAATAGTAATTTTGACTATGCAAATACTAAAATCGATGTATTCAGATTTGTTCGTAAATTGAAACTGCGAAAATTCTTTTCAACACACAAGTCCACCAGAACAATGATACCTACACAGCCTGTTCTAAGTCCCACCTCGTTAACGGCAGGGGATGCTGGGCTCCTACAGGACCTTATTCAAATGCAGGATGAGACCAACACACATCCAGCTAACCTTGGTCTAGGGCAGGGAGGAGCTATAGTACCTACCCCATTCAAACCTAAATCTACTTTCTGTCCCCTCATGTTAAAAGACAACATTGATATGTTCCAAGAAAAAGTATCACAAGAACTAAAGAGTTTGCATCTTAAACAATCCAATATCAATAAGAAACATCGATATCGTGACTTTGCTTATCACCAACTTGTAAAGAAGTTACAGAATAATGTCAATATTGTGGTCCGCCAGTCGGACAAGGGCGGCAACGTGGTACTTTGGCCAAGAGACATGTACATGGAGGAAGCATTGGGCCAACTCAATGACAGACAATGTTATAAAAGATCCACAATGGCGGAGGTGAAACAGGCATGGAACTTATTCCATATGAAGCTAATGGGTTGGAGAAGCATGGGCCTACTAACAATGGACGAGTTCAAATTTCTCAAGAATGACCATCCAGTGATGCCGATAATTTACTTCATTCCCAAAATCCATAAGAACAGTGTGAAACCACCAGGCCGTCCCATCATTTCCGCCAACAACAACATTATGGAACACACTAGCAAATATGTTGATTTCTTTTTGCAGGATTTTGTAAAAAGTCTTCCATCATACATTCTTGATACTAGTGATTTATTGAAGAAAATGGAGGGTTTAATATGGCGACCAGGGTACCTTCTTATATCTTTAGATGTATCCTCCTTATATACTAGCATCCATCATAGGGACGGTCTAAAAGCCATAGAATATTACTTAAATTTGAGACCCATTCATTTTCATCAGCATAACAGAATGTTACTGTCAATGATCAACATGTGCCTTGAGAATAATTTTTTCTTGTTTTCCAACCAAGTATTCCAGCAGGTGAGGGGCGTGGCTATGGGGGCATGTTTTTCCCCAAGCTATGCCTGCCTCCATTTGGGATACTGGGAGAAACATGTCCTCGTACCCACGTACTCTAAAATTATGTCTGAAAACATTGTCAAGTGGTACAGGTATATTGATGACCTTTTAATTATTTGGAATGGATCAGAAAGTGAAGCTAAGCTATTCATAGACAATCTCAACAACAATGAATTAAATCTTGGCTTCTCTGGGCATATTAGCGACACCTCTATTTGTTTTTTGGATGTTGAAATCCGGGTTTGTTCTAATGTATTGCAGACCAGTTTGTTCAGGAAACCAACGGCGGGTAACGCTATACTTCATGCTACTAGTCATCACCCGGCACATGTAATTAGGAGTATCCCATACGGGGAAATGCTTCGTATTAGAAGAATATGTAGCAATGACACTGACTGTAGTATAGCACAAAAAGACTGCAAAACTAGGTTTTTGAGTAGAGGTTACCCAATGGAACTCATTGATAAAGCCATCTGCAAAGCCAATGAACCAGGTAGGGCACTAGCACTACTAGGCAGAAAGAAACCGGTCTCTGGTGAACACACGGAGTCAAGATTGATTCTGACATATAACAACCAACATCAGACCATACGCAAGATCATAAAGAAAAACTGGGCACTAATTGTGAATGATCCTGTATTGGGGAGTCAATTACCACGATCTCCCAGTATCTCATACAGGAGGGCCAGGTCCCTTAACAATTGCCTAGTGTCCAGTAGCCCAGAAATCAGAACTAACAATTCTTGGCTCAATAGCAGCACAGGCTTTTTCAAATGTGCAGTATGTAAGGCCTGCAAAAACGGGGTCAACAAAACAGAATATACTACTCCCCTTAGTGCGAGTCCTGTCCCCATTCAGCACAAACTTACCTGTAAGACTGAATACGTGGTGTATGTGCTGGAGTGTCCGTGTGGCCTGCGCTATGTGGGCAGTACCAAGCTCCAGGTCCACAAGCGGATACTCCAGCACCTACGAGCCATCACCAATGGGGACACCACGTACCCAGTGGCCAGGCATTTCAATGAGTCCCATAATAGTAACCCAGTAGGCCTGAAATACTTTGCCATAGATACAGTCTTGCCCCTAAGAAGAGGTGGCAATCGAGAGGCATTGTTGCGCAAATTAGAAACCAGGCACATTATTCTCATGGATTGCAAAACACCAAATGGACTCAATGCTAGTGAAGACTATTTTACCTGTCTCTAAATATTTTTGAAAAAATAATGTTTTAAAAATAACTGTTTCAGCATTTTAACATATAAGACTGCCTTCTCCCGAGACTAATTTGGTCTCTTTCTTTATGATTTTTATATAACATATCTCTTTATACACACACACTTGGTTTGCACATATTTATGATGATTTTATCTCTGCATCTTTTGTACGTACAGCAATATGACATCTAATGATGGGTAGGACTAGCATTTGTCTCACATTATTGACAAAGTGTCCAATAGGATCTAAGGTAACATATTCAGAACGTGATCTTATGCATTATTTTTGAACTGATTAAATGTTCATTAGCTATTCTTTGCAAACAAGGTACCCTAATTTTTATATATGATATTTATTTATTTATTTATCTATTTATCTATATTTATGTGGGCATGTATCACAATTTGTATCTATTTTACAACTCACACATGGTTTTAATATGTATAAAAACAACAAGGTTTTTTAAGAACATGCGGCTTAATATGTAATGCATTTGTGTTTTATTCTCTTATGTATATATTTATATATTTATATATTTATATACTGTGTATGTTCTGGGTAGATTCTTGTCCTTTACCCCATTTCCCGTATTATACGGTGACTCCTAATCATGTATTTTACATTTATATCGTGCTCCGATCTAACATGCATTTACCGGTATGTTGAGATATGATCGGAGGATGTTTTTTATGTCTATTGCTCAAAACACACACCTGATGCATCTGATAATGAGGTTGTTCACTTTAAATATTTCTGTCACGTCCTCAAACGTTGTCATGTGATCAAGGCCCCACGAGGGCTGAAACGCGTTATGGCGGCATTGGTGTTGGGCACTAAATAAACGCTGGCACAAAAAGCACATTGGGTACGCTTCGTCTTTTGCCAAGGATTTTGGTTACCTGAAGGCGTTTCTTCTTCATATGTATATATATATCCACAAATTAACCGTAAATCGACTCCGGGACCACAATTCCGGGTCAGAAATCACAGCGCCGACACTCTGAATGGTGAAAGACGTATGTTTATTCACATACGGCAGTAACAAATCACAGCGCCGACACTCTGAATGGTGAAAGACGTATGTTTATTCACACACGTCAATAACATTGTTACTGCCGTGTGTGAATAAACATACGTCTTTCACCATTCAGAGTGTCGGCACTGTGATTTCTGACCCGGAATTGTGGTTCCCGAGTAGATTTGAGGATAATTTGTAGATATTTGGGGTTCGCTACCCCGCAGGACACTCCTCACATAAAGAGGCTGCTGCAGAAGCGACTGTGGTTGATGTGTGTATATATGTATATGTGTATATATGTATATATATATATATATATTATCTACTGGCGGTCGCCAGTAGATAGTTATAGTTAGGACCGTGTTTCCATAGGAAATCCGCAACATTCTATTTGGAATAACTTTGGCGCCGGTCGACGAATCCTCGCGAAATTTTCAAAACTAATGGGGCGCTACGCTCCGCTCCTACCCTGAAAGTCTTGGGGGGATTCGTCAAGCGGGGGCTGAGAAAAAAGGGGGGTCCCAAAACGCGTTTTCCCCATGCATTTTTCCATAGGACCTTTAGACACAGCTACAGCCCGAACGGCTGAACAGAATTACTTGAAATTTGGCAGAGAGGTAGTCCTCAGGTCAAGGATGTGCCTTTTGTAGGTCTGGTGTAAATCTGTTCAGTAGGTCCTGAAAAAATAGCATTTAAATCAATATATATATCTGTAAGCGCGCTCCGTGCGCTTACCGTAAGCTTACCGTACGCGTACGGTGCCGTGTGCGAGCTCAATTCTGATTGGTGGTTACATGACTGTAAACATTCGAATCGGTCGAAATCAGGAAGTGTCGGCCGCCATTTTCTGTCTCTCGCACTGAGAAACAAAGGTGGGGAACGTGAAACGTGGGCAACGAAGAGAGTTGCAGACCCCCTAGTGTTTGTCAGGGGGTCCTAGAAGGACCCAAAAGTACGAAAAAGAAATTTAATAATTTAAAAAAAAAATCGCGGAGTACGCGTACGGTAAGCATGGTAAGCACGGCAAAAAAAATAAAAAAAAATAAAATAAAGAAGTAACAATCACATTTATTAAATAAATTAAAGGACCCACAAGGGAGAAAAAAACAAATGTTACTGCGTAAAAAAAGGCGAGGCGCGCACGGCATGGACTGCGCAACGTGGGCGCTCCCACAGCACGCGCACGGTGCGTGAAGCGCACTGCGCGCGCAGGGTGTGCGCATAGTGAAAAACCAGAAAAAAAAAAGAAAAAATAAATACATAACTTAGCATTTAAAAAAAAACCGTACAAATTCACTGAAAAAACCATAGGTTTCACACACGTTATAGTTAGGAATTATCATTTACAAAACCTTGCAAATTCACTTAAAAAACCATAGGTTTCACACATGTTATAGTTAGCTGTACATTTCACTCGTAAAAAACCAATGAAATTCCACGTTATAGTTAGATCAGGTAACTATAACTTGCGCGACCGCAACCCACAATGTGTAATTTCAGATGTCATCGTTGATGTCATGAGTGATGTCACTGACCATGTCATGAGTGATGTACTATGTGACGTCATCAGCAGTTTATTGTGGGCGCGCAAGTTATAGTTACCTGATCTAACTATAACATGGAATTTCATTGGTTTTTTACGAGTGAAATGTACAGCTAACTATAACATGTGTGAAACCTATGGTTTTTTAAGTGAATATATATATATATATATATATGCCAAAATCTTCTCCTTGGGAGAAATCAGGGTCGCACTTCAGTTTGGTCAGTTTGTAGAAGTTTTATTTTAGTATATATATATATATATATATTGACTGAAAAAAACATAGGTTTCAGGCACATTATAATTAGAAATTAGCATTTAAAAAACCTTAGAAATTCACTGAAAAAACCATTGGTTTCAGGAACGTTATAGTTAGTTGGACATTTCATTCGCACAAAACCAGAAAAGGGGGCAGGGTAGAAACACCCTGACCCCCTAGGCCTGCTCAGGGGGTCCCAGAATGACCCCCAGGACCAAAAAAAGCATTAAAAAAAAAAACAAATCGGCCAAATTCGCGCTGGGTGCGCGAATCCGGCTGCAAAAATAAAAAAAACAAGCGCGGGCTCCCACGCTTCGTCGTAATGAAGCCCCCGGGTGGGCCATGTCCCGGGGGCTGTAAACAAAATGTGTGGGGGGCCCCAATCCCACCACACTGCCCCGGGGACCGCCACCTCCCGGGGCTTGATTAAATAGTTGTGGGCATGCAGGGGCTAATTTTAAACGGTGCTGGGGGGCATCGAAGGCCCCCCAAGCCCCAGGGACCGACACCCCCGGGGCTTTTATTTATTATTTGCGGGGGGGCACACGGCCTCCCCCGCTGCCCTGGGGGCCGCCACCCCCCGGGGCTTTAAATAAATAAAATAAAACCCGTGTGGGGGGCCTAAGCCCCCCCACACGCCCCGGGGACCACCACCTCCCGGGGCACTAAAATGCTAATTTGGGGGTCCGTTACGGACCTCCGAGCCCGCGTTTTAAGAGGTAGTTTTAATCCACCGGCCCTATTATGTACTAGGGCCTTACAGAGTTATAGAGTCAGTCGCGCACCCACTAAATCATCCATTCAGACACTTATACACCCACTCATTCTTCAATACGCCTTTCCCTATATATATTAAACATATTTAAACTTTACAGAAACACACAGTCACAGGATGACGTCATCAGTGATGTCATTTGAGATGTCATCAGTGATGTCATCAGTGATGCCACTGACCATGTCATGAGTGATGTAATATATGACATCATCAGCAGTGCATTGCGGGGGCGCGAGTTATAGTTAGCTGAACTAACTATAACGGGGGAATTTCTCTGGTTTTGTACGAGTAAAATGTCCAACTAACTATAACTTTCCCTAAAACCTATGGTTTTTTCAGTGAATTTCTAAGGTTTTTTTAAATGCTAATTTCTAACTATTATGTGCCTTACACCTATGTTTTTTTCAGTGAATTCTAACTATAACGTGCCTGAAATCTATGGTTTTTTCAGTGAGTTTCAAAGGTTTTTCAAATGCTAGTTTCTAACTATGCCTACAGAGGTAGGACATGTGAAGAAAGAAGAAAACAAACACAGAAAGAAGCAAAAGAAATGCAGAAAGAAGCAACAGCAGTCCACAAAGACAAAGAAAAGGGCAGGAAGAAGCAAGACATGTGCAGAAAGAACCAACAGAGGAGCAGAAAGAGGCCTTGTTGCAAAATCATCCTGTGCCCACAACTTTTCAGACGGGTACTGTGGTAAATGACTCTGACTAACCAGGCCTAGAGCCAGCGCTATGCTAAAAGACACTTAGAATACAGTGAAAACACCTACAAACACTAGGGAACACTATGCGTTGGGGTACCCCTGTGATTAGCATGACCTCCTCTGGAAGGCCCTAGTACATAATTAGGCAGGGGGATTAAAACTACCTCTTAAAACGCACTATGTGGCACGTTTGCACAGTGGTGAAGGGAGGTACCTCCAGTAAGCGCCATGGCGCTGCGTTGCAGAGAGGTGGCTCAGGTAATGCCCCTTTTTACAGCACTCTGCACCGCAGCTATGTGGCGCTTACTGGAGGTACCTCGTGGGCTAGTTGGACCCCAGGGACCCTCAGGATTGAAGAGGAATTAATTCCCCAACTTAAAACGTGCCACAGGGCGTGCAGAGTATTGCTGGGAGGGGGCGGGGCCTCCGGCACGATCACGGTGTTTTGTATTGTTTTTCTTTTTAGAATGGGGGCTGTGTGGCACCCCTTCATTTTACTTTTTTTGGGCCCATCCCCCAGGGCCGTACCCCATTTTAAAAACAAAAATTTGAATGGGAAGGGGGCCGTGTGGGCCCCCCCGTGGCCAATTCCAGCCCCGCAGACTCCATCCCCCGGGGCACGGCCACATAAATATATATATTTTTTTGGTAGGGGGGCTGCGTGGCCCCCCTCCTGAGGCCTCTATTGGCCCTGGTGACCCCATCCCCAGGGGGCCGGCCTTTATTTTTGTTTTGGGGGGAGGGGGGCTGCGTGGCCCCACCCCCGGGCCACTTCGGCCCGGGGACCCCATCCCCCAGGGCCTGGCCATTGGTTATTTATTTTGAGGAGGCCAATCATGGCCCCGGGGACCACATCCCCCGGGGTAGGCCTGCGTTAAAAAAAAATATTTGTAGGGGAGGAGGGCCGCGTGGCCCCCCTCCCCGGCCACTTCTAGTCCCAGGGTCATCCCCCGGGGCTGCACCTCTTCGTTGGGGACTGTGGGGGGAGCCCCAATTGGGGATCCGGGGCAGCACAGTGTCCGTCTATTTGGCGCGAGGTGGCTGGAATTAATGCCAGCCACTGGGCACCAAATAGACGGACACTGTGCCGCTCCGGATCCCCAAGCTCCTAGCACCACGCGGTATTTACCGCATAGACCCGGACTAGCTTGACAATTCCCTAATGTCTGCCTCCACAATTGCCGGAAAAGACTCCTTGCTAAATAGCAACGCCGAGTAATTCATTTACTTAAGAGCACCGCAACCATCCCCGTGGAATCTTCCCGACCCCCCTGCTCATTAGCACCTCACGACTGTTGCGTCATCGAGATGCATGTCTTTCAGACATTTATTTAAGTTTGTCCTACCTTAGTGCAGCACAAGTCATGGATCCAAACAAGAAAGGGAGGTACCCCTTAAAATTTTTAGGGACGAGGTAAGTAAGTTGACACAAAAAAAACAAACGTTCCCAAAAAGTAAAAGCGTATGTGCAAGACAAGGCTCCTACTTGGCCTACTATTTAGTTGGTCATATTTTTTAGAAAGATCACTATCTCATTTGGGGTTACCACAATAAAGACTTTTCTGACATTAACACAGTACAGCATGCAGTTTCAAAAGACGTACTATTCAATACAGTCACAGTTAAAAATAATTTTTATTAAAAACATTTTATATAGTTAATAAAGTGCTATGTGTAATTTTCCTCCCATTAAAGGTTACAATCTAATATTAAAAATGAAAACAACAGTCGACGCAGCGTTTCGGTGTTCAATTCAATGGTTTCACCTTCTTCAGGACCAAGAATTTTCATAAAATCTTAATTTTGCAAGAGATTAAGTTTTCTTAGTTACATAATCCTCTTGGGGCACCTTATCATCAACTTAATGGTCTCGATATAGGGCATTTCTATAGATAAGTAGTTGTTTTTCCTCGATATCCGTTGACGCCACCGTTTTTGTGGTTAGAAATAAAGATGGTATCAATCCATACTCATTTATCTATGGAGTTCAATTACGAAAGCCGGGTGAATGCTTTTTGCGTTTTTTAGGATGGCTTCTTTTTGTTGTGATGCTCTTGGTGTCGCATTCACGATGTCAAATTTGTTCTGAAAATGTGTACGCGGCCTCCCTGCGTCAACGGATATCCGGGGTTCTGGTACTCAGAACCCCGTCTTTCGTAATTGAACTCCATAGATAAAGGAAAAACAACTACTTATCTATAGAAATGCCCTATATCGAGACCATTAAGTTGATGATAAGGTGCCCCAAGAGGATTATGTAACTAAGAAAACTTAATCTCTTGCAAAATTAAGATTTTATGAAAATTCTTGGTCCTGAAGAAGGTGAAACCATTGAATTGAACACCGAAACGCTGCGTCGACTGTTGTTTTCATTTTTAATATTAGATTGTAACCTTTAATGGGGGGAAAATTACACATAGCACTTTATTAACTATATAAAATGTTTTTAATAAAAATTCTTTTTAACTGTGACTGTATTGAATAGTACGTCTTTTGAAACTGCATGCTGTACTGTGTTAATGTCAGAAAAGTCTTTATTGTGGTAACCCCAAATGAGATAGTGATCTTTCTAAAAAAGTGTGTCGCACAAGTCATGGACCCTTTATGATTGAATCTCTGTGTGTGATCCGATGATTACTGTTGTACTTGTTGCCAGCACCAACTATTCCCTGAGGGCTGGCTTACACTCACCCCACACGCATCCAGCACAGACGTCACTGGACATGTGACCCTGGTAACAAAAAGGGGCCGCGTGCACGTGCCCGTACCCAGTTCCACTATCTATCTGCGTCCGTGTGTTCATTATGTATGCATGATGCTGCCCCTGTGCCCTACCACATAACATTCTGCTGTGGACAGCGCTCGTAACCATGTTACATCTGGCAGTGGGAAAAACTTTGGTTATGTAACTTTGCCTCGGTCATTGTATAAGTACAGAGGTAGAGACTGGATCATTAGAGTACTGCAAGGAGAGTGTATAGTGAATTTATAAGTGCTTTGGAATTGGAGGAGTGATTGGATAAGTACATATGTTGGTTAAGCCTAACCCTCCGAGAACGAGCTTGACTCTAATTGGCTGCCCTCCATGTGCCAAAAACGGAAATGTGGGCTTTGCATGGCCCTGTATTGCTACAGCTGCAACACTCCACTGAATGTGCAATAAACATTCATATCCACACAGATATGTCATGTGCACGATCTTTCATGTGTGGAAGTGTGGATAAATGTAGGCTCAGTGATTCCCCCTACCTTCCATGTTGGCCATGTTTTGGGACTTGGGTCACAGGGTGACACATTGGCGTTTGCGGCCCAGTTGGAGGCAGCACTACAACAGGGACACCCACATCAGTTGATCAGGGAGGGACAACAACGCTACATGGCCCAGATTTTCATTGTAGTGATCTGAGGCTCACAGGTCTGGTTGTCAGTACACCACAGCCACTCCCTGATGGCTGGTTTACACCCACACCACACCCATCAAGCACAGGCATCACAGGACACGTGACCCTGCCAATAAAAACGACCGGGCGCACGTGCTCCACGCCATATCCATTTCAGACTTGGTGGCACCGGATGCACTGCGGCCGGCACAGGCACACCGCCATGGGACGGTGACTTTCGGTGCAGTGAGGCATGGGCACTGTAAGTGCGAGCGGGTGTGCAGCCTGCGATGATGCCCTGTCCCGGTGGTCCGGACAGGTCAGGTTTTGTGTGCCCTGCTGGACCGCAGTGTAGGCCTGAGCCATCGAACAGCGGGGGCCTACCGCCACGTGGCATAGCCTCACTGGTCACAGAGTTAGGGCACCGCAAGGGCACCGCAAGGGCTGAGCGAGTGTGCAACCTGCGATGATGGTGGGTGCACTGGTATATCCTCTGCCATGGTAAAATCAAGACACAGCACCACATGTGAGACCTGGTGGCCTGCGGAGCGGGGCTGCATGATGTGAAGGGTGCCCTGTCCGCGGACCCCAGGCTTGGGGCTTGCAGCGGCACGTGGTGGGCCCTCTGTTCTACACGCAGGTGGCAGAAGGTGAGCAGTGAGGCCTGGGTGGGGAGGGGCGGGTAGACACCTCTGGGCGACACCTCTGGGTGGTGGGAGTGGATGGTGTGCAACTGCCTGGGTGCGCAGGGGCAGGCAGTCACCTGTGGGAGTGGATTGGGTGCAACAGCCTGGGTGCGCAGGGGCAAGCAGTCACCTCTGGGCGGTGGGAGTGGATGGTGTGCAGCAGGCTGGGTGCGCACAGACACCTCTGGGTGGCAGGAGTGGATGGGGTGCAGCAGCCTGAGTGCACAGGGCCGGGCAGGCACCTCTGAGTGGCAGGAGTGGATGGGGTCAGCAACCTGGGTGCGCAGGGGCGGGACAGCGATGAAGGCATGTGCAGTTGTATGTACTCTGCCATTACTAATTCTATACTATGTTTCAGATGTTTCAGATGAGTGAGCTTGAAGGCTGCAGTATGTCCTGGCACGTGGTTGGAGACACACCAGTGACGGAAAGGTGAGTTGTGAGGGTTTTGTCTGCAGTGTCGGCACTCACTCTCCATCTCTTCCTTTCTCTCTCTCACACTCTTTCTCTCTCTCTTCCTCTCTCACTCTTTCTTCCTCTCTCTCACACTGTTTCTCTCTTTCTCTCTCTCTTCCTCTCTCTCGCACTCATTCTCTCTCACTCACTCTCTCTGTCTTTCTCTGTCTACCTCTCTCACCCTTTCTCTCTCTCTCTTCCTCTCTCTCACTTTTTCTCTCTTTCTCTCTCTCTCTCTCCCTCTCTCCTTTGATGGGCGCATGACGCACAATCTTATCTTGCTTTTTGTCTTGCAGGCTGTGATTCACAGATTGTAGATCCCCCCCCCCCCCGACACTGGCCTCTCGCCATGTGGCGATGACTTGAGTTTCACTGAGGTCGTGCCACCAGAGCTGAGCGGGTGTGCAGACTGCGATGATGCGTGGCCTTCATACACCATCCTGGCAATCAAGACCTGATTTCAATTGTGAGCTCGGCTGGACCGCGTGTATGCCACGGCTGAGGAGGTTGCTTCGGCACATTGTGGGCCTATTTGGACACACGCCGGTGGCAGAAGCTGAGCAGAGAGGCTTGTTTGTGCAGCGGCGGGTAGTCAACTCTGGGCGGTGGGAGTGGATTGTGTGCAGCAGCCTGGGTACGCAGGGGTGGGCAGACACCTCTGGGCGGCGGTAGTGGATGGGGTGCAGCAGCCTGGGTGCGCAGGGGCAGAACAGCGATGAAGGCGTATGCAGTTGTATGTACTCTGCCGTTACTGATTCTATACTATGTTTCAGATGAGTGAGCTTGAAGGCTGCAGTATGTCCTGGCACATGGTTGGAGACACACCAGTGACGGAAAGGTGAGCTGTGAGGGTTTTGTCTGCAGTGTCGGCACTCACTCTCCATCTCTTCCTTTCTCTCTCTCACACTCTTTCTCTTTCTCTCTCTCTTCCTCTCTCTCTCACTCTTTCTTCCTCTCTCTCACACTATCTCTCTCTTTCTCTCGCTCTCTTCCTCTCTCTCTCACTCTCTCTCTCACTCTCTCTGTCGTCCTCTCTCACTCTCACTCTTTCTCTGTCTCTCTGTGGAAATTTAGCTTGCAAACTGAACATTATCTGCGCCATCTTGCCTCTCCCCAGCGCCACGCACAGCGAATGCACGGCCGCCATTTTAGGCACCCCACTCTCTCCCCGCTCACTCTCGACCGCCAGCGCTTTCCCCTGGCGCTGCGAGCATCCCCCGCGCGCCGGCCACCCCCGCTCTCTCATACAGGCCATAAACCCTCTCCTTCTGCGCGACCCTGCTACGGAACCGCATCCGACCGACATCCCATACATGGTCATGCCTCTCCTTTGATAACCCCCTTCCTCTGCGCCCCATTGTCCGAACTGGTCCCAGGCCATCACCTAGCCCTGCGGATGCAGTTTATTGCCCCTACTGTAAGGGAAACACCCCGCATCAAAGGGATTACAGTAGATCAAAAGCCCCTACTCCCTGAGACCGGACCGGTCGCACACACCCCCAGGAATTGGCGGAATACCCTGCTGCGCAATAGCCATCTCCTACTGTGGGTGGGGTGGGAACTTCTACTGTATCTATGTGTGGGAACGGATCTGAACCGGGGCTTCAGGGGATATTCCCCCGCACATCAAGGGAATCTCAAGAATGTACTATGTGTAATAAAGCAATAAACCAGTGTATAAGAGACGAGGTCTCAGAGATGCAGTTAGAGCACCTCGTGACGATACCTTGCTGTCTGATCTGATGTGTTCTGCTCCGACGGAATAAAACCTTGTTTCCTGCCTTCCAGTCTCCGGCGCCTGCCTCTTTTATTGGTAAATTATCGAGTGGTATGAGAGGCGATTACCGCCGGGCAAATACTTGAAAGGATACCGACTGAAACTGCCGCTACCATTTAACAATTGGCGTCCCAAACGTGGGGCCCATCAGCGACACGTGGATCCAGTGGGAGAGGTCCCGACGACAGAGTGAACGACTGCAACGATCGGGAGAGCTCCTGCCCAATAGACCCTCGTCTGGCAGCCGATCATCCGAACTTCACTGGTTCCGAGCAGACCTCTCTCGAGTGATCTACGGTCCTGACTGGGAACCATCAGGAGTGCCGCGGCAAATACGGAGAGTAGAGGACGATCGGGCGCTGGAGGCGGAAGACGAGAAACTGTCCACGCGGTCCGGGTAAGGTCGTGATACACGACAAATTGAGAAATAATTGATTGATTGTTTGACGCTTTTGAAATACTAGTATTGCTCATTGATTGTGCTCATTGATTGTTCTCTTTGAGATATTCGCTGTCTACAAACGGGGAGGAGTAGAAATACTCTCTCTGTCTCCCTTTGTAGATAGTGAAGGGTAGGTAACGCAGACTTTTGTCCCCGTTGAAACCCGTCGTGCCTATCTTTATCTCCCCATTGATTGATTGTCCGAACATTGATTGTTTTGGAGAATAGTGCTTTTTGAGATATTCTCTGTTTGCAAATAACGTAGAATAGGAATATTCTGTCTAGTCTTTGCAAATAGTGAAGGGTAGGTAATGCTGACTTTTGTCCCCGTTGAAACCCGTCATGCCTATTTTTATCTCCCATAGATTGATTGATTGATTGATTGTCCGAACACTAGTTGTTCGATATTGGTTCTTTGGAGGTATTCTCTGCTTGCAAATAACGAAGAATAGAGATATTCTGTCTAGTCTTTGCAAGCAGTGAAAAGATAGGTAGTGCTGACTTTTGTCCCCGTTGAAACCCGTCATGCCTATCTTCTCCCCACTGATTGGTAGTTGGTTCTGCCCGGACCGCTTATTAGAGGTGAACCATCCGGCTCCACTGGAGGGCACCCCTAATAAGGACATGTTCACTAAATATGGACTAGTCGCCGTAGCTTATACCAAGCTATGGCATAAATATACAAAGAAGGACCCCGAGAGTCAGTGGCCACTGATGGGATCCTTCGACGACCATAAGATAGAAGCGCTAGAAATAGCTCTGCGTAGCAATAAGATGACGCCTACTATGCTTGACAGTATCGGCATGTGGCGCAAAGAAGCAACGCAACGGAAAAAGAGGGAAGAAGTAAAAGCAGAAAAGGAATTACGAAAGGCAGCTCACCTTGCCGCTAGAAAGTTAGAAGAGGACATAAAGGAGAGAAGGGAAACTAAACTAAGACAGGAACCCGAAACCTCAGGCCAGTACGCTGTTAGGACCCCTTCTTTGCTCTACCCTGAGTTGTCCTCCAAGCAGCGAACGAATGACGAGTTACTGTTAGGTCCCCCGATCATTTACATGCCCCCTCCGTATGCACCCTCCCAATCAATAGTGCAACACCCACAACCCCCGAACGCGAGCGAAAGCAGTACAGGGGCCTCGGCCCTCACGGCCTCCGCGCCGGCTGAGCCTCTTGTGCTGAACCCAACGTCGACTACAACGCCAGACGACCATGAGATAGGAAAGAAAGAGTCCACCAGAATGAATTGATTAACTAAGGATGAACGAACAGGAATCGACAAGATAGTAAAGGCACTGGTAGGATCCTTTTTGACCTTACAAAAACTAAAATAACGCTAGGAGTTAGCCCTTTGTGGGACATATGAAACCAAGGGAAGGAGTCAAGCTCACGGTCGAGACGACCGCGAGGTAGCCCGACTCCATTACTCTCGCTACCTAAACATGTCTGCCCTACTGCCCACCCCGCCCAATAAGCATGACAAAATCCCGCACAAACGGAAGCCTGCTGACACCCACCATCGACGTCACCAAACTAGGGCTAGATCGCGCACAATTGGGCTATGTTATTTTTCCGATTGCACAGTAACCTCCTTGTGCTCGTCATCAGACTACAATTATGTACAAACACTCCAACGAAGTAATGTAGTTATAACATTTTAATAACCTATAGGATATAACAAACACACCAACAGGGTAAACAGGTTAAAACACGTTTTTAAACAACTATTTACATGACAGTCTGCTGCGACCTGCATCCCAAAGCATTCACGTCCACGTGACACCGTCCTCGCCTCTCCTTCCTCGAAATTGCAACATTGGCCTGTTTTGGGCGGTTCTTTTAGTTGACTTTGGGCTATAAAAGCCATGCAAAAATCCCTCGACACCAGTGGCGGGCGATTGTGCGAATAGGCCGGAGGCTATACGAAGCGCCGAAGTTCTGGCAACACCAAGGCGAAGCCCGCCATGCTGTGCGGGCCTACCCGTTTTTCTTTCTTTCTTCAATCATGGCTGACGCCCTGGCGGGGGGAGGCGACGCGGACGGACCTCCCCCACCTCCCCAGGTGGAGGCTCGCCGGGCGCCCCAGCCGTCTTTGACTCACCGGCCAGCTAAGCTGCACCCAACCGTCTTTAATTCGCCGGCCAGCTAAGCTGCACCCAGCCATCTTTTTCATCGGCCTGCTGAATTTCACCCTGGCACGCTGTGCGGATCTTCCCAGTCACTTCTTCCTTCAATAACGGAGGGTGCCCTGGCGGGGGGAGGCGACGCGGACGGGCCTCCCCCACCTCCCCAGGTGGAGGCTCGCCAGCAGATGAGGGCACCCCAACCGCATCTTTCACACGTCAGCCAGCTGAGTTGCGCCCTGCCACTTCATTCGCCGTTCGGCTGAGCCGGCACCCCTGCACGCGGCCGCCAGGCAACCACCCAAGCACCGGGTTCACCAGGACTGCCGCTAGCACCCGACGTGAGGAGTGGGCCCCCGCAGCAAGGTAATCGGGGACCCACCCCGGTGGTGATACCATCCAAACTGCTGTCGTCACTGCTACTGGAATCACCCCGGTGGCAGTACCACCCGAACTGCTGCTGTTACTGCTGCTGGCTCCTCTCCGGTGACTGTACCGAAGAGCTGCTGCTACTGCTGCCCTTGAACTCCGGCGGTTGACCCCTCCGGTTCCAGGCCTGGCCCACCGTGAGACTATTCTGGACTCGAAAGCTTGTTTGCTAGGGCATGGGCCCCACCCTTGACAGAACGCTCCCCTCAGCCTTGCAGGATTGGTTGGAGTCATTTGACATTCGACTCCTGCGGACTTCCGGTAAGGACAAAACCACCGCCATTGCTCTTTTGCCCCCGGGCGGCAGCCGCCTTGCCTCCGCTTGGTGCAGTGAGAAAGTAGAGCGTCGGCGGAAGAACCCGCCTGCTGCCCCGCCCTAAGAACGAACCATGGCATTGCTACAAGGTTGCAGTGACGCCATGCTGACGCAAAGTTGACGCTAACGAAAGTTCTCGAACTACCGAAAGGAATTCTGGTTCAACAGCTAATTCAGGGAAAGACTTAGACTGTGCACTGACCCGACCCCGCCCCAAGATGGCGCTGATGTAGGAGTGGCCTACAACTCCTTGTGGCGTTCCAGTCACGTGACATTTGTGTTAAAAAAGAGATATATATATATGTATGCGATGCTTTCACACATGATGGTGGGAAAAAGGGGGGAACCGATTTTTATGTTAATCCAGTGTTGCTCATGTTGCTCGACGCCTCTCACACCGTGGCCGGTCTATGGCGGCTGTAGGCCCGTACTTCCATACTGACATTGTTTTAAATAAAGGGCTTCTTAAAAAGGAATTACGAAATCAGTGTCATGACTAATCATCTAGGTTGTTGAAGGTTTTTCTTTTAAATAAATGATTGTTACTCCTAAGCGAAAGCATACAGATAATACAGACACAATTTGCCTAAAAATCTTTTTGTTTAACGGAATTTGTACCCATCACGCCTGCCCTTTTTCCAAGAATTGTCAAATCAATAATGAACTATAACTTAAGGTATATGTCGCACGCAAGGTATGGTATCCTGCACCATAATACACGACCAATTGAGAAATACATGCACGACCAGGGAACGCGAATTTAGGAGACGAATGAACTAGAGCATCTTTGCCTCGAACTAAAGAATAATAGGTCCGTGGTATTACCCACCCCTGCGGCTAGCCTGGTACATGGTAGGTAGAACCTTTCGTGTCTGCGCGCGCTGGGGTATTTTGAATACTGCACCTCCCCTCCCCTCTTATTTTCCCCTCTATAGGTCACGACGAAGTTCCGACTGAAAAGTGGAGTGGACACGGACCGCACCAAGTTCAATATCAGGGAAAACATAGACAAATGTTGCGAGATAGTGCGAAAAATTACAGACCATCATTGGGAACATGAAAATCTGTATGATATGATTGTGCGTGTGTACTACCATTATACGATATGAATGTGTATGCATTTCATGTTTGGGTCACTTGAAGAGAGCGTCATTGTATGATTGAAGTGCTCGTCCACCGATCAAAGGGAGGAGAATAAAGGGTCAGACAACCCATAAGATAAACTACAAAATACTAAAGGTACGCAGCATTGCATAGGAATAGAGGACAGGAAAGGAGAGGTCCCCGTGCTCAACGCAGCCCTGAGTCCCCGTCTTGATGCATGTACTGTCACACCCTATCCGGCATTTGTGTGTGCGTGACCACCGAATTTATGTCTTTTCCCCGCTTGTGTTTTCTTACATGGAACAGACCCATGCTACTCCATGTTGTATGTGCACCAAGTGGCCTATTATCTTACCCATCTCTCTCTCTCTCTCTCTCTCTCTCTCTCTCTCTCTCTCTCACTCTCACTCTCTCCCCCCCCCTCCCTCGCAAAAGGCTCTTTCTTGTCCTCTTTCTTCTTGAATAAATTAACGACATACACCTCTTTGGTAAGTGTATAATTGGCCCGAACACGGTGGTGTTCGAACAAAATTGACAGAAACAAAAACGACCATACTTTACGTTACTACCTCTCCTTTCTGCGAACGTTAAGCCTAATCGGCTGAGAAGGAAAGGACAGGTAAGACGACTGATGTCTCCCAATCTGACCCTCAACACGGGGACTATATGTCAGTGGTTTTTGTTCTTAAAGGACACCATCTCCACCACCCAGAATTAGCCCGAAATAGAATGTCTAAAGCACCCTGTTCTCCCAGAGATAACTCCAGCCCTATACTAGCCGTCTCAGAGTATCCCGAACGAAACAGCTGATGGCCCTGTTTTAAACTGATAAAGGGTCACCTACTGTATGAAAAGGATACTCATGAACGCATGACAGTAGCACCTCGCACTTACGGGTATTACCAAACTTTGTATTATAAGGCGCAGAAACCGACACCTAGAAGGCCAGACGATGGACAGGGACACCCACAGAACCCTGCACCACAGCAGTAATTAATAGATTAGTAACACGCACATTAACATCAGAGTTAATAGGCACCAATCATGTAGTAACAGATAAGAGCATTTCCGCAACTACTCAGTGGTTGGGAGAGAGAATGAAGTATGTAAATGTCTTCCCTGCCAAGATCTCTAAGACTTTCGTTTCTTATAACCTATTGAAGGATAACCTGCAGCCATCGGAAGAGAGGGGTCGGACGTGACGCACAGTCTGGCTGCGGATCATAAAGCATCTATGACATCGACCAAGGGGGAAGCGACGAAGCAACAAGGGTGTGAGACGAGACACCATTATCAGAACAATGAGCGCGAAGGGCTACATCGAGGCCCCTGCTCAATGACCAGCGTGCCTGAAGTCTCAACCCGTCGGGCCCGATTGATGGGCTCAGTGCTGAAAAGATTCTGCTCTCCTTGGTCCGCATTTTTGATCCGATCCCATGCCACCCCATTCTCTCTTCCTCTTTCATTTGGACTATGACTTTGACCTACTACCGAGGAACAAAAGGCCGGCACCCTGTCTCAAAAGTACCTGTGGTGAACTGTGTTAAGGAACAGGACTGTGATCAAAGAACAGTGAGTGGTCACACCCTGCCACGTGAAGAAATCGGATTTGAGCTGGACCTTAGTTCCACCGCCGGTGCTCAACAGTGCCAACGAAAGAAGAACAACAATGAGAGCTTACCAGTGATAGCTCTTTATAAAACAAGGACACTGGAAAGAAGAACCCATGTCAAAGTTGAAAATCCTCTCCCAACCACCTTATTATATTAACTATCTTCTTATCAAGTTTTCATGATGTTGCATCAATCACTTCCGACTGTACACTGAGAAGTTAAGAAAATGTAACTTTGTATAGTAACATTCATACAACACCAGCCATGTACACGACTATACTGCAACTTTGAATGCGCTTCCTCCTCGCCTACTTTATCAAACTGTATGAGACAATGTACAAATGTGTCAGATTACTCCTGCCTACCCTAACGACTCTGTATCTTTAAAATGTGTGACGAACATTGACGATACTGTAACTGAAAGGCTAACAAAGGTGAATATTGGCCGGACAAGCTGGCGAGATATGTTAAAAGGGAGGACTGTGGAAATTTAGCTTGCAAACTGAACATTATCTGCGCCATCTTGCCTCTCCCCAGCGCCACGCACAGCGAATGCACGGCCGCCATTTTAGGCACCCCACTCTCTCCCCGCTCACTCTCGACCGCCAGCGCTTTCCCCTGGCGCTGCGAGCATCCCCCGCGCGCCGGCCACCCCCGCTCTCTCATACAGGCCATAAACCCTCTCCTTCTGCGCGACCCTGCTACGGAACCGCATCCGACCGACATCCCATACATGGTCATGCCTCTCCTTTGATAACCCCCTTCCTCTGCGCCCCATTGTCCGAACTGGTCCCAGGCCATCACCTAGCCCTGCGGATGCAGTTTATTGCCCCTACTGTAAGGGAAACACCCCGCATCAAAGGGATTACAGTAGATCAAAAGCCCCTACTCCCTGAGACCGGACCGGTCGCACACACCCCCAGGAATTGGCGGAATACCCTGCTGCGCAATAGCCATCTCCTACTGTGGGTGGGGTGGGAACTTCTACTGTATCTATGTGTGGGAACGGATCTGAACCGGGGCTTCAGGGGATATTCCCCCGCACATCAAGGGAATCTCAAGAATGTACTATGTGTAATAAAGCAATAAACCAGTGTATAAGAGACGAGGTCTCAGAGATGCAGTTAGAGCACCTCGTGACGATACCTTGCTGTCTGATCTGATGTGTTCTGCTCCGACGGAATAAAACCTTGTTTCCTGCCTTCCAGTCTCCGGCGCCTGCCTCTTTTATTGGTAAATTATCGAGTGGTATGAGAGGCGATTACCGCCGGGCAAATACTTGAAAGGATACCGACTGAAACTGCCGCTACCATTTAACATCTCTTCCTCTCTCTCACTCTTTCTCTCTCTCTCTCCTTTGATGGGCGCATGACGCACAATCTTATCTTGCTTTTTGTCTTGCAACCTGTGATTCACAGATTGTAGATCCCCCCCCCCCGACACGGGCCTTCCGCCACATGGCTGGACCGCGTGTACGCCACGGCTGAGGAGGTTGCTTCGGGGCGAGCAGACCCCTCTGGGCAGCGGGAGTGGATGGGGTGCAGCAGCCTGGGTGCGCAGGGGCAGAACAGCGATGAAGGCACATGCAGTTGTATGTACTCTGCCATTACTGATTCTATACTATGTTTCAGATGAGTGAGTTTGAGGGCTGCATTATGTACCGGCACGTGGTTGGAGACACACCGGTGGCAGAAAGGTGAGCTGTGAGGGTTTTGTTCGCAGTGTCGGCACTCACTCTCCTGCTCCATCTCTTCCTTTCTCTCACACTCTTTCTCTCTTTCTCTCTCTCTTCATCCCTCTCTCACACCTTCTTCCTCTCTCACACTCTTTCTCTCTTTCTCTCTCTCTTCATCTCTCTCTCACTCCTTCTTCCTCTCTCACACTGTTTCTCTCTTTCTCTCTCTTCCTCTCACTCACTCTTTCTCTCTCTTCCTCTCTCTCACTCTCTCTGTCTGTCTTTCTCTCTGTCTTCCTCTCACTCTTTCTCTCTCTCACTCTTCCTCTCTCTCACTCTTTCTCTCTCTCTCTCTCTCCATTGAAGGGCGCATGACGCACAATCTTATCTTGCTTTTTGTCTTGCAGGCTGTGATTCACAGATTGTCGCCCCCCCCCCCGACACGTGGCGATGACTTGAGTGCCACTGAGTTAGTGCCACCAGAGCTGAGCGGGTGTACAGCCTGCGATGATGCGTGGCCTTGATACATCATCTTGGCAAGATCAGACCTGAATTGTGAGCTTGGCTGGACTGCGTGTACGCCACGACTGAGGAGGATGCTTCGGCATGTGGTGGGCCCTCTTGGACACACACCGGTGGCGGAAGGTGAGCAGAGAGGCTTGTATGCGCAGCGGCGGGCAGTCACCTCTGAGCAGTGGGAGTGGATAGTAGGCAGCAACCTGGGTGAGCAGAGCAGACAGACACCACTGGGTAGTGGCAGTGGATGGGGTGCAGCAGCCTGGGTGCGCAGTAGCGGACAGACACCTCTGGCAAGTGGGAGTAGATGGAGTGCAGCAGCCTGGGTGCGCAGGGGCTGGCAGACACCTCTGGGCGGCGGGAGTGGATGGGGTGCAGCAGCCTGGGTGCGCAGGGGCGGGACAGCAATTTAGGCGTGTGCAGTTATATGTACTCTGCCATTACTGATTCCATACTAGGTTTCAGATGAGTGAGCTTGAGGGCGGAACTATGTTCCAGCACGTGGTTGGAGACACACCGGTGGCGGAAAGGTGAGCTGTAAGGGTTTTGTCCACAGTGTCCTTTTTCTCCCTCACACTCTTTCTCTCTCTCTTCCTCTCTCTCACTCTCTTTCTCTTCCTCTCTCTCACACTGTTTCTCTCTTTCTCTTCCCTTCTCACTCTTTCTCTCTTTCTCTCTCTCTTCCTCTCTCTCACACTGTTTCTCTCTTCCTCTTTCTCGCACTTTTTCTTTCTTTCTCTCTCTCGTCCTCTCTCTCACTCTTTCTCTCTCTAGCTCTCCTTTGAAGGCCGCATGACGCACAATCTTATCTTGCTTTTTGTCATGCAGGCTGTGATTCACAGATTGTCGAGGGATGACATGCCATGGCTGTATCTACTTTTATTTTGTTGTTTTGTTTAAATAAAATGTTTTATATGTAAATCAATAGATGACTGAGATTCAAATTTGTCCTCACATGCATCTTTTTTATTATAAGTGTCCGACATCACCCGATTTGTTACGTTCCAGATCGCGGAAGGTTGCTGTCACATTTGTTTGTCGGGGGGATCAGGGGGGATGGCGGACAAGGGGCTGGTGGCGGGGGGTGGCGGGGCACTGTTGGGTGTCCGAGATGCAAGATCGTTGGCTTCATTGCATCTGTTGTCGTTCAGGTGTGGCTGTGGGCTGGGCTCCCTTTCATGTTGCAGGTTGTAGTCCGACTTTACACCAGGTCAGAGCACGTCTAAACTTTCTGGTGCTAACGCACCTTATCGCCTGTTTTGTACTCTCTTCGCCGATCTTGCTGGTGGTTGAGAAAGTTGCAAAGTGGTGTTCTCTGCTTTTTGCACGCTAACGCCTACACTGCATGTCATTAGCAATATTTGCCGGGGTCATCCGTGATGATGCTTTTTGAGGCTGCTATCGCTTGTAAACTGGTGATATGGGCTGTTTGCACCAGCTTGTGAATGGTGCGCTAAATTTATCACCATTTTGGCTGCGATAAAGTGTTGTTAACTCGGCGAGGTGTTTTAAAGACCTGAGAAGTACAATAGAGCCGCAAACCCAGCGCGTTCCCACTAGGGGACCGCGCTGAGAGCCGCGCACTCTTTGTATTCATACTAGGGGTCTGCGCTGAGAGCCACGCACCCTTCGTATTCACACTAGGGGGCTGCTCTAGGGTCCCGACTCCAAGCTTGAAACTTTTGAAAAATAAAAAGCGGTCACTTTCATTAATTTACATTTGCCTCGGGGACCCCATCCCCCGAGGCATGCCCACATCTACATATATATATATTTATTTTTTTCCAAGGAGAGGGGGGGACACGTGGCCCACCCAGGCCACTTCGGGCCCCGGGGACCCATCCCCTGGGGCCTGGCCTCTCTGTTGGTGACCGTGGGGGGAGCCCCAATGCCCCCACGGTCCCGCCAGCTCCCCGCCTCCTGCGGGAGCCGGCATTCCTTTTGGGCAACAGGACCTGCTAACAGACAGATCCCTTTGCCCAAAAGCAATCCTGCTTTACTTCATTGAACTGAGAGCAGGTGCTCCTCCTCTCGCTTCAACGAAGCAACCAGGGTTTGCTATGACAGTGTGCGAGACATGCTTCCACCCTCTCATACCAAACAACAACGTCCCGGGGTGAGCTCCCCGGGACATTGCAAGAGCCGGCCCTGGGGAGTTGCGGTCCCCAGGGCCATCAAGGGCTCCAGCAGGGGAGCCTGCGCAGCCCCCTCCCTCTATTTTTAAAACACCCGGAGAGGTGGTGTTCCCCGGGGCTCCGGGGAGCCTGCGAAGCCCCCCTCCCTGCATATTTAATTAAAGCCCCGCGGAGTGGCGATCCCCAGAGCATGGGGGGGGGGCCTCGGACACCCCCCAAAAATTACAAAACAAGCCCCGGGGAGGTGGCGGTACCCGGGACTGCGGGAGGGCTGTGAGCCCTCCCTCTCCTAATTTACATAGCCCCAGGGAGGTGGCGGTCCCTAGGGCTGCGGAGGCCCCGCAGGCCCTGCAATATAATTATAGGATTGCCCCCGGAACCTGTCCCACCCGGGGGCTCATTTAAATGAAGTTGGGCAGCCCCCGCTTCATTTTTTTTATTTTTTTCGTCCGGATTCGCGCACCCAGCACGCATTCTGATGTTTTTATTTTTAAATAAAAAATAAATTTTGGTCCTGGGGGTCCTTGTGGGACCCTTGTGAGCAGAACTAGGGGGTCAGGGTGTTTCTACCCTGCCTCCTTTTCTTCTCTTTTAATCTTTTTTTGACAGTTTTCTTCTGACTCGGTTCTACCGAGTCACAAGATGGCTGCCAATACTTCCTAGTTTGGAGTGTTGGCAGCCAATCACAGTGAAGAGCGTGGTCTGGAGGGTGCGCGAAGCCACCGCTGCCCCAGATATCGAAACGTTTATTCTTTGAATTTCTCAGCAACTACTGAATGCATTTACACCATTTAAAAAAAAGGCGCTTTCTGAATCAAGCACTACCTTTTTGCCAAATTTGGCGTAATTCCGTTCAGATGTTTGGGCTGTAGCCTGTCTCAAAATTTCCTATGGAAATTCTCAGCCCCGCTTGACAAATCACCCCCAAAACAAGAGGGTTGCCCCAGTGAGGAGGTCACACCCGAAGAGGTTTCAGCACACCACCGCCGGCAGCAGCACTGACAGGATGCTCACATGTCTCCAAGGCCAAACGCGTTTCGAGCAATCATCCGCTCTTCATCAGTGGCAAGAAATGTAGATGCAGCCATTTTTTGAATCCATGGTTTTTATTTCAAAAGTCCTGCCCCAATGGGTGCAAGGCATTCTGGTTGTGATAGTCCATAAATGATTGCCAGGACTCAGGATTCTGTAACCAACAGTGGGTGCCACATACTGCATTGAAGTCAAACCTAGTGGAAAAATAAAAAATAATAAAATACTATCCCAAGTGGGTGGAAGTACATGTACAGGAATATCTGCAATGCTGCCAATTACAATCCGGACAGCGAGGCCCCCTTCGGTCCAAGCGGTGCCGGGGTTGCGAGCACCAAGGATCTGGTCCAGACGCAGCGGGACCTCCTCGCGGCCGGACCAGCTGCGTTACATCAAAACAGGAGGGGTGCCCCAGTGAGGACGTCACACCCGAAGAGGTTTCAGCACACCACCGCCGGCAGCAGCACTGACAGGAAGCTCACATGTCTCCAAGGCCAAACGCGTTTCGAGCAATCATCCGCTCTTCATCAGTGGCAAGAAATGTAGATGCAGCCATTTTTTGAATCCATGGTTTTTATTTCAAAAGTCCTGCCTCAATGGGCGCAAGGCATTCTGGTTGTGATAGTCCATAAATGATTGCCAGGACTGCAAAGTGCTGCTGCCAGGAAGGAGAAAAGTGTCTGGTGTGATCCAAGCCTGGATCGAAGATCAGAAGAACCTGAAAGCAGAGGGGACAGAGTCTGGGTCACTTGCCAGTGACCAGTGGCACGATAGATGAATGCTCACCGATGTCGGGTGTTTCAGGTGCGAAGAGGTGAAGCTTGACTCTGCAGCCACGAGGACCAGGAGGCGTCGGCGATGACCAAGAGCTGGATTCGAGCTGTCCCACATAAGATGTCGAGTGCTGCAGTGTCGGTGCTCGGATTGAACCTAACAAGTCTTGACAACAGCAACCCACGCAGAAAGAGAAAATATGCTTCGGTGCAGACCAGCAAGGTCCTGGGGACTCCCAAAGCGATGGAGAGTCAGGGCACGTCTGGAGCAACCAGGTAAGCCAAAATAAAGTTAGAGTTGCCTTCACAGGGACCCACCAGTCGACGGACCAGGGATCGCGAAGGGACCTCGAGAGAAATCACACAAAACCAGCCCAAGGGACACTCGGTGAGTGTAGGCCAGAAATATTCAGTGGAGACACTGCTCGGTGTGTGGACTGCAAGTAGCCCAAAGCACAGCCTCAAGGATCAACAAGAAGCATATGCACTTGCAAATGTGCACGGTGTCCAGGGGTCAGCCTCTGGAAAGTCTGGGAACCCACCTCCTGTGTTGCAAATTCTTCGGAGTCTGGCGGGAGCTTCTGAGATGCAAACCGCTCAGATGCATCTTAGGTGCCTGCCTTGCAGGGGAGTAACTCCTTTACTCCAAGGGAGATTCGTCAGACATCTAGCGCCTTGTAGATCATTGAAGTTCCAGGATTATGTATCAGAGTTTCGTCCAGGTGTAATCTAAAGTACTGTAGGCAGGGGTTACTATCTTATACCCAAGGAAAGGGTGGTACAAACTCTAGGGACCCACCTATGGGAGGGTCAGGAAAGAGGGGTGGTTACACACATTTCCTTTGTATAGTTTCATGCCAGAGCAGGGGCTGGTAGCCCCTGCAACCGGTTTGAGCTGGACTATGTAGAGGGACACCAAATGCAGACTTCAAAGCACTCTTGGAGTGCAGCCACACAACCCCAATACACTAAAGCCTGTCTGGGAGGTGGTGACACCTCCCTGTGACAAGAAACCTATTGTGCAGGCCTCCCCTGCCGGAGTTTCATCCAGCAGCAGGAGCACAGACTCGTGTCTGTGGCTGGCAGCATCCATTTTGTGATGCCAGGGTCTGTTAAGCTGGTACCGGGCATACTGGTGCTGTCATGTCTCTCCCTCTAGAAGGTTGGGATCATACTCCCCCACCAGTTACTGGTGTGGGGGTATGATTCCAAGGTGTTTGACACCAAACACGACATGTTTCCATGCAGCCATTCCAAAGTTAGCATTTACCGCAAGGTTATAATGCACTTAGGAGTATATGGTTTGGCTGCATCACAAACAACCCCGGAATAAAGGTTCCGAAAGCTGCAGAGGGCCTCTGCTCATGCATGGGCACCTTCTCACATGAAACACAGCACCCTGCCTTCAGGATTGTTAAGACCTGCCATAGGGGTGACTGATAGGTTTACATGTGCAGTGATATGGAGAGATATAGGTAACCTATATTTCAGTAAGGGTTGCATACACCACCTTACTCAGGCTGCAGTAGCAGACCTGCGGTGTCATTTTGGAAGGCTTCCCAGGGGTGGCACAATACATGCTGCAGCCCCTGGTAGGCCTCTGGGGTACCTATGCCCTGGGTACATAGTATACCATATACAAGGGACTTATAAGGGTACCCCGGAATCCAATCTATAGTGTACCTTAAGTACTTGTAATCAATTTACAGGGGAAAGCAGATAGGCTGGCTTCCTGATTAGCAGGATCCCAGCCAAACTAAGTTGAAAACCAGCAAAACACCAGGAAAAAAGTGGGGGCAACCATGCAGTCAGATTCCACCTTCCTACAGAACCTTCAAGAGTGAGGTAATGGGGAAGGGAGTCTGGTAGTCGATTGAAGAGGACTGAGGTGAGTCAAAGACTACACAGCTTTGGTATTCAGCCGGCTGGTATTTAATTTCACCGGCCGGGGTGCTTCTGAGCAGAGTTTTGGGTACCGGCACTCCTTTTACAAATTAAGCAATAAGGAATGTATGGGTATTGGTAGATGGATGCAGTAATATGGGTAGACTATTGTATGAAAATAGATATGGGAATGGATTTATGCATGTGGATGCAAGGATCAATGCATTAGTGTGTATGTGGAGAAGTGTGAGTTGATGGATAAGTGAATGACTTATGAGTGTGTAGAGAAGTGTGTAAGTGATGGATTGATGCAAGATGCAGTCCTCTAGAGGTGGGTGTAATTTGGCATAGCTGATATAATTTACTAGGTTTTCTGCAAACCTGAAGCCTTCTTTAGAATACAAGTGGGCCAGCATTTTTTAAAGAGTGCACACACTAATTTATAAAACACTATTAATGGTGTTTTAGAATATATTTCCACCTGTCACATGGTACTAATGTGAGCTTTTATAAAAACACGCTCTCAGTAGCTGTGGGGTTGAACAGGCCAGAGTAGTGCTGTAGCCATTAGCCATTAGCCATCAGTAGACTGGTCATTCCTGAGCCATCTGCTGGTGTGAGGACCACCCATGTTGTGCTTTTGCCACCTTGCCACCCATGATGGTGGCAGACTGAAACTCAAGTCACTTTTTCCAACTAATTCTTTTCTCTCCCATGCTGCAATGGAACAACATTTAAAGGGCCAGGCACCATTTTGGTACTCTCCTGGTGGGATGATGCTGCCAGCATTGTTGTAATCATATGTATTTCATATGAACTCATGCTTAGAGCCCCATATTTGGCTCCAGAGGGCATACAATGACATTGACGAATTTGTATGTTCTTTCAGTCCTCAAGAGAAAAAAACAATGGAGGAGACAAGAGTACAGATGAGCAGCAAAGAGGTAAAAGGGTAGCAGCAAGCCAATCCACCTGTGAGCTGTTTTGGCAATGATCGCAGCACATTCAATAGCCAAAATTCCTCCAGCATTTCATGTTGTCATGGAAGTCTCTTTGCTTAAAATGTATCAATGTGATTCCACTTAAACAAATAGATGCTTCACTGTCCATGCAAGCAATGGAAACCTTTCTCTGGCGATCTCATTTGCAGGGGTGGGCGTAGAATTCTGCTCTGCCGGCGGACTTTGTGGAGTTTTGCCCACTCTGGGTGGAGTGCGGAGTTGTACAAAACTCTGTGAAGTGACGCGGAGCTGAGTTTTTTCTCTTGCACGGCTCACAAATGTTAAGTTGGCGAGTGTGAGTGAGAACATTTGTGCACTAGACCTTCTCCTGGTGAGGTTTCTCAACACGGACAGTGACCACCCCTGCATTGAGAAATTTGCCGCTTGTGTTGAGAAACTGCAGCTCGAGTAGAATATCTACTCGGGTGGGCGAAAGAATCAGCGCCTGCTGGTGCGACGCATAGTGCAGTTCGCTCTGCTTTCACAGCATAGGCCAAACTCCCGGCGCTAACAATTAGCACAAGCAGCGGAATTTACCACACTCTACTGCTCACGGAACGCCACAGAACACAGTAGAGATTTTTCTGCACTTCGCCCTGGTCTACAGTCATTTGACTGGTGTAATGTCAAACTCCATGCCTCATTTGTGCTAATTATATTCAACCAGTGTCTAATGTATGTAGACTGATCACACCTGATGACTTAATGAGAGTGTCAACTAATGGCTGAATGGGTCTGGCCATTTGTCTATCTCTCTCGGTATACCCAATCTTTTGTGAAGCGGCTAATGCATTGTTTATTCTCACACAAAAGAGTTGAGAAAGCAAACTACAAACACATGGCTTTCAGTGTTTATAGAGACTCATATAAAGCTGGTAAACAACAAACTAAAGGGGATCTTGAGGGGATGGTACACATTCTGGACAACGATAGAGTCGAAATCTAGCTGACCACTGAAGACAGGAACCAATGATGAAAATCTGAATATGCCGTTCATATAGGTTTCCAAAATATTCTAAAAAGTGAAGTCAATAAATGTATGCTCTTTGTTGTCTATTGCCCAGGGTGCGTAGAAGATTCATTACAGTACAAGCAACTCATGTTCTCATTCTTTCATTGTAAAACCTCCGATAATTGATGATAAAGTAGTACCTAGACACCCTAGTTATTTTGTTTGTTTGCTCACCTTATGAAATTAATAATTGTTAGACCTGGCACCATTGGCGTGGGTCACCCTTCCATTTTTTCGCTGTTGCCTCCTATGTTTTGCTATGTTTTTGCTGGGCTAGATGCTTTGGCCACTGCTATTCAGTGCCAAAGTGCAAGTTCTCCCTATTGTAAAGTGTTGATTATTGACTCCATGATTGGCTTATTTGATTTACTTGTCAGACCCTAGTACAGTGCACCCTGTGTGCCCAGGGCCTGTAAATCAAATACTACTGGTGGGCTTGCAGCACCGGTTGTGCCACCCACAGAAGCAGCTTGTAAAATGTGGCTCAGGCCTGCCATTGCAGAGCCTGTGTGCAGTCTGGGACTGCCATGTCGACTTAGCAAGTGCACACACTTGCCAGTGCCTAAACCTTCCCTTTTTTACATATTAGTCACCCCTAAGGTAGGCCCAAGGGCAGGGTGCATTGTGTGTAAAAGGTAGGACATGCCCTGATGTGTGTGGCATGTCCTGATATTGCATTACAGCCAATTTCGTTTTTCACTATTGCAAGGCTATCTGTTCCCATAGGCCAGAATGGGCAGTTGGATTCTAACATCTTATAATCCTAACTGACCCTAGGAACAAGATCAGAAAATGAAGTTTAGTATGCCTGAACTCAGAATGTTAAAATATATCTTTTAGTGTGGATGATTTTTACATTCTGTGTTTGAAAATACCACTTTTAAAAAGTAGGTATTTTCTTGCCTAACCATCCAGCATGCCTCTGCTAGGTTTGTGTATTCCATGTCTGGTTTGTGAGTGACAGGGAGCTGGAGAGATCCTTGGCTTCAGCAGTCTGATGGGCTAGGGCTGGGCTGAATAGGAGCTGCATTTAATAGACAGCAGGGGGAGGAGATTTCCTTTCACTGACCTGAACCTTCATAGAATAGAGAATAAGGGGAGCAGTTTTCCTTTCAGCTACCTGGGCCAGGTCTGCTTTCAACAATGCTGTCTCCACCTCCTGCCAGGAAGCTGAACAAGGGAGGACCAAACTGGTTTTGGCTGGGCATAGACACCCTCTGCCTTCAGAGGACAAAGGATTTTGCAGTATAAATATTGAGGCCCAGACCCCAGAACTTTAGATCACTTCTGGGAATCAAGACGAACCCTTTGCAAAGGAGAAGAACCGGAGAAGCTGAAGGAAGATTACTGCCCCTGTGCTGTTGCTGTTTGTGGTTGGCCTCAAATGGTTACTTTATTGCCAAGGAAATGAGAAAAGGAATTTTGTGTGAACTTTTACTATCTTGAGGAAGATCTCCAAGGGCTTGAAGTTGAGCTTGCCCCCTGTTCTGAAGTCTCAGGGACACAAAGACTTCACCACAAGCTCCCCCTGAATTCCCTTGCTGGGAATTCTAACTGCAGAGAGGTGCCTGCTGTTGTTTGTGCCCTCTGAGAAGACTGCTTGTCGCTGGGAGTTGGAAACGCGCCGCAACGAGAAAGAAGCGTGTTGCTGCCGCAGCAGTGGCCATTGCATTGCCGAAGAAGCGTGTCACCGCCGCAGTTGTTTGCCGTCGCATCTCCGAGGAAGCGTGTCGCATCACCGGAGAAGTGTGCCGCCGTCACAGATTTTGCCATCGCATCACCAGAGAAGCGTGTTGCAAGGCCTGTCGTGGCTCCAAAGTTCATCGATTTCGCCGGCCGGCGGGCGTGCACGTATTGCATCCACGTTGTCACATCGCATCAAAGACGCCATTTTGTCGCATCGCACCGGATCGTCGCATCGCATTGAGGTGCCATCTTGTCGCATCGTTACCGGAGCGCAGTAAGAAACCGATGCATCACCTCATCTCCGGTAAAGACCGACGCATCACCTCCGCTGCGCTGCAGTAAGGAACCGACGCATCACTTCCCCCGAAGCAAGGACCCAACGCATCACCTTCCCTGCGACCCTTTTGTTTGTATTGCATGACGCATCCAAGGTACTTTGAGAGTAAAGTGTAGCTTTTACCATCTACATTGAAGTAAGCCTTTTTTACCATTTTAAAGACTTATTTTTTATTACAGTATTGTGGATTTTTGTCGTTTGGTCTTGTGTTAAGTCTAGTAAAAATTACTTATTTTTCTAAACTGGTGTGGTGTCCATTTGTAGTAATTTCACTGTATTACTGTATGTGTGCACAAATGCTTTACACACTGCCTCTGAGATAAGCCTGTCTGCTCGTGCCAAGCTAACAAGGGGGTGAGCAGGGGTTATCCAGGAGACTAGAAGCAAGAGTCCAAGCCATTGCAAACTAGAGACCCCCCATTTCTAACAATAGTTATTGTATTCTTTTATATTTGTATGGATTGTATTACTTTATTTTGATGGTACCTGAAAGCCACGATCAGACCTGGCATTTTTATGTCTAATAAATAAATAGAAACATTATTTAATGACAATATCTTTAACATACACCATGAAACTCCCTCAGATAAGTGTTTTGGGCTATCTCTGAATGAGTCCTGTAGACAGAGAACCCTGCATTTCTTCACTTATTTGTAGGCCTGGGCGGTAAATTCCGTTCCGCTCGCGGAATTTGCGGAATTTCGGTAATTTCGCGTTCCGCAGAGAACAGGAAATTGCCCAAAATTCTGCTTACCGCGACTTCGCGAAATTTTTTCTTGTTCGCGTTCTCAAAATGCGTGTTCGCGAGATATTTCTCCCCGAGCACGCAAACAGCAACTGTGAACAGGAAAAAAGCATCGCGAACAAGCAATTCCGCGTGTTCGCGGAATTTCTGCATGTTCGCGGAGATTTTTTACCGTTTCGCGGAGATTTGCGTAACGCGATTACGCAAATTCCGCCCACCCCTACTTATTTGCCATAAAGCCTGAACCGTTTTAGCAGCTTTAGATAATCCTTGCTTAAATGGGAGTAATAAGCATCAAAAATGTTTATCATGGTGACTTTATTGCACACTTTTCAAGGGATATGACCTTTGGGAAATTAAATAAGCCAGTCCATATATGTTCACCATCATATGAGCCAGTTAACACCGTAACCTCCGCTACCCGACCATGACCGGTGCCAGGGACCTCCCTCTGCTAAAACTCCAGCACCCTCCACGATCTCAACCCCAGACGCAACAACAACTGCCAGCTCTCGCCGCTGACCAACACCTACGGCCCTGTCTCCTGTCTACACTTTCACTGCACCGTCTCCCATCGCACCCTAGCCACCAGACTCTATGACAGCGAGAATTGTAGGGGTCCAGTAGATTTCCTGCACTGTAGTGTGCACTACTGTGCTGCCTGCTGTTATTTTTAAAGCCAGCCCTGCCTTGCAGACTGCATTTAGATTGAAATTATGGGCACATTTGACTTTGAATTTAAAGGTACTTACGAAGTATTAATCTACCTTATTGTGACATATAAGCCAGACTTAACACCTCCCCTAAGTGCCCCAGGGGTAGGGTGCCTTGTAATTATAAGCAGGGACATTTTAAGACGTGTTTTATGAGCCATAGTGAGGGAAAAACTGCCAATTCAGTTATCCCCATTGTAGTGAATACTAGCTCCCTAGGCTAACATTGTAATATTTTATGTAAGTATAAATATTGACAGGAGCTACCTAATACCATACTTCTAGGTATCAAACTAATAGTTAGGATACATCCAACAGATACCCACTGTTAGATTTATAATAACTATGACGACAGAAAGTAAGTTATTAAGCTTTCTTTTCCGGGAGCTAAAACCCAGCCTTTAAGTTGCTCTCTCCTGATTGGCCAGCCTCTGCCCATGCTGGCCAGGCTGCTCTAATGACTAGTGAAAAGCCCTGTTAGAGAGACAATGGGTTTCTTGGGGGCAAATAAGTACAAGCCGCAGAGCAGATGTCAGGAAGGAGGTGAGGGCTAGCCAAACTGATCATCAGAGGCAGAATTACACTTCAGAGCAGCACAGGGAGACCTCCACATTCTGCCACCACAGACACACAGGAGCCCGGTAATTAGATTAGAGAGAGGGTTGCAAGGGGAGTGTTTATGAAAACTATCCACATAGTAGGTTGCGTTAGCCTGATCCAGCTCCCTTGGAGAGACTTTCTCCTTTTTGGATTTTAGAGAATAGTGTTTTCCGAGACAAGAATATGCCACACTTTAAAGGAGGCGGTCATACATCTAGGTGGCACCCTGCATCCCATTGGTCAGTGTTGCCCCCCCCCATGCCCAGGAACACTGGATAACTATGGAAGAGCTCCATAGCCCCTCAGATCTTCTTCTTGAAACTACAAGGAGAGGGAAGGACTGCCCTTCTGGAATCTGGATCTGCACCCAAAGGACTGCACCTGCTGCACAATCTGGTACTACAGCCCTAAGGTCTTTACCTTGCTTCCAGAAGGATTAAGGCCTGGACCCCCTGCAAGTTACAGGCTAACAGAGCCCAACTGCATCATCTCCACCAAGAGTCCCCAGTCTGTAGGGCGTCCAGAGGACTTTTAAGGAATTAGCCAGGTGCATTGTGGGAACTGTAGTCCAGACATCCCAAGGACCATATAGGAGATGCCAGACCATTACATTTGTGTTTTGGACACTTCAAACCCTCAAGAGGAACTTCAAGAAGAAGTTGCAGAAGTTTGGAGAAGTTTGGAGCAACTTTTGGAAAAGGCTCCTTAAGGTGATCAACTTGACGTCAAGTGTCGAGCTGGCTATCTTCAACTGTGACCCGGCCTGGATTTCAGGTTTGTCCCACTAAAAGCTCTGGAGAGCCAGACTTCCAGGATTTGCCCAAGGCCTCACGGAGAAGCAATCTGACGATGTCACATCAAAATCGTTCTGCTAGAGGGGACCGCTAAACACCAAGAGAAAATCATCCAGAAAAGTTGTATCCGTCCAGGGTTCCATTGTGGATGGCCTCAAACTTTGACTTTGTCCCGGTCAAGAATGACCAGATGTACCACAGTGGTGTTATATGTTTTTAAGCACTATAAAATGTTTATTCTTGGAAAATTCCTATTTCCAGTTCCCTACATTGGATTTTTGTCGTTTTGGTGTCTTTTTGTTCATACAAATATAACCTACTTTAATAAAATGGAATTTAATTTTTATTGTGTGATGTCTTTCACTTATTTAATGAATTGGTGTTTTTGAATGCTTTACAAACCTGTCTCCTAAGTTATGCCTGCTCGTTGTCAGCTACCAAGGGTTGAGGAAGGGAATCATTTATTGAGATCTTGACTGATCCTCTTATTGTGCTGGTGACCGTATTACTAGTGGTAAGTCAATACCTATCACTACTAATAATCCACTTTCAAACTGTATTTTTCAAGGAATAGGGGACTGCATGCATTTCTGTTTGCTGCGGGCAATGTTTGTAGTAATATTAGGTACATCAACAGTAAAATTCCGGCCCACCAGGTCATAAAACAGGCCCACAAACTGCTAAACAAAATGCGCCACACACTGATCTGTCAGAACAGCCCATCGGGCACTGCCTGCTTGCCCTATAGGCCTGTCCGACCCAAGTGGAAGTATTTTTCAATGAAATACAGGGCAATAATCAGCCACTTGGACATTTTGGAATCTCCATCAATAGCTCAAACCTGTACAGTCTGTCTCTGCAGAGCCTTCTCTATCCTTCTGCAAAGAGCCCCAGCAGCGCCAAACGGAGTGAATAGTCCTATATTGCAGCAATAAAAACACTACCATACTGTTGCCGCTCTGTGGACCATATCTCTGCTTTCCATGTCTGATTCCCACAAGAGAGGCAATGTGGGAAAGGGGAAAATGGAGCTTGTCTGATGCAAGTAAGTCAATCCCTTTTAGCTTCTCTTGCTTCACTCCTTTTATAAAGGTGTGGCAACAAACCCCCTAAATCAATGGCTTATAAGTGGCTCTGTTGTAAATGCCATTTAGTGTATCGAAAAAACTATTTCTGGATAACTTCACACATTCACTTTATCTCACACCCAATCCCTGATGTGGCTTTCAAATGTCTTTAGTAGACTAGTAAGACAAGACCCATCAATCAATTATGAAGAATTCATAAAATGTGGTACTACAGACGTTAAAGTGAGAGACAGTAATCGAAGTTTACGAGTACAATTGTTGTAATTATTGTATATTTTATAAAATTTCCTTGAGGAAAGTTATTTATAAACTATTGTATAGCTGTTCCCTACGTTTAAGTGCACCTTGAATCAATCAACGTAACTTTTGTATATGATTAGGTAGGAGCCTTTTATCTTTATAAGATGGCGGCCGTTTACGTGACTTGGTAAGTTGAAATAGATTGGCCACTTTTCGCGTGAAGACGAGTTGGGGGAAAACTATCTCCAGGTGTTCCTTATTATGCAAATATATTTAAAGTGGGAGACAAAGAGCTTCATTCTTTCTCCGCATTTACAATGGAACGGAAGGTATCTAGCGGCCCGTAAAGGACTTGATGGGTGAGTGACAGCTAACGTTTGGGGATCTTGTTATCTTTTACCTCAAAAGAGTATAATATACCATTAGATTACAAGAATGGTTGTACCTAAGGCTGTTAGGTTTCCTTTTTTAATGGATAATGATACTTACGCCTGTATTTTTTTAAATCAAATAAAGATCGTTGGGAGTCTGGTTACATATGGTTTTTTATATGTTTTGATCCTTAGAGTCCCCGAGGTGAATGTAAGTACGATACAGATGGGGCAGACATTGCTGTAAACCATTGGAAGTGATTGGAGGGCTTTTTACTCCCCATCCCAGTATTAAGAAATTAGAGGTAGGGTATATCGACTGAATAATAGAGGTTTTTTTACTATATACCTAACTAAAGATTGAATATAGTGTTATAATGGGGACATGATCCTTGTGGTTTCCTTCTAGGTCTTCTGTACTTATTGGAGGCCAGCTGTATAACACTCTCCAATTGGACCAGATTGCCCAAGGTGGGTGTTTAATTATGAAAAACCCATGGGGTATGAGGGTGAGATTTATCATCTATGGCCCCCCCGTTTATATTCATTTTCTCAGTTCTTTTTCTACACAGAATCATATGGGGAGAAAATACTAAATCTAGCGGAATGGGATACAACTGATATTCCTATAATCAGCAGGACAAATATAATCATAAGGTATGATTTGCTTCACCACTATGGGAGATGAAAGGAGGAAGTTTCACTGTATAGGAGCCCCCCATGTCCTATATATAGTAGTTTGGTGGTTGGTAATACAGAGTAAAACTTAATGGAACTACATCGGTATTCCCTAAAAGGGACACGAGGATCAGATTTTTTAATTATTATCCAAATTACTGCCATTGGAGGTGGGAGGAGGAATACCCCCCTTTTTCCTGGACTTGATGTATCCTACCTTCATGTCATAGAAGGAGGATAGTTAGGCATGACTGGATATAGAATGGATAGTGGTACTGAATGGGTAAGAATGGTTGTACATTTTCACTATGGAAATGGGCCCTTTAAACAATTATAAATCAATTGTACTGTTTTGCCCTTTACAAAACCTTTTCTTAGCAATCTTTGTAAGCTCTGGTAAAAACTAACTAAGGCAATCACTTTGAAATGACTGTATATACATTTTTTTTTAAATAGCTATGTTATGTATAAGATGACAGAGTGATATATATTTTGTTTTTTATGAAGGCACAGATTATATTTTATCCTTGAGAGGGACATTAAGATTTTGGGTCCTGAAGAAGTTGGCTTAAAAATACATTGTTAACCGAAACGCGTCAACGCTTCATTTTCATTGTTAAACTCGAGGAACGGTGAAGTCTAGACACAACAGAATTCACAGACTTTTATAATATTGATTCAATTGTATTAACATGTTTATGATATATGTTTGTCACTTGGATTGTCTCTCGTTTTAATGTCTGTTGCGTCACATTTTATGAATTTGAGATCAACTTTAGGATTATTTTTATCTCTAGAAAATTATTGTGTATATATTGCATTCAGTTCAGTGTGGTGTAAATGCAAACCAGCAGTTTGTCCTTGGGTCTACTGCATCCTGCCTGCAATAAGCAAGTAGGAAGTAATAGGTTGTACATTTAAACAAAGATATTATGCACACAAATCAGTACATTATAAGAGTTAATCAATATATGAACCAGTAAGTAAAACATGTGTACCCATGTGTCCCTCATGCAAAACAGCATGAGATACACGTAAAGCCCTGTTCGGCATGCAACCTGTACATATTATGCACCAAAACCAAATAGTTGCACATGTGGACCAGCCATATAAACTACTACAGTGTGAGGGCAAATGAATAGAGTATGCCTACTTAGAAGTAAAGAGGGCAAGAACAACAACCTGCTGCACTAGCATTCCGGTATTTATATTACTGTCACGAAAGCACCGAAAGGACGCAGATATGACACGGTCCAGTATAGTTAGAACATAAACCTGTTTGCTAAAAATTCATTATGGTTTCTCACACACCCAAATACGCTTGATATGTGTACTCTGCACCTTACTGAGGGCAAGGCACGCCGCACTTTACTCCCACTGGGGGGGCTTGCACATCGCGCTTTCTTGCATGGGGACGCGGAGAGGACTCCATCCCCCAGAAGGCCATGCGCCAGGAGGCGCTATCATCGTCCCTCAGCGCCCAGAGGCGCATAACAACTCCCCAGGACTCCCGCAGCTCGGGCATGCCCGGGTCTGCGCCCGTCAGAGTATAACGCGGTTATTATTGCAATTGTTTATACAGGTAAATGGTTCAGAAAACAATGAGCAAACGTAAGCCACTAACAGGTCAGGGGGTTGGGGGAACATTGGATGCTTTTTTATTAAGGGCTGAGTCTGCACTTATTCACGAACTTGCACTTACTGAGCGCAGACTGTCTCTAGACCACAACGCCCTCCAACTCAGCTCGCAACGCCCGGCCCTGTTGAGCACATTAATTCCCAACCTATTTCCCACCCGTCGAATGAACAGCATAAATTGGTTTCTGAGTCAGAGTCCATTGACACTCCCAAGGCAAGTGATATTTCAACTAGGCCAAAGATAACAACGAGGGGCCAAAAAGTTAAAATTAGTCAGGGGAGCAGTCCTGTACCCGCCTCCAAGAAAAGAAAGGGGCAGGGTCCGAATAGGCAAACTCACCCCCTCCCAAAGAGAAGTCGCAAAACTAAAACTACAGAGGTGGAGGAGATACGTCTGGAACCTAATCTGGCTCAAAAAGACTCCTCCCCAACATTTCTAACCCCGCCCCAGGCTATAGACAACAGGGAGTTTTGGACAAAAATGGGTCTGGTTGTCTCAGCTTTACTGAATCCGCTGATACTTAAGTTATCATCGCTAGAAGTGAGCATAGATAAACTGGAAAAGCTCATGGGTAACACCCTACCTCTTCTGACTGACACATGCCAATGTAGAACTAAGGCCGCTCTGCCTAACAGAGATGAGGGTGCTATGTTTATTCAGTCTGCTATTTTTGAACAAGGAAATATGAAAGCACACCAAATTGTTTCCTTGAACCCTTCATCTCAATCCCACAACTTGGTAGGCCCTGGAACCTCGCATTAAAGAGAAGTACTCTTCATTTGTAAGAAATTAGATGCGGTACAGAGTACACCTACTATCCAAGAGCGACTGGTGAACATTCAAAATGAACCCCTCCCCGCCATTAATAATCATTTATGTAGAGAGTGAGCCTAGACTTTAAGCGGCCGAAAACAGCAAAAACAGTACCGGAGTAACTTGCCCGGTTCAAATGTTCTGCTTCTTCCCCCAGAAGCAATGCCCTATACCATCATGTTGGCCAACATCCCTCCTTTGCCACATGGAGCTATGGAACACTGGTCAACATTAAGAAACATATCACTGCATGCACTGAGCGTAGAGACGGGATTATCCAATACGCTCTTCGCTGAGTTCAAGATGGCATGGCGGATAGGCTGGATAGGAAGCTCTAAAAAGTCCCTACAGGGCGACTGCGTAGGTTTAACATTTGGGTCACCAGACTTGGTTCGTACCATACTAAAAAGGGTAGGCAATTGGTCAGTCAGTACTACGGGGATTAACATTCCACTCCTGGGTTTTTTCTATAAACCAACTGATCTCCTACAGTTTATACCAGGGGTAGATAGAGACGGGGAGTGGAGACAGTCAAAGGTTTGCCATTCCACTCAGCAATCACTTTGATGTCCTCAATACTCTAGTGGATAATGACTGACTGATACCACCTAATGGGTGTCTAAATGTTGATGTGGACCATCCCAGGGGCTGTGAGTCTGTTGCACCAATAAATGAGTGCACTACAGAACAAGAGGCCTCAGTTCTTAGGATAACTTGTGTGACAAATAAAAGGGAGTCCACTGAGAGAGATGCTACGAGCAGTATCTTAGCCACCCTTTTTGAAACATGTGATTTACCAACTCAAGTACAAGCACCACCTTGCATTAGTAGCCCTCCCCTTCTGAGTTTGTCTCCCCCAAGAAGTATGTTGAGCGGTGATTGTATGCCATGCAAGGTCACTTCCTGGAATATTGAAGGGCTGCTTAATCAGATAAATATTCAAACATGGTGTGAGTTTGTCTCTGATCAGGACATATTATGTCTCCAGGAAATATGGGTCAGAGAACCAATCCATATAAACAGATTTATAACACTCCATACGCCTGCAGTGAAGGAACGAGGGGGTAGAGCGAAGGGTGGGCTCTGGATGTCTTTCTCAAATAATCTTGCACTGGATAAAATAGAGACAAAGTTGGGGAGTAGCTACTACCAGTTGGCAAATTTACATCAAAATCTGACATATTGTACTATCTTGGTCAATTTTTGTAATAACATCTCGCCAGGTAATTTTGGTAATGTCATACGAAATCTTGGTAGCGATCTCAACTCACTTATCAATGCTAGTGCTAAAGAAACAATGATAATATTTGTGGGTGATTTTAATTGTGCTTTATGTTCACATGAGGATAGTAGGATCTGTGGTAATATTGATGAGGATGGTATGTGTAGCACCCATTTTTGTGATACAGCAATGGGGGAGATGTTTAATGAACTGATTGTGAGTACTGAGCTTGGATTAGCGAATTACTTACTGGCTAGACCTTTTCCTATGCCTTATACATTTCATGGAAGATGTCTATCCACAACAATAGACTATATACTGGTGTCATTCAATCATGCATTTAGGATGCTTTCCTTTATGGTGGGCGATAATCCCATGAGTGATAACTTCCCATTATGCCTAGAGGTCAATTTGCCTTCACATAGGCATGTTAGGCCCGATAATGCTATAGAGATGACAGGTAAGATAACACTCAATAGAACCAATGGGTACACCCTGCGTTGGACAAAGGTTGATCCAGATGCTGTTACAAAACAGCTAGTAATAAAATGAAATTTGATAACTGCTTGAGCGAAACAATTTCTAATGATGATTTTTTATTGTCCTTCCTTCAAATAACAGCTGGGATTAGGGAGCTATTATTCGTGCAATCTCGCAATAAGGCTAAAAAACAGGGGTGGTTCACTACAAAATGTACATGAGCACTTACCAATCTAAAGCACGAGCTGGGTAGACAGCCCAGAAATCTCATCAAGGTCAGACAGGCAAGATTAGATTATAGACTGGCCCTTAAGGAAAGGAGATGTACCCAGAGAAGGGAAGCATAGGAATCTCTTCATAGTGCGGCACAATAGAAAGATAGCGCTGCTTTTTGGAGAGCGGTGAAATCCCTGTTTCTACAATCCACGGGCGGCCCTACAATAGAAATCGCTATACCTGAGGAATTATGGGTTAAACACTTTTCAAAGGTGTATAATGGTAAGGTGAATTTTTGCCTTCCAGCTGGCGATATGTCAGCTGAGTTCACTGACCATGCAGTTCTACAGTTCACCCTGGATGAAGTGGAAAGAGCCCTGTTAGCAAGCCAGGGCGGCAAGGCCCCCGGCCCTGATGTTGTACCTGTGGACTTGTTTAAGTCTGATATCGTCCTTTGGGGGCCCATCATAACAAAAGTAATTAATGCCAGCTGCGTGTCCTCTATGCCAATGACCTGGGCGGAATCCATCATCGTCCCAATTTTTTGAAAAAGGGGACCGAGACGATCCCGATGTTACAGGCCTATATCTTTAATAGATTCTATGGTCAAAATAGTGGGATGGGTTATCTTGGAACGCCTGCAAGCCTGGGCAGAGGAGAAGTCGGTCCTATCTGATATACAATATGGTTTCAGAGAAGGTTTGGGGACGATTGAGCTGAGTTTAAATTTGGCCTTACTGATGGGTAAATACATGAGAGCCAAGTAAGGACGTTTTTATCTGGCATTTGTAGATCTTACCACGGCCTTCGACTCTGTAAAACACGATAGGCTGTGGGAGATTCTTGGGGTTGTTGGGGTTGATCCTCATATTATTCTCTTTTTAAGGCGCTTGTATGGTGGCGCAATGGCGAGAGGGCGCTTTGGATTGGGTGGCGAGCACACACCTGCCTTTCCCGTTAAGAGGGGAGTCCGGCAAGGCTGTCTGCTAGCCCACTTCCTTTTTTACTCATATATTAATGGACTGACCCAAGCACTCCTTCAGAACAATCAAGATTTTCCCTCTGTGAACGGATGTCCTCTACCTGCTCTCCTCTATGCGGATGATGCAGTATTACTGTCAAGAACTCAAGTAGGCCTCCTGAGGGTTTTAGACAGTTTTAATATTTTTATGGAGGATCTTGGTCTTAAGATTAAAATTTCTAAAACTTACACAATGAGCTGTGGTCGTGGGCCCCAGAGGATGAAAAGCATGTTTGTGGACAGGCAAAAACTAAACCAGACTAAGAGTTTTTCCTACCTCGGCATTTTATTCAATCAAGGCGACTCGTGAGCTCAAGGCATCATCGCAAAACAACTGGCACTTGTTTAGACAACAGCCGCCCTGGCATCTTTCTCAGGAAAATTAGGTAGGAAGCCACGAGGCGAGCTTATCCAAATTTAACAAGGCCAAGTGCACCGCTAATACAATGTATGGGGCGGGTGTATGGGGTTTTGTTAATACTTACCCTATACAAACTGTGGAAAAATATTTGTTCCTTAGATATATTTTATCGGTACCAGCCAGCTCACCTTCTTATGCCTGCCACGATGAACTGGGTCTTCCGTTCATCTCTGATCTTTTTAAATTAGAACCAATTCTCCTATGGCACAGTATCTGGACAAAGGATTATCCAAAGTTAAATATGGATATCTTACAGGACTGCCTAAAACTGGAAGGGGCTCTGAAGATACCCTGGGTGAAGTATGTGTATGATTTTACTAACGATATCGGCCACCCAGAATACTTTACCGATCCTAGATCCATAAAGGCAATCTATAGAAAGGCCCTATAGTGTCTACAGTTATTGGTCACAATAAGAATGACGGGTGAAATTTTAAAACCTAGATAAAGGAACTTCAGTTAATTATAACACCTCTAATATGGAACCTTCCCTCACATTTGTACCTGGCAGTTGGGACAGGCGGTTACTAACTTGGTTTAGGCTGGACATTATTTATAGGCTTGTGACCTTCCCAAAAATCAATGATTAGTCACAGGTTTTGCCTTTATGTCCATATGACAATCACTCTACCCAGTCCACCCTTCATTTGTTTTTATTTTGTAAATGTAATGTAGTTTTGAGGAAAGTGTTGATCTTACCGATTTTAAAACCGCAGGGATTGCGGCAATACCGCCCAGAAGTGATCAGGCTACAACTTTAGGAGGACAAACAAACTGCCTGCTCCTTAACCATGTTCCTTAAGAAGGTGCTCTTTCAAAGGAAAACCATTATGATGAATGAATTACAGTTGAACGGGTACTTGATATTTTGATGGTTCTTAGTACTGTAGCCTCTACATTAACTGATTTTTTAAAGTCATTTTAGGATTGCTGTTTTTCTTATGTGTTTATTTTTGTTATAACATGTTTCTGTGTCTTTTTATGTGCTTTTATGATTGTTATAACAGCAGTCGAATAAAGCTTTCCTTGACTTGACTTGACTATTTTACTGGCCCGAAAGCACTGAAAGGACGCAGATATGACACAGTCCAGAATAGTTGGAACATAAACCAGCTTGATAAAAATGAATTATGGTTTCTCACACACCCAAATACGCTTGATATGTGTACCAACAGTACACCATACCGCAATATAAACAGTGTGCACGTGTACACTATGTACACAGCCACATCCAACACATTTAATACAACAATGTAGTTGTGGCATACAATAGGGAATTGAAATGTGAACTTTCTGACCCCCATGTCCTATATATAGTAGTTTGGTGGTTGGTAATACAGAGTAAAACTTAATGGAACTACATCGGTATTCCCTAAAAGGGACACGAGGATCAGATTTTTTAATTATTATCCAAATTACTGCCATTGGAGGTGGGAGGAGGAATACCCCCCTTTTTCCTGGACTTGATGTATCCTACCTTCATGTCATAGAAGGAGGATAGTTAGGCATGACTGGATATAGAATGGATAGTGGTACTGAATGGGTAAGAATGGTTGTACATTTTCACTATGGAAATGGGCCCTTTAAACAATTATAAATCAATTGTACTGTTTTGCCCTTTACAAAACCTTTTCTTAGCAATCTTTGGAAGCTCTGGTAAAAACTAACTAAGGCAATCACTTTGAAATGACTGTATATACATTTTTTTTAAATAGCTATGTTATGTATAAGATGACAGAGTGATATATATTTTGTTTTTTATGAAGGCACAGATTATATTTTATCCTTGAGAGGGACATTAAGATTTTGGATCCTGAAGAAGTTGGCTTAAAAATACATTGTTAACCGAAACGCGTCGACGCTTCATTTTCATTGTTAAACTCGAGGAACGGTGAAGTCTAGACACAACAGAATTCACAGACTTTTATAATATTTATTCAATTGTATTAACATGTTTATGATATATGTTTGTCACTTGGATTGTCTCTCGTTTTAATGTCTGTTGCATCACATTTTATGAATTTGAGATCAACTTTAGGATTATTTTTATCTCTAGAAAATTATTGTGTATATATTGCATTCAGTTCAGTGTGGTGTAAATGCAAACCAGCAGTTTGTCCTTGGGTCTACTGCATCCTGCCTGCAATAAGCAAGTAGGAAGTAATAGGTTGTACATTTAAACAAAGATATTATGCACACAAATCAGTACATTATAAGAGTTAATCAATATATGAACCAGTAAGTAAAACATGTGTACCCATTTGTCCCTCATGCAAAACAGCATGAGATACACGTAAAGCCCTGTTCGGCATGCAACCTGTACATATTATGCACCAAAAGCAAATAGTTGCACATGTGGACCAGCCATATAAACTACTACAGTGTGAGGGCAAATGAATAGAGTATGCCTACTTAGAAGTAAAGAGGGCAAGAACACCAACCTGCTGCACTAGCATTCCGGTATTTATATTACTGTCACGAAAGCACCGAAAGGACGCAGATATGACACGGTCCAGTATAGTTAGAACATAAACCTGTTTGCTAAAAATTCATTATGGTTTCTCACACACCCAAATACGCTTGATATGTGTACTCTGCACCTTACTGAGGGCAAGGCACGCCGCACTTTACTCCCACTGGGGGGGCTTGCACATTGCGCTTTCTTGCATGGGGACGCGGAGAGGACTCCATCCCCCAGAAGGCCATGCGCCAGGAGGCGCTATCATCGTCCCTCAGCGCCCAGAGGCGCATAACAACTCCCCAGGACTCCCGCAGCTCGGGCATGCCCGGGTCTGCGCCCGTCAGAGTATAACGCGGTTATTATTGCAATTGTTTATACAGGTAAATGGTTCAGAAAACAATGAGCAAACGTAAGCCACTAACAGGTCAGGGGGTTGGGGGAACATTGGATGCTTTTTTATTAAGGGCTGAGTCTGCACTTATTCACGAACTTGCACTTACTGAGCGCAGACTGTCTCTAGAACCACAACGCCCTCCAACTCAGCTCGCAACGCCCGGCCCTGTTGAGCACATTAATTCCCAACCTATTTCCCACCCGTCGAATGAACAGCATAAATTGGTTTCTGAGTCAGAGTCCATTGACACTCCCAAGGCAAGTGATATTTCAACTAGGCCAAAGATAACAACGAGGGGCCAAAAAGTTAAAATTAGTCAGGGGAGCAGTCCTGTACCCGCCTCCAAGAAAAGAAAGGGGCAGGGTCCGAATAGGCAAACTCACCCCCTCCCAAAGAGAAGTCGCAAAACTAAAACTACAGAGGTGGAGGAGATACGTCTGGAACCTAATCTGGCTCAAAAAGACTCCTCCCCAACATTTCTAACCCCGCCCCAGGCTATAGACAACAGGGAGTTTTGGACAAAAATGGGTCTGGTTGTCTCAGCTTTACTGAATCCGCTGATACTTAAGTTATCATCGCTAGAAGTGAGCATAGATAAACTGGAAAAGCTCATGGGTAACACCCTACCTCTTCTGACTGACACATGCCAATGTAGAACTAAGGCCGCTCTGCCTAACAGAGATGAGGGTGCTATGTTTATTCAGTCTGCTATTTTTGAACAAGGAAATATGAAAGCACACCAAATTGTTTCCTTGAACCCTTCATCTCAATCCCACAACTTGGTAGGCCCTGGAACCTCGCATTAAAGAGAAGTACTCTTCATTTGTAAGAAATTAGATGCGGTACAGAGTACACCTACTATCCAAGAGCGACTGGTGAACATTCAAAATGAACCCCTCCCCGCCATTAATAATCATTTATGTAGAGAGTGAGCCTAGACTTTAAGCGACCGAAAACAGCAAAAACAGTACCGGAGTAACTTGCCCGGTTCAAATGTTCTGCTTCTTCCCCCAGAAGCAATGCCCTATACCATCATGTTGGCCAACATCCCTCCTTTGCCACATGGAGCTATGGAACACTGGTCAACATTAAGAAACATATCACTGCATGCACTGAGCGTAAGGACGGGATTATCCAATCCGCTCTTCGCTGAGTTCAAGATGGCATGGCGGATAGGCTGGATAGGAAGCTCTAAAAAGTCCCTACAGGGCGACTGCGTAGGTTTAACATTTGGGTCACCAGACTTGGTTCGTACCATACTAGAAAGGGTAGGCAATTGGTCAGTCAGCACTACGGAGATTAACATTCCACTCCTGGGTTTTTTCTATAAACCAACTGATCTCCTACAGTTTATACCAGGGGTAGATAGAGACGGGGAGTGGAGACAGTCCAGGTTTGCCATTCCAGTCAGCAATCACTTTGATGTCCTCAATACTCTAGTGGATAATGACAGACTGATACCACCTAATGGGTGTCTAAATGTTGATGTGGACCATCCCAGGGGCTGTGAGTCTGTTGCACCAATAAATGAGTGCACTACAGAACAAGAGGCCTCAGTTCTTAGGATAACTTATGTGACAAATAAAAGGGAGTCCACTGAGAGAGATGCTACGAGCAGTATCTTAGCCACCCTTTTTGAAACATGTGATTTACCAACTCAAGTACAAGCACCACCTTGCATTAGTAGCTCTCCCCTTCTGAGTTTGTCTCCCCCAAGAAGTATGTTGAGCGGTGATTGTATACCATGCAAGGTCACTTCCTGGAATATTGCAGGGCTGCGTAATAAGATAAATAATCAAACATGGTGTGAGTTTGTCTCTGATCAGGACATACTATGTCTCCAGGAAATATGGGTCAGAGAACCAATCCATATAAACAGATTTATAACACTCCATACGCCTGCAGTGAAGGAACGAGGGGGTAGAGCGAAGGGTGGGCTCTGGATGTCTTTCTCAAATAATCTTGCACTGGATAAAATAGAGACAAAGTTGGGGAGTAGCTACTACCAGTTGGCAAATTTACATCAAAATCTGACATATTGTACTATCTTGGTCAATTTTTGTAATAACATCTCGCCAGGTAATTTTGGTAATGTCATACGAAATCTTGGTAGCGATCTCAACTCACTTATCAATGCTAGTGCTAAAGAAACAATGATAATATTTGTGGGTGATTTTAATTGTGCTTTATGTTCACATGAGGATAGTAGGATCTGTGGTAATATTGATGAGGATGGTATGTGTAGCACCCATTTTTGTGATACAGCAATGGGGGAGATGTTTAATGAACTGATTGTGAGTACTGAGCTTGGATTAGCGAATTACTTACTGGCTAGACCTTTTCCTATGCCTTATACATTTCATGGAAGATGTCTATCCACAACAATAGACTATATACTGGTGTCATTCAATCATGCATTTAGGATGCTTTCCTTTATGGTGGGCGATAATCCCATGAGTGATAACTTCCCATTATGCCTAGAGGTCAACTTGCCTTCACATAGGCATGTTAGGCCCGATAATGCTATAGAGATGACAGGTAAGATAACACTCAATAGAACCAATGGGTACACCCTGCGTTGGACAAAGGTTGATCCAGATGCTGTTACAAAACAGCTAGTAATAAAATTTAATTTGATAACTGCTTGAGCGAAACAATTTCTAATGATGATTTTTTATTGTCCTTCCTTCAAATAACAGCTGGGGTTAGGGAGCTATTATTCGTGCAATCTCGCAATAAGGCTAAAAAACAGGGGTGGTTCACTACAAAATGTACATGAGCACTTACCAATCTAAAGCACGAGCTGGGTAGACAGCCCAGAAATCTCATCAAGGTCAGACAGGCAAGATTAGATTATAGACTGGCTCTTAAGGAAAGGAGATGTACCCAGAGAAGGGAAGCATAGGAATCTCTTCATAGTGCGGCACAATAGAAAGATAGCGCTGCTTTTTGGAGAGCGGTGAAATCCCTGTTTCTACAATCCACGGGCGGCCTTCAATAGAAATCGCTATACCTGAGGAATTATGGGTTAAACACTTTTCAAAGGTGTATAATGGTAAGGTGAATTTTTGCCTTCCAGCTGGCGATATGTCAGCTGAGTTCACTGACCATGCAGTTCTACAGTTCACCCTGGATGAAGTGGAAAGAGCCCTGTTAGCAAGCCAGGGCAGCAAGGCCCCCGGCCCTGATGTTGTACCTGTGGACTTGTTTAAATCTAATATCGTCCTTTGGGGGCCCATCATAACAAAAGTAATTAATGCCAGCTGCGTGTCCTCTATGCCAATGACCTGGGCGGAATCCATCATCGTCCCAATTTTTAGAAAAAAGGGGACCGAGACGATCCCTGGATGTTACAGGCCTATATCTTTAATAGATTCTATGGTCAAAATAGCGGGACGGGTTATCTTGGAACGCCTGCAAGCCTGGGCAGAAGAGAAGTCGGTCCTATCTGATATACAATATGGTTTCAGAGAAGGTTTGGGGACGATTGAGCAGAGTTTAAATTTGGCCTTACTGATGGGTAAATACATGAGAGCCAAGAAAGGACGTTTTTATCTGGCACTTACCACGGCCTTCGACTCTGTAAAACACGATAGGCTGTGGGAGATTCTTGGGGTTGTTGGGGTTGATCCTCATATTATTCTCTTTTTAAGGCGCTTGTATTGTGGCGCAATGGCGAGAGGGCGCTTTGGATTGGGTGGCGAGCACACACCTGCCTTTCCCGTTAAGAGGGGAGTCCGGCAAGGCTGTCTGCTAGCCCACTTCCTTTTTAACTCATATATTAATGGACTGACCCAAGCACTCCTTAGGAACAATCAAGATTTTCCCTCTGTGAACGGAAGTCCTCTACCTGCTCTCCTCAATGCGGATGATGCAGTATTACTGTCAAGAACTCAAGTAGGCCTCCGGAGGGTTTTAGACAGTTTTAATATTTTTATGGAGGATCTTGGTTTTAAGATTAACATTTCTAAAACTTACACAATGAGCTGTGGTCGTGGGCCCCAAAGGATGAAAAGCATGTTTGTGGACAGGCAAAAACTAAACCAGACTAAGAGTTTTTCCTACCTCGGCATTTTATTCAATCAAGGCGACTCGTGGGCTCAAGGCATCATCGCAAAAAAACTGCCACTTGTTTAGACAACAGCCGCCCTGGCATCTTTCTCAGGAAAATTAGGTAGGAAGCCACCAGGCGAGCTTATCCAAATTTAACAAGGCTAAGTGCACCGCTAATACAATGTATGGGGCGGGTGTATGGGGTTTTGTTAATACTTACCCTATACAAACTGTGGAAAAATAATTGTTCCTTAGATATATTTTATCGGTACCAGCCAGCTCACCTTCTTATGCCTGCCACAATGAACTGGGTCTTCCGTTCATCTCTGATCTTATTAAATTAGAACCAATTCTCCTATGGCACAGGATCTGGACAAAGGATTAGCCAAAGTTAATTAGGGAGATCTTACAGGACTGCCTAAAACTGGAAGGGGCTCTGAAGATACCCTGGGTGAAGTATGTGTGTGATTTTACTAACGATATTGGCCACCCAGAATACTTTACCGATCCTAGATCCATACAGGCAATCTATAGGAAGGCCCTAAGAAAGGAGTGTCTACAGTTATTGGTCACAATAAGAATTACGGGTGAAATTTTAAAACCTAGATTAAGGAACTTCAGTTAATTATATTCACCTCTACTATGGAACCTTACCTCACATTTGTACCTGGCAGTTGGGGCAGGAGGTTACTAACTTGGTTTAGGCTGGACATTATTTATAGACTTGTGACCTTCCCAAAAATCAATGATTGGTCACAGGTTTTGCCTTTATGTCCATATGACAATCACTCTACCCAGTCCACCCTTCATTTGGTTTTATTTTGTAAATTTTATGTAGTTTTGAGGAAAGTGTTGATCTTACCGATTTTAAAACCGCAGGGATTGCGGCAATACCGCCCAGAAGTGATCAGGCTACAGCTTTAGGAGGACAAACAAACTGCCTGCTCCTTAACCATGTTCCTTAAGAAGGTGCTCTCTCAAAGGCAAACCATTATGATGAATGAATTACAGTTGAACGGGTACTTGATATTTTGATGGTTCTTAGTACTGTAGCCTCTACATTAACTGATTTTTTAAAGTCATTTTAGGATTGCTGTTTTTATTATGTGTTTATTTTTGTTATAACATGTTTCTGTGTCTTTTTATGTGCTTTTATGATTGTTATAACAGCAGTCGAATAAAGCTTTCCTTAACTTGACTTGACTATTTTACTGGCCCGAAAGCACTGAAAGGACGCAGATATGACACAGTCCAGAATAGTTGGAACATAAACCAGCTTGATAAAAATGAATTATGGTTTCTCACACACCCAAATACGCTTGATATGTGTACCAACAGTACACCGTACCGCAATATAAACAGTGTGCACGTGTACACTATGTACACAGCCACATCCAACACATTTAATACAACAATGTAGTTGGGGCATACATAAGGGAATTGACATGTGAACTTTTTGACCCTTTATAGAATTCTCTCCTCTGATATTTTAATTTTTTTATCTGTCGATTAATGTCACCATCAGTAGAAAATGTGGTGGTTTAGTTGAAACTATATTTAATGTTTTGAGTCATTGTAAAGGAGATACTAGCCGTGATCTGGGAAGGAAACGTGTGGTGGAGATTATCTGAAATTGTATATTTCATTTGAGAAACGCCACTGCCTCAAAATTGAAGAAACCAACACAAACTTACAAGTACAAGACATTTTCCAATTTGTTTGTGCAAAACAAACATGTTAGTTGGATTACAAGCACAAACCACGAAGCCACCAACTGCATACCCATCTTACCCCTACAACTCGCAAGACCGAAGAGCAGAAAGTTCAAACCACAAATGAATAATCTTTTAATCTCAATGCACCAACACCTATTCAGAACATAGGTGCATTCTAGATGAAAGGGCCCTTTAAGAGTTTCCCTTTGGCAGACAATCGGTGAACCACCCAGGGTGGAGCCATGTTCATGCCTTGATGCTTCCACGCATGACAATGCTGGGATCCTATGCATAACTAATTAGTAGCAGTGAGCAGGACTCTTAGATAGCTGGTACTCATCGTGTTTTGCCTTTAGCACCTCTCTCAGGGCAGCGACAAGTAGTGCACTGAGACGCTGAGTGTCTGGGTCAAGATTTATTACATTTTGACTTAACGCAACGCAGCACAACTGACGAGGAGGGCACGCAGTGTTTGCGTCAACAAGCAATTTGCTTATTTAGCAATATAAATTAATCCTACTTTTGATGAGTTGGCTCAAACTGATAATGGACATATGCTAACAGTAAATAAACAAGTATTGGCAAAGCCAAAATGTTTTGCCTATGAGCAATCTGTTGGTTTTGCCAATTGGGTGCGTATGAACAATGAGAGGACGGGAGAACTGAGAATGGGACGCTAGAAAAAGGCTCTGAAGCGGGCTATTTCATAGTACTTGTTTTTCCTTTACGGCAGGTGGGGAAGGGGAATAAGCAACAGGGACAACGAGGGAGTGACAGAGGAATAAGCAATAGTCCAGCGGAGTAAGCAACACGGATGGATGGGATCGTAGGGGAATAAGCAACATGGATGGGGGTTGAAGGGGATAAGTAACACATATGGGGTGTGAGGAAATAAGCAATATGGACAAGAGTGGGAGGTGAACAAGCAACACGGAGAATGTGGTGGGAGGGGATTGCGCAACACTGAGGGGGTGGGAGGGTAATACGCAACACTGGGGGGTGGAGGGGAATAACACAGACAAGGAGGGTAGAAATGGGAAGAACCAAAATGGGCAGGGTAGTGGGTGGGGATGAACCAACACAGACAAGGGCGGCAGGGAAAGAAGAAAGAAAAAACTAGTGCTTCAATCACAGCACCAGTAGCAGAAGGACCCTAATCCAGATGAAGCAATCAGTACTTGGTCTGTGGTCCAGCCGAATGAGGGGGGAGTGAAGTTGGCTCGCACTGCCCAATTAAAAGGCAGCAAATGAGAGTTATAGTAAGCAAGGGGCGAGCCCCAGGCTTCTTGTAGAACCTAAAAAGGGGTAGTAGGCAAGCGGGCATCATTAACAGGTAATGCATTTATAGACCTAGATATGTGAATACTGTGCACATATTCTATATATATTTGGCGTCCTAATTAATATGTAACTATTGTCTTTTACAGAAGTACTAAAACTTTTACCAAGTTCCCTTTATTGTCAGCAAGTCTTGTGGTTGACAGATCTTGCTAATCACAGACCCTGAAAGTGAAACTCTAGTGGTGAATGCAAATGTGGGGGTGGCACGGAACTGATCATTGAGTCAGCACGGCAGAGTGCCCTTGAATTGGAACTCTACTCAATGCACCTCAGTAACCTTGTTCCCACTCATGCTGTATAATTTAGATGGAGACTTGCAGCGTTATGAAGACTCTGCCTTCTCCCGTCTGAAGCCTTGTTTCTTTAAGGCACGGTATACCATGGCTTGAGGGTAAGGGTGGAGGCAAAAGGCATCAAATCTCTGTAGCTGGTGCTCCTTTTTTGCAGGGTGGGTCTTTCTGGGCATGAGTGCATCTACACACTTTAGCGGCCCTTGCTCCAAAATTTAGGTCTCGTGTCGAAATTGGCTTGGAATAATTGATGAGCATCAGGACACTTTAGCCCTTCATGCACTTCCTTTCTCTGGTCAGCATAATGGGAGGCAGACTTCTTGTGGCCACTCGCACCGCAGAGCATCCGCTCAGACTGCTCAATGGGTCCAAGTAGGTTTGATAGTTTCTCTTCACAGAGCCCCTTGCCCCTGGAGAGATTACCCTGTCCACACATGGTGAACAATTGCAACTCTGGTCAATCCCAAAAGACGTTCAACCCTATCTCCATTCCAAGTCCAACTACACATCTTTATTAAATAGGTTTAGTTCATGTTTCACTGTTAAATCTCAGGTTCCTATTATTAACCTACAAAGTGACTTCCAGCTCCAAGGAGGTTGGTTTATAATGTAAGACTTTAGAAACATCAGTCTACAGTCCCCACCCCACAACCCCTTCATTCATCATCTCTACCTGCAGTGACTATAGTAGGGCAAGAAATGGCTTCATTTCCCTGTTTTTTTTACCACTAGATGTGCCATTCCATCACATCCAAAACAGACCCACCTCACTTAGAGTCAGTGGCACAATTTGTTTTCCAACACCTTGGTCCACTGTCCAAAATGCTTTGCCAGTAGGTCAAGTTCTTCATGGCCGCCTACTGCAGCGCGTCACAAAGCCAGACGTAGTTTGGCTTCTGACATTAAGGTTTCCAGTTTGTGCCAAAGGAAGAAAAGGAAAAAAGGTCTCTGATAGAAAACTCACAGTACAGTAAAGTTTCTTTCCTTGCCATATACCCAGCTAGCTCAACTCTGACTCCTCCCACTCATATCAGTCTCTTTCATGTTGTCGGCCGCCTGTTGTTCAAATATTGGTATTGCTTACTGGTCAATAGCAAATAAAATCTAAAATGCAAATGAGAATTCGCAAGGAGATGGAGCAGCAAACTGCGTTACACTCTAAATATCATAGAGCCACAGGCTCAGCTTAGTGTAGTCAGTGACAGCAGCTGATACCCTAGGCTTGGCCTGTGGTGCTCCGGATACACTTGACTTCTTCCTGTTCCGGATCAAGGCAGCTGCAATAAGAGCAAAAAGTAAACAAAGCCAAGCCTGTTCGAATTTTGAAGTTTCTATGCCTTGTCTTTTCCTTAACCCATTATCAGGAAATAGAAGGTCATTGGGAGCTAAGGGTGTCAAAAGAGGTCAAACCGATGATGTCACCAGGCACTCGCCTGTGCTAACAGCTAGTCCTGAAATGAGGGTGAACTGACATATAAAAGGCTCTGGTGCTAAAACGGCTAACCAACCTCTCGGTGTCCAAGTGGAACAGAGTAGTAAGTAAGGAACAAGATTCATGCCATGCAAACTGTTATTTTTTTCTCCAAAAACGAAGCCAGCTAAATAAACCGAGGTAAGGTATAGTGCATGAAAGAAAAATATGTCCCGTGGTCTTCGTAAATAATGATGGAACGCACAGGAAGAATGAGCAACGATCTCACCAGAGGCTCGGCGGTCATAATGCAGTGCTTGGGTTGTGAGAGGAGAGAGAGAGGAACTGATGCTCGTGGGTAGGTTGGAGCCAGCTATCGGGGACCGTCGTCAGCACCCGCTAACGAGCTCGGCGCAGCAATGGGGGAATTAAGGACGCTCAAGATGATGAAGAAAGAGGGGACTCCGAGGACGGGCTGCAATCAACTCTTTCTGTCTTTCGAAACGCAATTAGGCAGACAAAGAGCCTCTCTGGATTCCAGGATGGAGAGAGGCCCCGAACATGGCTGTGGACATTTCTGAACAGAACAGCTCACAAAAGCATAACTCCCAGGTCTGTTCTCACCGAAATAGGAGTTTTTGCGCAGTTTTAGGGATTACGTTCCAATAGAATTTCTCTTTTAACCTAAATGATTGATAAAGTCACCTCTTTGTCAAATTGTTGTACTTCAGGATCTTATTTTGACACACCGATGTAATTAAGGGCGTGGATTAAAAGCACATAAACTGATAATCTATGCTCTGCTTAGTGTGCCGCCCAGCTGGTATTTTGCTACTTCTGTCATTACATCTACATATATAATACAACAAGTAACATTACACTTACAACAAGCCAGTACTATTGGTTTTGTCAATGGTTGTTAGTTGCATAAGATAAATAAGCAGCAACCACGCCTTCGTAGTATAGCATATTGAAAATTCTTCGGTTCTGAAATGGTGGGACTGTGAAAGAACTATAACAAGTCTCCTGCAAGTTACCTCAAAGGCAGCTAAAGGTGCTACTGCTGCAGAGGTAAGACTTATTTTTTTCGTGGGGAGGGCAAAAAGGGAGAGCCCAATAGGGACCCGTCTCGGAATCTGCTTTTAATAACTGCCAGTGCTGAGCACTGGCAGGACCCAGCCTACGTAAAGCCCTGATCTTATGCTCTAGCTACTTACCCCAGTAAAACTGAAGTCACACCTTTCTGCTGAAGAAAGATAGATGTATTGATTATCGAGCAGTCCCGGATAACCAGACAGGCATAGTCGGCACTGGCCGACGGGTCCCACTCCTTTTAGGGGCTGCGACAACAGCTAAAAATAATATTGATTTGATCTTGAAAGAAAATTACAATCAAACTTCCCTAAATATTGTCTACAAGAGGTAGAAAAAAATGAATCATATTGAAGAAACCAAAACTTTACATTAAAGACTCTATAGAGAAAATAAAGTATTAATGTAATGTACCCATTAACGACTTAAAGTACATAAACCAGAGACATCAGATTCACAACAGGTTGTCTCTTGAAAGCTCCTCTTCTGGCAGCTGGCAGTTTGTAAAAAAATCCAGTGCACTGGGTATTAATTAGGAAATAATTTGCGAGGTGGGCCACCAAATTTCCATTGCCTAGGGGCCTCCACCGGACTAAATCCGGCACTGACATAGAGCACAAACATTTTGTGCCACTAAAATACTCGAGCTAGAATACTGAGCACCAAACAGTGCGATGTTTGGTGTATCCAGGCCAGTATAGATGTACTAATCTTAACTCCACATCTATATACCTTTGAGATATATGGCATCAAGACACGGAGATATGGAATACATAATGGTAAATATACACTTACCTATAAATACTTACATTACAATATTTTGATATTGAATAGTCTGGCTTTCATGTTTTGGTAGCACAATATCTGTAAACTGATATTCGATCGTTTCAGGACGATATTTCAGACCCTGATGGTCTGAGAAGTTTTAGATAGAGTTCAAAATTCGGAATAATCTGGAATTTCACAATTGAGTCTCCTGTGTCAGATAAATAGTCCATGCCGATAGCACTCCCTATTACACCCAATAATAGAACTTTATCCAATGAGTAGCCTCTTAAAGATAAATCAGGATGTACATGGATGGCACCAAGATGTAAACAATGATCCCTTCTACAACACATCTTAATACATCCAAGTGGATGCACGTCAACATTCTTACCGTCAAAGACCTCTCACGCCTCCTTAACTCGCTCAAGGCTACAATAGTCTAAAACAATGAATTTGACCAACAGTGCAAGTCATCACCAGTGAATCTCCCAATACATAATGATCAAGGCCTCTCTCACACAAGGTATCTTCCCCGACACCCACAAGACAGGACAGATGTTCCCATTGATGAAGAAGGTGAAACTTGACTCTGATGGACTAACAAGACTGAGGCCATTGTACTGAGTATCAGTCAGGATTTATTCTGCAATGAAGTACAAAAAAACAAACCAACCAGTTGTAGACACGTCTTCTTGCACGCCTTCACCAATGAAGCATATCACATAGCCTTCTTGCCATGTCCTGGTCCTATAGATCCAGAATGATGCTTGTAGCACAGTCTCACTAACCTTGAAAAAGTTGAATCACATTTGTGAAGCTTTAAACTAATTCTCATTAGGCATAAATATGGTAAATATATTTTAAAATGAGTGTCACAATAAAGCCTGCACAAACACGTAGCTTCTTTTGTCTAAACCCAGGCACACATATGCAGTTATTGCATTTTTGACAGAGTTTGAGAATATTATCTCTGGACAGCTGTGTGTACTAGTTCATCCTTGCCTTGGTTCTTCTCGCGTCCTCCTCATCTGCTCAGTCCAAAATCTGTGTCCGTGTCCTATCTGCAGCATTTGGTGAGCTTGGAATCCATTTGACTGATGGCCCACATTCTCTCCAGACTGGATAAGGAGCCAAACTGGCCTTTGTGAGACTGAGCACAAGACCTGTGCACATGTTGATGGGTGTTTCTGAAGGCCTGGAAACCTAACACAAGCTGTGGCCACAAAGTGGGAAGTGAGCCCAGACTGCGTTGAGCTGTTGGCCACTGCTCCGCCCTGCCCATCTACTTATGAATTCCAAACGGTGCTATCCTGTCCTGCTCATACAGGTTGCATCCTGCTGATGACCATAAGAAAGTTCATAATTTATTCTCTGGACAAGGGAGGGTTTGGAAGGAAATCCAATGGCCCAGCCCACCATCCGTCCTGAGAGATACAGTAACTAGTAAACACTTTAGGTGTGAAGTATTTACAGCTCACAGGGTGCCATTTCAGGATTTTGCCTTTTAAATAGATCCCAATAACAGCTAGAACTCAGTCAATTATCTCTGATCAGAGACAGAGTGGCTGTCAGTCCCTCAGCCCTCTTGGATACAAGTCTTTAGAATGTGGGCCCTGGCTGTTGCAGTTAATATCTGTAGCCCCTGTGTAACCCTGCTGCATAGTGCTCAGTGCAGAGAACCCTAAAAACCATCAGCCGTGTTCTTCAACACCTCTGGTCTCCTAAGACACTGACTCTTACATAGGCCACAACCTTGTACACTAATTGACCAAACTACTGGGGCCAGAAGTGCCTGCCAGTGCTAGAAGTTCTGACTTCATTGAAACCTAAAATGTCAGCGTATAGGTTTATCTTTTTTTATTTAATCTTTTCTGACCGGCTACAGGAAATGTACAGTTTGTTTTTATACTTCACTGTTTTCTGTTGTTCATATTGGTTTATGGTAGTTCATTCTGGTGCGGGGAGAGGGGGTGGGGGAGTGTTTCTTAATCTCTTCATTTTTGCTGGTGCTGTGCCAGATCCCATTACAACTTCATGCCCATTCCAGGGATTCTGAACTTCCAGGCCACACACACTCATATCCATGCACACAACAGGGTAGGTGGGTAACTGTGTGCAAAGTTCCCTGGAGGCATTTAACAATTCCATTCCTTCCAAGTCCGACTCATTTATTTATTTATAAAGTTTTATATAGCGCGAACTTGATCCCGAGGGATATCAGAGCGCTTTTCAATTTGAGGGAAAGGAAGGTAACAGTTCAGTACATGAGGCAAATGGGAATATAAAACAGACAGTGAATCAAATAGGGCTCACATAACAAGGCCATTGCCCAACCCTAATTGGGACAGTCATTATGGTGAGGAGGAACTTCGTCATCATTACGCTTTCCTGTACGACACCAACTGCTCATATCACGGACACTGGTACGCAGCTCACACGCACAGCTCTGTGCCACAGGGAAATCTACAACCAAGGAACTCATGAACAACTAAACATGCACCCCAAGTTGTAGGCAAATGCTGCAAGACCCATCCCCCACACAGAGCTGCCACTATAGAGAGCCCACAACCTGTGGGTACCCTTTAGTTGAGATACTCATTGTTACCCTACCATATAGTACCGTACCACAGCCATACCAGCGTACCATACCAGCATACCATACAGCCTTACCAGCATACCATATAGCCATATCAGCATACCATTCTGCCATACCAGCATACCATACTGCCCTACCAGCATACCATAATACCATACCGCCATACCAGCATTCCATACTGCCATACCAGCATACCATACTGCCATACCAGCAAACCATAATACCATACCAGCATTCCATACGTCATACCAGCATACCATACTGCCATACCAGCGTACCATACTGCCATACCAGTGTACCATACTGCCATACCAGCATACCATACTGCCATACCAGCATACCATACTGCCATACCAGCATACCATAATGCCATGGTAGGATACCACACTGCCATACCATACCAACATACCAGTGTACCATACCACTGTATGCTGGTGTGGGGATATGGTATACTGGTATGGCGGTATAGTATGCTGATATGCCGGAATGGTATGCTGATACAATGCCGCCATACCAACATACCATACTGCCATACCAGCATACCATACCGCCATACCCACATTCCATACCGCCATACCAGCATACTATGCCGCCATACCAGCATACCATATCCCCACACCAGCATACCAGCATATGGCTGTATGGTCCATACCAGCGTACCATACTGCCATACCAGTGTACCATACCGCCATACTAGCATACCATACTGCCATAACAGCACACCATACCGCCATACCAGCACACCATACTGCCATACCAGCATACCATACCACCATACCAGCATACCATACAGCCTTACCAGCATACTATACCGCCATACCATCATAAAATATCCCCACACCAGCATACCCTACTGCCATACCAGCATACCATACTGCCATACCAGCATACCATATCCCCACACCACCACACCATAGTGCCACACCAGCGTACCATATCCCCACACCACCATACCATACTGCCATACCAGCATACCATACCACCATATCAGCATACCATCCCGCCATACCAGCATACCATATCCCCACACCACCACACCATAGTGCCACACCAGCATACCATATCCCCACACCACCATACCATACTGCCATACCAGCATACCATACCACCATACCAGCATGCCATCCCGCCATTCCAGCATACCATATCCCCACACCAGCATACCATACTGCCATACCAGCAAATATCCCACACGTACTTTATCAGGTCCACATAACATACCATCACTTCACTCTACCATCCAAGATGGCAACCAGCGCAATGAGGTATGGTCACATAAAACACTTCAAAGCAAGGCTTCCCACTGACTACACTTCCATTGGTGTTATGTATGTAAATGTGTGAAAAAAAAGAAAAATTATAAAATAGGAAGACATAAAAAGATAGAAAGAAGAAATAATTTGTTTAGAAATAAATAGGAAAGCAAAAGGAATTATCCCATCAGCGCCCTCTTGTTTCAGATGCAGGAGCCACCATTCAAGAGTTAAAGGACTACCAAGGAAGCAGTATCTTGAGGCCATTCAAAAGAGAGAGGGTGAGAGTGTGTGTGCGTTTGTGTCTGTGTGCATGTAAACATCCCTGGTGAAATCCGACTGGCATCTCATGATACCGGTCTGAAAGTACCTGTACACAACTATTTATCAGAAAATACTTTTATTAGGGGGGTGTAGCACCCCAAACGCCCCCCACTGAACCTACGCCCCTACAAATGCTGCCAACAACTGGACACAACTGAAGCACATCTGGTTCATTACCTATCAGTGTAGCAGGCGCAGTGCCAATGCAGCCTAGTCGTGTGAGAGGCACTCTACGTCCTGCGTATCGCTTACACTGCCAACCTTGGCTCTGTGGCCATTTGCCCTGCTTGCGTAGGGCCCACCCAGCGAGTACACAATAGATTGGGTGGAATACTTGAATTAATGTCAGCCACTAGTGTTCACTCTAGGCTGCATTCTAATTCGCCATTCCTTAGCTCGTCTGTGCTGTTACACACTTATGCCAATCAGGCTGGACCAATGACCGCTTGGTAATCCTCTGTGCAGCTACATGCCCAAAACTGTGCGCAAAGTGCTCATCGCTATGTTGGGAAACTACAGGTAATGGCCCAAGAGGCCAGCTTTCTGACCTCACAGTAGGATCAATGTTTACAGAGAGCAAATATACAATAGAGAGCATCCTGCCTGTCCTCAAATGCTTGTTATTCAAAAAAGATGGTTTACTGTGAGGGCACTAAGTGTCAGTATTGTAAAACTGCCCTCGTTTAAAGGAAAAAGAACTGGAGCTTGGTGGTGGTCAGAGTAGCACTTCTAGTGCTGACCACCATCTCTCACACCACTTGTGAGTAAGATGTCGTAGTGCACTAGCCCTCACGGTTCTCAGTATATTTTCTGTCAAGCCAACACAAGCAAGCCAACACAAACTTACGTTCTTCCAAGGTCGATAAATTGGGTAGCATTAAATTGGATAACAGTAACACCGGTTCAGCGCCGGGACACCCCCGTCGGGGGTAGCTGTGCGCTTTATAAACTTCTAAATAAATAAATAAATAAATAAATAAATAAATAACTCCTAGAAACTGCACAGACGTGTTATGAAATGATGCAGCCACCACTCACCTCACAAAGACATGTTGACTTAGGAGACCATTGCGGAGTAAGTAATAGATGTTCATCTCATGGTCACCCAATACCAGGTGATGTATTATGACACTGTTCATCCTCTGCCACGAAAGCAATATTGTAATCTCTCCTTATCTGAAATATTACACTTTTTTACATTTTGCACACATGCTTCCTTTTAGATGTACCACCTCACTTTGTGTTATTTACTCATTTAGTATTGTTACAGCTGGCACCTTTGGATGGCAGTCCCCCAACCTTTTTGCCTTTCCCCTCCCATTTGGCTGAATTTGTTTTTCTTGGCTTTAGGACTGTACGAGTTGCCACAGCAGTGCAAAAGGGCTCGCGCTCTTTCCTTTAACATGGTACAATTGGCACATTTAAATTACTCGTAAGTCCCTAGTAAATCATACTACATGTACCCAGGACCTGTAAATTAAATTCTACTAGTGGACCTGTGGCACTCATTGTGCCACCCACTAAAGTTGCCTTTGAAAACATGTCTTAGGTCTGCCACTGTACCCTCTGGTGCAGTTTTTAAATTGGCATTTCGCTCTGGCAAAATAATCCTTTTTCTATGCCTAAAATCTTTATTTTTAATGCTTAGGCAAGGTGGATTGTATTCAAAATGTAGGAAATGGGGGTTTAAGTTATACATGTCCTGGTATGAAAACCACTTAAAGTAATTTTCACTGTCGCCAGACCGATCTCTTCTTTAGAATAACATTGGGTTACTGTATTACACCTAATAAGTGATAACTTCGGTTCGGGATCAGATTGGAAAATTATGTTTGTACTCCAATTAACTGTAATTTAAAATCCTCTCAAATGGTAAAGTCAGATTTTAACTCACAATCCTGAAAATGCTGCTTTTCAAAAGTTGACATTATCTTGTCCTAACGATTTGGTGCCTGCTGCCTGTGTCCTGAGTCATATGACTCTGAATAGCTTGGCAGCTGGCCTTTGTCTATTCCTCCCAGACAGTGAGACTAAGAGGACCTAGGTGAGGTGTTGGCAGCATGGACCATCCTGCCAGGATGGCTGGATGCTGTTCCCTTCCCCACGTACATTTCCAACAGAAGAGTTATGGTCTCTCTGCAGATTGCCTCCTCAGCTCTGGGCACTGTACATCCAGTTATATGTCCATGTGTTTTCTCTGCGGAACCATTTAGTCACGGACTCCTACATGTTGTGTGTGGTCAGCCCTGGGCACTATACTCTTAGTAGTTTGCCCTTCTGTCTTCCCTTCAGGACCATATAGTCACATCTAACTTTCTTTATTTGGACATATTGTGGTAATGGAACAACTTGTGCAAATGCCCTGTCTCCTTCTTCAGAAGTCAGTATTCATGGTAAGGACTCAAGGAGTGCTTTTAGGGCCGGCTCTAGTCGGTTAATATAATTTGAAATGAGGTGACATTGGAGGCGATCACCGGTTGTTTTTTGCAGTCTATTGTTGTGGTGACTGACACTGACTATTTGGTTCACAAAACTACATACTCCTGAAAATAAAAAGGTGGAGTGTGGCAATGTTCAGTCAATGTCAAACAGAATCATGAGTTTCCTTGTTAATTCATTTATTTTTATTTCTGGTGTAAATCTAGATTCTTTACGTGGATTTGAAGAAGGACAAATCGAAGAGCAGGAGTGGGCAAGCAACACAACGGGCAGTGGGAGGATGTCGAGAAGTGGAAGCAACACAACGGACAGCGAGAGGAGGGTGGAAGGGGTTAGCAACACGACCAACAGTGTAAACACATGTACTCTCTTGGAGTTCTTCCACAACAAGAAAAAAGTAACACTGAAAGCAGGAGCAGTAAGAAAATCTATTCATTCACGGTTTGTGGCACCCACAGACTCACAGCTCTAAGTGGATAACTCTGATGTCAACACTGGCCTACTTTCATCAAGCAGTTCTCTTCTGCTATTAATTTCTAGATCTCACCTCAGAAGGACACTCTGCAAGGAAGAAGTACTTGGGCCATGCTCCAGGGGAGGGACAAGAAGAGGAAGTGAAGCCAGCATACACTGACCATTGAGAAGCAAGCACATGGGAGTGACAATGAAACTAACCAAAGGTAAGCAATGGGCGTGCCCTAAGCACCTCCCCCATAAGTAAAAATGTTTTGTGCATGACAGCACAAAAGTGCTGTCTCACGTGAGATCTAAAAATTAGCCGCAGAAGAGAACTGCCAGATGATAGCAGACCAGTGTCAACATTAGAGTCATCCATTCAGAGATGTGAGTGCCTGAAATGATGGATGAAAAGATTTCCTAGCTGCGCTAAGAACTTACGCTCATCACCGAAGTTTCAAGAAAAAAATTGGCATACATTGGTAAAGCCCCAAAGTTTAATCCGCAGAACTACCAAATAAAGGAACAGTCAGGACTCATCCTACACCCAAGAAGTCTCTTCCCCAAACTGAGGCCCTCATTTAAATCCGATGTGGACTTCACTTTTCTCATGTTCCATCTCACGCGCTCTTTCACACACACGCCCAGGCCTACATCCATCCCACCCCGTCCATTACTCTTTGAATATCGTATGTCATACTTTGTGAAGTGCAAAGTTTTTAAACTTCAGAGGAGAAATTACATTTTAGCTAACTCGTAAACCTCATCTTCATCAGGGTCCGAGACAGAAGTTTCCATAGCTTCCTAATAAAAGTCATAATACATGCGACATCCTTCCTTTACCATGACGTGCTTCTGGAGACCTGAGCGGCGGCAGTGGTGCATTCACAAATAGACACATTTTCACAACAAACTGGCGTCAGCTACAAGCTAAACCATTAACAGGTGTGTATTAGCAACGAAAGACACAGTGTTTAGAACCCATGGACGTGTACATTGAATGAGCAGCATGCAAAGCATCCTAAAAGGTTCGAGTTTATGAGCAAACAGGTTAAAACACAGCCGCATGTGGAGAAAGGGACCCGTCCTTGCATGAAAGGTGGCCTACAACACCTGTTGACTGTGGGGACTCCGACTCTGCCCTGTAATAAATCATATGACGCCTGTACACAACGGGTGTGCATCGCGCGTTCCGAGCAGGAACTGCTACAGAAAATAGCTATGAAATATAGTTGCCCATGGCAACCTGTCGTCTTCCGGTAAAAATACTCTGAAGAACATTAGCCTGATGGGTTCAAAGACGAGGGCTGAACTCTCCGTTTATAAAAAAAAACCCGTTTGATATATAAAAAGACAATTTACTTCAGGTCACTCCACCTCCAGGATAGTGCACACCCCAGTGTAAGTTTGTTTGCAGGAATACATTAAGTTTCAATTGCTTGTTTTAAGGCAAGCGTTTTATAACAGCAGGTTTATGCGGGCCATATATATCAGCGCGTCATCCAGGCCTTGCCTCATGGTTGAGGCTCCAAGATGGCCGCCGCCGACAGCAGCAAGTGGCTGCGAGCTGCTCTAATGGGCATTTGTTCCGGATTCTGTAACACTGTCGACTTAACTAGTCCACTGCTTTTCCTCATCTCTCATGCTGCTTTCACCATCCCTGGCCCTGCCTCTGTTTCAGTTTCTACATTTCCCACCGTCACTTTTACTATTATATGAATGCAAACCGCTTCCAGTCTTCTTTACAGAGTGGTGGTAGTGGTGAGCTGCTGTGGCAGTGGTGAGCTGCTACTGGGTAAAAAAAGTGTCACCTCAGTCAAAGGGAAATGTGGTGTTAATACCAACAGATCAGCAGTCTGAAAATACCACCAGATTTTATTGATACCGTATATGCTAAGGATGCAGGCGGTAAATAATGGTGGTCAAATTACCAATAGTTTTAAAGTTGGTGGTAATGTGATACTAAATTATGTAAAAAGATAAAAGAGGGACCCTACAACTGAAGTAGACAACGTTGGCCTCCATGTAGGTATGGCTGCGGTTCTCAAAGTCAGCAGAACAGAAATTACTACCGAAATTTACTACATTCACATATTATTGTGAAAATGTTCCACACGGTATTTCCCCATGCACCATTTACGCCGAATTTAAAGACCCTCAGAAGCAGATATGTCAGCCAGTAAATATGTTCAAATAAATGCAGGTAATAAACAAGATAACAGACCACGGATACCACGTGGTCACACTGAGGGCTTCCAAATGCTGAGGGTTTCCAAATCATAGGGCTAGTAGCCTCCTAGGTCAGAGTAACAGCAGGTTTATGTGATCAAAGGGGGGGACGCTGTAGGGATGAAAGCCCTCACGTTGCCAAGATAGCTCTCTTTTTGTTTTGTTTTAACTTTCTAAATGAGCCTGTGTTTTCGCCCTTTGACTCAAATAAATATTCATATGAAGTGCAATAAATACCAGACATTTCTTGGACGTGAAGAACTGACCTGGCCAAACCACACCAGACCACGGTTTGTTACTCAGGGAACTATTGCTTATTCCACCCCTCTCCATTCCTTTCTTTAGCTCAGCCTGATAGAGTTAATGGGGACCCTCACACGTCACTAACCAAATGTAACCTGCATTACTTAAGAAGATCATAGCAGGGCCTTTCACAGCGATCTCATGGTAATCATTTCGGTTTCTTACCTGGATGTTATGCAGCCAAACGGGCAATGTCATTAGTTAATAGCAATAACTAAGTATTATCTTGTAGAAATAGGTTTCTCAAGTATTGAACGATCTAATTATCTGTAGCTAATAACTTATTGAATCTGAAACAAGATAACAGGGTGTTAATCAAGTGTTTCAGGCGTATAACCCGTTTAGTACATGAGGAAGAATGGGTGTTATGGTCTGCACCCACCACAGACCGTGGCGTGCTACGGATTCCAGCATGCATGGGATCTGCGGGCGCTGAGCGATGGACCGCGCTCTCCAGAAAGGTTGTGTGCCCCGCATTGACAGCAGGGCAAGACGCACCGTACAGAACTCTGGCCTGTTAGGTAAGTCAAGACCCCAAATGCTCCACCCTTTATTATTGTACACATGGAGATGGTGTACCAGAAGGGGCTTAAGCCTCTCGCTTAGCTATGAGGACATCGATTGGTTGGGTCTGTATGACAAGAACTATCTTGTTACAGGTAGGACAATTTATACTTATGGGGCATGAGAATACAACATGGCTGTCATGTCTTTCCAGGTCATGCCTAGGGTTATCAGAGCTAGTCACTAAATATGGGGATGTTTTGTGTTCTTCAGTGAATCTTAGCGCTCTGGAGACTCTCCCTTCGCGTGTGTCCAACACCCCTCCCACTAAAGTCCTTTGTTTCTTCTATCCGGGCTACAATGGGATTGTTTTTGTGCTTGATTTTTCCGGGTTTTGAATTGCTATTTATGTTTCGTGTGTTGTTTGCTTGTTGGGAGGATTTTTGGGCTACGTGTACGTAGTTTTGAAATGGTGATTTTTCTGAATTGCGAATTCCTGCGAATCACAATTAGAAATTTGCTATTTCAAATAGTCTTTTGAATTTCATTTGTGCTTTCTAGGGGGTCGCAAATAGCACTTCCTCTAAGGTAGGTCCCAATTTAGACCAATTAGGAATCACAGCCATCACAGTGATGGTGGTCTGCTGGGGTCTGCAGACCACCATGTCTGTGATTGCTTTTAAATAAAGCAGCCTTTCTTTTTAAACACTGTAGCTTCCTTAAAAAAAAGGGGCGGTGTTTAAAAAGAAAAAAAAAGAAAGTTTGAGCTTTAAAGTTTTTTATGGGTAGGCAGTGGTCCATGTGACCACTGACAGGTCTTAAAAACTATTTGTTTGTCATCTTTGAAGTGGAAGGGGTCCCTTCAGGACCCCTTCCTATTTGCGACTGGGTTGCCACCACCTTCAAGGAGTCGGTAAAATATGAATGCTTTGTGACCGTAATTTGGACGAAAACCATTTACGCATCCCATTCAGATTCGGTATTTGGAAGGGACTCCCTAGACATGCCCTTTCCAAATACTGAATTTAAAACACAAATTGTGATTCAGTAATCTGTTACCGAATCACAATTTGTGTTTTGTACATATTTTAAAGCTTTTTTGTGGTCGGAAACGGGCTGTTTCCAAACGCAAAAATGCGTTGTAAATATGGCCCTTTATGCCTTGTGATTTGTTATCATTTAGGTACCATCTTTGTATCTTGGCTTCTTTCCTTGGGATTACAAGTTTCTTGGGAACACAGAGGGTCATGAGAGTTTCACTAATACTTTACCTTCTGAAAGGAAGCCCAAAGGGAACTGTATGCAGCATTTCTCCTTGTAATTCTCCTGATAGTTGCATTCATAGACCAACTGTGGTCCTGTGGTATTTTTCCCTCCCTCAGAATCACTGATGCCCTTAGTATTGGTGGAGGCATGTTCCACCCCACTCATAATGGCCCTTTTAGTCATTACCTAACTCTGCTGAAAATTACATGCCCGGTATATTAAATGAACCATCTGCGGCAAGTGGTTACCTTCTGGTCCCCTCACAGAGCCTGTGCACCCCCTGATTTTAGGTATCCAGGTTCATCTGTTTACACTCATTGCCCTTCCCCTAGTCTCTCGAAAAGAAGGCTGCTGAGGGGCAAGAGCGGTGTAGCATCCTCCTCAGGCCGTGGGCTTGTAACAGACCACGCCACACACAGAGCTCTGGTTTGCATGTCTTTATTCTTCAGCACGCTGGCGGTAACTGAACTCACTGCGTCACAAACTTTAGTAACTACACCCAGTCACACCCACCAGATTACGTAATACTGGTAAGGAGTCTGCCGACTCCTTACAAAGCCTCATACACACAAGCACAGAACACGACAAGTGGGACACAGATGCCACCCTGCCGACACTGGTGTAACGAACCTTGAGGGGGCCTCCAAGCAAGGCCCCTAGGGGGCCCCCCTCCGGGCTCAATCAGGAGCCCTGCAGCCAGAGTGCTGTGCTGAGGGGGCCCCCTGGAGCTTGCCCCCCCGCATTGCAGGGGCTGTGGGGGCCTGTGTTACGCCCCTGCCTGCTGATGCCATTATATCTGGAGCTGTGCAAAGATATTTGCTTCTCCAGGCAAATGACAAGCAACAGGGCCATGCAGCAGGACTTGTGTGGCTTCTATGACTAGCTTCTGATGATTCAAGGCAGCGTCCTAAGGCACTTTTAAATGTACTGCTTGACCTCGACAGATTGTAGAAGGATGCCCAGTGTTACTGAGATAACAGATGTTTACCCTTCCTCGATTCAATATACTTATTTTATCAACACCAGAAGGATGAAAGGCTGTGTGGACTCAGGTGGCATTGAAGTTGTGACCATGGGTTTAAGCACAGCTCCCTCGAGTGGATGCAGTGGGCTGCTGAACCGGCATGTTATTCGTGCCCCTCCCCCCCCAACTCCCCCCCAGCCCCCGCACCTCCCCAGCCTGTGTATGTGACGTGCCCGTCATGGCGTGCAAGCAGGAGACAGGAACATGGTGCCCACAGCACAGCCCGCGCGTGGCTTCTGTTCATTTCAGTGCCCCCACGCCAGCTCTAACGGCAATCATCATATTTTCCCAGATGACAGGGAGAGAAAAACCTGCTTGCAAATGACCTGTCAAAGGACAAGAAATGTGAATGCACAGTCAAAAAAAAGTATAAATATTGATGCCGCTAAGCACCCTGCACCGCTCTTTTAAAAAAGCATCCACAATCACCCGGGGCGACCCCATTTATCTTGCGCGTGCCCAAGACGCGGTCCCAGTTCACGCACAGTACATTAATAATAGCATGACTCAACCCTCCGTGCTGCTGCGGCCTTGGGAGAGCATCTGCAGTACAGACCGGGCGCGCTCTCTGGAGCTCGCGACGTCCACTGCGTCATCAATTACAGGAAGCAATGTTTTACTTTTATCCAGGCAGGAAGGGCTGATAGAAGTCACCCAGGGCACCATCACTGTTAACTAGTCAAGCAATGCCCGTGCCCTCGCCTTTTTCTACGTAGATACAGTCTTTAAACTTTCTGAAATGGGGGCTCATTTTTTGTGTGCAGGGCCAGCTTTGGGCATAGGGGAGCTGGGCCAAAGCCCAGGGCGCCAATTTTCAGAGGGGCGCATGGAGGTCTTCATTAAAGTCCTGCGGACAGCAGTATCCCTCTTACTTGACTCCAGTGACCCAGAGTAAACGGTTTTGATGCTTTCTGCAGGAGCCGTTTTACGCCCCATTTGCCCCCTTCCGTCCCATCTCTGTTCAAGCTCCACCGCCCGACATACACCACCGCGGCCACCAATGACCTGGCACCACAGTGATCCAGCTATGCTGTTAGTGATTCGGAATATTTGGGGGAGGTGCCAAGAAGTTTGAACTCAGAGGTCAGTTACTGCTTTGAATGATCTGTAAACAGAAAATGGACCCACTGCCACCTTGTTTTATTCACCAGCTGCAGGGAGGGCGCCAAATATCCACTCAGGGCGCTATCTGAGCAGGCACTTGTGGTTTACAGTTTCTTGCCGTCTTACCTCGGCTATCGAAAGATGTCTCAAAAGATATTTGGGAAGGTGCCTGAAGAATGAGGTGACCTAATGCACAGCAGCAGCCGGCTCAGGTAAGCGCGGTGGGAGGGGAAGGGCGCGGCGGGTGGGACGCCGACGGATGACGGACTAGGCATAATTAAATAAATAAATCCTTTTAAAATCCTCACTGTTGAGGTTAGGAACTCATTTGCCCAGGGGATGAAAGCAGTGGCTCACTGGATGGCATCTAACTTCCTGCAATGTAATGTTGCCAAGACGGAAGTGATGCTGTTCGGTGAGGCCAAACTCATGTGGACTCCTGACTGGTGGCCTCAAGATCTTGGCCCAGTCCCTGAGCCCAAGCAGGTAGTGAAAAATCTAGGGGTCCGACTGGACCAGGAGCTTTCTCTAAAACATCATGGAAACCAAGTGGTGGGCTCTCGTTTCCATATCATCGGTTTGTTGCAGAAAGTGTTTCCTTTGCTGCCAGACTCTACTAGAAAAACCTTGGTGCAGGCTCTAGTATTGAGTCGATTGGATTACTGTAATGGACTGTTACTGGCGGCAAATGAAGGAGTAATTTCCAGACTCCAGGTGGTCCAGAATACCGCTGCTCGTCTTGTCTTAAACCGGCCCCCTCGCACTCCCTCCAAACCTCTGCTGACCAAGCTTCATTGGCTATCCATCAAACAGAGGGTGAAGTTTAAAACCTGTTGTATTATACACAAATGTTTACATGGGAGAGGCCCTGCTTACCTGTCCAACAAATTCTCCCCCTATGTACCCACGCGCTCTCTGAGATCCAGTGAACAGGCCTTGCTGTGTGTACTCAGAGCAAAAAAAGCAAGACAGGGAGCTAGAGCCCTTTCAGTTGCTGGCCCAATTCTATGGAATAGCCTCCCAATATCTCTGAGACTCTGTGATGATCACCTTCCTTTTAGGAAACAATTAAAAACTTATCTATTTCATAATTAACATGATATACTGCTTGGACTCTTCTCTTGTATTATGGTTGGCCAAAGGCGCGGAGATACTCCTTCGGGAGTCGATTCCAGCGCGGTATAAACTCGCAAATAAATAAATAAATAAATACCTATTCCGTCATAGAAAAATAAAGTAACATTTTACAATTAAAATTACTCCAAACAAAATCCAATCAGTTTTAAAGTTTTTAGTGAGAAGACTGCCCAGAATCAGGAAGTACCACTCACAGTTCACAGGTCACGCTTGACCAGGGGAAAGTCACAAGTTCAGGCCAACCGCAGTGGGGGCACAGGGACCAGATAAGTCCCGCCGAAGAGTTATCTTCTGAAGTCTGGTGGGAGGAGGCCGTAGGGAGAGAGTTTCAGTGCGAAGAGCAGGTTGAGCATGGCGGTCGGTTGGGTTACTCCGTCACCACGGTGATGGATACCTCATCTGCCAAAATATAACTCCCATAATATCCTATGGGATTAATCTTTTGGCGGACGGCATATCCGTCCCCGATGTGATGGAGTAACCCATCCGCCGAAATCTAAATCAGACTCAGAGTCTTTAAACGCAGCGTATTCCATCCCTGGGACACATTCAGTAAAACATCAGTCTCTACACTGGAACATACCCTTCCTTCCCCTCAATTTCCGAAAGAAAAAGGCACGGCAGACAATTCCCAGTACAGGCATTTTTCGTTACCTACTTTCAACAAAGGAGACTGTTTTTAACACCACTGCCATTATTTTGTGGACTTCTGTATTCGTCTGGAACCTTAATAGGGCCAATATGATTCATAGAAGTGTACAACATTCTTCGCTGTTCAGTGATCAGCAAACTTCAAAGGGGGAATCGTGTAACAAAGCTTGTTTCATATGCTGGCAGTGATCAGCACACTGAAAAATACATTAATTCAAAAGAATAGTGTGGAGTGGAGGACAAGACCTGTTCATCTAAAGGAATAGTAATTAAACGTGCGTGTGTGCGCGCCTGTGAGTGTGGTAGGATATTTCCCTTTGTTCTTAATATACATTTTTTTATTTCACCAAGTAAACTTCTAACATACAAAGTGTAACACCTCCATCACCCTTTGTAGAAGAACCTTGCTATCCTCCCAAGAATGGAGAACAACTGAAATTTCTAAAAAAAGATGTTAAAACTCTTGAAACATGCTTCACTTACTAACACATTTTGGGTGTTGTTGCCTTCACACAATAGGATCACAAGAAAAATCTGTTTACTCCTCACAGGCAACTTGTAAATAGCAATTTCAGAACAAATTCAAAAAGTGTATGTTATAAGCGTTGGCGATTGTTCATATGGCTAATTCCTGATCATGTCCACCTAGTGGTCAGACTTGCAGAAAATGCAGGAAAGTAGGACAGATTAGTGGAGTACAAGAAGCAAAAATGTGAGCAGTGTGGTGGAAGTAATTAGTGGAAGTGAAGCTTGGAATGTTAATTTGAACAATCTAACCATGGCTGTTGAAGTGACTGGCACCCGTGAAAGCTCTGAATCCAAAAAGTGTGAAGATGCAAAGATCCCAATAATATAGTATCGTCTGATCAAACCGTGTTAGACTTGACATCCATGGGTGGCTGTTGTTTGAGAAGGGCTCAAATCTCCTCAACTAACAACCCAGTTTCTCAGAAACAGTAATTCATTTGTTGGTAGATTCTGGTGCAAATAACACAATAGTTTTGTGTGAGAATTTAAAAAAACAGCTTAGACTCATCTTACAGGATAGAGTGATGAAAAGGTTCAAAGGCAAAGATATGTATAAAAGGATGGCAGCATCAGGCAGATTTTATTATAATTTGGAGACCAGGCTCTAGTATTCCAGTTTCACTAGTTTACAAAAAGTCAATTTAGTTAGAAAAGAATGTGTTTCAGAATAAGCTGGTGAAAGATATCTAATTAGACACGTCATCAATTTAAAAAAAAGATTGCTCTCCTGTCAAACACAAAGTAAGGTATGCTCCTCTTGGTAGTAGGGAGAAATTGGGTGCATAATTCAACGATATGCCGGGCAAAGGAACCCTTGAACCTGGAGATGCCACAGAATTGTTTGAAATCTGAAGAGTTAAGTATGTGCATCAATCTCCATAGTGTGAATAAGGTGATTCGGTCACAAGTCATCCCCCCACCAATAGATAATATCATTGCTGCTGCAGGTCAGGTCAGAAGGAATAGTAAATGGGACGCAAGAGTGGCTTGTCATAAGATTGCTTTGTATGCTGAGACTCTCAGCTTGATTCCTTTAGTCATGCTCAGTGCCGCCTAACAATTCTGCTGGATGCCATTTGTGCTGGCTTCCTCCGCTGCTGTATATTAATGTGAGAAGCACATAAAGAATGTCATAACTTTTCAAGATGACACCTGATTTTTCGGAATAGTGCTGATGAGCATGATATGCCATTGAAAGTGAGAGAGACGTGACACTCAGAAAAGACAAGTACATATACAGGGTAAAATAAATTGAATGTTTAGGGCGTCTATTGACTGATGGTAGAGTAAAACCCAATCCCAGTTTGATTAAATCTCCAATCAAAGTTCCACCTCTCCAACACAAGGACATTTTCTTTTTTTCCTGATACTGTGTGAGTTACTCTCCAAAGTTTTAAAGGGGTTGTCTAGACTGACGTAGATTTTCAGGCTACTTTTGAAGAAGAGTGCTGTGCATGTCTGGAACACTCCATATGAAGCAGACTGCCCCAAAATCAAGAAGCTGAAGGTCCAACACGGCATTCTCCTGTAGAAGAGTGGTTGAGTAATGTGACCGTAAATTCACGTTTTTGGAGTCTTGGATCAGTGTTGAGTCAGACAGAATGAAAAAGGGGGTGCGTGGTTAGTTTTTCTTTGAGCACCTTATTAGACATTGGGAAAAAATATTTCTTTAATCATGTGAAATGTGGCCTCCATTTGTGGAGTAGAGCAATTGAAGGCATATCTTTAGGGCAGACCATTATTTTTAAGACTGATAATCGCCTATTAGTGAACATTCTTCGTGGCCATCACATAAAGAAATCCATGGCTCGCCTGGTGTGCCTAGCAACTAAACTGTTAGAATATAGATTAAGTACAGTGCAAGAGAATGCAGTTCATAAGCCGACTGTCAAGATTACCTGTTAGGAATGTGGTAGTAGACAAGTTGGAAGAATTCGAAGAATACATTATCGCTGATATTACTATAAATGTCATAGTGTGTGTAACTCTGTAAGAATAGAGGGTTAAAGGGATTAAAGATGAGGTTCTACAAGAGGTTTTGAGATATATTATGGCAAGTTGGCCACATGAGAACATTTTGAAACAAGAGATACACTATCTGAAATAGATAGTATTGTAATGATTGATGAAAAGATGATTCCTCACACAAGCTAGAGCAAAGAAATTGCAAGCAGTGCATATGATGGACACATAGGTGCGACCTTTAATAAAAGATGTGTGATTGAGTAGTACTGGTGGCCATGTATGAACGTGAATGTGGAGAAGATGGTTGGAGAGCTGACAGTGCATTTGCAGCTCCAAAGTTTTGCGTGGCCCGCCCCAGAATTGTTTGAAAGAAAGTAAGACTGGGCTTCTTTGGTCTCTACCACATACTTCAACAGAATATGTGTTAGTTGTTAGTTCTAATTGACAATCTTTCACATTATGTAGAACGAAAGTGTACTTTAGAGCTGTTTATCTGTAAAGTCATCAAGTGTTTGTTGTAAGTGCTTGGTAAGGAAGGAGACCAAGACTCTTCTCACAGATAATGCAATACAATTCACTGCTAATTTTTTTAGAGTTTTTAAAGAATGTTGGTGTCAAACATCTCAGAGCACCTTGTATAGACCAAAAGCAATGGAATTGTAGAACAATTCAAACATTATGTGGAATGGAACAATCATTGTGACTTTAAGAAACGTTTATGAGCTTAACACACTACTCCGTTGCCACCGGTAATGCTCCTTTTAATCTAGTGAGAAGTAGGGATCAATCAATCAATCAGGGGTTGGTAAAGCGCGCTACTCACTCGTGTGGCTGCGGTGTAGGATCTGCTTCGGCCCACGCAGGGGATCTCTGCCAGGGCGAGGTCGGCTGAACGCAGGTTCCTATTGGGTGCGTGGAAGCTCATTCTGCTGTTGAGGTACTTGGGTCCGATGTTGTTGAGAGATTTGTATGCGGGTTTTGGGATCTCGATCATGTTGATGAAGTGAAGCGTGAAGTGGTGAGAATGGACCATGTTGGCATTTGAGTAGACTGGCCGTGGTGGAGGTTGAGTCATCTGGTTCAGAAAAGGAACAAACTATGGACACGAGTGAGTTGCCTGAAGAAATGCCTTTTGTCAAAGGGCCTAATTCATAAAGTGGTTCTTCTTGCAGGAGTCACTGTGTGCTGCCTTATTGCAAGTCACGTCTTTGACGCCCTCTTTATAAGCCGCCGAACTGATATGCCTCAACAGAGTTACCAATGGTATCCAGCTCTCTCTCTTTTGAATAAGGCACATGTATGAAAGGAAAATCCAGCAAATATATTCTGGCATGCAGCTGATCAAGGACTGTAATTGATGATGCATTATTTTGTCCCAAATTGGTATTTCTGATATTTTCCCATACTGCAGATTTCTAACATTTAATTAAAATTTGATTTGCTTGCTTACATGCCACGCATCACAGCTGCCCATAGGGGGAGACGTGACATGTTAGTACATTGTGAAGTTCTTTAGTGCCCCCTACATCGCAGAATATTAGTAAGCATTCTTAAAAAGGAGAAATCCATTCTGCAATTCCCCTTGTTACACTTGGTATATTTGGCGTGGTTTCCCCTGACTTTTTGCCTCTACCTCCTGTATTTTATTTTTTAATATTTTTATTTCGGAGAGTTAATTAAAAATCAAATTTAAAAAAAAAGAAGAAGGAATAGATTGATACATTGTTTTTAAATGGGTAAAACATATTTCCATATTGTTATCAGAATCTACTATTGCACATTCCCCACTGGCTTTCCAATTTCCCAATAATAACACTTTTTCATGTTATGACTCCTTTTCCCCCAGTAAGCATCAAAGACATTCCCATAGTTCTTTAAACTTAGTATAAGAGCTAGACCTTAAGGCACATCTTTTTCCCAGGTCCCGAACTCTGCAAATTTTATTCAGCCATTGCTGAAATGTTGGGATACTTTCACTTCGCCAATTCTGTAATATCAATGATCTGGCTATTAAGGCAATAACAAATAAGCGTTTCTCCAGTAAAAGGCTAGTTGTGATATTCAGAGAATACCCTATACTTGCAATGTTAATATCTATAACTACCCCTGTCCCTAAATTGTGCTTGCAATATATCTCAATATTGCCCCAAAATTGTTTAATCTTTAGGCAATCCCACACAACATGGGCCCAGTTGCCCCCACCTCCCACTGTGCATCGAAAATATCTGTCTTGTATCTGGGGGTATATTCTATGTAAAAAGGCTGGGATTCTGTATAGTAGCCATTTGGCTTAAAATCGGATTTTCCTAAAATTAGCCCCTCTTAATAATGTGTCATTGAACTTGTTGATCTATTGAACTTAGATTATAAAATACTGGCGAAAACGATCGCTACACGCCTTGCCCTACTCCTGGACAAAATAATATCACCAATCCAGTCGGGATTTGTACCCCACAGATCGACCTCTCTGAACCTGCTCACGCTCTTCGCGGTACTGCACCGAATCAACCCAGCGACACCAGCAGCTGAGGTTATGCTGGACGCTGAAAAAGCGTTTGACTCCCTGGAGTGGCCATTCCTATGGACAGTTATGCACCAGTTGGGAATGCCCTTTGGGTTTGTCAACCTACAGCACTGCTATACTCGGCCCATACTGCCAGACTGCAATTAAATGGCACGCTCGCTCGCTCCTTTGCATTGTCCCGTGGTACCAGACAGGGATGCCCCCTGTCTCTGCTGCTTTTCATATTAGCTATGGACCCGCTTGTCTGACATTTCCAGGAGCGGCATCTGCAGAGGGGGATGCAGTTTAATACTGGACCACTATTGGTGTCCTTATATGCAGATGACGTCATATTGTACGTTAGGGACCCCCAAACCAACTTAGACCCACTCATCAGAGAGATCATTAGGTTTGGCGGCTTTTCTGGCCTTGGTATAAACTGGCACAAGTCAGTGATATTTCCCCTCACTGCGGGTACGGTTCAATGGAACTGTGAGTTCCCACTTACCTGGGTGGACTCCGTACGATATCTGGGGATAAACATTCATTTAAATACCACCGAAATTAAACAGTCGAACTATGGCATGGCGGTCAACGCGTTGGAACAGCAAGTTGATAGTTGGCTCAGACTTCCACTTTCGCTTGCTGGGTGTGTGGCGCTGATTAAAATGATTGTCTTATATCTTTTTAATAATATTCCTATCCCGTTACCGAATCGGTTTTACAAAACAATATACACTTATCTTATTTGTTTGACCTGGGGTGGTAAAAGGCCGAGGATTCGCTGGGATGTCATGATGCTCCCATATCATAGAGGAGGGTTCGGAGTCCCCAATTTTCAACTATATTACTTACTTGGTGGCGCAATGTAGCTATGCTCACTCCTGGTTCCACCCTGACGCTAGAATCCCTTATTTACGACTTAAGGCAGACCTGGTCTTGCCGGACCCACTCCATACAGTATTACCTCTGAGATACCCGCGGGACCCGACGGATATTCAGACAGTCTCCACTACCAGCTGGGCCTGGCAAAAACTGGTCAGAGTTTTGGGATAGCCGGTACCGTATTCCCCGAGCTTACCAATGCCAAATAAGCGGTGGATACCCATTACTGGGGAAAGAATTGTGCAGCGCACTCCCACTCGGTTAGACATGAAAACTATAGGCGACATTTTCACCGAAGGCCAAGCTCTGTCCGTCTCTGATGGAGATAGATTTACGGAGGCATCCTTTATGGATACATTTGTGCTCACTCGCCTGCACGCAGCATTAAGAGCTACGATCCCTGGTTTCCCTGTCGAGCCCGATCCCTTCACCCCACTTTCCACCGTGCTAGATAGTGCCAGTGGCGACCACTTGATTTCCAAACTTTATCGTGCATGTGTTGAGATGATCCCTGTACGTAATACAGTCCCGCCCTGTGGTGGCCTGATAATTCTGCTGCCCCACCTCAGACAGTTTCATCGGCCAGAAACCTCGGAGTTATTTTCGATTCCGATCTTTCTTTCGATTCCCACGTCGCAACTGTAGCAGGTAAATGCTTCGGCATTATAAAATCCATGCGAAAGTTCTTTGACTTCCTCCCGCTCGATTCCAGAAAGACCATTGCGGTAGCCCTCATACTCTCTCGAGTGGACTATTGTAACGGCCTCCTGGCAGGGACCAAAAAGTCCACCCGACTGAAACTGCAAAGTGTCCTGCACACTGCCGCGCGTCTTGTCTTAAAACTACCACGCAAATCTTCTATCTCCACTGCCCTCAGATTCCTTCATTGGCTCCCCTTGCACAAGAGAATACTCTTTAAAATTCTCGTTGTAGCCTTCCGAGCCTTCAACAAATCTGGCCCAGTCTACCTGTCGAGACGCTTCCCTCACTACACCCCGGGTCGCACTCTCAGATCCTCTCAAGAAAACCTCATGACCCCCTCTAAATTCAACCTGAAGTCCAAAGGCGGAAAAACACTCAGTACCCTGGCTATTAGAGCCTGGAACAGTATGCCAAGGCATCTTAGACTTCAGACACATGAGAAGCCGTTTAGGAAGCTCCTCAAAACGTGGATTTTTAGTCTCTCGGATGACTGGACTAAAGCAGCCATTTAGCCCCCCACCACCTTTCCAGTGATCTGGTCCCAGGTTTTACAGCGCCAAGATGCTCCCTTTGGAGCGAACGTTTGCGCTCTATAAATACCTATCCAATATCCAATATCCAATACTAAAATTAAGACTGACTGGGAAGCAGATTTAGGACACCCTATCACGGATGATCAGTGGGCTGCATGCTGCACACAAACCAAGGAGGTCTCACTAAATAGCTGCCATAAACGTATCCATTTTAAATTCTTGCGCAGAATATACGTTACCCCCACAATGACTCACAAAATAGACCCAGACAGATCCCATAGCTGTCTAAAATGTAAAGCAGCGCATGCTGAGTTTGCACACTTTACTTGGTCATGTTGCAAAATAAGTGAGTATTGGGCCGAAATATACAATACACTCAGGGCAATGGTTGGTTTAGACCTTGCTCCCACTCCAGAAGTAGCATTACTGGGATATGTACGAAATATCCCCAAGCCGGTCCGGAAATTCACGGCCATAGGGTTACTGTTGGCGAAAAGAGAAATAGCGCTCAAATGGGGGAGAAAGGATGCCCCGACGTGTAAAGAATGGCTAAGCAGCCTGGCATACTGCAACACCAACTACGATTTATATGCCTCTACTTTGCCCAGCACCTCACGTCTGCGTGACATATGGGGTCCTTTTAAGCGGTACACGGCAGCGACACAATCACCAACTGCCACACAGTTAGAACGCGGGCTAGTGCCGACAGGTGTTGACTGATCCACTAAAACCTGTACATTGGCAGGGAATTAGGATATTCAAATTGAATGTATGATTTTTCTATTTATGCTGTGGTGAACTTTGTATTGTTGCACTAAATAATTGCTGATGTGGTTGGTAAGAGTGCAGATTAAGCAGCTCAATCGTTGATGGTTCAATCTGCTGCAACTATTGTGGTGATAAATGTCATGCATTACTGTATTCTGTATTGAAGTGTTACAAATAACAAGGTCTTGGAGCTGGAAAATTCGTTGTACTAAATGCTGAAACTGGTAAATAAAGTTTAAAAAAAAAAATCTATATATTGGTAGTCAGCATACTCCATCGCAAGGGTGACCGAGTATCCTTAACGCCAATACAATGATCAGCCCACTAAATTTAAATGCGGGTGGACCATTGTTTGGCAACAGTAGATTAGAATAGAGAACTGATTTTATCAATGTTTTGGGAAGGCTCCTCTAGCCAGAAGTGTCTATATCCTCTAGCCAGAAGTGTCTATATGTCTGCTCGACAAATTCAGAGGAGCAGACATCTAGCTGTTTACCTCTACTGCCTCTACCCTGGGGGTAAGAGGCAGTAGAAAAATTAACGTCCCCCCCACCATGGGAGGTAACTCCCATGGCGAGGGGGCATTGTTTTATTCTAAGTACAAAAAGAAAATCTCACTTCGGTTTTTCTTTTTCAAAAATAATAAACGTTTGACCGACTGCTCCATCATGTTTACAGATGTGAAAAGCGGTTTTTGACAATGTTTGAGAAATGACTGGCGACTTGGTGGTCATTTCTATATTTGGTGGGTGGGGACTTTGTCAGGATGTGAAAGACGAAAAAGTTAGTGGAGGGTCCTAGGGATATTTAAAGACCTAACGCAGACTATTCACCTGTAAAATACTATCTATAACAATAACAAAATCCGGTGGTCTACTAAATGGGAAGAGGACCAAAAAATGCCATATAACAAGAAAGAGTACTACAAGGAGCCAGTGAACAGTGCAGGGGGACCCTTCAGAGAGATCGGATTCCCATCAATCACCAAAGTGATCAATATCATCATTTGGGTATCCTTCCTACCATCCACTATACCTCTTGATCATAGAGGAAGCTTGTGGTGGGTTGCAACTCAACCAGGTCATACAGGAAGGACAAGAAAAAAGAAGCAAGCTCTTAGTTAGTCATGATCACACCTAGTAGGTGAAAGAATTAAAGTGCAGTGCGTGAAAGTGAAGCTAAAAAAGGATTTAGAAGGGAGGAAAAACTTTTATTAGGATATCCCCTGTAATCCTTATTAAAAACAGTGCAAAAGCAGCTTGAAAAATATATATTTGCTGCTATCAAAATACGGTCGACATGTTTCAGCCTTCTGTACCAGTAGTCCTAGGCTTTCTTCAGGACCTAACTAGAACATTTGTTGCTACTGCATTAAAAATCAACAATCAAGTGAAAAGTTAGTGGAGTAAAGTTGGAGATAATACAACCTTACACAACGAATATCGTTCCTCTGTACTGACAGGATACAATCGATACCTATAAAGTAAAATATATACAATGTAGTATTCATAAATGAAATAGAGAATAAGGTCACTGACACCCCTAAATGGTGGTGTCTCATGGGGAACAAATAAATTGGCCACAATTACCCATATGTATATGTAGTATATACTCAACAACAATAAAAATTATAAACCAAAGGTAATTTCTCACCCGTCTCGTACGAGGATAGGACCTCACCTCGCCCGGTCACAACTCAGGTCAAAGAGGCCCTGCCCCGCTTCACTGAAGTGTCCATGTAATATCCAGTATGTGGGTATGACGACTCGTAAAGTAAAACTCAGGATGTTCGAACACAAAAGTACGTTTAGATGTAAGAAAACAAATACTAAATTGACAAGGCACTTTGCAGAATGTGATCATCAGGCAGAAGAATTTGTATGGACAGTTTTGGAGAAGCCCTACATACCACCGCATGTTAGCGATGTAGCTAAATTCCTTTTTATTAAGGAGCAAAAATGGGTATTCAGACTTCATAGTGACATACTAGAGTCACTTACATATCTGAATTCAGCAAGACTGCTTGCATTTGAACACATAGGTGAATACTCGACTGATGTAAGAAGTGAGCACGCCAAGAGTGAAACTGACGATCTCCATAGAGACACGAAGTGGGGAATACATTAATAAGTGTTAACTTTAAGTGGGCGCTCCTCATTTAGTCGAGATGTACTACACACATTCTTGTATGTATAGAAGATCAGTATTATGCTGTCTATCAGCTAAATGTCTTCAGTATACACTGATCCAGGATAAACAGGGTACCTGTTAGATACCGCATTGATAGATCACTTCACATCAGAGTGAAAGGGGTTGGACACAAAGCTCTCAGACTAGATGAAAAGAAATCAAAATGTAACCACAATATATTCCATCACACAGATTTTGATTAGTTGGGTGCTAACTTATTTATTATCACAGCTACGCCATAGCTATGAAATAAAGAATGGTACTCAGCACATATAATTGACGCTTCCCACTAACTAAGCATCATTTGATGAACTCTATTTATTTGGAATAGAGCAGCTGCTTAATGAACTACAGTTTCCTGCCTATGTGACGACATTCTGTAGTTTAAACTATGGTAATAACACCGACATCACTTTGATTCATTGCAACTACGTCCGTACCATATAAAGTACAGATCCAACAAGAAGCTGCAGCTGAACAATAACACGGCACTATTTGATGTATTTAAACGCTTTTTGATACATTTACTTGTCTAAAGAAACTACATTTTCCTGCCTGCGCAATGTCATTTTGTAGTTTAAATGACGCAACTATCACACGCCGGCGTTACCTTAATCCACTACAGCTGGCCTACACAGGATAAAAGACCGATTCTACACCCACCCATCACCTCCATACTCCGCTCAGTCCGAGCTTGAGGTACCAACGGAGAGGTAAGGGCAGGGTGTTTTCGATACCTTAACTTGTCTTTAAAGCTGGTTAGAAGATGCGGCATGTAGGCTGATCTAGCGTGGGGAGATACTGATGGGACTCGTCTTTTGGTCTCCTATCTCGGGGGTGCTTGCTCACTGTACCAGCCTTATTTAGGTACTGTGAATCAGTTTTAGAAATTGTGCAACAAGTAGTTATATACATAGTTTTGTGTGTCTAGAACAACATTTTACACTTTTTTAAATATACGAGTTATTAAGAGTAGAGCCTAGTAACACACATATGTAATCGTTTGACCAAAAGCGCTATAGCGAACCACATGAGGTGGAACTCATGCACCAACCTGACGAATATTAGCACAATAGTGATTACCGTGATGCAGAGACTTACGGTTACATACAAGTTAAGGTCCCTATGACCTACTAAGAAGTAGATATGCGCAGTCATATAAGAAATGAGAGGATGATAATGAGCGCAGTCTTCTAGCCACCATTTTTAGATATCACCATGTGCCTGAACAGTATATTCATACTCCATTTGCTGATAAAGAGTCCTAGGAAAACTATTGAGGGATATATTGAAGAGACAAGATGAGGGGAGGACTGATATTGTCAGTTGGGTATGGTTCACCATTCCGTGATTCTTCCTTGCTCTCTCTGTTTATTCTCCTTTTCCTCCCATAGAGCGGGCCTCTTTGACCTGAGTTGTGACCGGGCGAGGTGAGGTCCTATCCTCGTACGAGACGGGTGAGAAATTACCTTTCGTTTACAATTTTTATTGTTGTTGAGTATATACTACGTATACATATGGGTAATTGTGGCCAATTTATTTGTTCCGCATGAGACACCACCATTTAGGGGTGTCAGTGACCTTATTCTCTATTTCATTTATGAGTACTACATTGTATATATTTTACTTTATAGGTATCGATTGTATATGTCAGTACAGCGGAACGATATTCGCTGTGTAAGGTTGTATTAACTCCAACTTTACTCCATTAACTTTTCACTTGATTGATGATTTTTAATGCAGTAGCAACAAGTGTTCTAGTTAGGTCCTGAAGAAAGCCTAGGACTACTGGTCCAGAAGGCTGAAACATGTCGACCGTATTTTGATAGCAGCAAATATATTTTTTTCAAGCTGCTTTTGCACTGTTTTTAATAAGGATTACAGGGGATATCCTAATAAAAGTTTTTCCTCCCTTCTAAATCCTTTTTTAGCTTCACTTTCACGCACTGCACTTTAATTCTTTCACCTACTATGTGTGATCATGACTAACAAAGAGCTTGCCTCTTTTTCCTTGTCCTTCCTGTATGACCTGGTTGAGTTGCAACCCACCACAAACTTCCTTTATGATCAAGAGGTATAGTGGATGGTAGGTAGGATACTCAAATGATGATATTGATCACTTTGGTGATTGATGGGAATCCGATCTCTCTGAAGGGTCCTCCTGCACTGTTCACTGGCACCTTGTAGTACTTTTTCTTGTTATATGGTATTTTTTGGTCCTCTTCCCATTTAGTAGACCACCGGATTTGGTTATTGTTATAGACTCTGTCAGGATGACAGAGTAATTCACTCTATTGCCCTGATGAACATATCCCCTGCCCGGAAAAGTATAAATTGGCTTCTAAGTCACTAAGTATCAGGTATTAGTCGTGTGATATATTGTGCTATTAGTTGATAGGGGTGTTAACCCTTCACAAGAAACAACCACAATACTTTTCAGGGTGACCCACAAAAAGTCACTAAATTAACCTGTGCTTAACTCTCTGGTAGCCTGGCACAAAGCACTCAGGCTAAACTTAGAGGCAATGAGTCAAATATTTATGCAGCACACAAACAGTAATAAAGTGAAAACACAACACAAGAAAAATCCCACTAAAATGTAGAAAAATAGAGTACATTTAATACATTATTTAAGACCACAATGACAAAAATCCAATCAGTAGAAATGGAGATTTAGATAAAAGTAGCGCCAACAGATGCAAAGCTTCAACTGAGGGTATCTGGTTGTGCTGTACCAAGACAAAGTCATAAATTTAGGCCTACCACGATGGAGCATAGGCCTTGCACAGGATTATGTTTGGCCAGCTGAGGATTGTACCTTATGTCCTTGGTGCATGGTCTGCGAGGCTGCGTATCATGCAGCATATGTTCGGATCAAGCTGTGTAGCGAGGCTTTGAGTTACTCGCCATCGGTTCTGAAGAAGCTGTGTGGGAAGGCTTTGCAGAACTTTGTGTCACTCAGCTTCGGTTCCGATTAAGCTTGTTTTGTCCCTGTATATCAGAACAAGAGGTCTGTCAGATGATCTTGGGAGTCACTCAGGTAGCCTGGGATGAAGAGAGCACGTCTAGTCCTCGCAGCAGGGCAGGTCTCAGCCCGCAGGCTGCTCTAGCAGCAAGGCAGCAAGGCAGCAAGGCAGTCCTTCCTCTGTAGTATCCACAGGTCCAGGAGTGTACTGAAGAGTGGGTCAGATGGTCCTATTTTCATACCTGTTGCCAGCTTTGAAGTGGAAGAAATGTCTGAAGTTTTCCCCCATAGAAGTGTTTGGAATTTTCTCCTTCCCTACCCTGGTCCTAGTGAGTCTGGGGCCACAATAGGCTAGTAAAGCAGGGTTGGATTGGGATTAAAAGCTGTCCCGTACACGCTAAAAAAAACAGAGGTGAACACTGGTGAAACACACCTGAAAACAAGTGAGGCCACTTCTTCTCAGGCCCCCTGCCCTTGCTCAATATGCATACATTAATGGGACCTCCCAGCGAGAGAAAGGCAGTGACACCTTCGCCCCGTTGGTAAAAGGGAAGTGACAGAGGCCCATCTGCCTCCAGAAAGGCCACTTAGGCACCCACTGGGCCGCTGGCGGCATCCGAACAGCACAGACACCGCCCAAATCAGCCCACAGGCTGCCCAAATAAGCAGCCCACATCTGGAGTCAGATACCGGCCCCTCGGCCATTGCCGGAGTAGGAACTCTGACCCTGGTGTGAAGTTCCTTCTGTGTGAGCTGAAGCAGTGTCTTCGAAGTGCAATTGTGACGGGTGACAGCTCTGCCCATCACTTCAAGTCAGGATGGCCCATACTGCCAACACCCAGTTCCTCTACTGTGTGGCAGTCTGGAAGGCCAACTAAACCTAGTCATGTGACCCAGGCAACAGGCTGCAGGTACGAAATGGCTAGGACAAGCAAATGCTAACTTTCTAAAAGTAGCATTTTCAGAATTTTGACTCAAAATACAACTTTACCATTAAAGAGGGTTTTAAATTACAACTCATTGAAGAACAAACTTGACATTCCTATCTGATCCCAATCAAAATCACCACTTATTAAAGTACAATTTAAACTTTTTAAATTTACTGCGCCATACCCTAAGGGCTGTTTAAGGCCTACCTTAGGGGTGCCAAATATGCATTAAAAAGAAAGGTTGAGGCCTGGCAAGAGGGTTATTTCGCCAGTTGAAATGGCAGTTTAAAACTGCACTCAGGCTGCAGTGGCAGGCCTGAGACATATTTCAAAAGGCTACTGTAGTGGGTGTCAGAATGAGTGATGCAGGCCTACTAGTAACATTTAATTTATAGGACCTGGGTACACATTGTACCACTTTCTTAGCGACTCATAAGTAAGTCAAAATGCAAATCAGGGCAAAGCCAGTTGTACCATGTTTTAGGGATAGCGCACTAGTACCCTAGCACTAGTTATCAGTGGAAAGGTTCACAGAGTCCTTAAGTTATCAAAAACAAATTAAGCAAAACAGGAGCAGTGAAGGTAAAAGGTTTGGGGGACTACCACCCAAGGGTGTCGGGTCTAACATGTGGTAAGTAATGAGGATTAATATGAGACAACAGTTTGTGAGCTGTTTTTTTGCTATTGTTATAATACATTGTTCTCTATTGCCTGGAGCAAAGGCATTTTGCACTTAGATCCTAATAGGAATGACTGCTAAAATGGGCACACATGCGATTTACCCCTTCTATTTAGCACGTGCACATCTAGATCACCCATCTTTTCACATCTGCACTATAGAGGCAACACCGGAAGACGTGGGGCTGTCATACTGTTTCTCTCTGAGCTGCTATCCACAAATCATCATAACCAGAGTATTGGGTCCAGCCGGCATTTGCCCTATAGGAGGCGATCGGAGTCTGCTGTTCCCACTGGTGATGAGGCGCTTTAGGTCCTAATTTGAAAGCCAAATACTATATGTAAATGAATAAAAAGGGCCACACAAGCCTGTCAACAAAGGCAAACTGTTTTTGAGAGCTCCTAGCCACACACTTTGTAGCTAGGTCAGAAAACCAAGACAAATCTCAGAGAAAATGTATGAGGTGTGTTATGGCACAACCAAACAATTCATGCAAGAAATAGAGGACATGAAGGTCGACTTCAACTTCGAGTAAAAAAAAAAAAAAAATCATAAATCTAACTAAGCAGAACTGAAGAAGATCAGACCTTTAAAAATGCTTCTAAAATTAAAATAACCCCATTGGAATTTACAAGGAAACATTAATACAATAATGCCTGCAAAAAGTAATCACATGAAAAAAGTTTCTCTACGGAGTTCCCAACTAACCACCATGTGGCCTATTTTCAAGCACTTGTGATCAGACGCAAGGCGAGGGTTTTTCTGAGTGCAGAACGTTACCTTGCCACTTAGAAACAACTATGTAACGTACATACGTTGGAAGCGGACACTCGGTCCTCAAGCAACAGGTGGAATCTCTTGGAGCGCGTAGCATTGGCAGCCCGTGTAGTCCCTGGTCCATTGTGGGAGATTACCCTGACCCTGCCCCATCACTAGCGTAGTAGTCCTCTTTACCACACATACTGATCTAAACCCCACCCAGCGAGCCACCATGTTGTAAAATTCCGAACATGCATTTTCATACCCAGTCATGCTATATTGAATTTATATTGTATCTTTTCGATGGCAGATTTTATATCATATTGTTTAGTTTTTCTTGTAAATTAGAGAAAATATGTCTTATTGGCACTTTCCAGTGTTTTCTTCTCTTTTCATCACACAATTCCCTTACTGCAGTGTTGCAATGATTATGTCCTATGACTATTTCTATGCGTTAAGACCACGAGTGCCAGCCACCGATAGACTGGTCCCAACCTGATGTGTTATAACAAGATGTAGATGGCCTTGAATGCAGAGTAAGAGCTGTGATGTAACACGGCGCATAAGAAATAGCACACACTGATCCACGAGCAAATATTCTTCAGAGAAGCATGTATATGTAACTGTGGTTAGTATCCTAACTATTGCACCTCAACGTTGAAATCCATCATGCTATTCTTTATTTGTATCATACATGCCTGAATATTATTCTCAATTCTCCTGTAATGTGATGTGATATAAGAAATGATAAAATCAGAAAACATCAATAAAGATATTCAAACAAAAAAACAGATGGAATCTCTTGCATTCCAATTTCAAAAGAAAAATAGGACGAAATACAGAATATTAATCAGTTTTCTTACTGAAATTATATGATATATTATTGATTCCCTCATTGTTATTGGACACACCAGCTTGTAATTGGTTCCTTTAGTGACCTATCTCATCTCTAAAGATTTCTATCCCACCTAAAATGGCTTTTAGGTCTTTAATGTTCTATCCCTCCTGAAGGCTGTGCAGTGCAGTGCATTGTTTTACTTTGCGTCAATTGAGAGTTCTTTGTTATTGTTACTATGCAGCTCCCATGGGTTTGATGCACGTCCCTATCTACAAACAGTGATAGGAAGGGGTTTTTCCCCAAATCTCACACCTCTTCGAGGCGAGCATAATGAGGAGAAATGTGTCGATTTCTCTCTGTTTTCCAGCTTTTCATGTGTGCTGCATTGTACAGTGCTCAAACACAGCAGGAAAGGTGTCAAGGGATACAGATTGTACTGGAAAGGTTTCCTTCTAATACAAAAACGATTCTTTACAGTACACACACAGTCTTGCACTGCGGTGCAAGGGTATTTTCATTGGTGCATGGCAGCCTAATTTGTGCCAGGGTACGGAGAGATGAAAACAGCACAATACCTCAGTGGACTGTCTTGAATCTGTGTCTCTCCCTCTAAAGTCCCATCACCATAGTGATTTCCTAATGACCCTCAGTGCCCTCCCACCCAACCTGCAATATTCAACCCCATTTATAATGCCCCGCTCCATCTCTAAGTGCCTAAACTACCTCTGATGTCCACATCCACATGTAATGTGTTATTGCTTCTTTAATGCCCTTCCCCGCCAATATTACCCTAGCTAGATTCATCTGGGCTGGAGCGTCCCTGGAAAGGAGCGGAGTTTTAGTTCATGCCAACCTCTTCAAGCCTGTGTGCCCTCTTTAAAGGCTTAAGTGGGATTCTGAGAAAGCCTGCCAGCTCCCCTGGCATCAAACGCATTCGGGGGAGGAGATAGGGGCTAATTAGCGGCCTTTTTAATTGAAAAGTGTACATTTGTAATGCATCTTTTATCATGATGGTCAGCTGCACTGCATCGCAGACCTGTTTGCCATTCTCAGAATTTCATAATTGTCTGGCACGTCATATTTCTTATCCCACAAGCACTCATTAGTGGCAATTACTGAATCATTTTATTTGTACAAGTCTGGATGCTTTGAAGAACATGTCAAATTACAGAAATCTATGTGCTTTGTTTAATTTAGGTGATAAACTGCCTAATTGGCTGACAAATACATGAACTGGTTCCTGCCCAGTGGATGGAAACATGATCCAGTCCCTAACTCATGGAGTGTGATGCAGAGACAAGATTTAAGTGCACTTCATAAGTTTCGAACCTCAAAACTTTTAAAATGATTTCTTTTAAAAAACAAGAAAAATAATTACACGACTGCTTGAGAAGTATTAAACGTTTATGTGAGGAAGAATGGAAGATTGAACTTGATAAGGGAAAGGCTACTGGAAAGACGATTGTGCTATACATATTTGAATAAATAGCGCCCAGAAACATCCCACTGGATGCTTCACGGCGCTAGAAACACCACTGAATAGAAGTAAATGTCTACAAGAGTAGGCATGCCCATAGGCTTCCAAGACCTCAGAGCTGTCCCTTGTCAGAATGTGAAAAGATATGGCCTCTGTGTCTGTACACACTGTGCTAATGATAAAGGGAGTGTGGCTGACAATAGCAACTATGCCGAGAATAGGGTACCCAGACTGCACTCTGTTGCTGAGGAGTGGTATGCTTCTATGCCTCTTACACTAGCTTTCAGGATCCCCACAGGGCAGCTCTCTTCACTGCTTTCTCGGCTGTCCTCACCCCGTTTTTTAACAGAAATCCTCAAAGATAAACACATGATAAGAACGTGTCCTGTGCATGCGTCGCCTAATCACACAACACATTAGTTAATCATATAATCAAATAATGCAATCATTACACTGCAAGTCCTTATGTGCTTCTGGTGCAGAGGACCACACCCCCAGTGCAGGTACAGCTTCACTGATGAAATAAGGGTCAACTGGTTTAGCCGGATGATGTGAAACTGACACTGATTCACTATCATTGACACTTTGTGCTTCTCAGCGCTAGTTCTAATTGGAACTTTCAAACTTATCATTTCCAGTTCCCCTTATTGGATTTTTGTCATTTTTATGTCATTTAGTCTATTACATTTTACTCTATTTTTGTAATTTCTTTTGGGATTTTTATTGTATTGCATTTTGGTTTTTTTTACTGTTGTCATTCTACCTAATTACTTTACACATTGCCTCTAAGTTAAGTTTATCTGCCCTGTTCCATAGCTACTAGGGTGTAGAGCTCCGGTTAATTTAGTAGTTCACCATGACAAGAATGGTAAATTATTACTTGAGGTGGGTACCTATCCTCCTCAACTAATAACCTAATTTTTGACAGTTTGTCGCTGTTTTTTTACAAGTCCTTTTTCTGTTTACTAAGCTCGTTTTGCAAATCAGAAAAGCCTTTCTGATTAACAATATGGGATTTGCATTCCATTCTGTGGTTCAATTTGGAGTGGGTGTGAAAACATGAAAGGGGTGTCTCATCCTAATAGCGAGTCACAATGGAATCTATGAATAGTTCGTCTCCACATTTGGGGTCACAAAAACATTTATAAGTTAATGACACCGCAAACGAGATGATAACCGATTTGGATAGGGGATGGCGTCCTTTAGGACACCTTTCCCTTTGTGTATCCTGTTGTTGGCCAGGAGGGGTCTCATCCTGATGTATTTAGAAACCAGAAACAGGTTTTTTTTTTTTAAAACAACACTGGTACCTTTAAAGAACATGGACTACTTAAAAATGGTTCTCCATTTTGGAATAGAAACACAGGGTAGTGGTCTGCTGTTGGTGGCAGACATCCAGTGTAAGAAATAGGAGTATTAGTTGTCGCAATATAAATCCTTTTAATGGTGAACTACTAAAATCACTAAGCAAACCTGTGCTCAGCCCACAGAGCAGCCAGGCATAACTGAGAGGCAATGTGTAAAGTATTTATGCAGGACTCAACAGTAATAAAGTGAAAATACAAAACACAAGACAATGAAGTGACACAAAAATGACAAAAATCCAATACATAGAGCCAGAGCAATTCATTTTAAAAGATTGATTTGAATATTGCTCTGAAAAAACAAAACACCAACCGTGGTTATCTTGCAACTGTATACTGGGTCAAACTCGCATGTAGAGGCCGACCACGATGGAGCACGGGTCAAATACTGTGACCAGATTTGTCCAAATGGAAAGTCTACAGTCTGACTTAGAAACATTTATGGAGAAAAAGTAGTTGTTGATGCGTCGTTGGCGGCGTAAGCTGCAAACTGGATCCATAGCAAGGCTCAACACTGCTGCAGAGGAGTTGATATACTAGGGACTTGTAGGTAAGTAAAATATGACAATCAGGAGTATACCAATGTTACCATGTTGTTGTGAGGAGCACAATCACTTTACCTATAGGTAGCAGGGGTAAAGTACACAGAGTTCAATAGCCAGTAAAAATAGGGTTCAGCAAAAGAATTGGTGGTGACCCTGCAGAAAGGGCAAATTTCAAACAAAAATCCTGTGATTTTGCGAATTACAGGGTGTATGTGCAAAAATATGCAATCAAGCATTACGATGCAGTCCAACTCCGGGCAGACAATACTGTATAACTAAGCATAGGAAAAGCTGCAATATTCAACTGATAATAAAAAGCTAGACTTCAAATGATAAGGAAAACTGGTACGAAAGACTTAATACACATTACCATGGCATAACCTAGGATCAGAATATTAATTATTAATGATTATGTCTGGCATTTAATTGAGGACTGGGAGAATTTATTTCTTCCAATAATCTAATGACAGATTTTACCCAAAGTTATGCTTCATTCATAATGCAAACCAGCCAAATAGTGTTTAAAGAGTCCACTCCATATAATTGCAAACAATTGATCTGTTTAAAAAAAATCAACTTATAATGAAAAATAAATTCATTTGAAAAAAAACCTCTACATCTCGTTCTCCTGCTTCTACACCCTCCGCCTCCTAAGTAAGACCTTCAAATGGATTCCCCTCGAACACAGAAAGACCGTCACTCACGCCCTGGTCACCAGCAGGCTCGACTACGGCAACGCACTCTATGCCGGAATAAACAAAAACCTCACCCGCAAGCTACAGAACATCCAAAACGCTGCCGCTAGACTGGTCCTTGACCTGCCAAGACACTGCCACATCTCCCAGCACCTGCGCACACTCCACTGGCTCCCCATCGAAGCTAGAGTCACCTTCAAGATGCTAACCCATGCTCACAAGGCCCTCCACGACACCGGACCAGCATACCTGAATAGCCGGCTCAAATTCCACGCATCCCAAAGGACCCTACGATCAGCCCAGCTCTCGTACGCCGTGGTACCCCGCACCAGAAAGACCAGATCGGGAGGCCGCTCCTTCTCCTTCCGCGCGGCCAGAGCCTGGAACGACCTTCCGCTCCACCTCAGACAGATAACATCGCTCCCCCTCTTCGCAAGAAACCTCAAAACCTGGCTATTCAACAGACCCCCTCCTTGATGGACTGGAACCTGCCAACCCCCCCCACTCTCCCCCAGCACCTTGAGACCCTTAGGGGTGAGTAGTCGCGCTTAACAAACACCTGATTTGATTTGATTTGATTCTCCCTATTAGAACTCCAACACCCGAGTAATCCCCAAAAGATTTGCTATTTCTGCTCTTTCAATGTAATATGAAATGTTAATATGTATTATCAAATAAGAAAAAAGTGACAATGCTCGAGGCAACATCAGTTAGTCTAGATAGGCACCTGAAATTGTCTTTTTGTTTTAAAAGAAGATTACTGATAGGCGCAGATTTCTTTGTTGAAATACTTTATCACACATACATATCACCTACCAGTGGTAAAGAAATTATCTTTCTGTGCAAAACTGGTTTGCTCCAAACTGTTTTAGAAAAGCAGCAACATGCATCCAAGTTCCTGCCATTGGGCCCCAGATTCGGTTCTGCCCTCGAGGCTTCCTTTAGTAAATGCTTCCCTGGGCGACGGCGTATTCCCACAGGTGAGTCTTCCTGCTTTTGAGACACTGGAAGTTGAGGATATTGCTAATAACCACCCACAACTGCCATACCGTCTTAAGATGCAATTCTTGAATTGGTACAGTACTACGAGGGGAAATAAAAAATAAAATAAAACTTACCTCATCGTTGCGTCCTCCTTATCCCTTGGAACAGGAAGCACCCAGGCTCGCGTGAGCCAATGACAAGGCTGCGTTGCAGTGTTGTAATTGGTCTGAGCGCCATGGTGCGGTGCTCGGATGAGGACAGGGAGCCTGGGCGTGTTCTCCACTCAGGCTGCAATGCAGCCCGGGTGAAGAACATGCTAAATGCGCATGAATGTTTGGCCGGCCAAATATTCATGGGCACTCCTCGGTCAGCCGGGCAGCCCCACCCCACCTGGCAAAGCTGCTGCGCCCTCAATTGTAAAAAGTAAAATGATAATAACATTGAGGTATCATCAGTTTATTTTTCCTTACACTGCTGAAACTAGTGGGGCGACGCACCTCCGCCTCAGCGGAGGAGCCGCCACTGCAGTACTGCAACTGTAGAAACATCTCACATCTCACCATTTCTTGCCCACTCTTTAGATCCGGATGAGCCCCTAATATGACATTGAAGGAACAACTCTTCAGGAGGCAGGTGATGTCACGCAGGTGCCAGACGTTTCTGCGCGTTTGCTCCTGGATTTTTATGCGCTTGTTGCCCAGTCGCCCAATGAGCACATGACTCTATTCGGTCCATATGAATGGTATTCGAAGGCCCAGACCTGGATATGTTTAAATGTTTCCTATTGTCCAGACAGGTGAGGGCAGATTAGACCCCGTGTTCGTATCCTGCGTTGGGTATCAGAGTAAATACTGTCCCATAATGTAAAATATGTTATTAGCATCTACCTTGACCAATTGGTGATCTGGTTTGGGCGGCTGGGCTCTCCATTGGATAGTATGACAACAACAACCTCAAATGTATGTATTTACGTTCTTCCCTTAGATTCCCTGCTAGACACACGGATGGCACACTGACCACGATTCCACCTCCAAGGTATTTAAATTTTGCTGTCACTGCAAGCCACAAGTGAGGTTTTTTTTTGTTTAGGTTTTATATAACATATTCTAGACCCAAATGGCTAACGTAGTGTTTTGCATAGATAAATAAATGAATAAAATAATCAACGTGAGAAGTGCAACATATACGTAAACATAGGAGGGAAGCGGTAAAAGGCAGTTGGCTCGTAACTTGAAGTTCGGGGGCACATACACATGTATGATATGATATGATATGGATTTGCAGAGTGCATGGCTACTCCAAGGAGTGTCTGCCCGCTAGGCCATTAAGGTGCCTGCTGCAGTCCCACAGTGTACTTACTCTTGTTGGAAAAGCCAGGTCTGAACACAGATAAACCAGCCACTGAGCGTATCTCACAAGAGAGCTTCTTCCAGGCCACTGGGCTGGGGTAGAAAGGAGGCCCGAGCTCCCGTTCCTATACGGCGAGCCTTAGGGACCCGGGCCAGCAGACTGGGGGCTCACCGCAGGGTTCAGGAGGGAGCAGGGTGTTTTATTCGATCCCTAAGATAGTCTGCCCCTGTAAATGCAGTGCTTTCTGGACCAGGACAAGTGTTTTAAGGAGAGCTATGGAGCCAGTGAAGAGCCCGCAGGCGTAGAGGCACACGAGCTCTTACGGTCAGGTTACGAAGACAAAAAACGAATCTTTCTCGAGCAGGAACATTAATCGCCAGTTATTTTGCCATTTCTACTGTTGCCTGAATATTTCTAGACACATAAGACTCTTTGCAGCAGGTGCTATTAAACCCATAAATTATTTCTAAATACTGCTCCCCCCAGCTCAGTGTCAGGTGCAGCTGCACCAGTCGCACCGTCCTAAAACAGGCTCTGTGCGGCCCACTGGAACAAAGATTTAAGAGCACAGATGCTAACGGGCATGACTGATAAGCCTGGTGATCCCATGGGAAGCCCCCCCCCCTGTCGCAAAAGTAGATATTGAAATTCCAGGCTAACTGAATCCTGTTCACACACACCTACCACACATACATGCTGTTTGCTAAAGCACAAGCAATTTTAGTAAAGCAAAGTGCCAGAGCCATTGCTTTCTCAATGCTTGTTTGAAAAGAGGAGGCGGCCGATGCGTAGGGCTAGAACAATTAAGTGCTAAAGTGACATTTTCTATTTTTCATGATGTTCCCTGGGCTAACCGCTGCTGCAGGCTGTCGGTGGCCTGGAAACCACGCGAGGATGGCAGTCTGCCTCCTTCTACGCCCAGAGAGGAAGCAGCCACAAAATGTGGCTGGCATGGCAGAAGGGGCACTCTAAGCGTGCTGGCGGGAAGCCTTCGGAGCAGAAAGGCCAGGCCGGGTTTGCCCACATCTAGACTAGCCAGGGAGTCGTATGACAAAGGCGTAGGGAATGGCTTGTAGAGCGGGTCAGTGACAAACAAACTTTGGCTATCAGTAGATGCTGAGAGTATGCCGCTCGCTGCCACGCCAGACCCAGAGCCTTATATAGAGTTTGGCGGACGGCATCCCATGTCAAAGCATGAGGGATGCCCCATTCACTGTATCAATAGGTGCAGGGCGTGGTTGTTCGATAGGTAATAAACATGGCCGGAATGGAACAGTAACCAGTCCTGGCAGATTGCTGCTCGACCGCCCCGGGAGCGGGGGGGGGGGGGGGGGGGATGGAGTGTGCTAGTGAGAAGCCCTGCACTCGCTCTTGTTCCATGGGCCGATATTGCAGCACTGCTGAAATACCGGCCCCCCAGTGACGAAACTGGCCCCCACAGGGCACAAACCCGGCCCCCACCCCTCCAGCCCACCCGGAAAACACCCTGTGCCCGCTATGGCCAGTCCAGTCCCTGGGAGAGGTCTGATGGAGACAGACTGCGACGGACGCGGCAGGTTTTGGGTTGTCAATAGCCTTCTTTTTGAACAATCATTGGTATCAATAGCAGTTTAAAGAGCAACGCAGGTCTGTCATCGGTTGGTTTTGTAATAGTTTTCCATGTCGATGGCGAGTTTAATGGGGGTAGCCTGAGGGGCGGCTGCATCTAGCTAGAAACCTCTTGGAATTCCAAGTCCTTGTTTAAAGAGAGCACGCTGATGCCTGTGGCCTGCCACAATCCTGTGTTGAGGCCCGCAGTCTTTAGTCTGGTGTAAAAGTCAGCTTAGAGGGTTTTAGACTCTGATTTAAAGGTTGGAGTTTTGGTCTTTTTCTTGAGTTTTTAATATACATAGTTGTTGAGAGCTAAGAGAATGGAGAAACTCTCAGGGTTTGCACCTTGGAGGGGAGGTCAAAGTATCAGGGGTCTGAGTGTCCAGAATTCACTGTTTTTGCTACGAGGGATGTCAGTTTATGGGCTGCTGTCAGCGTTGGGTGGCTTCAGTATGATGTACCAGACTAACTAGTATAGTTCCAACGTTTAGTGAGTGGTGGCAGTGGCCATGTTAGTAAATAAGTTGCACCTTTATTGTCACTGCCACCCCCTTCCAACCAATCAAATCTAGAGGACAACCCCTATGGTATACTACGGGGGCTCAAACCACTGTTGGGTTATTTTGATCCATCCATCAGGCAGGTTATTGTCCAGGCCTCCATTTTGTCGAGACTGGATTACGCCACCACGCTCTACCTGGGGGCAAGCAAGTCTGAGACTGTGAGACTGCAGAGAGTTCACAACGCAGCTGCCAGAACTCTCCTTGGTCTTCCTAGAACCTGCTCCACCACCAGCGCTATTCGTCCGCTAAACTGGCTGCCGGTGGCCAGACAAGTGGAGTTTAAGTCTCTCTGCATTTGCGTTTACGATCTTGAATTTTTCCTATCCTGGCATTTTGGCCAACCTGCTCTCATCATACACCCCCACTCGCCAACTCTACTCGATAGGATATCACCTGGAGGTTGTTTCCTGGGTAAGGAGGGTACGAGCTGGCGGGCGCTCTTTCCGCACACTGGCAGCTAAACTCTGGAACTCACTTCCGATACACATTCGCAGCATCGCAGCTTTTCGTTGGGCTATTAAGACCCACCTCTTCCCTTCAATTTAGGCCTCCTCCTGTCGCTTGCCTCCCTTTCTGTCTGCTAGTAGCGCCGGGACGCCCCTTTGCTGGGGCAGCTGTGTGCACTATAAAACTTCATAACATAACAATGTGGCAGATATCTGTTTAAGGGACTTTTAGATTTGGTGACCATCCAATCCAGAATGCAAATTACTATGAAAATTGAAGGTGGCTGAATACTTTAGGTAATCATGGTTAATGGTAGCATGGGAGGACAACGTGAGGGTGGGCTTCATAGATTAATGTAAGTTGTAGTAATGGGTCCGTCAGGAAAATAGAGGTGGCTGCAAATGAGACAAACCTTGTCCATCTATGTTCCCAGGATCTAGAATAACATGACCATAAACATCAGAACTGCCAAATTCTTTATACTGTGTGGAGAGGAGCTGGAACCCACCACTGTGGACAGCACTACATCTCCACGCAATAGGGAATTACCACTAACAAACATCATGTCTCCCGCTCTCTCTTTCCTTGCGGTATTCCCTTCTTTCATTTTTGTTTTGTTTTTTCACCCTCTTCCTCTCAAACCCCATCTCTTTTTCCCATAACTCTCTTTCTCTCTCTCTTTATTTCTTTCTTCTTCACTCTATTCTTCTTTCTCACTAACTTGCTCTCTTGCTTCACCTATTTTTCACCAACTTTCTTTATCCACCTACTCCCTCTACCTTTGACAATCTCGCTCTCTCATCCTTCATAACTCTGCCATCCTTTCTCTTCCCAACTTTCACATTTCCCTCTCTTAATCCTCATAATCCCCAGAGCTTGCAACTGTATGAAGGAAGGGGGACTTCAATAAAGTCTGCCTTTTGTTTCTAGCCTGGCTTAATAGGATTTTGTGACATGTAGCAGGACATTAACCATTTCCATGCGTCGGACGGCCCCCGGCCGTCTGACGTCACGGTGGGCGTGTGCGGAGGATGGCCGGGGCCGTCCAACCGTGCACGCGTGGAATTCTCCCGCACAGCGGGGGAATTCCAGCCGCAGCGAAGCGGTTAATCTCAGATATACTGGCTTTACCAAAGCTTGTTTCCAATATTATTAAAAAGGAGATAAACAATAAAGCATCAAGGCAACAAAACAAATGCATGAGTTAAATATGAAGGTCAATGATGACACACTGACAGCTCTGATGCAAGATAGAACCTGAGGCAAATATACCTATTGCTCTTTTATGGCTCCTTTCCCTAGAAGCAAAGCCATATTTAGTGGATGCGCTGTAATATAGCCCGCCACTTGTGGCCGCAGTGGAGAGTAGCTGTCATTTGAGTGCATGTGGCAGTGGCCCTGAAAGCTTCATAAACAAACACTGACATTGGTGTTTAATTTGAGCCAATGGTTTCCAGCGCTCAGCATCGGCATTTAATTGTGAGCACCAGGGCTTGTGACAGTCTGCCACAAGGTAGCCCTGTCTGGCTAATTTAGAGAAGACCACCACGTCAGTTAATTATTAATTCAATATACATTAAAACTGACTCTTACCCAAGATATTCTTATAGCTTTGGGAGCCTGAAATAGCCCGAATTGCCACACTTGTACGCGTGTGATGTTAGTAAACGGGTTGTTACTATCTTCGGCAGCATGGCAGGCAGTGGCGGCTCCTCCGCTACGGTGCAAGACTGTTGCCCCACTGCTCAAAAGGAAAAATAAAAAGATAAGATATCGATATTATCATTTTATTTTCCCTATTTCAGTCAGTGGTGGGGTGGGGCTGAGAGCTGGGGAGGAGTGGTGTGCACTCCCTAGGTGCTCATGAACTGTTTGGTGGGCCCTCTTCGGCTGACTTAACAGTTCATGCGCACTTTGCATGTTCCTACCAGGCTGTGAGGAACATGCACAAGCTCCCTGTTCCAGCCTGAGCGCCTATCCATGGCCGAACCAGGAGTAGATTACCAGGGAAAGACTGGATCAGGAGTGGATTACCAGGGAATGACTGGATGAGGAGCAGATTACCAGTGAAAGGCTGGACAGGAGTAGATTACCAGGGAAAGGCTAAACCAGGAGTACATTACCAGATTTACAGGGAAAGGCTAGGCCAGGAGTAGATTACCAGGGAAAGGCCGGATCAGGAGTAAGGTTTCCAACGAAAGGCTAAATCAGAAGTAGATTACCAGTGAAAGGTTGGATCAGGAGTAGATTACCAGGGAAAGGCTGAACCAAGAGTAGATTACCAGGGAAAGGCCGAACCAGGAGTAGTATACCAGGGAAAGGCTGGATCAGGAGTAGATTACCATGGATAGGCTGGATCAGGAGTAGATTACCAGGGAAAGTCTGAATCAGGAGTAGATTACCAGGGAAAGGCTGGAACAGGAGTAGATTACCAGGGAAAGGCTGAACCAAGAGTAGATTACCAGGGAAAGGCTGAACCAGGAGTAGGTTTCCAGGGAAAGGCTGGATCAGGAGTAGATTACCAGTGAAAGCTAGACCAGGAGTATATTACCAGGGAAAGGCCGAACTAAGAGTAGATTACCAGGGAAAGGCCGAACAAGGAGTATACCAGGGAAAGGCCGAACAAGGAGTAGATTACCATGGAAAGGCTGTATCAGGAGTAGATTACCATGGAAAGGCTGTATCAGGAGTAGATTACCAGGGAAAGGCTGGAGCAGGACTAGATTACCAGGGAAAGGCTGGAGCAAGAGTAGATTACCAGGGAAAGGCTGAATCAGGAGTAGGTTACCAGGGAAAGGCTGGATTAGGAGTAGATTCCCAATGAAAGGCTGGACCAGGAGTAGATTACCAGGGAAAGGCCGAACCAGGAGTAGTATACCAGGGAAAGGCTGGAGCAGGAGTAGATTACCAGGGAAAAGATGGATCAGGAGTAGGTTACCAGGGAAAGGTTAGTTCAGGAGCAAATTACCAGGGAAAGGCTGGATCAGGAGTAGATTACCAGGAAAAGGCTGAACCGCGAATAGATTACCAGGAAAGGCTGGATCAGGAGGAGATTACCAGGGAAAGGCTGGATCAGGAGTACATTACCAGTGAAAGGCTGGATCAGGAGTAGATTACCAGGGAAAAGCTGAATCAGGAGTAGGTTACCAGGGAAAGGTTAGTTCAGGAGAAAATTACCAGAGAAAGGCTGGATCAGGAGTAGATTACCAGGTAAAAACTGGATCAGGAGTAGTTTACCAGGGAAATGATGAACCAGGAGTAGAATACCAGGGAACGGCTGGATCAGGAGTAGATTGCCAGGTAAAGGCTGGAATGGCTGGATCAGGAGTAGATTACCAGGGAAAGGCATCCACCTTTTTACACGTGGAAGATATACTATTATGTTATGTTAGGTTAGGTGATTTTATAGAGCGCGCAGCTGCCTCAGTGAAGAGGCGTCCCGGCGCTTGCGGCAGTGTCAGTAAGAAGCTAGGGCTAGACCGTAGGGAAGAGGTAGGTTTTAATAGCCTTTCGGAATGACAGCAGGCAAGCTAGCCGCCGTATCTGGACAGGGAGGGAGTTCCATAGTTTAGCGGCAAGAAACCGGAACGAACGGCACCCCGCTCTGAGGCGCTTCACTCGGGGGATCGTTGCTAGGAATTGCTCAGCAGAACGTAACTGGCGTGTAGGAACGTAGGGGACTAGCAGATTAGATAGAATCTCAGGGGAGGACAGCTTTAAGGTTTTAAAGGTCAGGCATAATGCTTTGAATTGGATCCTTTGAGGCATGGGTAACCAATGTATGCGTCGCAAGGCACCTGACGCAGAACTGGTTCTGGGGAGCCTCAATAGTACTCGGGCAGCAGCGTTCTGTACTCGCAGAAGGCGAGTGACTTCGGCCTTGTTGGCGCCTAGCATGAGAGATTTAGCATAATCTAATGTAGACAGGATAGTCACCTGGACTATCAACTGTCGGGTTGGAGGATCAAAGAAGCCCAGCATGGGCCTCAAGCTCCGAAGGAGTCCAAAGCAAGTACTGGCGGTCTTCTTGGTATGCTCCTGAAACCCAAGGGTGGAGTCAAACCAGATCCCTAGGTTTTTTACTGCCGATTTAGGGGAAGGGGCAGTGCCCAGAGACTCCAGCCACCGATGTTTGCTCCAGAGCCCCTTGTCCCTCCCCACCAGCAGCACTTCTGATTTGTTGGCATTAAGTTGAAGGCAGATAGCGGTCATCCAGTGCGCGACTGCCACTAGGCAGCTCCGAAATCGCACGGCGCCCTGGGAATGGTAATCTGAGAGGGCCACCACTAGCTGCGTATCATCGATGTATGAGACCATGGTCAAGCCATGATCCCTTGCCACCGCTGCCAGGGGTTGAACGTAGAGATTGAACAACACAGGGCTTAAAGCCGACCCTTGGGGAACCCCCTATTTGATCACATGGGCGTGTGAGAGGAAGGGGGGGGCCGAAACCTGGAATGATCGGTCAGAAAGGAAGGAACGAAACCACTCCAAGGCCAGGCCCACCACCCCCACCTCCTCTAGCCGACGCAGGAGGATGTGATGGGCGGCTGTGTCAAACGCGGCGCTATGATCGAGCAATATGAGAGCCGCAGTTTGTCCCTCATCCAGCATGGTCCATAGATGTTCACTCACTGCTAGAAGCGCAGCTTGGTGCTATGACCCGGGCAGAAGCCATTCTGGGAGCGATCCAAGGCACCTATGTTGTTCAGATAGCCTGAAAGAATGATATTGGTGTGGGCCACCGCAATTTTAGTGACCCAGGGCAGGAGGGATATGGGTCGAAAATGTTCCGGTTTAGTTGGATCAAGTGTCGTTTTTTTCAGCAAGGGGAGCACCCTAGCTTGTTTCCATGCCAGGGGTACCACCGACATGGAAAAAGAGGCATTGATGATCTGACGCAGAGGCGTCATAAGAACAGGTAGGGTTTCCCTGAATTGGGTCAGCCTCATGGGATCTATAGGGGAGCCTGATATGACCTTTTTGCTCAGATTGAGGAACTCATCCTGGGAGATAGGGGGAATCGCTACCAGGGTATTAGTGATCCGAGGATCTGATGGAACCATGGGGTCCGAAGGGCAGATAGAGAAGGATTTATAAATGGCTTCGACTTTCTGGACGAAGAAAGTGGCCAGATCCTCGCATTGCTGCTCAGACGTATTCCACGGAGTGGAGGGGTCCTTCCTAGTTTTAAAATCATTGAGTATTTTGAAGATGCTTTTTACAGGATTTTTACTTGACTTATTCTAATTAGTGAGATAAGCTGATCGAGCCCGATGTATGGCCTTGTGGTAGCGTTTAATCGCATCCTGGTACGTCTTTTTAGCCCCAAGGTCGTATACCCTTCTCCAGGCCTGTTCTAGCTTCTTACAAATGCTGCGCAGGGCTGCCAAAGAGTCATCATACCAGGGGTTGGAGTTAGAGCAGCGACCTTTAGACCATTTGGCAGGGATCAAAATGTCTAAGGCCTGTAATATCCAGTCACAGAATGATTTATACGCTTGCTCAGGATGTGTCTAGGATGGTGGAAGAGGATGCCAGAGTGGAGAGCAAATCCTCTATTTTAAGTTTGTGCCAGCAACATCTAAGAGTGGCTTTGGGGTTGGTTCTAGGAATAGGCTCGTAGAACTGAATGTAGATAGTAACTAAAAAGTGGTCGGGCGAACACACTGGGCTAGGTGTCTTGACCAGGAGAGACGGAATGTTAGAGAAGACCGGGTCAAGCAAATGCCCTGCAGAGTGGGTGGGGCCACGCTTCTATTGCCTCAATGTGTTTCCAAATATCTTTAGGTGTCATCATCATGCCATAGCCTGATGCTGTTTGTACCCAAAATGTGTTAACGTCACAGTTGCTTTACTGCAGAATTAAATCATTTGTGAGAAATGCCTACTGCCCTTGAAACTAACCCAAGCGAAAAGCAACAGATGCTCTTCTCGCAGCATCACTGAAAAGGATGAAAGGACAACCTCTCCGTCCCACCCCTCACAAATGTCATCATTAATGTATCTGTAATATGACAGAAACGGGGTTAAAATCTGAAAAATGTCACAATAGCAGAATGTGAAAATATGGCTTAAAATAGGGAAGCTTTGGTTTCCATGAGAACAAATAGGCCAGCGGAGGGATTCCAAGACCATGACGCAACAACAATGGCGTACACTCGCCGAAGAACAAATAGGCCAGCGGAGGGATTCCAAGACCATGATGCAACAACAATGGCGTACACTCGCTGAAAAACAAATAGGCCAGCGGAGGGATTCCAAGACCATGACGCAACAACAATGGCGTACACTCGCTGAAGAACAAATAGGCCAGCGGAGGGATTCCAAGACCATGACACAACAACAATGGCGTACACTCGCTGAAGAACAAATAGGCCAGCGGAGGGATTCCAAGACCATGACGCAACAACAATGGCGTATCCTCATGGAATCTGCTGACATGCATGCAGCATGTGTACCCTTTTACCAGTCGGGGGGACCTGCGCATTAATACCGAGTGACCAATGTCAGATACTTCCAACTCACTTATATTTTCTTTAGAAATATGGATGCGTGCATTTGTGTAAAAGGTATTGATAGATACCTGTAGTTATGAGTCAAAATGAGGCCGCAGAACCTGTAACCCTTTGTTGTATCAAGGTACTTTTCTGCCTGCCGTCTGGAGAACGGAGGTGCAGAATGGCGGCCCCCCATCTTCAGCTCTCAGCCCCCACACAGAATTCTTGAAAGCCGGCTCCACAACCGCCCCACCTACCATTTTACACCCCCGATTGCCAGTCCTTGCCCTCAATGCCTCGCCCTGCCTGCACACAACTAATGTTCTCACTCCCTCTACCCCCACACAGACCCCAGGAGCCACCCTACCCGGCGCTGCTTGCTGCTGTAATGAGGGAAACTCTATAGTACGAAGCTGCCTCCCACAGGATTGGGGGCCTGTAGATAATTGGCAAAGCATGCTTCTGCAGAAGTCTGCACACTTACCTAAGGGTTGTCACTTGTCTTGAGCAGAGATCCACATATCGGCCCACCTCTCAATTAAAGTACAGCGCACACTTTGCATCTGAATTTCAGAGATAGCTCAGCGTGATAATGCACCTGCTGATGAGTGATATGGTAACCTGCAGGCCCCGGCTTTGACTCCTACAATGCCCACTCAACCGCCCTGTTTTGAAAAGCATTAATATGTACTGTACTCTTTAGATGGCTGATACCTGCACATCTTATTCGCCTCTCCCAGGTATTATTGCTGGGTTGCTACTATTGGATTGATTATGCTTGTGGTCCCAACGCAAGCACGTGGGTCTGAAACTAAAACTGACCCTAGACTTTTGTGCAAGTAAATTCTGTAAATTCCGCTGTCGGGCGGCCAGAATCTTCACACTCTACAAAACTGGCCTCTTCTCAAACCTCCTCTGAGATCTTCCTTTTGAAAGAAAAGTTGAGGATGTTATTCTCCGTTGCTCTGCAGAGGTTTCCTGTCCTGAGCCTTAGTCTGGTCTTTAAAAAGCACAAGTACCATCAAGATCTTGGGACCGTCCCAAATAAGACATATTTAACGCTATCAAGAAAGCCCGGTCGCCCCAAGGGCAGGACTAGCATGCCCCCAAATGGGCATCAAGAAAGCCCTGTCAGGCCTGGGCAGGAGTGGCATTCTTCCCCCAAATGGACTTTGTTGACAGCTCTTTGGCGCATCTGGGTGCCTCAAGACCCTTTGCTTCTTGCACTGAATGTGCTGAACAATCCTTGGCACTGTTCAAGCCATTTCACATTAGGAACGTTGAATCTCTGTCTAGAACCTGTGTGTCACTGCAGCCTTTTAAACCACTTCTTGCCTGAGAAGGTCAAAGGGGAATTCCTGAGCATGGGATGACGCTGCCATTTTAAAAGTTCCGCAGTGGAGAAACGCATTGGGTAGATGACGTTGTTTGCACCGGCGCTTGAGGGCAGGGGCAAGAACTTAATGCTAAGTGTGTCTAGACTACTTTTTTTTTTTAATAAAGTCCACATATTAGAAGAACTGTGGGCTCAAACAAACACTGATAGCCAACCCGATCAGCCAATAACTAATGTGAAGTGAACCACAGTAACCAATGGCTGGAAGGGGCTGTCCAAAAGCCTCTTTCTTAATTTGTATATAAGTATGGGTATTGTATAGCATGTGTATCGAATGTTGTGTGTTTTTGTGGAGTGTGTGTTGCATGACGACGTGCACTCTCGTAAGACTGCTAAAGATGTCTGTGCGTGACGTCTAATAAGGGATAATTTGGGGTGCAAATGTGCTTGATCATTTTGATAACGGGGTGAGTTGAGGGAAAGGGGTGATCGCAAAAGGTTAAAAAAATTGTCAAGTGATCAATCGTGAGAGAATATATTGTGGGACCAGGATGGGATGGAGAACGTGATAGCTTCCAGAACTTACGTATCTCTCAGGTACCATTCCTAGACACAGCTTTCTAGGTACCACACCCAACACCTTTCTGTACAGTTACATTATTTCCATAACTCTCCCTACATTACCTCGTTTAATGAATATAATACATTTTCCCCAATGACCAGTGGTCTTCATCTGTCCATTTTACCCACTCTCACAATTTAGCCACAGTATTACACCTGTGTTGAGTAGGGATCCATTCAATGAGATGTTAGTTAGTTGGGAAAGAGCCTCGTTTTAGCTTTTCCCTAAACAGTGTCTCCTTGTCTACCATCCTTAGTTCTATAAGCAATGAGTTCCAGAGTATAGGGACCGGATGGGAGAAGGCTCATCCACCCCATTGAGTCCTTTGTATTCAAGGCACCTGTCGAAATCGGGCAGTGGATGATATCAGAGCCCTGCTAGGGGTATATGGTGTCAACAACACACTTACCAGAGAGGGCCGGAAACTAGCCGGAAATGTGTCATACCAGTTCACGTACTTTACGGGAACAGGTTTAATCTCTCTGACTTTACTGCTCATACTGAGTGCTATGGGCACATAGGGTCGGTGTAGAGAGCAAAGTGTTCCGCAGTATCTTCACCCTCCTCTAATCATTGTTCGTCGCTGACGCTTCCCATGCCCAGGACCTAAGATCCCGCGCATGCAAGATGGCCGCCATCTTGACAAAGCTGTAAGGCATGTAGAGCTAGAAGAGGTACAGTTTTACAGCGTGTTGCTAAATATAAGGCTCTATGTAAAATGATGCTGCCTCATGCCAAGGTGATCTATGGGGATGTGTCTGACTTCCCAAGGTCAATCAATTGTTATAATTAAGTCCCTCATTGTGCATTTTCTCCTTCCACACCAGGTATTCACATAGGTAACACAGTTATCTTTTACTGATGCGCATCACAAATTGAGTCTTTAATCATTCCAGCGGCCACGACCTCTAAGGGCAAAACTGGGCACCGGAATTTTCAGGGGAAAAAACGGTTTATCCTCCTTCTGGTGGAGAAATAAATGCTTAATTGGGAATATTACAGCAAACCAGAGAGGAAGCATATCCTCGTCTGACACCTAATTAAGATTACACAGTAGTTGAAACAATGTAACTGATGTTTTAATTTGTCATTCTGGAAGGAATCATTTACAAGAGCCAGATTTGCAGTTGCGTTGATGTTTCAAGCCCCCAGTGGGAGACGGCTCTGCTCACTGTATTTAAAAACTGAAGAACTTCTGTTTTTAGTTTAGGGTTTCTCTACAAATCTTTAATCCTCTTACAAACACTCAAATCCCCGGGGTCTAGAAAACCAGAAGGATATCAAGCAATCCTGATTCTCATTGGACACTTGATGTAAATGATCCAGATGTCCCCTTGTGGTTCGAGTATTCAAGGCGCTAACTCCAGCGTTTCTTAGATATCTTCTGAAGTGAATTGAGCCATCTGATGATACCTGTCATTGTGGGATGGTGGCAGGTACACCTCCACATGGCCTCTGAGAATCCCAAGGTGCACAAGAAGACCCCGAGGACGAGGCTGGTTCTGCCGTAAAATGAGAACACTGTCGTTATGCTATAGAATCGCAGTTCAATAGTTCCAGATCACTTTTATTTATTTATAACGTTTTATATAGCGTAAACATGACCCTATCGGGTATCGGAGAGCTTTACAATGATCAGACGACATGTATAAGGCAATGAGTGCACCACTAACATAAAATAACATCATAATATGACATAACGCAAGTAGCATAATAATCATAACATATCGAATATTGAGTCTTTGGACAATGCACGTCCCTTTAAATGTCCCATACGGTTTGTATACCCATGCCTCATCTCTCTATGAACATCAGACACCCAGCAACGAGGCTAGGAGCCAACATAAGAATGTTGTCACAGTAAGGAGGATGCAGAACAGTGGTAAGGCATTTCAGAGAGAAGGCGTATTTGTAAAGAAGGCTTGCCCATCTCCGATGAGATTTTTTTTAGACCATGGAACATTCAAAAGGGTCTGTGACGGTCAACATAGTGGACGGTTCTGGAGAGTCGTGACCTGACCCTCAAGAAGCCTAGTGTGCAAGAGAGAGCGACTTGTATTAATCTGGCTGGAAATGTGCTAGCCAATGGAGGCTACGTGGCCATGATGGACCTGGAAGACCACGTCAAGTTTCCTGAGGCTGAAAACCGCCCAGACTGCCACTCTGGACACTTTGCAGGCTGAATACAAGTGCTGTTCAATTCAGAAGTGTGCGGTAATTCCTGTGATCACATATATCAACATGATGAGTACTGAAGTCATTACCGCACATCTCCATTTTTACACATGTACATTTCAGGGACTGGACTGGGGGAGATATGTCGGCAAATTTGGATACATCAATTCTGCATGTTATTTGTCATTTTTCTTGGTAAACTAGAAATACAAGGTATTACTTGCACCCAGTACGTACCGCACTCCAGGATGACGGTATTTGCTGGAAGTTAGTGAGTGTGGTAAACACCTCAGCACATTGGGGCCTATAACGTTTTGCCCAAAATTCTTTCCTAAAGCTAAGGTATACATCTACCGTAAGGGTAAAAAAAAAATAGTAGTTCATTTGTTAAGTACTGCACTGGCATGACAACTGAGGGATGCCACGATGGCACATGTATGATGCAAATGAGGGGTCCGTCAGACCACTGTGCAACTCTGTACCGTGTAATTTTGATAAGCCATGCATCAGGGCGCAGGGCCAGCACACACTTAAGTGATTCCATCAATTGGTGTTTTTTTATTTGTTATGGACATATTTTTCTGAAGTAATGTTTCACCTGTGTGGATGTATGTGTCAGTTGCGCTTGCACTGCACAGACCTGTTTCTGATGGCATTTCATTGTCCAGCAGCATCACACTGCGTCAGACGCTGCTGAGTCATGACGCTGCTGTGTACTGTGGCAGGTCTTAAAGTTCTGCAGTATCTCTTGAGCCATCCATCAAACTAGCCTCACCCAAGGATGGAAACTAGACATTCCTGGAAGAGACCCTCCAGGATAAATTAGGAAAGCTGGTCCTGCTTGCTATGGTCTTTCACTCAGAGGGATATTTTCCTGGTTCTAATACTCGTGGCGAGTATAAACTGATGTTTATTGCCAAGAATCTAGTTTGAAGCCCCCTTGGCCATCAGAAGTTCCCTCTCTGGTGTCCTGGGGCCTCCATAGTAGGGACTCTCAAGCTGGGGACCAAGCGTGTTCGTAGGCACTGAGAGCGAGTACGATAAGCCATGCATCTTTGTCCAGTGAGTGGGTTTTCTTTAAAAAGGGAGAAGGACTTTCATGCACAGTGTATTACAAACACACAGGAACAGCATGAACAACCAGAACGGGAGCCGCTGTTGCTTGCGCCCCTTGAATTTTTTGTGCTATTTTTTTTACACCGAAATGCGTCGTCGCGTCAAATTGATCCGAAGGCGCATTTCACTCTATAGTGCTGAGTGACACATTTGTATTTGACGTAATTATGTGCAATTTCACATGATTTCCCCAAAAAATCATGTATTTTAAGAAAGCAAATGATGAGATTTTCGCACACCCCTACTAGTGTGAAACGCCAAGCAGGCTGACTTTAACACGAGCGTTTCACTGTACAAAATACATCCTACAGCGTTTAACATAGGGATTCACTGTGGTTTCCGGGGCATAGAACTGGGTCAACTGTGTCAGGGCCTTCCTACCCAGCCTCCATAGATTGCTGCCCGTGGTGCCCGGCCTCTCCCTGGCACCCGCTTGCAAATATTCACTTGTTTTGCCAGTGCAAACACGCATTGAATAGGGGAGCGTTCGTCTCATACAGGCGAGGCCCACTGGCTGTGTGAGCGACACCATAGAAGCAGGCAGGGAGAGGCCCTTATAGTGAGAAGAGGGGCTGGCATTCGGTAGTGGCAAGGACAGGCGACGTGACGTGCCCTCAAGTGTGGTCAGTTGCAGAATGGACAGCCCAACATCGAGGGCATGAACGGAAATGGTAGTCAAACGGTGGGAGATAGATGAGAGACTTGACATCCTGGGGTCCAGTAAGAGGGGGAGACCGACCGTGGGAGATGGGATGAGAGAGATTACAATACTTGGGGAGCGGGTTCTAGGGAGACCGGTAAGGGGGAGGCAGGCAGGCAGCCTGCGCCAGGATGAGATATGTTAATACTTGGCAAGTATTAGAGGGTCAATGGTAAGGGGAGACACACAGTGGAATATAAGATGAGAGATGAGAAACGTAGGGTTTGGAGTGGGGTCACTGGTGGGGTCAGACACACAGTGGGGAAGAGGATTGGAAATTACAGTACTCTCAGGTGCTTATAGGGGGGCGAGTAAAGGGGACCAGGTCAACATTATAATAATTAAGGAGGGGCGGGGGGGAGGGCACCAGTGAAGGGGGTGCACGCTGGGAGATGACAACACTGCAAGAAGTGAACAGAAAGGTATGTGGTGAGTTTGTGATAATATTAATAGAATGAGACTACACATGTAGAGTGATGAATACTCAGGACACGAGTCTTACGTTTATAGTAAAATAAAGATCTTGATTAGGAGCGAGGGGAGGGGCAACGGGGGGGGGGGCACTGTCACAAGCAGAAAAAGCCTCTCGTCGCTGTTAAGTGTGAACTGTGGAAGGTAAAGGTCGCAATTAAGTCTTATCGAGGCTCCGTACCCCGCCTGGTGCAGGGGTCTGTTCTAGGGCACGACGTCTGCCTGGGGAGTCGTCAGCAGAGGGCGCCAGACCGGTGCTGAAAGGATGCGCCATGGCTCCCGTAACACTGCTTGCCCAGGGGGACCCCATCCTAGCGCCAGCGCTGGCACTGCCTGGTATGACTCGGCCTTCTGTACCACCACCCCCACGGCTGGGCACCGCGAGACCTCAGCCTGAGACCGCCAGCACCCCCTCTCCGGCGGAGCAGAGCGTCACGGAGTGTTCTAGCGCCGCGGAGCGCCCAGCAGATGCTCGGCTCCACCGCCGCCTGTAGTAAGCAGCCCACACTTCTAATTACAAGTAATTATGCAGAGCAGTGAGGGGAAGCTCGCGCGGCTCCAGTGACATGAAGTGCCTAGAGGAGGAGGGGCTGTGCAGAGGGTGAAAGGCGCTGCAGGGAGGGAGAGATATGTATTGTAGCCAAGGACGGCAGTGAGCAGAAGAGACTTACAGACAAAAATAGAAAGAGGGCGTGTCAGGAGGAAAAGGGGGTGTTCGGGTTTAAAACAGAGGAAGCTAGAGGCATAGAGTAAATGGAGGAGTGCGCTAGGAGGGTGAGAGGCGAACGCAAAAATCAGACGAAAGGAAGAGTCTGATGATGAAGACTGGCAGCGAGGGGGGAGGGGGCAACGTTCACCCTATCAAGGCCCCTAGGGCTGCGGAAGTGCCAGTAACACGTCACACTGTACAGCCGTGGCTTGTCTCCAGCCCTACCACATATCGATCCACAAATTCTTCCCATTTCTAGGGTCAATGTTAACAAGATGTTTCGAAATAAAATAGTAATAACTTGTTACAGAATGGTAAGAAGCACAGATAAAGGCAGGAGGAAAGTGTGTCAAAATAGCGCCTAATACTACTAACCGCTATACCGCACACGTGATTGACACAATAAAACACGCTAAAGCAGCATAGACAGCGCCCACATTACTGATCATCCACCTTGAATAATCAGAGGGCAGACTTTGGTCTATGTAGGAATCCTACATAGACCATATGAGAACACACATACAAACTGAATACACAGGTCAAAAGAAAGACAGGATAGAGGCATTATTAGATTTATGGGCCGTTTTAGAGGAGGTCCGATCGATAATCCCACACTACCGATAGCAAGAAAGGCAACAGCTTCTCCTCACAATATGCAGGTGTGGAGGTGCTCATGCAAGCTTCCCCCGCATTAGGATACTCCCATCCACCAACAGTAGGAGCTGGCGGGTCCCTCACTGAAAGACCAACAGTTAGGGCCAAGCATGAGGAACTAACAGGCCAGCATGCACAGACAATTCTAGTGCAGCCCAAGTCTCTTGAAAAGGTTCCCAAAAGCTCAACCCTCTTCGTCTGTCACACCCAAAACTTAGGACCTTAAACCGCGCACACACGCCCACTGGTTCAGGTGAACACACGCAAGTGACAGGGAGATTTGTAACGGTACTAGATAGTGATACAGCAAGTGGTGGTGAGGTAAGGGGTCCCCAGTTCCTTGGGAACTGATGACGAGGGTGAGGTTACAGGATTTGCCCAGGTAGCCAAAAAACGAGAGAGAGCAAATTGGAGGGCAAAGCCCTGCCAAAAAGAACAGTGCATAGCTCAGAGCAAAGGAGGTAAACTAGATGAGGCAAAGAAGTAAGTCACAAGCTAAGGCTAGACCCTTAGGGGAGAGGATGAAGCCTTACGGCTAGAGCGGTCGACCTCAAAGCTGGGGAACCAGGTTCGAGCCTCGGCAGCGATGCTCAACATCCTGTGATTCTGGGCAAATCACTTAATCACCCCGTGCCTAACAAAAACGAATGTGTCCATCTGTATTGAAACTGGTGCTCATGTGAAGCGCTCTGATACGCGATTTCTCGGGTCTAGTTTGCGCTATATACAATTCTACAAAATAAAAAAATAGAGAGAGAAAGAGCATGTGCCCAGGATTCACAGCAAGAAAACAGAGCAGCGCGGCCCCCATATAAGGGAAGCGGGGATAGATACAGGGCACCAATGGGGGAAAATCAGAAGCAGAATTAAATGAGAGGCTTCTGGCAGGGATCCGAGGCTCACCAATTAATGAACATAGGAGATGGGTCGATCAGGAAATAACAGACCACGCAGCCTGGTACTGACACAACCAAAACACAGAAAAAATAAGATGGCACCTTTGCGTGTGAATGAGGGGTGTAGCGGCTAGAACATACACTGCTCCACCCGAGCACACGGCAAGAACAAGATGACAGAAAGGGAGATAGTAGCAAGAGAGGAAGGTGAGATCTTTTTGTGCCCGTTCTGCCACCTACTAGCCTGCTTAACCAGGGTGAGGAACGAATACGATAGACTTTGGCTGAAAAACAGATCCTTCGACCCAGAGGACATGCCTATAGTGGAAGAGTGCATCTCACATGGAGGAAGAGCTCCCAGATGGAACCTCTCCCTATATACAGGAATGCCTAAAAAGATGGGACCGCCAGAAAGTAACCCGCAAAGCTACCCAAAGTAAGAATGTACCCATTACTACAGAAGGGCATGTCAGGGACCATCTATGTGACAAAATGGCTCAGAGGGATAAATAGGGATTACGGAAAAAGTTACCGCCATTGCTGGATGGATCAGGGAAATGGATCTCATGTCTTGAATAGAACAGTGCAGGAATAAACCTAGCAATAGGTGATTTTAAAAGTCTGCTAAGCAGTCCTATTGGAGAGCAGACTAGCACGATTTTTCCCCAAGCACGCATCCCAGCAATTGCGCGGACAGACACCGAGCATGACGGAGGCCGCATGTAATTCAAAGAGGTACCGAATTTGGACATCCCTGAGAGAGATGTTCAGTGACCACCCTGATGTAGGATGGTTATTGGCAGAGACTATTAAAACAGGGGAGAGCATAACAGATTTCTTGGATAGAATGAGTGTTAGACTTGGCATCTTTGGCGTGGTTTCCCCTGACTTTTTTTTGCCTCCACCTCCTGTATTTTTGATGCTGTGCTGGATTTTGTTTTTGCTGGCTTAGATGCTTTGGGCACTTTGCCACTGCTGATCAGTGTCAAAGTGCAAGTGCTCCCTGTTTACATTGTTGTTACAATTGGTTCTCACTGATTGGCATATTTGATTTACTGGTAGGTCCATTGTAAAGCGCACTGAAATGTGCCAGAGCCTGTAAATCAAGTGCTACTAGTGGGCCTGCAGCACTGGCTGTGCCACTCATATGAGTAGCCCTGAAAAGGTATCTCAGACCTGCCACTGCAGTGTCTGTGCGCAGTTGTTAACTGCCAAGTCGACTTGGCAAGTGCGCTTACTTGCCAGGCCCTAACTTCCCTTTTCTTACATGTAAGGCACCCCTATGGTAGGCCTAAGTTACCCCCTGGAAAGGGTGAAGTGTATGTGAAAGGTGGGACATGTACTAGTGTGTGTAACATGTCCTAATAGTGAAATACTGCCAATTTCGTTTTTGACTAATGAAAGGCTATCTTGTCCCTTAGGATAGAATGGTAAATGCTTTGTAACTTCTTACACGTATAACTTTCTATTGGGTCAAGATGGAGAACTAAAGTTTAGGTTCTCTGAACTCAGAATTTAATAACACATCTTTTAGTAAAGATGTTTTTTAAATTGTGTGTTTGAAAATGCCACTTAGAAAGTAGGCATTTTCTTGTTTAACCATTCTGTGTGCCTCTGCCTGTTTGTGTATTGATTGTCTGGTTTTGGAGTGACTGGGGCTAGGGATGTGCATTCACTGTAGACAGCCCATGGGCGGGTTGAGGCGTGCCTGGCCCTTCCTGGATGACTCAGAGCTGAGCTGAATGGGGCTTGGTTGAATTTAGAGTAGTGGGCGGAGATTTCCTTGCACCTGAATAGGGCGTGTCTCCCTTGCGCAATCCTGTCTCCAACCCCTGTGGTCATACTGCACCAGTGAGGACAGAACTGTTTTGGACTGTGCTCAGAATCCATTGTACAAAGAGAATAAAGACATTTTGGGGTATAAAGTATTAGCCCTAAAACCCCAGAAATTTAGACTACTTCTGGAATCAAGAAGAACGTTTGCCAAGGAAAGGGGGTGTGCCTGCAGTAGATGTTTTCTGCCAAGGGAAGGACAAGGACTTTGCTGTGTGCTGTGTCCCCCTGCTTGAGTAAGATCTCCAAGGGCTTGAGTAGAGCTTGCCTCCTGTTCTGAGGTCTCAGGGACACAAAGACTTCAACCCCAGCTCCTCTGAACTTCCTTGCTGGGAGCTCTGTCCTGCCTAGAGGTGCCTGTGACTGTGTTGGGTCTCTGGAGGTTGTTCCTACTGATGAGAGCTGGAAAAGCAGCGCAACTACAAGAATCAATGCATCGCTCTTCTTGCGGCTGTCTGTACGAGAAGAATCTCAACACATCGCTGCGCCGCTTCTGACACCGAAACAGCGCCTGTCACCGTTGCAAGAAACTGACGCAGCATTGCTTAATGCCACCGCATCGATTGCTTTTACATCCTGGATTTCCATGCATCGCACCTGTGCAGCAAATTTTCCCCATGTATCCCCCGCAGACCAGAACCGTCTTGGAATCGACGCATCACTTTCCCCTACAGACCGGATTCGACTCATCACTTCTCCTGCGTGCAGCAGAGCTGTCGCATGGTCTCAGGAACTGATGCATCTCTTTGTTTTTCAACACTTTCCATCTCTGCAGCTGTTTGGCATTGTGAATTTTGTTGCAATAACAGGTACTTTGAGAGAAATCACACCTCCATATGGGCCAAGTTGTTTAAAACCTTTTAAAAGTCACATTCTCATTACATGTATGTTGGATTTTTGTCGCTTTGGTCGTGTTGAGTATAGATAAAGAAGCTTTATTTTTCTAAACTGGTGTGGTGCCATTTGTGGTGTTAGCACTGTATTACTGTGTGTTTTGAGCACAAATACATTACACATTGCCTATGGGATAAGTCTGTCTGCTCATGCCAAGCTACCCAGGGGATGAGCAGGGGTTATCTAAAGTGTGTCTCCCCCTTACCCTGAGTAGAAGCAAGGGCCCTATTTTGGACAAAGGTACCTACCTCTGCCAACTAGAGACACCCATTTCTTACAATGAGAGAACGATGGGGACACGAGACAGGGCAACCGTGGATCGATACATGCCCACATGTTGCATTCTTTTTCAATATTTTTAATAAGGGATAGCCTGCCGAGTTACAGAGTGGGCTGGACAGCTTGGTTGGGTTATATACCAAACCTTGGCGGGGGATTCAAGCCCACATATTGCATTACCACAAAAAGAAACAAGAAAGAGAGACACTGCTAAATTGTCATCATGTTTAAAACACGTTCCCTACATTTTATGTACTACTGCAGAAAGGAAGGTGATGTCCATAGAGACCGCGTAGTCTGGTAAATCATGAAAACATTAAAGCGTTACAATGGATAGGGCACAGGTTATGCGGATGAATACTGAAGAGCGCATAATGAGATTACACATTCTCTGTTACACAGGCTGGAGCTGATTTAATAGTGTTGCGGGTAGAAAATAATTAAATGATCAAAAGAAGTAAAATCAATGAAACACTTTCCGAACAACATCCCTCACAGTGCTGCAACCCTTTCAGAAATCACTAAGCCCGTACATCTAAATTTGCTGACAACTGTTAAAGAAACATTGCTCAGATTTTCATAACCTTCACCAGAAACAGCAGAATGTACACTAACAAAGCTCAAAACAGTCATAGCTACACCTTCCAAATGCATGGAAAATGTTTTACCGTATTGATCTGATATGTTTTTCCTTCGAGATGCCGCAAATATTTACATTTACATTATTTATAATAGACAATATTAATTGTGGGTCTTTCCAGAAGCCCCATGGATGGGCAGCAGTGGCCTTGTATGGTTTATGTGCCACCAAGTGAGATCTCGGTAGCCAGCCTCCTCAAGGAAAGATGATAAACCTCTCCTATGGTCTTCACGCACTCCAGATCAACGCCAACATCGCGGCTGGTGCCATTACAAATACTGCTCCATCCCAAAGAACAATTAATAGAAGTTTCAATGAAACAGGATTACTTCATGGGCAAATTATAGAGCTTTGAATGATACAAGAGCATAACAAGGCATCTACATGGTATACGCTTCAAGCCGAATGGAGGAACGTCCCTCCCCAACAGACATCCTTCCTGACAGTTTCCGCCTATGTTATTTTGTGGCCGTTCTGATGTAACGCATCGCGTCAGTTCATTATGGTATTTAAGATACATTAGTTCTAATTTGCCATGCCTGATTTAAGTCGGGGTGACAGGAAGGCTATATATGGCTTGGGGTGTGCTCGGATACTTAGTATCTGTACTTGTAGGTTTTTCTAATGATCCCAAATATGGCGGCTGCCTTGGATCACTGGCCCGAAAGCCCTTCCATTCCAGCTGTGGATAACGCTGGTCTTGGAAACCGAGCTTAGATTCGATCGTGACCAGATCATGGTCCTTTCTCCTGATGCTTCCAGCAGTGGTGATCTAGAATGCCTGATGCTGGTGACTGTAAGAGACGATGGACTGGATTCAAATTTGTTTTTTTCTTTTCATTTTATATGGGCTGTGTCTCAAAACGTTAAGTGTATTTGAATGGCTGCTCTCCTTTCTTTAAACATAAACTACCAGTACTGTGAAATTCCGCAGTCCACAAATTAATCTTAAATATTCATGCAAAGAAGGATAGCCTTCAAAGATATAAACTACCGAAACATAAACTCAAAAATACAGGCTGCAGAAATAAATAGTCAAAAATCGCAAAAATAAAAAGCATGTGACAGTAAAACACATTTTTGCATCCCTATGTTTGCAGTCTTTATTTTTAAAGTCTCTATTTTCAAATGCATCCAATAAAGTTTTTATGATAACAGGGTCGGTTCCTTTGCAATGGCGGAGGAGCATTGTCCCACTGGCTCAGAGCCAGCAGCAAAAAAAGAAAACGATATTTCAATATTGTTTTATTTATAAGCCGCTGGATTAGCATGTGTGTGCAGGGAGGGGGCGGGGGGTTTGAGGCATGGAGTGGGGAGAAGGAGGCCTATGTGCCCTCCCTAAGTGCTCATGTGTGTTTGGCCAGCCGTCTCAGGCTGACCAAAACACACATGCGCACTTAGGTTTCTCTAACCCAGCTGCATTAAACAGCCTGGTTAGAGAAACCCCACAGACTCCCTGACCGAGCAGAGAGTCTTTCTAGCCCGCTACGGCCAACCCCTGTGCTGCTCTGCAGCGTGGGGATTGGACATGGAATCTGTGACATAGTCACAGTGTCTGCTGGGACAAGGAAGGCCCAGCACCGAGGCGAGACTCAGGAGGCGTCCGGCAGCAGGTAAGTTTTACTTTTTTCTTTACATTTTTTATTATTGTCCCTCGCCCCACCTCCCCACGCCCCCTCTAGTAGTCCGACTCATACCCCTACCCCCGCCCCACCACTTTTTGTATGGAAAGTTTTGCATCAACAAATGGCATTTTGCACCTTGAAAAACAAATGTTTTTATTGCCAGGATTTGGTGTTGAATTTTTAAAAAGGAAAATGGACTTGATGCAGCTAAAATCTGAAAATGTGATATTCATGATTTGCACCTCGGCTAGCTTCTTGTGGTTAGTTTTTGTTTTTTATGCATTTTATATATTGTGTAGTTATTCTGTTTGTATGACTTTTATGGTTTTACCCCCAAAAAAACCGAATACAGTTTATGAACTGAACTGACTATGTACTACTGTCTAGAGCAGCCTTGCAAAAAATGTAAAACTTTGGTAAAACAGAAAACAATAGTAATAGGGAAAGTAGATATCATCGTCAGGGGTCATATGTTACCTTGATGCATCGAAGCTGTCGTAGGAGCCAACCGTGTAGTGCCTAAACAGCTTCTTAGTTCTGTCCGTGCGAGTTTCTGTGCAAAGATAAAGACAGAGATCATGCTTAGCTGTATGTCAAGACACAAACAAAGAACAAAAAGCTGCTGGCTGAATTGATACGTACAAAAAGTTAGTTTTTATGAGCAATTATGGAAAATATAAGAGACCTCACCTCCCATCACACAGGGGATGGCTCGGTCTGCATCAGCACCATTTAATAGCACAAGCTCTATGATGTCCTGATTCACTTGTCAAAACCAGTAAAAATGTGTTTATCAGAAAAAAAAATAAAAGCACAAGCAGAAGTACCCCAATACCACTATGTGATGTGATGCAAGTGTGCAGGAGCAACAAGGTGTCTCTTGCAAGTGGCTCAATTCCCATCAAGTTCCTCACCGTCACCACCACTGCCAGGTCACAGCAAGGGGGAGGTAGTAGTTACTCACCACAAATAAGACCAGACACATCTTATGCCTTCATTTTTGAGAGTGTGGTGCACCCGTGCGGTAGCAGGAGCCATTAAGGGAACTCTTACAGCACTTGTTTTGATATCCATAATGTGCCTAGGCCAGGCTTCACTTCTCACCACTCAACAGGCTCCCTTCCAGTCCCACCTTTCCTCTACCTTCCTTTTAACTACAGACAAACTTGATAAGATTTTTCATTTTGAGTTCTTTTCTATGTTCATGTAGATTCTTATTTGTTTTGGAAGTCCTAGTGACAATCACTGTATTTAAATGAAATCTAGTCATCCTGAGTGCATGTGAAGTTCTAGGACTAATGACCCTAAAAGCAGGATTATTTTCTGAAACTCAGGAGCGTCACCCTACAGGAAAAATAAAATGATAATAACAGCATGTTATTATCATTTTATATCTCAGTACTCTTCTGTCGGGGCGTGGCAGGCTGGGCTGCCCACAGAACAGGGGGAGGAGCGGAAGGCACGTCCTAAGTGCGCATGACGGTTTGGCCGGCTGTCGTTGGCCGCCAACCCGTCATGCATCCATGGCATGTTCTCCACCTGCTGTAATGCACAGCCTGGGTGGAGAACATGCCCAGGTTCCCAGTCCCCATCTGAGCGCCAAACCAAGGCGCTGAGACCAATCACGATGCTGCTATCAGCAGCGTCATGATTGGCTAGGGGAGTCTGGAAGCATGGGTGCTTCCTGTTCCGGCCCGGGAGTCCTGAAAGTGGGTGAAGAGGACCGAGAGGCAGCGGCTGGCTGGCAGGTAAGTGATTTTTCAAATGTTTTTTTTTTCATTCCCTCCCCCCACGACCCCTCCCCTCTGTGATCCAGCCCTCCCGCGACTCACCACCCACTGTCGTTAAGTAGCAGACGCCACTGCTGGTACCTTAGTGCCCAAGAAATAGACAAAAGTCAATGATAAGTTGGTCATTCACCTAATTAAAGCCTAAGGGGCTGTTTTAGAGGTGGGCGGAGAGGGTACTCCATCACAACGTGAATAGAGTGCCCTTCTCTGCCAAACTGAAGGTCCAGCTGCCTGATTTACAGTTATGCAGACGTTAACTATGTCAGTGACGGAAACTACTTTATTTAAGCACTTTCAAAATTAAGTGTGAATATATTAAGCAATTTCAACTATATTTTTTAAATATTTTATTTTGAATATTTTATTTCATTTTACACCTATTGCAGTTTTTCATTTGCCAGAAATATTTCTATTAGGTTTTTACAGTTGTTATGTGATTATCAGTTTCATTTGAAATGCACTTTGTAGCTATGTGTCTCCCTTCATGCCCTGGAGACAACCAGAGCAGAAGAGATTAGTCATAGGACGAGTGGAGATATTTGGCAAAATGGAAGGAGATGGTGGTCCCAAACCTGTGTTTGTGTCTAAGAAACATTCATTCTCTTCAAACTCCTACCTCACCATTACTGACTAGCCATTTGGGAGAGCGTACCCACTATTCTGACAAATTTGGTAACAATGGTTGCATTGTCCCGCCCCATCAGTTCTTCCACCCATCCTACCCGCGAGTAGCCCTTCTTTTGTTTTACAGTTTTACATAACACAAACTCGACCCCTAGGTAAATGAGCACAGTTAAATTACACAAGGAAACATTCATTTTGGTAGGCACAGGGAGATTAAGTGATTTCCCCAGAATCACAGGATGTTGAGCCGACGCTGTGACTCAAACCTGGCTCCCCAGTTCCAAAGCCGCAGCTCTAGGCCAAACGTCACATCCTCTCCCAAACTGTCCTCATACATGATCAAATTTACATATATCTATATATACATACTCACTGAAAAAAACCATAGGTTTCAAGGGCGTTATAGTTAGTTGGACATTTCACTTGTACAAATGACGTCACATATTACATCACTCACGACATGGTCAGTGACATCACTCATGACATCACTGATGACATCTCAGATGACATCACTGATGACATCACTGATGACATCATCCAGTGAAAGTGTGTTTTTGTGAAATTTAAATATGTTTTATATATGTATATGTCGAGGTCGATGGAAGAATAAGTGGGTATATAAGTGTCTAAATGGATGATTTTGTTTGTGTGAAACTGATTGTATAACTGACTGATTAAGTGTACATTAGTGAATACATGGGTTAGTGAGTAATCTTTAAACTTGTAAATACCTGTATCAGTCTCTCACTGTGTATAAGTGGCAGCATGGGTTGGTGAGTAGCTATATCAGTGTCTATATAGGTTATTAGTTGGTTTTTTGAGCATTAGTATGAGTGTCTGAGTGGTTCGTTGGGGGTATTACTTTGTGCATAGATGCATGAATGAGTGAGTCACTGTTTGTATGTGTTGAAGACAGCATGTGTGCAGGACTGTATGGGTGGATGAGTGTGTGTATGGGTGTGTTGGTGAGTGAATGACTGTCTCAGTAGTGTCTTTACGAGTAACTACATATGTTTTAAACTAGTATATATGAGTATTGGTGTATGTAAGTGAGTATATGTGAGAGTGAGAGATTGGAAGAGTACATGTATAAATTAGTATGTGTTTCTATAAGTGATTGTTTAAGAGAGTAAGTATGTGTTAGTTTCTGTAGGAGTAAGTGCGGTGGTGTGTGTATAACTGTATACGCAAGTAAATGGATGTTTGATACTTTCTTTGCATGTATGACTATGTGTGTGAGTAACTATGGATGAGTGGCGGTGTGTAAGTGTATGTATAGGTGTATGAGTACATATGATGAGTGAGTGCATGTATGAGTGACTGTATAGGACTTTTGGTGAATGAGTGGATGTGTGTGTAGATCTTGGAATTAGTGAATGGGTATGTTGTAACTGGTATTGGTGTGTCCATTGTTTTGAAAATTGTATTTTGTATTTTAGAGTGTGTGTATCAAAGGTTATATTAGGGTGAGAGGAGGTCTGCCACTCTATCACAAGGATGATGTCATCAGTGATGTCATTTGAGTTGTCATCAGTGATGTCATGAGTGATGTCACTGACCATGTCATGAGTGATGTAATATGTGACGTCATCAGCAGTGCATTGCAAGGGCGTGAGTTATAGTTAGCTGAACTAACTATAACGGGGGAATTTCTATGGTTTTGTACGAGTGAAATGTCCAACTAACTATAACGTCCCTGAAACCTATGGTTTTTTCAGTGAATTTCTAAGGTTTTTTAAATACTAATTTCTATCTATAACGTGCCTGAAACCTATGGTTTTTTCAGTGAATTTCAAAGGTTTTTTTAAATGCTAATTTCTAACTATAACGTTCCTGAAACCTATGGTTTTTTAAGTGAATTTCAATATTTTTTAAATGCTAGTTTCTAACTATGCCTACAGACGTAGGACATGTGAAGAAAGAAGAAAAAACGCACAGAAAGAAGCAAAAGATATGCAAAAAGAAGCAACAGATGTCCACAAAGACGAAGAAAAGTGCAGGAAGAAGCAAGACACATGCAGAAAGACCCAACAGAGGTGCAGAAAGAAGCCTTGTTGCAAAATCATCCTGTGCCCACAAAATTTTCTGACGGGTACTAGTGGTAACTGACTCTGACTAACCAGGCCTAGAGCCAGTGCCATGCTAAAAGACACTTAGAATACAATGAAAACACCTACATACACTAGGGAACACTATGCGTTGTGGTACCCCTGTGATTAGCATGACCTCCTCTGTAAGCCCCAAGTACATAATAGGGCAGGGGGATTAAAATCTGAGTCAGAGGAGCAGAAATATTCTACTTTAACTAGTATTCACGTTTGCAGAGTGGTGGAGAAAGGGTGCTGGGCGTCCAACCAACACTCAAGAATTCCGCTGCGTAGGACTTACAGGAGGTACCAGGAGGGATTCTTGGCCCCCAAACTCCCTCAGGGCTAAATTGGACTTCATCCCCCATCCCGTAGTCTGCCACGAGGCACGTTTGCAGAGTGGTAGAGAGACAGGGGGCCATGGCCTCCGAAGACGTCCTAGCAAACCCACTGTGTGGGACTTACTGTAGGTAACAAGAAGGGTAATTGGCCCCCAAGGACATCCTTGGGGGTCAACTTCCCAAACTATTACCTCCAGTCAGTCCCACACAGCAGCATTATTAAGTACTCGTACCAGGGCATGCCCACTTTGCCCACTACTCTACAAACGCACTCCCTGGCACGCTCTTGGATGGGAATTGAAGTCCCCTTCACTGCTGGGGGTCCTTTAGGGGCCAACTAGCCTACCTTTTACCTCCAGTAAGCCCCACGCAGTGGGATTGGTGAGAGGTAGACAAAGGCCATGCCCTCTTTCTCCACCACTCTGCAAACATGCCCCCTGGCGCGTTGTAAGTTGGGGGATTAAGTCCCCTTGAATCCTATGGGTCCCTGGGGTCCAACTAGCCCTCCAGGTACCTCCAGTAAGTGCCACAGAGCTGCGTTGCAGAGAGGTGTAAAAAGGGGCGTGGCCTGGGCCACCTCTCTGCAACACAGACCTGTGGCGGTTACTGGAGGTACCAGGTGGGCTAGTTGGCCCCCAGGGCCCCTCAGGATTGAAGAGGAATTAATTCCCCAACTTAAAACGCGCCAGAGGGCGTGTTTGCACACGTCACCTCAGGCCCCGTCCCCTCCCTTCACCACTGTGTAAACACGCCCCGTGGCACGTTTTCAGTTGGGGGATTAAGTCCCCGTGAATCCTGAGGGTCCCTGGTGTCCAACTAGCCCACTAGGTACCTCCAGGAAGTGCCACAGAGCTGCGTTGCAGAGAGGTGTAAAAAGGGGCGTGGCCTGGACCACCTCTCTGCAACGCAGGTCTGTGGCGCTTACTGGAGGTACCTGGTGGGCAAGTTGGCCCTCAGGATTGAAGGGGAATTAATTCTCCAACTTAAAACGCGCCACGGGTGTGTTTGCACATATGTGACCTCAGGCCCCGCATCCTCCCTTTACCACTGTGCAAACGCGCCCGTGGCGCGTTTTTAAGTTGGGGAATTAAGTCCCCTTGAATACTGTGGGTCCCTGGGGTCCAACTAGCCCACCAGGTACCTCCAGTATATGCCAGGGAGCTGCCTTGCAGAGAGGAGTTCAGATGCCATGCCCCTTTCTACACCTCTCTGCAACGCAGCACCGTGGCACTTACTGGAGGTACCTGGTGGGCTCGTTGGACCCCAGAGACCCTCAGGGTTCAAGGGGACTTAATCCCCCAACTTAAAACGTGCCACAGGGCGTGTTTGCACACGTCACCTCAGGCCCCGTCCCCTCCCTTCACCACTGTGCAAACGCGCCCCGTAGCGCATTTTAAGTTGGGGGATAAAGTCCCCTTGAATCCTGAGGGTCCCTTGGGTCCAACTAGCCCACCAGGTACCTCCAGTAAGCGCCACAGAGCTGTGTTGCAGAGAGGTGTAAAAAGGGGCGTGGCCTGGACCACCACTCTGCAACGCAGCCCTGTGGCGCTTACTGTAGGTACCTGGTGGGCAAGTTGGCCCCCAGGGACCCCCAGTATTGAAGGGGAATTAATTCCACAACTTAAAACGCGCCGCAGGGCGCGTTTGCAGAGTATTGCTGGGAGGGGGATGGGCATCCGTCACGATCGCGTCATTTTTTTTTTCTTTTTTTAAAAAGGGGGTCTGTGTGGCCTCCCTCCTTTTCTATTTTATGGGCCCTGGGGGACCCCATGCCCCAGGGCCTGACCCCTATTTTTTTTAATTAAAAAAAACAGAGGGGAGCCATGTGGCTCCCCTCCCGAGGCCATATTTGGCCCCGGGGACCCCATACCCCGGGGCATGGCCAGTGTTTTAAAAAATATATATATATTTGGAGGGGGGCTGCGTGGCCCACCTCTTCAGGCCATTTATGGCCCCAGGGACCCCATCCCCCGGGGCCGGCCTTTGCGTGTTTTAAAAAAATATATATATATTTTATTATGGGGGAGGGGGGCCGCGTGGCCCCCTTCCCTGGCCACTTCTCAATCAATCAATCATTCAATCAAACATCTGTAGAGCGCACCACATACCCATGAGGGTCTCAGGGTGCTGGGAGGGGGGGTGCTACTGATCGAACAGCCAGGTCTTGAGTAGCCTCCTGGAGGTCAGCAGGTCTTGGGACTGTCGTAGGCTCAGTGGGAGGGTGTTCCAGGTCCTTCTGGCCCCGGGGACCCTATCCCCCGGGGCCTGGCCTCTCGTTGGGGACCGTGGGGGAGCCCCAATTCCCCCACGGTCCCTGCCGGCTCCCCGCGTCCTGCGAGAGCCGGCATTGCTTTTCCACATGGGGAGCTACTGACATGCAGCTCCCCATGTGGAAAAGCAATGTGGTTTGGATTGTGGAAGAGAGAGCAGATTGTCATAGCAAAGAGCAGTGTCCCGGGGGTGGGCACCCCGGGACACTGCAGGAGCTGGCCCTGGGGGGTGGCGGTCCCCAGGGCCATCACAGGCTCCAGGAGGGGAACCGCGCGGCCCCCCTCCTACCATTGGTAAAGCACCGGGGAGGTGGTGGTCCCCGGGGCTCGGGGGTGCATCACCGACCCCCAAATTTGAACATTAGTGCTGTGTGCCGCCCGCAAATTAAACAATAAAAGCCCCGGGGTGTGGCGGTCCCCGGGACTTGAGGGGCCTTGGAGACCCCCCCACTCATTGAAAAAGAAGCCCAGGGGGTGGCGGTCCCTGGGGCTGCAGGGGGCTGCATGCCCCCCGCAACTAATTAATCAAGCACCGGGGAGGTGGCTGTCCCCGGGGCACTGTGGGGGGGATTGGGCCCCCCCACACTTTTTTTTATCTGCCCACAGGACCTGGCCCACCCAGGGGCTAAATAATAACGAAGCGTTGGAGTCCGCGCTTCGTTTTTTTTATTTTTGCGGCAGGATCCACGGATCCTACGTGACTTTTACCGATTTAAAAAAAAAATGCTTTTTTTGGCCCTGGGGGACCTTGTGGGACCCCTTGAGCAGGCCTAGTGGGTCAGGGTGTTTCTACCCTGCCCCCTTTTCTTGTTTTACGCCTTTGTTTCCCTGTTTTCTTGTGCCTCGGTTACCGAGGCACAAGATGGCTGCCAACACTTCCTGGTTTGGAGTGTTGACAGCCAATTAGAATAAAGCTTGTGGTCGGGAGGGTCCGCGGATCCTCCGTGCCTCTAAATATCAAAACTTTTATTTTGTGATTTTCTCAGCAACTACTGAACGGATTTACACCATTTTAAAAAAAAGGTCTCTTTCTGAGCCAAGGAATAAGTTTGTGCCAAATTTGGTGTAATTCCGTTCAGCAGTTTCGGCTGTAACCGTGTCTAAAGTTTCCTATGGGAAATTGATTTTCCGACCACTATTTCTTTAAATTTCTCAGGCACTACTGAACGGATTTACACCATTTTAAAAAAAGGTCTCTTTCTGATCCAAGAGCTACCTTTTTGCCAAATTTGGTGTAATTCCGTTCAGCTGTAGCGTGTCTATATTTTCCTATGGGAATTAACATGGAGAAAACACGTTTTGGGACCCCCTTTTTTCTCGGTCCCCGCTTGCCGAATCACCCCAAAACTTTCAAGATAGGAGCTGACCGGAGCGCCCCACTAGTTTTGAAACTTTCGTGAAGATTCATCAACCGGCGCCAAAGTTATTGGAAAAAAAAAAATGCTTTTTGAATAGAAACAAGGTCCTAACTATAACTACCTACTGGCGACCGCCAGTAGGTAATATACTTTCATCCTGACCCGATAATCCAGCAACCTTTTTGTTAATTCCATTTCTAAAATGACTACCAGGGGCGGCTCCACCGCTAAGCCGGTGGAGCGTCACCCTACTGCCTTAAGAGCATTGTAGAGGAAAAATAAAATGATAATAACGAAATGTTATCATATTATTTTTCCATTCCTAAATGCAAGGAGAGGCAGATCTAGCCAGAGCAGGGGCCAGGGGAGGAGTGATGAGCACACTCAAAGTGCACATGAATGTTTGACCAGCCGTCTTGGGCTGACCAAACATTCATGCGCACTTTGCGTGTTCCCCACCAGGCTGCATTACATAGCCTGGTGGAGAACATGTACAGGCTCCCTTTTCCCGCCTTAGCGCTGAACCACGGCACTCAGACCAATCACAATGCTGCAGTGCTGCATTGTGATTGGCTTAGAGGATCTTAGGGGAACCAATCACAACGCTGTATTGCGCTGTGATTGGCTTAGGAAGCCCGGGTGCTTCCTGTGATGAGGAGAGGCGGCGGCTGGTGACGCGACCAACAGGTAAGTTTTCTCTATTTTCTATTTATTTTATTTTTTTCTACCCTCCTCCCTCTACCACCATTCCCTACCAGCCGTCACAGTGGCGTACATTGGCTGTGAGTAAAAGCAAGCACAATGGATGCAAAAAAAAGTTTTAGCACATGCACATAAGAGGTATTTTCAAAAACAGATGGTAACTCAAGTAGAGTCATTAGAGAAACTAATCGTGGTGTATTAGTGATATGTAGACAAAATAGTCTACTTCCCGCTATTGCTACAGAATTGTGGCATACATTTTCAACTCAGTGAAGAAAGAGAGAAGTTATGGAAAAAAGTCAAGGTAAATGGCATTAGATTCACAGAAGCACTGAAGATTGAAAGAAAAGGTAAATGGAGGGAGGAATGATGAATGAAGCATTTATGGTTCATTAGACCTCAGACAAGGGGTTTGCATGGGATTAGTGCACCTTTGACCATTGAATTTTTTTTTTTTTTTTATAAGTTTTTATTTATTCATTTTCAATAACAATAGTTATGGCAAAACATACATCAGAGGATTAATTGACAAATCAGTACTAAGAAAACAACAGAAGCTATAGAAGATGTCAGGCATTACCTATTAACTAAACAAGATCAGAATACATAATAGCAGATATGTCAAAAGCAAACATTGTTCACCCTATCCGGTAAATACTGGCGCCCATATTTTCTTCCCCATTTCGCGTCTCCTGCGACCTTTTAATCTGTATACCGCTGATTCCATGCTATATATAGCAAGTAACCTAGCCCTCCAATTTATAAACATAGGGGGGGGGGTCGGGGTTAATCCATTTAGATGTAATACCTGCTCTCAAAATGGCCATTGTAATAAAAACTAAGCCTATTTCCGATCTGGTCCACCCCGCCATGTTCTGAGTCCGATCTATCCCCAGGATCACTAGGCCAGATGTTATTGAGATCACCTAGCCAAGGGTCTGGCCCAAGAATAATTCAATGTTTTGTAGATATTTAACAAGCTTAGGACAGGCAAAGAACATGTGGATCGTATCAGCAGCCAGTGCCCCACATCTGCTACATGAATTCCCACGTGACCCAGACCACTTAGAGATTTTTCCCGGGGTGTATTATAAATCGAAGGCCGACATATAATGTTGGGCCCTCAAGCTGCCAGTTATTAAAATCTGATTAGCCAATTCCAGAGATACTTCCAAATCAGTGCCCTCCTGTCCAAATTTCCTGTGCCATCTATCATTCTGGATAGCTAAGTCGTCAGGAAGACTGGATAGCAGCATTTGATAGATTTTCCCAATCCGGGACCTAGTCTCTAGAATACCCACCAGGGGTAGTTTCCCAAACTTGACCCTCCCCTGTGTCAAGGTTTTAGCCAAGAAACTTCTAATCTGTAAAAACTTAAAGAAATGTCTCGTGGGGAGCCCAAACTTTTCTTGTAGTTTAGAGAACAAGGTAATTTGACCATCACAAAAAAAATCCCCCAAAACATTAATTCCAAGAACCCCCCAGCTGGTGGTTATCTGGTCTTGAAAGATTGGAGGTAAAAGCCCATGTGAAAACAGAGAGTAATGAGCATTTATATTCGAGATACCAAGCCGATCCCGCATTTTTTTCCAGATAGCGTAAGCGGATTGAATAATTTAAAATTTTGTTTTCTTATAACAGCTTGGTTCGATAACTTTTGTTAAACAATTTCGAGCATCCTCCCCAAGTAAGTCTTCATAAATAGTAGGTCTGACTGATTCCGGGACTACTGCCTTAGCCCCGACCAGCAATATCCCTATTTGTTGTAATAGTGCTGCCCAGTGATATAGCATTAGAGAAGGTAGTCCCCAACCCCTCCTGAGTCTTGGAAGAATTTGCCATTTAGCTGCCCTTCTAGCTTTATGATTTCCCCATAAAAATCTAGTACATACTCTTTCTGCTCTAGAAATACACGAAGCCGGGAATTCTAGGGGTATGGTCCGAAACAAATATAAAAATTTGGGGAAAATCAACATTTTAATGACATTGCACCGTCCGTGCATCGAGAGATGCAGGTGATCTAATCTTGCAAGTATCTGATGAGTATTTTTTGTATTCAGCAATAAATTCATCTCCGGTATCTGCTCGACGGCAACCGTGATCTTCACACCCAAATAAGTTGCTGCCGATACGGTTGGAATATCTTCCGGCATTGAGATGTCCGAGCCTATGACCTGGGTTTTGTCGGCATTTAACTTATAACCGGAAACAGAACCAAACTGTTTCGCCAGAGCATACACTACAGGAAGAGCAGATCTTATGTCGACCGTAAAAATGGCAACATCGTCAGCATAGGCTAGTGCTTTAAAAGCAACGCCATTGACCATAGCCGCTTTGATCTACAAATTGGTGTCCAGTTAGATAAGGAAAGGCTCAATATATTTTGAAAATAATAACGGGGAGCAGGGACACCCTTGGCAGGTTCCTCTGCTTATAGAGAATGAATTGGACTCTTGTCCAGAGATCCGAATACGGGCCTCAGGAGAAACATACAAAGCCTGTATTGCTACGAAAAATTCCTGCGGGAGCCCTTTGGTCTTTAGCATCAGCCATAGAATCCCCCAGGAGACCCTGTCGAACGCCTTCTCTGCGTCCAACAGGATCATCCCCAAGGGTGACTTAGAAGCCTGGGCCCAATCAAACAAGGCTATTGCCCGCCTAACGTGGTCTGATGTATCACAACCTGGGATAGAGCCGTGTTGGTGGATGGACACCAGGGGAGCGATAACCTTTCCGGGGCCTTAACGCAATTATTTTAGAATAGATCTTGCTGTCAGCACATATTAAAGAAATAGGTCGGTAGGATGAGGGACTAAGTTTTGGCTTATCCTTTTTTTTGAAGACTACAATAGTAGTTTTGTGCCATGAGTCGGGAGTCTGCCCCTTCTGAGCTCGTAGAAACAGAGATTCAAGCTCGCCATAAAGAGTTTGTCTAAATGTACGAAAGAATTCCAGAGGTAATGAATAGGGGCCTGCAGCCTTACCAGCCGCCAATGAGGTTATGGCAGATTTGATCTCCTCCACAGAAATCGGGGCAGAAAGCATCTCTCTCTGTTCCGGAGTGACCTTAGAAGTTACATAGTCGCTGAGGAATTCCTCCCCTGACATTGCTGAAGGATCTCTCTCAGTGGAATAGAGCCCCTGGTAAAAAGCCTGAAAGACCTCCAAGACCTTTGCCGGCAAATCCTGAATCTGCCCCCTTTGATCTTTTATTCGGCAGATTCTATTAGAAACTCTCCCTTGTTGTAAGCGTTTAGCCAACAATCTGCCAGTGTTTTCACCAAATTCGTATACGTCAGCCCGATGTTGAATACATTTAATAGCAAGTTCCTACCCATAATGTTGGTGTATCTTAGTTCTTACAGCTGCAATCTGCAGTTGACATTTCTCTATTTTCTGCAGAACTCCAATTACCCGGATAAGCTCTTCCTCAGCTTCCCGAAGCTGACCCACCCAAGCATTGATTTTCTCTTTTATCGTCCTCTGTTGATGAAGGGAGAAACTAAGGGTCTCCCACCTCACCGCTGCCTTAAAGGCATCCCAAACTACTAACTCAGATGCAGTGCCCTTATTCCTGCCAAAAAACTCTACGATCCACCTAGCCATATATATATACAATATTCCTGGTCTAGTAATAACTTTCTATCAAATGTCCAGGTTGCCACAGCTTGTATCGTACTACTAGATGGAAGTTGAATTACTATCGGATTGTGGTCTGATATTAATCTAGGGAAGAGCTCACAGTTAATCCTTTCTGCAATTAAATTAGATACCAAAAGTAATCTAATCGTACAAATTTACAGTGAGGGGCAGAGAAGTACATATACCCGGGCTCAGCCTGTCGCTGTCTTTGTCAGATATCAACCAAACCATGTTCCTGACAGAGCCCCTGTAGAGCCTTAAATTGCTTCTAAAATTGCCCATCGACCTAAGTTGTCTTCCTTAACACGCTTGCTCATTAATATGCCGTGCCTTGCCATTATAGCTACCCCACGGGTGGTTGTAGCTTGTCGAGTGCATGCAAGGAGATCAAGACCCAGATCTTTTAACTAACCTCGATTGTTCTAGGAGATATGAGTTTCCTGAAGGCATAATACGTTAATCCGCATATACCTAACAAGATTCGCGAGTATACCTCTCTTTTTCCTGTCGTTAAGGCCGCAACAATTTAAAGAGCAAACTCAGATATAGTTGCTCCTATCCGTCATCCCTAAAATTTTCTGCTAACAGCGCATAGTAGCACAGACACTCTGCCACAAATTTTCTTAAAAACATTTAAAAAAAGAAAGCTTATCTAGATGCTGATTATTGGCAAAGTTGCAATGATTGCCATAACTACACATGTGAGAAAATACCTGTTTTCCCCCAGCCCCGCTCAATGACGAACTGACGGGCATCCGACCCTTCTTTGACCTCAGGAATAACCAAAATTCGCAAATTACTTCGCCTAGCCCGATTTTCAAGATCAGCCAGTTTCAACAAGGTATCATCTCTTATAAATTGCATTGATTCAGTCTTATTCTTCTGCATGGCCAGCTCATCTTCCAGCTGGGAGATCCTGGCTTCTGCCTCTCCAATTCTTGCTGCGAAGTCCGAGCATGTCTTAGCAATCCCACAAATGGAGTTTTGCAATTTCCTACAGGCACCTTCTGTCCAAGAACTCTCGGCCCTTGTTTACTCCCGGTGGGCCCTAATGTCTTAATATATTGTGGAGAGTGTAATTTTTTCGGGACAATTAGGCTTGATGCCAGGTTCTACGGATATTTCTCCATTTCCTTTATTCTCTTTTCCCCCCAGATCTGGCGAGTAGGAGTAGTCCCAAGTCATGATACCGATGGCCTCCTCAACCGATGTAGGGAAGGCGGGAAGATCTCTCAGTTTCCTTACTGTCCCAGGATTAAGCAAGGATCTATCATTCTCTTCTTCCCAATGTAGACTGCTTGTGTCGCTCCCTTCACAAGCCCAATCTTTATCATGACTGTCGTCTTCAGAGGAATTAGAGTGATCTGATAAAGAAAAAAATTTGTCAACAACATCCTCTTCCCTGCCGGTAAGTTAGTTGCCTTCTCTCTGGGTGGCCATACTAGCTTGATGAATTATGTCGGAACCCCCTGTATCCTGACCATTGCGTAAGGGGACTCCGTTTCCCATAATGCATTGGGGTTGCTGTGTAAGTATTGTGCAGTCTATTGCCTCCGAGGGTAGAGCTTCCGTAATGCCACCAAACTCACCACTTGCGTCAGGGAGACTGATCGCCTTCAGCTGCTCCCCCCCCCTGAATCGGCACCCCTCCAGCAGCAGCATCACCAACAACGCTGTCATCCTGGGTCAGAGCTACGAGCGCCGCCGTTTCTTCTTGCACCAAAAGAGCTGACTCAGCTATTCTTTCTGATGGAGATAAGCTGGCACCACCAGCTGCATTGCCAGATATTTTACTTCTAGCGGTCTGTGCCTTAAACAGCGCTGGCACAGTTTGCTTACCGCGAGTAGCGGTTCTGTTCCTGCCCACCTTTGACTGCTCACCGGAGCCCGGTATCTCAACTACAGACCGGCGATTCGCGGCTTCAGAGCTTCCTCCGTCACCAGCACCGACAGAAGCTGTCTTCCCCGAGTTATCCGAGCCAGCCAGCATGCCGTGCCCCCTGAGACTCCTGCTACTCGTCTTCGGCGGCATTGCCACAGAATCCTCTGTCAGTGTAACTAATGGAGACGAAACAGTTACCGGGCTATACAGACTCCGGGACGCCAGACGACAAGGGAGCGGGACTCCCCACAGCCAGAGCCACCATCTCCAAATCATCCACACAGACACAAGGCTGGTAAGATATGTAAGCGGTGTCTATTTCCTCATATGTCCAGTTTTTACCCCTCACGAAGCAATGTTCAGAATCGCGGTAGGAATAGGTCTAGCAGGAGAGAGTAAGTGGTCAGCTCACTCTGCCGCCCAAACGGGCGCCATCTTGCCTTGACCATTGAATTGTAAGGTAGCTACGTAGAAAGATACTGAACAAGCATAAAACACAGCTAAGAGGGATAAGAAATAAGATATCTTTTGCCACTATCACAACTTCAACAACTTCTAAAAGTATACATGCCAGTTCATGCTACATATTGTTCTACAACTTTGGTTAGGTAGGACAAGAGCAACGGAGAAGAGTGTGAGGCAGTGTCCTTGTTAGACGGCGACCTCAGAGGAGCCCGGAAAGGGGATCCTGACTACCCTGAGACCCACCCTCAAAGTATCGTAGCCGGGCACTGGCGGGAGATTCCCCAGGGGGAGGATTCTCGCAACTAGGATCGTACTTCTGGCACCACACGACACAGAGGGACCACACTGGTTATTCTCAGAACAAGCTTTATCAAACAGGTATCACTGCAAATATGTACAAGGTGAGCACGGGCTCAAGAGTCTCGGAAAGGTAGGGGGTAGCGGGACTGTCGTTGGTAACGGTTCAAAGCAGGGACGTACCCGGCGCACAGCTCACAATCCTCGAGCTGGGGGATACGTGGTCGGAGGTGGGGTCCGGCGGGACCGTGAGAGTTTGGGGGAGCCGCGAGTCACTCAGCAGGGCTCAGGTACAAGTTCGGAGGTCTTACGATCTTCAGGGAGCCGCGAGTCACTCAGCAGGGCTCAGGTACAAGTTCGGAGGTCTTATGATCTTCAGGGAGCCGCGAGTCACTCAGCAGGGCTCAGGTACAAGTTCGGAGGTCTTACGATCTTCAGGGAGCCGCGAGTCACTCAGCAGGGCTCAGGTGAGTTCCAGTTCCAGGAGCTGCGACCACGTCAGCAGGCTCTCGTTGTTCCAGCGTCGAATCTGCCGGACAGCCCCAGAGCACCCCTTGTTATAGTTCGACCCCTCTTTGATGTCCGGAGTCTGTGCAGGCAGGGGTCTTGTCACCTGGGGGTCGCTTGTCGGGATTTCCTGCTATAGTCTTTTGATCCTTTCAGGGCCGGGTCGGGAGGAGTCCCAGACACCCAGCAGGCGTGGAGCCAGCCCTCAGGGAGGCCGGAGGGCCGATCGAAACCCATCGTCCCGGGGGAGTTCAGAGGTGCGATAGAAACTGCTCCTCCCTCTCTCATCCCCTGGAAGCGTGATGTCCTCCAGCCGGAGTGGCGCCTCTATGCCCGGGTCGCGCTGGGGCCGGGCGGCCATCTTGGTGCATGAAGTGGGCACGCGGGCCCGGGGTGGCCGAAAGGGGAGAGGCCAGGGACGGAGATGTCCGGGTCGGTGCGTGTGTCCTGGTGGGGAGGTTCGGCCGGGCCGGGGGCTTGGGCTGTAGGTACCAGGTTTCGGTGGTGTGGGGGTACGGAGGGCCATTCTACGAGGCCGGGTCCAACACGCGTCCCCCCCAGCTGAAAGCCGGAGAGAACTGCCCATCAGCTTGGGGGGTTCTCTTCGCTGAGGCGGAAGAACCGGGAGAGGCCGTCAGCATTGGCGTGGTCCGTACCAGGGCGGTGTTCCACGGTGAAATCCATCCCCTGGAGGGAGATTGACCACCGCAGTAGCTTGGGGTTTTCTCCTCGCATCTGCATGAGCCAACGTAAGGGCCGATGGTCAGTTTGGACTCTGAAATGGGTGCCAAACAGGTAGGGTCGTAGCTTTTTGAGTGCCCAGACCACGGCAAAAGCTTCGCGCTCTATGGTGCTCCATCTTTGTTCTCGGGGCAACAGCCGCCGACTGAGGAAGGCGACGGGCTGGTCTAGGCCTTGGTCATTTACTTGGGACAGGACGGCCCCAATGCCATGCTCGGAGGCATCGGTTTGGACTATGAACTCCTTGGCGTAGTCGGGAGCCTGGAGGACGGGGGCAGTACACATGGCCCTTTTTAGGGCATCGAAAGCTTCCTGGCAGGCAGCCGTCCACTGCACTTTCTTTGGCTGTTTTTTAGACGTGAGTTCTGTGAGAGGGCCGACAAGGCTGCCATACCCCCGAATGAATCTTCGGTAGTAGCCCGTGAGTCCCAGAAAGGCTCGGACCTCCGTCTGGGTGATGGGTGGTTCCCAGGCCAGGATGGCGTCGATCTTTGGCTGTAGCGGGGCGACCTGGCCACTCCCGACCTGGTGCCCCAGGTAGACCACGGATCCTTGCCCGATCTGGCACTTGCTGGCTTTTATGGTGAGGCCTGCCTGGCGCAGGGCGGTTAGCACTCTCCGGAGGTGCTGGAGGTGCTCACTCCACTCTGAACTGAAGACAGCGATGTCGTCCAGGTATGCCGCGCTGAACTGTTCTAGCCCGGCCAGGACTCTATTCACCAGTCGCTGGAAAGTGGCCGGGGCATTTTTCATCCCGAAGGGCATTACGCGGAAGCGGTAGTGCCCATCGGGGGTGGAGAAAGCGGACCGCTCTTTGGCCCCTTCGGTGAGCGCAATCTGCCAGTATCCGCAGGTGAGGTCGAATGTGCTGAGGAACCGGGCTGCCCCTAGTCGGTCAATGAGTTCGTCGGCTCGTGGAATGGGGTGGGCATCGGCTCGGGTAACGTCATTGAGCCCCCGGTAGTCCACGCAGAATCGGAGCTCGGGGGCGACACCAGGGGCCGCTGCCTTCGGGACCAGGACCACGGGGCTGGCCCAGGGACTGTCAGAGGGCTCGATCACCCCCAGGGTCAACATCTTCGAGACTTCCGCTTGAATGCAGGACCGGACCCGGTCAGGAACCCGGTAGGCTCGGTGTCTCACCGGCGGGCTGTCCCCGGTGTCCACATCATGAACACACCAGTTGGTGACCCGGGGGGTCAGGGAGAAGAGGTCAGAAAATTGTCTTAGGAGCTGGCGGCAGTCCGCTTGTTGCTGGGCAGTGAGGGCTGGGGAGAGGTTCACTCCTTCCACGGAGCCATCCTGCTCCTTGATACACAGGAGGTCCGGGAGGGGATCCGACTCATCTTCGGCCCCGTCATCGGTGGCCAGCAGGATGCTCAGTTCTGTCCGCTGGAAGTGAGGCTTGAGGCGGTTCACGTGCAGGACCCGGAGGGGATCCCGAGGGGACTGGACGTCCACCAAGTAGGTGACTTGGCTCTTCTTCTCGACCACTTTGTAGGGCCCAGTCCATCGGTCCTGGAGAGCGCCAGGCTTCACTGGGGCCATGACCCACACCTGCTGGCCCCGTCTGGAACTCGACCAGAGTAGCATTCTGGTCGTACCAGCGCTTCATTTCTTCTTGACTCGCCTCCAGGTTGGCCTCGGCCAGTTCTCGGAACCTCCTGGTCTGGTTCCGGAGGGCCAGGACATATTGGAACACATCTCGGGGGGTGGCCTGGGGTGCTGCCTCCCACCCTTCCTTAACTAAACTGAGGAGACCTCGGACGGGGTGCCCATAGAGTAATTCAAACGGGCTGAACCCTAAGGACTTCTGGGGGACCTCCCGGTAAGCGAACAAGAGGCAGGGGAGCAGGACGTCCCACTTACGCCGGAGGGGCTCTTCTAGGCCAGCGATCATCCCTTTCAAAGTCCTATTAAACCTCTCTACTAGGCCGTTCCCTTGGGGATGGTACGGGGTGGTGAACTTATAGGACACCCCACATTGTTGCCACAGGGACGTCATGTACCTGGATATAAAATTAGTGCCGCGATCGCTCACGACCTCGCGGGGGAAACCCACCCTGGAGAAGATCCCCATCAGGGCCCGGCCCACCACGGGGGCCGTAATGGTGCGTAGGGGAATAGCCTCTGGGTAGCGGGTGGTGTGGTCCACTAGGACCAAGATGAAACGGTGACCTTGGGATGTGGGGGGGTCCAGTGGCCCCACGATGTCGATCCCGACTCGTTCGAAGGGGGTACTGACGACCGGGAAGGGTTGGAGGGGAGCCTTGCGCTTCCCCCCACTCTTCCCACTGGCTTGGCACGTGGGGCAGGACTTGCAGTGGGCTTCTACCGCTGCTTTCATCTTAGGCCAATAAAAGTGGGTCACGAGACGGCTGTAGGTCTTGTCCTGACCCAGGTGACCGGCGAGGGGGACATCGTGGGCTAAGCCCAGGAGGAAATCCCGGAAGCGGAGAGGTACCACCAGTACCCGTCCGGATCCCAGCTCCACTGATTTCTGCTCACTATACAGGACGTTATTCTCCCAATAGATTCGGTGCGTTCCGGTCTGGTCACCTGCGGCTTGGCCCTCGGCCTGGCGCCGCAGCCCGACCAGGGAAGGACAGGTGGCTTGCTCCCGGCAAAATTCTTCTCGGGTGGGCCCGCCCTCGTGGCGCCAATGGGCCAACTCGGGTAGATCCCCCAACTCGGGGACCGGGGCGGGGTCGGATGGTGCGGGTTCGTCGCTGACGACGGACCCGTCCGATGGGGGAACGGGAGGACCCTCGGCGGGGACGGTGCTGGCTACTCTGACCGGGGTGCTCTCGATTTCTCTCCGGGGAGTGAGTCGGGCTGTCATCGATCGGGTGGTGGCACACACCCACTCGGGGAGTCCCATCATTCCTAGGTGGGCCTTGCGCTCTACGTGCTTCCAGGGGGAACTCTCCAGGTCGTTCCCTAAGAGGCAGTCGACCGGCTGGGAGGTTCTTACGGCCACCTTGAGTTTGCCTATCACCCCTCCCCACTCAAATGGCACCAGGGCCACCTGACACATACTTTCCCTATTGTCTGCAGATATTACGGGGCAAAAGACATTGGGGAGGATCTGCTCCTCGGGAACTAGGTGCCTGAGGACACCGGTGATACTGGCCCCGGTGTCCCGCAGGGCCTCTACCTGGTGGCCATTGATCTTGACGAGCTGCCCATATTTCTGTGTGTTGGACGGTAGGAGGCTACCAGGGATCATTTCCCTATCTCCCAGGGATACTAGGGCCATCGCGGCTGGTTCCCACTCCTCGGCTTCCTCAACCTCCTCCCCTAGGGCTACGTTGGCTATCTGTCTCGCAGGGGTGACTTGGGTGGCCATGGGGCACTCTGGGTCATTGGCGTAGTGCCCGGGTTTCTGGCAGCGGAAACATGTGACGGTCACCCGGTGTCCCCGTCTCCCGGGGGGCCCTGTTACTGGTGGGGGGGGCGCCGGGAAAGGTGGAGGTGGTGTCTTCGGGTGGCTAGGCTGGGACTCCCTTGGCCCTCCCTGGTTCCCTCCCCCTCTCTGGCGGGGTGGTCCCTGACTGGTTCGGGGGTACTCTCCTACCATGCCCCGGGAGACCCGGGTGTTGGTCCAGCGGTCGGCCTCCACGGCCAGCTTCCGGGGATCTGTGAGCTTGCTATCCAGCAGATGTTGACGTAGCTCTACGAAGCAGTTCGCAGCCAGATGTTCCCATAACATGAGGTCAGTGAGTTCGGCAAGGGTGGTGACTTTGCTGCCCTTGACCCACCCATCGAAGGCCCGACTAAAAAAGTTTACATACTCCACCCAGGTGGTGCCCGGGATCTTCCTGCAGTCCCGGAACCGTTGGCGGTACATTTCTGGGGTGAGGCCGTATCTTGTGAGGAGAGCCTCTTTCATGTGGCTGTAGGAGGTCTGCAGGGATAGGGGTAGGTCGAGCAGGGTGTCCCTTCCTTCGCTCAGAAACCGTCCCCACAACCCCGCCCCCCAGTCCTTCTGTGGAATCCGATGGGAGGTCATGGCGACCTCGTAGGCCCGAAACCATTGCTGAATGTCATCGTTTTTATAATATTCTTTGACCACATCCTTGGGGATGTGGACCTTCTGTTCCGCTGGGGGGGCCGTCTCTCGGTTCCCCGAGGGCCTCCCGTCCTCATTTCGGGCCTTGAGCTCGAGTTCCTTTAAGCTCCGCTCGTGCTCCAGTTGGAGCTTTCTTCCTTCGTGCTCCCGTTGGAGTTTCTTTTCTTCCAGTTCGCCTTGTACACGCATTTGCTCTACTGCTAGCTTCTTCTCCGCTAACTTCAATTCGCCCTCGATTTTGAGTTTGGCTAACTCGAGTTCATGACTGCGGCTTCTCTCTCTGTCCGCGAGCTCTTCCGGGGATAGGCCCCCGTCTGGTACGATGCCTCGCACCTGATTGCTACTGCTTTCATTTTGGGGGGGTTCGGCTTCGTCGGGGCGCTCCCCCGTGCCTTCCGGGCGGGAGGCCCCGGTCTCCACCCAAGTTTTCAGTGCTTTCTGCAAGTCTTCTTTAGTGTTGAGGCCAGTGGTAGCGATTTTGAGTTCTTTGCAAAATTGTTTTAGCTCTTTGTGTGTGTATTCTTCCAGATGCTCCACCTGGAACACTCTGTTGGCGTTGGTTTCTGCGGAGCTCGTGGCGCTTCCTTCTGCCATCTTTGTTGGTCGTGCGTCCGTCGTTTACTGTACGATCTCTAGGTGATGGGCCCGAATCCCGTCGCTTGCCACCAATGTTAGACGGCGACCTCAGAGGAGCCCGGAAAGGGGATCCTGACTACCCTGAGACCCACCCTCAAAGTATCGTAGCCGGGCACTGGCGGGAGATTCCCCAGGGGGAGGATTCTCGCAACTAGGATCGTACTTCTGGCACCACACGACACAGAGGGACCACACTGGTTATTCTCAGAACAAGCTTTATCAAACAGGTATCACTGCAAATATGTACAAGGTGAGCACGGGCTCAAGAGTCTCGGAAAGGTAGGGGGTAGCGGGACTGTCGTTGGTAACGGTTCAAAGCAGGGACGTACCCGGCGCACAGCTCACAATCCTCGAGCTGGGGGATACGTGGTCGGAGGTGGGGTCCGGCGGGACCGTGAGAGTTTGGGGGAGCCGCGAGTCACTCAGCAGGGCTCAGGTACAAGTTCGGAGGTCTTACGATCTTCAGGGAGCCGCGAGTCACTCAGCAGGGCTCAGGTACAAGTTCGGAGGTCTTATGATCTTCAGGGAGCCGCGAGTCACTCAGCAGGGCTCAGGTACAAGTTCGGAGGTCTTACGATCTTCAGGGAGCCGCGAGTCACTCAGCAGGGCTCAGGTGAGTTCCAGTTCCAGGAGCTGCGACCACGTCAGCAGGCTCTCGTTGTTCCAGCGTCGAATCTGCCGGACAGCCCCAGAGCACCCCTTGTTATAGTTCGACCCCTCTTTGATGTCCGGAGTCTGTGCAGGCAGGGGTCTTGTCACCTGGGGGTCGCTTGTCGGGATTTCCTGCTATAGTCTTTTGATCCTTTCAGGGCCGGGTCGGGAGGAGTCCCAGACACCCAGCAGGCGTGGAGCCAGCCCTCAGGGAGGCCGGAGGGCCGATCGAAACCCATCGTCCCGGGGGAGTTCAGAGGTGCGATAGAAACTGCTCCTCCCTCTCTCATCCCCTGGAAGCGTGATGTCCTCCAGCCGGAGTGGCGCCTCTATGCCCGGGTCGCGCTGGGGCCGGGCGGCCATCTTGGTGCATGAAGTGGGCACGCGGGCCCGGGGTGGCCGAAAGGGGAGAGGCCAGGGACGGAGATGTCCGGGTCGGTGCGTGTGTCCTGGTGGGGAGGTTCGGCCGGGCCGGGGGCTTGGGCTGTAGGTACCAGGTTTCGGTGGTGCGGGGGTACGGAGGGCCATTCTACGAGGCCGGGTCCAACAGTCCTTTATTGACACCTCTGATGGAACTGACACTGACTAAGATTAATTGAAGTGCTAGCATTATTAAGTGCCGCTCTTTCCCTTCCTTCTGAATTCAGTGAAAGTGTGGTCTAAAGGAGACAGGGGCAGGTGACTTGCTTATCTTGGGGTGAAGACAGTGGAGTGGTCAGTGCCTAATGTATCGGTCAATCATGAACACCTACTGCCCTTTCCACTTCAACATTCACTCTTACTCTGTGGGTCCAGGATTTTGGAATGGGCAATCAACAGCAGAGGCTTGTTAATAGGTGATAATGCCCCATTCAGAGGGTAATACTATAACCGTATAGCCCACCGTAGCGGGCTATACCGGCTATTAAAGGCCCGCTGCAGCTTTAAAGGCCCGATCCAAAGGCGAGGGACTTTAACAAAGCAGCGGGACTTTAATAGCCGGTATAGCCCTGCTACGAAGGGCTATAAGGCAATTGAACATTCGGCCACTAGAGGGCAGAATGTTCTAACAAATAAAACAAAGCCTTCAGGGAGCGCGAGGGGATTCAAATCCCCTCAGGCTCCCTGAAGCCTTTGTTCACAGCCAGAGCTGTGAACAAAGAAACATTGGAATGTTGGCGCTCCGGGCTTATACCAGCCATTATAAGCCCAGAGCTACTCCATTGTTTTCAATGGAGCTTCCAAAATTCCAATGTTCTAACACTTATTAGAACATTGGAATGTGGAGCACTCCATTGTAAACAATGGAGTGCTCCATGCTTCTACGGGCCGGTAAAGGCCCGCAGAGCAACATTCCAATGTTTTAGAAAAGCCTCTCGAAGTTCGAGGGGATTTAAATCCCCTCGAGCTTCGAGAAGCCTTTGTCTAATTTGTAAAAACATTCTGCCTTCTAGTGGCAGAATGTTCTAATAGCCTTATAGCCCTTCGTAGCAGAGCTATACCGCTATTAAAGTCCCGCTGCTTTTGTTAAAGTCCCTCGCCTTCGGCTCGGGCCTTTAACGCTGCAGCGGGCCTTTAATAGCCGGTATAGCCCGCTACAGCGGGCTATAAGGCTATAATAACATCTGTAAAGCAGACTGAGTATCCCCATAGACAACGATTAATAGGTTATTATAGTAAAGTTAGTAGAATGTTTTACTCCCCCATCAATGCTTATGTTACTAATAACGCCTTCATAACTCTCTATGAATGACTGATAAATGATTTTACACATTCGGAATAAGTTCAGAGTTTAACTTGTTGTACACCAATGTACAGGTCAGCTGCTTTCTAACAAGAAAGTCAATGATAATGAGTAAATGCAAATTTAATTCACACGAAGGTGCTCCTAGATGGTGGTTGTGTTATATGTGAGCATTTCTTACTGATATTTTAATTAGGACTTGCATAGCTCACAAACTGCCATTACTATGGCATCCCAGCATCTTTTGTGGTGCTGGGGTAACACTTTCCAAAGGCATCCCTGCTCCGGCAATGACGGCGTGAGCAGGCAGCCCATCACAGTGCCAGGCAAACCAATATATCAAATTCTCAATTAAATGTAGAATGTACCTGATCCCATATTGAATTGACTACTCAGTTTATGGGAGGCACTCTACAGCTCTCTGCTCCCTTAAACCATTTCTTAAGAGTGCAATATTTCATTCCGATGCAGGGATCACAATCTATGCACAGCTGAGACCAACCATCAATTTTACCAGACTGACTATTTTGAAATGCAAAGTCTTTCTTTATTCACAGAAAATGTCCAACCTGCTTAGCAAGAAAAACATATTGCCTTAGACTCAATCAGATATGGTTTAGGATTGTGACAGATTTTCAGAACCTTTTTAGTCCACTCATCGCTGACTGTCAAATTGCTGAAAATTGATAGCAGGTAAATACTGATGGATCCACCCAGACTGACCGGCACTCACATTAGACCATAAACTGGGGGGTCTTTTCACGAGTGCCGCCAGGTAGTGGTGTCTATTCCTGGCACAGGATATGCATCGAGGGAGAAACGAACAATCGCCCTCGCACATGTATCATCAGTGGTCTGATTTTTCTTTTCATTTGGTGATCAGACATGTTGGGTACCTTCAATGGTGAAGCGGTGCCTTCAACCCTAGATTCAGCGCCTATTATTGGGCGATTTCACCCCCTCTAATTTATTATTCTAATATTTAGCTGCCTTATTCAGGAATTGAACTACCCTCCACACGCCTCTTCCTCTAACCCTTTGAAAAGTGTGCTTGCATGTGTGGGTTAGAAGCACTGAGCAATCCTGCATCCTTTCCATCCAGAAATCTGAAGCCAGTATGCTGGCATTGGGCTAACGCTGCCCCCTAGCTCAAATATTAGGGAAAGTTACCTACCCTTTTCCACCCTGGGAACACAGTTTCAAACTTTCTTAAGTAGAACTTTATAAATGTTTCCCTGTTCTGTACACTTTGCATTTGCTCATCTACAACCTTCCATGGAGCTACGCGATAGGAAGGGAGTTCTTTATCACATGTTAGGCCATTAGGTAACGGCAACAGGAGGTAAATCCTGCCAGGGCGCAATCCTTCCATCAATTGGTCCCATCTTCTAGCTACCACTGCAGTCCACACACCCACATTCTATTGAATCTTACACTAGCAGCATTCCAGACACAGGCTCAGACCTACAGGGAATGAGGACAGATAGGATGCTACATGAGCTCTGCACTGCTTTCTCCCCCTTATGCAAAGCAACTGAGCAATTTTTCCCTATCAAGCGCACAAGGAAATCAGTGTCCAGCGTTGGACTGTGAAGAGATCACTCTGAAAACTGGTGTTAGCAGATGTGTTTACTAGAAATGCTATTTTCACACTTCTGAATGCCCTGCAAATGCACGCTCTCCCTAAGCATCACATCCTGGTTTCGCTGGCCTCCCTGCACTGTACGAAGAGGGGCCCCCTCCAGGCTCAATAAGGAGCTCTCTGGTCAGAGTGCAGTGCCGAGGGGGCCCCCTGGAGCTTGGGCCCCCCCACGCACCGCAGGGGCTGCGGGGGCCTGTGTTACGCCTCACACTAGGTCTTTCGACTAGCTTCAACACTACACTGATCATTTAAAGAAACATACCACCAAGCAAGTCCCGTGGACGTATGCCTTTTGCTTTCTTCCTGAACTACACAAAGGTTTTCAAGGGAATCAAAAGGATAACCCAACATTTAGACACCGATTGCGCGCTGGATGGTCAGACCCTCTATCCAAGGTTGGACGTCGCTGGATGGTCAGACCCTCTATCCAAGGTTGGACGTTTTAGGTCAAAAGGTAGATTTTATGAATTTGCTGTATTCGCTGCCTTTATCCTTTGAGTTCAGTGCACAGTGTGAGCTTCATGCCCTGCTTTCCCAACACTGAAGATGCAGGTAGCAGGCACACACTCTGAGGCTTAGAGAAGCTTCAGATTTCGAAAATCTTCTTGCTAGTATACATTTATACCGGGGGTGCACTGGTGCTGTCTGTTGTGTGCACACATTGTACCATATGGACTCATTCTGAAAACTGTATTGCAAACAAACTATAATGTGTACAAATCAGGTTTCAGTGAATATCATTTGTGCATCACCAAGTAAGTGTTTTGATTCTATTAAAAGCTTTCTTTGTATCCCGCTTCAGAATTATTTTTAAATAGTCTTTAATTTTTGCTTTCATAAATGCTGAATGTACACAGTTCATTTTCAGTATTTATATTTTGTGGTGTGTTACAAAAAAAGGCATCCTACAGTCTTTCCTTTCACACTCTCTTTAACCCGGCAAGATTGCCACATAATTCACTTTACTTTTCTCTCTCTGACTGCAAGGTGAGAGAAGTTCCTAAACACCAATACCCAAGTTAATAAAAGCAACAATTTGTCAAAAGACTTGGGGAATATTTATAAGGTGATATGGCCAGCAGAATATCACTTTCACAGGCATTCGGGTGGCGATATCTTCTCCTCCTTATTTACTAAGTGGCATTAACGCCTCCTTGTAAATAAGGCCCCTTTTCATGCTTCACTTAGAGTGAAAGGTGCGTGCAATGGGTGTTGCAGTAGGCGTTTCGCCGCAACACCCATTGTTTTTTTACGCTGCCCCAGAGATTTACAAAGCTGGGGCAGCCAAAAAATGAAGACCAAGGAATACCTAGTCTTAGACTGGCACTACGAGGATAAATTATTAATTTTTCCTAGTTTTTTTCTCTTTCTATGTGTGTTGCATGCATGCAGCACACATAGAAAGAGCAAATCGCCTTTTCAGGGTTGTTTATGTGCAGGAAAGTGTCCCTTCCTGCACATAAACAACTGCCCCTGCAGCACAGTCACCCATGCAACATGGTGCAAGGGTACCCGCCCTGGCGCTAAGCAGCGTTTATTAGCGCCAGCACTAGGGGAAACATAGGGATGCACCGTATTTTTGTAAATACGGCGCATCCCTGCATTTTAAAAATGTCGGAGTGCGCCGTTACCAATTTTGGCATAACACCGCCCAACGACATTTTATTGTAAATATCCCCCTTAGTCTGACATTTGAACTCTTTCAATGGAAGCAAAAGTTACAGGATAAATAAAGAATTTAAAGGCATCTTTAGTTATTGCTTGAACTTTCACCGGGATCCTAACTCAAAGTTTGGAAAACGCTGGTCTAGTGTGAAGCCTTAATTGTTATTCACCTGTAAATATTTACTCACATATACTTTTTTGTGTGACTAAAACTGCCCGGCAAAAAAAGTAGCTATTTTAGGTTGGAATGCCCAAAAAAACGTTTGGAGCATTCACAAATGTACTTTTTGCAGGTATTCAAAATGTTTTCTAGGCCCAATCCCTCAGTGAAAAAGGTTGCAGACTTCTGAGTATTGTAAGAAATGTTTTAATCTCCAGTGCTGGAATAGGGCGAGATTACTACCAAAACTGGTGGGGAAGTAGAGGAAAGGGTTTTTCCTAGAGGTAAATGTGCACTGTGCCAGTACATCATTTGTAAAACAATAAGTGCCGGGCCCTCCTCAAGAGGTCACTGCAGCTTGCACCCCACACTACTCAGTGTGCTGCTCGTGATAGTACCAAAGAAACTTTTAACCATCACACTCCTAAAAGAGTTACTATTCAGACTATTCCAGGCCCTCAACACCATGAGAATAGTTTGAGCGCTGATAATCAGCATTTTTTATGTATCTTGAATTTATAAACATCTGCTGTTGTGCTCAGTTAAAATCAGTTCTGTCCTCTCTGGCCCAGCTTCCCGGCAGGAGGCGGAGACAGATTGTGTAAGGCAGACCAGGCCCATTCAGGAACAAGGAAATCTCCTCCCCCTACTCTAAATGCAGCCTAGGTCTATTCAGCCCAGCCCTGACTCATTCAGGAAAGGCAGGAAACACACCAACCCAACTAGTGGCTGTTTGAGAGAATGCACATCCCCAGCCCCTGATACTCCAAAGCCAGACAGTCATCCACAAACCAGCCAAGGCACACAGAATGGCGAAGCAAGAAAATACCCACTTTCTAAAAGTGGTATTTTCAAACCCACAATATAAAAATCATCTTTACTGAAATATGCATTTTTACAGTCTGAGTTCAGGCATCTTGTCTCAATGGGAAGTTATGCTTATAAGATGTTATAAATAAACTCCAAATTCTATCCTTTGGGACAGATAGCCTTTCAATTGTGAAAAACAAAATTCACTGTATTTCACTATCAGAATATGTTACATACATCAGTACATGTCTTACCTTTCACATACACTACACCCTGCCCACAAGGGTACCTTGGGCCCACTTTAAGCATGTCTTATATGTTAGAAAAGGGACGGTTAGGGCCTGGCAAGTGAGTGCACTTACCAGGTCGACATGGCAGTAGAGACTGCGCCCAGACACTGCAGTGGCAGGTCTGCGACCCCTTTGAAGGGCTGCTTGTGTGGCACAATCAGTGCTGCATGCCCACTAGCAGCATTTGATTTACAGGCCCTAGGCTACTACATACTTAGTAGTAAATCAAATAAGAAATCATGGAAACACCAATCCATAATAACAATCTACACAGAGAGTATATGCACTTTAACACTGATTAACAGTGGTAATGTGCCCAGAGTCCTACAACCAACAAAAGCAGGAGGCCAAAAAGCTAAAAGTCTGGGGATAAACCTGCTGAAAAAGCCAGGTATAATACTTCAGAATTAAAAGTTCAGTCAGTCTCTCAAGATGTATTGTTATAAATAGATGAGTTTAAAGAAGCTTTGGCCAATGTTGTGCTATGCAAGTACCCTTACTTTACCTTACCATATGCTACCATAACATCAACACCATACCATAAATACCCAACCATACCATAAATACCATACCATATATACCATACCATACACTTCATACATACTGTTAGAAATGGTATTTCTGGTTGGCTAGTGCATTCCCCTAAGCCAGGCAGAAACCACCACTCTAGTCAAGGCAAGGGAGTTACACGCTGAAGATAGCCCCTGCTCACCCCCTTGGTAGCTTGGCACGAGAAGTCAGGCTTATCCCAGAGGCAATGTGTAAAGCGTTTGCACAACAACCCACACTCAGCAGCAACACACTAGGCACACTACAAAAGAAACTCCACACAAGGTTATATAAAAAATAGCCTTTGTATTATCCAAAACACATTAGAATCATCATCACACAATATCAGTGTCAGAACCTTTAGAAAGTACTAGTAGTAGATATAAGACACAACCATTGATTACTGGTGAAATACTGTACTTGGCATTAGCACCTGCAACATAAACACATCATGTCTGCATCACATTAGGCCAAAACATTACGCATAAATCACATTACGCATGAATAACATTAAGCCTAAATATCCTATGCATAAACACATTATGCAATCACTGTAGGCATAAAGACATTATGCATCCATCACATTAGGTATAAACCCCATTAGGCATGAAATCATAGCATTGCATAGAATAGCCTATTATGCATTTAACATAATCAGCAGCAGTGTACCCTAATAAACACTGCACACCAGGGTACTAAGCATAACATGTGATGCCTAAAAAACACCAACAGCTGTGCAAGTCCTAATATCACCTAGGACAGCCTATAAGGCAAAACTTGACCAGTATAAAATGCTAGGTATCTCATCAGCAGCTGCGCACCATAACACACCTGCCACGCGGTTCTTGTCCCCCACGTCGGTGTCTCTAAGCAGGCGCCCTGTCCTGGGCTCGCCACGCAATGCCAACAGAATAAACAAGCATTGGCATAGCCAAAAGGTCTCGCCTTTGGGACCTTATAAGTGTTTATCCATGCAACAGTTGCATAACTAAATACTTATAAGGTCCCAAAAGCGAAACCTATTGGCCGTGCAGCCGCGAAAGTGATCGCGATTAAACATCAAAGCGGCCGTGCAGCCGCGAAAGTGAAAGTAATCGAGGTAAAAGTGGCGTGCGCACCCGCGCACATGCACTGTAGCTCTAGGCTGGCCTGGTAGCACTTTTTGGAGCCCTCTCAATAAGTCTCGCCAGACCAGCGCATGCGTTGGGTCAGGCGAGACCTAAAAAGAGGGTGGGGTCACAACTCGCCCCTGTCTCCTTCCTTGGAGACTGACCCGGTGCTGCTGAAGCCTACCAGGCTGCTCCTGGCTCCTGCTGCTGAACTCGAATGCCCCAGAGCAGATACGAAGGCAGCTGCCCGCGACTAGGTGGTGCAGCTGCGCAAATGCCAGGAATGCCCAACGGGGCTGGTCAGGAGCCTCCCGCCCTGGTTCAAAAATGAAGGCTGCTCCCGCCCTCATGGCGACTGGAGCTTACTGTAAGGAAGCTCAGCCCCACTCACCATTCCGTGGGGGATGAGCAATTCTCCTCGCAGCCGTTGGTTGTAACACCCGGGAGCCGGGAGGATTTCTACCTCTCGTCGGCTCCGCTCTTCTTCAGGTGCCCGCTTCTCCGTCTGCAAGACCGTCACTCCGGTGCAGCTGCCGCAGTTGGGGGCCCTTCTCAGACCTTCGTCCGCCTCTCTTGAGGTCCTGCAGACCCCTGGGTCCTCCGGGAAAGCCCTCAAACTCCGGCCTCACTTTTGGGCAGCATGCGGTGCTCTATCAAGCTCACGGGAGCCCTGCCCACAGACGTCTGGGATTACCGGGCAAATAAAGCTTGTGGGGCTCTCCTCTTTCTCATGGGAGCCCCGCCTACAGTCAGGTGTCTTCTGCCTGACTTCCGGATTTTGCGGCAGCACTCGTTGCGAGCCCCTGTCTCGGGCTCGGTAATTCACAAACCAAAGAGAGTGCCAATCACATATTCCGGGTCGGCATCACAGCGCTGCGGGGCACAGCAGTGGCAGGGTGCTCCTCGCGCTACAGTCGGTGCCTCCAGCCCCGCCCTTACCACATGCCTGAATTTGCAATCTGTACAGGGCAGCGCTGGCACAAAGGGGTGCAGAACACAGTAGCAGACCTCTCCTTCATCCCCTGCAGGCCAGCTCACAGGGCCCTCCAGCAGGGAGGCAGTCCCGCGTGGCAGTTCCTCCTGGGGCGCAGCAGCCCGTTCCCAAGTAACACAAGAAAGCACACTACATTTTATATTACATTTCCTTTGTCTGCCCTGGCACAGGGCTTGGGGGAACTAGTCCTAACTGGAGGAACTAGTCCTAACTGGTTCTGGGGAGTGTGGAGCACTTTGTGTACAGTGCTCACATCCTCCTTTGTGAAATGGTGGCTGTACCATCAGACACACCACAGGGGGGGGAGCCAGCATTCACATAGGTAGGCACAGGCCTATTCAGGTTCAGGGGACTATTCCACCCACTACTCCAAATGCTGATGCCCTTTTCAGCCTAGTGCTGACTCACCCTGCCCCTCCTGGAGCCACACACACTCCACCAGCCCCTGTCACTCAAAAGCCAGACATGCAATTCACATCAGGCAGGCAGACAAATAGCACACAGAAATGCCAACTTCTAAAAGTGGCATTTCTAAAAAAGTTATAATAAATCTGCGCACACCATTGCGCAGCATTTATTATTACAATACCAAATATACCAAACTTGACCACGCGGCTCCTCTCATATCAGGAATTACCACTGAAACACTTATCAGGGAATCCCCAATGTATTCCTATGGGAGGGCAGCCCCACAGTAGTGAGAAACCAAAAGATCTGTTTGTCACTACCAGGACATGTCACACACTTAAGGTACATGCCCTATCTTTTACCTAAAATGCACCCTGCCCATAGGGCTAGCTAGGGCCTACCTTAGGTGTGACTGACATGCATTAAAAGGGTGGTCACAGACATGGCACACACTTTAGGTACCACGTCACAGCGGCAGTAACACTGCGCGCACAGGCCCTGCAATGGCAGAGGACTGAGATAGGTTTGAGAGGCTACTTTGGTGAGTGGCGCAATCAGCGCTGCAAGCCCACCAGTAGCATTTAATTTACCAGCCCTGGGTATATGAGATACCACTTTACAATGGACTGACAGGTAAATTAAATAGGCCAAACAGGTGTAGACCGATCTTACCATATTTAACACTGAGAGCACACACACTTTACACTGAATAGCAGTGCTAAAGTGCCCAGAGTCCTAAAACCACCAACACCATGTCAGAAAAAAGGCTAGGAGAAAGGCAAAACGTTTAGGGATGACCCTGCAAAAAGGGCCAAGTCCAACACATACCATACCTTACCCTAACATGCCATGCCATCCATACCATACCATACAATACATACCATACCCATAACATACATACATACCATACTATTCCATACATACCATTATCCAATCTTTACAATATAGTGTAGACTTTGGCTCCTCCAAGAGCACTATACAGCTCGCTCACCTCAAGCAATTGGTTGTGTAGTGTATCAGTCCACATTCTAGGCTGCGCTTCCATTGAAGTGCATGAGGTACTATTTTACACCTGAAACGTACACTTAAACACTACACTGTTACATCCAGTTCTTGATCACCTATATGCATCTTATCCAGAAAGCAAACATGTTTGCTACTTTTTCTCTCATCATTGGCAAAGCTAATTGGTCGGGCTTTAAAATGATTAAAAGCATTTGTGTATGCCTGAAAATTATCAACTTAAAGCCAGAACTATTGGCTTCGCCAATGCTTGTTTCTTATGTAACACCGCCTTCTAATTTCTTCTCTTCATCTTACTTACTACCGTATCCTGATCTATTCTCACAAGCACAACTGGTTGTCAATACTACTCTTAAATCTTCCTCCTCACACATTAGTTCGTTTTTCTCCCTCATCACTGTTCTGCTTACCTGCATTTTGTTCTCACCTCATGTGTAAGTTGCTTCAAAGTAGGGTTCAGAATTTTACACTGCTACAACTATTGCCATTTGCAAGTTTCCCCACTGAAATGGGAAATAATATGGAGATTTTTCGGCTGTGAAATTTCGCAGGTTTGATCTGCCTGTTTAGGTCTCGCCTGACCCAGCGCATGCGCTGTCCTGGCGAGAATTTTTGAGCGGGCTACAAAAAGTGCTACCAGGCCAGCCTAGAGCTACAGTGCATGTGCGCGGGCGCGTGCGCCGCACTTGACCCCGATTACTTTCACTTTTGCGGCCGCTTTGATGTTTGATTGCGATTGCGATCACTTTCGCAGACGCACGGACGCTTGTTCCAACTTATCTTCATTTCAATCTCCACTGCCGCAGCCTGTTGTTTACTTGTTTCCCTTGTTCTTTTCTGTAACAGTTTTTGCTCTTTATTCTTACAGTTCCTTACTTTCTAGGAATTATGAGAAGTGTTCTTTTTCTTACACACACACATTTATATCTCGTATTTGGCATTCCAACCTGGGTCCGGTATGTTTTTTCAGCAAAAATCATTGGATCTTCATGGACAAAGTAATTTTGTCATCCTGACAGCTCCTCAAAATAAACTTTTGTTGGCTTGGTTTCGTCAGGCTTTCTTCATTCATTTAAAGGATTGTTGTCAATTAAGTATATTCAACTATATAACAACAGCAAGAGGCCATGGAAATTTCAAGCAATGTATTATGCAAATACCGTATACCATAATAATGTATCATGGCCTGCAGAGAATAAACCATCACTTTCACAACATGTGCACATTACACGGCCGGCTCTTTAGCACATTCTGATTCTGCATGTGCTGATTCGACAGAAAGGAGACATGGGGACAGGCCCTAGTTTGGGAAATGCTGTACAAAGATCTCGAGTAACAAGCATTGGCATAGCCAATAGGTCTCGCTTTTGGGACCTTATAAGTGTTTACCCATGCAGCAGTTTATGTTATTGCACCAAGGATATTGTGCTGCGTAACTAAATACTTATAAGGTCCCAATAGCGAGACCTATTGGCTATGCCAATGCTTGTTTTAACAGGGGAAAGCGTCAGGGGTGCCGAAGCTCCCCGTAATTTCCACATGTGGTAAACTTGACACTGCTTCTACTTGTGACCCCAAATGTTTGTGCAAGGGTCGCAAAAATCCAGGACTTGCACAATCGAGCCCTATTGCATTGGCCAGAAGAATCTACCTTAATGGACAATATAAAACCTTACAAAGTCTTGGAAGGACTGAAATGGACGAGCTGTGGCGAAGTGCCAAAGGATCCGAGTTCTAATCCCAGCGTCCCCCTTCACCAAATGTTGTGATCCTGGGTAAATACATTTATCTCGCTTGGGAGTACTAAGAAACAGAAAGAACTCAAGTACTGAGCGATACATGCAAAACTAGAGATTTATATTGTGATTATGTGCATTTTTAATTTTGCATTTTTCGAGGGGGTCACAGAGTCATGATACTCTGCGTTTGATGAAGGGCACTGAGGTGACACACGAGGCCTAGTCCGAGATCTCAAAGTCTGGAGACTTAATTAGAAAACAGGAAGCTTAGCTTTAAGGATAACAAAAGCACAGAGGGGTGAATAAAATGTTCAGTAGCACCAGTAGACACACAATATGCTCTATAAAAAAAAAGGCATTACTGCTTGTTGCCTTGCCTGTTACAAAAACGTAAGACCCGTCTGATTTGCATATATAGCACCAGACCGGTCCTCCACACCTGCAAATAATCCTAATAGTATTGGTTCCATTTTTTATACTGCTGCTAGCATAGTTTTACAGTTTTTTATACGGCTGGCTAGCATAGTTTTACAGTTTTTTATACGGCTGGCTAGCATAGTTTTACAGTTTTTTATACGGCTGGCTAGCATAGTTTTACAGTTTTTGTTGTAATAAAATTGATACTCAGTGTCCTCAAAGAGGAACTGCTCCATCAAACAAACAAACACAATTAAACCCATGACATGCAGGTTTCACAGAAGTCTCTGTAATACTTGCATTGACCCACTGAACTACCTGCCTCTCTACAGTAAACGTCTCGCCCTGAAAACACCTGGAGCCCGAGTTCTGCCAGTGCAGAGCAGAAACCCTCACACCCTCCTTATGGGAGCACAGGTACAATGGCCGACAGTTGTGAACCCCAGGCGTTCACTCAGTTATTTCGGGCGCTGTTACAGACAATTCGAAGGCCGCTCCAAAGAGGGCTTGGAGCCTGGTTGAAAAGGAGTAATATCACAATAGGAGATCGTTTTATGCTAGGAAATTCAGGAGTAAGACACACATAAATCGGTAAGAAGACACAATTCACAGGGCAAAGTTTGAGAATCTGGTGTTTGGCGTCCATCATTCTATAAAGATGGTTTGAATAACAATGTGAAATGTTCTCGAATAATAAAATAACCTTTGTACAGTGTACCGTGATTCACTCCCTCCGTCACACAGCATCGCCTCCCGGCCGCTGTATCCCCCAAGCAGCACTTAGAGAAGCGGACTGAGGAGAGTTCAGCGCCGTTACCCGTGATGGGCAGCCCCGCTCTGATTAGGGCAGAGGGGATCAAGGGAGCATCAAGCCCTGACGCCCGTCTCCGCTCCAGTGCTTGGCATTTTGCATCGTTCCTGTTAGCAAGGATTGCACCAATACTCACTCCTCTTCTAACAGAGGGGTGAAAGGATTCCTGGTTATAAAATGGACCATTTACCTGACGTTGTAATGACCTCTAAATACCTCAATGCTGCATCAGAAGTCTTTGATCCGTAGGCCTCTAGGACCCCGAGGCTACACTCTGGTTGTAAGGCTCCCAGTCATGCATGCGAGGGTTGCACGTTGTGGACACCTGCCCTGGTTTTTGTGGACAAGGACGTATGTGTCATGATGCATTTTGGCTCACGTCCTGGGGTGAGATGAAGGTAGGAAGGTGAGAACGAAAGAGGACGCGGACTAGAGTCAAACGGTGACAAAAGGAGGAGCTTTGATGATAAAGAACCTGCAAGAAAGAGGTGAAGGGACAGGAACCGAAGGGTGGTGGAGGCAGAGGCCTGAAGTGGCCCCCAGACTAGGCTGCCTTGGCATTCAGCAGCCCTGGTGGCAGGCCTTGAAGAAAAAATAGCCTTCTGCACTTTATTTATTTATTAATTCATTCCTGAATTAAGCACTCGGTTGTACCTTATCTTAAACCAAGGAATAAAAACACACCCCTCAGGGCAATCCATCTAAGGTCTCATATTCATAATGTTGTGAGCTCCGAGCATTAACCAGGTGGTCCAAGGGTTGGGATTCCAAGCTGTGTGCCGGTTACCACCACTGGTGATTACCAGGGCCATGAGACCCGCCCCGCTGCTGTTTTCCCCAAGTGCACACGGGCAGGTCAAACCTGCTGATATGTGTCTCTGATAAAACACCTGGACATGGAGAAGGCACCAAAAGGCCACACGCCGCGTCTCATTGTGAAGGGATCCGCCCAAAATAGGAGATGAGTGTTGCAGCTGTTAAAGTCCGGACCACAGGGCCCTGCATCTTACCACTCTGCCCAGGGCACTGGAAGCCAAAGGGTGAAGCAAAACCAAGGCCGCACCTTCATGAACGTCTGCATCACAAACGGTACGCATTAATACCACTGTGAACATAAGCGTAAGGTTTCTATAAATGAATACCAGCGACCAACACTTCTGTCGATCCCTTGGAGCAAGCTTTCATTGCTGCTGTTTTTAAAACACTTTGTCTTGGCCTGTGCTTTATGAAGCCTCAAATCAATGCATTTCACAATCAAGGAGGTACGAGCCTTCAAAAATCATAATGTACTATCTACAAGTTTACGCCTACATTTATTGCGTCAGACGCATGTGACTGATGGAGCGCGATGGGCTCCTTTATTGTCGGGGTGCATCATAATCGCGGATAGTCCGCATCCACACATATACCCATTTGTTCTGATAACAATGTGTCATTTCAATTGTGTGAGTAATAACATGTGAAAGTGTATTAGGGGGAAAAGTATCGTGCCATGCAAAGCAACAACGTGGCATTTGTGTTTAGGGTCGTAGATTATAGTATCTTATGTCATTTGCTTAGTAGAATTCCTCACATGTGATGTAACACATTTGATTTAAATGAGCACCTTATTAAAGTTGCACATAGATGTGATTAATTCTGTTTAACCTGTAGGATTTCATAAGTCGTTTGCAATGAAATATGAAATTGATGTACTTCTGTAATGTTATGATAAAGAAAGGCCTAAAGGAAATGTTCACTCATCTGTGTATTTGAAAGGCCCATGTGTTTCAGTCCTATGTTGGCCCATTTCTGTAGGCCTGAAATGTATTTCCCTGGGGGCTCACGAGTAGGGCTTGTTAGAGAAATTCATGTACACATTGAAATTTCCTGTTCTCACGTTTCTGTTGTAGGTGGAAAAAGTTGTCTTTGTTATTTTGAATAACGTCTTTTGTTTCGGAGAGTTAGGCTCGGGGAGGATGCGATACAAATTGTGAGGAGCGCTGAGAAATAGGAGACGGTGCTCTTCCTTGCTGAGGGAGGCCTGGGAATCAAGGTCATCGAGCCAGAAGCTGGGAGCACCGACACGAAGTGGAAAATCACCTATGGGAAGTGTCCAGCGAGATGAGGTGATCTGTGGGCGTGTTTTGTGTTTTCGTATTAGGGACCGTGCCCCGGGGTGGAGTTAGGAGAGGAGGCAAGGAAGCTCAAGGAGAGAAGGAGAAACTTACGATGAGCTTCATAGCTTTGGCTACAAGGTGAGTGTACTTCTTAGGAAGTCTTCACGAGCGGACACCTTTTCTAGATCTTGCCTGGAGAATGCCAAGTAGGGAGGTCCCTATAGTGTTAGTGTAGGGATAGACTAATGCTCTTTGTTCATTCCCCCCAGACGAAGAACGATCTTGACGTAGGGCCAGTCATTGCCTGCATTCTGCTACTTGAAATTGTAATTCTTTTTATGATTGATAAAATTGGCTCATAGGTTTGGATTAGTATCAGTTCCCATGTATTTCTACAACCTCGTAATGAGGTGCTTGCATATCCAGTTCTTTTTGGCTTTGTAATAAACCCTCTAACTTGGAATCTGGAGTCGGTGATTTATTAGAGTATGATTCTTACAATTTGTGGTCTGTTTGAATGAGTAATTCCTGCCCTCTACACTTCTCAGCAGGAAAGAAAGGTCCATCGGCCAAGAGTTCCACAGTAAATTGGCAGGAAGGAACTCGGCCCTTTCAGTTGCAAGAGTACTTCTGGAAAGGTGCAACAGATGCTGGGGTTCTCCTGGACAATCTTTCTGAATTCCTACCAATCGCGAGTTCACACGAAGAATATTAATGCAATCATAAAAGAGAAAACGTCTGACAATGCTTTACTTGCATCTAACAATGTTTCCAATATGACATGCATGTTTTCATGTGAATAAACCTATTCTCTTACAATTCCACTAATTTGGAGTCTGTACTCTGCACATTTTCCTCGTGGAAAATTATTTACTGCTACCCTTGACAATAGTAAATATCAGGGTGCAAATTTACAAACTTTTACGAACACCAATAAACAGGTAGGTTTCTGAGTGTACCCAAACGTACAGGTCATTCCTGCACTGAATGAAGGTCCCCAGACCCCCTCCCCCAAACATCCCCTCTGCAGAACATTTGCTACAAGACAATCTAGGTATGAGTAAATCTTTCTTGAATCTCAAATTTGAGAATAGCAAAAGTGGATTTGCCCTTATTAAAAATGCACTCATTAAAAAGGACTTATGCATGCATAAGGTGAATTCACAAGCAGGCTACGGCCTAGTGCTTCTGACATTTCATAACAACTGAGCTGTATGCGCCACTCTTGGCCTTAGGTCCTCGGGTACTCAGCGCTTCTCTTCATAGGGTGCATTACAAGAAGGAATCCTTTCCACCAGTGCCGGATTAAACCCTGTTGAGGGCCCTAGACAGTCTAGATTTTGGGCACCCCTTGCAGATTATCTCCTAATATCTAATGCTAGCAGATGAGTTTTTTAAGAGACAGACTGTTATGTGAATCTGATATCTCTGGTTTAAGTATTTTAAGTTGTTAATCGGTATATTACATTAAAACAGTATTTTCCCTATAGAGTCTTTGATGTAAAGTTTTTGTTTCTTTGAGTTGATTCATTTTTTTCTATCTTTTGGAAACAATATTTAAGAAAGCTTAATTGAAAATTTTCTTTCAAGATCAAATCAATATTGTTTTGATCCGTTGCCACGGGGCCCATAAAAGGCGTGTGGCTCATAGGCCGATGCCAACTTTGCCTATTTGGTAATCTGGAACTGCTTCCCATGAATCGACTGCACCGCGGGTCAGGCGCACACCCCGAGAACTCTTGTTTCTGTGCACGATGAATCATGGGCTATTCTCAGCAACACCCAGCATCCCTCACAAGTTTTTTTTTAAAGATGGGGTTTCTTGTTAGTGTTTCCCTGGCACAAGGAAGCTCCTTTCTGGCTGTTTCCAGGGTGCCTGCCTCCCTTTTTTGCTCAGTGGCGACTGCAACCACCAGAGTACGAGGGAGTTGACTGATATCAAAGCTCCATCCATCAGACAGGTAAGAAAAATCCCAGGAGAGGTTTATATTCTAACCATTTCATTGTATGCAGGCACATTGATCACACTGGCCCAGTTTAGAGGCTTCTTTCAGTTCCTGGGGTGTTTTATGTAGGCCAGTATGTCATTCACTATGCTCTGTTCGCGATAAAGCCATATGCACCGACAGCGTGCAAAATAAATGTAGCCAAATAACTCCTTCAATAACAGAAATTAAATATGACTTTGAACAGAAGATATCTGTCATGACTCTAAATTGTTTGTTGTCCCAATAACCCATCATGGTGATGTTTTCTCCTCCCTTATCATTGTTTCACCTAGCATGCCTCCACTGCACTGGGAGGCATAGCGTTCAACATTGCCTGCCTTCTATTAGAAGTTTCCGAAAAAACCTCATTTTTAGGTCTCGCCTGACCCAGCGCATGCGCTGGTCTGGCGAGACTTATTGAGAGGGCTCATAAAAGTGCTACCAGGCCAGCCTGGAGTTACAGTGCATGTGCCCAGGGGCGTGCACCACGCTTTACCGCGATTATTTTCACTTTCGCGGCCGCTTTGCATAGCCAATAGGTCTCGCTTTTGGGACCCTATAAGTATTTAGTTATGCAACTGTTGCATGGCTAAACACTTATAAGGTCCCAAAGGCGAGACCTTTTGGCTATGCCAATGCTTGTTATATTTCCCAACCCAAGATGGAGGCCTTCCTTCCTTCGCCAGTGCAATATGCCTTCCATTGTGGCATATTTTACCCTCAGGGTGAAGCTTGGCAGTGACAATACCTAAAAGAAAGTTCCTAGTTTAGCTTCATTACATCTTATCAGCATTTGCTCCTGCTTGCTCTCAACGTCTCTGGATACTATTCTTTGCTTATTTTCTCCTGCCGCCTCAAGCTCATGGTTCTTGCTGGTGTTCGCAACAGTTTACCAGAGCTCTGCTTTGTCTTAAAACAGAAGTAATTCCTGGCTGTTGCCTTATTTTCCTCTATACTTTCAGAAGTCTCTTTCGAAATATCTTTCAGGTGCTCCTGTGATCCGTCGGGACTATAAGATGGCGGCTTGAAGTAGTGACCCCTATACCAATTCAAGTTTTCTTGATGTCTGGTTGCCCACAATATCCTTTGACAACTATTAAATAATTAATTTTGAGCCACCATACACTGCTTCCCTGATATGTGTATAGATTACCTATTTTGTATGTCGTGTTTGACTTTCTTACAATGGCGTCCTGATCTGCTGAGTCTATCCCAAGATATTTCACTTAGATGCCCCATTCATCTAACCGCCAGCATATGGATTATTTTTCAGGTGCGCAGTCTTAGTCTGCACCACAGTGCACACTTAACTGGTCGTAACTGTGTAAATTGAGATTGAGTGTGCTAAATTAAGGAAAGAACTCACTGTGTCTAGTGACAGCTCAGTTCCTGCACTGGAGAGACCACACCCCTGAAACAGTGATAAGAGCGCATCTGTATTTTGCATTCAAGGCCCCATCGTTCAATCCAACAGCCATACAGCATTTTCAAGAGGAGCAGGAATCCATACGCCACGAATAAAGTATTTGACTGCAGATGTTTGAAGGGAGATTCCCAGGTGCTCCCTGAGACATCTGAGCTCCTGTGCTAAGAGTCATTCTTTTAAGGGTGGGGGGGACAGTTGAGGCACCTGAAGGCCTCCTTGTCCCTGTGCATTCACAAATGTTCGGGATATGCCGCCCACCATATTACAAGTGCCATAGGATATAATAAACTTGTAATAAGTCCCACCGGACATCTGCCATGTTTGTAATGGAGTTTCCCAGTCACTAAGATCTAAATTAGACCCATAGGCATTAATATGTGCATCAACACATACATATTTCGGCATCCCCTGACATCAAAGGATTGAGCTGACTGTGAAATCTCTTCCCTACACTACATTGGTGGAAAAGGGAGTGAGACTGTGTACCTCTTCACAGGAAAGCAAGTGTAGTTAAATAGAGCATAGGTGATTGAGTGGCACTGTATCTCAACTCTATGAGCAGTACTATACAGAAGTTAATAATTAGTACTGTGTATTCCCTTTCTGTGCAAGTGCATTGTTGTAGAGAAGAGGCCAATGAGTGGTGCGGAACAGCCCATTTTTGTAGGATACCAAGTGCACTACCATAGAGTAGAGCTTAATGTGTAGTACTGTGTTGGACTAGGCCATCTGTGCAGGGTCGCCCCTGTTCATACCTTTTGCCTTCACCCATCCAGTTTGCTGAAATTCGTTTTCTAGGACTCTGAGCACCTTACCATTGCTACCCACTGTTACAGTGTTTGTGCCCCCTCCTTTAATTTAATGTACTTGTTACCCCCTAGTAAAGTGGTATTACATGCACATGGGACCTACAAGTTAAATGCTACTCGAGGGCCTGCAGCATTTATTGTGCCACCTATTAAGAAGCACTTTTAAAACATGTCTCAGGCCTGCCATTGCAGCCTCTGTGCAGTTTAAACGGCCAATTCTATCTAGCAAAATAAACCTTTTGCCGGGCCTAAAACTCATTTTTTAAGACATTTAAGCTACCCCTATGGTAGGTCTAAAATGACCATAGTGCAGGGTGCATTATACTTTTACATTTTACATGTCCTTACAGTGAAAACCTGCTAAATTATTTTTTCACCACTGTGAGGCCTATCTCTCCTTAAGATCAGATTGGACTACCATATTACATTTAATCAGTGATAATTTGTGTTTGGGAACAGCTAGAAAAGTCATGTTTGGTCTCTACAGAACTGTAATTTAAAATCCTCTTTAATGGTAAAGTTTGATTTTAAGTAACAGTTCTGAAAATGCCACTCTCAGAATGTTACAGCTTTAGTTTAATTGATAACTTGAATACATTTGTGTGAACTACAGCTGTCATTATATAATTTGTGATTACTCTAAGAAAGTTGGCATTTTCTTGGTTTTTTTCTTAGTGCCTGCAGCTTGATCCTGGGTCACATGACTAGGCGTAGGTGGCCTGCGTGTATTCCTCTTAGACGGTGACACTAGGGGGACTAGGTGTTGTGAGGATGTGACATCCTGCCAGAATGGAAGGGGTGGAGCTGTGCACAGCCCCACTTACATTTCAAAGGAGCTGCTTCAGAACATTCACAAAGGACTTCACACTAGCCTTTTGTCAAAAACCATGAACCCTAACTTATGGGCCCTTATTGTCTACTTGGAGGTGGCTTGTAAGCATTAAAAAGGAAGATTTAGGCCTGGCAGAAGGTTTATTTTGTCAGGTCGAAATGCCAGTTTAAAGCGGCACTGCAGGCTGCAGTTACAGCCTTGAGATACTCTTTAAAAGGCTACTTTAGTGGGTGGCATAATGAGTTCTGCTGCCTACCAGTAACATTTAATTTACAGGCCCTGGGAACACTTAGTACCATAGACTAGTGACATTCAAGTAAATTAAACGTAACAAACCGGTGTACGCCAATTTTACTATGTTTACCCTCCCCCGCCAAAAGAGTGGAAAGGATAAAGTGTTATTGGGATTTCTGAAAACTGCAAAAAAATATTGAAACAAGGGCATGTCATGATGTGAACAAAGCTCACCTCCTTACGAGGCATCTGCTCACTCCCTAGGGGGCTAATCCCCCATCAGTTACGTGTAATAAGCCTATAGTAGTGCATGCCTAATTACATTACATTTAAGTCACAGCCCTGAACTGATTTTTAATAATGTAACACAACATTACAAAGAAAAAGTAAGATGTGTGGAAGGCAAGTAAATGTCAGCTCCCCTCTGCGCCTGTTGTGCTATTCTGATGTGGGGGGCATTGCCCAGATATAAGTAGGGATGGAGGGCACGTGCTATATTTTATGTCTACATTTTAATTGGTCTCACATTGTTGCAATAGTCTCCAAACCCAGTCACCCAGTTTTGCAGCCACTGGACGGGCATCCTCCCCTGCACCCTCAATCCTTTCGCGACATCCGTCTGGTTTCCACGCCGAGGGGAGGTGCCACTCACTGAGGTGAGCTGAGGTGAGTGAGTATACTTGGGGCAAAGATCAGGGAGTGAGGAGCACTGAAGTCTAGAGGAAAGGGGCGAGTCGAGTAAGAAAGTAGGGGTGCTTATGAAATAGAGGTGGGGGGTGGGTTTCTTCGCACTTAGCCTCCGTAAGCGCCAGCACTAGTGCCTACAACCACTGACACCTCGCTGCAAGTGGGGCCTTTGGCACTTTCACTGCTCCTATTCTCATCATAGGAGCCAATGCAATTCCAACCACTGGCATTTACACACATTAGCACTTGTTCTGCATTCTGCACCCCCCTTCACTTCCCCCCCGCATCTTGTATCACCAGAACACCAACCACCACACCTGCTCTGTGTCAGACCCACCTGACACTTGTCTCCTCCCTGGACCTTGTGACACCTGCTCTTCACCTATTCCCACTGGCACTTCACAGGCCACAACCCACGGAAAACTGGAACCCATGTAGGCCAAGACACCAGTGCGGGTACCACTGTAAGCCACCAGAGGGCAGCAGGTGGGGCCAGGTGGGCTTGTAACGCGAGAGTGAGGGGCACATTCAGAGAGATTGCCCGAGGACCAACATACTTGTACACTCAGGAAAACAGATATGTGAACCTTTGACCCTGGACAAGGAGCACTACGGACAGCGCCACGAAGCTCCGGAGTTTATCTGCTTTATAAATAACCTACATCAAATGAATACATACATCTCATACCGCCGCTTTCTCTTTCTCGAGCTCTCTCCGCCTCTGCCCATGCTGCCTCCCAGCCTTTCTCTGCCACATAATATGAACTCATTTCAATGGAATCAGATCCAACTCCGATGATTCTAGTGGCACACCACCTAATTATCAAAGTCCCATGAAAGGAACTAAGTCAAAGATACAAGTAAACATGGTGGTGCGTGGAGCTGTCCGGTGAAATAAAGGCTGGTGAGTAACCAACCTAAAAGGAAAACCTCTCTCATTTGTGCTCAGAATGCTAGAACAAATTGTGCAAAGTACAAAACATTACGTTTCTCTGCTGAAAATACATTAAAATGTGCCATGTTACACCTGGCAAAGCCGCAGTTTGGCCAGTTCTATTCATCCTATAGAATAATGGATGCTGGAGCAACCCGTCTCCCAAAGAGGTCCCAATATCTGTGGGTAGGGGCAGCAGCCGTATGTGTCTATGGCCTTTCCTCAAATGTCCCCAGGTAGAACGCACCATTTTTTCAATAGACATTGCTTGTGCACATTGTTACTCTCAGGGACAGATTTTCAAAGAAGTGACGGGCTAGCCTCCTTGGCTTAACGCCGCGCTCCACGACTTCTGAAACACAGGCTGCACCGTATTTACAACAATAAAGTGCAGCCCTGCATTTCCCCCTGCGCTGGCGCTAATTTCAGCTGCCTAGTGCCAACGCAGACACCCTTGGACCATAGTGCAAGGGAAGGGTGCCTGCGTTGAGGGGAAGTACTGTTTATGTGCCGGAAGCAACACCTTCCTGCACATAAACAATCTGAAATAGCGATTTGTAACTTATATGTGAGCTGCTTTCTACAGCACACAGAAGTTGCAACTAGTCATTTTTAAAATGAATGTGTGCAGGAAGGAGCACCTTCCTGTACATAAACAATAATGCATGGCGTTTTGCTGTTTTTATGTGTACTGTACAATGCAGCACACATAAAAACAGCAAAAACCAGGGGAAATAAAGCATTTCTCCTCGAAGGGCCCTGTTTAGACCAGGTTCTCAGTGGTCTTTATTTTGGCACTGCCCCATATTTACACCACTCTTCTAAATATGGTGCAGTGTCAAAATCAAGGGGTATAGCGGCAGAACGCCCATCGCTACACCCATTGCCCTCCCCTTTCATGCTAAGTATAGCGAGAAAGGGGGCCTTATTTACAAGGCAGCATGGCTTAACGCTGCCTTGTAGATAAGGCGAAGCCCCGATCGCCACCACAACGTCAATAAAAGTGACATTCTGGTGGCGATAGGGGCTTGTGAATTTGCCCCTTAGTTTGTTTCTAATGATGGCGTACCTCCATTATCTGTGATCATTCATGTATTCTAAATGATGTCTTATGAAGCTGTTCAGAGGAAGGACCAGTGTCTTAATCAAACACATCCCCAGGGCATGAAAGACAAGAGTCTGAAACGCCAGCACTCTCAGGTCGCCCCTTCTCAGTCTTCAAACCTAAGAATCCAGAAGCAGCTGATTGCCGGGGGCATTTAAACGAAATGGGACCTCGCTGTGAAAAGTTTAACTTGTGATCACGATTCCCAAATCCTGAGGTAGCATTTGCAGATTTTTCCAACCATAATTTTGCCTACTCGTGAGGAAATCTGCTTAATGGCAGTTTTCCACTGGAGTAAGGGTAGGGTTAGGTTTGGAAACTCTTAAATTCCTAATGGGGGCGGGGGGCGGGAGGAGCGGGTGGAGAGACACGGCCAGTGCTTCATTGGCACCACCACAGTAGGGTGGGACAAATAGTGTGCTTGTTGAAAGTTTGGAGGAGTTCCCAAAAAGCAAATTGTAACTTGCCTGTGGCTGTGAACATCCTTGAACCAGAATTGAAAGTGGAGAGTCCATGCAAAATGTTTGGAGATTCCCAAAGTATTCACAAACACTTTGCAAGGCAATTCCCATATGGGAAATACACCTAAATGTATTTCTACAAAAAGTAGTAGAAAATGTTTCAGCGGCTCAGGAGTACGTAGGCAGCACCTACCAAACTTCATGAGTGGTTAGTTGGAGAGATTCTCCACCTGGAAAATAGTTTTAGCCCAGACAGAAACAATTATTTCAAAGCTGCATGTATTATTAAAATCTAATGCATAGTAGTTCACATGAACCTTCGCCTCGAGAGCAGTCTCTAAGAGAAACGAGACGGAATTTGCCTTTTCATGCAATTCTGCCATTTTTTGATTTTCAATTTTGTAAACTAGATTGTCATGCCTACTCCTGATGAGTTTTGCTATTTTCATTTCACTCAGAAATCAGCAAAATCGTAGGACACTGAAATGTGATTCAGCCTTTGTTTAAATTCTTCTGAATCGCCAAAGTCAATTCAACTCAAATAAAATGTATGGAACTTGCCCAAGCCCTGTGTGTCTTCTAACTTCACTCCTAGGGTCTGATTCACAAAGGGCCTCCGCACTCGTGGCGGGAACGCCGCACTGCATTTCTCATTGTGGAGGTCTTGCCCAGGCCCGGACTGGCCATTGCGATGCCGGGCGTTTCCCCTATGGGCCGCCATGGTGGGGTCGGTTATGGACCCCTGAGGGCCGTTTTTGTTACCGGGACCGGTTTTATATGCCCCCTGTAACAAAATCACCTGCAGTGTTTTCCACAAGTACCCCCACTCGCGGCCGGTTCGACTCAATTGCCAGGGCTGGTTTGTGTTCCCAGTCCAGCCCTCGTTCTGCCACAAGTGCGGGCGCAACTCCAATGACTGCGGGGCCTCCACCAGGAGTGGGGAGACCCTTTGTGAATTGGACCCTAACTTCATAGAAGTTGAGTTCCTATTTGTATATGTTCCCAATGATTCGAAATTTGCCAGCCCCTCTACCATCCTGACCTCTCTTTTTTAAGTGATAATTACAGCTACATTTGAAGGTCTATCTTGCTGGTCGAAGTTGATTTTCTTCCGTCTCCATCTGCAGCACTCTGCTTCGCCTCGGCTTCCTCCAAGCTCTGGTCTCGGCTGCGATATGCACCAGACCATATCCACATAAGCCAAATGCATTGGAAGACCCAAGCCACTCCCTGCTTCTCAAGGGGCTTGCAAGGGAAGAATGACCCATCGCTCTAATGATCATACACCTTTATGGCATGCGATGCTATTGTTTGAGGTTGCGTTAAAAGCTGGCTTTATCAAGCTGTGAGCTTGAAACTCCATTTATTGTTGACGTTCATTTGTGAGAGGTGTACTCCTAACTCTGCTCGGATGGCTCAGGGAGATGGACGTGTGCCACTAAAATAAACGTTGATATGGTGGTCACCAGGCCGCATTATGGAAAGGCCGACTCAGCCTTCCATTCTACTAGGATAAACTGAGTATTACAAATATTGGGTAAAACCAATTCTGGTATTTACAGTTTTAAAATGTGCTTAGAAGTATGGTATTAAATTCTATGTACAAAAACAAGATAGATTTCAGAGTTGTCTCTGCTAAACTCTGACCAAACTAATTATTTCCATGATCATGGTCCTGATATCCAGTATTTCATCGTCAGTGCCATTTTTATGCAGCGTCCCTGTCCAAGATGCTCTCTTTCTGTGAGCTATGTGGGGATGAATTCCTATAAGATACTAGTGCTACTGTGACAATTTCCAGCTGCCTTAAGTATTGCATCAGGAAGCAGAAGATTGGTGAAGTAGGTGCTGCATGGGAAGGACAGCTAGACACATTCAGTGAACATCCGCCCTTGCAGTGGCAACATACACGAGAGAGGAGAACAGGGATGAAAACTCCAGAGCATGGACACACAGCAGAGGAGAAAGGCAAGTGAGCACAGAGAAAAGCATCACAGAGCAGGGGGTCACAGGTAGGAGCACCAGGGATGGAAAGGCAGCAGAGGTGCACATCTCTGACCTCACTAACTGCTTGTGAATTTCACTTTTTGAAGCATTGACTCATTTGATTCACAACTCATACCTAGGTGTACCGCTTCACATATTTGGTGTGCGCCCCACACCCTGGCACACAGTCTCTTCCACTGGTTGTGAGATCCATAACTTGAAGAAAGTCTCTCTCATTGGCCACAAGAATGACACCTTGATGGGCAGTATCATTGACTGAAAGCCTACATTGTTGGGCACAGAATCACTAATTTGCTTGGCATGCACACCTTGGAGTAAAGCTTCACTCCCTGTACGCGAGTCTCACTTCTCTTAGCACAGTTTCGCTCGTGTTCCCATTGACTTTGACAGAGTTTTGAAGCAGGGATTGCTGTGGACTCCTGGCCTTCAGCTCTCTACTGAAGACTTGACAAGCGCCACGTTGACATGGGTTACCCGCAGAGTGCAAAGGACTGAAGCAGCCGAAAGACCCTTCCTTATGGTGCCATGCACCAGGTCGAATACTCCTTATAAGAGAAAAAGAGAGGCAACAAGGTTTTAAGAGAGCCAGTGGGTAGACACAGGTAGGTGGCTGGGATCAAGGTAAACCCACTCCCCTCTAAGTAAAAACAACAACCAGTGGGTGGGATCACACTGACCGTGGTGTTAGGTTAGAAAAATAAGTGATTAGATGAGGATTCGATTCGAGGGTGAGGGCACAGTTGTCGGCTGCAGTGTGACAGAGTAAAACTATGGAAAGGGAGTCAGGAGTCTTTATAAGATGCAGAGAGGCATGGGACAAAGGCACCCAAAAAATAATGTACGACCGCGGACTCTTTATGATGTCTACAACAATAACATGAATGGAAGGAGAAGCAAACGAGGGGGCAGTGAGGGCTACAGCTTTTAGATGACTGCGACTGGAAAACGGAAGTCCAATGTGCCACTGAGGGCACAGCGCCTCCGACACAGAGGTGGTGCCAGAGCACCAGTGAGCACAGGACCAATGAAGACCAGCAGAAGTAGGTATGGGCTGGCATCCGCATGCTCTATCCAGGGAAAGTTGCCTAGGATGTATCACGTCCCTTCATGTGCCACTGCTCCAAGGCATCTAGAAGGTTAAGAGTGTGCAGACTTCTATATCTGCTGCCGATATTTTGCAAAGTTGCCGACTTTTTTTGCAACTTCATGAAGTTTTTTATTTATTCACCCAAAACTTTGCTATCAGGCAATATTTCCTTCAAAATAACTGGTTTTGCATTAGATGTTCACCACAAAAAAATGTTCTCCTGCAGAATCTACTTTTTGTGAATTGTTTCACATGCAGTTTTTAAGAACTTCACTGACTGTATGAAGTTGGAGTCATTGAAAGAACTTGCTGAAGTTGTTTAAGTTCAACGCTATGAGAAAACCTCCAATATATCTACACATAAAAAGTCAAAATAGATTATGGTATTTAGGGAATTAACAATGAATTCATTTCCAGTAGAACGGAAATTCAAATGTTAGAGTATAAAATTCAGATAATTATAGATTGACCAAATTTGATAATCTTTCGTTTCTATAGTTGAAATTCAAACTGGAGAGGTCAATGGTAAAGTAGCTGTGAAACTGACTACTGGATCTAGGGATGGTAAATTCCTACCCCTCCTTTAACTCTCTTAAATAAATGACACTAGTCTTGGCAGTGGCACTGGAAGATTTAGATTACTATTGAAGCATGCCTAAGGGTCTCTCAAACATCATTTTCAAGACTGTCCACACCCATGCTTTCTGGCTCCTCTTTGGTCTGAAATGTCACAGCTCGATCACATTGGTACTGAGATCCCTCCATTGGCCCCCAGTCTAGGAAAGATCTCATTCCTAGTGCGCCTGGGTGAAATTTTAACTACGCTGGAGTAATCAGTGTAATTTCGCTCCATTCTTTTGATGCAAAATTACAGAAAATTACGCAATTACAAGCGTTTGAGTAATTATGAGTAATATGACACAAAAATCCTAGTACAGCAGCACAGGAAAAATTAACTCAGCAAGCACAAGTAGCTGCTGCTGTTCATGTTCATTTGCATTTACCACTATGTTATTAGTGCAAAATGCAACCTCTAGTCCATTTTGGATGTTAGGTTGTATTTTGCACTAAGAAAATAGTGCTAAGTACTGGGTTATGCTCCTCACGTAATTCCACATTATCTTGTGTAAATGTGCTGTAATTTTGTGTAATTACGCTACTGCAAATTAACACAAGTTACCAGGCGCACAACACCCATTGGACTCACAGGGCTTCAGCCCCCCCCCGTCGTGTGTGGCAGCCCGGGATGAGACAGCTTCCCGGCGCGCACACAGCCGCACCCGAGCACTTCACAGGTCTTTAAAAGACCATTTGCATTTTAATGAGGCCTCGCTGTTGTTTCACCCCTTCTAAGAGCCCCTGCAGCTCCACTCTGCCTATGGCTTAAAAGATTCAGCCCCCCCCCGAAATTTTTTCTAAGCCCCCCCCCCCCGAAATTTGGCTCGAGTTGCGCCTCTGCAAGTTACACCCACCCCTAATTTCAAGACCCTATGCCACATACACATTGTCGAACACGGCTGCTCACCAAGGCACCCTTTTAAAAGTTGCATCTTTGCCAGCTTCCTGGAGACATTGGATCAGAATTCCTAAATCTATTCATTATATAGCCATGGAGATAGGAGAGACATGGAAGATCTTTTCAATCCCAATACTCATCCCTGAGGAACTACTTATCGGTCAAACTAAGACTCAAAAAATCGCTTCCTCAAAATAAGAAGGTTCTTGAAAACGTTGTACAGACCTACGGCTAGATTTCTCATTTCACTGCGAGCCACTTGACTGCGCTCAGACTCAGCCACGGTCCGTGCAGGTAACAGGGGTGGGTCAGTGGGGCCGCATGAGGGGAATTTCGAGGGACGATGCAGAGGGTAAATTAAATAAATAATTAATTTTCCCTCAGCATCGTCCCTCGAAATACCCCCCACGCGGCCCCACTGCCTCACGACTGTTACCTGCATGGACCACGGCTGCTCAGACTGTTATTACTTTTCCTACTAGTCACACTCGAATAGAGTTACTTCTAACAGCTTTTGAGACTTCATCTCAGCCCCTTCCTACAGCACGGGAAGCCTAGTCTCTGTTGAAGAGTATTGCTTGCCCTACCAGACACACTGCTAAAAGTCTCCAGCGAAGACCTAACACACTCCGTGGTACATCCACCAGAAGGGGTTTGAAACATTTGTGTACACGTGTGAAGAAGAAATTCCTCCGGGAGACTCCTGTCTCATTTTGGAACTTTAAGTGCTTCCTATGAAGCATTGATCGATCAGTTACTCTTCTTGTTTTCAATTCAACTCTTCAAATGCTCTAGGGCTGTCTTGAAGTGGTTTGTACTAACACTCAAATTAAAATTTAAATGATATAATGATATAATATCACACACAAGGAAATTTGCCAGCAGATCGGGAAAAAGCTCTTTGAAGCGCAGTACTCTTAAGTATCAGAGGGCTTCAAAGAATATGGAATTTCAGCACCAAACTAGAGCAAAGTCAAAAAAGTGAAGCACGGAGGATCTAAGACTCATAAGAAGACAACAAGTTTGAAAAAATCTGGAAAGCATGTCAAAGGTGTCTTTTGAAGGACTCTATGAAAAACTAGGTTATAGTCTGGGCAGATGTGGGAGTGTGGCTAAGCTGCTTCCTTTAGAACCTTGGGGCCAAGCTTGATGTCTGCATTTTTCTGACATCGTGTGATCCTGGACAAATCACTGAATCCCTGTCAACCTAATGTTGTAAATATAAGGAATGTAGTTGTACAATCCACAATCCACAGTCTAAGTAGACATTTTTAGGTCTCGCTGAGTCAGCGCGCATGCGCTGCTCGGAGAGACATTTTGTAGATGAGTTTTCAAAGTGCTGCTGGCTGGCCTAGCACTTGCGTTCATGCAAGCGTGCACGCACGCAGCCAGCCGCCAGCAGTCTTTCGCGGGTCATTAGAACCGTGATGACTTTCACTTTCGCAAAAGTAAAGAAATAGAAAAAACATCTATTTCTTTACTTTTGCAATAATCGCGGCACCCGCGCTTTTCTTTTAATGTTTAAAGTAAAGCGCCGGTGCCGCGATGCTTGTTTTTTACTTGGGGGTCTGTTTCAGCCCCCGGTGTACCAGCAAGCAGTCCGTCTGCTTATGCTATATAGTGCGTTGCTGTCAGCACTCAGTTTTGTTTATTTAACAGTACCCATGGGTTTCTGTTTTCTCACCCATTATATCATTTGGCATGTTTAAATTCCTCTTTATCGGGCTACGTTCATGTATTTTCGGCTCCGGCGCACCGTTCCAAGATGTTCGCTGTAGTTTCCTGTTTATTCTGACTAGCGTTTTCATCACGTGACCGATTCAGTGTGTACACGCGCTTTAGTTCGCAAGTTTAATGCAGTCTCAGCAGCTGTTTCACTTGAGTCCATACTTGTGGGAATTGTTGTTTCGAACATCGCGCCAGCATCCAGGTTAGTGCACGGTTTTCCCTCAGCGGTCGGCTTTTGGGTGAAGCCTCGAAATACACATTGTTTCTTAGCTGTCTTTACTGCTTTTACAGGTGGTCCGTTTTGTGTCTCTTCAGGATCCTTTATAAGGTACTCTATTTTGGTTTTTACTTTCTGTACACTCGTTACATCGTTACAACATTTGTTTTAACACCTCATTTTATGTGCTCAGGAGCTTGTGGCCAGCAGTTGAAACGCAGGGTACTGGCACTTCTCTAGGTTTCCAGTAAGTGGAACTCTTGATTATCAGCATTTCAGTGAGACGGTGTATAGGTGTCTTCTTTCCGCTGTGCACACACCAGCATGATTACGTTACACACTCGGGCCCAGAGGTGCTTTTGTTTGTACTGTTATTGTCGTTCGATTCTCTTTTTCCCTACACTTCATCTGAACTCTTTGTCACGTACTGGATGTCTCGACTACCTTATAGGTCTAGTTCTCTTTTTAATCCTTTCTGCTTCAGCTCACAGAGCTGTCGTTGGACGGGATGGCTTGATTTGCTTCTGTATCATTGTTTCTACAATTAGAAAAATGAAAAATGTGCTTGTGTTTACTTACAGTGGCCCCTGAGGAATGGACACGAGGTCCCGAAATGCAATGGGCGAAGGTCACCAATCGTCGCTTTCTATCTCAACATTGTAACAATGTTATGATTGTGAAACTATTTTTCTACGAATTATCATGGTGCAATGATTATTGTGCTCAACTCAATGTTATATTGTGAAATCTCCTGTTTTTTAGGAAGCGAATGAACATTTATGGTGATTTCAATTTGAGATTATTGGTTCTCTGCTACATATTGTATGAAAGTTTGAAATACATTCAGCAAAAACTTGGTGTAGTAAATGTAACACCCATTAGCTGTGCACACGGTCTATTTCAGGCTATCGTGCTTGAATAATCCCACACATGCAATAACTGTAGCCATGGCTCGTCTAAAGAAAGGGGCGTGGCCTCTAACGTGAAAGTCCAGCATGGGGCGCTTGCAAACAACAAGCATTTCCAAAGCAATAGGTCTCGCATTTTAGAAACTTTGACCTATTGGTATTGTAAATGTGAATGCCTTTTATTATCTCAGGTTTTTTTACACGCATAAATAAAAGACATTGTCTTTCACAGTGCCAATGCCTCAAAATCTCACAATTGCGAGACCTATTGCATTGCAAATGCTTTTCTGTTTTGCTTCAGCTCCGTTGCAGTCCCTAAACCACTTAGCGCCCGTTGCTGGCTTTCATGCTTTTGTCTACCCCCCTTCCCCACCCCCTCCCACAGCCAGTGTGCAGGCTCGGGGCCTCAACACGCCTGCTTCTCACCCAAGCAATTTCAGGGACTTTAATTGCAGTCTAGTACAGCAATGGCTGCCCTGTCCCGTTTTGCTTTCCCGATGCTGTTTACACACCCATCCTGTCTCTCGCTGCTACTTCACCCATCCTCCCCCGTGTCCACCACTGCTCCCCTTGCTAGTCATTACTTGTTTTGTTTGCTGCTAATTGTCTCCAGAACAGTTTCTGTGCACGTGTCTGTTCCTTGGGTATATATGTCACTAGACCGATTTAGGCAGATGACTTCCGATTTTCGTAAGCAAAACCGACTTTGTTGTGGCCCTGATGTTTTTTCAAAATATACCACTTTCCTGTTGTAAAACACTGACCTGTATGTTTGTGTTTCAGGGAAAGAAGGTTGTCCACCCCTGGCCTCTCCCCGTGTGGGTGTTGTACGCACCTCCGTTACACCACTGTGACCATTTTACTCTCACCTTTTGGTCTCCCCAAACTCATCCCTCTCACTGTTCCACCTTTTTCACCCACCTCTGTCTCTCAGACCTGACGCTCCCATAAATGTTTCCTAAGGCAAGTATTTATTCTTGAATCAGACTGCATGACCCAGTGTGTAGTAATTGTATAGCTCTTCAATCCCTGGTGGCACAGCACCCAGGATAATGTGCTGCATGGCTAAACACTTATAAGGTCCCAAAGGCGAGACCTATTGGCTATGCCAATGCTTGTTTATTATGTCATAAAAAATCCCTATAATGTTCAGCAATTCTCTTGTATTGTGTCTAAAATTCTTCAGTGTTCCACTGCCCTCTAGATGGTTTGCTCTCTATATAAATATAATAAATACATGCATATGTGTTCTTATATGACAGCTGACCAATTTCACAAGGGTGACCTTCCATCAGTAACACCCGGCATGCTGGGACTTTCAAATTCCCGAGCACAAATATTGGTCTCAAGTTCTCCACATTCGCAGGAGTCCGTGACTTACTTCATTGTATTAACTTTATTGTTCAAAGTGATCTTTGTAACATTGGACCAGTGTATGACAGAGTCACTTTACTTCAGGGGTAATAATACCCCCTTATGTAGCACTTGGTGATACATTCATATTGGAGCACATACATATGCATTTATCACATTATTTAATGAAAAGCCATTTTCCCAAAATGTTGTTCTTTAACATGATGACAAAGACAGGTGGAAATCATTTTTCAATAAGTTATAATAGATACAGAACAGAATATGTTCTTGAAGCCTAGGTAAAAAAAAAAGGTCCACAAGACTGACACATATCTTTAGATCTTGTTAGAAATATCCATGTGATTCTTCAAATACTATTTAAAAATGATTTCTTATAAACTTTACACACATTTATGATAAGCATGGAGGTGCAAAGAATGTATTATGCAACTTTTTACCACTGTTGAGTTTGAGGAGGGACCAGGACTCACTAAAAGTGAAGCCTGGAGTGGGACATGATGCCACTCCCCTCCCTCATTAATAGGAACAAATAGCACAGTTAGCTCTATGCACCTGCATACATGGCTTCTCACTCATGTTTAGTCATTTTAAACACAGTATTTAACCAGAAGCAGGCATCCAAGAGGCTGAATCAATTCACTTAGAGACAGGAGCACACTGATTAAGTTTTGTGAACATTAGTAGGCTTGGTTTGATGTCTAGTTACTGTGACATGCATATTCACAGTTCTCTCTTATTTACACCATACATTGGTAAAACAAAACATGTACTTTGACCGTAGCACTATAATAATAAATATATAAATGTGTGTTTATTAGAACACTTGTTCTAAATAAAGTGTTATTTTGCCACATTTATTTTCACATATATATTACAGAGTGGGGGTTAACCACTCTGTAGTTATAGTTAGGGGTACCAGCGATAAGATTTGTCAGATCTTTGTCCCTTAATAACTTTGCATCCATTTCACAAATCTACTCAAAACTTTCCAGACCTGTTGCACCTGTTACATTGTTAGAGGAATTAAAGTTTTGCAGCATTTGATTAAGGGGGTGTAAAGAAAAAACAGGTGTTCCAAAACACACTTGAAATCTAATGCCTTTTACAGAGACTTTTGTATGTCACATAGCGTGAAAACAGGCAGGCGGATTTGGATGAAATTCGGCACAATTGTAGATTTTGGCATGCAGATGATTCATTTGTGGCTGCATCTAAAAAGAGTGAGTATTACCAGAGTTATTAGCATTTTAAACTTAGTGATATCTGTTAATGCTGTAGTTTCTAGGTACTGATTGGTATCTGATTGGATAATGACTGTCTTTACAAAAATCGCAGGCAGCAATGTTGTTTTAAGGCCACTTTGCCGATGTTCTAGTTTAGGGACTTTAAAATAGGTAAGTATTAGGTTTGCTATGTATTCCCTACCTATTACCACTTAATTTAAGAGGTAATAGGTAGGGAGATGTAATTATAAGTTTCTATATATTGAAGAAAAAAATTACGGAGTACCGAGATACTACCAAGCTACTACCTAGATAATACTGCGGTACTTAAATTTTTTTTTATAAAAATTGAAGAACCACTGTAATACACAATATTTCACAAACATAGTTTACTACAGTGTCTTTACAATTTTTTTCATATTTAATTATGCCAAAAAAGTCTATACATTACCATGATCGTACCTAAATTTTAGTGCATTACTTAAAAAAAACCCTTTTTTTTACAGTTGGTAAAAAAACAGGTACATGCTGGGTACTACCGCAGTATTGCGCAAACTGGTTGAATGAATAAACAGAAAATTATACAAAAATGTCTATACCTATTTTCACCTTAAGAAAATGGTACTATGTTGGGAAGAACAATAAAACCTACTACGTACCTACATTTCAGAGCCTAAGCCAAAACAATCCAAAAGTCAGCTAAAAGGATTATGGCTGCCTTTTCAATTTGTAAAGGTAGATATTAGCCAATTATACACTTGCTTGTTATCGCAATGTACCATAGTATACCACTAATTTACCGAGGTATACTATGGCACAATATATCAATAGGGGACACATTTGGGATTCGATTGTGTTGGCCTTGCATTATGCATAGTGTTGCTAGTGCAGCACAATACTTACGTAACATTCACAAAACTACGCAAAGCCACCATACGTTGTCCTGCTTTGAGCATATGCAGAAATGCAATGCAGCGCAGGTTGCTGTCTTGCTTTACTCTGCACACCATAATCCATAGTCCTCCAAAATTTCAACTACATCCGCACCCCACTACAATGTACAGCACTACAGTATACACCACTCAACTTTACGCTAGTCCACTGCACACCACTTGACTGTATGCAACTCCCCTGTACATGACTACACTTAACGCTATTCTACTCTATGCCTCTCCACTGCACACTATTCCACTATATTCCATCCGACTCTACCACACTCCACTCTTTACTATTTCACTGTATTGCACTCCAATGCACGCTACTCCACTATATGCCACTCTACTGCACACTATTCCATTCTACGCTAATACCTTCGACGACACTCCACTCAGGGACACTCTACTGTATACTATTCCACTGTATGCAACTCCACTCCACTGTACACTCTACACTGGACAGAGTCCAGTCTACCCCACGCCACTGTACCCAAACCCACTATATGCTACTCGACTATAAACTCCTTTACAGCACTCCATTCTATGCTATTCAATTGGACACTGCTCCTTTGTACACAGCTCCACTATATGGTATTGTGCTTTACCACACTGCACTGTACACCACTCCACTCTATGCCACACCACTGAACTCCACTACACTGTACTTTATTCCAGTGTACTCCACTCTACGACACTCCAGTGCACGCTATTCGACTTTCTGCCACTCCACTCTTTTACACTTCACGGAGCATTATTAGACTGTAGAGTATTCCACTGCAGCTATTCTACTATATGATACTCCACTTTAGGGTACTCCACTATAGCTTATGCCCCTGCATACTACAAGGCTCCATTGTCCAACTCTCTGCTCCCCTCTCTAGAGCTCCACTCTATCAAACTATATTGCACTTTATGGCACGGTACAAGACTCTACTTCATTCTCTCCATGTACACTTCACTGTCTAACTCTACGGTCCAATCTATGCCTGTACACTCCACGGTACAACACTTTATTCCACTAAACTCCTTTTAATACTGTCTGATACAGTCCTCCACTCAATTGTACGGGACACCACTCCAATGTATAAGAGTTTACTCAACTATGTGCTATGTAGTTACACTATATCAACTCCATGCCACTCTACTCTACGTCACGCTCATACACTATATTCTACTTTACTCCACTATATTCTACTTTACTCCACACTACGTTACTTAACTTCAGCGAACTCTAGCAGAGTTATGCTTTCCCTTGCTTGGCAGGAGCTGTTAGCTCCCGCCAAGTGAAAGCAAACTGCTTTTTACCTGGGGTGGGCAACCTAGGACATAGCAGTAGCTGGCCCTGGGGGTGGTGGTCCCCCATTAATGGCTCCAGAAGGGGTCTGTGCGCCCCTTTATCTTTAGAATGCAATGGATGGCCAGGAGAAGTGGTGGTCTCTGGGGCCGTTTATGGCCCGTGAGGAAGGGAGGCCCTCCCATTCTTATATACATGGCCTCAGGGAGGTGGTGGTCCCAGGGGCCCAGTTGGACAATGGAGGATGGTCCGCGCTGCTCTCCTACTTTTTCATCATAAAGCCCTGGAGAAGTGGTGGCACCAGGGCTGTTAGAGCCGCAGGAGGAGGGCTGCGCCACTCTCCTTTATTTTGTTTCACACTCGCTCAGCCTCCAGGATGTGGTTGTCCCCTGGGCTAAGTTTGGCCATTGGGAGGGCAGCCTTTGTGTCCCTTCCCCTAATTAAAAATAAAAACCCGGGACCTGGCCCACCCAGGGACAAATCTTCAAAAAAGCGTGGGAGCCCGAGCTTCTTTTTTTCTCTTTTGCCGTGGATTCGCACTCTGTTGCGATTTCGTGGGGAAAAAAAGAAATAAAATATTTTTTCTCGCCCTGGTGGGGTACCAGGGGCAAGGGGTTGTGGTATTCCTACCCTGTACCCTTATCTTTTTTTTAAGGTGTTTTTGTTTGGTACTCGGCTGTAGCAGAGTCCTAAGATGGCTGCCAAACTTTCTGATTGAAGTGTTAGCAGTCATTCACATATCAGCAAGGGGACTGTCAGATCCTCAGAGGATCTGCCTCCCTGCATATACACATTTGGTTTTCCTTCAATATCTCAGAAACTACCCAACTAATTTACACCAAATGACAAATTGCACGCTTTCTGGACCAAGAGCTAGCTTTCTGACAACTTTGATGTAATTCTGTCCAGTGTTGGGGCTGTAGTTGTGTCTAAAATCTCTATGGGCATTAACATGGGAAACACAGTTGTTGTTTTTTTTTCTCAGTCCCCCGCTTGACAGATCACCCCAAAAATTTCCATGCACAACAAGAATCACCGGTTGTTGGACATGGCCTCCGTAGGGGAGATTACCCCATAATGTTTTGCTTTTTCTTCCTAATCTTTGCTGACTCTCTCTGCATAACCTTAAGAGACTGGGCAACTTCCCCCTGTAAAGGAGAGGGAAGGTGCGGGCACCTGCCTCACCTGCATTGGACTGGGGGTGCAGATACAATGGGGTTTTGGGCACGTACCTCTGTGCGTCCTGTAACAAGGTACACCAAATACCCGGGGTGGGTACAGCACTGGCTAGTAGTGGAATGTAGCACTGAGTGTGCCACCCACCAGATAGCCGTCAACCCTATATCGGGTCTGCCATGGCAGGCCTGTGGGGTGCCATTGCACCCTGCCTAGGTTGGCATCACTTAAGCTTCTGCCAACCCTGCGTGTGTAATCCCAGATCAATAGGGCACCCCACCCAAGGAAACTCTGATGGGTACTAGGGGGGTGGTAGGCTGAAGGCCGGGCAGGTGCATATAGGTGTTCCCTGCCTGGATAGTGAGGAACCCCCAATGGGGTTTCTCCTGCCTTAGAGTTTGATTCTCTACACAGATGCTCCTGGGGAGTTGCCGAATCTCTGGAGTGACTTCAGGGACCTACGCACCTCCTCACTGTCAAGGCCGCGGGGAAGTAAAGGTGCCTGGCTACACAGATTAGGAAGAGACACTGATTCACGGCTCCAAGACGTGGCAGGCTGGAGGATGAGCCCTGGCACTTATGGCATGTCGGATAGGTGCCTGGCCTGCCATCGTGGGTTGCTGAGCTTATACCTGCATCCCCTGTGTTCCAACTTCTGGGTCAGGCCTGCCGGTGCAGGCTCGTGTCTACATGCATCCATAGTGCTAGCGGCAAGGTGCCCAGTCTGCCGTCATTGGCCAGGAGTGCGCAACCGTACCAGTGAGGGCGTCCACCCATGTCCGGTTGGCCAGAGAAGTGTGGTGTGTGCACACTGGCACCAAAGGTGCTAGGGCCTGGGTAAGCCATGTGCCTGGACTGTCCTTGTCATGTGAAAGAGTGCGCGCTATACCTATCCACGTTGCGAAGAGGCGTTGAGTCACTGTTTTGAAACACAGGCCGATGTGTCATTGCAGACTGAGGGTGTGTAATGTCATTGATCGTGTGAAAACTCATACGCAGCTTGCCACTCCAAGCCACTGTTAGTGCGCACCCGCACCTATGGAGCCCGTATTTGCATAAGCTAACCCGGGGAAGCGGTTGACAATACTTCGCACTGCAATGGTGGATTGCAGTGGAGAAGCCTCATGATGTTTCATATCAATGGATTTGCAGTGCCAAACACCTTCCATTAGTAAAGGGGATTTTGGCATAACTCGCTAAAAAATTTCCCTTATTGAATGTGAACATTTCTATGCTGCAAGTCTCGGGACCATTATGTCTGGCTCATGTGGACACAAGGGGTCGGAAGAAGCACATCTGTGTATTCCCCAATCAACAGCCATAAAACATGGGCATCCCACGGAAAGGGTAACCTCTACCATTTGAGGGCCAAATGGGCCCCTAGGCCCCAGATCATGGCCCCACTAAAAATTAAGATATGAATTCCAAGGCCCCATGGCAGGCAGGCCTACATTTTATGGGAGAGATCTGTTCTAAGGGAAAACCTTCCAAACCACCCCAACTTCAAAGATAAATGACAGTATAACTACTGGTGCCATCATTCATCAAGGGGGTGAGGACGTGAGGCCCGAGAACCTGGACTGCGTAGTGCACATTGTCAAAGGACTCTGTGTGCACATGGAGGATAACTGTCCAAGTAGAGACTGGCCTGGGCCGAGGACCTGCTGAAGTACGGCACCCTGAAGTGTGCTCTCCAAGGGCCCAACTGTGGGCCTCCTGTTCTCTCGCAGATCTCAGGGACATCAAAAATCTCCCCCGAGGGACCTACACCATCTACCTGTGACATCTAGAGAGCGGTGCCCTTGCAAGTGCCCACCTCGGCTACTAAATCCAAACTGGTAGCGTAGTGTGAGCGTGGACTTAAGACTTGTGTCTGGTCTGGAGACCGGATTCCCTAGGGCGGAGCCCCAGAGGCTTTGCTCACGTCTAAGGCGTGTTGTTCGCATACTGTGGGGAACTCGAAATTCATAAGCATCTAGTGATGGTGAGCGGATTCACTGCGTGGCCCGTTGCCTTGATCGTGCTGCATTTATCTGATGCAACATACCCACTGCATGCTCATTGCATGTGGTGTCTGATTCACCGGGTGAAACCCTTGGAGGTCGGGTGTACCCGGAGCATCAATCTACCTCATCTGGCTCTGCTAAACTTGTGCCTGTTTTTTATCAACAATTTATTCATAAGAGGTAAACCTTTCCGAAGAGCTTCAATACTGAATGGGATTTATGGTATATACACAACTTTTTGACAACATTTTGACCACTTCGCGTTACTCTTTAATGCAGAGTTCTGGCCAAACTCCGCTAATCACCATGTGGCAGAATTTCACTCCCACTAGGATCTAAAATATACGAGCTTGTGAGAAAGATTCATCATTCTCTAGCACAATTTTCTAACATGGGGCATTGCTCACGTTTGTGAGCAGTTGCGGTCAGATGACTGCCATTCGAGTAAATTTGCTGCCCCTCGAGTAGATTTTCTGCTTGAGCAGCAGCAAAATCAACTTGAGTGTCCGCAGGCTTGGCAGCTCGCGCTACCAGCGCTAAATTGCAGTGCAAGCTGCATATTTGCGGCCCGATGGCACAATGCCGTGGATTCACACTGAATTTTTCTGTAACTCTGTGGAATTCCGTAGAGTGAAACTATGCAAGTTCCAGCCACCCCATTTTTAGGCTGCTTTTCTTTCATAATTAGTGGCCAATTTTTTAGTAGAAGACTTAAATGTGCATTTTGAGCGATTACTTGCACAAAGTGCTTGCACTTATTTTCTACTTCATGCCATAATCATCTCTAAGCTTGTGCTTGTAGAGAAATGGGGCCCTTAGGGCAAGGCGTCAGTACTGAAATTGAAACAGTCTAGAAGAGAGAGAGGGATGACATGATATGGAAGCTGAAAAGACCCCCAATGTGAACCTAAACAACTTGAGTCAGGTATCTCATAGAGATAAAGAAGCTCTACAAAAACTAACCAGTCTCTGAGGATGAAATAATGCTTGACAGATGCAAGAAAAATATATTACAGTGTGAAAAAAGGAAGGAAAATAACCAAAGATATTGACCACCTTGGTAATCTGCTCTGCCCACTGGAGGGCCATATCTGAAAGTGCTGATCTAATGCGGTCTCCGCTTTACGTAGGTTCCTTATTGAAGGAAACATAATATTACTTTAAATATTCCTGGTCTCCACACTGCTCAAAGGTCTTTGTGTACAAAAAAATATAACTCTTCTTTACTAACTTCTGCTCTCGACCACTCTAGCACGCCTTTGTCTGGATTTGGTGCTCATTTGCAACATGTTTGAGACAGTGTAGAGTCAATTTTATGAATTTGCCCTATTAAATTATGTCTCTCTAAACTCTTTTGTCTAAGGCTTAAACTGTTATCTTTGTAAACCATCGGTAGCCACATGACCAGTCTTCATCTTCAATTTTCGGATCCTTTTGCAACAAGAGCTGGCTCTACGACTGAACCCCAGCGCTCAGATGGACCAGCAGCCACCAGTGACGCCTAGAAACCCTCACGAGTGAGTAGCCGCGCTTTACAACCCCTGATTGATTGATTACAACAGTCTCTTTGACACAAGTGCAAGAACAAGCCATTATAGTTATCTGCGCCACCAATACCTCCCAATGAAGAGAGGTTGGTCAGAGTAGCAGAGCTAGTAGCGGACAAAAGGATGAGTGGCTACGACAAGTCACTGGGCATAGGTCTAAGGCAATCCTTATAGTCACACAGGAGTCGGCATTCTAGGATTTGCAAAGGTCTTCAGGAGAAGTTCTAGGAAATATCACAACCCTAAGAAAGGTGCAAAGGTATGCCAGCCTTAGGCAATAGTCTACAGTGTGTACATTTTGCAATCTATTTGCTAATCAGGCTGTATGTCATCAAAGGTATGGAATACAAGTTCCTATTCTCAATGTAACCCTTTTGATGTCTACTCCTTCCACGTGCCCCAGAGCACGTATGATCAGGCAGCAATGAGCCTTCTTTTCCTTCATTGCCGGATGACTCATTTTCTATTTATTTGACCCACTTATACCTACAAACTGGAAAAACTATTTAGCATTTCATGAGCCTGACTGCACCGACATCATTAGAAAGGAAGCAATCCAGAGACGTTGTCCCTCTGAGAGTAATTGTCAGTTATTACAATTTTATGCTAAATGTGGCACCGTCCTTCGAAGCAACAGACCTCAACAGATGGCAACCACTTAACTCCTGCAGGCCCTCTACCCTGCCCCGATGCCGACTTCCGGGTCTGCCGGAAGGTCAACGAGTATATGATTGGATGATGGGAAAAAGCACAGGCAAGTGGGGCCCAATCAATTAGCCCGTCCGCTCTTTACAGCCACTGCAAGGAAATGTATGCACCTTAGGCTCTGTTAATGATACACATGGGGGATCCTTCGGCAGCTCGACACTGAGGCCAAGCGCACACTCACTCATACATAACATGTGTATTTGTAAAGCGCACATTCACCCCGAACGGGGCATCTTGGCGCTGAATAACAGATGTTTATTGTTACCCAACTCAATGGTACTCATTTTATCGACCTCAGAAAGGATGAGAAGCTGAGTGGACCCGCCGGGATTTGAACCTGTGACCATGAGGTCGAACGCGGGCCCCTGCAGTGGATGTATTAGTCCACTGCGCCACCAGACCCGGCAATGAGTGAAAATGAGTGTGAGTGCAGCTCCTGCCTCGACTGCAGCTCAAAATACGCTGACCTCATGCATTACTTTCAAGGAACTTTAATTTGGTTCTTCCCAACTTTTTGCTACTGATGGTGTTGGCCATTTCCTCAAGCGTGCACACTCCTGGTCAGCTCTCCACTCCAATATTTTACAAGATGGAATTTAAAACAAGAGACGTCTCAGAGCGAAGGCAGGGGTGTTTCCCTCTCTGCCCCAGCCCCTCTCTTGACCACAGCACAATGACTTTGGCCACTCAGACCACTCTCAACAGCCCCCGGGCCCTCCCCATATGGCCCCCCCATGCAGCCGGTGTCCAAGTCCGTTGTCCAGTCACGTCCTGGCCTTGAGTTCACTGGTTGGCACGACCAGTAGAGACTTGTGTCCGCTCAGCAACTTCCAGAGGGTCAAAAGAGAACCAGGCTGACTTGGCTGTTCATACTTCTGAAGTCAAGGCAGTCGACAGCATCGCTGTGGGCAAACATGCCAGGGCTGAGTCAAGCCTCAACACTATTGTCAGCTTGCGGTGTCATCAACATGAAACGTGAATATTATTACACGTGCTGCTTCCACAATCACTCATAATAATAATATTACTGGTAATAATAAGAATTATGGGTGTTCGAACTCTCGACCCCAGGGTATGGAAGTCACTGCAGGGCTTTCTGCAATGACCGGCCAGATACAGACACACCCTTTCAAGGTCTTCCCTTTTATCCTTCTCTGACAGCTCTGGCTCCTCCCTCTAGGTGCCTTCGTCACTTTCCTTCTTTTGCTGGGATTGGTGCCAACTACATTCGCAGGTGACATCACCTGGCAGTGACGTCTGGGGGGGGGCGGTGACACTGACAGCCCCCACGAGGCGGCGAGAACTGGCAACACACAAGAATTATATCGTGAGTTTGAACAAACCAATGGCTACCTGCCCACCTCGCCACATGGCCGTGGCCGGCATTATCACATATGTAGTGTAGACGGCAAAAGCGCGTGGCACACCCTTCACGAGAGCGGCACGCCTTTTATCACAAGAGAAAATGCAGAGGCCACATTGAAAACGAGAGGATTCGTGCATTTCTCTGCATCTCCCTATGCACAAGCACCCGTGTACTGGCACGAGACGCGTTCAGCGTGTGCACCTTATGCTGCATGACAGTCCTCTCTTGCTATTTCCACATTTTCCATTCAGGCGCGTGCAGCCGGTTTTTATTCTCGTTGCTAGCGTGCACCATGAGCGCTGCCTAGAGCGCCCGCGGCTGCTGCTACAGCCTCGCGCCCCCGACGACTTGATGAGAAATAGCCCCCCTCCCTTGACACTAGAAGGCGAACGCCCAGGTCCTTCTCCCGTTTTAAACTTTAAATCGCCCCTTCTTGGGACCATCTGCGGAAGTGATCCCCTCAGCTTCACGATGCGCCCGTTCAGGTGGGACATTTAAAGGGACAGCAGCACACCTGTTCCGCGTGGCTCAATCGAGCAATGTCCCGGTGGGGTGCAAGCTGCACACCTCATTTGTAAACCCCTCAGACTCGCACCAACTGGTAAGGCTCGAGGTTAATTCGCGTATTTTAGAGCCAGACCATGGGTCATACTGATGAGACGCAGAAAGGAAAATACCCGAACAAGCCTAATTTACATTGCTTGCCTTATGAGGCAATAGTGACAAACTTTTAGAAAGTCCAAATCTTGAGGCTACATGGCTATTTTTCTCGTCCCTCTGCACCTCCTGAAAACACTGATCTATATCTGCAAACATTTCTCCATATTCTAACAAAAAAATGAGACAAGCACCACATTTTCAGCAGCTTAAATCTAAAGTTCAGTGCAGCAGACCAAATAAAAACACATTGAAACAAAAAAACAACAAAAATGGAAGCAATTCAGACCTTCTGGTGCAGATTTTTCATATTGCGTCCATTTTCTAAACAACGCCCTAACTTGTGACTTCAACGAACACACACATGACTTTGCCTGTAACACTGTAGACACACGAGAAGGAAGGTGAGCCATGAACACAACACAGAGGATGCAGCTGCTGAAACCCGGTCATTATACAAGTGGAATTATTAGGACACCAGTCCACAGCTGCGCGCGACCACCGGTGCCAACGACCACCGCACATTCCCGTGCAGAGTTCAGGGCGCGGACGGACACTGTACCGTACCTCCAAAATGAACTTTCTTCTTGAATTTGGAATTCTCAGCCATAGTTTCCAGGCGAGGGGACACCATGTCACTCCAGTCGAGGGTGGCTATGCATTCCAGGGCGGGGAGGAGGTGCGCTCATGCTTTCAGTTGGCTGGCATCCCTCCTGTAGAAAAGTTTCAGCAGCCCACATGCGGCGTGGTCCGGGCGATGGCTTCCGAGGCTGGAGTCCGCGGCGACGCTCCTTGGACATGGAACAGGACAAGTGCATCCGGCGAGGAATCGGTTCTTTTACACAAGTTGTAAGCTCGGAATAAGAGCTCGCATCCCTTCTGTGCCCACACTCTAGCAACGGATTTTTTTCTCCTCCTCTGGTGCAGGTTTCCATGGAAATGCATCAGTCAGTAATCTAAATAAGCGAGGGTGAAGGACGACTGAAAACCTGGAGCAATTACGCATGCCATTAGAGAGAAACAGAAAATGATTCAAGCCTGCTATTAGTAGCATGCTAAAGAAGAGATCAGTTAGAACATTTATTGCTGTGCACCTCATGACTGTTTGATCGTTTATTAACCATGAGGCTGCTTCTCGTCGCCACTGTTGTACAATCCTGGGAGGACGAGCAGGGAGCAGGCGGATCAGTTTGCAATGGCTACGCTTCACATTTGGAGTCTTCTTGCTACAAAACGTTAATCCAGTAACATGCTTGAGGTGGACCCGTGGCAGGATGGGAGGGGACGGGGCACTCACTCTTCCTCGACTCAGCAGTCAGTCTCAAAAAGCCCCCCTCCCCCCAAAAGTCTGATGTACACAAAAGTTTCATCTGCTTCTTAGCGTCATCTGAGCTGTCAGTTTCACGTAGCTGGCAGCCAATGGGGCTTGACAATGAGTGCCTGATTCAGGAAGACATCACTCTTTTTTAATAGACCTCCTCTGGCACATTTGTATACCTGTGCAGGCTTTAGAAACAACCAATGAGCAGGAGACGGCACTAGCCAAGAGGCAGCCGTGGTGCGCGGAGTGCACAGGACCTGCCACAGTTGTTTATATCAAGATGATGATTTGATTGGTCGACTTGAATGGAGCACATCACATGCTAATCGTCTTCTAAATATTTACATAGTAGCTTTTACCATTAGCCAACTCAATGGTACACATCTGAAGCACATTGAAGGGACTTAGGGCTGCTTCAGAAATGCCAGGGTTTAATACTGTGACATTAAGTGAACGTATGGCTCAATTAATTATAACTCTCCACTCCTTTGTCGTGGAGAAAACATATCTCTATCATAGGCCCTGTGCATGATCGGCCTTAGACTCCGTATATACTATCTTTTTGATTAAGATATCAAAGCACGAACCAAAGTTACTATTAAACGGAGGCGCTCCCTCTCCTTACGGCTAGCACAGCCATTTTGATTACTTCCACTAATCCCCTTCCATCACCACACGTCCATGCCGTGTGTATTTTTTTGTAAAGAGCACATTCACCCATGGGCATCTTGACGCTGGATAACAGATGTTAATTTTTACTCAACACAGTGGTACTCATTTTATCAACTTCAGAAGGACAAAAGGCTGAGGGGACCCACCAGGATTTGAACCTCTGACCATAAGGTCAAACACAGACCCCTACAGTGGACGCATTAGTCCACTAAGCCCCAAGACCCGACTGTAGTGCATCGGCAGAGCAATCTAGTTTAGTGAACATAGGTGTCATCTTCCTCTCCAGAAGAGCAAGTTAGTCAAAAAAATGTAATCTTTCCAAATGGTGCTACTTGCAAGGCCTCATGCATGCGTCTGTTGTGGAGGTAGCAGAAGCTACGTTTTCCCAAATCTTCCTCACTAGTAGTCAGATGGATCTTGAACAAGGGGTGTGGAGGAGCTGCGATGCTTACTTCCGTCAATGAGGGGCACTATTTTTCTTGTATCCACCCTGCCATAGTTCGACTAATTCCAAATCTGCCTCTGGTGGGTAAACTGTTGGAGGATGAGAAAGTCAGACATACCTGTCCTCCTTGGTCCTCGCCAGTCTGGCTTTAGAACCCTTCTTTGAACGGAGGCCATTGATTGGCTGCGTTATCTGACAGCATCATGGAGACAGCAGATGATTGCAAGAGGTCTGCTCCGATACCTCCAGGAAAAGAGATCATCCGGCCTGGCTAAGTCAGCTGTGGCCTGTTACAAATGTCCATGCGACTACCCTTACTGTCTTAGAACATTTTTGAGGAAGCCATGAGCAAAGCCTTCATTGCGGGTATAAACTCCTTTGGCACCGATGTCTACCTCGCTACCTCTGGGATCACTACGAATTTACACAGATATGTGTGGTTGAAATATCAATCCAGCTCTGAGGTTTTCCAGTTTCTACAATGTGTCACTGGGTGAGCCGTTACTGCGATAAACGGTGTCTATTTCACCTTACATTATAGATACCCACGAGCAGATTTCAACGCAAGGCCAGTAAAATATTGGTTACATTTTAAGAACACTTAACCGACTGCAGACATTCTCCAACTTCCAAAGTGAAAAATCTGGCTGCTTTGCATAAAAAAAGCCTACTTCCTGTTCGATGAATCACCAAGATTACCTTCTTCCTATGTTTTTTCAGCTCCAATGAATTCTATTTGCTTCTCTTCCAGAAACTCAATGCGTGGCAGTGGGTTGAGCAGTGAGTGAACTCCAACCTAACATAGCAGCACCCATAGAGCCTTCTTTGAGTACCGCTCTGCCACCAGGACAGTCAAACACCGTATCCAGCCCATGAAAAGAAGTTGAGATACCAAAAAACTTCTGGCAAAAATCCGCCTTCATCTGCATATGAAGTGGCACATGGTTTTCAGTTTTTGTCCTCAAAATCTAGAATGGCCGCCATCTAGATTTGAGACAAAACATGAAAACACTTATGTTTGGAAACTGTTTAAGCTTGTTTTTTTTATAGTTTGGCATGTCCAATGGTAGTACATGGTATCATTTATATAGTGTGCTCCATAATTGCGCTCATTTACTTACTGCACTGGATGCTTAGTGGTCAATGCATTCGTCTATCTCAGCAGTCGCTGGACGACACACTTGTACAAGACCATAGGTACCTGTATTGCTTTATTAAGAGCTTTGCGTCAAATTCTCCCGCTTCTCCCTATTGAGACCAGATCTCTGGTGGTTCAGAGCGTGATCCTAAGCAGGCTGGACTACTGTAATTCACTGCTCCTGGGTGCCCCCTGGTACACTGTACAGGGATTGCAAAGAATACAGTCCGCCGCAGCCAAACTGGCCCTGGGAAGACAACGTGACTCCTCAACAACATCGGCACTGAGGGACCTTCATTGGCTCCCGATCAATAAAAGGATCGAGTTTAAATCATTGGTCATGGTGTATAGAGCCCTCCATAACATTGGTCCGCCCCCTCTGTGCGACAGATTTTCATGGTATGAACCAAAGAGACTTCTTCGGTCCACCAGCCAAAGTTTGGCAGTGGTCGCCAGAGTAAAACACACCAAGACGGGAGGCAGGGCCTTCAGTACGGCGGCAGCCCGCCTTTGGAATCAAATCCCCCAAGAACTACGCCAAGCCAAATCATTGCTGATTTTTAGGAAAAATCTTAAAACATGGCTCTTTGGCAGAGAATAGAGTGTAACATTCTTGGCCCAACGGCGAACGTTCCTACTGTCCTAGGTTTTTTATAGTCTCTTAGCGCCAGGATACCCGTAGGGTGGCAGAAAGCGCTAAAGAAGAATTTTATACAATACAATACAATACAATACAAGACCGAGGTTCTGCAGACCTCCCTCCCTTCTCTCCATTCTCTCTGTTTTGGACACAAGACAGAACTGCTGGGGAGCTGGACAGGTAAATGCACATCAGTAGCAGCTGGACGTCACTGGCATGTTGTAGTGAGTCATTGTGCTTGCTAATGTGGACTTGATGTAACCTTGGTGGTGTAAATTATTTTGTGGTGGGTGCCTGCCGCCATCCATGTACATTTGGGTACCAATTTCTGTATCATTCTGCCCTCATGGGCAGCCTCTCCGGCATGGACAAGGACATGAAGTTATGATGCGAACCATCCTCCTTTGCATAGCTCCTTCATGTTGTGAGGTCAAGGTACATTAGATAAGTGACGTGGGAGACCCTGCCCTGCGACTGCTTAGGGTTCAACTCTTGTGCATACCCTGAAGATGCACATATACGTATGCAATATTCAAGTGCTCGCTGGCTGTGGCACAAGAAAGAAGGATGAGTTCCAATAGGGTCTTCGGTCACCTTTCACAAACTCAGCAATTCAGATGATTGATGATTATAAACCTGGACTGGGGAAGCTTTAACTTGCAGATGTTGTGCAAAAGCTGCACAGAATGCCGCCTCATAAATATTCATAAGCCAAGAGGCTTGCTTGTTGCACCAGGGATCTATGCCTGCGATGCAAGTTAATGTGGCAAATTTAACCACAAAAAGAACCATTAATGGATGGAATGCTGAACAATGTCAAACATTCCTCCCCAGTACAGAGGACTGGGCCTAAATTTGTTGTTTATTTGCTCACCATGACACTCTAGTATGAACCCAGCCATATGCAAATCAGTCTTGACCCTGCTCTCCATGGGAACAGTCCAGCCCGAACTGCCAGGCCAGGTCCTCCCTGGACCAGAAACAAGCATCCCGTGACCGGTTTTGGGGTTTCACCTCAATCAGGAGCATGGACAAGAGGTGACTCTTGTGACCTTTGTGTTTCCAGATCCCCAAAGGGACAGTAGGCACACATCAGATGTGAGTGCCTGCCATTAAGACCATATGTTGGCATAGGAGTTGTGGGACTGTCAAGCAATGCCCACGAGCCCGACTGGTTCAGCTTCATCTTCATGAAAAGCACGTCACCCTGGAGATAACTGCAGTCATTGCTGAGCCCGAAGACATGTGCCTGCTCATGGGGACTGCCTTGGTTTTGCAACTAGAAATGATGCATTTGAGCAACCTTTGCAATAAGACACAGGTGTCATCGCTGCCTTTCAACACAAGCGGAAACAACTACTAGTCTGGCGTCTCTGCCTATATCTTTTTTTGTTAGAAGATGGTTTTCTGGCCTATTCAAATCTTTTTCTTCAAATAAACTGACGTTAGCAGTGCCTTTAACGCACTGTGCCGGCAAATTGTATGAGAAGAGAAAAGAATAGTATTCTCTCACCACAGTAATTCTATTCACCCTCCCCTCTGATTCAGTGGATGGCGCTGGGAGGTACCATCTCATCGCCAGCCTTTTCATATACCCTCCTTACCAATGGTTTGAGTCTCCTGGAGCTGATAACCAGATTCTGCACACATGCACAAATAACAACACATAACATGTGTATTTGTAGAGCACACGTTCATCCAGTAGGGTATCTTAGCACTGAATAAGAGATGTTTATTGTTACCCAACTCAATGGTACTCATTTGTTCAAACTTAGAAGGATGAATGGCTGAGTGGACCCGCCGGGATTTGAACCTGTGACCATGAGGTCGAACACAGGCCCCTACAGTTGATGTATTAGTCCACTAAGCCACCAGACCTGGCATTCAATACCAAGTCACTTAGGCACTGCCAGTTTTTGCTTTCGACATATTTTGATCCCAGTGGTCAAGTTCAGCCAGATCTCCTATGGGCAGGACTACTGGAATTATGCGGCAGGAGAGGGCCAAATTATGCATCAGAGTTCAGTAAATTATGAGGCAAGAAAAAGGAAATTATACGCCATATTGAGTCACATTCTGTAATAGTATTACTTCATTATTTAGCCAATTTTAAACTTGGTAACACTGTCTAGGAATTGGTTGCACCTCATTAGTGCAAAAAGAACAGTTGATGGACAGAATGCAGAACAATGTCATACATTCACCCCAGTACAGAGATCTGTGCCTAAATCTATCGCTTTCTGCTCCCCATGCCATTCTAGTTTGAACCCAGCCATATGAAAATCAGTCTTGACCCTGCGCCCAATGGGAACAGTCCAGCCCAAACTGCAAGGCCAGGTCCTCCCTGGACTGGAAACAAGCATCCTAGGACCGATTTCGGGGTTTCACCCATCATCAGCCAAGATAGCTTGACTCCAGTGGCATGGAGAGCACGGGACCCACGTCTGGGCATACCTGTCCTACTCGGGTGACAAATGCAAAAAGAATAACTGATGGACAGAATGCAGAATAATATCATACATTCACCCCAGTACAGAGATCTGGGAATAAATCCATCGATTTTTTTGCTCCCCATGCCATTCAAGTTTGACCCCAGCCATTTGAAAATCAGTCTTGACCCTGCGGCCAATGGGAACAATCCAGCCCAAACCACTAGGCCAGGTCCTCCCGTGACGGGAAACAAGCATCCTTGGACTGATTTCGGGGTTTCATCCCTCATCAGCCAAGATAGCTTGACTCCAGTGGCATGGAGAGCATGTGACCCACGTCTGGGCATGCCTGTCCTACTCGGGGTGACAAATGCAAAAAGAATAACTGATGGACAGAATGCAGAATAATATCATACATTCACCCCAGTACAGAGATCTGGGCCTAAATCCATAGTTTTTTTGCTCCCCATGCCATTCCAGTTTGAACCCGGCCATATGCAAATGAGACTTGACCCTGCGCCCAATGGGAACAGTCCAGCCCAAACCACTAGGCCAGGTCCTCTCGGGACGGGAAACAAGCATCCTAGGACCGATTTCGGTGTTTCATCCCTCATCAGCCAAGATAGCTTGACTCCAGTGGCATGGAGAGCATGTGACCCACGTCTGGGCATACCCGTCCCAATCAGGATGACAAACAGAAAAAGAAGATGTGATGGACAGAATGCAGAACAATGTCAAACATTCACCCTAGTACAGGCATCTGGGCCTAAATCATTTGTGCAGCCAATGAGTACTTGTCCGGAAGCACTGGCGAATGCTTGCCGGTGGCCCGTAAATGCACGGGAGGCACCACAGCTCAGCTGCTCCTGTGTCTTCACAGACAACTCCCCCAGTCTGATCTAATTTAGGGAAGGCAGACATAATGAAACATGGTTACAGATAGTTAATCCAATCTGGAGCCTCTTTCGATGCTCACAAGAGCGCGTGCTGAGCTTAGTCATAGGTGAAATAGAAGGGAGGGGCGATTTCTATGTCTGCAGCTGTTTGTGGAAGCCAAGAACCAGGCAGTGTGCAAGAGCAGGACCAGAATGCTTTTCGGCATCCACAGACACACAAACAGATGAACCGACTCGATGGACAGCGGCACTCTGCCTGGGTCCTCTCCTCTAATCTCCTCTTGCTACACAATGAAAACAATTAGATTTATCTATTTCATTGTTTGCCCACCAGGTTGTATAGAATGCAGATACATAGCATTTTCAAGGCACTTACGAACAAATAATTTACAAGCACTGGCAAAGGCAACAGTTCCGGCCTTTGCACACTGGCATGCTGATCCATTAATCTTTTTTCGAATTTGAGCACATGCCATAAAAATAATAATAAAAAAATAAGTCATGCCACCGCTTAAACGTGACCACGCTTGATAGAAGAATAATTAAAAAAACAATCACTGATGGGCCTGTTTGAATTGTTTTTAAAAAAATTTTTTTTTTAATAACAAGCCTTTCAGTTGTGCCATGCATTCAATTTTTATTATATTGATTATTATTATTATTATTCTTAGAGAAGGAGACAAGATTAATTTGCCACCCAATCAACCACTTAAAATGCAGGCAGATACAATGTTACTATGCCACTTGAAACACTTTATGATGGCAACTTTAAAAAGGCGATGGAAAAAGAATCACTATATAACTTAGCTGTCAAAATTCAGACAAAATAAATAGCTGGTGCAAAGAAAATATAAATGCACATTGCAAAAAGGACACTTTAATCCCGCCCTGTCACTGAAGAGAAAGAAAAGCATGTACAGAGGCTTTGTGCAGTCACTCAAAGTGAAGGGAGTAAACAGGTGAAGTGGTTTGACCTACTGCTCCCATGCAGTGGCATAACATCAGCCCCAGCAGTGCGGGAGGGGGCTGAGCTCCAGGGGGCCCCCTCAGGCACTGTGCACTGGTGGCTGGCCCCTGACCTGACAGCCACTGACTGGTCAGGAGCGTGGTGGGACCCCTCCTTACGTTTCATTACCCCACTGCCCCCATTCAGCATAAGGTGGGCAAAAGTAAAAAGTGAATTAAGGTTTAATACACTAATGGATGAAACCTATTGATCAAAGCTAATAGTCAGCACATTCTAATGAAGCTTTCAAAAGCGAGAACTAAAAAGCAGGCTATTCAAGAAAAAGGAGGGTGGGAAATAAGGCCAGACAGCAGCTGACACTATCCGGCACCGTGTGCCTTACAATTTGGGGTAGAGACGGTGGAGAGCAGTCCCCGTGTCCCTTGTTGCCGACTGTGGCGAGTCCATGGCCTCATGCTACATCAGTGTCGAAGTAGCGAGGAAGCGTCGTCTTGGGGGAAAGCAGCCGAAAGGCATGTGTGAGGATGCGTAGCTATGAGAGAGACAGAGGCCCGAGTGCAGCGCCACAGACCTGTGGTGATCGCGGCGATGCAGACAAGTGGCCCCTTCCATGGATCAGAGCAGAAGAGGACGCTGGTAGCGGCCCAGACTGGCGTGGTGTGGCCTGCCTGAGGTGGCGAGGAGACCTAGAGCAGCCAAAATGAAAGGTGCACTGGTGTGCCTTTATTTCTTTCCTCTCCCCCCACGTCATCGAACACAGGCCAGGTGAGAAGCCATGGGGCCGGGTAGCACCCACTGAAGATGTAGCAAGCGTGGAGCACATCTGGCCATCACCAGCTCGGGGATCGATCCAGGACCAAGATCGCTGCCTGCGAGTGCAACAACATATATATATATATATATATATTACCTACTGGCAGTCGCCAGTAGGTAGTTATAGTTAGGACCTATTTTCCATAGGAAATCCGCAACATTCTATTTGGAATAATGTTGACGCCGATTGACGAATCTTCGTGAAATTTTCCAAAATTTTGGCCAGCACCGGTCCGCTCCTATCCTGAAAACTTCACGGTGATTCCTCAAGCGGGGGCCGAGAAAAAAGGGGGTCCCAAAACGCGTTTTCCCCATGCATTTTCCCATAGGACCTGTTGACGCAGCTACAGCCCGAACTGCTGAACGGAATTACACCAAATTTGGCAAAGAGGTAGTCCTCAGTTCAGAAATGGTGTAAATCCGTTCAGTAGATCCTGTGAAAATTAGCGTTAAATAGATAGATATATCTGGGCGGAGCCTAACCACACATCTCATCGTGAGATCTGATTGGCTGTTAGTACTTCATCCAAGAAGTGTTGGTAGCCATCTTGGGACCAATATACACGATAGCACCTCATTAAAAAGCATTGCAGTTAATAGAAGGTTTTAAGAATTTTATTACATTATAAATCATTTGTTGATGGTATCATACTCATTTTAGAAATTGTGGTGTGTTCTAAGGTGATTTTACCATGTGAAAAAGCCTTCTGCTGTGATATCATGAATCATGTTTGAGAGAAAACTATTTTCTCATGCTTTTCCCACAGAGGTTTGGAAGGTGATCTATAAGCTAAACTGAGAGCATATTTTCTGTAAATTAACATTATCTTTCTCAGTCATGTGAGAAAGAAGTCTGACATTCTCAGTAAAACATGTACATCCAACAAGGGCAGAGACTGTTAGTTGATTCCTTTGTGTTCTACTGCGGCTTCCTAGAGTGTTCTAAAGAACAACTAGAGCGCTAACAGTCGTACTTATGACAAACGTATTGCACACCTGAAGCCATCTTGATTGGAATAAAGTGGTAACTCTTAAAACATTTAATTTAAAAAGGAACAAAATGAGGGGGTTCATTTTGCCATAGAAAGTATGATTAGTGCTGCAGAAAGAAAAATTAGGGCACGTTTTGAGTGACTTCTCCAATCCTCTTCTATTTCATGAAAAAATTCTGACATGCAGACTGAAACATGCACTTGATATGTGATATGATGGTCGAAGGGAGGCTCGAGAGCGACCACAACCCCTTGTGCCTAACGCATAAATGGTGGTCCCACATCAACTTGCCCGCAGGATCTCCTGTGCCCGTCCCCCCCCCGGACTGTTCCTACTAACGACATGCGGAGATTAAGATGGGAAAAGGTGGCAATTAACCATCAGGCTATTGCTAGCATCAATAGTCATGTTGACTCAGCTATACTAGACATAGAGTATTGTAAACCACTTAGCAATGGCTTAGACAAGGTAGAAGGAATTCACAATTCTCTTTTTGATATAATCAAGGGATATTTCCTTAAACCTGTGAAAAACAAAGGTAACAGAGCTCCAAAGCCTGCTAAATGGTATAACGAAGAATGTAGGGAGTCACGCCTTGCTCTGGGTAACGCTATTAAGGGAGGGCAAACAGCTTTAATTCAAGCTGCTAGGAAAAACTATAAAATTAGTATCCTCAAGGCTAAACAAGCTTGGGATGAGCACCATTGGACTGAGCTAAAGGCAGCTAGTGACAGCAGGGATTCTCGGCTGTTCTGGCACATTGTTAGATGGGGAAAATCAGGTGGTCCTGAGTCCCCTCATAACAATGTCCCTGAAGCTGAATGGATAAAATTCTTTAAAAATCAATATGCTGCTTTTAACATCGTAAACCCGCACGAGACAATTAGTGTAGATCTCCCAAAAGAAAATTTCTTCTGTCCTGGTGAAATTATGACGGCCCTTGATACGGTTGCTTGTGGTCGTGCCCCCGGCCTTGACGGAGTGCCAGCGGATTTATTTGTTAATGATAAGGAGCGCTGGTGCTTGTATATCCATCACCTTATTAATGCTATCGCTCTGGGTGCAACAGTTCCAAAATCCTGGCAGGGTGCAGTAATTATCCCTGTCTTTAAGAAGGGTGATCGATCCCTGCCGGGCAACTATAGGCCTATAAGCCTCATAGATACCATCCAAAAGGTAGTGGGTCGTGTGATCGTCAATAGGCTCCTGGATTGGGCGGAAGAGACCAATGCCCTTTCAACTTTCCAGGCTGGCTTTCGACGATCCACAAGTACGGTGGATCAGGTCTTTCGTTTTACCTTGATACAATGGAGGACGGTTGTGCTCGGCAAAGGAAGCCTGTATGCGGCCTTTGTCGATTTACGGGCCGCTTTTGATCTTGTCCCCCGACTAAAGCTATGGACGGTCCTTCAGAAGCAGGGCATTCCAAGCGATTTACTATCTATGATAATGAGGCTTCATGAATCTAATTACGCCAGAATCCAGTGGGGTGGTTTAGGTTCGGTAACTTCGGACTTCCCTGTTGAGAGGGGCGTCCGACAGGGTTGCTCGATGGCCCCAGTTCTTTTTACACTTTATATTAATGATGTTGTAACACGTATGACTTCTGCACAAGTGGATGCTCCTTTTTTAGATGGGATTAAAATCCCCATTTTAATGTTTGCTGATGACACGCTCATCCTATCTAAAACCCCTAGTGGACTGCAGTGTGCTTTGTCTATCTTTGACAAATTCTGCGGTGAGTACGGCCTAGAGGTAAATATTGCCAAAACTAAGCTGATGACTTTTAACCCTTATCGTAGTTCTAAGTCAAAAATTACCTTAAATGATCGACCGCTAGAGGTAGTGAACAATTTCACTTATTTGGGTATGCACATATCTAACGCGAAGAGCTGGCGGCATCATATTGAAATTGCAACAATTAAACACAGGCAATTGGCCGGTGCAATTAGCTCAGAGCATAGAAAATCCCTGACCAAACCTGTAAAACCTGTTTTACAGGTTTATGAAGCAAAAGCTCTGGGTTCTGTACTCTATGGCGCAGAGCTGTGGGGTTTTGAGAAGATGGCTGCTCTCCAATCTTCAGAGAATAAATTTCTTAGGGGTATAACAGGTGTTCCCAAAAGCACTCCACTGCTGCCCCTCAAGTATGATTTGGGCAGAAGAGCCATTTTAGATTTGGCGCAGCTTCGCCCAATATTGTACTGGCGCAGGTTATGGACAACTCCTGCGCTTTCTCATTTTGCAGGAGGTTTTTTAGACATTATAAGAACCGATGTCCATCATAAAATTGGTTGGTTAAAAGCGCTTAGGACATCCCTGCTTGAGCTCGGTTTGAGCACACTCTGGGACGATCCTGCAGGTTCTACCTTCCCTTCTAAAAGTACACTTAAGTCTATCAACTGGGAGATGGTCGCCCATCGGCATTGGAGTAGCTCCAGCACTAGTAACATGACTGGTGAGTTCCTAGAGGCCAAGATGTATCCTCATCTTGAACCTCACTGGGACATTATAACAAAGCCCAGAGACAGGAAGCTTCTCTTCCAATTGAGAGCAGGTGCACTCCCCCTCAGATCTTTGACGTCAAAGTGGGAAGTGGGATCTAGCGATGGCTGTCCTGTTTGCGGTACTAATAAAGAAACCATCGGACATTTTTTATTTTCTTGTAAAGCTTATGCTTTACCAAGGCGTATATGGCTGTCCCCGATGTGCAAAAATATAGGAACTACTAGTAGCACTGTAGCTCTACGTATTATATGCACCAGTACATTGACCTGGATTTCGGTTGCCACTGCAAAATACCTAGGATGGGCGTGGATGATTAGACTGAGACTGCTAGTCGCTTGACTATTCTCTTGAACAGGGAGAGACTGCTAGTCTTTCGACTATTCTCCCCCTTGCTATTTCTTGCATTTTATTACTTGTACTCTGTTTTTAAAATTATTGTTAATCAATTCTTCCTGTTTTTAATAATCAACATCCACTGTTATTAATGCGGAATGTTTTACCCAGGGTTTTAAACAAGTCTAATTGGTTGAAGTTAACAAACAACACCTGTCGCTAATCGACTACAACGTTTCCTTCATGGACGTTATCAAGTCAGAATTTGTTTATGTATGCATGTATCGAATCATTATTGAATTTAATCGTTTTTTAACTTATTTTATGAAATGTATTATCGTAAATTGTATTTTGCTTTTATGAATGATATTCGAATAAAGCATACTTTGACTGACTGACTGACTGATGCACTTTCAATACCAGCAGCAGACTTCCCTGGTGAGCAGTAGCTTTACTACAGTGATCTAATGAGCAACTAGAGTGCTAACATTCTGAATTTATGGCAAATGTGTGACACATCTGAATGCCTTCTTGATGGAATCAAAGTAAAAAACTGAAAGTATTTCCTACTGAGGAGACTGTAGTAAATGAGGAAATTAGGAAACTTCATAACAAATAAGTCTCCCAAAATGGCCACCAGAGACAAAAGAGCCCAAATGTAGCCCAATTGTAGCCCAAATATCACCCAGATGTAGCCCAAGTATAGCCCAATGACAGAATGTCCCAGAGTGTTCTTAAGAACAACTAGAGCGCTTACTGTCTTACTTATGACAAAAGTATGGCACACCTGAAGCCATCTTGATTGGAATAAACTGGTAACACTTAAAACATTTAATTTAAAAAGGAACACAATGAGGGCGTTCATTTTGCCATAGAAATTATGATTAGTGCTGAAGAAAGAAAAATTAGGGCACGTTTTGAGTGACTTCTCAAATCCTCTTCTATTTCATTAAAAAATTCTGATATGCAGACTGAAACATGCACTTTTAATACCAGCAGCAGACTTCCGTGGTGAGTAGTAGCTTTACTACAGTGATCTAATGAGCAACTAGAGTGCTAACATTCAGAATTTATGGCAAATGTGTGACATATCTGAATACCTTCTTGATGGAATCAAAGTAAAAAACTGAAAGCATTTCCTACTGAGGAGACTGCAGTAAATGAGGAAATTAGGAAACTTCATAACAAATAAATCTCCCAAGATGGCCACCAGAGACAAAAGAGCCCAAATGCAGCACAAATATCACCCAGATGTAGCCCACATGTAGCCCAATGACAGAAGTGTGCAAAACACTTATTTTTTGTGTATTTGCAGTTTTATATAGTGCAGACTTGTCAGGTATTGGAGTGCTTTACATGAGCATTGGTTACATAACACAAGATCAAATTCATTTTGGTTGTAGACATGGGGAGATTAAGTGATTTGACCAGAATCACAGAATGTTGAGCTGAAGCTGAAACTCCAACCTGGTTCCCCAATTGCAAAGTCTGCAGCTCTGGAAGTAACACCACATCCTCTCCCCTAAGTGCAACATTTAATCAAGTGGTCAACTGGATAAAAAACATAAAGATTACAAATAATTTAAAAGTTCTTTGTCGCTATTTGAAAACTCAGAAAATATGTCCTCATTTTAGTTTTTTAGAGCACTAACCATAATTTTGATGCAAATAAGACCCTCTCATATATGTCATTTCTAAAGGAAATGCTCTAGGTATTACAGTTTTGATTACATCAAGATGACGTCAGGCGTTCCACACTTTTGTAATAAATATAGAATGTTAGCAATCTAGTTGTTCATTGGGATACTGTTGAGAGGCAGAGGCCAGGGGCACGGACTCTGAAAATTGAAGGCAGGTAGGAGAGTGCAGAGGCAACAATTTGACCACACTGGGCAGGCAGGAAGGGCAGTGGCAGCACAACAGACAATGGAGGGCAGTGGAAAGGGAGGCAGGGGCAACAACCCAACAATAGAGGACTGGCAAGAGAGGCTGTGGCAATATAATAGACCATTGTGGGCAGAAGGAAGAGGCATTGGTAGTACAACCATACATGCCAACAGACCCGTTTCAGCCAGGAAACGTCCAATGTTTTTAAGCTCAAATGGGCTTTATTTGATCTGTCTCCTGTCTACAATCTCCTCTTTTTCAATGTAACTCAAAGTGGAAAATCAATACCCCAGTTTTTTTTCAAAATCTCCCTCTTACCAAGTTCAAAATATTCGCAAGTATGGTGCATTGAATTATGGTAGGCAGGAGGAATTGGGGTAGGGACATGGACTCGAATAACTGAGGACAGGAGGGACATGGAGAGGTGCACCAAACTGACCCTACAGGGCAGGCATCAGGGTTTGCAGCAGCACAATACACCACACAGGGCATGCGGGACAGGAGTGCAGCACAACAATCCATAGAAAGCAATAGGGAGGGGACAGAACCATACACATGGACAACAGAGAACAGAGGGGAAAGAGGCAATGGTAGCTAGCGGACCATAATGGACAGACAGGAGAGAAAGCTGTTGCATAACAGACCATAAAGGGCAGGAGGGACGGATCAGGGGCATTACAATGGAACAGACAAGCCAGGAGGGAGGGAATAGGGGTCTGCACATGGAAACAGAGGGCTGGGGGCAAGGGGGCAGGGCAGGAGCAGCAAGATGACCATTGAGGTCAGGCAGGATGGGCACTAGAAACAAGACACACCATGGAGAGCAACAGTGAGACTATGATGGCATACACACAGACCATGGAGGGAAGGTGGGAGGGGGTCGGGGTCAGCTAGCTGACCACACAGGGAAGGTGGGAGGGGCCATGGCAGCACAGAAGACCATGCATGGCAAGCGGTAGGGTTAGTGGCAGCACAATGGCTATGATGGGCAAGAAGGAGGGTGCAGGGGCATGCAAAAAGGACCATGGAGGATAGAAGGGAGTGTCAGGACCTAGGGCACAGACAAGAGAGTTCAGGGGAAGGGGCCTCACAACAGACCGCGCGGGGCAGGCAGGAGGAGCAGTTGCAGCACAACAGACCAGGGAGAGCAGAAGGGTGTGGCAGTAAAATGGACCATGGAGGACAGGAGGAAGGGGATAGGGGCATGGCATGTGGACAGGCAGGGTGGAGGTGGCAGGGACAGGTTACAGTCATCTGACAATGCTAGGCAGGTGGGAGGGGAGTGGCAGCTCAACAGAACACTCAGAGTAGATAGGAGTGTCAGGTCCATGGAACATGGTGGGCAAAAAGGATGGAGCAGGGGCATGCACAAAGACATCGGAGGGCAGGGGGAAGGAGAATAGGGGCAGCAAGCTAAGCACAGAGGCTAAGCAGGAGGTTAATGATGGGCCATATAATTGGGCAATGGAGGGCAGGAGGAGTGGACTGGTACATCATTCTAAATGGAGGGCAGTGGCAGCACATCAGACCATGCCTGGTAGGAGGGAGGAGGCTAGTCCATGGATTCAGACAACAGAGGATAGGGAGGAGGTGGATGGGGCAGCAAGCTAACTGTTCAGAGAAGGTGGGTATTAGGAACTTTGTTTTTAAAATGTGTGTCTGTGCGAACTACTTATATGAACAAGTATGCAGCATAATCTCACTTTTATTCATGAAGGAGAGGACGTTTGTGACTGTGACTCCGGGGTCACTTGGCAGAAACACCCCCTGACCCTCCACCCCCCATCGCAAAATGTAATGCCCGTGAAAAGGGTAGGTGGACGCAGTGTTATATAGAACATAGTCCTGAGAGCACGATTGAAAATGAAAACTAGATATAGTATATGGTATAAACTATACACCAAAAAGTGTGATATAAGATGAACCGGGCGTGAAATATAATATGCAATACATTGTGCGCAATGACAGATTCATTGGAGAGAGCGAAATAGCACAGGCACTAGCGCGTGCTATGCGATATGCGCTTTGGAGTGTAATATGCACAGGGCAGTGTTGTGTAACCTAACTAGTCTCTAAAGTTGTAATATAAAATATGTGCTGGGGAGTGTAACGTTGCATATGCACTGTGACAAAAATATGGATCCCAGATTGTAATATGTATGGCATAGCGCTGTGCGTTATAACATAGGCATCGAGGAAGGCACGTTAGATGGGGCAATATAACCCGTGCGAAGGCAAGTGTGGCATGACATATTCACGGGGTGGTGTTACAGTGCACATGGGCTAGAGAGTGTCATAGCATACGCACTAGCTGGTGGAATACAACACAGAGGTGTGTGGCACTCGGCGGGCACTGGTGGGTGTAACACAGCATTGGGCTCAGCCAGGAGCACGCTGTGACTCTCAAGTGAGGTTTGTCTCCTTTCCAGAGAGTAAAATAAAAAGTATTACACATCCGGCGGTGGATGTGTGTTTTATTAACCGTGAGGGGGGTTTCTTGCATAGTTTGGTCGAATTTTTGTCGAATCCCCTTTGAGTGACTTGGTGTGCGTGTGTATTAAATGTGCCCGTCAATAGCTACCCATGTTTGTATAAATAAACGACAAGGGTGTCTACTTGGAGAGTACCCACCGGCGGGGGCGCCGGGATTAGGCACGGTAGGGCGTCAAACACGTCAGAGCTTCACTAGCGGTGTAAATACATTCCACGTGGATCCATTGTATGCATAGTTGCCTTTTAATGAATATCACGCAAATCGTCATGGTGATAGGTACATACGGTTTGTCCAGCATGTCCTAGGTGTTTCTATAAATATATTTTTAAAGAAAATATTAAAAAACAAAGGCCGGCCCCGGGGGATTGGGTACCCGGGGCCATAAGTGGCCTGAGGAGGGGGGCAACGCAGCCTCCCTTCTAAAGAATTAGAAAAAAAAAAAAGGCCATGACCCGGGGGTTGGGGTCCCCGGGGCCGATTAAGGCCTTGGGAGGGGGGTCACGCGGCCCCCTTCCAAATTAATTTTTTTCAACAAAGAAAATAAGGGCGCAGGCCCTGGGGGATGGGGTCCCCAGGACCAATAAATTAGAAAAAGAAGGGGGCCACACAGCCTTCCTTCTTAAAAAAATAAAATAAATAAAAGACCGGCATCGCGCCGGAGGCCACGCCCCCTCCTTGCAGCACTCTGCAAACGCGCCCCCTGGCCAGTTGTAAGTTGGGGAATTAATTCCCCTTCAATACTGAGGGTCCCTGAGGGCCAACTAGCCCAACAGGTATCTCCAGTATGCGCCAGGGAGCTGTGTTGCAGACAGGTATTCTGAGGCCATGCCCCTTTTTACACCTCTATGCAACGCAGCTCTGTGGCACTTACTGGAGGTACCTAGTGGGCTAGTTTGACCCTAGGGACCCTTAGGATTCAAGGGGACTTAATCTCTCAACTTAGAATGGCCACAGGGCGTGTTTACACAGTGGTGAAGGGAGGGGACGGGGCCTGAGGTGACGTGTGCAAACACGCCCTATGGCACGTTTTAAGTTGGGGAAATAATTCCCCTTCAATCCTGAGGGCCCCTGGGGGCTAATTAGCCCACCAGGTGCTTCCAGTAAGTGACACTGCTCTGCGTTGCAGAGAAGTGGTGCAGGCCATGCCCCTTTTTACCCCTCTCTGCAATGACACTTACTGGACGTACCTAGTGGGCTATTTTGCCCCTAGGGACCCTCAGGATTCAAGGGGACTTAATCTCCCAACTTAAAATGGCCGCAGGGCGTGTTTACACAGTGGGGAAGGGAGGGGACGGGCCTGAGGTGACATTTACAAACACGCCCTATGGCGCGTTTTAAGTTGGGGAAATAATTCCCCTTCAATCCTGAGGGCCCCTGGGGGCTAACTAGCCCACCAGGTGCTTCCAATAAGCGCCACTGAGCTGCGTTGCAAAGAGGTGGTCCAGGCCGTGCCACTTTTTACACCTCTCTGCAACGCAGCTCTGTGGTGCTTACTGGAGGTACCTAGTGGGCTAGTTGGACCCTAGGGACCCTCAGGATTCAAATGAACTTAATCGCCCAACTAAAAACGACCACAGGGCGTGTTTACACAGTGGTGAAGGGAGGGGACGGGGCCTGAGTTAACGTGTGCAAACACACCCTGTGGCGCGTTTTAAGTTGGGGAAATAATTCCCCTTCAATCCTGAGGGACCCTGGGGCCAACTAGCCCACCAGGTGCTTCCAGTAAGCGCCACTGAGCTGCGTTGCAGAGAGGTGGTCTGGGCCGTGCCCCTTTTTACATCTCTCTGCAACGCAGCTCTGCGGCGCTTACTGGAGGTACCTAGTGGTCTAGTTGGACCCTAGGGACCCTCAGGATTCAAGGGGACTTAATCTCCCAACTTAAAACGGCCACAGGGCGTGTTTACACAGTGGGGAAGGGAGGGGACGGGGCCTGAGGTGACGTGTGCAAACACGCCCTGTGGCGCGTTTTAAGTGGTAGTTTTAATCCCCTGCCCTATTATATACTAGGGGCTTACAGAGGAGGTCATGCTAATCACAGGGAGACCCCAACGCATAGTGTTCCCTAGTGTATGTAGGTGTTTTCACTGTATTCTGAGTGTCTTTTAACATAGCACTGGCTCTAGGATTGGTTAGTCAGACTCAGTTACCACCAGTATCCGTCTGAAAAAGTTGAGGGTACAGGATGATTTTGCAACAAGGCTTCTTTCTGCTCTTCTGTTTGTTCTTTCTGCACGTTATCCTTCTTCCTGCACTTTTCTTCGTCTTTGAGGACTTCTGTTGCTTCTTTCTGCATTTCTTTTTTTTCTTTCTGTGCGTTTTTTCTTCTTTCTTCACATGTCCTATCTCTGTAGGCATAGTTAGAAATTAGCATTTAAAAAACCTTCGAAATTCACTGAAAAAACCATAGGTTTCAGGCACGTTATAGTTAGGAATTAGCATTTTAAAAAACCTTAGAAATTCACTGAAGAAACCATAGGTTTCAGGGGCGTTATAGTTAGCTGGACTTTTCACTCATACAAAACCATTGAAATTCCCCCGTTATAGTTAGTTCAGCTAACTATAACTCGCGCGCCCGCAATGCACTGCTGATGACGTCACATATTACATCACTCTTGACATGGTCAGTGACATCACTCATGACATCACTGATGACATCTCAAAGTGGGGGTCCAAAACAGGATCCTTCGATTGTGAGGTGCACTTTGGCACAATGCAGGGGCTTGTCATGCTCACTGTAATCCACACAACCAACCAAAAGAAAGAAATCCAGCAGAGTAGGCATGAGGACAACGCTAGACTATATGGACTCTGCACCAACAGCAGTAGCCGCATCCCCATCTCCTCTAACATCTCATTTGGCGGGACTCTCAGCTCAAAAATGTCAGTCCATTACAAGTGGACCATTGGGTCCTGGCCAGGGTACAGATTTGTTGCACCCTTGAGTTCCTTCCCACACCCCCTCAGATGCCACCTTGAATATGATCAGCACATGTACATGCTCCAGGCCAAGATCCTGTCCTTGCTCTTTCCTGTCTGGAAGAAATCAGGAGCCTGTTATCCACATTTTAACCTACATCAAGTGCCTTAAAAACAGCTGTTTTGCCTGGCAGCACTCCAAGAGTTCTTCCAGCTCACTAAAGAAGGAACATTCTCAATATCCCCATGGATGTCGAGCATCACAAGTGCCTGAGGTTCGAGTTGGGTGGAGATCTAGAGTATTGAGTGGTAATAAATATCGTGACCACAAGATTGAAAGGTAACTATTTATAGATTTTCTATGCCGAACGCTACATATACGTATTTTGACAATATATGTATCTTCAAGGTACGCATTTGTGAATTTAAGAATAGTAAATCTATACTTATCATATGTACTTTCCACCTTGAGAGGTGGTTTTTGATATTTTGGTCGCAATATTGTGACCACTTGATAATCCAGGCTACAGTCATTGGGGGCAGCTATTCACTACTGTCAATTCAAACACGTGTCCTTAAGGCTGAAGTCATCTCGAACTGCATGGCACGGATTCCGCCTTCCTAATATGTGAAGGCCGCCATGTTTTAGTTCACCCAAGGGCTGGCTCATCAAATCCACATTGCAGTACTTCTCAAGAGCTTCTGCAGACATTTGCCTTCATGTTTTCCATAGGCCGGAACTCCCACGAAATGAAGAGAACCCTTCCTTCATTCCGTCTACTCTCACGCAGTTCCTGGGGTTGATTCTGGACCCAGTGACAGGGAAATCCTTCCCTTCACAGGAGCACTTTCATCCACTACAACCAATGGATCAAGAGTTCAAAAACCAGGATCCACTTTTGTGTGCCTCTTATAGTCACTTCTGGGAATGAAGTCATCATGCATTGATCTTCTTACCAATTGCACCCACTACAGTACCAGCTGGATAGGTTTTGGGCACAAGTCACAGGTTCCTTCAACATTCAGGTTCATGTGAAACGTGTCCATCCTTGATGGACCCAAAGGTGCCTCATCACTGTGGTCTTCAGTTCCATTTACAGGACACCCATTTTGTGAAGAAAACAGGTGCATCAATGGAAGGCTGGTGTGCACAAGTGCAGTATGTGTCCATAAAGAGTTTCTGGACCCCTTGAGACTCAGTTATGCATCGGTGTCTTGGAGCGGAGAGCCATACGAAGAGCTCTGCCATTGTTCCTCCCTAGGTTACTGAGCCTATCAGTAGCTTAACTGACAACACCACCTTCATGTTCTGTGCCAATGAGCAGGGAGGTGCAAGGTCACACAGTCTGCTTGAGGATGCCCAGGTGCTTGGGAATCAGATGATGTAGTACAGGTTCATACTAAGGGCAAAACGCTTGCCAGGCATCAGGAGCATTTGATGGACATGCACAGCAGTCCACAAATAGGAAGTCAGGCACAAATAACAACCATCTTTTGTCACTAGCGCAAGCCTGACCTGACTGTTTGACATTGAAGACAACAACAAATACTGGTTCTTCACCAGCACACTAAAGGTGTTGGGAAGATTCCTTGCAAATAGTCTACCCCACTGTTAATTGCCCTGTGCAGCATTTTTCACCCACTGTGACACTCTGGATAGAGGCCTACATTATGCAAATCAGAGCTGACCTTGCTGCTCATGGGAACAGTCCATCTTGAACTGCCAGGAGGGGCCCCTCCTGGAGGAAACACAAGCAACCCCAGACCAGTTTCTGTGTCACTAGGCCTCTTCAGTGATATAACACGTACAACGGTTCAATGGGTTTATTTTCCTATTAAACGAGATACTTTTAAGAAACACTCTTTGATAGGTGTAGTAGTATAACAATACATTTAACACAAGGGCCACTGCTGGTATTATGACTAGGGCTCTCGGTTTTCTGTTTAAACAGATTTTTACATATAAATACAGACGGAAAACAAGTTTTCCTTTGTCTGTATTTATATGTAAAAACGGGAAAATACTAGCACATTTTGCTGCGCTGCTGTGCTCCAGCAGAGTTGCCTCGCCACACCCTCTTGCTGATTCTAGGGCTGTGGCTGCCTTAAGTAACACGAAACACCAGCTTCAGTTTTGCAGGAAATTTCTTTCAATGAGGGGCCATTTTGCGCTCCTGTCGGCCTTTTGTTAGCTGCCCCAGCCATGTCCGGGGCTCCGCTCCGCCCCTCGAGTGAGCCTGGCCAGCCATTTCAAAAGAAAGGTAAGTACGGGGGGCTGGAGTCAGTGGCATATGCAGTTTTGGGGGCGGCTAAAGCAGGAATCGGATGCCAGCTCCCTCCCCCCCCCCGTCGTTGGACTGCACAGCCTAGCTACGTCAGTGTAGAGATTGTTGAGTTTGTGGCCGAACTGCAGAGTACTTTACACTGGGTACTTGTGCTGCAAGAACAGTCCGACCACAAACTCGGCAAAGCCTTGCTATGCCACTGGCCACAACAGAGAGGTCTGCTGGTTCCTGCAACATGCACCCAAGGTGACTGACACTGCCCCAGCCATAGCGGCCTGTCTTAGTCTACCCAGGCGCCTATATTCCGGTTCACTTCTGGGCCCCAGAACACAGAGGGCTTGAGAACCTACAGACCAAACACCGATCGGCCAGCTGAAACAACACAAGCCCAGTAATCTATGCAGCACCACCCCCTTCTCTATGTAGCAATAGGTAGCGCATAGAGCTGAGCCCGAGGCACATAGATTCGAGTGTAATCACATGGGTCACTTCTAAGTATTTCACTCTGGCGCTGCTGTTTGTTCCGTTCAGCTCGTCATATTGTGTTGTGTGCAGCCCCCCTCCCACCGTCTCACCCTCACAATGTCTGCTGCATTGTTTTCGCGCTCAGTAAGTGCCTGCACAATGGGGGGTCGTGGCAGGAGGATCAGACCCCTGAGCTCCTGGATGATCTGTGGCTGCTAGCGCCAGGAGGCCTGCATTCTTCTCAGCGCCCCACCTCTGCGAGGTGAATCACTCTCACACACAGCGCATTCAGCCCCCCTCCCTTGGCTCGGGCTGCGCTCTCACTCTCGCAGACACGCCTGGGGTGGACAGGGGTAGTGGGCAGCGGAGAGAAGAAACCCAATCCTTGTATTTTCAGCCTGGGCTGCGCTGGAAGGCAGGGCTCAGTCAGACACACATAGGGAAGAGGGTGTAAAGAGACTCAGAAACAGAGTATTTGCAGAGTTTGTGACCGGACTGCATAGCCCATAACCATTGCTGTCTCTTCCTTCTTGCCCGGACAAGACAAGGACTGAGCCCAATTCTGCTGCCCCCCCCCTCTTTCTTCCTCTTACTCCCGCTCTTTGTCACGCTCCTTCTCACTTGCAGAAATCCGTGACTGTTCTTTCCTCTCCTTTCTGTCATCCGTTCCCCAGTGAAATGAATCCAAAAAAAGAGGACACTTGTCTTACAAAAGTCTTTTTCTGACATGTTTCTATTAAAAAACACGCCCTCAAGAGGAGAAAAAAGGTTTTAAAATATGAACAATAAATACATAACTAAATAAAACAAGACAGAGTAGTCGCAAAGTGGCCAGATTGGTTTTATTCACACCCAAACACATTAGCGCCACCTTACAGAGTTTGCCAGTCAAGCGCTACTTTTCTTTTCATGCCCTTAGCTTTCTGAATAATGAGTGTAAAAGCTTTAAGTTGTATTCCCTATGAGTGTTTGATTTTTCCAGAATGTTGTTACTTTTTTCAGGCAGCAAATTACTCTTGTCTAGTGCATAGTTTGAATTGAGTTGCTTCTAGGTGTTTATGGCGGGGCACAATTGGGTTGTAGCTGAAGGGAGTGTGAGTTTCTCTCAGTGGGGCGGTATGGTGTTCAGTGTTCAGTGGGGGAGAGGATGTAGCACTCTGTGCCGATGACAGAAACTGCAAGGCTCTGAGACAAATGGCTTGTGATAGCACTTTTAAGCGTATTTGGGACATTCTGCGAATAGCAAAGTTTGCCGATGAATGTATTGTGATGACCAATAACAACCGAATGCATGTGTGCATTGTCAATATAAATACATGTGGAAAAATACTAGCTGCAGCGTTGCCTTCTGCTTGTGGCAAAAAAAATGTGGATAAATACAGATAAAATGCCCAAAAAATAAACATGGATAAATACAGACGGAAATCGCAAAAAAATAAATACCATAAAACCGGGAGCCCTAATTATAACCAATTGTACTATTCAAAAACAGCACAATACTGTATATAAATACGTTCCAGTGCAGGCTGTGCAGTGTGAAAAAGTGCTCAGTTCGAGAATTTTATATGCATATACACATGGATAAGACTGTACTCATGGCACACATTCACAGAAAAAAATAAAAGAGAAAACGAAAGTGAAAGCAGAGACCGTATAGAGAAATGGACAAATCTCAGAGGGGACACAACATGTGCGACAAATCTGAGGTATGGGGGCCTCTCGAGGGCGTCTGTTGAAGCCACACTATACTTATGGGGTGACATTTAGATTATTTCAATGAGGTGAAGGGGCTACTGAATCTACATGTGTTTGTACGATTTTCAGCAGGTTGTTGGCAGGCATTGCAATTGTAATCCATTTTGGAACTCCCGGTTCAGTGATGGGAAGTGACGTAAGCATGCCAATCTCGAGCTGGAGAAACTCTACACTAACAGAAGCTTACACATAAATCAGGATTGAGATATTTGAGTTCCTAAAAATGAAAAATGGCTCCAGAAATACTCATGAGACATTGCACAATCAAACATTCAAAATGTGCCAGATACGCACAGTTGCAAATCAAACTTTGCAAATTATCTGACGCCCCTTTTATTTCAGTGCTGATATCAAGGATACAGGGTTTTAGGCTGTAATTTTCTTCATTTTTGTTAGTGTCACCACATAGATAAATGAAACAGTAATAGTCATTGGCAGGCATGCAAGCACTGTTCGGAATTAGGATGACTTAAAACACTAAACCGAGAAATATTTAAAATGTCAGCAAATTGAGCTAATTAGACAATTATTACGCACGTTTACACTCATCACCTCATTTAGACCGGGCTGAACCGTAATGCCTGTTTTGTAATTTTGTTAGACAAATTGATTTCAGACAATCTAATTCCATTAGCATCACATTGTTCTGCATTCTCCAGCAGGGGATAGCACACTATCTCGCCGCATCTGTGTTCTCTGGGTGCCCTAATGACACCCCGCTTAATTTATACTTCAAATTCCTGTCCCTCTTTCTATTACCATGAACATTGTTTCAAATATCTGCATCCAGACCAAGCCATTTCTACGACCGTAATCATTTTAATGAGCGTGTACGCGTTACATTATGCGTTACATACATTTACTACATTGGATTGCAGTTATGGTAATTGTGTTTTAAGTTGCCTGTGTTAGAGTGTATGCTCCGTAAAACAGTGAGAAAGTGCTAGCAGGTCAGTGCTTAATTTGCACAGGTGGTTTCCAGTGCTCTGTACCTGCACTTTATTGTCAACACCGATGCTTGAGCTAGTCTGCCACAAGGTTGGGGCTGTCTGGCTAATTTAGAGGTGACCAGAACAATAGTGAATTATTAATTCAACATACATTAAAAATAACTACTACCTGTCGCCCAAGTTATAGCTTTGGGAGCCTGAAATAGTCCAGATTGTCACACTGGTAGGAGTGGGATGTTTAGTAGGAATGTTGAGACCATCATTGGCAGCATGAGGGGACAGTGGGTGGTGCAAGCTACAGTGGCCTCCTGGCGGGAGCCCTGGCACTTATGTTTTTTAAAAATTAAGCACTGTAGCGGGTATTGTTTTTCAAACCCCATTTGAAATATCCCATTGCACCACTGTCTATACCAGGAAAACCTCGCCCACCTCTTTCCATGTATCGGGAAAAAAGGTTTTTCTCGCCTTTATGATATGCGCTGAGCATGGGATAATGCATCTTAGCCTCGCAGTGTTTTGTGCCAAACTCTTCCTTTTGTGTGACTCTGTAGATGCGCGCTCCCCTGCAGGCAATCTAAAGTGCAGAGTAGGGTCAGTAAGAAAGGCGGGCGCAATGCGCATTTATGCAGCGATGGCACTTATGACGATACATGAATAAAGACAAACTTCCATACATGGAGTAAATAGTCAGAAGCTGCCACTGGCATAATTAATGACAGCACTGATGAGACGGCGTAAAAAACATGATTACATAAGTAACAAATAACGCTGCATATATCAGGAGACAATGCCGCCAGCATGTGTTGTATAACAAAGGGTGTTCAGACAGAACAGCGGAAACCAAGATAGAATGGTACAAAGTTTTGTGTCAAAAATATTGAGCAGAAAATATTATAAAGGTAAGATTCTATAGGTAAGCAAAGTTTATTATATATAACTCCATATATATGTACCTTGAAGCTATCTATATCTTCAAGGTATCCAGCTGTGGAGTTAAGAATACTAAGGGCCTGATTATAAGTTTGGTGGTGTGGCAGCAGACCGCCACGCCACCGTCCCACCTCACTGCTACCCACCCGCCAGATTATGAGTTATTTAGTGGTCTGACGGGCAGTGTGACGGTGCAGTACAAAGGCTCATATGTGAGCCTTGGAACGTCACCGGTACGTCACCGCCAAGCACATTCTTGCAGATGAAGAGAGGTGCATGCACACAAGGGAGCTCAACATGTGCCCCCCTGCATACACCCCCATGCACAGGGGCAAGAGGGGGGCCCCTTTGTTTCCTCACCAACAGCAGTTTCATGTCATGAGAACTGCCATGCGACCTCTGGCGGTGAGGAAACTTGTAATATGCTTTACGGTTCCGCAGCAGCACCACCACGCATATTACAGCCTCAAGACTTCCACACCACTGCTAAAGATCGCGGATCCTTCGCGGTTGCGATGGTCCTAAGGAGGTTCGACCACTGTACTTGTAATACAGAGGTTGGACCGCTGGTGCGGCGGTCAGATGCCAGGGCCAGTTTGGCTGTCCCATGAACCGCCCAACTTGTAATTAGGCCCTAAATCTATACTTACCGATTTGTACTACTCAATATTTTGGTGCTCGATATTTTTGACACAATATTGTGTCCACACAATGTTTTTGTTTCTGTTATTCTGTTAGTGATCCATTACAGAGGATGTTCGTTCCACTCATCTCCCTTCCTCCTTCCCACCTGCGGCACTCTCCATCCTACCCTTTGCTGCTCTGCTCTCAGGGTGTCATGGAGAAGTAGGCACATGTAGGTGTTGTTGCTCACTCAATGTATTGAAAAGAAAGACTTCTATTACAACTGCATTAGGAATAGGTCCAAATGGAAGGACGTGGCGGCTCATTACGGACAAAGCCACCCGGCTTTGCTCTCAGCATTGTGAAATCGGGAAAAAATACGCAGGGCTTGATGGACGGTATAATCAGAGAACTAACTCAAATGTACATAAACTGTAAACCCACGAAAGAGGAGAGGAGTTGGGTAGCTACTAATCGATTTAATTAACCACTAGAGGAGCCACCCATCAATTTGTTACAAAGAAAAAGAAGTTGCAGAGTGCTGCTGAATATTTTTAGATGAAAGTTCCTGCAAAGACTCTAATTTCTGAACTATGCAGCAGTGTTCATCTCTTACAAGAAATTATAGATCCACTTTGCAATCTCCAAATCTATAAATTTTTGCACCACAAAAATTTTTGAAAACTGAGACATAAACTCACAACATTAATTTATAAGCACATTTATTCTTATCACCTGCTTCGTGACACACAGCACTCCAAAAACAAGGTGGCACCAGTATTAGAACCATCTCCCATCACTGATAATAGTTTCCAGACGCCACTGTGCCAAACAGAAAGGTTGTTCTTTGGCTGTGAGACAATAAGTATTGTGGAATAAACCACCACAATTTATCTAAGAAGTATAAGACACCTCCTTTCATCCAGAGGAGCCCTAACACGAGTGGCATGCCAGAGTATCATTGAACAAAATCTTCTGATAGACAAATGGCGCCCTGAATATCGATCATCAAGATATCATCCCATAGAGAGTAGATTTTATATCATTAACTCCGAGTGATATTTTGTTAGCGATATTTAAGACACAATGCTTCTGTTTGTCGATATTTAGTTCATGATATTTTGGTACTTTGTAAATGTAATGTAAATGTAAATGTAAATGTCAAGGTATTTATAGAGCGCACTGTCACCAGACGGCCACCTTGCGGTGGCGCATTTGCGGTTTCCTGGCGCTGATACTCATACCGCTGTGGAACCCCTCCTGGCTTTCCCTGTGAAGTGTCCACTCCTGGGCACCCCCAGGGTGAAGCCAGGCATCCTTAGCGCTGTTGGGGCCGGTGTGGAGGCTAAGCAAGCTATTGCCCAGAGTTGCAGCGTGGGGCCCGTGATTAGAATAGGCACCGAGGCGAGAATAGACAGGTCCGAGGAAATTGAGCCCGAGCCCCGCCGAGGCAGGAATCGAACCCTGGTCCCTGGCCAGAACTCTGCTTCAGGGTCTGCCGCACTAACCATTGAGCCACACTCCTCCAAATGTTGGATAATTGTCAACAGTCGTGGCCAGACCATTGTGAGAAATGTGCTTGTTCACAAAATGGTTGACTCAGGGTTCTTAAGATGTTAGTAAATTGGCTATATAGGAACAAAAATCAAATAGACAAAATCAAATGTACCTTATAAGGTAGATTTTAAAGAAGGAACTTGTTCTCGACCATGTATTGCTGCAACAATCAAAACTATTAAATATATCAAGCAGTTACATGTTGAAATATCGTATGATCATATGAAATGTCATCGGATATAAATGTAGTGTCATGAATGTAGTTTACAAAAAATATATTCCCTTTGGGTGTAATGTCGGTGAGGATAATTTTTTAATGTATATTTATATTCAAATATTTGTAAGCAATCAAATATGATAACAATGTCAGAGTTATTGAAAGGCACAACACTTTTGTGGTATTCCTTCATTGGTGCGAAAAGCCTGACCAAACCAGCCTGACAAAACTCCATTTTGGAGAATTGCCATATTAATGAAATACCTTTTCCACAAAAGTAGAACGAATCTGTTAAAAAATACACCAGATCCTGGTTATAATTCCAGAGCCGGTTTGTATGTATGTGGGTATGTATGTATATATATGTAATCTATTGTACATATATTAAAATTCCCAAGAGAGAGAACGCAAGAGTGTTAGAGAGAGAGCGTAAAAGAAAGACGAGTGAGTGATCGAAAAAGGATGCTGTATTCTTTTCTTACGCCTACTGCAAACTGGAAACAAACAGGAAGGAACCCAGAAGCCCATTGAGGGAAAGACAACAGAAAAACAGAGGTAAGTAAGGAAAAGGGGTCAGTGGAAAGGGAAACATAAGAAAACAGATGGGAGAAGAGAGCGGGAGAAAGAGCCACACTAGCCATGGGGGTGGGTGAACGAGGAGTGGGTGTTGGAGGAGGTGAAACTTCTTTTAAAAATAATAAAAAGTGCTCAGAAAAAGTGCTTGTGTGCAAGTTCATAGAAAGAGAAAAGATAACAAAACATATTCAAATTTCATTTAGAACCAAGACTGTCTGTACATCTCCCTACACCATTATAATTTTGTTCCACTATGTTGAGACAATTGTCCAAATCAATTTTGCTTCACAGTGAATAGTCTATTCCATCCAAGCTGTAATGTTGTGTCGATGTTTCGACCCGGATGCTAAGGGAGGGCTATTTAGGACCTTAAATGCAGGTCTTCATCAGGACAGGATAGTGAAGATCAACCTCGACGGACAAAAGGAAGGGTATACAGATCATTAAAAACCTATATTGAGAGGGTGTGTGAACTACACACTCTATTCCTCTACAAACCAAGACCCTACCTGGCCAACTATTTACACCCTTCCGAAGGTGCCTAAAAATCTTGAAAAAAAACTTGCCTGACCTATAGTTTCTGGGTGTGGTTCCATTTTGGAGCCATTCGTTAAATGTGTGGATTCCTTTTTAAACCAAGGGTCAAATCCATGAAGGCAAATTTGAAGGACACTGCCCATTATAATAACCTTCCACAAAGGCCAGCATTAGAGGTGATCAGGGTTGTGTTGAATAGGAGACCAGGACTTCTACAGGTCCTGACTGTATTCATAATGGACCTACTTGCGGTTGCCATGATACATTTTCTTTCTATTTTTAGGGAGATTATTAGCTCCAGACTAAAGGAGTCGCGATGGGGCCCTTTGCACCGGACCGGGTGATCACTTTATATGGACCATTATGACAACCTTCATATATTCGATACTGATACCCCTATGTTGTGAATATCACTTTGTGGAGGCAGTATATCAATTAGGCCTGGGCGGTAAATTTCGTTCCGCTTGCGGAATTTGCTATATTTTGACATTTTTGCGTTCCGCAGAGAGAGCGAAAATGTCAAAACTTTCGCAACCTGCCGCGAAACAGAAGTATTTTTCTTGTTCGCGCTTTAAAAATGCATTCTCACACGCGCGGTCGCAACTTACCGGGTCCCTGCGTTCGCCGACGAGTTTTCCTATCCGTTCGCGTGCGCCACAAGATGTTGGATAGTTGGTAGCCGGTCGCGCTATTCTGCGAGAGTTTGCGATCGTGAACACGTCATGGCAATCACGAACAGGAAATAAGCATCACGAGCAAGATGGCCACGGCCATTAGCGACCGCATGGGCAAGTTGGAGATATCTTTCCCCGCGAGCACGCAAAAACACATCGCGAACAGGCGGGAAAAGCAATCTCCGCATCATCGCGAAAGTTTTGCATGCTCGCGGACATTTTGCGCAATTTCGCGATAATTTGCGAAAGTGAATTTCGCAAATTCCGCCCACCCTTAATATCAATGACGTTCTTATGATCTGGATAGGGAGTGAGTACCACCTCCAGTGTTTTCATAATTGATTAAATGTGAGGCCCCATGACATCGAATTTACTCTCCATCATAGATCTGAGGCCATAAATCTTTTGGATAGTCCCATCAGAGAGGACAATGATCATTTATACAGGATACTGTTTAGAAAGAGCAGTGAGAGAAAAACACTTTTACGTTATTCCAGTCACCATCCTAGGAATCTGAGAGATAATTTACCCTTTGTGCAATTCCTCTGATTGCGGATGAATTGCTCGTGTAAACCAGATTACTTTTTGTGAATCAGATGATCTAATAGGGCGTCTGGTTGACGGGGCTACCCCAGGAGCCTATTGAGAAAAGCTTACAGAAGGGCTTGGTTCTGCCCGAGGGAGGTCCTACTTGAACCCAAGCAACAAGGGGATGTCACTCAACACAGAAAGATTTGCATGATGACTTATTGCACACACAGAAAGGAGATGCATAAATCACCATAAATCACCACTGGACTCTTGTGGCTGATGAAAGTAACACAAATGAGATAGCAGTGCATGCCTTTAAGAGACGTGAAAGCATAAAGGAGCATGTGGTGGCTTCTTTCTTGGGGGGAGGTTTGGGGGTACCACAACCTTCCATATCTACATTATGGAACTTGCCACAGGGTACTGACCATTAGAAACATGGCATATGCAAAGCGTGTGGGATGACTTTACAAACTAAGGTCTTCAGTCATGGCGATCGTTAACTTTACAATAAAGGAACACACTAAGGGGCCGATTCCGGTATGGTGCGGACCCCCAGCGCTACGCTACGTGCTGGGGGTCCGCACCGTACCTACAGGGGTGGGGGTACGTGCCGTACATACATGGGTGGGGGTACGTGCCGTACCTACATGGGTGGGGGTACGTGCCGTACATACACGGGTGGGGGTACGTGCCGTGCCTACGGGGTGGGGGTACGTGCCGTACATACACGGGTGGGGGTACGTGCTGTACATACACGGGTGGGGGTACGTACCGTACCTACGGGGGTGGGGGTACGTGCCATACATACACGGGTGGGGGTACGGCGCGTCCATCCGCGGGGCTGGGGGGGATGGCGCGTACATACGGGGGGGCTGGGGGTACGGCACGTACATACAGGGGGCTGGGGGGGACGGCGCGTACATACGGGGGGCTGGGAGGGACGGCGCGTACATGCTGGGGGGGGTGTTCGGCGCGTACCGGGCACCTGTTTGGACGTCGCCTTGGTTGCTATAGGAGTTAAATCCGGACGGTCTTTTTACCAATCGGACAGACGGTATGAATCGTACTTGCGCGCTCGGACTTCAGTTTTCAGATTTGGACGTAAAAATGTCCGGGGACGTGTCGGACACGTTTTCCGACCCGAGGACGTGTCGGGGAATTTACCCAATGCGATTCGTATGGACTTTTTCACATACGAATCGTACTTGCCAGTTTGTACGGGACTTGTACGATTCGTACGGTAAAAAATCCAGATACGATTCGTGCGGGGAATATTTTTCCAGGATCGGAATCGGCCCCTAACTGTGATAGTGTAGATGTCATCTATGTGATCATATGCTTGTGTGGCCTTTTTAGATGTTGAACAGACTCGGCAAAAGGTGAAAAACTGTATCCTGCAGCACTGTAGTAGGATTAGGTGCGGAGTGTAAGGGGATCCTTTACTTGAGCATTTTAACACCCTCAGCCTTCCACTAGATAGTCTGAGATGGTTAGCAAATTGAGAAGGTCATCATTAACCCAAGAGCTTGTGATTTCACCAATGTTTTAAGCTTGCACGAATACACGTGGATTCACCTCCTGGATACTGTGACTAAAGGTCTCAATGAGTTCGAGGAGAGTTCGAGACAGGTGGCCACTCTCTGTAACGGATAACATGGGGGTCGTGTAGATCTTTACCTCTTATAGAAGAGTTCTCTATTTACTTGGATACCTATCCACATGATGGATTTCCCATGATACACGTTGTCTTTTAAATAACCTGTGAGCATAAGCACACATGGGGCTCTTAGCTGTATGCTCTAATGTTTAAAGACGTGCGCACTTGGGCTACTCAAGTGCCTTTGAATATTTTGATGTGTAACAGCTTTGAAACACTTGTTTAACGTACACAGATATGGATATAGAGAGATTGCACAGCTTGGACTGTTAAGTTGCTTTTACAGAGCTATAAGGTGGCCAGTTAGGAGCTTACATGATATGTCCACCTCTGTAATTGTGTGTGTATTGCTGTGTTCCACAACTGGCCCGAGGATAAAAGTCTGTATCAGTGGGTGTGTTCTGTAAATGTTGGGGGTGGGTCTGGTTTTTAATTTTTACATCAATGTATATGTACATGTAATTTCAGATTTCAGCATTTTTGCATTTAATTATCAAAGTTTAATGTGATTGGATAGTCTCCTGTCATATTAGAGCCATTTTACAAGTATTCTCAATGGACAGCTCGAGGTTAGGGCTCTCAGGCCCCGTTCTGTGAACTCCAGGAGCCTTTGATTACACGACTGTCCGGTCCGTTAATGGATGCAAAGCATCTGACAGAATTTAAATATTGAGTCATATGTACAAGTAAACGCAAGCTTTGGGCACTTTTGTATTTGGTCTCAAAAACTTTAATGGGATTTGGTTTTCTCCTGTCAAATCCCCACCAGTTTACTTGTATTCTCAATGGTCCGCTCGAGGTTATGACTTTCCGGCCCCATTCCATATACTCCACGAGCCCTTGGTTCCAAATCTAACCAATCAGATGATGGACGTGACGTGTCTGACAGCAGACGCACCGCGTAGATGCGTTTAGTTGACTTCTCTTTCTCAGACCGCGCGTGTTGCTGCGCCCGACAATCAATCATTGCTACGTCATCGCTACATTGTAGCTGTGGAGGTGAGAGGCTTTGTTCCCGCTGTGGTGGGTGGTTTCTTTCCCCATCAAAGGCTTTTCATTTCGTAGTAAGTATGTCCTTGTCTTCACAGAGCCGATTGGGTGATTCATTCACAAGGGGCTCCAATAACTTGAATTTTGACTGATTTGTTCTGTAACTTTGGTAGGTTACAGTTTATTGTGTTTTTAAAATCTGCACTCCACCCTTTTAGTTCTTTTAGGGGTAGATATTCAGAAAAGTCGCCCAACGCAGCGCAGCCCCCCGCGAGGCTGCGCTGTGTTGTGCGACAGGGAGAAAGCAGGAGAGTGCCATATCTTCAGAGATATGGCTCCCTCCTCCCCTTTTCCTTGCGCCGGCGCTGATTTCAGAAGCCGTGCGCCATGCACACACCTTAGCGCTGCAGCGCTAGGGTGTGTGCTTGAGTGTAGCATAGGGTACCCTTCCTGTACAAAACACTATGTAAGGCACGATGCAAAGCGTTTCCCACTTCGCATACGTGCTGCAGAGTGCAGCACGCATGGAAAGTCGCAAAACCACTGAGAAATGCTAGTGCCTCCCTTGAAGGGGCGTTAACTTTTGGCGCAACACCATGTTTATAAATGTTTGTAAATATGGTTTTGTGTCAAAAGGCATGGGTGGTTGCATGGGAACGCCCAAGTACCACCCATGTCACGCCCCTTCGACGCAAAGTAACGCAAAGCAGTGCTTGGCACTGCTTTGCGCTACTTACCGGGTACTTTCCAGCACAAAACAAGCTTTGCGCTGGAAAGAAAATAGCAAAACAAAAATTTGCGCTGGTTAGCGTCACTTTTGTGATGCTAAACCAGCGCAAAAGTTTTGAAAATCTGCCCTTTAGTGACTTACATGTGTGCGCTTTTTTATAGCGCGGACCCTGGTTTGTAGTTAATCTGCAAGCCGCCTTTTTTGAGTCCTTGGGTTGCTCTTAATTTACTACCCTTTCATGATGAAGACCCACATTTAAGGTCCTAACTGGCTCTCCCTTAGCTTTCGGGTCGAAATGTCGACACAACATAAGGGCATGGGTGGGAAAGACTATTCACTGAGAGGCAATATTGATTTGAGCAATTGTCTCTACATAGTCGAATACAATTATAATGGTGTAGGAAGACGTACAGACAGGCTTGGTTCTAAATGAAATTTGAATATGTTTTGTCATGTTTGCTCTTTCGATGAACTTACACACAAGCACTTTTTCTGATCACTCTTTTACACATTTTCTGAGCAACATTTGTATCTAATTATAATATGTATGTTACTGATCCCAAATATAGTTTTCCCTCTTTTGCATTCTGTGGTACTGTTTCGTGGGATGTAACCTTTTTACACTCTTCCCTCTGCTGATTCTACATCCACCCCACTTGCTCTTCTTGTTTGGGGTGTATAGCATATGTTAATTGAGTTAACTTCTCCTAGTCATCTGTGCGGACTAATTGTTGTGTGTATTATTCTATACTCGGGTCCTACGGATTAATGGGTAACCTCATATGGTCTGGCAATGTGAAGCATTACAAGAAGGTATCACGGGAATGCATATGTATGTGTGAGGTCACGGGAATGCATATGTATGTGTGCGGAAGCAAAGAACTGTAGAATAAAATCGGTCGAGGTTATAAGGTCAGGTGACCCTTGCACTGTCAAGCCAGACCTCTAAAAATCCATGTGGGCAATGAGTGCCCAGCTCCCATCTGTGCTGCTGCCAGAGAGCAGCACCATCAATGATGAGACTTTGATAGCATTACAGTGTCATCCGTGTGCCCCTGAAAGTTCAAGCACGGGCAGCTGAATAAATAAACAACATGGTAACATCTGTGTGGAGGTCATGCACTTTTTTCGCAGACGCACACAACTACTGCCCAATAAAACCTTGTACTCCTGAACCCAACATGTAGGCAGAGCCCAAGCCCCTCTCCTGGTGAATCTCACAACAGTGTTTGGTGGCAGCTGCGCGGTCAAGCCAGACCATAAAATGGAGGTGTCACCACACGGTGAAGAGCCAAGCTGGAGAAAAGGATTCATCAACTCGAGGTCATACATCTGGATGGGATTGTTAGCCAGGTGAAAGATACACTAAGAGGTCGTGAGAACAGGTTTATGCACACAGCAGAATCATTCAGATTTGTAGCTTAAAGGAGGGATCCTATTAAACTGATAGGCAAAGCCCAAAAATAAAGAACACGTTACCAGAATGGGCTGGTTGCCATTTCTTCCTCCACCTCGTATTACAAACAGTACCAGAAATGACCAGGAGGAGAGAATTTCCGGTAATGGTGCTGTCATTTCCAGCAATGGGTGCAGCTTCCTTTTCATGCCCTCAGCGATTTATGACGTCAGTTGGGAGAAACAATGTTCTTCCAGGTGCCCCCCTGAACCTCCTGATATTTATATAATAATAGCATTAATAATAATAAGGAAACTGCAGCCCTTCACTTTCATTGCATCATTTCTACAGTATTTAACGGGGACTTTAGTATTGCGGTGTATAAATCCAGAGATATATGATGTTCCCGTTACAAGTTTACTCCTGCAGCCATAACCCACTTCAGGGGTTTATTTTCCTTTTTACTTCACAACGTATGCGATGATTTTGCCTTGATTCAAACTTAGCTCCTCTCAAGGCCCTTCTCTTAGTTATTTGTAGAGGACGCCCTTTTCACCATTTTAAGGTCTTTTTTTCAAAAGCTTTCTCTCTGAGGCGAAAGGGAAGCTATTTTCGTCTGAATCTGTGCGATGCTATGGAAACTAAAATAGACAGAATGCGTAAAGCAGGCAAAAATGGCATGCAGGTTTTTTTTTTCTGTTTGGTCACAACAAAGACATGACCAGTCCTGAAAAGAAAATCACAGGGGGCCCTTGCGGCTCGAGATAGAGGTCCCAAGGAGTGTATTAGCAGACGCCGCATCACTGCAGGCTCGACGCCCCACCCCTTTCAGCTGCCACTCACTCCTCCCTTCTCGCACTCCACATTCAGCATTTGCACCGTGAGCCCGACACCAAAAAGAGACTAAACTACAACACATCCCTTTACCCAAAAATATTACGGAAAACCCAAAAGATAAAAATACAAAATACATGTGAAAAACAAAGAAGACAAGAAAATCATAACAATTTTCCCTATACAAATCTCCAATGGAAGAGTACGTTTAAACAGGAAAACCAAAGCGACAAAACTCTTCTTGGAGCAGTCCTCATACATCAGGAGGGGTTCCGACATAGAGTCCATGGTCCACGCAATCTACCGAAATCTCCTGAAAAGAAGTCTTTAATGAGCAGGAAGCTACAAAGCCCTGGGTGAAGACCTTCTTGCAGTGCCTTTGGCCTTGCCAAAGGGATATGCCTTTTTTATCATCATCCAAGGACTGTGCTCTTTCCTCTCCATCACACACTTACGGATTTCCAGAACCTTCCGCTAGCATGGGCACGGCCATGCTCCAGACTTCTTCCGTGTCCAACACCATCTCCTCACCCCTGAAATCCTAAATAGATCTGTAAATCTTGATCTGCCCTGCTTCACCTAACTAGCCTTCTGACAAATACCATTTCACACACACTCCAGACCTTGGCTATCACATCGTTCTTGTCGTCATACCTCAACTTGTACCTTTTCTGGCATCTGCCCCACAGCACACGTGAACAAACTCTATCCCTGTCAGTCGCATCCTCATCCTCTTACACATCAACCGTAAGTGATTAAGCTGCGAACCAGCAATCCATCCCTTCAAACATATGAAAGACGCAGCCTTAGTGACTCCGTTAGGTGTATTCCTGTGTGCCCTTTATCTTGCACATACCGCTTTCTTCACACTAGCTCTACGGTCATACGTTGTCTGAAAACATGACTTCACTACTCTGTTCCGACGAACTGCCCAATAGCATGCAAGAGCCCCTGGATCAATCACACAGTAATATTCTTCAGCTGCTTTGAGCGGCCTAGCAGTGGCCCACCATCAATGTACTGGGACAAAGCTGCCCCTTTGCCCTTCAGGTTGGCACCAACAGTGTCCACAGTTATTCTCACGTCGAAATGACCCACGGTGAGCATTTTCCCAGTCTCAGTCTTCAATTTCCTAAATGCCTGTTCTCAATCTAAAATCCAGGTGAGACGGGTACTTTTCTTCAATAATATTACAAGGGGCTGCACCCCACTGGCAAAATTGTTACCAAACTTTATTCTACCAAACCATGGAAAGACCTGGTTGTGTCTTTGTCATTATGGCATAGAAGCCCCCACCACAGACTCTGCCAGATCCAATTTTACCCAATCTCTTCTCCAGAAATCATGAGACTCGAATATGAGCAGCACCCATTCTACTCTCCTTCTAATTTTAATGTCACTCTGACCTCTCCGATACCAATCAAAGTCCTATCATGGCATTCCCTGCCCTTTCCGTACAACATAATATCATTCTGGAAAACCATGACAAGATTGATTCCATCAAGATCCGTCTTTGTTATACTTTGAAAGCATGCGTCCACCCTCGGGGAAACCCCTGAGGGTGCAATAGTGGAAGACAAGGCTCTAAAATGACCATCAAGCATCACTTGATGATAGGCTGCTGACAAATCCATTACACTGAATAATTTGGTTCCCCCAGTGTCAAAACAGCCTCAGATATATTTATCAGTGCTTGGCAATCAGCCCATATACTTTGATTATGGTCGCAAAGGTTGACACGCATCCTAATCTTTGCCCATCCTTGGCTGCTAATGCCACTGGTGAGAGCTAATCTGAGGTACTCTTTCCTCAATGAGTCCTACACTCCTCATTCTGTCTAACTTTCAAAGGTGCTAACATAAGATTGGATTCGTTCCTAACCTTATGCACCACTGGCCTAGCATTTTTCTTTAGCACAATGTTGTGTTCAAATCCCTTTAGGTAACGTTACTCCTCAGTAGACACCTGTCCAAACTCCTTAACAGTGTCTGCATCATCATCACCCCAAATAGTCACCATCAACACGTGGTACAGAGAATTTGGATTGAGCATGATGCATAGAACTCTCTTGTGTCTCTAACCTAAAAGATGTCACTCCGCCTGACAACATACCCATTACGAACTGTTATTCGATCTGTAAAAGCTATCTTCAGCACTGTAAACCCAACATGGCTGATTTTCACTGTTCCATGACCCCTGGGGTTTATATCGGCAGGAGAGAGTACACTATTCTCATTCCCATGAACCGTCTCCCAGTTCTGTCATCTGTCAGGGTGTATGGCGAGCCAGAACCTGCTAGAACATACGTCAACCTGCCTCCAACCTTAATGCAGCATTCTGCATCATCAATGGATCACTATCACGCACACTTTCCGTTGTCAGGGTTACTAACTTGCAACACCAATTTCTGGATGTCATTGGGAACATCTTCTACACTTTGAGTCTACCAGCATGACACACCTGCGCAAAGCGACCATGCTTGCCACGCTTCTTGCAAACTGCATTCCTTGCAGAAACATTCATGCCATTGGATGTGTGCCCAATATTGCCACATCTGTAACGCTTCAATGCTCTACTCTTCAAATCCTCACCACCCACACGGTGCCCCAAAACGTTTGCTTCTTCTGCATCGCACTTGGAGACTAAATTCACTCACACGTTCAACAAGTTTTGCAAGAGTCCACCTCTTTCCTTTCACCCATCCCGAGGTTTGTTCCATTCCCTAAACAATATCAATCCCCTTCTTTAAAGACAGAGTCCTCTACAGTAGTTGTTCTTGAACTCTGGTATTATTTGTGTATTGCCACAACTGATCTATTCCGTTTGTTACTTCACAAAAGTCACATGTTTTAAAAAGACTCTTGAGACGCACAATATAATGTGATACTTGTACCCTTTAAGCTTGAGGACGGATGAAAGATATGTTCTTCTCCAGCACCACGTTGTTTTACAGTGATCCTCCAACATTCTCCCTGACATTCGAGAATCCTAAGGCTATCCGCATGGACCTCTCGTTTGCTGACCGCTGGAAATTTCTCACCACCAATGGCTATCAGATAAGAGTCAAATACTGTTTCCTGTTTTCCCAAGGCCACAGAGGCTTCCACGCTTCAGCCCGAAAAATGGGTGGCTGGGACATACTTACTGCTGATTTGATGTCGTAGAAAATAACAAGCTGAAACAACAACTTAATATAATAAACTAACTAAACAAATTACCAAGTTAAAATGGAAACAAAATCTAACGATGACTTTGTTGAAATGGACCATGGAATTCCAATAACAACAGAGATGAATAAACCATGGTGGTAACAATACTAATCATGCAGTTTTCCGCTAGGAGGAAAGTGAATGCATGTCAAGCAGAAGAATGTGGCATCTTCCAACAGCTGCAGTTCACACTCTCCCAAATTCCGAACACAGTTCCAAAGTAAACCACTCTACTCTGTTCCAGCCACTGGTTGGTGTTATCTCAATGTTCATCCACAGTCTTGTTTTGCCAATAACACTTCATGATGCAGGGATTACTGCAGGTTTACCCCAGATTTATTTTTTGGCTTTTTGTAGAACCCTGTTTTTGCTGGCTATAGAACTCTGGGCACTTTACCCCTGCTAACCAGAGGGGAAGTGCTTATGCTACTCCTTTCAACATGATGAAATTGGTATTCCTCTGGTTAGATATTTATTTTACCTAGAAGTCCCTAGTATATGGTACCCACAGGGTTCCAAGGGCCTGTAAGTTAATTGTCAACAGTATGCTGCAGCACTCATTGTGCCACCCAAAGCAGTCACAATGTAAACATGGCAGCAGGCCTGCCGCCAGTAGCGTGCCTGTGCAGTTTTAACCTGAAAATCCAACCTGTCAAAATATTCCCTTTTGACAGGCCAAAAACCCTGTTTTAAATATTTTTAAGTTACCCCTAAGTCAGCCGTACTTCCCATTAAGGCAGAGTGCATGCTATTTAATGCAGGACATGTAAAGGCTAATATTAAATATCTCCTTACAGTGACCAGCAACTCAAATGTTTTTTCACTGCACCATGGATTGCTGTACCATAGAAAAGAATTGGACTACAATATTACATTAAATAAATGTTATCTCTGCCCAGGAAACAACTAGAGAAATATTTACAGGACTCTTTTTAATAGTTAAACAAAACCCAATTTATGGTACAGTCACATTTTGTCTACTTATTACAGAAAATGCACTTTAGAAAAGTTGTCTTTTTCCTGTCTAAATCCTCTACAGGCCTTTCTATAAGTATTCAACTGAACCTGATAGATTTATGTCTCCCCTGTGGCGAGGTGTCAAGTGCTCCCAGTAGCAAACAACAGGCTGACCTGAATGTAATAGAATATGCAGGTGAGGCTGGGAGGATCCTCTTTGACATTCAAGAATCAAGTCCTGCTCAGATGTTATATCCTGCTTGACAGGTCTGATAGGGTTTTTCATATGACATTTGAGGGGCACTTCGAAGAGACCTTCCCAGTCACGGGCACATGTTAGCTGGCAATTAGACAGGGCCCTTCTGTTGTCTTCCGGGCCAGTCAGGCTCCAATCACAGTGGGCCTCTTTTGACACTACACTATTTGGCAAGTCTGCTGGGTTTACATATAACGTTTGGAGCGCACTTCAAAGGAAGGAAACAGACTTTGAAAATGCTTTGCTTGCATCCAGGCTGTGTGTAACTGATTGGGCAGACATCTTTTACCAAAAGTATTACAATAACTTGTCCTCGAGAGTTAATGAAAGAAAAGTACTGAGATGATCTAAAAAGTTTTAGGATGTATATCTCATCTGAGGCAGAGTTTTCCACATGTTATGGTAGCAAATAAAAGTAGGGATGTAACATCATTTAGTTTTGTTTAATTTCATGAAATTTGTGCAAAAGTATGTGAAATAGAAATATGTCTGTAGTGATATTTTTTAGTGTGAGATGAGTCCTCATGTCAATTTATGACACCAGGATGCATTGTGTGCTAAGAAAGTACACGAAGAACAAGTGCCGCTAGCAACAGCAGTCCATATTCTAGCTGTTAATGTTGCTCCTGCATGCTCGCTATAAAGTTTTACCATGGCTGGCACATAAAAACGCCATGTGGAGTAATGACATAATTTTGACAATTTTATGTAACAAACGTAACTCAAAATTCCGAATATTAGGCATGTTACATTGCTGTAATTTAAATTTTGTCCAGGCCTAGTTGAAACATAAACTGCAACAAAAAAAAACATAATACCTCAACCTCACATAAATATCTTCCTTCAAATTTTTGACCTTCATTTAATTATGCATCAGTTTCCAAATATGACAGGACTGGAGCTGGACTAGTAAATTAACCCAGTTTTACTCTATGAGGAAAGATTTGCTGGATTTGGTATAGAAAATGTAGGTCAAGTATTTTGTAAGAAAATATTTGTGTGAAGCTTAGATACTGTCAGTCTACATTTTGGAGTCTATGGGACTGATACAGAAAGAAAACAGTCAATTTACACTAATAGATTTACATCTAATTCCGAGAGTAGATTTACTACTGTCTGGAAATCATGAAACTTCCCAGGAATCCAGAGGTAAATCTGCCCCAGGCGCAGGGTTCCAGGAGTATTTCTGGAAAGTCCTGTGATTTTCCATTTGTGATCCCGGTCCCGCTGTGCAGAGCTGTCAATGGCGGATACATCTGCACAAGGGGAGTAGGATACCCTGTGCCAATGCACTTTTATTCTCCTTGTGAAACATATTTTTTCACATGGACAAATCTCTTTGCATACACTCCTTCCAAATCTGGGCGCGTTTCATTTCCCTTCGGAGCCTGGAGAGAGGTTTACACCTGCAATGTTTGGGTCAAAATCCAACCAACGCTGAATAGTGTAATGCAAAGAGTTGGATAATGTCTTGAAAAGTAGTTTTTTGTTGGAAAGCTAGCCATGTCTGGTAATGCATGAGAACGCCCATTATTTCACCAGTACAGTGGGATTAATGGGTGTGGAAACCAATGCACTCTGTAGCTCTATTTGTGAAAGAAAGAGTGTCGGCTCAGAATCTGAGGTCCGGTGCCATTAAACATCGGCTGCTGGCTACCAAGGCCGGTGGTCTTTAATCCACTACCAGACACTCCCTGCCCCTTTCTCTTGTAGGTTCCTGCTTTTCGTTTGTGAGGGTTTTGCCGTCTTTTTCATCCTTTATCTTTGCGCTCTGTGTATTTTTCCCTCTCTTGCACTTGGTAAATATCTGATATGGAAAAATAGGTGCCGGTCCCCAAACATCAGTGCTGGTGACCCGCACCGGCTCAAATTAGGCACTGCTGCAAATCTCTGCCCTGTAAATGAATTTCTTACTCCACGGTAATGAAGATTACCAGTAAGTAATTGATTTCTTACCTCCTGATCATCGCTCCGAGTCCTAATACTGAGGATATACACAAGCCACAACCACACGGTAAACTGCCATCAACATCAATGAAACCGGAGCAGAAACCACAAGTCCGGCCTCGCAGCCTCAACCACCCCAGTTGTGGAAATGATTCAGCATCTCTTAGATCCAATCTGTAAAATGTGTAACTAAGGTGTTAGGAGTAGCCCACGTCGCAGCCCTGCAGATCTCCTGCAGGGACGCCCCTGCCTGCTCTGCCCAGGATGTGGACACTGCCCTCTGTAGAGCTACCCTGGAGCCACTCATTAACCTCACACCCAGGCACTCAGACGCCTGTGAGAAATGATCCCCCGTGTCCTCATTTTAGATTAGGGGAGATTACACTATCATTTTCTCAGGTGTACTGTGCACAGGTACATGGTCGACACGCTGTCTAAAGCCTTTTCTTTTTTGCACGTTGAATAATGCTAAGACATAGCGTGTACCCCACTACTTTATTCTGCAAAGTGTGCCACATAAATGTGGGAGTACAAAGGGCCTCAGGCATGCAGGGCCGGCTTTAGTGCTGGTGGCGCCCTGTGCGACAATGTTTGTTGGCGCCCCCCCAATGACCACCTCCACCACGGATTCTCTCACTAGCACCCTTTAAAAGTGACTCGTGGGCATATTATCAAGGACGGCGTTAAAATTATCGCCGGTTTAGCGGCAGAAAACTGCTGCTAAAGCGGCGATAATGGGCTTGATAATATGCCCTGGAGAATTCCAATAGGAGCCCATGTCTTCTATTGGAATTCTCAAGGGCATATTATTAAGCCCATTATCGCCGCTTTAGCTGCAGTTTTCTGATGCTAAACCAGCGATAATTTTTAACGCCGTCCTTGATAATATGCCCCCAAGTCTCCATAACCACACTCTCTCAGATGCATTGAATTAGTTTTATAGCGCCACTCATACCAGTGTAGGGTGTCCGAGCACTTTGCATCACACACACATTACACAGAGACAATCAATCATACCTGTGTAAATCAGTGTATAGGAAATGTTACATAAGCCAAAGGACTAAAGGGCATATTAACTGGCCCCACATAGCGGTAGAAATATTATCGACGGCTATCACTGAAAATTATTGCCATGATAGCGCTATATTAACAATACATAGCGCTATGGCGATAATATTTCAGCGATAGCGGTGTTTGCCATGAAACATCGCTGGTTTTCCAGCAATGTTCCATGGAAAACAGCGATAACATTGCTGATACGACCCTGTGGTCGTATCAGCATAATCCACCTACCATTATTAGTATGCCTTAGTCTGGAATTTAACAGACGTTAAATTCCAGCGTTAAGGCCGAGGTAGCACGATTTTTTTTATCGCTGCACCTCCTTGTTAATATCGCAATATTTTCATGTGTTGTTTTCACAGCCACGCCTTCTTTGCATCTCATTAGCGATGCGAGGCGAGGCTGTGAACAAATGGGCTCTACATCAAAGAAACACACGCTAGCATGTCCTTGATGATATTGCGAAATAATTATTGCCGCTTATTGCCCGAAAACGGACGCTAAAGCGGCGATAATTATATCGCTAGCCCTTTGCTAATATGCCCCTAACAGTGTAGGAGTCACATGTCATCCATACTGGTAGGCAGTATAGTTTAAGAGTGCTTGGTTTGGAGAAGCACAAACTCGAGTCCAAAAAGAAACAGCATAGTTGGGAGTCTCTTTAATAATAAGAATCGATTTCTAGCCAAATTAACCCTTTTTGCAACATTAATCAATGTTCTAATAATGTATACTTTGCAGTGTGTATGCAGTTCAAAGATGAAAGTTAATAGCTCACTATTCTATATTAGGACTTTAAGTTATAAATTGCAAGTAACAAAAGGATGTCTCTTTTGAAAGTAGTAACCTGCTGATCTGTTTACATCATACGCACTCTGTAATCTACTTGGTACACGTTCTTTGCAGCAGGCATATTAACCCTCTGCACTAACTTCACCGAAGTCAAAACCTCAACTATACAAAATGCTGATCTCTCTCCAGGAAGATAATTAATCACACGAGTTATCTTGACAAAGAAACGCTGCAGCAGGTGCTTCAAAAGCTTAATAAACTTTCAAACACGGCGCCCCCAGGAAGCCAGCACCCGGTGCGGTGGCACCGGTCGCACCTCCCTAAAGCCGGCCCTGCAGGCATGCCTCGGGAGTTGAGGGTTCACAGCCAGAGGTTTGGGGTGCTTCGCTTCACGAGGGCCCCTGCACAGGTAATCAAACAGCTCGGCACCCTGTGCTGCAATGTTTTGTCAGTTTCTGCGGCCGAACCCGGAGAGAGCAGGCTTGCGCCTTCTTGGGTGTGCAGTACAAGACCAGACCACACATTACCACACTATATATTTTTATTAACTCACTATATATTCGTATCTGACATGCAGTTTACTTTACGGATCCTAAAAATAAATCGGCAGGTCCTGTACATATTATTGCACTTCAGTTACTGCGGCACCTTTATTACGCTTCAGTGTGACACGGTTCCATGAGTGGATCTCTACACCGTGAGGGTACATTTCTAGGAACTACAGTGAACATAAACTCAGGGCTTTAAGTGGGATGAAAAAACTGGGGGGTCTCTCATAGGGGTGTGACCAATGTCATTAAGGGTGTGGCTTAAAATCTTTGCTTAGGATAGTGTGCCGCCCGAATCGTATTTTGCTTTTCGGTCAACAAGTCAGGACTATTGGCTTTGTCAATGGTTGTTAGTTGCATAAGATAAATGAGCAGCAACTATGGCCTGCATATAATATTGAAAACGCTTCCACTTAAAGCCCTGGTGACACCACAACAATGTTGCTGCTCCTGAGTTTCAAAAAACAGAAGAGAAATCTGGAGAGAAAATTACTCTCTTCAAAGGATTTCCCTTCCCCTACAACGCTCACCTGGCATGACGTCATGACGTAACTTCTCCACTATTGAGGAGTATGAGCAGGCGCACATCGATGTGCCTGATGTGCCTGCTGTCACTGCAGTCCGGGAAAAAACGTGCCACCTGTGTCAGGGCACAAAACAGAGCCCGATAGAGACCCGTTTCGAGGCCCACTTTAAAAAACTGCCTGTGCTCAGGCCCGGTGGGACCCGGACCACTTACAGCCCTGCATAAACTCACATCTGTGTAGCGCCTTCCTGTTACTTTGCGGCCTCGAAGCGTTGTGCCGCGTTAACCTGTATGCCTGATCTGGTCTGTACGCGTGAATGAGAGCGCGCATATTAATATCATAGCTTGTAAAAACTGATGGTATCATAAGAAAGGTTCAACCTTAAAACACAGTTTCGTGTTACTGATATCACACACATGTGAAGAAACGTAAAAGTGAGCGTTTTTTCTGCACGTAACACGTTTCGCGTCCCTCACACAGCTACCCAGTAAAGGACATGTTCACACACTGAAGAGCAGGAGGCGCTGGAAACCCTTACCCCGAATCACATTTCCAGCTCGTTCGTAACGAATCTGTGCCGCTAGAATCCATTTCGTCTTCTGTCCCCTCCAAGAACAGGAATACCAGAATGCCCAAATGCCCAGTCTGGCCCTGCACGTGCAGGAAGGGGGCGTGGCCATGGGGAGGAGGTGGAGTTTTGGAGGAATAGCAGTGACTGGGTAACCACAAAACAGCCTTTGGGGTGCCCAAAGGCTGTTTTGTGGTTACACACACCCCAAAGGCTGTTTTGTGGTTACCCAGTCACTGCTATTCCTCCAAAACTCCACCTCCTCCCCATGGCCACGCCCCCTTCCTGCACGTGCAGGGCCAGACTGGGCATTTGGGCATTCTGGTATTCCCCTGGTGGACTGCAAGCTAGAGGGCATCTTTTAGGGCTGTTTGAGCTGCTATGGTACATCCCCTAAAAGCTCTTAACAAATTGTACTGTAGTGTAGTTTGCACTGTTTGGGCCTATTTTTGTAAAATTAGTTCCCGGTCCGGTCCTGAGATCTTTCGTCTCCCACCCTCTCTTAGTATATGGTGGAAATAATTCCTAGGTTGGCTGCTCTGTGTTTCATCATATACAGGGATACCCAGCTAGGCACTATTGCCATAACCTACTCCGGAGACGACCCCTGCCAGGGTAGTTGTACGTTTGTTCCTGTTCTGGAGAGGGGAAGAAGTCACGTGGAAGAAGCAGTCTTCAGAGGTCATAAAACCCATCCCTGGCATCCTTGGACCTGTATCCAAGTCCAGGAGCAACACCATTCCGTCTCCAAATTGCATCAACTTTGGGCTCTGATGGGCCTATTGATCTGTCTCCGTTTCATCAGGCCCTGGGCCGATTCTTTGATGTGACACATTGCTTTGTGTGGTGATGACGTAGCAAAGTTCAAATCCTTACTTCCCAACTTCGGCACTGAATCGGAGCTACACTGTACTGGGTAAAACACCTCAGTATCGTGTAATAAACACTTCTAAGTAGGTGGTGCGAAAATAACGCATACAAATATGTATTCGTTTTCCTTCACCTAACTTGAACTCAAGCTCTAAATAAACCTGTGATCTTGGCCAAAATACACTGTTTGCTCTTTCTCAGATACCCAAAGGGAAAGCGTGACCACGGTGACCTAGTGCTGCATCAGGCAGGGCTTTCAATAGTCAGTGACATACTCAGTGAGCGAGTGTCATTCTTTACAGACCGCAGCCTCGCGGGGATCTAAAAAGGCCAGGGAAGGACTAGGCCGAGCTCGAAGAACTGCCATGATGGACGGGTGAGATGGTGCCCATGAGTCTGGTTTCAGGGGGTGCCCATGAGTCTGATTTCAGGGGGTGTCCATGAGTCTGATTTCAGGGGGTGCCCAGGAGTCCGATTTCAGGGGTTGTCCATGAGTCTGATTTCAGGGGGTGCTCACGAGTCTGATTTCAGGGGGCGTCCATGAGTCTGGTTTCAGAGGGTGTCCATGAGTCTGATTTCAGGGGGTGCCCATGAGTCTGATTTCAGGGGGTGTCCATGAGTCTGGTTTCAGAGGGTGTCCATGAGTCTGGTTTCAGGGGGTGTCCATGAGTCTGATTTCAGGGGGTGCCCATGACTCTGGTTTCAGAGGGTGCCCATGAGTCTGATTTCAGGGGGTGCCCATGAGTCTGATTTCAGGGGGTGTCCATGAGTCTGGTTTCAGAGGGTGTCCATGAGTCTGATTTCAGGGGTTGTCCATGAGTCTGATTTCAGGGGGTGCCCATGAGTCTGATTTCAGGGGGTGTCCATGAGTCTGGTTTCAGAGGGTGTCCATGAGTCTGGTTTCAGGGGGTGTCCATGAGTCTGATTTCACATTTCAGGGGGTGTCCATGAGTCTGATTTCAGGGGGTGTCCATGAGTCTGGTTTCAGGGGGTGTCCATGAGTCTGATTTCAGGGGGTGCCCATGAGTCTGATTTCAGGGGGTGTCCATGAGTCTGATTTCAGGGGGTGTGCAATTCTACAGTCCCACTTTTCAATAGTTTATCGGCTCAGATATTATCTAGGGAGAGAAGACTCTAGTATATGTGTGCCCCATACATTGTCTCGGGTTCAGTTTGAAAAGGGCGAACCCTGAACTCCTATTAGGATTTTGTAAGCTATAATTTCCACTTTATTAAAGTTAAATATCATTTAGTGCCTCAAGGTGTAGACTGCTGCTTTCCTCTCCTGGTGTTCCACATTTCCTCTGCTCCACGCTCCCATGTGCCAGTTTGGACTTCATTTCTGCATTGTGACACACAAGGAAATGATGTCACGAGAGACCACTGACTTTGTAACAATGGAAGAGTGAATCTAAAATGGCATAGAAATTGTCCTAACGTTGTTTGCGTTTGTATCACATGAACATGTCTACACGGTCATATAAACAGTACCCTTTGCTTCACAGTAAGAAGACTTCGTATAGACGGACAAAACTGAGTTAGGAAAAATCAAGCGATTGCTACAGAGAGTCATCCATTTTGTTTTTATTGCACCTTCCAACAGCCTATGAAATATTAAACTCTCAGGTTAAAATGGCACCGTGCCCATAGGTCTGGTGGAGAGTTATGCAGCCCTGCATGAAAGGCTTTGTGGCAGACTGGATGTGAAGCATGTAGATGGGACGAGATGATTTTCTGTTATGTGCACACTCTTCATGGGTGCTGTGGGCACTGTATCTGACATCATGTGCCATGGACATGCGCACATTCAGATCACGCCCTTCATTTGAATCTTTTTCAGCGAGCTGACCACCTCTGTAACAGAACCCACCAAAACAAAAAAATGACACATTATGATATAAAAGGCACATTAAAGGAAACAATCAAAGTAATTTGAATAAACCCATGAAACATGATGTGACATTCACACAGTGGGTGTTTGTGAGTTAAACAGCATACCTACGAATGCTTGACAACTATGCAACAATCTCAGCTGGACGCCAACCTTTGGGCTTAGTCAATGCTTACTTTATTTATTTTGATATGTTTCTGTTAAATTGTATTGTTGAGGATCTGAAGGCCCTCACCAACATAAATAAGCATTGGCAAAGCCAATAGGCCTGACCTATCTGACCTATACAAGAGCTAGATGCTTTGGCAATATGTTTTAGCCATGTTGTCCACTGGTGTGGCTGATGTTCAGCAGGGAAAAAGTTAGTGGGGTAAAGGAGAGTGGTGTGGAGTGGAGTACAGTGAAGTGGAGTAGTGTGGAGTGTCACGGAGTGGTGTGGAGTGGTGTAGAGTGTTGTGGAGTTTCATGGAGGGAGTAGAGTGTCATGGAGGGTGTAGAGTGTCCTAAGGTGGTAGGACATAGAGTTGAGTGGCAAAGAGTGGAGTAGAGTGGCACAGAGAGTCATGGAAGGGAGTAGAGTGGAGAGGCACAGAGGGTGTTGCGTAGAGTGAAGTAGAGTTTTGTAGAGTAGAGTGGCATAGAGAGGAGCAGATTGTCATGGAGTGGCATAGATTGGAGTAAAGTGTTGTGGACTTGACTAGTGTAGAGTAGTGTGGCATGGAGTGAAGTGGAGTGAAGTGGAGTGGTGTAGAGTGAACTAATGGAGCAGAGTAGTGTGTCAGAGTGGAGGAAAGGGTCATAGAGTGACAGAGAGAGAATTGCGTAGAGCATCATAGAGTGGTGTTGTTCTTGCAGAGTGGCATAGAGTAGAGTGTTGTAGAGTGTAGTATCATTGAGTGGAGTAGAGTGTCCTAGAGTGAAATGGCCTAAAGTTGTGCATAGTAGATTGGCAAAGAGTGCAGTGGCATACAGTGCATTTGTGTAGAGTGCAGTGACGTAGAGCAGAGTGGAGTAGACTGCAGTGCCATACAGTAGAGTGGTGCAGAGTAGATTGCAGTATTGTAGAGTGTAGTGGCATGGAGTGCAGTGGCATAGAGTAGAGTGGCACTGCATTGATTGCAGTGGCATAAATTGGAGTGGTGCAGATTGGAGTAGAGTGGCATAGAGTGCAGTGGCATGGAGTGCAGTGGCATAGAGTAGATTGTTTAAGAGTAGAGTGCAGCGTCGTGGAGTACAGTGGTGCAGAGTAGATTAAAGTGGCTTAGAGGGGTTTGGTGTAGTGTGGTACAGTGAGGCTATACAGAGTAGAGAGGCATAGATTGCAGTGTTGTGCAGTACTTCGGGGTAGAGTGGCATAGCGTAGAGTGGTGCAGAGTAGAGTGTAGTCACATAGAGTGCAGAGAAGAGTGGCATAGAGGTCAGTGGCAGAGAGTGCGGAGTAGAGTGGCGCAGAGTGAAGAGGTGAAGAGTGCAGTGGCGCATAGAGTAGGGTGGGGGTAGAGTTGACTGGCATAGAGTGGTGTAGAGTGAAGTGGAGTAGAGTGGAGTGGTGTGGAGTGCTGCAGAATCAATCAATCAATCAGTGACACTTATAAAGCGCGCTACATACCCGTAGGGTCTCAAGGCGCTGGGGAGGGGGGGTGCCGCTACTGCTCGAACAGCCAGGTCTTCAGCTTCTTCCTGAAGGAGAGGTGGTCTTGGGTCAGGCGCAGGTCGGACGGGAGGGAGTTCCAGGTCTTGGCGGCCAGGTAGGAGAAGGACCTTCCTCCTGTAGTCGCTCTTCGGATGCGGGGGACGGCGGCGAGGGCGTGGTTGGCTGATCGGAGGTGGCGTTTGGGAGCGTAGAAGTTGACTCGGCTGTTGAGGTAGCTCGGGCCTTGGTCGTGTAGGGCTTTGTGTGCGTGGGTGAGGAGGCGGAAGGTGATTCTCTTGTTGATGGGGAGCCAGTGAAGGTCTCTCAGATGACCGGAGATGTGGCTGGATCGTGGGATGTCGAGGATGAGTCTGGCTGAGGCGTTTTGGATCCGCTGGAGTCTCTTCTGGAGCTTGGCGGTGGTCCCGGCGTAGAGGGCGTTGCCGTAGTCCAGTCGGCTGGTGACGAGGGCCTGGGTGACGGTCTTCCTGGTCTCTGAGGGGATCCACCAAAAGATCTTTCGTAGCATGCGTAGGATGTTGAAGCACGCCGAGGAGACGCTGTTGACTTGCCTGGTCATGGAGAGGGAGGAGTCCAGGATGAAGCCCAGGTTTCGTGCATGGTCTGTCGGTTTGGGCGCGGTGCCCAGGGCGGGAGGCCACCAGGAGTCGTCCCAGGCGGAGGGTGAAGAGCCCAGGATGAGGACCTCCGTCTTGTCCGAGTTCAGTTTCAGGCGGCTGGTCGTCATCCACTCGGCTACCTCTTTCATCCCTTCGTGCAGGTTGGCTCTGGCGGCGGCGGGGTTGTTGGTCAGGGAGAGGATCAGCTGGGTGTCGTCGGCGTAGGAGATGATGCTGAGGTGGTGTTTGCGTACGATGGCCGCGAGGGGGCTCATGTAGACGTTGAAGAGGGTGGGGCTCAGTGATGATCCTTGGGGGACGCCGCAGATGACTTCGGAGGCCTCTGACTTGTACGGTGGTAGGCGGACTCGCTGTGTTCTTCCGTCGAGGAAGGAGATGATCCATTCCAGCGCCTTGTCCTGGATACCGATGTTGCTGAGGCGCCGTGTTAGGGTGCGGTGGCAGACCGTGTCGAATGCCGCGGAGAGGTCTAGGAGGATGAGGGCCGCTGTTTCTCCCTTGTCCATCAGGGCTCGGATGTCATCGGTGGCGGCGATGAGGGCGGTCTCGGTGCTGTGTTTGGCTCGGAAGCCGGACTGTGAGGGGTCGAGGGATCCGTTCGTCTCGAGGAAGGCGGCCATCTGCTTGTTGACGGTCTTCTCGATGACTTTGGCTGGAAACGGTAGAAGCGAGATGGGGCGGTAATTCTTGAGGTCGGTGGGGTCCGCTGTTGGTTTCTTGAGTAGAGCGCTGAGTTCGGCGTGTTTCCAGCTTTCGGGGAAGATGGCGGTGTCGAAGGATGTGTTGATGATGTCTCGCAGGTGGGGTGCGATGACAGCGTCGGCCTTGTTGAAGACGTGGTGAGGGCAGGGGTCGGTTGGTGATCCGGAGTGGATGGAGTTCATCGTGCGGATGGTGTCTTCTGTGCTGATCGGGGTCCAGGCGTGGAGGGTGGTGGTGGGGGGGGGTGGCAGGTCGGTCGTGGTGTGCGTTGGTTGGTTGTTGAAACTGCTGTGTATGTCCGTGATCTTGTTGTGGAAGTATGAGGCGAGGGAGTTGCAGAGGTCTTGCGATGGGGTGATGTCGTTGTTTCCTGCGCTGGGGTTGGAAAGCTCTTTCACGATGTTGAAGAGTTCCTTGCTGTTGTGTGCGTTGTTGTCCAACCGGTCCTTGAATGCTGTTCTCTTGGCGGCGCGGATCAGCTGGTGGTGTTTCCGGGTGGCCAGTTTGTAGGAGGTCCTGTTGTCCGGTGTCGGGTCCTTTTTCCAGACTTTCTCGAGGGCTCGGCAGTTCTTCTTGGAGCTCTTGAGTTCGTCGGTGAACCATGGGGCCTTCTTGCTGGCGGGTCTGCTGGGCGGGGTCCTCAGCGGGGCGAGCTCGTCCGCGCAGGTGGTGATCCACTTCGTGAGGTTGTCGGCGGCCTGGCTGGGGTTCGCTGAGCTGGCAGGAGGGTGTTGGCTCAGGGAGGTGGCGAGCTGGTCTGCTGTGATCTTGTTCCAGCTTCTGCGGGCGGTGTGTTGCTGGTGTTGGTGGGTCGTCGTTCTCTTGAAGGTGAAGTGGACGCAGCTGTGGTCCGTCCATTGAAGCTCTGTGGCGTGGCTGAAGTTGATGTCTGTGCTGGATGAGAAGACGGCGTCGAGTGTGTGTCCGGCGAGGTGGGTGGGGGTGGACACCAGTTGCTTGAGTCCCAGGTTGGCGAGGTTGTCGAGCAGGGTGCTGGTGTTGTGGTCGTTGTTGTTCTCCAGGTGGAAGTTCAGGTCCCCCAGGAGGATGTAGTCGGCGGAGGGGAGGGCATGCGGGCTGACGAAGTCGGCGATGTCCTCGCTGAATTGCGTGCGTGGTCCAGGGGGTCGGTAGATCAGGGTGCCTCTGAGGGTGGTGTTCGGGTTGGTGTGGATCTGGAAGTGCAGGTGTTCGGCGCTGGTCAGGGTGTTGTCGGTGCTGGTCGTGAGACGGATGGTGTTCCTGTGGATGATGGCGATGCCTCCTCCCATCTGGTTGGCGTTGCGGTCCCTCCGGATGATCTTGTAGCCCTCTGGGATGGCGATGGCGATGTCGGGAGCTGAAGAGGCGTTCATCCAGGTCTCCGTGAGGAAGGCAACGTCAGGGGCTGTGGCGTCTAGGAGGTTCCAGAGTTCGATGGCGTGTCTGTGGACGGAGCGGGTGTTGAGCAGGATGCACTTGAGGTGGGCGCTGCTGGAGTTCGACTTGTCGGGTGCTGGTGCGGGGCTGGTCCGGATGCAGGAGAACTTGCAGGCGTGGCAGCTGAAAGGTCCGTGGGTGCGTCGTGGTGTGGCTTGATGGCATTCTGGGAGTCGGCCGGTGTTGAGTGCGATGAGGGTGGCGGCGGAGTACGTCAGGCGGGTCGGTCGGGCTCTACGGGGGCCAGGGGTCCTGGCGCTGGTCGCGATCCGGTCGCGGACGGGCGCAGACGGGCTTACCTTTGGCGCGCCTTCGGCGCACAATCGGCGCGCCCGCTGCGCGTGACCGCTGCGCGTTCGCACGGTCGCCATTTAAGGCGAAGTGCGCGGGTGGGCGGGGCAGCTGGGAGGCGGGAGCGGGGAGGGTTACAGAAGAAAAAGGGGCGGGGACAAGCGGCGGTGGCGGGAAGGGAGGGCGGGGGGTGGCGCGGTAGAGAATGGTTCTAATCAAAAGTATTTTGTGGCCTTAAAAAGCACACACAGCCATGTCATTGAAGGGCCTTCATTGGGTAGGGATTGGTTCCTTGTGGTAGAACAGATTGCCACAACTCACAGCCAGGCTAGACAACGGTTGAAGTGTGCCGGCCTACTGCTCCATTCTCTATGCTGTGGTGAAAGAAAGTACATGTGGATGAGCCGGCTGAAAGCTCCTATAAACAAATATATTATATGTATGTTATGTTAATAAACTTGTAAAGCGCTCGTATACCCGGGGGCGTCTTGGCGCTGACTCATCATAACACATGTGCAAAATGAAGGAGCCTGGTTGTTTAGGAGCCTGCTTTTCAGCATTTTTCTGAAGGTTATTAGAGAAAGAGTGGATCTGATGGTGAAAGGTAGAGTGTTCCAAAGTTTGGAGGCTTCTGAGGCAAAGTAACTGCCACCTCATTTCTGTATATGTATTAATATATAATTGTAGTAAAATCAAAAGATATTGAGTAACACCAGGTCTACAAATCCATCAAAGCTCTCAGCTCCACTCACACCACCATGTGTTTGTGACTCAAATAAAAGCCCGGTTTCTTTTCAGGAGTTGCACACTGAAATAGTGGAATACATCGACTCCATGGTAGGATACCTCAGTAGGTTTGTGTGCCTTCAGCTGAAATCTGTGTGCACCCTTTAGTCCGCAGATGTGATTTTTGTGCAACAGATTAGACTTTAATCCTTACAAGGATGATAACGTGAGTATCGAAGAGCTGGGCGAGAGTAAACCCGGTTATTAATGCATGGGCACCGCGGTGAGGTTTAATCACCATGTAGACATCAGTTGTTTACATATTTGCGATGAATTGCATGGTCAAAAAAGGCCAGATAAATGTGTTACATGACACATACATGATTCACCGCGCCTTTTTACAGGGGTCAGGGTGAGGATAGAATGGACGATAACGTTGTCTCTGACGCCGCGCTCAAACTGCGCACTTGGTGCTGGCGTGAAAGACTAATCCGTCTTCCGCTCCGTGGGGTCGGGGGCAGGCGCTTCGCCTCCCAGTGGGGGCACCTCTACTGTGACTAGCGATAAATATTAGATGGCGAGGACTCGGTGGAAAGAGACAGCGAGGCGGGACTTCCTGTGCAGAGCGCCGACTGCCCATCACGCTCTTTATAAACAGAACACAGGGGGCTTCAATACAATTAACGCTGGGAAAGGTTAAGCAGCGGTTGACTCTCCCATGTTCCGCAGCATTATTGAGTCCCAGTCCCTAATTAAAGTTAATTTGCAGTTCAATGTCTTGTGGTAGCGGATGAACACGCGCATTCCCTCTGACGTCATTCAGTTAGAGCCCATCCTAACAATTCTACTTCGTTATGACGTTATTGTTGAAAATCTAGAACTGGACTAGTTGCGTTAACACTATAATGTCTCACTATTACACAGACCACTCATAGATTTCATGCCGGACAATAACGTTTCTCTCACAGCCTTAACATTCTCCTCTATGAGCTGCCTATAATAAAGAATCGGGATACTGGCTCAGCCAATCAGAAATCTTAGAAGGCTGCCAATAGCCGCAGTTGTCTGCCTGCACTGTATTTCCACTAAAAGCAAGAACGTGAAGGACACACAGACAGTGAGCATGTCTGTCTACCCGATGTAGGCAGAATTAGAGGGAGGGTAATTAGACGGGGGTGGGGGGTGGATGATAATAGCCGCTGCTTGTTAACAGCTGTTAATTGAACTTTCCACTTATTATGACTTTGGCCTTCTGCATGTAGCCCATAATCGGTGTTGGTAAAATTAACCGCTTTAATGCCCACAACAGAAGGCCACAATGCTTAGTTAGAGAATTGGAATGTTGAGAGCTGGCTCAGGGCCAATAATAGTATATACATTCTGTCCCAACATTCTAATGCCTGGCTGTCCGTTTCTTCATGTGTACTGTAGAGCATTGTACCCGTAGTTGGCTGCATGCTCTAATAGCATTAGACAACGTGTTCCTTTGGCTTTACTGGTGGTTAAAGGCCTTCTCTTTTGTTATAGACTAAGTGGCAGGGAAGGGGGAGTTTAGCAACCCTTATGCCCTCTGCAGTTGACTATAATGTTGTATCATGAAACCTAGCTGTGGCTCTTATTACATAGCACCTCATTTATGTATAAGTTATTATTTGGTTGGATGGGACTTTTGGAATCCAATCATGCTAAAGAAGTGAATGAGTGTAGTATTGTTCTATCTACCCGACTGTCGTGCACCTTAAAGTCAGCTTACCCTGAGAAAATGTAAGTTTTAGCCATTATATGTTATAATCTCGGATTATGATCGCCTACATCCTAGGCAGAGAAGCAGCGATGCCTTGCTCAGCCAATATTATTAGTGAGTTTTATAACGCGCCTGGTTACCCTTGGGCATCCCCGCGCTATGTTGTGAGAGACCAAAACCTCACCCACCCTAAAGTATGCTTTCAATAAGCAACAACATCCATCTAAAAATGTTTACTTCCCATATGAACAAGCATTGGCAAAAATAATAGGTCTTGGTTTTGCGACCTATTGGCTTTGCCAAATGTCTTTAGACATGCTGAGCAGCATCCCTGGTGCAGTGCCACATTACTAAAGAATTTGTTTTTATTCTTTAGTATTGAAATGACAAAAAATGTGGCTTTGTCATTTTGTAGGCGTGCATTTCAAAGACTTTGTTTTTAGTCTTTGATGTGCATGCCTACAAAATGACAAAGCCACATTTTTCTTCATTTGTATATACCGTTCCAATGTGGATGCGCATCTAAAAAGAAAAAAAAGCGCAAAAACATGTTTTCTTTTTAAGTGGGTTGGAGCAAGCAATATGGGGCACGGAAGAAACATGGAGCACAGAAGCAACATGGGGCTGAAGCAACATGGGGCTGAAGCAACATGGGGTGAAACGGGCATGTGTGCTTGCTTTGTGTGCACCTTCTAATAGCGCTGGTGCACATGTAGTGCCCGTGCTATCATAACGCCCATTTGCATGGGAACATGGAGTACGAAAATGAGGGAATGACTTTGCCTCTGCACCCGGCCGTATTACTGACGTGAAAGACACACAATTGATGGACGGAATGCAGAACAAATCAAAACATTCACCCCCATTCAAGAGATCTGGGTTAAATCCATCATTCTTTTGCCACTATGCCACCCCAGTTTAGACCTGTCCATATGCAAATCAGTCTTTACCCTGTGCCTCATGGGAACAGTCCAGCCCGAACTGCCAAGCCATGCCCTCCCTGGAACGGAAACAAGCATTCTGGGACCGGTTTCGGGGTTTCAACCCTCTTCAGCCAGGATAGCTTGATTCCAGTGGCACAGTGAGCCCAGGACCCACGTCTGGGCATACCTGGTGCACTTGGGGCGAGAAAGCAAAAGACACACAATTGATGGACAGAATGCAGAACAAATCAAAACATTCTACCCTAGTCGAGAGATCTGGGTAAAATCCACTGTTCTTTTGCCCACTACGCCACCCCAGTTTGGACCCAGCCATATGCAAATCAGTCTTTACCCTGTGCCTCATGGGACTAGTCCAGCCCGAACTGCCAAGCCATGTCCTTCCTGGAACGGAAACAAGCATCCTAGGACCGGTTTCGGGGTTTCAACCCTCTTCAGCCAATATAGCTTGATTCCAGTGGCACATGAGCCCAGGACCCACGTCTGGGCATACCTGGCGCACTTGGGGCGAGAAAGCAAAAGACACACAATTGATGGAAATAATGCAGAACAAATCAAAACACTCACCCCCAGTCAAGAGATCTGGGTTAAATCCTTTTGCTCACCATGCCACCCCAGTTTAGACCTGGCCATATGCAAATCAGTCTTGACCCTGTGCCTCATGGGAACAGTCCAGCACGAGCTGCCAAGCCAGGTCCTCCCTGGACCGGAAACAAGCATCCGAGGACCGGTTTCGGGGTTTCACCCCTCTTCAGTCAGGATAACTTGATTCCAGTGAGCAAAAGAATGATGGATTTAACCCAGTTCTCTTGACTGGGGGTGAATGTTTTGATTTGTTCTGCATTTCGTCCATCAATAGTGTGTCTTTTGTATTACTGACGTGGGCACAGAGTCATCTAGAGGGGAGAATATGGGTCCCAAGGACCCCCCATCCCCCTGACACTCACCTGCAATGGGATCTCGCTCCCTTCTTGGAACAGCTGCTCTGTATTTCACTTGGATGTGCTGCCTCTAGTGCAGTGCGAATTAGAGAGTGCCCTGGGCGTAGCACATTCTGCATTATAGGGCACACTTACTATGTCTGCACCCAGCACATCTTTTGAATGTTGCACTGGGAAAGTGCACCGTATATATAATACGGCTCTAGTATTAGTATGGCACCTATTATGAGGACCTAAGGAGGCTATTTTGTAGAATATAAATGACAGTCATTATTTATGTTTGTTTTTTGTAGATGTTGCAATATTTTGGCATGAAGAAATGAATCTGGCATTTGTAAAGCGCAAAGAATCACCCCTAAGGGTCTCAAGGCCCTGGGGGCCGTCGGGGAGATTAAGTGAGCTATTACTCAGAGTCACATGATGCTGAGCTGATCTGATGGAGATCAACCCTCGAGCCTCGCGCACAGAAGTCAGTCGCTCTGGCCGCTGTGCCACACCCATCCCTACTGTTGCTCAGTTGCATTTGTCATTGCATATTCCATTTATTTTTAGTTAGGGCCGTAGCGATAATTTATTGACCCAACATTTATTGTACATATTCTGTTTCAATACAGTGGCCTTGTTTTGTATCTGAATACTATCATTTTGAGCTTTTTGGATTACCAACAGATATGCAAATATCTTCTATTGACATTCATGTGCAAGTTTGCCTCATATGTATGTACTGTGGATATCCCGCTTGGATTGTACTACAGGTGGACCCTCAAGCCCATCCTTAGCACCTCTGGCTTCATATCAGTAAGCAGAAGAACCTCTCCAAAACAAGTGTTTCCAACTATGCCCACCTGCTGTTTCTCTGGGGCACCCACATACAGTCACTGCTCTCGGAGTAAGAGGAAGGGAATGTGGCAAAGTGTCCCTTGGAAAGGGAACTCAACATAGCTTTTCTCTAAAGTTTAAGAGAAAATCGCACCAGGTTCAGCACAGTCCAAAATACACTTCAGCATCAGTCCATTGAATGAAGGCCACAGTTCTTCTGCCTCATAACTTGTGCGAGTTGAGTCGCGTGGCTAAAACCACGCCCCTAGGACTAGTGCGCACTGATGGTTCCAGGGGGCGCTTCCGCAAGCCGAGCTCATCTCTCCGATACCCATGAAAGTGAGGCGGTTCCAGTTAGGTCATACCGGTAGCATGTACAAATGACAGGGCAATAAGTGCTGTGTAAGCACCAGTCATTATTACAAGTGTTTCCTTGGCAACGCTTCTGATGCAGAAGATGTGCTAATTCTGCGCTTTATTCAAACTCCAGCCTCTCAGATGTAGGCAGCTGGGAGCACTACCCAGCCCAGTACACACTGAGGCTGAGGCTGAGGCAGCGTTGCTAGGCAAGCAAGGACCCAGCTCCTTCGCACTGCATTTGTTTTATTCCATCAGGAAGAAAAGATACAGATACAAGATGAGAAATTAACAAATGTCGCAACGTTCCATCTGGATTGGCTTGAATTGAAATCTAATGACCACTGGTACCCCAGTGGATCTTCCCCAGACATGTGGACGGCCCCCCTAGATAATTTTATTCATATCTTTTTTCTCACAGTGTAAGGTGAGGGGTCAAGAAGGGACGTAGCCACCATTGGTGCAACAGGTGAAGTGGCACCAGGGTCCAAAGCTCTGAGGGGCCCACTGTACCCTAATAATTACAATATTTTATACCTCAACAGCAGTAAAAGTGGCCATGTTCCTTGCTTGCACTAGGGCCCCTAGCATCTTTGCTACGCTACTGGAGGTAAGGTCGTACAATTGTCAATGCAGTTCTAGATGTGCCACACTCGGGTGACCTCACACAATAGACAGTAACAGCAGCTCCTGTGTCCGAAACGTTGGTCTGCGCAGAACAAGTCTCAGAGGAGAAATCACAGTACAGTTTACAACTATCTTCAGAGAGGAGAATTGAAAGTCAGTTTGCAGCCATTGTTTCCCCTGCCTTCTAAGGGTGTGGGGCCACCAATGAGTGTGTGAGGCACCACCCTGGGGGTGAGTGAGGAGGAAACATGATCACAGACATGCAAAAGACTGGTGACTTCAGCCCTGATCTCTCTGTCCACTATAGGGTAAAGAGAGCTGATTCAACCTCCATGGATGACATCCATCTGCTGTGACCGGGGGCATCCGTAGGAGCAGCCAACACCATGCTGCACGTAGTATACTGCACACGCCGTGTGTAGGACAGTGCCTCTCTTTGCACTGTCACTCCCATTGTTATGGGAATGATGCTGCATGCCACTGCTATTCTGCAAGTCCCACTCAAGAAGGTTATGTTGCACTTGCTGAGGTCACACCATACATCAGCCCCAACCATTTTATACTTGCCTACAATACTCAAGAGTTCACTTTCAACCACCAATACATTCCAAAGCTAGAGCTAAATCATACAATATTACAAGTTATATTTCCTAAATGAGCGTTCTCTTTGTGCAATTGCAAAACTTATTACTCCCTACTAAACTTTTCTTTTAAGACTCCTGTCCAGCAATGCCATCTGAGATTTTGGGAACATTACCGCGTCATGGTCAGGTTCCTAGGCTATCTGGACAAGGAAATTGAAAAATACAATCATCTCTGCAATTTTTCAGGCTAGCATGAGTCCCTAAGAGCATTTTTGTTAAGAACAGTGCAGTTTGGGGCACTGCTGGTCACCTTCTTCCAATCACATCCTCATTTGTGGCAAGTCAATTTCCAGGCATCGCTGAGATGACCGTGGCCGGCTCCGAAGCTCATCATGATCCTGGTAAGGAGAACCCATTGACCACCAATCAGTGTCTTGAGGCAATCTCAGGTGTTAAAACACAATTGATCTCATTTCAAACTGGATTGATGGAAAGGCGTTGGGGGGCCATGTGCCACGCGAGGAGGAACAGGCCTTTGTCTGGCCTGTCCCTTGAAACAAAGATGCTGTGAAGTAAAGCATAATACGCCACAGAATTATGAGTCACGTGGACTTGCGGAAATCATATCTTCGGTGAAAAATCTCCATAGCAACCGAAAAGAACGAACGGTCAGAAGGAAATTTATCACCAAATGACAACTATGTCTTCCAGCAGGACACAGAATTGGGCCTGGCCCCTGGTAAGTATTCATATAGGAAAAGGTACAGAGGGTCATGGAAAATAATTTTTTTAACATATTCGTAGGAAGAGTAAAGGGTTTAGTAGGCAAATACTCATAATACATTTCCAAGCCTGACACATAAGCCTAATAGCTGTCATGCAGCCACCTTTCTTCTGGCATTGAAAAATAATAACTCTGCCAACAGCAGGTAACACACAGAAACCCAGATGGCCGAAACACTGGAGGTGCGAAAACAAAACACCAAGGCACAGGGAGAGTACAGTTAGTATGAGAATCACATGAACACATACAGTTTCGTCTTGAAAACACACCTGTTTTTGTAATTTCTGCCATGCTGGCTCTAGTTTAGGAAGGGGTAAATAGCATGGTCTGGTAATACCATTACATGCAACTGCTGAGACAAACAAAGCATGACCTTGGATGCTCAAAGCAGGTCGCAAGAAACAGTGTTAAGTACATCTGGTAACTAAGAGACATCCCCAAGACCAACAATGGAAGCAAAGCCCTCTGCAAAGCTGTGAAGCACAGCATCAACCTCTCCAGTGACTGGATGTCGGAATATTAAATATTGAGTAGAAAAATATCGCCCTACATATATATGCATTCACTGAAAAAACAATGGTTACAGGGATGTTATAGTTAGGAAATAGAACTGAAAAAAAAACCAAGTTTCCTGCTCCCACCCGCCTGGAGAGGACTTACTGTTTGCTCTCGCTTGGTGGGAGCTTTAAAATTGCTCACGCCAAGCAAGAGCAAACAGAGGTTTCCCTGCCCCCACCAGTTCACCAGTATATATATGTATATATTTCTAAAAACAGTTCTGCCTGCTTAGCAAACTTAAGAGCAAAATGCTCATACTCCTGAATGTACGAGCATTTTTGGGGGAACAACCTTTACAACGCAACTTTTACAACGCACTACCATTACAACGAAACTGTTACAACGCGAGTGCATTGACAACGCAGGACATTACAACGCAAGTCTTTACATCGACTTGCACTAGATGGCGTGCTAACATTAAAAATAGTGTAGTTTACTATCCCAACACCTTCCCTACTGTTACGTGGACTGGAGTTGGAATAGTAAATTACACTTTTTTAATGTTAGCACGCCATCTAGTGCAAGTCGATGTAAAGACTTGCGTTGTAATGTCCTGCGTTGTCAATGCATTCGCGTTGTAAAACTTTCGTTGTAACAGCATGCGTTGTAACAGCATGCGTTGTAACGTCATACATCCGCATTTTTGTGTTTGCTGAGTGGGCACAACTGTTTATGGAACTATAACCGGGACTTGCACCCATTGTCTCGCACTGACTCCGACAGGTGGACGTGACCAGATTACTGCGATACACGTAGTATTAACTTTGGCACATTTGACAAATCATCACGAAACTTTACAAAAATATGGTTAAGATGATTTGCCTCCTTTCTGTAAAGTTTTGGGGGTGATGTATCAAATGGAGGCTAAAAAAAGCTAAGGTCTCAAAACACATTTTACCCATGCAATTTTGCAAAGGAAAATTGAACAGTGATACATCCAAAACCTCAGTCTAGAATTACACTAGATTTGGCAGAAAGCTAAATCTTGATCCTGAAAGCATGTCTTTTGTGACTTGTAATTCTGTTCAGTAGTTTTTGAGAAATTAAGGTTCAACATTTTTATATCAATAAGCTATAGCGCTAACGGTTGTAGCAGATCAAAAGATTAAATCATATTTCCTGCGTCACATCAACAATAATGTTTAGCAGCCATTTTAGGGCTTGGGGACTTAGTCTGCATGTCCTGAAAAAAACACATGTGGAGAAGCGTTGATCCCTAGGCCTTAATGGGGAGGGGGATTTGACAGAAAGGTCAGGCCCCCACCCTTTTCCATTTCAATGACAGTGGGGTTGGCCAGGGTCCATGGGGGTTGCGGGAATATTTCGATTAGGGGAAGGGGACATATGACCCTGCTCCCCAATCCATTTAATGGCCACGAGCACCCCATCCGCTGGGGCCCACAGAACATTAATTTGGGGGGGATGATGGGGCCCCCTCATGAGCCATGCTATTGCCTGAGTGTCCTATGCCCTCAAGTCCCACAGTAAATCTTTTTGAGAGTGGGCCCACTTCCTCAGCCAGGGGACCCGATTCCGCAGGGCTGACAATATAATTTTTTGGGGGGTGGGAGAGAGCTCACATATGTTCCCCATGTAATGGCCCTAGCGACCTCATTCAAAGGGTCTGATGCAGAATAGTGTCCCAGGTACCCCATCCCCTCTAGATTATTCCCACATGAAGGGGGCAGAAAAAGGAGGAGATAAGCTGCCCCCAGCCAGACCGGAGCAAAACACTAGATTGCTCTGCCCGGAGGGAGCAAGAAAAATATCTCCCAGCTGGGCAGGAGCAGACTAATGAAGCAGACTCCCACCAGAACCCAGGATAGTTTCTGAATGGGGAGCTGGTGGGCCGGCTGGTGGGCCCTGGACCTCCCACTGGAGATCTCAGGGCTGGCAATGTTGTTGGTGCTCTGGGTGGTACTGAGGCATACAAATATAATAATATAACAGTCAAGAATTCTATGAAACAAAAGTAGCCACTCATTTCATATTTACTGCTCCACCAGGGGTATCCCATAATGCCCTGTAAAGGTATATACTTGAATGTTTCCATCCTTCTGGTGCCCTTAAAAGGGATATGTACATTCCTCTATATGTACATAGAAGCAGCAATATTTACATGATATGAATTGCACAATTATTTTGTGGTGAAGTATTAATTTTCTTTTGTTTTACATAACTCTAATTAACCTATAAATACATATATACACATGACACTTCTTACTGTTTAAGTAGTAGGCATAACATCCTCTATATATGCACCTCTATGTACATAGAAGCATCAGTTATGACATGGTCTGTGTTAGACCTGGCCTCCTTGACGTTGTTCTCCCATACTTTTTGCCTTCAACCCTCCTGTATTGCTGACTTTTTTTTTGCTGGCCTTAAGACTGCACACTTTACCATTGCTAACAAGTCCAAAAATGCTTGTGCTCTCTCCTTAAAACATGGTAGGATTGGCTTACACCCAATTGTCACATAAGTCCCATGTAACGTTGTGCTACATGTACCCAGGGCCTGTAAATGAAATGCTACTAGTCTCCCTCCAAAACCGATTGGGCCACCCACTTAAGTAGCCCTTCAAACATGTCTCAGACCTGCCCTTGCAGTCCCCTTCTCTTAATTAAATATAAATGGACCAGGGTATGAGGTTCCCGAGATCCTAAATGGGCTGAGGGAGGAGCGTCCTACTGATGCCCTCCTCAGCATTTATTTAATATAAAATGGCTGGCAGCCATTTTGTTTTCGCTGTGATCCTGCGGGACTCCCGTGGGATCGCAGCTGAAATTTCAGCATATTTTAAATTTTCGCCCCATGGGACTTCTTATGGGTCCCCCCATGAGGCACTGGGGGAAGGGTATCCCTACCCTGCCCCCTTATATTATTATACAACCCCATAGGTGAAGAAAGCTTGTGTTATGTGCAGCATTGACCATATACCATACACTTCATGGATAGGAGAGTACAAACACAGATAAAAGGATAACCAGTGCGGCACACGCGGTTCAATCTGTATACAACTGTTCAGGGAAAACCAAGTTCCTCCAGCTAATCCAGCCCTGTTACATGACTAATGCCCTACTCAGGACAGCCTTTCCCTGTATGACCATCTTGAGTCATTTGAAAGAGTAAGAGAGGCACATTTTGTACCAAGAGGCATCCTGTTTCGTGGGGTTACGGTTGGCACCACTTCGTGCTCAGAGGTAGCTGTGGATAATGACAAAGATACTAGTTCTTTTGTATGTTTTTCAGTGAGATTTTTTGAAGCAAGAACAAGCCAAGATCGATTTTGACTAGCAATGGTGTTCAGTAAACCTCACATGAAATGTAAACATTCCTGAAAGAAAGGGTGATAATGCATAAACAAGGTTCTCTTAAACACCCCCAAGCTAACGGTCTGCTTGAGAGATTCAATATGACGCTAAAAGAAAGTATACCGCTGACCAAGAGTTTGGGGGACAATTGGAGAGAAGAAATCAAGGTACACATTGAGGCTTACAGATCCACCCTTGCGTCATGAGAATCACACCAATTGAAGTGTTTCAAAAGAGGAAGCTGTGTTCTATGATTTGTCCCCCGCGGCGAAGGAAAAAAATGAAATACATTTTGCAATGATTTCAAGAAAGGAAACTAAACAAAATCTCCGAAAAATAACTATGACATAAGGAAAGCGGTTGGCGATCCGTGTGAGTGTTGGAGATACAGTCCAGAAAGGAAAAACATAATCTCAGTATGAGGAAATCCTCTAAAATTAGTAAAGCTGTTCAAGGGGGAGATTAAACTTGAGGTTGGTCGTTTTCTGGAAATTGAATCGTATTGCAATTATGAAGAGATGTGAGAGGAATGATGTAATTTTATGTTTCAATTATCTCTTATGTATTTCTCTTTATGGTTAGTGCTCTAGTGTGTTTGTAGGGTTCTCACAATCTTTATGCTTGACAGCACTGCAGCATTCCAAATGGAACTATTTTCTGATGACCTACAGGCAAGCCAGATGGATGGCTTCCTTTTTTTATAAAGAATTAACATAGCTGGATTCTACCTGCATTGTCTACTGTTGTGAAGTGTAGCCACAGCAATGTATTAATAAATATTTGCCCCAACTACCATCTTCCCTAATTGCCTCAGGTCTGTGAACTCTTGCTACTCTGTCTGGTGGAGACCCAGGCCGCTCATGTGACTCCCAGAGAGCCTAGAGTGGGGACTCCGACAGAGGAGGGAATGCACAGCGGGTGCCAGTCAGTACCTTTTTTTTCAAGGGTATGGAGAGGTAGTGAAGGTGAGTTGCCGCTTATCAGGTATTGTGACAATTGACAAGTCAGGAGTGAAGCTGAGGGTGGTATGGGCTGGTAGCAAGATCCCAGGCATTTTATTTTTGAATATTCCTGAGCAGAGGGAATAATGCAGGGGTGGAGTGGAAGGGTGGCAGGATGACAAGTATTTTTTTTTCTATCTGGGGCAGGCAAGGATGGCCTGATTGCAGGACTCGGGTAGGATTGTAAGATATGTTTACATGCATACAGTATAGGGTTGAGACAGGCAGTATTGAGTGTGGATCCGCCCTTAGTCCTCTGAGCAGCACATTACGGATTGGAGGGTGTGTAGGGCATACATAAAAACCTGGCTTTTTGGCCTTCCTTAGCACCTGTAGCATGTGGCAATCTGCCTATACCTCCTTGTGTCTGCCGTTAGTGCCGGAACACTCCCGTTGGAAGTAGCTGTGCGCTCTACAAGCCTCTAATAAATAAATAAATACATACATACATACAATAAAAGCAGGGTAACTGTAAATAAAGGGTGTTGTTTCAATCCCAGGCTCTGAGTGATCTCTTGGGCCACTGAATTTCGAGGTTACCCAGAACCCGTCAGTGAAAAATATCATATCCCATATTACTCATAGTTACCAATCAAATTGACTTCTAAGAATATAAGAAAATCCTAAGAAAGCAAAGACATTGGGATACCTTAAAATGGCTGCAGCAATCAAGAAACAGAAAATGTTCAGGAACGCCGCCATAAATAGATCTATTCTTAAAAGCAGTGCCCTGGGGACAACAACACAAGAATGAAGTGGATACATCAGGAGATTGAAATATTGCAGGACGCATATCCTTACTGCCTCAGCAGTTTGATAGTGTGATACAAACCGGTAAGAACAAAATGATTTATTTGTTATTAAATCAGGTACTTCCTGATATCAGGTCCCAGTAAGCAGGTAAAGTCCCTGACTTATAAAATATGGGAAAAGATGACCTTTCCTGGTAAGAGGAGTTTAAGGGAGGATCAAGCCAAAACCAACCAACATCCTTAATTAATCTGTTAGCCAAGATTTATAATAAGGAGGTCATTTCCCAACAAGAGGTTTTAAACAAGGTAATAACCAGATGAACAAATCTTACACTAACAGCTGCCCATCATGAAATATACCACCTTTTAGGAACAGTCAACTTTCTTTGTAAGAACAATCCCCTATGCCTTAAACATTCTTATATTATATCAATGAAACCAACTTTGACTACTTTAAAAAGCAACTTTCACTGAATGCCAAGTCACTTCTATTCACCTTGGACACAAACCTCACCGTCAAGGAACACATTGTTCAAAACAAAGATGGCCTGGTACGAATACTCTCTTCTACAGAAAGCAACCTCAGACCTCGTACACTTGCATCCGGATGGTGGTCACACCATGCTCCTTGGCGCGCACACTAAGGGCTGCCCTCAAATGCATCCTACACGTGCATCAAGTTTTGTCCAGGGCCTGAACAAATATGGTCTCATCACTCCTATGCTGATGGAGCGCCATTAGCTCCCCTTTCTGGCCCACCCCATCTTAATAACCAAACGCATCACTTAGAATGCCATCAGGACTAGCACACAGCTTATTGTGCAGACAATCTCACCATTTGTGGGGACTCTTGGCATATCCAGAGCCAGGAAACAATCAGACTTTAGACCCATGCGTAGGAGTACATGTACGAGTGGGAATGAGGGAGTTAAGTTTGTGAACTGGGCCCCACGTTGACTGAGTAGCTAGATTAAATTAGTTAGGATTTTGCTTCTCGTACAGTCAAACAGTATTGTTATAGGAAAGGCCCTCTCCAGCGTGTCAGAGTGCTAAATTTTGCAGCAGTTTGTGTGGCTGAACAACCACTGGCACTGGTGAAACACATAGGCCATCATTACAATGAGAGTTGGAAAGCCTCCGACCACGGGTCGGAAGCTTTTCGAGCCTCATTGCGGTTTCTTTTTTGACCGCTGCATTACAATGCAGGTGATCGAAAAAGAAACCAGCCAGTCATTCGGCTGGATTCCGACAGGCTCAAGGTGCCCGTCGGCCAGTTGGAGACTGGCATGTAATCTCTATGGACGGCCCTTTCACCGTAGGGATTAATATGTCGGTTTCCAATAGGCTTTCCATGTCGGGTTTTCCGACCTAAAAAGCTTGTCAGAAAGCGATACTGGGGCCACTAGCAGGCCCGTCCATCCTGCGGCCACTGTTAATCCCTGCACCAGGTGGCAGGCACCCTGAGATACCTGCCACACGGTGAAGGGATGAACAAGTTCTCTGATTTGTCTATGGGAGCTTGCGCTACGGCCGGTTTACACCCACAGGACAAGCTCCCGTAGACAAATGGGAGTATGCGATCACACCATGTTGGACCGTCGGCCAGAGGTCGGTCGCTCCCGGACCGCAACGGATGTCAGACTGACATTGTAATTAGGCCCATAGTGCCCACTCTGCTACTGCAGTGTTTTAAGGGTTGGAATTATGAGAAGATTTAAAATATAAGACTTTATTGGTTACTGAAAATAGGTTTTTCAAACCATTTCAGAGTGGAATTCCTGGAGCCTCATTGCTGAAGCAGGGTGTGTAGGGTTTCATCAGTCCCAATTATGCCACTTATGATATGGGCAAACATAAGACACAGTTTCCAATTAAAGCTGTAGCATTTATTTATTTATTGGAACAGAAGGATTTGACTTTTTAATTGGTGCAAATATAGATTGTGAGTTTTGGATAGGAGGTTGATGATAATACTAAACATTGCAAAGATTTAACAAATTATCCCTATTAAAAGTGAGGACACTGAAGTAAGTGACATGAGTTTAGCGGAGTAGATATCTATAATTGTTTTTGTGAGTTGAGATGGTCCTTGAATGCCATCTCAGATGAGCTCAGCACTCACATTAAGCACAGCTCACTGGGAAGCAAGTTCCATAGCAGCAGTTCCAGTGGATTGGAGCAGTTAAATGTCCGACACGCGGTTGTTGCTATGACCAGGAGGTTTTGGCTTAGCGAACAACATAATGATGTACATTTTGGCATCTGAGAACAAACTCTGGTTTTGACATGTAAAAGCATTATTTGACTTCATGAACTATTTAGTCTAAATCTAAAATAACCAATAAAGAGGTTTGCCAATTTCTAACACGTTTGGGGATATTCACCTATGTCTAAAGGTAAGAAGTCACAGACACTCACACATACATATCTCCAAGGAAGGTGCATTAACACATGTGGTTGGAGTTTTACCAGGTTAATTTCATTAAGATGCTCAGTGTTACTCAGTTATATATCCTTCGCGTTTGGTTCCATCACCCCTCCTCTGAATACATCGCCTTATCCTATTATCACATGCACGCCAGTATCCTTTGAAGGGGCTAAGAATATTTCTAATTAGGATCCAATATGTTTAATTAGAAAGTTATTCTTGATCAATCAAGTTGAAAAGCATGACAGTTTGTTAATGACTTTTGATTAATTGCAACTGATACAATCTGGGGGTTATGCAATGCAATCAGCGCTGCACGACAGCCGGGATCAGAAAGTGGCGCGTGGAGACATGATCCGGGACAGAGTTATTTTGATGCAGCTCCTCAGAAAACGCGAGTGTAAATAAGGCTCGTGCTTCCACTGTAATCTGAAGGAGGAACCACAAGAGCCTTCTACGTCTCCCGGTGCACATTATCAAGCTTATAGTCACTGGCAAATGCCATTGTGGCTGAGTGGGTCTATGCATCCTCGGTCTGTGTGTAATAGTTTTGGCCTTTGGAGGTTGGACTACAGCTGGAATTCTTTGAATATTGATGCAACGAGGCTCATTTATTTGCTGAAGACTCAGACATGCATTGCAGGGGGCTGGAGTGAAGCTATAGTGTGGATATGATAGCAATAGTTAGGGGAGAGGATGTGGTCCGTCGGCTAGACTGCCGACTTTGGTGCTGGAAACCAGGGTTCAAGCCTCGGGGTCGCGTCCACATCCTATGATTCTGGGCAAATCACGTAATCTCCCCATGCCTGAATGTGTAATGTAAATACGGTGCTCATGTAAAGCGCTCCAATACCTTCGGGTCGAGTTCGTGCTATATAAATATGCAAAAAAAAAAAAAAAAAGTTGATGTTGCAGCTCGGTGGACTAATGGCTTGCTCCAGGGATCTGGGTGCAACAGTGCTCAATTTGAGCCGGTGAGTTCCGGTGCGCGGCACTGGCACTTAATTGTGAACTCCAGCACTTGTGACCATCTGCCACAAGCTGGCGCTGTCTGGTTAATTTAGAGATAACCACAACAACAGTTAATTATAAATTCAATGTACATTAAAAATGACTATTACCTGTCACCTAATCCGTTCCTATAGCTTTGGGGGGCTGAAATAGTCCGACTTGTCACGTTTCTAGGAGTGTGATGGGTAGTAGCTGTGTTGTTACTGTCATCGGCAGCATGGCAGGGGCAATGTGTGGTGCCAGCTGCAGTGCCCTCCTGACGAGAGCCCTGGCACTTATTCGTTTTACAAATTATGCACTAGTGTGTAACTTGCCGCTCACTGAAGAAGTTGAATGAGTAGGAAGAAGCTGGATAATATAGTGCTCTGAGATTAGGATTTTGTAGGATTATTCAGGCATTTTCTATTTTATTACTTGCAGAGTCAGCTAGATGGGGTGGGGGTTATGGGTGGTTCTTCAAGGCAGGCCAAAGCTGCTATGTGCTCACTTTCCATCAAACTGTCTATATGAAGTTTATTAGGATCTGGCAGCAGAGTTAAGGATGCTGTCCTACCAAATAACGTTTTGCAACCTTTAATTGAGCACTTGCATAAACTATGAGGAAACCTATGTCGTTAACACCTGAGATCGTACGTGTAGGGAAAAGTATCATCATTTTTTTAGACTCCATGTAATGCAATTACCGGCATATGTTGACTCTGGCCACTGAAAAACTACAAACAAGATTCCAGTACTCTCACACCGGAGTACAGTGAAAGACGAAATAACCCCATTTGGTATATTTCACTTTTAAGTAAATAAAAATTAAGGTTTTTCTCCACTTTTAAACCCCAGTCTTTTAATTCTGACTAAAGTCTCAGTTTTTTCAGTGGCAGCAAGGAACTCATAGATAAGTGTACAGATACCGATACAATAAGCAAAGTGTTGGCTAAAATATCAATTTCGCTGGTAAAAGTGTGATCAAGTCAAGGGCGAGTTTGCGCTCCACGTGTCTCCATTTTTCAAGAATCTGCAAGTACTTTGCGTCCTTGAAGCCCAGAGAGAGGCTTGCGGGAGAATCAGACTATACCCCTCTGGAGGCCAAGCTGAGAATAGACCCTTGGGGTCGGAAGGGTTTTTCCAGCCTCTACTGGTCCATCCTGCTCAATGATCCCAACCCTCTACAAAACCTGCATGCGAACAGGGAGGACTGTAGTGCCGTCTGAGTTAGAAATGACAGAACCCTTTCGGCTCCTGACGGACTCCGTAGAGCAGGGACATACGTTTTAGAGAGTAGTGAAGTGAATGCAGGTTTAGAATGTTGAGTTCGCGTTTACACACTTATGAATAAAAGACGTGTAATCTACCCCCGTGTGTGGCGTAGTCATTGACGGGTGCCCGGGCTGGGAGGACGTTACAAGGACAACGTGGGGGAAATAGACGATGATAACTGGCGCAAGGGAAAAATGGGCTCATGAATGTTAACTATCCCTTCCAATGCTAGACTCATACAGTTTAACTACTACCACTGAGTATACTTCAGCACGGATGTGTTGTGGAAACTGAGGTGGTCTGCATCAGGGAACTGTCTGCACTGTGGGGACCCGGACAAGACTTTTCTCAATGTCTCATGGGCCTCTCCCAGTACCCCCTCACATTAGAACACTATTAACTCCTCAGTCACCTGCCTCATTCGAACCTCCTCAGCGCCGGGTCCCAAAGTGGCCCTTTCAGGGATAATGAAGGGCTGGGATAACACCAGAGACTATTGGCTGTTATCATCTAGCCAATAGCCAAAAGAGGCATTTCCAGAAACTGAGGATCCCCGGATACCCCCAAGTCCACCCCTCGGTGTCCGCTTGGTCTCGCAGAGTGGACTACTGATGTAGGGACGAAAAAGAATCTACAAATGGAGAGGATGCGGTCACGGGTGTGAGCAGCTTTGGGACTCGTGGATTTTCGGTTCCTTACTAAACGATGATTAATGTGCTACGTCAATAAGTGGGTCTGCACTGTGGGCTTCCTGGATGTGAGGCCTTGTCTGTTTCATGTGTATGATTTCAAATACAATATAACAAAACAGATGTCTTAAAAACAATTGCCCAGTTTCTAACTTTCATGTTACATGAAATGATGATAGGAAATAGCACATTAATCTGAGTATGGGGTTTATGGTGGTCTGTTCCCAGTTACCCTGTCTCTGCCCAGAACAGGAAGGTAGCTGGCCTCAGAATATGACTTTTAAGGAGAGTTCCATCATTCCAATGGGCCAGCCTTGGTCATCATCGGCTACGCCCAGTTTTTCTCATTAAATCTGTATAGAGGGGCTGGTTTCCTGGCATTGTCGATGGCCATACCTCGTTCTTCCACCAGTGACCAATTCAGAATCTGACAGTATACAAACCCTGAGAAGGTCTGTTCAGTCCCCTTCTTGACTGCCTGGTGAAATGCCGCCCCCTCACAGCAGTCACAGTCCTACCCTGTACTCGTTAGCAGATGTCTCCTTAAGAGATGTCCCAGTAAGGAGGGAAAAAACAACAGAGGAAAAAAAAACTTCTTGGCAATCTTGATTAAAAGTGCAGATTAATATTAAAGTTAATATAGATTAACATTAAAGTTAATATAAAGCTATCAAACTGACCAGGGCAGTGCATGGACAGAAGCAGGTTAAATACACATGTGGGGTTTTAGACCCATCTTGCAATGCAAAGTAAATCTGATTTAAGTACAGTCGTGTGAGAGAAGGATGCCACAGTATGTGTCCACCACGGAGGAAGCCCTTCCACCTCACAAGGACCGTCCGTACATGGTAGGGCGCAGTCTCAGTTAGGTGTTGATAAACACCGAAGGCCTGATTCACACTTTGTGGGTGACCCGCAGTCTGACAGTGTGGAGGTCTGTTGTCCGTCACCCTGGTTGGATTACCGCCCACCATATTAAGAGATCTCTACTGACCCTGCGGAGATCCCTGTGCCTTCAGAAGAGCCGTTTTTATGGCGGGTCCCCTGAAGGCCCTAGAGGGTTGGTGAGCAGCCACCATGTTTGAGGTTATCACTTACCAAACTTTTCTGTTTTCCAAAAACTAATTCTCTAACTGGAAGTTAAAAAAAAATGGAAATGACCCTGTACCAAGGGTGTGGGTGGTCATTTTCTTTTTCTGCTTGGTCCCAAACAGAAAAAAGTACAAATCACAATTGGGAAATATATACAAGGTTAATTATGGCGCTTACACATGCTTGTATAACAGACCTCAGTATAATATGCGGTGCTCCAAAGGAAGGGGAAATCTCCCCGCCCCCTTGCAATTAGATCTAGAGGTTCTTTGTAGTAGTATAAACCAAGACCCGGGGAACACGCTGAATCATATTAAAGTTTATGTAGACAATAATTAATGTAAAAAGTTTCCTTCTGTATTCTTTATTTTCTTACCTTTTTTGCCCAGCCAACTTGTGTTTCAACATATAGGGAGTACCCCACGACTTCTTTAGGGCTACAAGATATAATAAACATCTGGTTGTAGTGTGCATACAACACACCACACCACAGAGCACCGGTGATTTTGGTTCTATACATTACAGCTAACGATTACGCAGAGTGGTGTGTGTACTGAGTGGAAACCCAGCATAATTATTTAGACCAACCTTTAGATCCATGTTCAGTATGTCTATATCACTTACCACAATGCCATGTGCACTTATATTTTAATGCGACATAAATCATGCAACATTGGACGCGGTGCAGTTCTGAAGATACTGCGAAGTGTATTTGTTTTCTCGTCCACATGTGATGATCATGTGGATGTCACGCTTGGCATGACATTGGAAACCAAAGATTGGATTTTCTAACATTGGGGTGCATATTACACTTTACAGGAATATTTTCTACCTAAATAAAAATATGTGCAGATTTGTAGAGGAATAAATATCATTTAAGTTTCATTTATGGAATCGGTTACAGTTTCATCATTAGTAGTTTGTAAGTGAGCATCTGGTATAGAGTGTGTTGTCATCAATCCCCATGCCAGATGTGCTTCAGCACAGTGAAGAGCATCCGTTGACCTTGGTGACAGACTTGGAGAGGAATCCTTTAAGGTGGTAAACGACAAGTCAAGTTCTTACCTCAGATTGAGAGAAGGTCAGAAGGCAAAGAGCCATCACCGCGAGACAGGACACATGATAATCCATCTCTCTGCTTCCCGAAGTGCCGGGAAGGATGTCTTAAAAATAAGCTGACGGGATACAGGCAACGGCGCGGATTGACAGCGTTTCCCAAGGGATCAGTAGTCCTACTACTAGGGCATCACCTCAGTGGCCTGCACTTGTCCTCTGCATCTTTCTTTGTTCTTCTTCTCTATGGTTACCTGTTTAACTTCTGCATCTAAAAAAAGTACTGGTGGTGCCGCCAGCGTGGTCCTTTGAACCTATTCTTTCTCATGAGTTAGAGTGAGATCTTTGTCTATGAATCTGTATCTGGAACGCGCCTGTCTTCTGATCAGGAACACTCCATCTGAGACCACTGAATAGTGTCTGCTGGAAGTACTGAGAGTTTCCTAAGTGGTGTAGACTCTTCAGGTAGTACAGCAGAACCACATCCAATCATCCTAAAGGCTATTAACTTTGGTGTAGCAGAGTTCAGTGGGTTCATGAGCACCGGTTCACAGCCCAGTGTGCCCCTTCCAGTTTGATCCACTGAAGACCGGTTAACTGAGCATTGTTGAACTGGGCAGAAGTAATACTTTTTTTCAGTGACCTCATAAAGCTATTGTTACTAGTATATAGCTAATGCAATAGATATCACAGGAATCCAAGTTTTGATGTTGACTGTTCACACCACGATGAGACAATCTTTCCTGCAAGGAGCACGCATTGTCCTTGGCAGGGATGCCGCAGATCGCAGCTGCTATTTCCGCTTTGAAGCTCGCTTCTGTTATTCTGCGAGACCGTCTTCTTTCCAGATTGCTGCCACCCTGCCAACATGCAAGGTGCCTTCCACAACTAGTGTCTTCAGGATCAGCCGACGACACAAGAGCGCGTCGAGGAGCAGTGTGGCTATAGGCTGCTTTCCTATAGGCCCGGGTGCAATTTCCAGTACGCTCATCTTTGGCATTCTGTGTTACGCTTGTTATGCAATATTCCTGAAAATACGCCATTATGGCATGTCCTGAAATGTCATGTCCGAAAGTGAGGGGCTGGTCGTGGCATTAGTATTTCTTGCTGTATTTCTTTACTGCAAAATGTGTCCTCGAATCCAAAATGGATATTTCACCCGAAATTACATTGGAGCATAATGCAAGATTTGCATTTCACATAGTATTATATATATTTTTTCCCATAAATTAGATTATCTTTTACCACATTTGTTTTTATACTTACACTAAAAGAAATTAAGAACATTTCGCAAGCCACTAGTTTTCTACTGGCAGGTTCTGGGTGGCTGCAGTAGTTGTTTATGGCCATTTCCCAAGTACACCCATTAGACAAACATCTTATAAAATAGGTTCTGCAGGTGGATACACACCCTCAGCCCTCACAAAAGCCAGTTTGAGAATGAACATTCACTCACACACACAAATAAAACATTTTGGCAGAAAATGTCTTCCGCAGTAATTTTCCTTCACGTATGAAGCTTTCCCACAAAAACATTATTGAAAAACTGACAAACGTTGCTTATTGCACTAATCATCAGCTTGGGCAAGCGACATATTTACCCCCCCCCTTCCCTCCCCCCAGTGGACACTTTCATTTACTGCCTATAGTTACTGATTTTGTGGACCTTCATTGCATTTAATATCATTCTAAAATTTTTTAAGAATTCTTGATGATGTCTATTGAATCCTTGACCGAGCAAATCCTCCATGTGGTTGTAGACCTCATGGTGGTGTTTGATACCATAGACCATACTAGATAGGGGATAATGGCATAATTATTGCCTGGCGTGCATTCCGCTCAAATAGCACACAAGGTGTGAAGATCGACCAGAATGTCTCAGATCCCCCCCCAGTTGCAAGTGGGGCGGCTCAAGTCTCTGTTTTATCCTCCACAATCTTTCATGTGCATGCAGAACCCTTGATAGAAAGCTGTGAAGCATCTGATGTTGCCACCTGACTGTATGCAGATGACACTTAAATCTTTTTAAAGTCCTCCTCATTGTAGGACATCCTTACACTTTGCATCATACCTACAAACAGTTCATTCTAGATTGCAGAGCGCTTCCTCGAACTCACTACGCAAAAAGCTACATTCATTATCATCGAAGCATTACAATATTGGCAATCAGATCCTAGTCAAGGAATTTGAAGCTGTTTCTGAGTGTTATCTTTCTTAGTTTCACTTTGGACCAACACCGGCCCATGATTCCACACACACGTATAGTCATGAAAGCAGACTATTTTGATCGAATGCACCTAAAAGTAAACAAACATTTTCTGCCCACCAAACAAGGAGGTGGGCAGGAAATGACAGGATAAAAGTATGGGCAAGACGTTTTCCCATACGTTGGTCCTGTCACCCTTAGATTTTAGTTCTGGACATCATTCACTCAGTCCTCTCAAAGCAACCCTACACTCCAAGCAAGATGTTTTGCAATTGCTAGAAAGCCCAATCACATCTTTTAGATTCTCTCTCTCTCTCTAACCTACATTAGTTGCTATTGAGGCGAGCATCAAACTTCAACTGGGGTACCTACCATAACAAACACTACATTTGAATCCCCCATCCTTCTTGACTAATCTTCTTGGCCCTTCAGGTGGCAAAAGAGTCCTGAGATGCGAAAATACGTCTACTGGAAAGCCGAAGATTCAGGACGATGCACATTCAACAGCCACAACAGTCCTTCTCTGGAGAAGCCTTACGCTTGTGGAACTCCGCAACAGCAGACTAAAGGATTACGACCACACTCCAGGCATCCCCTAAGCCCTTGAAATTCCCATCTTTCCAACTTGTATCTAACAGAACCTCTTGTTCATCTTAGTAGATCAAGTGACAATCCTTTACTGACCAATATAACTAATGTCAACCCCCTTTCTTTGTAACTATAGAGTCCAAGAAATATACTGTGCAATTTAGTGTAATATTGATGTCAATATTTTTATGCCTTTGTTCCATTTTGCTAACAAGTTCTCCCACGGCTTACTAAGTGATGGAGTTCCATGTGAAACAGTTAATATATACATAAACTAAATCTCTAATAATCCTCTATTTCATAATTGAGAATTTTACCATCAATGCCCCTTTCTCACAAAGCACTCTGCAAACGTTAATGGTCTATCCACAGAATAAACTGCACATCCACATAATTATTCTAATTGGAGCTCATACGTATTCAATGGTGACTGTATTTATGCAGGTAAGTGGATGGATTCGCATCCTTCAAACCTTTCTGCAAAACAACACACTGCTGTACAGTGATCGGGGGCACAGTATACTGAGTTAACATGGTGGGCAGGCGGAGGAAGTTGGGGTCACCATGCCATTGGAGTTAAGCTAGCCTAGCTGATGGGGGGGGGGTGATACCCTGAAACCAGTCCCACAATGCTTGTATCTGGTCCAGGGAGTACCTGGCCTGGCAGTGTGGGCTGGACTATTGCCATGGGGAGCAGGGTCAAGACTGATTTGCATATGGCTGGGTCCAAACTGTATCCCATGGGAAGCAGGGTCAAGACTCATTTGCAAATGGGTTAATAAAACAATAGGCAATAGTAGGTTGACTTAGATAAATCTGCTGCTGCATCATTTACCTCATAATCAATGATTTATTGTACTTGTGACATCATTCGGTACATAAATTCTAAAATGTGGCATTTTACCAAAAATGTTTCTATCTCAAATGGATGAAAACCATACAGAGAATGGGCTGCAAAATTAGCATTTTGGATCTATAATCTCTATAACCTTGATGCATAATTTAGTCCTCCATGCTACAGAATCCTAGCGCTCCAGAGTGGTTTGACTGCTGCAAATGTTATCATGAAACCTGCTTTTCACAGACAACTAAGAAATATTTCCCATTTATGCATGGTTCCATGTAAAATATGGGTTTTCTTGGGACTGTTCACCCCTCCCTAAATTAACGTAGTTGACTCTATGGGAATGTAGTCCACAGGCTCTTAAAAGGCTCAAGGAGAGGGGCCCAATGCCCCTTTTCCAAAATTAGGTATACCAGCCCCAGCCAACAGGGTCCTCTGGGCCATTAAATGGCTGGGCGGGGGGAATTTGGGGTCCTCATACCACCCTCCCACAAATAAGTAAATCCACTTTGAAGGATGACCCACAAAGAGGGACCATACGCCCCCTCCACAACATTTTCAGATGCATCGACTATATATATTACCTATATATTATCTACTGGCGGTCGCCAGTAGATAGTTATAGTTAGGACTGAGTTTCCATAGGAAATCTGAAAATTCTATTTTGAATAACTTTGGCGCCGGTTGACGAATCCTCACGAAATTTTCAAAACTAATGGGGCGCTCTGTTCAGCTCCTACCCTGAAAGTCTCGGGGTGATTCGTCAAGCAGGGGCCGAGAAAAAAGGGGGTTCCAAAACGCGTTTTCCCCATGCATTTTTCCATAGGACCTTTAGTCGAAGGTACAGCCCGAACGGCTGAACAGAATTACTTGAAATTTGGCAGAGAGGTAGTCCTCAGGTCAGGGAAGTGCCTTTTGCAGGTCTGGTGTCAATCTGTTCAGTAGTTCCTGAGAAAATAGCATTTAAAAGCATATAAATATCTATAAGCGCGCACCGAGCGCGCACCGTGCGAGCACCCTAACGTGCGCGAGCGTAATTCTGATTGGTGGTTACATGTTAGTCAACGTTCGAATCGGTCGAAATCAGGAAGTGTCGGCCGCCATTTTGTTTGTTTTCAGTGCGAGAGTGAAAAAGGAAGGTGGCGAACATGAATAGGGGGCAGGGTAGTGAGTTCCTGACCCCCTAGCCTTTGTCAGGGGGTCCCTGAAGGACCCCGAAGGCAGAATTATTTTTTTTTTTTTTTTAAATCGTGGGGATGTGCGCACCGTGAAAAACAAAAAAAAAAAAAAAAACATTTTTAATACGTAGTTTATTGTAAGATAAATATATAAAAAAAATAATAGTACATAAATAAATTAGCATTTAAAAAACCGTACAAATTCACTGAAAAAACCATAGGTTTCACACACGTTATAGCTAGGAATTAGCATTTAAAAAACCTTGCAAATTCACTTAAAAAACCATAGGTTTCACACATGTTATAGTTAGGTGGATATTTCACTCGTAAAAAACCAATGAAATTCCCCCGTTATAGTTAGTTCAGATAACTATAACTCGCGCGACCGCCACTCTATCATAAGGATGATGTCATCAATGATGTCATGAGTGATGCCACTGACCATGTCATGAGTGATGTAATATGTGACGTCATGAGCAGTGGATTGCTGGCGCGCGAGTTATAGTTATCTGAACTAACTATAACGGGGGAATTTCATTGGTTTTTTACGAGTGAAATATCCACCTAACTATAACATGTGTGAAACCTATGGTTTTTTAAGTGAATTTATATATATATATATATATATATATATACCCTTATATATATATATATTCACTGAAAAAACCATAGGTTTCACACGTTATAGTTAGCGGAAATTTTACTGATAAAAAACCAGTGAAATTGCCCCGTTATAGTTAGTGCTGGTAACTATAACTCACGCGACCGCAATCCTCTGCTGATGCTAATACTGTATTTAGACACTTATTTGCCCATGTCTTCTTCCATACATTTTTAGCTATACATATATTACAAATATTTTTTTTTCATAAAGACACATATGTCATCAGCAGAAGATTGCGGTCGCGTGAGTTATAGTTGCCAGCACTAACTATAACGGGGCAATTTCACTGGTTTTTTATCAGTAAAATTTCCGCTAACTATAACATGTGTGAAACCTATGGTTTTTTCAGTGAATTTGCAAGGTTTTTTAAATGCTAATTCCTAACTATAACGTGTGTGAAACCTATGGTTTTTTCAGTGAATTTGTACGGTTTTTTAAATGCTAAGTTACTTTACGCCATTCGAGGCGTGCGCGCCCACTTAACGCAGTTCGTTCCGTGCACGGTTTTTATCAACTTTAATAAGCCCTGTACATTTGGTGGCCTTCGGCCACCAAAAGCACAGGGGGTTGAGTCAATGTGGATAGTGTTTTTTTTATTTCGATTTTATAATTTCATGTTGCCAAAATTTAGTTTTTTTTTACCTATTAATAAGCCCTGTACATTTGGTGGCCTATGGCCACCAAAAGCACAGGGGGTGGGGTAAGTGTGGATAGTGTTTTTTTTTTTTTTTTTTTTTTTACCGTACGCTTACGGTAAGCGTACTCGGCGAAATTGCCGAAAAAAAAATAAAACCGTTTTTGCTCTTGGGGGATGTTTGGGGACTCCCTCAACATGACTATGTGGGAGGGAGTTGTCAAAACAGCCCCGTAACATGTTTTTGGCCATCTTGTTTGATAAACAACACTCAGTGCGAGAGACAAAATGGCGTCCGCCGCTTCCTGGTTTCGGCCGATTCGAATGTTTACTAAGATCTAAGAGCCAATCAGAATCGCGCTCGCGCACGCCACCGTACGCTTACGGTAAGCGTACGGTAAGCGTACCGTAAGCGGGCTCAGATATATATATTGATTTAAAGGCTATTTTCTCATAATCTACTGAACAGATTTACACCAAACCTACAAAAGGCACTTCCTTGACCTAGGGACTACCTCTCTGCCAAATTTCTAGTAATTCTGTTCAGCCGTTCGGGCTGTAGCTCGTTCTAAAGGTCCTATGGAAAAATGCATGGGAAAAACGCGTTTTGGGACCCCCCTTTTATCTCAGCCCCCGCTTGACGAATCCCCCCGAGACTTTCAGGGTAGGAGCGGAGCGTAGCGCCCCACCTATTTTGAGAAATTCGCGAGGATTCATCGACCGGCGCCAAAGTTATTCAAAATAGAATGTTGAGGTTTTCCTATGGAAAAGGGGTCCTAACTATAACTACCTACTGGCGACCGCCAGTAGGTAATATATATATATATATATATATATATATATATATATATATATATATATATTACCTACTGGCAGTCGCCAGTAGGTAGATATAGTTAGGACCTATTTTCCATAGGAAATCCGCAACATTCTATTTGGAATAACTTTGGCGCCGATTGACGAATCTTCGCGAAATCTTCAAAACTTTTGACCGGCTCCGGTTCACTCCTATCCTGAAAGTCTGACAGTGATTCGTCAAGCGGGGGCCGAGAAAAAAGGGGGGTCCCAAAACGCGTTTTCCCCATGCAATTTCCCATAGGACCTTTTGCCGCAGCTACAGCCCAAACTGCTGAACGGAATTACACCAAATTTGGCAAAGAGGTAGCCCTTAGTTCAGAATTGTGCCTTTTGCTTAAATGCTTAAATGGTGTAAATCCGTTCAGTAGTTCCTGAGAAAATGACATTTAAAATTACATATATATCTATGGCCTCGGAGGATCCGCGCACCCTATGCGCACCCAGCGCGCACCCGGTTGTGTACGAGCTGTATGCTAATTGGCAGTCAACACTCCAAATCAGGAAGTGTTGGCAGCCATTTTGTGCCTCGGTAGAACCGAGGCACAAGAAACCTAAAAAACAAACGCGAAAAACACAAAAAGGGGGCAGGGTAGAAACACCTTGACCTCCTAGGCCTGATCAGGTGGTCCCACAAGGACCCCAGGGCCCAAAAAAGCATTTTTTTTAAAAATAAAATCGGCGAGATTCGCGCACCCAGCGCGAATTTCGCCGAAAAAAGAAAAAAAATCAGTGCTGAATATGCTAATTTGCCCCCGGGGAGTGGGGGCAAATCCCAGGGGCATATTGAAAAAGTGTGGGGGGGTCCCAATCCCCCCCACACTGCCCCGGGGACTGCCACCCCCGGGGCTCTAACACAATATCAGCGGGGGGCTCATAGCCCCCCTGCAGCCCCAGGGACCGCCACCCCCGGGGCTTCTTTAAATTGGGTGGGGGGCTCTCAGGCCCCCCCAGCCCCGGGAACCGCCACCCCCCGGGGCTTCAATACATTTGGTGTGGGGGGGCTCTCAGGCCCCCCCCCAGCCCCGGGGACCGCCACCCCCCGGGGCAACTTCATAATGTGGGAGGGGAGCCTTGTATAGGCCCTGGGGACCACCACCCAGGGAAACCTACTCTTGCTTCAATGAAGCAAAGCAGATTGCTTTTCCATATGGGGAGCAGCATGTTAGTTGCTCCCCATGTGGAAAAGCAATGCCGGCTCCCGCAGGAGGCGGGGAGCCGGTGGGACCATGGAGGGATTGGGGACCCCCCCACTGTCCACAACGGTGAGGGCCAGCCCCGGGGGATGGGGTCCCCGGGGCTACTAGTGGCCCCCTCCCCAATTAACAGAAAATGGCCGGCCCCGGGAGATGGGGTCCCCGTGACACGGAATTGGCCACGGGAGGGGGGCCGCGCGGCCCCCTTCCCGTTTTTTTTTTAAAAACAAATTGGGGGCAGGGCCTGGGGGATGGGGTCCCCAGGGCCAATAAATTAGAAAAAGAAGGGAGGCTACGAAGCCCCCCTTCTATTAAAAAAAACAAAAAAAAGACGGGATCGGGCCGGAGGCCATGCCCCCTCCTTGCACCACTCTGCAACTAATTCCCCTTGAATACTGGGGGTCCCTGGGGGCCAACTAGCCCACCAGGAACCTCCAGTATGTGCCAGGGGGCTGCGTTGCAGAGAGGTGTAATGAGGCCACGCCCCTTTTTACACCTCTCTGCAACGCAGCTCCGTGGCGCTTACTGGAGGTACCTGGTGGGCTAGTTGGCCGCCAGGGGATCTCAGGATTCAATGGGACTTAATCCCCAACTGAAAACGCGCCACGGGGCACGTTTGCACAGTGGTGAAGGTAGGGGGCGGGGCCTGAGGTGATATGTGTGCAAACACGCCCTGTGGTTGGTGTGTTTTAAGTTGGGGAATTCATTCCTCTTCAATCCAGAGGTCCCCTAGGGGCCAACTAGCCCACCAGGTACCTGCACTAAGCGCCACAGAGCTGCGTTGCAGAGTGTTGTAAAAAGGGGCGTGGCCTCTGAACACCTCTCTGCAACGCAGCTCCCTGGCGCACACTGGAGGTCCCCGGTGGGATAGTTGGCCACCAGTGTACCTCAGGATTCAAGGGGACTTAATCCCCCAACTTAAAACACACCACGGGGTGCGTTTGCACCGTGGTGAAGGTAGGGGGTGGGGCCTGAGGTGATATGTGTGCAAACACGCCCTGTGGCACGTTTTAAGTTGAGGAATTAATTCCTCTTCAATCCAGAGGTCCCCTAGGGGCCAGCTAGCCCCTGGAGCGCGCAGAGGGACAGGCTCCTGACCTGTTCATTGAGGAACTAATACTTACCCACCTTCAGCCCAAAGGTCTCTCGAAATTCTTTGTGATAGAGAGTGCCCACAGGGTCCCTGCGGGGCAGCCAAAACCAGGAGGCCCCCCCACGGCCGAGCAGGCCCGCCACTCAAGTACGAAAATGCCACGATCTCCTTCTTCCCGGATTTTACGCAGGCAGTACAGCGGCAACGTAGATCCTTCCTAGGGGTAAAGAAAATGCTCAGAGACAGAGGATTGAAATACGCCATGCTGTTCCCCGCGTGACTGCGAGTAGAGAGCGACGGTAAAACATGGTTCTTTGATACCCCGGAATCGGCATCAGACTGGCTGGAGAACTGGCAGGGGGTCTGGGAGTGAGGCCTCGGATCAACGGACTAGAGTGCTACTCCGGACATAACATAGCCAACGGACAGGGACACTACACACTCTCGGCGCAACCCTATGGCTTCCAGCATCGGCGAAGGCCTCAGCTATCAGGACATGAGGACAGACGTCGAGTTAAGGAGTTCATTAGTGATCAGTGAGGCGCAAAAGTTGGGACTCGCCATTTTGAAGAGCAGATGAGACACAATCTGTATTTTCGGGGGGGGTGAGGGGTGGAGTGATTCTTTCACACCCACATGACTACTTTTAGTTTAAGTTGGGCGACAGGCACTCTGCAAGTTAGAAACATGGGAGGGTTGGAGCCCAAAGTGCAGGACAGCAGGGAGAGGGGCTGTTGGGTATGGGGTACACAATGTATGTTTTGTTTGTTTCGACTCAGCACTGAGGAAGATCGATACGTGGGGGGAGAAGATGGATATGGGCTACTTGATTACACATGCAAGAGGTCTGCAATCTTAAGATTTTGAGCTGGAACGTAAACGGGTTGCGGGACAAGATCAAGCGCTGTGTGGTGCTACATTACATCAGGAGACAAGCGCTGGATATGGTCCCCCTCCAAGAGACCCATCTGGTGGGCAATACTTGCAAGGCACTAAACAGATGGGGTTATAAATTAGTAGTACACGCAGGCTTTACTACCGGTTCTCATGGGGTGGGTATAATGATGCAAAATTCCCTTCCCTTCATGATCCAATCTATATGGGCAGATGACCTAGGGCGCTATATAGGCATAACGGGGCAATGGGAGGGGCGTGTACTCACATGTGTGTCAGTTTACGTTCCACCTGGACTGCAGGCTCGTACATTCAAAGATCTTGGAACGGTGCAGCTCTCGCTGCCGGAAAGCTTATTACTGATGGGAGGAGACTTTAACTCGGTGGAGAGTTAGACAGATGTCCCCCTCGGGACACAGGTACGGTCGCCAGATGGAAACCAGATTTTCTGGAGGCGCTTGGTTTAGCCGATGCCTGGAGAGCATTTCACCCAGACAGTGTCCAACGCACATTTTATTCCGGGGCACATAAGAGTCATCGTCCCCTCCACACAGCTGACATATATCCATGAAATAAGGCATCTGGCAAGAGGTATCTCAAATCAATCCCCTGTTTGGACGCATGTAGCGCTGGGGTGGAGGGGGAAGGGTAGAGTAGCCCCCATCAACCCGTGGCACCTCCGAGACCCTGCAGTACGCAAGGCCCTAATAGTGGCCATAGATCACTACTTCCAGGAAAACGAGGGCACTGTCGACTCCACTCAGACGCTGTGGGAAGCATTTAAAACAGTGATCCGAGGGCAGGCACTCTTCCTAATAGCGGGTAAGTGGAGAGATAGAATGAAAGACCTGGTGGAGGTCGAGAGAGCAGTCCTCGGTCCAGAAAAGGAGTTAGAGGATGGAGTGACGCCCGAAAAGACACACACTTTGCAGCTTAAAAGAGATGAGTACAAGGCGATAGCAACAGAGAGGGCGAAATCCTTTGCGAGGGAATCAGCGGGTAGGGTGTATGATCTGGGTGATAAGGCCGGGAAACTCCTGGCATGATTGGACAAAAAAGAGATGGCATCCAGATTGGTGCCGGAAATAATCTATAAAGATGGACAAACACTCACAGACCCACAAGCTATAGCTAACACTTTTGCAGCCCATTACAGTAGCATATATGATACGCACACCAGCCACTCGGAAGAAGTCTCCCAATCAATGCTCAGAGATATTGCCCTTCCCCTCCTGCACTCCTAGATAGTGACTAAACGAACGACGAAATAGCGGCGGCGATTAGATACCTTCAGGCGGGCAAGGCGTCGGGCCCTAACGGCCTACTTATTGAACTGTACAACCTTGCACCGGACAAATTGCCCCCTCGAGTGAGAGCTATGTTTTCAGAGAGTAGGGAGCGAGGAGAGTTGCCACTAGACCAGCGTATAGACACAATAATCACGATCCACAAAGAGGGCAAGCCTAGATCGAATTGTACATCATATAGACCCATCTCCCTCTTAAACGCAGAGCCCAAAATTCTTGCTAAATTGCTAGCCAACCGTCTGGTCAAAGTGATCGGTGACCTGGTCCACCCCGACCAGTCGGGCTTCATGCCCCACCGGAACACAGCCTTGAACCTCCGGAGATTGCGCGGAGTAATGGGGAGGTTAGATACGTTACGAGAACCAGCAATTGTAGTCTCTCTAGATGCCACAATGGCATTTGACACCATAGAATGGCCCTACCTGTTTGCTGTACTAAAGAAGTTGGGGTTTGGGGAGGGATTTACTCGATGGATTAGGCTCCTTTACACCAGGTCGTGGTGAATAACAGACGATCTGCACTGTTCGAGTTGGGGCGTGGTACTAGACAGGGGTGTCCCCTCTTCTCTTTGCCCTAGTGCTCGAACCCCTGATGGCATGGATCCGGAGGGACCCGGTCATACGTGGATTGAGGTGGGCTCCATCATGGGAGGACCGCATATTACTATATGTGGATGATATCCTATTGTTCCTGGCCGCCCCCAAGAAGTCGCTGATTGCAGTGCTGGATATATTCACAACTTTCGGGAGAATCTCTAGTTACTCCAATAAATTGGAGCAAATCCCTATTATATGTACTGCATGGGGACTGCCCCACTATCCCGAGGGGCTGCCCAATCCAGGTCACCATGGAGGGCTTTAAATATTTGGGTATATATGTGACGTCTGACCCCCAGCTCCGTTACAGCCGCAACTTAATCCCGCCCCTACAAAGATTGAAACGAGACACTGCAGCGTGGAGGGCACTCCCTTTCTCACTATTGGGAAGAGCAGCGCTCTTCAAGATGATGTCCCTGCCTCGCTTTCTGTATGTACTACAGAATTTCCCAGATCCGGTACCTGCCAGCAATTTCAAAGAGATCGAGGGAATGCAGAGAGAGTTATTGTGGAATGCGAAGCCTAGGATAGCACTACACAAACTTACCCTTAACTGGTAAAACGGAGGTGTCAGTCTCCCTGACCTCAAGAAATACTATTGGGCGGTTCATCCTGCGGCTGTTAACCACTGTACATACCGAAGATTAGATGACCCGGGCTATGCAATGGACCGATGGGTACTCCCGGGGGGAAATTACTACAGAGCCCTATACTCCAGACCAAAGCAGTTTCCCCTGACTGGGCCGACGAAGCATTCGGTACCGCCACCAAGAGTTTGGGTTGGGAGCGGAAGCTGACAGCAGCAACGCCACTCTGGGACTCCGAGATCCTAGGTGATCTTTGGAAGTCAAAGGTTTCGACAAGTGGGACCTTATCGGGATCACAACCATTGGGGATTTATGGGTTAAGGGGGCAGTGGTACCATTTCCTGATTTACACCAGAAATATGAACTTGCAAACACAGAATACTTCCAATACCTCCAGGTCCGCTATGCACTGCAGACAAACATACCCTCAGGCTCCTCAAACCCAGACTACACTCCTCTTGAGGACAGGCTGCTTGACAGCTACCTACCAGCCAAAACGGTATCCCTCACCTATAAAAAACAAATCAGTAACGTAGTCGATCCCCTACAGGGACTCAGGGCGAAGTGGGAGAGGGATGGTTTCGTGTTAGACGATGAGGAGTGGCAGGAGGCCCTATCCTCCCCGAGGGAAGTGGCCATATCGGCCAGGCTGAGACTTGTCCAGCTTAAAATTCTCCACAGAGTGTATGTCACTGGGCCCTGTCTGGTCCGAATAGGGAGGGCTGAGGGGAGTGAATGCAGACGCCAATGTGGATCTGAGGGAACATTCATGCATATAATATGGGAGTGTGAACTCATTCAGAGATACTGGCGTAAAATTCACGCGGTAATGAGCGAAGTTTTGAGGCTAGAACTGTGTCTTGAAGCGGAGAGATGCTTATTGAATGTGTGGGAGCCTACAGATGTGGGAAGGATGGGCAGGATCTGGGTAACATTGGGGCTGATGGTGGCAAAAAGAAATATAGCTCAACGCTGGGGTGCCACCCAACCCCCTACCCTAACAGAATGGAAGGAAAACTTGGACTGGTGCATGTTCAGGGAAGACTGTTTACGTCGCAAGGGGGTGCCCGAAGAAATGGTCGTTAATTTGGGAGGCCTGGAACATATACCGTGGGGAAATCTGTAGTCCACCTTGTAGCATTGATCTGGATGACCAGGACACACCTTGATTGGTCTGAACCGAGCTCTTTTGGTATATTTTGATTGCAACCCTGACCTACTAACTGTAATTGTGCAATCTTCTCTCACGCATAATGTATGACTATGTCATGAGTATCTGTGCTGATTTCGGTTTTGTTCTTCATTAATAAAAAGAAATACAAAAAAAAAGCTCACTTTCTGGGCTGAGATCTAGCTTGCTGTCAAATTTGGTGTAGTTATGTTCAGTCGTTTTACAGTATCGCTGATTGCATGGGAAAAATGAGTTTTGAGACTCTCCCTTTTTCTTAACCCCCGCTTGATGGATCACACTGTAACTTCCAGGAAGAAGTTGGGATGGATAAGACTTTTTATTGGGAAAGTTTTGTGAAGATTCATCATATGGTGTCAAACCTATTAGCAAACCAAAAAATCAATTTCCTAAGGAAACGTGGTCCTAACTATACCACCCAGGGAACCTCCACAGGGTGAATATAATATATATAAATATATATAAAATATATACACATATATTTTAATATATGTATATACACACCCACATGCACACCAATATACACCCACATTCACTTTAAAAAACGGATAGAGTAATCCTACGGTTTCAAGCTAAAATGAAACAAGCATTGGCATAGCCAATAGATCTCGCCTTTGGGACCTTATAAGTGTTTAGCCATGCAACAGTTGATGTTGTTACACCAAGGATATTGTGCTGCATAACTAAATACTTATAAGGTCCCAAAGGCGAGACCTATTGGCTATGCCAATGCTTGTTAAGTGATGTCAAGAAACTTTTTCATTTTATATATCCTCTAATAGTGGACGTTAATTTATTGATACATGAAGACCCGTTGCACTTAATCTCTCACCCTCCATCTCCTCAGATTTAGTATATGATATTCAAGGTTTTTTTAAGGGGGTTTTATAGGCGTTTTGATAAAAAGAAAGAATGTGCATATTGTGCTTTTCAATATTTAATCATGAACAAATGTGCCAATAATCGATGTTGTTCCTTGTATGTTGTTGTTGACCTCAGTAGAGGTCTAGATCAATAATAATAATAATTAAAACAAATGGCACAGAAAGGAAAACATGGGTTTGGAAGAGAGAGAGAAAACATTAGGGTTGACCTCTGGAAGGGCAGACGTGTCACGATCTAAGGAAGAGTGCTCCACAGGATGCTGAAGGCCATGCCGTGACACCTGGTTATCTTAAGCTGGCACTAACTAAGCTACCAGAGTTTAGGACATCACCCGAGGTTCGTTATTTTGGACAGAAATGTCACAAATTCATGACACTCAAATGAGTGTCTCGATCCATTCAGGCTTTTTTACTGCATGGCACCAGTGACCGGACGGGAATGATGAAACACAGACAGAGATAGATCGAGCCCTTCTGGCCACAGGGTAACTAAGCATCCTCCGACACTAGGGAACCTAAGGAGAACAGGCACTTGGAGAATGCTGCAGAGATCACAAGCACTACAAGTTGCGAGCAATTGATATTATTGACCACTAGACACATTCAACGAGGCATGGGGCAGTTCTTAGCAGGCACCCACAGTCCTCAACTCAACAGTGGATAGGATGTCACACAAAATGTGACCATTTCATCTGAACTTAGTAACACATCCTGAGCAAAACTCAGTACAGTTAGTAACAACGAAAGCGACTGTTATCATTCTAACATTACACACATAGCCCACCCACCATCTCCCCTTTAAATACACACATCACACCCGGGGAAGAGGGGCAGGAAGAAGGAAAACGAGGCATAAAATTAACAGATCCAAAGTACGACTATCTAAAGCAGAAGAACTGGAAGGATAAAAACGGCCTGATTTAGGTCCAATGTTTAACGCATAATGTTTAGCATTGGCGTTAATGTTATACAGCTGCAGACAAGAGAGAAGTTGGACGGAAACTCTCTGTTTTTTTAAGTATTAGCAGACTCACTGTTAAATCGGGGCAAAGTAAATTGTGTGGTAAAGTTTTAGAGTACAGTACCATCCACTTGAGAGCTACTAAGATAAGAAAGTTTCACTTACCACATTAAGTGCCCATGCAATGATCAGTGAAATGGAAGTCATTGTACTATTCTGTTATGAGAAAGAAAAAAGAAATTGTTGCACAAAAAATATAGGTCCTGAAAGGTGATCTCTATTTCAGTGGCAGCCGAGGAGGCTATGCGAGAACTGGCGGTATGTTCACATTTTTGCAGAAACATGATTACTCTTAAGGCCTGAGCTCATTCGTCCTGGAAATAATCACCCTCAATCAGATCTGGTACTGAGGGAATTCAGAATTTATTGAGTGTGATAAATACCACCTAATCTGGTGTAGTGTCCTGAGAAATGAGGCACTAGGACCCCGAGGAGGGCAGAGGGCAGGAGAGGTCACCGGACACCAGTTCCGGTCAAGGGGTGAGGGGCAGGAGATACACAGGAAGCGGGGGACGAGGCAGGACGTGCAGCATGCTGGCTGCAGATACATATGCATGCAATAAATAATAGAAACTGACCTGGCTGCGTGGTGGTGATTGCTGAGACGCGACGCGACAACTGGCGACGAGGCGGGATCGAAATCCACGCGTCGCGGCGACTGTCGGAGCCCACCCGGTCGCGGAACAAAATTCGGAGCCAGGAGCCCACCCTGGTCCGAAGCGCCAGCAGAAGAAAACATCGTTGCGGGAGCCCACCCCGGCGCTGCTAACAGAAGTAAGAGCAGCGCGATAGTGAAACTGAAGGAAAGATTAAGATCCCTCCCGTGCGTGAGCTTCAACGAACTCTCGCGAGAGGAGGCGGCCATCTTAAAGTCAGGCGAATTGAGCCAATCAGCGCCCAAGATAGACGGCGGCCATTTTAAAAGGTCAGGCAAAGTCCCGAACAGCGCGAAATCGCGCGAGAGTGCGGCGGCCATCTTGGAGTCAGGCAATTTGGGCCAATAGGAGCACAGGAAGGCCGGGAGGCCATTTTAGAGTCAGGCAAAAAAGGAAAATAGACGAAAAAGGTCCAAATAAGGAGAAAACGACAAGAAAAAGGTGCCAAAGAAAGGAAATAGCACCAGAGGAACAAGAAGGAAGGAGAAAGAAGGCAAGAAGTACATAAATAAAACAAAGAAAGGAAGAATATGGGTGACGAAGAAACAAGGAGCACACAAGCTGTGTTCCGCAGGCCGCTGCCATTCAACATGTCGGAACCGCAAGCAGGCATCAGATGGGAGAGATGGCTACGACAATTTGAACGATACATGCGCGCGACGGACGTCGCAGAGAGCAAACAATTAGATCTGCTGGTCAACCTTGCCGGAGAAGAAATAGAAGACTTAATGATGACACTACCAAGTGAAAAGACGGCGGATTACAAAGGCGCGAAAGCGTGCCTCACAGAGAAGTTCGACCCCCAACGCAACATCGATTTTGAAAGGTACACGTTCCACACAGCATGCCAGCAACCAGAAGAAAGCATGGATGACTTCGCGACAAGGTTGCGGAAGTTGGTGACATACTGCGAATTTGATAAATTTGACAACGAAGAAGCAATACGAACGCGCCTCATCGTAGGGTGTTTATCAGTAGAGTTCAGAGCACGCATCCTAAAAGAACCAACAACACTTGAGAAAATACTGACGATGGCCCGCACAGAAGCACGGGCCACGCAGCATGCCAAACAAATACAAATTGGAAAAGAAAAGGGAGAAGCGATGGCACATCGGATGACGGAACATTTCAAAAAGAACGACAACAGGGAGCAACAACATCACAGGAAACAAGCGGTCCCATGCTACAGATGCGGCTTTGACTTCCCACACGTTGGCACCTGCCCAGCAATGGGCCAGAAATGCAGAAAATGCAATAGGGACAATCACTTCGCAAGCACCTGCATGAGCAGGCAATTTAGGAACGAGAGGGGACGAACAGCAAGACAAGGGACAACAGGCACCAGACACGCCAGACATATGGAGACAGCAGAGAGAGGCTCGTCGGAAGAGTCGGATGAACAGACGACGGCTGGGAGAGAAGCACGGCTATACCTCATGTCCGACACACCCAAAGAAGGAAGACAGCAGGAACACATCCAGCTGGTGGAGAAACAGCAAATAAAAAAGACGGCCACAGTAGACATCGACGTCGGGCGCCACAGAACAACGTTTGTGCTAGACAGTGGTGCCACATGCAACATAATGTGCATGTCCGAGTACATGAAAATGAGAACAAGGCCAACGCTATCGCCATCAACAGTAGATGTGTTCACGTGGGGATCAAAGACACCAGTAGAAAACATGGGCAAGTTCACTGAGACGCTAACATATCAGGACGTGACGCGTCAGGAAGAAATACATGTGCTGAAAGGGGACATCCCAGCGCCCTGCCTGCTGAGTAACGTCACGGCACAAGTCATGGGGCTGTTGGCGATGACGTACCACATGACAGAAAAAGAAAACATACTGCAAGAATATCAAGAAATACTGCAGGGACTGGGGAAGCTAAAAGACAAACAGGTCACCCTACACATAAATGAAGCGGTGAGACCAGTGGCACAGCATCACAGGAGAGTGCCGATCCACCTACAACCGCAAGTGGAGGAAGAAATAAATAACTTACTGCAGCAAGACATAATTGAGCCTGCAGACGGGCCAACACCGTGGGTATCACCGATTGTGGCAGTCCCGAAGAAAAATACGTCCAAAATAAGGATCTGTGTGGACATGAGACTACCGAACACTGCAATATCGAGGGAACGTCATCCAGGACCTCATCTGAATGACATGATCAGCAGGCTGACAGGGGCGTGCCGATTCTCAAAGCTAGATCTATACAAAGGGTATCACCAACTAGAGCTGGACCCACAGTCGAGGTACATAACAACATTTTCCACACACCTAGGACTATTCAGATACAAACGGCTCAGTTTTGGTATCTCGTCAGCGGCCGAAATATTTCAGGAGACAATAAGACAGGTGATACGACCAGTACACAACAGTTTCAATTACAGTTACGACATCCTAGTGTTTGGGAAATCAGACGGAGAACATGACAGCGCCTTAAGGCAAGTGTGCAAACATCTAAAGCAGGCTGGACTAACACTAAATGGAGAGAAGTGCGAGCTAGGGAGAACAGAACTGATTTTCTTCGGACACATATTCTCGGAAAAAGGGATGAGGCCTGATCCCAGCAAAGTGGAAACGCTAAAGAAGACAAAGCCACCGTCAGATGTGGCAGAAATAAGGTCATTCCTAGGCCTGGCAAGCTACTGTGCCCGATACATACAAGACTTTGCCACAGTGAGCACGCCGCTGAGAGAGCTAACAAAACAGGGCCAGAAATTTGTCTGGTCTCAAGAGTGCAATGAGTCGTTCGAAGAGATCAGGAAGGCTGTGATGACGGCGGAGCACCTCGCATACTTCGACCCTCGGCTCTGCACCGAGCTGACGGTTGACGCCAGCCCAGTGGGGTTAGGTGCAATATTAGCACAACACCTGCCGGGAAAGGAGTCACCAAGGAAGATTGTCTCATATGCCAGCAAAAGCTTGACAGACATTGAGAAGGCGTACTCCCAGCCGGAGAAAGAAAGCTTGGCGGTGGTATGGGCATGCGAGCATTACCACATGTTTGTGTACGGAAAGCCGTTCACCATCATCACGGACCACCAAGCACTAGTAACAATTTACGGCAACCCAGCAGCAAAGATGCCGCCCCGCATTGAGCGCTGGGGCATCAGACTAATGGACTACGACTTCAAAATTGTCCACAAACCTGGGAAAGAGCATAATCCAGCCGACTACATGTCACGGCATCCGCTGCCACATGCAGAAAAAAAGGCCTCAATGGCCGAAGAATACTTAAACTTCGTGCTAAAGCAAAGCACGCCGGCACCAGTAACTCTAACAGAGATAGAGAGAGAAACGGAAAAAGATGACACACTGCGAGCGGCCCGAGAAACGACGAGACAGCAAAGATGGAGACATATAAACAACAACTGCACATGGAAGGGAGGAGTACAAAAGGAGGAGATGCTGGCTCTACAGAAAATAAGTGGGGAACTCTCGGAGACAAACAGCGGAATAGTAATGAGGGGCACCAGGATAGTCATTCCACGTTCGCTACGACGCCAAGTGGTCAGCATTGCACACGAGTCACACAGGGGCATTGTGGCGACAAAAAAACTGCTGAGAGAAAAGGTTTGGTTCCCGGGGTTAGATCGTCTAGTCGAAGATACGATAGCGGCCTGTCACCTCTGTCAAACGACGGGTCCGCCTGCAAGACAAGAACCACTGCAAATGTCGGAACTACCAAGAGCAGTATGGACAACAATGGCCGCTGATTTCTTTGGACCTCTAGACGCGGGAACTTACCTACTGGTCATAATAGATGAATACTCCAGATTCCCGATTGTGCGATCAGTCTCCTCAACGTCAGCAGCCGCAACGCTACCTGTTCTGGACGACATATTCGCAGCATGGGGCTCCCCGGAGACGTTGAAAACGGATAATGGCCCTCCGTTCTCAGGAGAGGAGTTCCGAAGGTTCATGGCTTACCTCGGAATACAGCACAGAAAGGTAACACCACTATGGCCGCAAGCAAACGGCATGGTCGAAAGATTTATGGGAAACATCAAGAAGGCAGTTCAGAGGGCGAAACTGTCGCAGATTTCCCTAGGACAAGCACTATGCCAAATGCTGAGGGATTACAGAAACACGCCTCATGGATCTACAGGGAAATGCCCGGCGGAGCTATTACTAGGGAGGACAAGCAGAACAAGGCTGCCGCAGATAGAAGGACTGGCCGCGCCGGGGCACGAAGGCGTGGCAGCAAAAGATGAGGCAGCCAAGAAGAGAATGAAGGAATATGCTGATGGAAGACGACATGCCACCAAATCACACCTCCATGAAGGAGACACTGTCATTGTACGACAGAGACAACAACGGAAGTCGGACAGTGCATTCGCCCACGACCCATTGACGATAACACAAGTGAAAGGAACAATGATAACAGCAGAATCAGACAGCAGGCGAATCACAAGGAACAGCTCACACTTCAAAGGCTTAAAAGAAGAAAAAGAGGAAGAACACGCAACAACGAAGGAATGCAATGGAGCAGGTGTCGCAGAAGCAACAAGGCCAAAGGAGGGCCAAGGACAGGTGGAGAGGCCAAGAAGAGACATTGTGAGACCGAAGAGACTAATAGAGGAAATGTGAAATGCCGCTCTAGGCAGCATCTCACGGGTCACATCAGTCGACAGTTCACATCCTGCAACTGACTACAAAAGAGACTGTCCCATTTTACTACCAACGAATGCTACTGTCGTAATGCCTTTGTGACAAAGGGGGGAGATGTAGTGTCCTGAGAAATGAGGCACTAGGACCCCGAGGAGGGCAGAGGGCAGGAGAGGTCACCGGACACCAGTTCCGGTCAAGGGGTGAGGGGCAGGAGATACACAGGAAGCGGGGGACGAGGCAGGACGTGCAGCATGCTGGCTGCAGATACATATGCATGCAATAAATAATAGAAACTGACCTGGCTGCGTGGTGGTGATTGCTGAGACGCGACGCGACATCTGGGTTCAGCCCGCAAAAATGGAGCAAAGCATGTGGATTTTGAACCATAAGAAAATCCACAGGTTCAGGTACTTTTTTCATCTATTACATTTTTGTACGTTTGACGTGTCGAAATCTATCGGAGTGTGTGAATTTTCTATCACACCCAGTCATTACCAGGTGAGATAAACATAGCCCCATTTATAACTGCAATCTCCACGTACGCCTGATTGTAATGTACCAGGGCACTTTTGATTAGGCCCTTTGTGTACATTTTGGAATTCTTAGTAGCTTAGTGGTGGCATATGCTGGCAAATCGAGACCCAGGTTGTTACAGAAATTCAACCTGGAAAGAACACACCCAGGCACAAGGGCCGCATGTTGATCTTTCAGAAGCTATGGAAGAGTTTTCTTCAAGAGACTCAACATGTGGAGACAGGGTCCGGCCACCGAGTAACTATGTACATTCTGGGAGAGATCCTGCTGTAAGAAGGCTCCCAGGGCTCCGGAAAAAAGAGGAGCTCAACCAACTTAGGAGGGTAGAGAATACTGCCCATCCGCAAACCACCATGGCATACAAGGGTTCTGCATCTGGCACAAACCAGCCCAGCTTGGCACATGAGCAGCACAGCCAGGACCTTGAGCAGCCTCAGCTCCCACAAAGATTAAGCTGCCCAAGCCGGGCACTTGACCTCGACATGCACCAAAGCAAGCCAGCCTTGTCACAGGAGCAGTATCTGCCTTGTGAAAGAGCAGCATGCTGGCACAGTGGCATATGTAAGCATATGTGGCATATGTAAGCACCAAGAGACTTAGCAGTACCCTTGCCTTTATAGTAGGGGGCCTACGTAATGCTCGCATAGAGTACACAAAAGCTCTCTATGCTAGTTTCCCTAAGGATCTATTGCATAAACTACAGATTGCACGAAGTGCGGAACCCAAGAGGAGAGATCCTGTGTCGGAGGTCAGACCATCCCTGCATTGGCTCCATGGAAAGGAAAAGCTCATCTTTATGGTGCTGTGTTTGCCTTTCAAATTCCTACACATATAGATGGTAAGCAATTGCCCAGGGCCCCCAGCTTTAAAGGGGCTTCCTAAGATGGTGATACCTCCCTCTATGTCAACTCCGTCTATTCCTCGATCTCAGATACTCCCACTCTCCAGTGTGATCTAAAGGACTTTTGGGGCCTAGGGCAAGACATAGGTCTACTGTTTTTATGGGATTCCATTTCTGAAAATTTGACATAGTTTAGTATTTGTGGATAAAATGCTAGCCCAAAATGGATAATAAAATTCAAAATTATTCCTGACAGGGTGCCCCAAATATGTCTTGCTGAGGACCGAAAACATCCTTAAAAGGACATTGGTGACATCACTTTTCTTAGGAAGGAGCATTAGTTGTAGCCAACGCGGAGGCCAAGGATCTCCTCAAGGCTATTCATTTCTATGCCTGTGTTCAACCTTGAAAGGCAACAGGCGCCTCTTGACCCAGGTAGGCCTACTGTGAATCGGTTTGTCAACTCAGATCTGCTCTTGCTCCAATTTAACCAGTTTACGCCTAGTCAAGGCTCACCTTTTCTAACTACTGCATCACTTAGTTCACAAGCGCCTATCGACCTGATGAGAGCCTCAGTTTGCTATGCACTTGTCCTGAGACAGACAGTCACCATGATTTATAGGCCCAAACATTGGCACATGACGGGAGCAGTTCTGATGGTACTTAATTTTCTGCTTATCTGCCTCTGAAATTGGGGACAAGTGATGACAGCAGGACACTTAGAATGCACGAACAGGGTGTTTTAAGCTTAGGTTACATAAAAAAACTCCTAAGTGCGAGAAACACTTTCAGTTTGGCTTTCAGCAGCTCTCCAGCTCTAGCGCCTACAGTCCATTCAAATTACACTACGTGGCACAAGCACACGCTGAGCAATTTGAGACCGTTCCTCTTTAAGAATACCAGACAAAAGCTCAAGAAAAGCACAGCAGCCTGTTTATAAATCTGCTAAACACCTGCGGGGCAGTCTGTTCCACAGTTTACGCATCCATGTTAGTCCTGTTTTAATGCCATTTAAAAGAACAGAGAGGGAGAATGTACTCGCATGATATTTTTCATTAACATAGCTTGCTGTTTCAATGAGAGTTTTGCCATTCCCTCTCAAAAGACAACCAGTAGATTATGAAAGAGGTTTTTGTCGAGGAAACCGGGACGGGTTGGAAAAGATAAGTTAAACCAGTGAGATCTCTGTCTGTCCTTCTCCAAATAGATACGGAAGTCGAGAACGACAGAGAGAAGGCAGGAGATGAAGGAGGAGAGAGCCAAAGCAGACAAGAGGAATGGAAAGAGATGAGGCACAGGGAATTGGAGAGATGATTAGAAGAAGAAAGAAAGGCGCAAATTATAAACAAGCGGAAGTGATCGCGTTTGCGATCAAACATCAAAGCGGCGAAAGTGAAAGTAATCGAGCAGAGCATCAAAGGGCTGGGTGAGAAGGGAGGGGGGAATGCAAGGAGCAGAGAGGAGCAGCTGTGCACGTGCACGCCATCGTGCACTCAAGCCCTAGGCCAGCAAAACCATGTGGGTAGCACTTTTGAAAGCCCACTTACAAAATGTCTCAAAGAGACAGCTTTCGCTGTCTCAGCGAGACCTAAAAAACCCTGAGAGTGGCCATTTTCAGTTAACCACACAAAGCTTAACTTGAGCCTCCATCATGAAACTATAACTAACCCTTCCTGCAACGATTTACTAGTCATCTCTCCTTAGATTTGAATAATCCTCCTGTGCAGTGCCACTGTCTCCATGTAATGTGACCAAGAGACTTTGATAAGCTAAAGTCATGTCCTAAAATTATTTGAATGCATGTATTTACATTTCATCTGAAATGACCTTCTAAAACCATACATTAATCGTTCGAAAGTGTTTCAGATTCCATTATATAAGACACCTGTAAGACCTTGGCACAGACGTCATTTGTTTATTTAGTGCCCGGGGTATGGTGCAGCAACCCAGTTCACTGAATTGACTTCAGGGACTAGTGTGCACTCTCTCATTATATAATGACAATCTGTTTCCCACACTCAAGCCCTTCTGCATCAGCAGCCATATAATTAATGACATGTCATTGTTTAAATGCTAATCTGAACAGTTAGGGCTTTCATGATTTTATTGTTCCCATGGAGCAGAATATTCAACTATGCCACAGAAAATTATTCTGAAGGCGCGAGCGGCAGCAGAAAAAAACAGCCCTGCAGAACTGAAGTACTTGGACCCCGGGGGCAGATAGAGAGCATACAGACTGATGGGGAGGCTGCGACAAATGGTACAAACAACCTGGAATGAGGTTGATTTGTTCTTTCCAACATTTAGCACAAAACAAAAGCATAAATTGAATATAAAAAACATCAGCAGACTAAAAGCAGCTAATCCTATCTATCTTAATTAAGCACACATGACTAGAATTGTCAAGTACGTATGAGCGAATGTTGGCATCATATGATGTTCGCTGTTTTTGTTGTGTGCTTTTGAAAGCTTTAAAAGGTTCCTCTCACATGCAGTGCTTTAAAATGGCATCTAATGCCAATAAACAAGCATTATTGTTAAATAAAGGCTGAAGTACCTGCTGCCATACATTAATAGGATATTGTAAGTCACTGAGGAGTTCCATAACCATGTAGAAGAACGAGGTCGAAGGCCAAATTCCTTTATAAGGTGATTTGCAGTATCTTTATAAGGTGTGCAGAGGGTAATTTATCCCATATAATACATGGTCAGACCATCATCTTTCCCACATATCACTTAAAACCTGGCGTAGCTCTTTCAGAAAGAGAGCGCAAGTTTGCAAACATGCAGACTAAAAACAGGACCACTCGTGCAAAATTAGACACCGCAAAAACCTATTGGATATTTTTTGCAAAAAGATATTATAAACATTTAAATACAACTCATTTTTTGAAAAATGCTGCAGAAAGATCCTAACTTTTCTATCATTATCGAGGGCATCAAAAAATTATCATGTTCTTTCTGCTAGTCACTGTAAGCTAGAAAAATAGAGCACAAGAAAGAAAAGCAACTTTCATTTTCATTGCTTTAAACAGCTGCACCATGACCTGACCTGCCTTTTACCTTGGCTGCTGGCTCTGGCACAGGCATTGTGATGTCAGAACTCAACTGGAATAACTTATTACAGCCCAGTTCTGATAGCTTTTCTTTATAATCGGTGACTGAATGCATCACTAGTCACCAATTATAAAGAAAATAGAGACATGCATTTATACACGGATTGCAGAAACCCAAGTATTGTCTACACAGTTCCTGATTCTTCTAAAAATCCAACCCCTCTGTAAATGTCTTTTTTGTAAATGAAGAAAGGCCCTTGTACGTAATCGGTCCAGTAGCCAGCAGTGTAGATTAGGTAGGTTTATTCAGTTACAGGTAAGATGGTACAGGCCCCATCGGGAACAGCATCCTCCTGCTCAGATCCAGTCATTCCAACTGACCCCTCATCCAAACCATGCACTCATGAACATTCTATTACATCACCCTCACACAGGCTGAGCAGCAAGGAACTAGGAGACACAGGATGTAACACATCTCCTTCCTTCAGGAAACAAAAGAAACACCAGGAAGCAAAGTGAAAGAACATAAACATTCCACACCTCCTCTAAAGGTAAGTACCCAATCCTAAATCACAAGGAAAAGATCACATTACCTTACATAACATTTTCCACTCCTTACATTGTAAGGAAAATCCCATCATAAAAATAAAAATACGTCAATGACATTGTGAGAATAATTACAATCCTTAAATTGCAAGATAGGATCACAGAAGATTACTTTGCATAAATCACAACGGGCCCGATTGAAAGACGAAATCTGAGACAAAATCCTAAACTTACTACTTTTGGTATTCGCAGAAGGCATTTAGTAGTAGTAAAGTTAGGATTTTGTCTTAAGTCTGTCTTAAGTCTATCTTAAGTTTGTCTTAAGTCAAACTCAAGACAAAATCCTAACTTTAGTACTACTAAATGCCTTCTGTGAATACCAAAAGTAGTAAATTAAGGATTTTGTCTCAGATTAGTTCTGTGAATCGGCCCCAACATTCCTAGAATTGCAAAAAAGATGACATAAGGATGTAACAGTATTCAGGACATATTTAGCTTTTAAATATTTTATAACAGTCTCATAAAATGCAGGTAAATTAAGAAATGTACTCCTCTTGCAAACACATGTCCCATAGTAGCCCTTTACACCCATCCTTCCGAGCATTTTAGAGTGAGATCTCCATCTCAAGCCATTCACAAACATATAGAATTATGAGATAGGTAAGTGTGAATGATGGCTATATTTATCATGACAGCTATACAATAACAATACTTTAGTACACCTTTACATCTAACAACCACTCATAGACAAGTATGTTTCCCCTATATAAGTAATGCCTCCTTTAAATTAAAAATGTAGCATTTAGCTACTACTTCATTTCAAGAATCTGACTGCAAATATGTTAAATTCTGATTTTATTCTATTACAGAGAATGCAGATTAAGCAGTTGACTTAAAAGTGTTGGGCACATTGATAAACATTGCATTATAAAGGCATATATTCCCAAAGTGCAGATAACATTTTATTTCCTGGGTGAATCATAGTTGAAGTTATATCATGTGGTCAAAATATGCAGAAACTAGCAAGAAACAACAAGTCAGCCCCCCAAATAAGTAATAAGCAAATATAAATTTACTCTGGGGTGACAACTGAAACCCAAAACATGCAGCTGAGGTAGTATCATATCTACGTGTGTGGAAACCATATCATGGAGAGGATGTCACCTTATGGCTAGAGCAGTCAACCTCAAAGCTGGGGAACTGGGTCAGAGTCGCGGCAACGACGCTCAGCATCCTGTGATTCTGGGCAAATCACGTAATCTCCCCGTGCCTAACAAAAATGAATGTGTCCTTTTGTAACGAAACTAGTGCTCATGTAAAGCGTTTTGATACCCGATTTCTCGGATCTAGTTCGTGCTATATAAACCTCTAAAAAAAATATATATCGTTTTAGCCAACAACCATTGGTCCAATGTGAGAATAAAGAAGGGTAAGCTTAAACATAAAGTCAGTAGGAGAGTAAATGTCTTGTCAGTGGAAGTGAGAGCACAGGAACAATTCCCAGAAAATGTGGAGAAGATCAAAACATTAAGGGGCATATTCACCAATATATTGCATCGTACTTGCGCCCCGCAAGGAAGAGGCAAGGGTGAGGCAAGGGTGACACAACTGTAAAGTAAGATTTATCAAGCCATTCAAGGCCACCTTGCGTGGCCCTGCGTGGCTTGATAAACCTAGGATAACACAATGAAGCGCAAATTGCTGCGCTGCACTACTCTGCCCCGAGGAGGAGTTCAATGGGTGGAAAATGGGTGTTCCCACACATCCACCCGTGGATTTTGGCGCATTCCCAGATTTACCATTACTGGTAGACCTGGGAATGCATCAAAATACTACGCCCTCTCAGGAGAGGTGTAACAAGGAGAAATATCTTTAGATCGTCTTCTTTTCCTCTTTCTGTGTGTACTGTGTGCCGAAGCACACATAGAAAGAGGAAAATGCCTCACAGAATTTTTTTGTGCAGTAGGTGTCCCTTTCTGCACAAAAACAATCCTGCTTATAACGCAGACACCTTTGCACCTTGGTGCAAGGGTGTCTGCATTGGCGCTAGGCAGCCAAGAGTGCGTCATTGCAGGTAAAGGACAGGACTGCGATGTACGTTTTATACTCATGCCCTTTCACGCAGCGCAGCAAGGTGACTTGCTGCTTTGCGCTGCGTGAAAATTTGATAAATGCGCCTGTAAATCATCAGAATTTATAGACAGGTACATAGGAAAAATAGCAACAAATAAAAATCAAGGATATCAAGTTACATATGTTTGTATCAAGAGATTAATTGGCAAACTGGTTAGACCTTTACAGCAATTATTGTTTAGAATGTTAGGGTTCGTAGTTTCCTTGTTTCTGAAACATCCCAGAAAGGACTTACAGGAGGTTCCCGGTGACAACCATAACAGGGATCCACTTTGTTGGATTCCATAATGGCCACAGAAACATCAGTAGATTAATAACAAATGAGGGGCCATTAATAATGGCAAAATAATTATATTGAAACAGATTCTGGTACTCACCGAAACAGGGATCATGGAAAAATTCAAAGTCTTTAGATACAAAAGAACAGTGATTAATAAAAAGAAATTCCCATGACAAACCTCTAAGAGACTTCTACCCGAGAGATCCTTGATTAATATAAAAAACGGATAGGCCACACAACCAAATTAATTACCCCAGGACTGACCTTGAGTATTAAAAAATGAAGGCACTATGAAGGTTGGCACAGTTTTGACATGAAAACGGTCTTCCAAAATATTGAGGAATCTTTTCTAAACATTTAAGGATGGCTTTGGAAAAGCCACAAACAAATTAAAAAATTGACATTCAACATGAACAATTCAGAAATAAGAATAAACTTGATAAAATAGCTTTATTAGGAACATATAAATGTTTTATATTAGTTTATATATAAAATTGAATAGATTAAAAGCAATTCCCAAATGACCGTGCCTATGATATTTGAGGGTCTGGGTTATAATCCCGGCTTCCCCATTTAACACAATTAACCACGCCTTGTGATCACGGACAGACTCCTGATTTGTGCGTGGTAAAGACTGGCACATTTTGTATGGGGTGGAAATGTTTCGCACCGTGAAAGGGGCGTGTTGGGGAGCATGCAGTCTCGCCGCTTTATCTCTCAATCTGCGATGTAGAACTCGAAATTATGCAGTAATATCTCTCTCCCTAAATATCACACCTAGCGGTATTAGTTTTATCAGGTGCTGTGTTACCGCAGAGAAATACTAGCACTGGGAAGAATTAAGGTGTAGGTATTAAGTGCTCTATAACAACAGAACACTTCTGTTTACTTAGTGCAGTGCTCTCTGTTGCATTTGCTGAATCATCAAATGGAGCTGAGTCATAGACATGTGAAATTAAATCAGTCTGTGTTGAATTGTGTTTACCACAATTAAAACACCATTTACTGCATTGATAAACCTATCAGCAACTCAGTACCAGATCCCACGAGCGGCAGTAATCGTTGTGCTTTGCAATTGTGCTATTTCTAGGAGGTATAGATATCTGAAGTTATTATTGCATAATTGCATATAGTGGAGTTTACCAACCTAAGAAGGATGAACGACAGAGTTTGCCGTCCAGGAATTAAAATAGTGATCTGTAGGTGACTCTGTTTCATCAGTGAGCATTCACCTCACAGGGCCACCGTTTATGGGAACATGTATTAACAGAGTTTCACCCTTGCAATGTATGTGTCATGCTTTGCATAGGTGGAAAACCATGAGGACACGCATCAGAATGACAAAAGTGGGGGGCAAAGAGGCGTGCCATTTTCACAGAGAGATTTAAGGATGGCTTATTCCCACCCTAGCATTGAAAGGATGCTGACTGCTCCTCTCAGTCGGTAACCATGCGTACAGTTCTAGTTGCCCTTGTGGGATAGCTTCTACCGTGTGGATAACGGCTTTTGGTATTGTAGGAACAGGTGTCAGGCATATGGTTGCTGCATTGCCCCCCATTGCTCCATTCCAACTCCTATCACTTTGAGATACAGGTGCTGCATTGGCAATGAACGGTGCCACTATTGCAGTCCCTATCCAATTCCAACACCTTGCCAATCAGAGTCTGCGGCCATTTGAAGGACTCCATCACTCCATCTGCCATTGACACAGGATTGCCTGACAAACATCTGCTTCATTAAATGGCCCTGGTGCATGGATTTGCAGATTCCCGTGCTTTTTTTTTCCTTAGAACCCAGGTATTTTCATAATTTGTTGTGCATTGGTGCCCTCTTGTGTCCATTTTCAGTGGCGACATAAGGCATACCTCTACAATGGCCTTAACATTGTATTGGCCCTATTCTTGATTACTGATGGGCAGCACTTCTGCAAATCCTGATTACCGGCTTTATTTGCAGTGCCAGACTGATATGTCACGCACAGTAAAAATCGGCCAAGTCACATCGTAGATGCGGAGCTTCGTTATGACGTGCCAAGGATACATCTGACCTCTTGTTACTCAGAGAGAAACATATTTGTGACGGACACACACAAAAAGACAATGAAGGGAACTATACCATTTAGGGAAGTGATATTCCTTCATAGTGTGCCTGGTGACAGGATAAATAATAGATCAAAACCACACTATTACATCTTAAAGCAACCCGCCTTCAAGAAGAGAAGCAGACCTGCAAAGATCCAGCCCCCGGTGGGCTACGAGGGATGATTTTCTGCCTTAAGAAATGCGGAAGTGCATTTAAAATATGGAAATTCATATCCTCTGGCACCGCTTACCATTCAGATCTAAGTCACTCTAAGTTCATCCGTCATCAGAAATGCCTCTCTATGTACTTCAGTATCCGTGAAAAAAAGCGTTGCTAAAACCACAAATCGTAGTATTTGAATGCGTGTAATAACGTATCGAGAGGATCGCAGCTCAACTATTATATGTGGCATTCAGCTACAATGTATCTTGGTCACCATTAAGGTACTCTAAATTATTTAAAAACATGTAAAGACTTACCCATTAATAACACATTCATTAAAATAAACATTAGGCAGACCATAACCACCAACTAAAACTGCTGACATAGTAAGTTTATTATATTAAGTATTATACATGGTTCGTTTACAGCAAGGTGAAAACTCCAGAGGCGGAAGCGAATGATGAATAATGGGGTAAGTTTATTACTTCTGACCGGGAAGGAAACAACAGCCCAACTGACGAGAAACACTTTCCTCGAGCCCCAGAACACAGCAATCTAGAACACCATGGCATTCCACACAATAAACATAGTGAGAACACTACACATCTCCTTCCTTTAACAAATTCAACAAAACAAAGAAGAACACAACCAAAATCGAAATAGAACATTGCATTTGAAAAATTAATGAGTAACAGTAGTTGCGAAACAAAATGTGGGCATACACCCTCAAGTGAGTTACATGCCAAATTCATCAAACTTTCTCAGAGTCTTAATATCATTACAATCCCTAAGAACTCTGGGCATGTTTCTACCCACAATCACCAGCTCTGGTTTCTTGATACAGATAACTCCATTCTTCCTGTTCTCTCCTCAGTGTTGTCTTTACTATGCTTTCCCTATTTCACACATTTCCATACTCAACAAGAGTGTATGTTTGTACACTTTCTTCACCTGAAGTGGCTCCAAATACTTAAGATTGTCCCTTACTAACCATACGGCCTTTCCGTACTCAAACCCAATCACCAATGATATAATCACCACGTTTGCTGGGCTCACTCTCCACCACCACCTTCATTCGCTCCACTCCTTTGGATAAAAATGCCCTGGCCTAGCAGTCTCGCATCACTTTGAACGGAGATTTTCCAGTTACAGAGTGAGGTGTGGTGTGGTAAGACCACAACAATTTTTTCTTCACCACTTTCCCATCTTCTCCTCCTGCGAAAGACAGCTGTGATCTCTCTTTCAGTGTTCTGTTCCACCTCTCCACAAGGCCGTTGCTTTGAGGATAATACACTGATGAACGACTTACTCTGTGCCGTGCACTAAAAGGAAATCTTTAATCCTCTGAGAAACAAACTGGGAACCATGATTGGAAACCATCATTTCGGGTACCCCTTTTCTCATAAACAACTCCTTTAAAAATACAATAAATGTTTCCAAATTTACTTCTACAGTAATTTTTACTTCAGATCACCTAGAGAAATCACCAATCACAACAATGGCATATCTGGGGCTACCACCCAACGCATGCAATGGACCAGTTATATCAATCCCTACTTTCTTCCAGGGACCATCCGATTTGTCCAAATCTACTGAAGGATAACTCTCAGTTTTCAGAGACTTGTCACTCCAGGCACATATCACACACTCTATGATGTTCCTCTCCACTTCACGGTAGCACTCATATCTATGGGTCCCTCATATGCCAATTTAATTATTCCCGCTCTTAACCCAAAGGTAGGAAAGGAGAAACGGAAGAAAAGGAGAGAAGGAAGGAAAGGAGAGAAGGAAGGAATGGAAGAGAGAAAGGAGAGAATCTGAGAAAGACACAAAAGACACAAAACAGGAGAGTAAAGAAAATAAGAAAGTAGCAGAAAAAGAGAAAGAAAATCGCCAAAGTGGAAAAAGTACGAAGAAAAACTAGGAATGGAGCAGAGGTGAGGAAAAACGAAAACAATAAATAAAATAGTTGAATAGCGAATGAAAAAAGGAATAACCAAGACAGAAAGCAATAAGAAAAAAAGAAAGGTGCAAGAGAAAGGACAAAAATAGAGAAGAAAGAGTAAGAAATAATAAAGTATGGAAGATATAGAAACGAGACAAATAAGTACGAAAGAAGCAGAGTGACATGGGAGAAGAAGAAAAAAGATAAAAAGACAGGGAAAAGGAAAATATGACAGGAAAGGAAAGAAAAAGAGAAAGAAAGCAGAAAGTAAAAGCGGACAAAGAAGTTAAAAAAAATTGGAGAAAGAAAGCTAATAAGAAAGGGAGATGAGGAAGTAAAAACGTGGAGAAAGAAAGCTAATAAGAAAGGGAGATGAGGAAGCAAAAAACCAAAGCAAGAAAAAGGAAGGAGAGAAAAAAAAGAGTGATTAAAAGATCGTAGTGTAAAAAGAGAAATTAATAAAGTGTAGTCACAGAAAGATATCATTTTTCCGTAGCGAGTGACCTGATTTGTCAGCTTTCAAGCCTCACAAAAAAGGGCCACACACTGTTTTAGAGTGCTGCCTTAGCCATTTTGCAGATGCATATTCTCAAACCAGCTGACAGACGATTATCATGTGAGAGCTACTCCGACGTAGCCTGCAAACGACTGGTAGCTTGTGACCAACCAGTTGTAGACCCCTGGGCCAGGTGAGCAGTTGAGCCATTTCTGAGCTGCTGTCAATGCCCCAGTATCATAGAAGCTGGCCCTACCAATCTGGGAGCTTTAGGGAGTGACCAGAAAAAAAAGAACCAGCTTGGACCTGACCTCTAGAGGACAAGGACGAGTTACCCAGCCTACCCAAAACAAGTACAGCCTTGGCAGGCACGATTTATGGGTTTATCCCACGTAAGCTTCAATCCTTGTCCTTTTGAAAGAGTGGGAGCTCCATTAAGCACAGACAGAGAGCAGGGGCACATGAAAAAGTAGCAAAGTCACCACAGCAGTCCGAGTGGATACACTTTCTAAGCTTATTCTGCTTAGAGCTTATAGTGCCAAAATTCAAGACATTAATGGGAACTCAAATCTGCTGTAGCCAGACTCATGGAGGCCATTGGGTCCCACCCTGCTCCCCTAGAAAACTCTGAGTTTACATGTTCAGTTATTGACAGGTGTCACGTGGCAGAAACAATAGACCATGGACAGTCATCTTGCATGTACTAGCAGCAATATACAGTCACAATGAATTACGCCTGCGGGAACTCTTGCTTTCTAGTATCAGTAGAGGATTCTCCAGGGTTGTGTTGGGGTGCCTGAGTGAGGTGCACACTCGCATTGCTAGAAGAAGTGACCTCTAGTGGAGGGGACCTGGAAGATAAAACGACCGGCATCTGGAGGTAGCGCATGGCGCCCTGGGTGCTCTTAGCCGAGTCCGTTTGGTGGATCTTTGGTGGCAGATGGGAACGTGACCGGTTCTGGAGCTACCAAGTAAAAGGGTTCCAAGCTTTGACCACCACCAGCAGTAGTTTTCAGAGGGCCCTGTTTTTGGCAGGGAGCCATTCAACTTGGTGGCAGGGAGCCATTCAACTTGGTGACAGTAACAGAAGTAGTTCAGTAAGTTCTAGTAGTAAAGTTGAGAATGTCAATCAGTGCGGGCGGCTCGCCAGTACAATGTTAGGCTAGTGTAGCTAACTGAGTACCAGTGGGCTAATCAGTACTCTGGCCCTGAAGTGGCAGAGGGCGTCTATATTTAGCACGTGGCATTGTGCTGCGGTGTCTGTGAAGGTCATGAGAGATCATGGGCACGTGAATAGGGTAAAGGGAGGGAACAGGAGGCAAAGGTCAGCAAGCCGGGAGGGTGCTAGACTGGGCTACGCCAGGTGGCAGGAAGTAGATTGCTTTGTTCTTCTTAAACGAACATCAATGGCCACCTGCAATCTCTGCTATTTTGTTTTTCGTTTTCCCAATGCGTAATGGCGGCGGCATTTCTAGGAGCGCTGCCTTCCACCCGTGGCAGACTCTCACCGCCTACACTCCACCGACTACAAAAACACTGCCAGGAGCAGGAAGCACAATGGGGGAGTCGTGGAGCAAAAGAGTGGGGGGCAATGGAGAGGCTCTCCCCGTAAGGAACGGGGGTACAGCAGGTGCAGGCTGCAAAGGAAGATAAAGGTGTAGGGCAGTGTTTCCCAAACTGTGGTCTGCGGGCCCCCAGGGGTCCATGACACATTCCCAGGGGGTCCTCAGGCAGCAATTTTAAAAGCACAACAAATTTCCTTGTAGAATTAGCAGTTTTCCAGCAACAATAAAAGTGTCAAGATAACGTCAGTGATTAATGTACCTGCTGGAGAGAGATGAGTTTTGTCCAGTGGCAGCTTTGACTTATCTAATGTAGCACAGAAGGTTAATATGCCTACTGCAAAGAACGTGTACCATGCATTTAAAAAAGGTGTTTTATGTTCATAGGTTAGTGGGTTACTGCTTTTGTCACAGAGATTATTTTGTTACTGTGCAGTTCATAAGTGACAATCGTAATCTAGCACAGTGACCTATTAACTGTCATCAAAGAGCTGCTTGAAAACTGCATGATACAAGTTAGAAACATGTTCTTTCTAAGTCTTTCATTATCCTGATGCTGCTAAAAAAGTTTATTTGGGTGGAAATACATTTTTATTGTTAAAGTCAATGCTAACCACTGTGTTATGTTCTGAATCCTGAGTTTGTGCTTCTCCAGACCAAGTACTCTTTAAAAATGCCTACCATTATGAATGACATGTGAATCCTACACCTTGTAGTCACATTTGCCTTATGTAACTTTTTCTATACACTGATTTACACGTATGAATCATTGTGTCTATATGGGGCAGATTTACAAGGTAAGTGACTCAGTGTGTGCCTCAAGCCATTTGGCTGCGCCGCACTGAGTCACTTTCAAAGCACAGGGATGCGACATATTTACAACAATATGTCGCATCTCTGTGCTTCCCCCTGCGCTGGGGCACAAGCTACTGCCATGCGCCTGCACAGGCACCCTTGCACCATGGTGCAAGGATGCCTGCGTCGTGGGGAGATTGTTTTTGTGCAGGAAGGGAACCCTTCCTGCACATAAACAATCAGAAATGGCATTTTTCAACTTCTAAGTATGCTGTATTAGCACACATAGAACTTGCAAAACGTCATTGTCTAATTGATTGTTTATGTGCAGGAAGGGACACCTTTCTGTACATAAACAATCACCAGAGGTGATTTCCTCTTTCTATGCGTGCTGTAGAATGCAACACATGTAGAAAGAGGAACAAAACGAGGAGAAGTAAATACATTTCTCCTTGTTGTGCCCCCCTATGCCTTCACTGGGGAGTCATAGCATTCAGACACATTTCCAGATTTACGATTTCTAGTAAATCTGGAAATGTGTCTGGTTTCATGGGTGTTGCGTGGAAATACCCACAGTAACACCCATGGAATGCCCCTTTCACGCAAAGTGCTGCAAGTAAAGGGGCCATATTTACAAGGACAGGAAAAGTCACGCAGGGTGGCTTTTCCTGTCCTTGGAAATATGGGGCTCTAAAATACGCCACCGGTGCGTCACTTTTTGTGACGCACCCATGGCACAAGGGGCTTGTAAATCTGCCCCTATATGTGTGTGATGTAAAGTGCTCTGACATCCTACAATGGTATGATAGATGCTATAAAATACATGTGACAGAGGGGCTATGGAGAGATGAAAGGCACTGTTGCAGGGTGATAATGAGGTAATCATTGAAGAACCCCAACAAAGATTGTCGTATCCTGGTGCATAGTAAGGTCATCATTTACTATTCTTTAAAAGCTGATACAATTCATTATATAATGATAAATGTGTTGTAGAAGGCACCATTGTTTCCTAATTTTTCTTGGGGGGAGAGCCTCCCAAAGCTCCCTTTGCAGTTGTCAGGTTCACTCGCTGCACTTGGTGTGCACTGTATGGAGACTGGTCTGAAAACATTTGCCAGGGCTGCTTTGGGTTTCCAGTCTGGCCCTGGCAGGAGCCTCTTACTGCGAAATAAAACCAACCATTTAAAAGTTAGTCACGGAGATGCAGCACCAACCTTCCAGTTTTTTGCAAATTCTTTCAATATAAAATACTAATCCTTAGTAATTTGATTATCTGTTTTGTGTGCACACGTATTTGTTTTCGAATTACTGTTTTAATGTTTGAAATTTAAATCATACAAATTGCTTGGGGGTCCCCGGCTTCCAGTGGTGACTCAATGGGGGTCCTCAGGAGTCAAAAGTTTGGGAACCACTGGTGTAGGGCACAGGGGGTAGGGGAGCTGGGGATGGGGTAGAAAGTGTAAAATAAAAAAAGACAGACCACGGAAGCCCATAATCACATCCAAGTCACAGCGCACCCAGAACAAAATCACTCCTTCAAAGGAAAAAATTAAAGAGCGGGAAAATAAATAACAGGTATTATGCCAGGGGGTAGTAAAAACATAAGTGACAAAGACGGGTGAAATGACAACGAATCGTTTCACAAATGTGAATTCCCGCTTCTTTCATATTTAAGAGGTCTGGCTCTGCTGTTCGTGCATCACAAACTCTCTGGTAAGTGTTCGCGGGTTTCCTTCTCCTAGCTACATTGCTCCTAATTCCCTGTGTTTTTCCTGGAATACTTACTCATCCATAATTAAGGGGATTCCTTTCAGCTCCGTCTCATAGAATCGAGCTGCAGCTTGATGCGTTCCTCGTCTGCTCCAGTCCGGGGTTTGTGAGTGCCAGGTTCTGTACTACTCTCTCCTTGGATCCTCTGCCCGCCTATTGCTTTTTATGCGGCTCGGCTTTCTCCCTCATTTGTGGCCCTTCAGAGAGACACCTGCTGCTCTAACATGACATTCACAAGTGGCAAATGACACAGTTGCCTTATTTCTGGCAGCCTTGGCCCTGAGAAGAAAGGTCAGGTCACCGTGCACAGCCCTTTACAAAGGAGAGAACATACAATATTGTAATTAAAACACATCTACAAACCCGCTGGTTATGCTGCAGAGCAGGCATGTCTGATCACTCAGTATCTGCCTGCACTATTACAACGATGTGATGGTTAAATGACACCGCTGTGCTGCTGAAGTCAGGATGCGGAAGTGGCCGCAGTAGACAGTGTAACCACAGGTTATTCCCCATAGTTATAGGCTAGCTTCAACGGCAGAAATGGCTTCTACAAAAGGTAATATTATACAAGTGCCGATTTGCCCACACTTACTAGCCACATCAACATCAGGCCATAATCAATGACATCACGACACTAAGGTACATGAAGAACACAATACAAGGATGTTGCAAAGTCATCCTGTGCCCTGGGCACCCCCATTTATTGCTGACTGGAACTGGTGGTAACTGACTCTAACTGTCCCTGGGCTCTGCCTTACCCGTCCCAGGGCCAGTCTTTGATGAAAGCGCAATTAGAACATTGGAATGCTGGAAGCTCCATTGAAAACAATGGAGTGCTCCGGGCTTATAATGGCTGGTATAAGCCCGGAGCTCCAACATTCCAATGTGTCTTTCGTTCACAGCTCTGGCTGTGAACAAAGGCTTCAGGGAGCCCGAGGGGATTTCAATCCCCTCGTGCTTCCTGAAGGCTTTGTTTTGTTAGAACATTCTGCCCTCTAGTGGCAGAATGTTCTACTAGCCTTATAGCCCTTAGTAGCAGGGCTATATCGGCTTTTAAAGTCCCTCTGCTTTGTTAAAGTCCCTCGCCTTCGGCTCGGGCCTTTAATGCTGCAGCGGGTCTTTAACAGCCGGTATAGCCCGCTACGGCGGGCTATAAGGCTATATTAGAATACAGTAAAAACACCTACATACAGTAGGGCACACAATGGGTCGGGGTACACTTATGATTAGCATGACTTAGGTTTTATATGCACCGGGGATAGAGAAATTGCACATTTCACTACCCTCATTATAGTAAAGTGCTTTTGTGCCAGGAGCACTGTGGAGTGAGGATCTAGAATATTGCTACATATTCGGTACCCCTAAAGTCTCCCCTAGGTGTGGGGGTCCTGTAGATACAGGCTGGGTCCTTATAAAAAATGTTTTATAAGCCCTGATGGTGGAGAAATTTGCAATTCATTTTTCCCCATTGTAGATCCCCAGCCACTTAGGTTAACATGGCAATAAATTATTAATGAATGACTTACGCTAGGGATTACAGAAAATATCAATCAAGGGCTAAGAAGAATGTTATTGAGAAATCAAACAATATGCTATCATTGAATTTATCCTAAAATGTACAGAAAGAAAAGTTATAAGACTTTCTTGTCTGTCAGCCAAAATTCAGCCTTCCAGTGGTCTGCCCTGATTGGTCAGTGTTAAGCAGATTAGCCAGGCTGCTTTGAAAGGGTGATGAGTGGCACCTGGAGTGAGGAGCAGTCCTGGGAGGAGAGGGTTCTGCTCCACAGGAATGCCAGAGCAAGGGGGAGGGGTCAGTTTCAAAGGAAGATGGGGACAGGCAGAAGAAGCCAGGTCCATCTACACCCATTCCCTCTGAATCCTGCCAGACGGCGGGCTTAAGGAAGGAATGTGCAGATGCCAGGGAGAGGGAGACTATGGAGATGAGCCATCCTGGCGTTTGGTTTAGCTAGCTCTTGCCTCTCTGCTGAGACTTCAGCCACACTGAATTTTGGAACAATAGTGCTTTCTGGGAGACCACTGTGCCACACTTTGGAGGAAATGGTCATGCTCTGGGGTGTTGCCCTGCACCTCCTTGGACATGAGTGCCCTCCTGATTGACCACACAGAATAAGTATCTGAGAGGGGCAGAGCCTCTCATATCTGCAGCTTGAAACAAGAGAAAAAGGGACCATGTTGTAAGATTGATTTACACCAATCTGGCCCTGCACTCTGACTGACTGCACCTGCTGCACAATCTGGAACTACAGCCATGTTGACCAAACTTGCTTCAAAAGGACTAAGGAGTAGACTCTCTGAAAGCTACATGATAATAGAGCTCACCTGGATCATCAGCATAAAGAACACCCAGCCTGGAGTGCTTCCAGTGGATTTGTATGGGTTTGGTCCATGTGGATTGTGGGAACTGAAGTTCCAAACTTTGAAGGACCATCTTGGAGCTTACTAGACCCTTGGAGTAATAGTTGGATACTTTGGGACCCTCAGAGGAACTTCAGGAAGAAGTTCTAGAAGTTTGGAGCGACTCTGAAAAAATCTCCACAAGTGGACCGACTCCACCTGGCCAGTCAGGTCGTCGACCCTCAACCGCGAGCTGGCCCGCTCTCCAGATTCGTCCCGCTTAAAAGCTCCGGAGGTCCGAATTACAGAGTTTTGAGAGCTGGTCGAAACCTAAGCCGGCAAACCATCACCAAATCTGGCCTGGTGAAGAGCATCAAAGGACCTATGGAGAAAAAGCTCTGCAAAAGTTTCTAAGTCCAAAGGTATCAGACTTAAACGGGCCCAAACTCAAGAGTCAAGCCGCCCACCTTCAACTGCGAGACGGCCTGGATCCCTGATTCATCCAGCTGGAACGCTCTGGAGGTCTGACTTTAATAGTTTTGACTGGTAGGCCTTTGCAAGGCAAGCTGGCAAAACCTTACTGAATCTGGACTGTTGGAGAGCTTCGAGTGACCCCGGAAGAAAAGCTCCAGAGAAGTTTCAAGGTCAGAAGGTAAAAACTTTGACCAAGACCTAACGTGAGGGGGTAGCTGCATTAGGGGTCCATTGCGGTCGGCCTGAAACTTTGACTTTGTCCCGGTCTAGTGCGACCAAATGTCCCAATAGATGCTATAGGTTTCTATGTGCTATATTGTGTTAAATCTTTAAAAATTCATATCTCCACTTTCCAACATTGGATTCTTTTAGATTTTGTGTCATTTTAAAGATAAAAATATTTCCTATTTGTGTAAATTGGTGTTGGGTTTTTATTGTATGTTGTGTCTTAATTATTTACTGAATTGTTGTTTTTAAATGCTTTACATACCTGTCTCTGAATTTAAGCCACTCTGCGTGCAGCCAAGCTGGTCATCTTTACTCATTAACTAAGTCTTTGCTACACTCCTGCCCTTGTTAGAAATCGGGTTTCTGGTTGGCAGAGGTAAACACCCTGAAAAAGCAGGTAGCACAATCCTAGTCACAGTAAGTAAGATACACAACCTAAAATAACCTGTGCTCACCCTCTGGTAGCTTATCAGAGCAGTGAGGCTTAAATTAGGAGGCAATGTGTAAAGTATTGTGAAACACTTCAACTACTAAAGACCACACAAAAAGATACAACACCTAGTTAGAAAAATAGAGTTTAATTGATTGAACAAAATGATACCAAAATGACAAAAATCCAGTAAGTGCAGCCAGAGTTATGATTTTTAAATAAACTGAAATGTAGTGCTTAAAAGCATGTAACGCCAACCGGGGATACCAGGTCGCGCTACACCTAGTCAAATCCAAAGGTTCAGACTGACCGCGATAGAGCAGAGACGGTAGAGTGATAGCGGATACAGGGACCAGCCTTGGCCCGCTGAAACAGTACAGTGTTTGCGTCAATGTTGAAGACGAGATTCGAGGAGCAAAAGAGGCAAAGCACCGGAGTTGATCCATATGATGTAGGCGATGCGTCGGCTTCGAACAGTGCAAAGTCGGAGATGCTTTGGGAATAGAGGTGATGCGCCGTACCTTCGGCGATGCGATGTCCTAGCAACAGCCTGTATTGTTGTGCTTCTATTTGTTTTTGCATTTATCAATTCATTAAATTGATTGTCCGGCTGGACATCTTCAATATAGCACTGACTGAAGTCTATATTAATCACATCATTATTGTGTCTTTCCAGGCCCACTAGTAGCACTAACTTCACAGGCCCTGGGCACATGCAGTGCACTTACTAACGACTTATAAGTAAACTAAATATGCCATTTGTGGACAAGTCCTTGTTACCATGTTTTAACAGAGAGCACATGCACTTTAGCACTGGTTGGTAGTTGTAAAGTGCAAAACGAATTCAGCTAGTGGGAGAGGGGGAAGACAACAAGTCTGGGGGTGACCCTGCAGAAAGGGCCATTTCCAACAGCCCTTTTGTATTTTGAGCCACAGTTAACCTCTCTGGATACAATATAAGGGAGTTATTGTGCTAGGGTCCTTCGGGCAATGTTTATTTATTTTATTCGTGTCAGACATGACTCACAGTACTTATGTGTCATTCTCTACCCAATTTCCAAGAGTAAGCATATGCTAAAAGATTTGTGAATCAGACTTTTTCAGCAGTAGCGACTGGCGATCTTTGAAAGTGATTGGGCATTACAAAGCGCGCCCCCAGATGCATGACGGGATGGCGGATTGGGGGGTTCCCCAGGATGACTGGGTCAGGATGGACTCCCAAAGGAGGGCGGGAAGTGCAAGACGTGGGCATCTGGAGGGCCATGACGTCAGATTAGGTGGCCAGTTATATGCAGGGGTCGTCTCTTTTATAGCAAGAGTGGGTTGATTCAAGGAAAATTATATAGGAAATAAAGATATCCCATTCCGCCTTTTTATTAGCAGTCACGATGTTGATGCGAGAGATTCACCCACGGAATCTCCAAAATAAATAGAACACAAAAATTCAAACACTCAGAAAATCTACTTACAGCTGTGTAAAGAGGGAATACATTGAGGCAAACAATCATAGCAAACACAGAGGGGCAGATTTATGTTGCACTTGCGCCACTTTTGCGCCGCCGTTGCGTCACTTTTGTGAAGCAGCAGCGGCGCAAATCCTGCGCCATGGTGCGGGGTATTTACAACGTGACGCATCTGGGAGATGCGTCACGTTGTAAAGCCCTGCGCCACATGTAGGCGTTCCAGGGCAGGTGGGGGCGTTCCGGCGCAGGAACGCCTCCTAAAAGTGGCTGAGTGAAATCTACAAGATTTCACTCAGTCACTTTTAGGCCCATGCTGCGTCAAAACCCTGCGCCTGCTTGAAGCAGGCGTAAGGATTGACGCAGCATTGTACAGATAGGGCCCCCCAGAACATTGCTGGCGTGACGCATCTGTGCCGTAAAAGTGGCGCATTGCTGGAGTTGCGTCGCAAGCGCGACGCAGCTCCAGCAAGGCTCGGGGGTGCCCTATCTGCACAATGCTGCGTCAATCCTTACGCCTGCTTCAAGCAGGCGCAGGGTTTTGACGCAGCATGGGCTCAAAAGTGACTGAGTGAAATCTTGTAGATTTCACTCAGCCACTTTTAGGAGGCGTTCCTGCGCCGGAACGCCCCCACCTGCCCTGGAACGCCTACATATGGCGCAGGGGTTTACAACGTGACGCATCTCCCAGATGCGTCACGTTATAAATAACCCGCACCATGGCGTAGGATTTGCGCCGCTGCTGCGTCACAAAAGTGACGCAACGGCGGCGTAAATGAGGCGCAAGGGCTTCATAAATCTGCCCCTTCGCTTTTTGCACCTGTTTACTGTAATTTTCCACCTCATCTAATAATCAAAAAATGGGTGTGAACTCACATAAGAAGGAAATTCTTTGAAATGGCTGAGGTTCATCATCCTCTGCTGGGCGGACTGAAAGCTCTAACTAGGTTTTCATTTTACTTAAAACGTGTTTATCAACGAAACAGAGCATTTCGAACAGACCCCACTGCAAGTGCAGCGCTCGAGCGCTAACTGAAACGTGTTCTTGAACAATTCGATTTTCTAAAGCATTTGACAATTATGTGCCTGTTGGAAATATTTTTAGATTTTTCACTTGTCGAGTTATTGTAATTTCAGAGCAGAAAATATTTTATATATTTGAAGGGCAGGACTGCCATCTAGTGACCAAGCACTAAGAATCGCGTTCTACAACGTAGTCAACATAATTATTTTCTCTTTTTCCCGCGCTTTTCGATACATAACAGAAATTAGAAAAATGCAATACATGCAGGCGCGCAACACCCATTGGACTCACAGGGCTTCAGCCCCCCCCGTCGTGTGTGGAAGCCCGGGCTGAGACACCTTCAAGGGCAAAAAAGCAGCCGCACCCGAGCACTTCACAGGTCTTTAAAAGACCATTTGCATGTTAATGAGGCCTTGCTGTTGTTTCACCCCCTCTAAGAGCCCCTGCAGCTCCACTCTGCCTATTGCTTAAAGTTCAGCCCCCCCGAAATTTTTGCTCAGCCCCCCCCGAAATTTTTGCTCAGCCCCCCCCGAAATTTGGCTCTAGTTGCGCCTCTGAATACATGTATATAACTTATGCCCTACTCCCTTGATTCTACAACTGTATGCCACGATAAATATTCGCCAGATGTTAAAGCAACTTGAAAAACATTGTTCTCTTATATACAGTGATACCTCAATACTATGAGAGTTGTGGCTTTTGCTCAGGTAGTGAGACGCGCGTTAAATTAATTTCTCCACTATGAAGATGCCATGGGTCACGTTGGACTAACTCACTCGTGATGTATTCTGGGACACGTAGTATTAGACTCCCACAGAAAAAGCACCGCTAACTGAAGCCGTAGGTACAACAGGCAGGAGAGATCTTGTCAGAACGAACACAGGAAAACACGAGATTCGTGTGAAAGGCGCTGTCCACGGTGCTGATTTGCTGTGCTGTGAACGGCCTTTTAATATTGCAGTATTCTGATGCCCTTCATTCCCACTAAGGGCTTTGTTTGTGAACGACAATGCAGAATTCCTTTTTCTTTGTGAATGACCAATTACCATGGCGCGAAATGTGTATTGGTGGGTTTTGAGATGTAAACAAATCTTTATTTTAAGTGAGACAGCGCGGTGGCTAAAGAGTAAATCTCTTGCTGATGACACCACTGTGATCGTCAGGGGCAAAAGTCACACCGACTTCTGAAGTTGACAAATTGTGCACCATGAATTTGAGCGATAGGAGCACTGGTGAACTCCAGTGCTTGGGAAGAGCAAAGCCTCTGGCATAAACCACTGGAAAGAACACGAGGGCAGAGGTGCCATACTGGGCACGGAGTCCTGGCACGGACTGAGGATTGAGAAGGGAGCACATGGCAGAGCCTGAGGGCTGCAGGAAGAGGCGGGGGTCGGTGCTCTGTCAGACAGAAACAGGTAGATTAAAATAGAGTCAAGACAGGCATGCCAAGCAAGTGCGTCCAAGGCTGCAACTGCTCCAGACGGACGCCACAAATAAACTGTAAACAAAAGCAACAGCAGCCGAGCCATTGTAGGATGGGATACCAGGAGCAAGCCTCAGGGAGATTAAACGCAGGGTAGAAAGGAGCTGAATGCAACATAGGGATATAAGAGATAAATGTAAAAGGTTACTGTACTACGCTGTGGAAACTTTGGGAGTCATTTAGTCCATGGTGGGTGGACTGAGGGCACACCAGGTTGGTAGAAGCTGTGACCACTGTAGAATAAATTCCATGCGTATCCCCTAGGTGGCAGCCACATCATCCCTAAGCAGGAGTTTGTTTCTAGGAAGAAAAAAACATATGGCTCTGATGTGCAGGGAATATTTTACCTGGTAGTGGGGCCCAGTCTATATTTTCTCATTCCAGGATCACCATGCATCGCAAGGCGTTCCTGAAAGGGAAAATTAGCGATGGTATTCCCACCCTAAATAGGGCCTCCTCAGTGCTTAATTTGTAAAAAAAAAACTTCCAGGGACCTCGTCAGGGGGCTACTGAGACTTGCACCGCCCACCGCACCTGCCAATGACAGTACATACACAGATACTAACAATCACTTATAGAAGCAAGCGACACAGTTCAGACAATTCCAGGCCCCAAAACTATAAGAATGGTTTGGAGGGCAGGAATTAGTCATTTAAAATGTATATTGAGTTATAAAGCAACTGTTGTTGTGCTCATCTTTAAATTAATCATACAGCACCGCCATGTGTGCGAATGTCATAAGTGCCGGTGTTAGCAATTAAGTGCTGGTGCCGAGCGCTGCAAACCAGCAGCTTAAATTAAGCACTGTGCCTTCCCAAATAAGGCTGGGAGACCGTCACTTTCAACATACATTTCCCATACTCTAAATAGAGTGGGGCATACGCCTCTTTAGCAGGGCTGGAACGCTAGCAATTCACAGGGGAGCTCTGTTAGCTTTTCCTAAGGTACTTAATGCCAAGCAATGATGGACATCTTTAAGGACTTCTAATAGACGGCAGAGTTAAATGCAAGGCACTTTCAACCACACAAAAAGCTCTAAGCGCAAGGGCCCTCTTTCATTGAAGCTATATGAGGATCTAAGGAGGATATGTACAAGGAAGCGGAGGAATGAGGCGTTAGCCTTCCTGGCTTAACGCCTCTCTCCTCCACTTCTGAAATGCAAGGCTGCGCCATATTTATAAGAAAGTGATGCAGCCTTGAGGTTCCCCCTGCGATGGCGCTAAGTTTAGCAACTTAGCACCAACACAGGCACCCTTGCACCAGAGTGAAAGGGTATCTATGCAGGGGAGGATTAGTTATGTGTAGGAAGATGTCCGTTCCTGCACACAAACAATCCTAGAAATGCCCTTCTGTCACTTTCATGTGTGCTGCTTCATGCAGCACACATGAAAGTAACAAAATGGCATTTTTTTTAGTTTGTTTGTACAGGAAGGGACACCTTCCTGTACATAAACAAACCATGGCATTTTGCTTTTTCCATGTGTGCTGCACAAGGCAGCACACAAGGCAGCACACATGGAAAAAGCAAAAATTGGGAGAAATAATGCATTTCTCCTCATTTCGCCAACCTGAGACCAGTTTTGACCTGATCTTAATTTTGGTGCTGCCTCCTATGTACATAGGGGCCAGCGTCAAATGAATGGGTGTTGCGGTGGAACGCCCACCGCAACACCAACTGCCCACCCCTTTCATGCAAACCATAGCGTGAAAAGGAGGCCTTATATACAAGGCAGCGTTAATAGGGGGCTGCTACCTTTTAAACAAGGCTAAGCCACTATCGTCACCACAACATTGATAAAAGTGACGTTGTGGTGGCGATAGGGGCTTGTACATATGCCCCTCAGTCCCTATCTTTGACATGTACCTTTGAAGGCTTCCATTAGAGGCAGGGTTCAATGCAAGGCGCTTTCAAGCACACGATCTACCAGGGCCCTCTTCACTTCAGAATCTTTGAGCAGATACTGACCACAGTTGATCCTTACAAGTTGCCCCTCGCAGTGCATTCCACGTGCAACCGATAAGAGGACACATTTGTATTTATTTATGTAACGTTTTTATTATAGCACCGACCTATCCATAGCGCAGCAGAGCGCTTTACAAGGAACTGGGAAGAGTCAACATAGAGTCAGTCAAGGGAGTGGAGGCTGAATGGAAGGGTTTTTAAATCCTTTCTGAAAGCAAGGAGGTTAACATGTGGTCTCATGTCGCGTGGAACAGAGGGGCATATCAACAACAACCGGCGATAATTATCTCTAAGCGCACTTAGCGCTAGGATAATTATCGCCGGCTAGCGTTGATTTTTATCGCTGAGATAGCGGGCTATTAGCAACGCTTATCTCAATAGTGATAAAAATCCTCACGCTAAGTGGCTAACGTGAGATTATCGCTGGAAACCCAGCGATAATCTCACGTTAGCTTGTTGATAGGGACAGGCAAACTTAGCCATGATATCCTCCGTCCACAGGATATCATGGCTAAGTCTGAAAAATACCAGACGTAAAAAAGCAGCGTTAACCGCGGTTAGCGCTGCTTTTTTTGTCTCTAACAGGGTTAGCGACATTCTTGATAATAGGAGAAATGTCGCTTAGTGACATATCTCCTATTATTTTACTCTGGAACGCCCCCTTTGCATCTCATTAGAGATGCAAGGGGAAGCGTAGAGTAAAAGGGTGCTAACATGCAAATTTGCATGTTAGCACCCTGTTGTTGATAGGGTGCTAGTTTTATCTCTGCTTTTTTGGCTTTTAAAGCCAAAAAAGCGGAGATAAAGCCCTTGTTGATATGCCCCAGAGTTTTGCTGTCTCGGATCTAGACCTTGAGAATGGCTGTGAAACCTTTGGTCTTCTTGGTCTAAGAATTTCAAGAGCCGGCAATCTTAGCTTGAGTTTACTGTTCAGATAAGGAGGTAACGCGTTTTGGAGAGTTTTATGCATGGTGCACACAGTCTTGAAATCAATTCTTGATGCTGGACCAATGACCAATGATCACATTTCAAGATGGGGGAAATGTGGTTCGATGTCTTCACTTCTGACCCGCCCTGGACCCTGCACCAGGCTGCATGGATTTATCTACGCCTGCAGCACATCCTCTGTGGTCCACGAATCAGAGGGACTTCTCAAATCTACCACAGGGACTTACTAAGGTATCAGGATTCCTACGTAGCAGTGTGGAGGACACCGTGGGAGAGGGGACTTCTGGCGCTGTGGCACAGGAGGCAGCGCTGCACGGGCATCACATGGCAGGCTACTGGTGCACGGACCTGTGTGGCTGTGGGCAAGGTCACACAGCAGCTTAGGGACACTTCTATGACATTTTCTGGGAGGGGGCGAGGGGCAAAGTCCGTGAAAACTATCGAAAATTCCAGGCTATGCACCTTGCACCTTGTGTTCGAATCTCTGCAGCAGGCACATTGACCCAACGATCGGCCACATAGTCTTAATGGAGCTCGACATTCGACCAAGCACTGCTTTGGGAAACGTGACCTTCTGTCCTCACTAGATCAAGCTGTGAGAGCAGAGCTGCGAACTCTACAGGTTCCAGCTGCTTCCCTGCTCCTGCTGAGACACCTCTCAGGCCCTGCCTCTTCATGCACTTAGCTCCACTTCCCTCTGAGAAATGGCAAAGGGATTTTATGCTGCTTTCAAGGACTAAAATAGCTCCCTAATGGCAGCGGCAGAGGAGCACGGGGCAGACCTCGCCTGGGGCTGTGGTCAGGCTTCACAAGTACTTGAGGCAACAAGAGAAAGACAACACTTTAACAGGAAACAAATAAAAGATATCACAAGACCAAATTCATGCACATACCCAGCTGTTACCTAAATGAAGCGTAGGCGTAGCGGGTGGGGTGTGCGCAGGGTGAGATATGGAACTAAGCACAGATAGTAGTGGGCCTGCCGTGCCGATCTACATAGATGGAAAAGTCCTGCCAATTGACGGGCAGTGGTTTTTAACATTCTAATTCTGTGTTTCGTAAGTGCTTCCTTGCTGTAGGATGTCTGGCCCGCTACTTTACAGTAGGCAGGTCGTGCACTGTTTGAAAGAAGCAAGCTGGACTTGGTTAGTGCTCTACATTTTGAGGTGAATTTGTAACTGAGATTGGGACAAGCATAGTAATGAAATGGAACGTAAATAATATTGATGAAGTGAATGTCCTTACAAGCCCAGTGAGAATTGGGATCCCTGAGGAAGTCCAGTTGTAAGGACGAAACGCGTTGGGTGAAATATGTTCTTATAAAAACTTCAGGGTGAGCGGGTCACGATTCTTAAGAAAATAACTTGCAGAAGTTATGCCCACTTCTATGGCCCCCCAATATGGCAGCACCCCAGTACTGTGTATTTTGCACAAAGAGCAGGGATCTCTTTATATGCTCATTTAATTGGGGAATTTACAGTTCAGTGTGGATCTCTGATACATTTGTAGTGATATTTAGATCACGTTTGCAGCTCTACTTGCATCTTAAGGACAGCATAGTTTTATCGTCTTCTGAAATAAATGTAGGAATATTCACATAAACAATGGAGTAAGTAAACCAAGCATCACTGCTGGGAATGTGGACAAACCATGACCCTCAAACCTCTACAGCGCCAGAGAAGACGAACTCGCACCAGGTCAGGAAAATATGGACAGAATTTCAGAACCTATCGATTGCGCATTTAAAGTATCAAAACAATTACCAACAAAATTCCCAAATACAACACGTTTAGAGTAGAAAGAGCATTAATTATAATATATGGCCTGGGACTCATTTCAGAGTAAACCCCCAAAGCACTGCCAGGACTTCTTATAACTTCATATGCCATGGGGACTTCCTGGAACCCCACAGCAATAGGAACATTTGTGTAAGCAGCATTATGCACCATCGAAATTGGACATTTTTTGCATAAATTAAAGTCGAAGCACACCCCTATGCAGACCAGATAACCTGTCCTATGGGCTCAAGAAAGAGGACCCAATTATGCCTTTTCGCCAACCTTTGAAGGGCCTTCGACTCAATATGGCACAGTGGTGTTTCTAAAATTAATACAAAATGGTGTGAAGAGAAAAGGTGCATATTATACACATATGAACGCACCCACAGACAGAAAACTGTGGAATGAAATAACACAAGAAGGTCGAACACCCACACATATCTAACAATACACTTGTCTGCCTCAGAGTGCCTGGTCAAAAGGGCTCCTGAAAATTGTGACCCCCGTGCAGACACCTGTTTACACAGAGTCACAAATATAAATTGCACCCTTTAACCAGGGCCAGTGGAATTATGCGGCAGGGGAACACCAAACTATGCATCAGGGTTTACTAAATCATGCGGCAATAAAAGGCAAATTATGCGGCATAATACATTTTTGTACACTATTGCTTCATTATTTTGCCATCTTTACTCATTGTAATATTGTCTGGGCAAAGATGTCACCTTGTTAGCACCAGTTTAACAACAAAATACTGAAATAAGTATCTGAAAGATGACTATATAACATTTGCGAAGGAGTTTCCGCTATGTGCAAACAGGTTACCGTGTTTTTAGAAACTTTTGATACGTTTGAGCTGGAAACAATTTTTTATTTGTTAAAATCTTCCGATTATGCATCAGATAATGGAATATGTGGCAAATCCGTAATTATGTGGGGAAAAAACAGAATCGCGTAATTCCAGTGGCCCTCTCTTTCACAGGTACAATAAAGATTGCACCCTTGTTAAATTCTGGCACGTGAAACCTGCCGGAAGTTAATGAGGGAGAAAAGCCTGATTATTATCAGAACATTCGCTCAGCACCAAAACCAGCATGTTATAGCCAATTACTTAGAAAAAACCCTGAGTAGGTGTTGTTTATTGAACCTGATACATTTGGAGTTTATCTGGGGTGATATATACTGACTACCCATCTCCGGCACTCGGGTGAAGGCCGATAAAATAGCCCACAACAGCAGCACCCCACATTATCTCCGTAGTTCAACACACAAAAGAACTCAAAACACTGCCAGTCCAGATACAGACTACCCGGGCTCACCAACAGCACCCTCTACCTCCAGCTAGCACAGCACATACAAACGTATCTGGCAGTGCACAATGCATATAAATCACACCCAGCAAACTTACAGCACAACTAAATACCACCAGCAAAACCTCTACTAAATCTCATTGCTGCCTCCAATTGACATCTAGGGAACAACTCCAGATGCCAATCTATAGAACAAACCGAAAGCCAGGGCGAGAAAATGCCAAACCCCACCGCCAGACAGCAATGGAGACTCAAGCATGGTGAGCCCAATTCTCAAACAAAGTCGTAAAATTGTACCAAATATTGTAACCTTTCAAGACTGTACATTTACACCTTTCCAAAACACTGCATTCGTTATGAGAAGTTTGCCCTGAAACATTAACGGTACTCCTGGAATAATTATGCAAATTCAGTTTTTGTATGAATATTGACAGGTGCACTAATGCACTTATCGACTTTTTAAAAATGATTTCCTCTTGGGAAAACATTTTGCCACGTGAGAAACCCCCTTCATGTAAACCCATACCATATTTGAAGAACCCCTTCATATAAACCCATACAATATTTGAAGATACCCCTTTATGTAAACCTATATTCGAAGAAACAGTTTCATGTAAACCTATATTTGAAGAAACCCCTTCATGTAAACCTATATTTGAAGAAACCCCTTCATGGAAACCTATATTTGAAGAAACCCCTTCATGGAAACCCATACCGTATTTGAAGAACCCCATCATATAAACCCATACAATATTTGAAGAAACCCCTTGATGTAAACCTATATTCGAAGAAACACTTTCATGTAAACCTATATTTGAAGAAACCCCTTCATGGAAACCCATACCGTATTTGAAGAACCCCTTCATATAAACCCATACAATATTTGAAGAAACCCCTTCATGTAAACCTATATTTGAAGAAACCCCTTCATGTAAACCTATATTTGAAGAAACCCCTTCATGTACACCCATACTATATTTGAAGAAACCCCTTCATGTAAACCAATACCATATTTGAAGAAACCCCTTCATGTAAACCCATTCTATATTTGAGGAAAAACCCCTTCATGTAAACCCTTCATGTAAACCCATGCTACATTTGAAGAAACCCCTTCATGTAAACCCATTCTATGTTTGAAGCAACCCCTTCATGTAAACCCATGATATGTTTGAAGCAACCCCTTCATGTAAACCCATGCTATGTTTGAAGCAACCCCTTCATGTAAACCCATGCTATAGTTGAGGAAACCCCTTCATGTAAACCCATGCCATATTTGAAGAAACCCCTTCATGTAAACCCATACCATATTTGAAGAAACCCCTTCATGTAAACCCATGCTATATTTGAGGAAACCCCTTCATGTAAACCCTTCATGTAAACCCATGCTATATTTGAAGAAACCCCTTCATGTAAACCCATACCGTATTTGCAGAAACCCCTTCATGTAAACCCGGTCTATATTTGAAGAAACCCCTTCATGTAAACCCATGCCATATTTGTAGAAACCCCTTCATGTAAACCCGTTCTATATTTGAAGAAACCCCTTCATGTAAACCCATGCCATATTTGAAGAAACCCCTTCATGTAAACCCGTTCTATATTTGCAGAAACCCTTTCACGTAAACCCATACCGTCTTTGCAGAAACCCCTATAGGTAAACCCATGCCATATTTGTAGAAACCCCTTCATGTAAACCCGTTCTATATTTGAAGAAACCCCTTCATGTAAACCCATGCCATATTTGAAGAAACCCCTTCATGTAAACCCGTTCTATATTTGCAGAAACCCTTTCACGTAAACCCATGCCATATTTGCAGAAACCCCTATAGGTAAACCCATGCCATATTTGTGGACGTGCCGACCCCTTTCCCATCTTGGATTTACTCCAACCCTGTTCAGTAGAACATGTATGGCCTTTAAAGGGTTGGAAGGGGTTTCAGAGGAGTCTGTGACTCCCCGGTAATGTGCACGTTTATGGATTAGTGCACACTCAGGGCATTGCATCCCTGGAGCAGTCAGATCTGCCCCACACCACACCTCTCTTAGTGGATTCAATTACACACACTCTTTGTGTAAGTAAATACTTTACGAGTACAAACCCTACTTTGTGTAGTAAAAAAGTGCCTTTGTTCTCACAAAAAGGCCATTTGAGTGTTTGAACTTAAACGTCTCCGTTCGAATGTGCCCGCTGAGAGCCCAATTCAGCCACTCAGACCACCTGAACGACACACATGAATAACGGCCCTGAGTAGAGCGAGCAGATGCAACGGTGAACCTGTCAGCAGGTCTGTGCATGGAGGGACTGACATCCACGGAGCACAGGAGAGTTCACTTTACACCTTGAGGCACAATGGGGAATGTTGCAAGGGGGGTGAGTACTGCCTTGAATCCTGAATTGGTGGAGCAGGCACAGGTCCCTACAATTTGTTTATTTTGGTGTGAGACTCCTGCTGACAGCCTCTCTATAACATGCCCCGGCCTTGCAGGGCTGGTGTGCAGCCTGTTATTTTCTTGTACGTACGTAATACCTGAAAAAGAGGGCATACCAAAGGGTTAAATCTTTTTCTATAACTGAGCTAATAATAAGCTACATGCAATATCATACTGCAGGTATTGCAATGTGTCAGGTGTGTAAACATGTCACTATTTCCGAATGTATTGGAACTCAGTTGTCCGACGTCTGAAGGATGGAAGGCTGAGCTGGCCCTCCCCGCTTGTGATCTCCAGGTCACACCAGCAGATGTCAGCAGCGAGCATTTAACTCAATGAGCTCTCCTGCTACAATAACTACAGGGCACAAATGACCTCTAGCCAGAAATATAAATATATATAAATCTGTACACTTCTTATAACACACTGTGTAGACCAACAATTATCTTTATTACTGGTCTCAAGTTGCATCCTGATTTAATCAACTAGTTAGCGTATACAAAAAATAAAATAAAATAAATATAAACAGACAAAGAACGTGAAAAGAACACTTCTGATTTCCAGTTATTTAAGTTGAATGTATATGACGCCTGCTGTATTCATGGTGAACATATTGCATTTTGTATTTACATTAAGAGTTTTGCGTCAGTCTCCTTCAGCTATTACCTTATTTTGCTTAGGAATCTCCATCTATTAGCCTGCTACATTGTCAATCATATCTTGGATTAGCCTAAAATGGTATTTTGGTTTCACGGTTTCTTTGTATTTGTTGTGCAATTGATTGCTTAAGCACGTCCTCTTCCTTCCATGAGGGAGTGTTTGACAGTCTGAGAATGTCTCAGTTCTCGCACCCCAGCTAATTATGAACATAGCAGCCATCTTGGAATGGTATTCTAGGTATTCGATTGTGTTACCTTTTCAATATGACCACCATTGTTTTCCTTGGTTGGGGGTCGTCGCATCTACACTAGAAGGAAGAACTAAAGGGAGCATTTGCAAAATAGAGTCTCCCAAAAATAAAAGTTTTTTCGCTGTACCATACATTTTTCAGATACGTATGTCTGCACTTGTTCTCCGGTATGTAAAGAAGCACTGACAAAGTTGATATCATGCAGCACAAACGTCGCCCCTATTCTTTTTGCCTATACATTGAAAGGCTGGTTTCAGTAAATACTGGTGTATTGTAAGAAATTACGTTTTAGTGTTGACGTTTTGAGTCCTTACGGTGTTTTTTCACGTCATTCATATGACAAAATGCTTTCCCCAAGTCCATTTGAGAAATGTTCACATTGTTTAGCAATGAACGATAGTGAATAACATGAAACTACAGGAAAAAGTGAGGTTGCGATTGGATTCGCGAGCCACCTTGGTGGAGCTCACAAGGAACAGTCAATGCCCGCTTCACAGCAAAGTGCACACGTCACCACCCTCTCCCAACTCAAGCTAAGGCAGAGGTCTTCAAACTTTTGGATGCCGAGACCCCCCTGTCAACATTTTGAGGCGTAAGGACCCCCTCCTGACAAAAATGTCTAAACCTGTTGACTAAATTGCGTGGGATGAAAATGTAAATGAGGTTATGTGATGCCGCGTATTTTGGGATAGCATTGCTTCATTATTTTGATATTTGTTACACACAGTAACGCTGAGGAAAGATTTCACCCAATCAGTACCCATTTATAACCAAAATACAGCAATTATCATCAGAAAGATTTCAAGTCAACCTTTGTGAAGGGCCTTCCACTCTGCAGCAATACGTGCTGCCACATTAGAAGCTCACCTGGCCCTGACCGGAAGAAGCAGGGGTCCCTTAAAACCCTGGCGGTTTTGTGTAGAGTTAAGCCTTTTACCCATGCAGCTTTCCTCTCACCCCCTCCCTTCCATCCCTCTCTCCTCTCCTAACCCCGGATCCCTCTCTCACTTTGCAGGTCATTTTCTTTCACCCCTTTTTACAACTTCTGAACTCTCCCCATTCAACCTCTCACTTCACCTTTAATCACCTCTTGCCATTCTGTCCTTTCACTGCCCTCATCTCTAACAGTCTCTCACATTTATCTCATGGCCTCTCTGGCCCTGTCACCTCCCGTGCCCCTCAGCACTTCTCATTCACCTCGTCTCTTCATTCAAATTTTTGGTCTATTTGTATCTTACACCTCTCCAGTCCCCCCATTCCTCTTTCACATCTCCCCTTTGTTCTAACAGAAGCCCTCACCTTTGGATCACACTCACTTCTTGCGTGTCCACACTTCTCTTCGGCAATTCACATTTCTCCTCATCCCTGACCTCTTCAATCAAATTCTCTCACCCCCTTGCTGTCCTCTCTCATTTTGGGTGCGGATGCAAGTTCAGAATGGGATGAATGAATGTATGATTACTGATGGGCTTGTTTGAGTGAGTTGCATATTGAGTAGTGAGGGGGACAGGTGAGTGAAGTGTCACATGAGTGCAGGATGAGTAGTGTACTCGTGTGACTGCAGGTTGAGGTATAGTGTGAGCAGGACAAGTGCATTTTGAGAGCAGAGTGATCACTGTGAGTGCAGGGTGAGCGGGTGAATGGTGCAAGTGCATGGTGATCAGTGTGAGTGCATTGTGATCACTGTGAGTGCAAGGTGAGCGGGTGAATGGTGCAAGTACATGGTGATCAGTGTGAGTGCATTGTGATCACTGTGAGTGCAAGGTGAGCGGGTGAATGGTGCAAGTGCATGGTGATCAGTGTGAGTGCATTGTGATCACTGTGAGTGCAAGGTGAGCGGGTGAATGGTGCAAGTGCATGGTGATCAGTGTGAGTGCATTGTGATCGCTGTGGGTGCAGGGTGAGCGTGACAATAAATGGCGAGAATAAGGAATGAGTTGTCTGAATGCAGGGTGCATTCCCAGACCCATGAAGTAACTCAGCATGTTATTGACGGGGGCGTAGACTTTAAGATCTAAGTTAAACTATTGCCGCATTAATCGGGGATCGAGGGTGAAGGAAATAAATAATGTGCTGATCCTGCAACAAACTTCCAGTCCTATGGATAGGGTTACCATCAGATTATTTTGATGGCCCAGTCGGTACAAAAAAAAGCTGTCACCTAAAGCGGTATTTTCAGCGCTTATCTGTGCATACTTCCCAGGGCCGGCATTAGTGCTGGTGGTGCCCTGTGCGACAATGTTTGTTGGTGCCCCCCCAATGACCACCCCCACCACGGATTCTCTCACTAGCACCCTTTAACAGTGACCAAGTCTCCATAACCCCACACTCTCAGATGCATTGAATTAGTTATATAGTGCCACTCATACCAGTGTAGGGTGTCCGAGCACTTTGCATCACACACACATTACACAGAGACAATCAATCATACGTGTGTAAATCAGTGTATAGGAAATGTTACATAAGCCAAAGGACTAAAAGTATAGGAGTCACATGTCATCCATACTGGTAGGCAGTATAGTTCAGGAGTGCTTGGTGTGGAGAAGCACAAACTCAGAGTCGAAAAAGAAACAGCATAGTTGGGAGTTTCCTTTAATAATAAGAATTGATTTCTAGCCAAATTAACCCTTTTTGCAACATTAATCAATGGTCTAATAATGTATTCTTTGTAGTGTGCATGCTGTTCTAGGATGAAAGTTAATAGCTCACTATTCTCTATTCGGACTTTAAGTTATAAATTGGAAGTAACAAAGGGATGTCTCTTTTGAAAGCAGTAACCTGCTAATCTCTTCACATCATACGCACTCTGTAATCTACTTGGTACACGTTCTTTGCAGCAGGCATATTAACCCTCTGCACTAACTTCACCTAAGTCCAAACCTCAACTATACAACATTCTGATCTCTCTCCAGGAAGATAATTAATCACACAAGTTATCTTGACATTTATGTGAGGCCTGGTCATTGCCGGGGAAAGAAACAATAAACTTTCACACACGGCGCCCCCAGAAAGCCAACTTTGTATTCCTTTCCATGAAATGCATTCTCACACTACGGCAGTGAATGTAAAATCCAAATGTAAGGAATAGGCACAGTGGGGACCCAGGGGGTACTGGAACCAGCAAAAAAACCTAAGCCTCTGTAAGCAGTTTACAAAGGCATGTTAAAATGCAAATGGTCTTTAAAGACCTGTGAAAAACACGGGGGTGCCGGAGATAGGAATCCAGACACTGCGCAGCTGAGCCCCCAGCAGCTCAAGTTTCACTGCAGCAGCCCGGGCTGAGACACAGGAGGGGGGGGGGGGGGGGGAAGTGTGGGGGGATGCTGAAGCCCTTGGGCCTGGGCAGAAGTGTGACTGGGAAGGCGCGACCCCCTTTGCATCACTCCACGGCCCCCCTGGGGGTCGCGCCCCACAGTTTGAAGACCCCTGAGCTAAGGTGAACGGGCAGCCGCTTCCTGAAAACAAAAGCTGTTTGCCACCCACTCCACTTGTAATCCAGTTGAAGTAATGTTTCAGTCCTGGGCTTTTATTTGACAATACAATGCATCTTGGGAGTTGTAGTCCTGGTTACGTCCGATTTGACTATCAGACAAAAGTTCTAGATTACAATGATTTGAAGATGTAAAACTCAACTGGAACACTGTGCTGCTTGTGAGGTGAAGGCATCTATTATTTAGTGCGTCGCTCGAAGGAGAAGACGCAGAATGGAATACAAGTAGGGTCACGCGCGACATTGGCTGCGTGTCACGCATGACACAGCCTGCTCGTCACAGAGGACAGAGCCTGCGAGTTAATACAACAGCCCTTGAATAAAGTGCACTTGTGAGCAAGAGAATCCATTTTACACGCCTCACCTGAAAGGTTAATTAAATCAAATATGCAAAAGATGATAATAGTTGCACATAATAAACACTCCCAGAACTCTCGGCGGTAATGGCATATCATTAAAGCCCTTTTCGACACTCTATTTATAATTACGACTTTAAAGACTTCCAGTCAATCAGTGAACGCCGCATCCAAGCAGACGACCCTGCTAGGTTTATTTATACAATTCACAGTGTATCTTCGCGTATTAGACAATAAAAATACACCATTTGCCGACTACTAGATGCAGTTCAATAAATCAAGTGAACAACATGCACCAGCTTTCAATAAATCAAGTGAACAACGCGCACCAGCGTTTCCATAGGGTGTTCCACTGATGAACTGAGCCAATAGCAAATAAGTGTTTATGCTCCGAGAATTGAAGAGCTGAGACTACAACAGGCCACTAATATCGGTGTCTCTGATGAGTCACTAGGGCTCTGGCCACACCCACCAGCGAACACAAATCTGTATGGACTGCTTACTATTGGAGATCATTTACAAACATTTGAATTTGTTAATAGAGCACAGCAGTAAGACAAACTTTATCAAAATAAATAGCTCTCTCATCCTTGGATGGGGTTCCCAGGGCCTACTAAGGCTGGGGGGGGGGAGGGCGGCATGCGCCCGCCGCTGCCCACATGTACTCATCAGCTCTAGGGGGTGGGATCCCCAGGACCATACAAAGGCTCAGGGAGGGGGAGTTATAAAGAGTATTTTTTTTTTCCTACGAATTTGCGGTCCTCCCTGAATCTGCAGCACAATAATAATTTAAAAAAATGTCCCGAGTCCTATGATGGCTGCCGCCCCATTGGTGTTGAAGTAGTTTCAGCTAATCAGATATCCTCATGAGATCTTTCGGCACTCCGGATCCTCCATGGCGTGATATATATAAAGTTTTTGAGCACTGATTGATCAAAAACTACTGAACTGATTTACACCAAATCACCAAAAACACTTTCTGGAACACGATCTAGCTTTCCGCCAGATTTGGTGTAAATCCATTCAGTGGTTTGGGCTGTAGGTGGTCGGTAATGTGTCTGCGGTGAGGGATGTTCAGGAGGAGTCTTGTGGAGGTGTTTTGGATGTTTTTCAGCTTCTTTTGGAGTTTTTGTGTGGTGCCAGCGTACAGTGCGCTGCAGTAGTGGAGTCTGCTGCTGACGAGTATGTGGGGGACTGTTTTCCTTGTCTCAGTGGGCATCTACTTGCAGATCTTTCGGAGCAGGGGGAGTGTGTGGCAGCAGGAGGACGAGACTGTGCTGATCTGGGAGTTCCTTGAGAGCGAGGAGTCCAGGATAATGCTAAGGTTTACCGTGTGTGGTCAGTGGGTGTGTTCCAAGGGCTGCTGGCCAACAGGAGTCAACCCAGGCGGAGGGGTGGGTGCCCAAGATGTGGGCTTTATATATATCACTGAAAAAAACAAAGTTTAAAGGGATGTTATAGTTAGGCTCAGGTTTTACTCCTACCAAACCAGTGAAATTCAGCAGCTATAGTTAGTTAAGCTAACTATAACTTATGCCTCCGCAATGCACTGCTTATGACTTCACATATTACATCACTCATGATATGGTCAGTGACATCAGTGATGACATCATTGATGACATCATCCAGCAAGTGTGAGTATTTTCTAACAGATTACTAGTGTTACACATATACGCTGAGGTACTACAAAAGTTACAATACTATACTTTCTTTACTACTAATGAGTGATACTATTTCTAAGATATATTATGTAAGTGGCTGTGTGACTGTGTGTGACTGGGCATCTGGGTGCCAGTATGAGTGTGTGAGTTGGTGTGAGAGTGTATGGGTGTATAAGTAGGTGTGTGAGTAGCTGTTTGGGTGAGTGAGAAATACTATCAGTGAGTGAGTAGGTGTGTGAGTGGCTATATGGGTGAGCAAGAGGGTGTCTGAATAGCTGTATGAGTGAGTAACTGGCTGTGTAAGTGGCTGTATGGGTGAGTGAGTGGCTGTTTGGTTACATGAATTGGTGTGTGAGTGGCTGTAATGTAGATGAACCATCTGTGTGAATGGATGTTTGGGGTGTGAGTAAATGTGTGAGTGCCTATATGAATGTGTGAATGGGTAAGTAAGTGGCTGTGTGGGTGGGTAAGTATAGGAGTGCTTATACGGGTGAGCGAGTGGCTGTGATAAGAGGCTGTATGGGTGAGTAGCTTTATAGGTGAATAAGTGGGTGTGTGAGTAGCTGTATGGGTAAGAGACTGGTTATATGAGTAGCTCTATGGATGAGTGATTGGTAGTGTGAGCCCTTGTATGGGTCTGTGAATGGGTATGTGAGTGGTTGTGTGAGCATATGAGTGGGTGTATGAGAAGTTGTATAGAGGTGTGAGTGGGTATGTGAGTGCCTCCGAGGATGATGTAATGAGTGATGTCACTGACCACATCATGAGTGATGTAATATGTGAGGTTATTAGCAGTGCACTGCGGGGGAGTAAGTTATAGTTAGCCCAGCTAACTATAACTGTTGAATTTCACTGGTTTTGAATGAGTGGAATCTGAGCCTAATTATAACGTCTGTGTAACCTTTGTTTCTTTCAGTGAATTTCTAAGGTTTATTTAATTCTGTTCCCTAACTATTACATCCCTGTAACGCTTGGCTTTTTCAGCCAATTTCTGAGGTTTTTATTAATGTTGTTTCCTAAGTATAATGTCCCTGTGACCTTTGTTTTTTTTGTCAAGTGAATTTCTAGGTTTTTAAAATTGTATTTCCTAAATGTAACCACAAACCTTTGTCTATTAGTGTGTGAGGGAGTTTATGAGTATCTCAGTAATTCTATGAGTTGGTGTTTGAGTCTCTGAGTGGATCTGTGAGCCAGTGCTAGATCTGTGAGTGGGTGTGTAAATGTTTGAGTCCTCTCTGTTTTTGCCCTCTTCTGGTCTGTTTTGCCTTTCCTGCTGCTGGCTTTTCTTCCTCTGTTTTGCCTTTCCTGCTCACTTCTCTGCCCTCTGTTTGGCCTCTTTCTGCTCAATGCTGACCTTCATTTTGCCTCTTTCTGCTAATTTCTCACTTTTATTTTGCTTCTTGTTTCTGACCTTTATCCTGCCTCTTTCTGTTGGATTCTCACCTTAATTTTGCCTCTTTCTGCGTGTTGCTGACCTTTATTCTGCCTCTTTCTGCTGGTTTCTGATCTTAATTCTGCCTCTTTCTGCTCGTTTCTGACCTTTAGTCTGCCTCTTTCTTCCCCCTTCTAACCTTTATTCTGCGTCTTTCTGCTAGTATCTCAGCTTTATTTTGCCCCTCTCTGTTCGTTGCTGATCATTATTTTGCCTCTTTCTGCTCATTTCTCACCTTCATTTTGCCTCGTTTTGCTTGTTGTTGACCTTTATTCTGCCTCTCTCTGCTCGTGTCTCACCTTTATTTTGTTTTTGCTGCTCATTGCTACCCTTCATTTTGCTTCTTCCCAAAATGGAAAAACCCTCACCCAATCACACACCATACTACTAAAGGCCATATACAGCATGGGGTTGGATGCATGCGGGAGGGTTAGCCCTGTGCCCATTACCCACCACCCACGCCAAAGGCAGTGCATGGCGCTGGTTGTATTATATATTGCTTTTCGTTATAATACCATAGTAATTCATTGGGAAAAAACAAAGGTTACATGGACATTATAGTTAGTTTTGTGTTTTACCCACAAAACACAATAGAAATTCAACAGTTATAGTTATTCTTTTACTTATCTGAAGAAACTATAACTTGTGCTGTTAAGTATCTGTGGACCGCGAGTTATAGTTTCTTAACATATGTATAACTATAACTGCTGAATTCCTATTTTTTTTTTTGTGGTGGTAACACGTCAACCTAATTAGAACACCCGTTTCTTTTGTCTTTTTCAGTGAATAAAAATATTATACATCTATATCTATATCCATCTTGGCTCCGTCCAGAAAAGTTTTGCACTGATCTGTTGAGTGAGGTCAGGGAAAAATGGGTAGGACTCAAAAGTGCAAGGTCTCTAGTTAATTTCCATATCAAACTTTGCTTTCCAATACTGAAGAAATGGATGAATGGAATTACACTAAATTTGTCAACAAATTAGAACTTTAGTCAGAAAGCATGCTCTTTTTTATTTGGTGTAAATATGTTCAGCCGTTTTTGAGAATTAGCATTTAAAGAGGGGCACTGGTAGGGCAATGAGGGCTCAATGTTCAGCAAACATAAGGTATATCTGGACGGTTGCACCTGCCGCAGGGACTTCTGCATGAATTCCGCAGTATGGATGTTTTTAAATGGGAGCATTTTATACATTAGGCCTTTTGGTACCACAATACCTGTGCCGACACATTGGTGCTGATTGATCGTATTGGCTGGCTACAACTATAAACATAATGTTGCGGTTGCCATTACAGGACTCGGGAACTCAGACCCCGTGCACAATCGAGGTTAGCCACCTGTTGTGGATTGGGCCAAACCACTGCAGCACATTGCTGTAGGCTGTGCGCAGAGGGCCGCTGGATACCCGTGTGGAGGGGGGCACCTGCAGAGGGTTGAGCACTCATAAGGTTTGGGCATAGGGCCTGGCTGGCAATCAAGCTCTTCAGCTAACCACCTGCTGCACATAACTGGCACATCCAAAGGCTACACCCCACAATGGCCAACCTGCACCCTACCCGTATCCAGCCGATGGCTGTGCGCATCGAGGTGTTGGCCACCTGTGGTTGGGTTGGACGCAGAGCTTGGCTAGAAGCCAGGCCCTGTGGTCACCCCCCACTGAGCATGACCAAATTCATTTGAGAGGTCATCAATGATGTCATCAATGATGTAATTTAACAGGTTATTAGTGAGGTTACATCTGTAGTCATCAGAAGAGCATGACGGGGCACACGTTATAGTAAGCTCAGTAAACTATAACTGGAGAATTCCAGTACTCTTTTCGCTTTATATGTTAGTTTTTATCTCACTTCAAGACTATCTATAAAGCCCCTTTAACTTTTGTTTTTCCAGTGAATTTATGTTTTAACATAATCTAAGAAGTGTGGCTCAATGGTTAGAGCGGCAGACCCTGATGCAGAGGTCTGGCCCGGACCAGGGTTCAATTCCCACCTCGGCGGGTCTTGGGCTCAATTTCCCAAGACCCGATAATTCTCGCCTCGGTGCCTATTCTAATCATGGGTCCCACTCTGTAACTCTGGGCATTAGCTTGCTTAATCTCCACAACGGCCCCAACAGTGCTGGGGATGCCTGGCTTCACATTGGGGGTGCCCAGGAGTGGGCACTTCACAGGGAAAGGCCAGGAAGGGTTCTACAGCGGTATGTGCACAGCGCCTGAGAGACCCTTTCGGGGGTGTGCGGAGCGCTATATAAATGCACTACATTTACATTACAATAATATTGTAATGTCACTTTAGCCTTTTTTCAGTGTGTTAGTTTAACTATTTATATATATAAATATTTAGTGAGCGAGAAAGAGAAAGAGACCGACTAAACACATATAACTTGCTTACATTTTCATGTCTCTAGGTGCGTGATGCTACTGCCGGTCAGTCAGAAAAGTATAGTCTAATGGATGGGGCTGGTGTGTGGCCAAAAATGACATTGCTTCGTGGTGAAACAAGGTCACCTGTCTCCCATTTGAAAGGCATTTTAAAAACAAACAATTTATTACTATACATTTTAAATTGTAAGAAATAGCTAAAGAATAAAGGCTGTTCTAAAAAAAAATACGCTATAAAAAGTCCTATAGCTGTGTCAGCACAAGGCATGCTGGCAGGCGTGAGATGCTCTGAAGGGACGAGGAATGCACATATTGATGACACCAGCACTGTACATCTCTCTGATTTTGTAATCACTGTCCATGCACATTCCAACCCTCAGACACAACAGAGGCACTTTATGTTATGTCACAATTCTGTGCTGTAGGAAGCAAAGCTTACTTTTCAGGGGAAATCCCTAAAGATGTTATGTTGTTGTATATGCTTTTTGGTCGGTTTCCTGACCTTCCCAAAACTCATACTCACAAGAGGATGAATAGTGAGTTTTATGTAATTACTTTAGTGCCAGGGTTAGGGCAGTAGTTTGCATATGTGTCCCTGGTGAATGAATGATGTTTATAAAGAGTGAACAGCTGCCATAACTAGGGCACCCACTACTGGTGAACATTCTAGTACTTTCATCTTAGTGCATTTGTCCCGATCCTGTATCAGGTTCTGAGACCCAGTGTTTGTGTGATTCTCAACAGCCATGTCCCATTGTGCACCACTGTTTTTCTGTTTCACTGTCCATGTCAGTCTCGCCATGTCCTAATGTGAGTGCCAGTCTCTCTCTGCTCCAATGCCTCTGACTGTAGTGCACTGGCCACCCACTAATGGTGTTGTTCTGACCAGGTTTTCTTTTTCTTATCAGAGTCTCTTTTCCCTTGCCTTTCCTTGTCTGAGTATTTCTCTGATCTGCTGAGTGTATTAGGATCTCCTTGTTCCATTGTGTGCATCAGTATCACTCTAAGTGTGTGTGTGTGTGTGTGCGTGCGTGCGTGTGCGTGCTTGTGTGTGTGTGTACGTACATGTGTATGAGTACCGCTCTAGAACCTTGAGTGTGTAAATAGGTGTGTTATTGGTGATGCCCTAGCGTCTGTGTAAGTCTCTTGCTGGCTCGGTGTCCGCATGCATGACTTCTTGTCCCAGTGCCTCTATCCACATTTCTTTGTTTCAGTGTTTTGCCTCAAACTCTTGCATCCGGTGGTGGTAACGTCCTGCTCCACAGCATACAATATTCCACTCTGGCACCCCTGAAGGGCTTCCTACATGAAGCAGCACATCTCATCCAGGGTCTGAAGGAATATGATCACATCACCCCATCCTGATGGAACTCTATTGGCTCCTGTTGCTGGCCCTTTTCCCTTGTACTCTTGCATCTCGATGGTGGTTTCGTCCTGTCCCATAGCACACAACATTCCACTCTGGCACCCCTGAATGGCTTCCTACATGAAGCAGCACATCTCATCCAGGGTCTGAAGGAATATGATCACATCACCCCATCCTGATGGAACTCTATTGGCTCCTGTTGCTGGCCCTTTTCCCTTGTACTCTTGCATCTCGATGGTGGTTTCGTCCTGTCCCATAGCACACAATATTCCACTCTGGCACCCCTGAAGGGCTTCCTACATGAAGCAGCACATCTCATCCAGGGTGTGAAGGAATATGATCACATCACCCCATCCTGATGGAACTCTATTGGCTCCTGTTGCTGGCCCTTTTCCCTTGTACTCTTGCATCTCGATGGTGGTTTCGTCCTGTCCCATAGCACACAACATTCCACTCTGGCACCCCTGAAGGGCTTCCTACATGAAGCAGCACATCTCATCCAGGGTCTGAAGGAATATGATCACATCACCCCATTCTGATGGAACTCTATTCGCACCCCTTACTTACCTGCACCATCTTCAAACCCAGCCACATCATTTACAGAGCCATCATGACCAACACCCCCGCTTATCTTGCGGACAAGTTCACCATCTCTGATGGTTCTTGGCACACCTGCAGCCAGTACACCATCACACTGCAGACTAGAAAAACAGACAAGATAGCAGGGCTTTTCCATCTATGCACCCCAGATCTAGAACAACATTACTGTATCCACCAGGACCATCCCAATATTATTCCAATTTAGGAAACAAACAATACGCCTCCATGTGTTAACAATCCACAACCCACCTACCTCTCCAACCACTCGTTGCATCCATGCTTGTCTTTGACCCTGTACGGTGCTCCGCTGCCTTTTGGCGCAGTTTGCCTAATAGAAATACCATATGCATGTAAAGACACATTGTGTGTGTTAAGGTCTTCTTGCGCAGTGTGTATATCGGTAGAACTCTTATCGTATATCTCGCTGGGTCATTGTCCATGTGCATGAATTCCTGTTCCAATGCCCCTGTCCACAGATCCTGGGAATGGTCTACATGTTTATCTGGCCCTGTTCACTGTCTGAATGTTTCCCCGATGGAGTGTGCATGTTAGAATTCACTGGTGCCTCTGCCCACATATCCCTGCAACTGCCCATGACTTTTTAAGTCTATGTTCCCTGTCTGAGTGCTTCCCTAATGCAGTGTGTGTTAGGGTGTAAGGCAGCGGGATGTGGTCTAGAACGGATCCATGAGGCCGGATAGCTGTTGGACGATGCCCCGCTGAAGCCATCGGGGAAATTAAAAATTCACGACCAAATGTTGTCATTTTACATATTATTCATGAAATATGTGAGCGTATAAGAATGTCATGGTGGTGGCGCAGGTTATAGGTAGCTCAGTAAATTATATCTTGAGAATTTCAGTGTTTTTTTCGTTTTTACACATTAGTTTTTATCTCATTTCAGACCTAACTGTAGTACCGTTTTAACCTTTGTTTTTCGAGTGAATCTTTTTTCTTAACGTAAACTAATATCTTATTACCATACCTAACTATAATATCTATTATATGATTATAAACTTTAATTCTTTCAGTGAATTTCAGTTGCTTTTTTTATTCCCCTCAGGCAACCTGCCGTCAACAATCACCCTGGAGGCATACGGCCATGCGCAGCAGGAGGTTAGCCGCCGGGCTTGGCTGATGACAAGACCCTGCACCCAACCCCGCTACAGTCGCTAGAACCCCTGCTGTGGCTGCTTTGGCCGACCAAGCCCAGCAGCCAACCACCTATGTGGAGCCAACCCCTGTTGTGCACGGAGGACAACTATGCGTGCCCAACCTGTGCTCGCTTCTCTTTTTTCAGTTGCCGAGATATTTAGGTAGCATACAGAAGAAGGCCTACAGTGGTCCACACCTCATCGGGTTAGATGGAAGGTTTAAGTTTCCTGAGAAGATGGAGCTGGAAGGAGGTGCTTTTAGCAGCTTTGGAGCTGTGTGGTGGCAGGGAGAGGTTTTGGGTGATAGTAAATCTAAGGGATATTGCTTGGGGGAATTGAAGTGCAAGTAATCTTCAGTCTGGAGAGACTGGCTTGCACTTCATGTACAGGGGACTGAGGTCAATGAGAGAACAGCAGGAGGAATTCGTTTTTTGTAAAATTGTGTAAGAGAAAGAATGTGATTTGAAAGATTTTCCATTAACAGGTTTTGGGTAGTAATGTTGAATGTCGGATGATGTTGAGATACATTTTGGTCTCACCAGAGGACTGATGTAATGGAATAACTTTATTGTGAAGCACAGGACAAAGAAAATCCTTTTAAAGGTTGAACAAAGGAGGAGAGATGATGAGAAAGTTATGAGGCACACTCGGCAAACACTCGGCAAAGATACCTCAGTATTTGATGAGAGATGGACCAATCTGGCAGGAGATGCAGACATTGCCCAACCGGTTCTTGCCTAATGTTGAGGCAGAGTATATCACTAGTGCTTAGCTGACACCCCAGACTCTGCCAGACTAACTATTGGCCCTGTTTAGACCCTGGTGCGCCTGCCACCATCGCACCAGAGGGCAGAGGCCATGACCTCCACCACCTCTGCAGAGGTCACAGCTGAGCACTGCAGTCCTCTCTACGGAATCTTGTGCTCTCTGTTCTCTTCAGAGAGTTCGGGACAGCCTGGCAGGGGGTCTCTCTGCTGTGAAAGGAGCGGTCCCCTCTCTGGACCCCGCCCCCTCACAGCAGTGAAGTTTTCCGAAATTGTGCCATGCTAAATGTGCCCCCTCAGCAACATTTCCCAAAGAGGAATCTGTCATTACTGAACAGAAGGTAGATGGTCCCACTATATAGGGCGCTGTATCCCTGGGAGCAGCGGCCATTCAACATTTGTCCTGTCTTATTTCTAAAATGCCTCGCATGCCCTAATTAGGGCGCTATGACCTTCACTGTGACCCAGAGGTCTTGTGGTGGACGGACCTGCTGGTCACGGGTTACTGTTGCAGCAAACAGCGAGGGTCACTGACAACACCCCAGCGTTTTCCACTAAATAGAGCTGGGGAAGTGCAGGTTTGGGGGCGTGGGGGAACCCCCCCTTTACAGCATTTTTCGCACTCCACCAAAACCTTTGTCTTATCTCCAAGCGGTGTTCATAGCTGCTCATAGACAGGGCCACTAGAATTATGTGGCAGGAGAGTGCAACATTATGTGGCATGGCCATGACTGAGTAAATTATGTGGCAAGAAAAGGCAGATTATGCGGCATAATGCAGCACATTTTATAATAGTATTGCTTCATTATTTCATCATTTTCGAATTTAGTAACACTGCCTGGGCTTTGGATGCGCCTCATTAGTACCCGTCTAAAAACCAAATCTAGCAATAAGCAACAGAACGGTGACCAGTCCAGCTTTGCAAAAGACCTTACTACTGTGCCTGTATTTTTAGCACCTTTTGATCCGTTTAAACTAGAAACAACATTTTGTTTGTTAAAATCTGCAGATTATGCGCAGATAATGGATTATGTGTGCAAATGCGGCAAATCTATAAGTATACACAAATCACAGCGTCTGCACAATCGCATAATTCCAGTGACCATGCTCATAGGTAAGCGTGAAGTGTCAGGTATCTGCCCAACAGGTAAGAGGCTATACCCTACTTGACCTTTGCCTATGCAGGGGCTCCTGCACAGACAGAGCAGTGGGGCCTTTACACCCTCCTCTTTCCAGGAGAAAGTTTTGGTGTTAGATTTTGACCCATACATGATGTTCTCATGAGTACTATATAAGTTACTTTAAGTGCGCTTTCTACGTATCCAAATGTTCATTCTATTCAGTGATCCCCATCAGAAAGAGATCAACTATGGTGGAACGGAGGACACATTCTGTAGATAAACAACCGCGGATTACCACCAGGGCTCGAGTCGGGGTACCACGTGGGTGGACGGCGTCCCCCCACTTATTTTACCGGGTTTATACCGGGTGGACGCCGTCCACCCTGCCCAAAAGATGGAGCCGGTACCCGAGCCTGCGCGCGCGCTCAGCACTCACCAAACCTAACCTTCTATTGTCGAGAGAGGGCGAATAGAGCTCTTTAAGTTGTTTCACGTTGATGGAGCCGTTCAGTATGACAGACGGGCGCTCGTGGCCCTATATTAGAAAAGGTCAGTATGAGTTTATGCATTTCAGACGGAGACCGGCAAATTTACTGTGGGCAATAAATACGCACTGAACAAGCGCATCTTTAATTTCCCCGCTCCTTTGAGTGTCAATATGGTGACTAATTCCAACGTAAACATTCTCCTTTGCCCTTTGAACCTGCCCCCATCGCCTTCTAACCTTTGTTAATTAGTGGGGACTCCATCTCGTGACGTCACTTCCGGCTGTGAGGTCACTTCCGGTGACACCACCTAACTTGGAGCGTCCCCCCACTTCTTTTTTTAGGACTTGTGCCCTGATTTCCACCAACATCACTCGTACTAAACACAAAGCCGTAGTCATTGACCCCTATTGTTCGGCGCGCAGTGCGTGCTTCGGCAGCTTTGCTAGGAGATAGCACTGCTGTAAACAATCGGCGCTGAAACCGACATTTATTTCATCGACTCCGGCAGGATGAAAAGCTGACTTGGCTCCACTGATATCCGCAACGGTCACACTTGGAATGTACAGGTAGGCGTACGCAGTTGTCAATTGACTGTCTGAATGGGTGTAGATTACAAGGCTTCTTTCAAATACTAGTACATTCTAAAGAAGACACACACAGCCCTTAGAGGCCCTACTTCCTTAGCTCTTTACACCCAGAAATATCACAGAGACATATTAGCAGAAAACAGTGTCAGTACTCAATGTGATAAACGCAAATTTCCTGGACAATGTAATACATAAAAGTAGACACAAGGTGGCAGTATAACAACATACATTTTCACAGCTGAGAGAAGAAATGCCCATTTCACATCGGAACCTCCCCACTCATTTGACAACAAATGCGGGATGGTAGGTGAACAGGTGTATACACTGCTTATGGCAAGTGAGCAGAAATTATGATATAAAGCAGCAGATCTATTTATTCTACGGCTGCCATAGCAAAGTAATATATCAGGGTAAAATTACTATTGGCAATCTAGTACAAAAATGAAAGATGTATTTGGGTGCAGTTGCTAATTTTCTTTCTCCTGTTAAGACATCCCTCTGCAAAGCTGCCAGCACTAATGTTTTATTCATACGCTCTCTTTATCTCATCCTGTAGGCCTTCCAATTCCTCGTGTCTCCCACCCAGTGGTTTGGGTGGGTGGGTCTATAACGGGGATGGGGTGGGATCTCTAAAAGGGGTGTGGCCAAGGTAGGGTAATCATTTCCAGGAGGTGTGGCTTATGTAATTCAAGGCGTGGCTTCAAACATGTGAACTCAAGCGTTGTGCTTGATACAGCTGGCACCTGAGCAGTATTTGAGAGCCTTTCTGTGATTTGTCCTTTATGTACTCAGACACATAACACCACAACAGACACCTGCCCTAAACAGGTCAGGCCTATGGGAGTTGCTAATGCTTAGAGCAGTATCAACTAAATGAGCAACAACAAAGACTTTCTTGTGAATAATTAGGACTGAAAATGTTTCAAATCCGAAAATGGAAGCTGCAAATATAAGTTTACTAAGGCCTGAGGCAGGGGTAGTGGTCATCCGAGTGTCTCATTCACTCATGTTCTCATTTCCTTCCACCACAGCACCACCTTTTCACTTTCTCCTTTGCTTGTATTTATTCTCATCTACTCCACTCAATCAGCGCCCCCACAAACGCAAACCAGCGCCCCCACAAACGCAATTCAACCACTCACGTGAAACCAGAGCATTTTCTATTCCTTCACTGCTGTCAATATTTGGACATCCGTATCACTCCTCCACGCACTCTTTCATCAAATCACAAGTACAGTTGGCACATATGGGGCCATCGCACTGTGCGCTCTGCAGAGAGGCCTAGGATTGAATGTGTATCAAGTCTGAACACCTTAATGACACACTCATAGGCCCTGTGTGATACTTGTGCTGCCTTCAACCCCAGTTCTGGAGCTCTCAACTGCGCCATCATTAATACCCACCCACAAAGTAAACTCGTCCAGACACCCAGAGGCCACTCAGTTCACAGCACCAACTATGAAGAGTCACATGTAGCACAAAAAAAATAATCCGAAACACAATATTTAGAAAAAGCAAACATTTTTAGATTATGCAAGATGGAGTAAAACATATTAATAACAAGATTGGCAAAGCCAATAGATTGCGCCTATACGAGATCTATTGGCCTTGATAATGTTTTTTTTACATGTTACACAGCACCACAAGCCAGCGTTGACTGCATCATAGCAATTTGTTTTCTTTTTGCTTTAAGCCATGTTGCACAGCAGCATGTGTGCAACATGTAATAAACATTGACAAAGCCAATAGATCTCACTTGGGCAAATGCTTTGCTAATGCTTGTTTTTACTCACTATAGCATGGGGTGTTTTACTATCTGCTTCCTTCCCCCTGAGATTCTATCAAGAAATAGTTACAGTCTAAAGACAAACAAATTTATAGGGTGAAATATGTCAGTCAGCAATAAACACCTGAACAGCAGATCTGCTTCTAGACAACATGGCTAAAAGACATTTACATTGACAAGGCCAATGGCTCAGGCATCGGCGAGATCTCCTGGTGCACGTGCATCTCCAAGAAACTGTGCACTTCAACTGAATTTCCCTTAATCTCCACGTGCCTTCAAAAATGAATATGTCCTTGTGTAAAGGAAACTGCACTAATGTAAAGGGCTCCAAAACCTTCGGGTGGTGCAGTGGCCAAACACGCTTAATCAGAAAGAAAAAAGTAGTGCCCATAAAGGAAGAGGAAAAGTTCAAAGGGGGTACTTGGGTCAAGCTCCACTGATAAGAAAACACACAAAGAGAAAGACAAACAGAACAGTAAATAGCGTGCTCCAACCAACAGCAGGCAAGGAAAACAGACTGACAAGCATACGAACAAATGGAAAGTAAGGGCGCAATGTAAGCCCCTTTTAAGATTTTTTTTGTTAAAAATAAAACAGCCTTTGCAAGCTCAGCGCAAGTGCTGTGTAGGAAAAACCTAACAACTGGGACTGCCTTTAAAATGAATTCTCTTAAGTGTTTTACAGTCATTGTTGAGAAAAGATAAATGTTTTTGTCTGTTAATCTTAAGGACATGAATTTAGGAACCTGATTAAAAATCAGTTTTTAATTAGAGCCCAGTCTCAGACCCAGCAGGACCTGCTCCTTTTAAAACCTCATAGATATGATTTCTCTATCGCCATATTTTCCCTACATATCTTTCTCTGCCCGTTTTTCTTTCTTCCCTATGCTTCCCTTTCATCCCTCTCTCCCCAAAGCAAATACCTTTCTCTCTTTTCAATTCTCTCATACCTATAAATATCTTTCCCTGCCTCTTACCTATGTTTCTAGTCCCTGCTTTCTGTCTCACCTACTCCCTACTTTATCACCCTATTCCACCCCATGCTCTTTCCCATCTCCTGTTTACTCTTTCTTCAGCCCTCCCCCACCTGTCTCTGTCGCTTTACTTTTCTATTGTCTTCTTTCTTTCTCTGCCGTTTTTATCTCTATTACTCTTCCCCTTCTATCTCCCTTGGTTTAGAGCATCTATTTGTTTCGCCAAATGATTGCTCTAAAATTTCTAAACTAGAGATTAAAACTCGTTTTCTTACATAAAGGGCAAACGAAAGATTGAAAACCAACTGTTTAAAAGTATCAGTAACATTTTATTTAGAGGGACCGATAGTCCAGGAAGGAATATCCCCATATTTATTTATGGTGACAAATTTACATCACAGATTGCATTCACTTAGGTTTCGAGTACATTTTATCCCTTGCATGCTGGCTCATCCATCAGGAAATTTTTCTATTCATGATCTCCCCTCCTTTCCCGGTGATGGTATTTCCGCTCAATCAATTTGGCAAATTTTATGTGAAACATTGCAAAAGGTTCATATTGCCTCTTACGCGTAAACATAATTTTACACAATGCCGCATAGGAATGTACATTTTACAATCACTGTCTGATCCCCTTGTTTGTTACTCCGTGGAGTATTTTTTATCCTTATCATGGAAAACTACGCGATTGTACAACACTCAAGAACGAATTGTATGTGATGTCTTTTAGTAACTGCTTTCAATCCGTTTCTTAGTCATTCCGACCGTCCTGTATGTTTTTAATGGATGGTTTTACTTGATCTCTTAAAACTTGTGTACGAGGATGGATGTTTTGATTCTGTGAATCTTTACTTTTATGATCTTAGAACATAAGTATTGAATAAAGTGAATTGACTGACTGGCGTCGAGCCGGACATTCGGTGCTAAAAAGCAAAGAATACACTTCAAAGTGAACTTTAATCATCCAATGTCCGGATTTTGGGCTGAGATCTAAACATGTCCTTCTTAGATATTCTACATAGTGGTAGAGGTAGCTTGTCCCCGGCAGAAGTGGCCAAATAGAGGGAAGATTGGCCTCCACAAGTGGCAATCGTGAGCCTAGGGATTCTCAAAAGCAGGGCTTCCAATGACCTCAATGATCTTGGCGGATAGTAGTGACCAAGCCTGTTGATCAAGTAACAATCGGTGGTCTTACAGAAGGCAAGATGGACAGTAACAAATGCTCCAGGTGAGACATCAAATTCAAAGTCACCTGCTGCAGAGGGGGCTAGGAGTAAACAGAAGCAGGCTTTTGGTGTTATCAGAATTAGGGGAAGTATATTTTCAACAAGTGGGAGCATGTGCCGCACGAGGACAGTGCGGTAACAAATAACTCCTAAACATATAGTAGCATTGAGTGGTTGAGTAATCAGTAGGTTGCAGACAAGAAAACAGGCGGTGTACACACACTGCGCATATACACACATGCAGGAAGCTTTGAGTGTTTATTGTAACCTTGGACATAGACGCAGCTCTTCTCTCAGTGCATGTCCAGCTGTTTACGGAACAACCCCAAATACAGAACACAGAATGTTACAGAATACGCAACATAGAATGTATATACTTAAACCCACAATAATAATATTATCCACAGAACAGTACAGTACAGGCAGCACCTGTTTGTGCATGAAGCTTGAGAATTGTTCTCTCCGGTGAAAGTTTGTAAATAAAGGTGGATCATTTATTTATTAGATCAGCAAGTTTGAAGGTTTAAGTAACAAAGAAGTGGAGCAAACAGCAAGAGCTCCAAGCAGGCGTTCCCTAAACAGTAGTGAGCACAAATTTTCACCCCATCATACACATTTGGTTTCCACTCCTTGTAAGGTTTTACCTTACCTATTGACTCCGAGTTATGAATGGTGCCTCTTTTTCCAATCATGGTTCATCCTAATCCATCTACAAGATTGAAAACTTCTTTCCTGGTGACTTCAGCCCATTAGAGGTCCCAATAGGTCCTCAGCTAATTCTTGAGGTAGACCTCCAGGCGGCCTCTATTCTGGTTTCTTTTTCTGATCTGCACAGCGCTAAGACACCTCCGGGTATTGCCAGCTTCATAGAATTACCTCATTCATTCGTTAGAGATCAGATAACCACAAAATCAAAGTCAGGAGACCCTGATTTTTTAACCTTGCCTCATCCCATGACCTCACCTCCAGAAACCCTGAAACCACCTAGGAAATGAACTTGAATTCATCTTATCCACCCCCGCCCCCACCTCTCTTTAGCCTTTGACCACTCTCACTTGACCTAACATTAGGGAATAGCTTTAGATATCACTTTATAACAACATACACCTTCAGTCTTTCAAAGCGACACACACAATCGATGGATAGCTGAAAGAATACTCCCTCAACTCTTTTGAGCAGACCGCGTCCTCTCTACATCTCAGTCCAGAAGATGGTGTTAATGGCCACATTAGAGCTGTAGTAGAGTCTGATTCCCCCTTTGATATTCCTTCAAAACCTCCCCCACACATGAGCTGCTAAATATCAGCCACTCCTTGGAATGTATATAATCTAATAACAATCCTCTGCCCTTCTCTCTCATGAAATACCCCTAATTAACAGCCCCTGTGTACTGCTACATATAGCAAACCAATTTCTTCAGTTGCTAAGGCAGATCAGAAGCACAATACGTCACACAGACCTGTTTACTTACTGCAGGTCCAGTGCCGTAACACACGTAACTAATAACACCACGGACAGAGATTGGTAATACTTTAATTAGAAATACTGAAAAATAAATAATTTTCCATATCATAAAGAACATAAGTCTATGACAGGTGTTTTGTATTTATAGATCCATTTCATATACTGTGATATATATTTTCGACAAGCAATACCGACCAAGCACAAATGTGGATGACTGACTAAATGCAGTGTTTGATCATTTGCCCGCCCAGGGGCATCTGGCACAGTCTTGCTGCCTTTCACTACAATCCACGGCCATGCTTCAACCTTGCACTTGTAAAACTGGACAACAATATATGTGTTGGATCTTATGGTGCTAAGCACGCTTTTTACAAAACGGAATGAGGGTCCCATAAGAGCGGTCTCCCACAACTCATGGTGCAATCAATTCGAAGAACGTTTACTATTCTGATGAATGTGTCGTTACCTGTGGTGTGGCCGTGAAAATTGACCTCCGGCCCGTGGTCACAATAACATTCCGGTACCACACCACAACTCATTGGCTCTGAGTGCCATTGGATATAATACACTTGTAATATGACGGATGGGAAATCCGTTTATGACTGAGTGACCTGTCGGCCGAACTTTTCAGCAGTAGCAGTTATTTACACGTCTTCTTTTGTAAGAATATGACCTTCTAGTTAATGCATAGAAATGTATTGATTCTTACACTTGTGTCCAACTATTACTAAGAAATGTATTGAATGTGACACTTGTGTCCAACTATTACTTCTAGTTAATGAGTAGCAATGTTTAGCTCTTGCATCACTGTAGGGATATTTTTCTGTTCCCAGTCGGATATTTTTTAGGGCAAAAAGAACAATTGATGGACAGAATGCAGAACAATGTCATACATTCACCCCAGTACAGAGATCTGGGCCTAAATCCATCGTTTTTTTGTTTACCATGCCATTGCAGTTTGGACCCAGTCATATGCAAATCAGTCTTGACCCTGTGCCTCATGGGAACAGTCCAACCCGAACTGCCAGGCATATTTTTAGTGACAGATTATCAAAAACCCATGATCCAAGACGTGAAAGAGTACAGGGAGGGAAGCAGAGCGAATTCTCCACGTCATTCGTGTTGCAGATATACAAACCTGGAACCTGAACTGATCTCAGTTATGTTATGTTATGTTATGTTAAATGGGACTTTTATAGCGCAACGGCTACTCCAAAGGAGTGTCCCGGCGCTTTTGTGCTCCAGACCAAAGAAAGAGCTGGAAAACATAATAGTAAAAAGAGCAGGGGCCTAAAGAGGGGGCAGATTATCCAGTGAACAGCCAGGTTTTTAAGTCTTTTCTGAAGGCAAGCAGGTTAGCAGGGTTTCGCAAGGACACCGGTAAGGAATTCCATAGCTGCGGAGCAAGAAAGCTAAAGGACCGGCCGCCTAGCCGAGCCCTTTTGATGCGTGGCACCCGAGCCAAAGCCAAAGCTTCTGACCTGAGGGATCGTACAGGTCGATAGAAGTCCAGCCTCCTCTGAAGATATTTGGCACCATTGCCATGCAAGGCCTTATGGGCGAGAGTCATGGCCTTGAAAAGTATCCTCTTCCGCACCGGAAGCCAGTGAAGGGATACGAGGAGATTGGAGGCACTGGTGCGGCGGTGCAGGCCAAAAATTGCACGAGCAGCAGCGTTCTGAGTAACCTGCAAACGCTGGAGGAGGTATTCAGGCAGACCCAGATATAGGACATTTGCATAGTCCAATCTGGACCCTATGAGTGCCTGAACAGTGATCCTCCGATGTTCCTCCGAGAGAAGGGGAAAGAACTTGCGCAACATTCTGAGTATCCCAAAGCATGTTCCCGTAAGAGTGGAAACCTGGGATTTGAGCGAGAGCTCGTTGTCAATTTTAACCCCCAGGTTCTTAGCCCACTTAGAGGACTGAGTGGGAGGGAACATGTCAGCAGGCCACCATCCCTGCCAATCTGGTTCTGATGGGCATCCGAAGAATAGTATTTCGGATTTGTCCGAGTTGCATTTGAGGCTGTTGTGTGAAAACCAGCTAAAGACAGCCCCAAGGCACTCGCAGATCCTTTCTCCATCGAACTCTTCGCTCTTACGACAGGTGAATAGAAGCTGGGTGTCGTCAGCATAAGAGACGATCCGGGCCCCGTAGGACTCCGCCAGTGTCGCCAGAGGGGTCATAAGGATGTTAAATAGAGTGGGGCTCAGTACAGAGCCCTGAGGCACTCCGACTCCCAATGGCGGCATCTCGGCGGACCCGGGTGGGACCCAGACCGTCTGCCGGCGGTTGGCCAGAAAGGAACGAAACCAGTTGAGCACCGTCCCCCCTAGACCGATGTTATGAAGTCTAGTGAGGAGATCCTCGTGGGGGACGGTGTCAAACGCCGCCGACAGGTCAAACATGACTAACATCACCCTGCCTCCTGTGTCCAGCACCTCCTTCACGATCTCCGAGACTTCCAGGAGCGCCGTCTCGGTGCTTAAGTTGGAACGAAAGCCCGATTGGGATTCATGAAGTAACTCATTAGACTCCAGGAAGTTAGAAAGCACGCTGTGCACGTGTTTCTCCAGGATCTTGGTCAGTGCTGGAAGGAGCGAGATTGGCCTATAATTAGAAGGCGCCTCTGGATCAAGATTGGGCTTCTTGATCAGGGGGATGACCATGGCTTGCTTCCAGGCCTGGGGCAGAAAACCCTGACTCAGGGATAAATTGAGGATAGGATTAGCTATGGGATTAATGACATCTGCCATTTTCGCTAAGAATTTTGCTGGACACGGATCTAATGGTGAGCCTGATTTAAGGTTCCTCATCAAGGCTAAGGATGCGGCAACCGGAAGGGGAGGAAAGTCTAGCAAAGCTGGGCCAGGAGGAGACAGGAAGACTGTCTCCGTCGGCATCGTAGATAAATCATCTAACGCTCTCGACGGGAAAGAATCCTGAATTAGCCTGATTTTGGTGGTGAAGAAATTGGCAATAGTGTTAGCCCAGGTCTCCACCGGGGCACCCTGAGTAGAGGTTGTCCGGGGGCTGGTAAATTCACGTACAATTGAAAAAATCTCCTTACAGGAGTTAGCTGCGTCTTCAATCCTTTTAGCGAAGTAACATTTCTTGCCCTGTAAGATAAGATCGTGGTAGGACTTCATCATGATTTTATAGCGTTGTTTGGCTTCAGGCTCATACTGGACTCTCCACGCCCGCTCAGCAGCTTTACATTGCCTACGAGCGTGGGCTAAATCCTCCGTAAACCAGGGGGCAGAGACCCGCCGGGCAGCAGATCTGGGTGGCTGTGAGGGAGCGAGCTCATTTAGTCTGGCAAGAAGCCAGGATTGTAGGCTCTCCAGATCTTTCTCCAGGTCGCCAGTACAGGAAACAGGGTGATCTGCCAGGGCATGCGTTAGCATGTCTGGGGTCACCCGGTGGAATGCCCTATAGCTGCTGCCCTGCTGCCTCATGACACTGGCCGGAGAGGTCACAGTAGAAGGTATTTCAAAGTGGGCAAGATAATGATCAGACCAGACGACTGGCAGAAGAGTTACAGCCATGATAGGTGTGGTGGAAAACACCTGATCGAGTGTGTGGCCTTTGTTGTGGGTCGGACCAGAAAGATAGGGGGAAAGGCCTAGAGTGGATGCAATATCCAGCAATTTGATGGCGTCCTGGTCATTATGGTCGTCCAAATGGAAATTAAAATCTCCCGCCAGTAGGCACAGCTCCGATCTAAGGACAAGGATCGACATGGCCTGCTGGAGATCATCAAAAAAGGATCCCACTGGGCCCGGGGGTCTGTAAACAATCAGACCCTTCAGCGCTTGTTGCGGCGATAGGGAGATGGTAAAGGCTAAAGAGTCCGCCCCTGCGATGGTGTGAGTATGCGTGACCGTGCACGGAAAAGATTTTTTAACAACCAAGGCAACTCCTCCTCCCCTACCCTTGTCTCTGTCCTGTCGATGGATGGTATAGTCCGTGGGGATGGCTGCCACAATGTCCGGGTGGGAGGAATCATTCAGCCATGTTTCAGTAAGCATCAGACAGGTAGGACTGGTCGTTGAGAGGAGATCAAAAATCTCTTGAGTGTGTCGGTGCAACGACCTCGTATTGAGGAGTACACAAAGGTGTTTTATGCTACACTCCTTAGCAGGGATAGGGGAAGGGAAGGAGCGAACAGGGTGCCAATGGCAGGCAGGGCACGTATGTTTACCCTTATATCGGCCAGGAAAAACCGTGTAACACGACGCATTCCAGTTACGCAAAGAGTATAGCTCCTGAGCGGGGTAGGAGAGCATAGGGGCCAGAGGTACCAGCCACGCCAGACGCTTCCGGGACGCTGACGGGCGCAGACGGGCAGGACTCTAGCACGACTCCAGCGCAGGTCCGGCGCATCCGCTGGTCGCGTCCGCTGCGCGGAGCCGTAAGTGCCTGTTTTTATAGTCCTTGTCTATGGCCTCCCCAACCCAGCCCAAACGAAGATGGCCGCCAAAACCGGCGTCCAGCCCTCGGCATCAACACTCAGCCGAGGGTGGGACCGGAGCTGCAGGGAGGGGGGAAAAAAGAGTTTTTAAGCGCTGCTGAGCGCTGGGGGGTCTCTACACACTGCTGCAGGCTAGAAAATACAATTAGCAAGCACAGGTGAAAAAACGAGTAAAATCACGAAAATTAGTTTAAAATTGAAAGAAAAGCAGGAGACCTCCCGGCTTCCACCTCAGGAGGGGAAAGGTGTGTGCAGAGTCTGATATTACCGCTTTCCAAGTCTCAGGTGCCTTTTATAGTCCTTGTCTATGGCCTCCCCAACCCAGCCCAAACGAAGATGGCCGCCAAAACCGGCGTCCAGCCCTCGGCATCAACACTCAGCCGAGGGTGGGACCGGAGCTGCAGGGAGGGGGGAAAAAAGAGTTTTTAAGCGCTGCTGAGCGCTGGGGGGTCTCTACACACTGCTGCAGGCTAGAAAATACAATTAGCAAGCACAGGTGAAAAAACGAGTAAAATCACGAAAATTAGTTTAAAATTGAAAGAAAAGCAGGAGACCTCCCGGCTTCCGCCTCAGGAGGGGAAAGGTGTGTGCAGAGTCTGATATTCAGTTTGCTGAAGAGGAAGCTTGGTAATGGCTCCATATGCCATAGGACAATTTATAATTATAGCTAAGATATTTAACGATACGCCTCATCCATTCATAGCAAGATATAAGGGCAACTAAAAACAAAGTAGTAAAACTGCTTGAAGCTACTACGAATTACAATTTAGTGCAGAAAAAATAACTCTGAAATCCTGAAACAAGTACAATGTCCGTTTGACAGATCCGCGCATCAACCTCCTATAGCACTTCTTTTAATTTCAGTTTTGACATCTTTAACTGCATGGCTTGGAAGTATGAAGCGTGTGGTTTCCATCCCAAGAGTGCTGGTGGTAGGACAGTTCACTTCTTGGTGTATCACCCATTTGCCCTTACCCATCAATGGTCTTACAAAAATCTACTCTCTAAACTGGTCCCAGTCACAAGTTGTCTGCAACTCATCTGGAACTCTCATCAGAGCAATCAGTTGGCAAGCAACAAACTAGTGCCCCTCTGACCAAGGGTCACACTTTGGTCGGCCTCCATTACACTTTTAGCCGACAATGGATGAAGCCACAGAGTTGTCAACACACTTCTTTGGAGAGCTTTGCAATATACAAATACCACATACATACATACCTTTCTCGAAATAATTAAAAAATAAATCTGTACAGTTCTGCTCCTTGGCTACCACCCTGCCCTGCTGACCTGGTCATTCACCATGCTTTGGTGGCATACCTTGCCACCCTCGTTAGTCCCCAACTTTTTCTTGGCCATCGCACAACATTTACTGAACTTGGTAATTGAGGCTGGAGCAATCCACCATGGCCAGGCAGGTTTTCAGGACGTTCATCATAAATATGCATCAGGCATATTTACATATATTCAATTTCAATTTGGGAATATTTGCATATTTGGTGGCCATTCTGAATCTCTGATCGTTTCAGAGTGACTGGAGGGAGCATGTCTGCTGGAGCGGGAGCTTTTGGTTTTTTCTTTGTGATACAGGCTCGGGGTGACAAGAAAGGAACAAGGCGTACGGTGCGTGATGGCTTAATAGTGGTCTACATAGGACTCGCAGAGCAGAATGGCCCTTTGGTGTACTGTCGCTTTCATTATACGTAATATATAACGAATTATTTTATTTGGGTCGGAGAAGCTTTTTTCACTCAATATAACAAATACGAACCTGTTATTAGAAACAACATAAAGTCTATTAAAGTAGAAAATAAGTAAGTTGAACCTTACTAGAAATATCAACGGTCTCAGCTGCATTCATGTTTGCATCGCTTATTAAGAATGTACATCTACAGTTATGATCAACACGTGTATTGGCAATTTTCATTGTGTGTTTATGTTATAAATATAATATTTACTGGGTTTGATTGTGTACATAAACTTGTATACATTGTTGATGTTTGCTGCAGAGATCTCTATGGAGCCAAGCACAGAACATGTCTGCCATGACCGATAGAAGGACAGCAAATCTATTGAATGGGGCCACCGCAGATGGGTTGTGGATGAGTCTTCGGCTCATGGCGCTCTGGAACAAGTGTTTAGATTTCAAGTTCTGCCTGATGGAGATTGTCATCTTTGGTACTAAATACTTGTGTTCTTCCTTACTTGTGGAATTTTCCATGAGCATGATATATCTAGAGGGATTCGCATTATGTATGAATGAATGAGTCAGTGAATAAATGATGGGATTTGTAGAGTGCTCGGCTACTGCGAGTGTCTCGGTGCTGAGGCATATAGCTATTGGGGGAATGAAACCACCGTATCCCTCGAGCAGGTACGTTTCCAGCTGTTTGCGGAAGAGCGTTTCATCCACAATGCATCAGTGGGGCAAGGGGGGCTCATTCCAATGTTTGCCTGCCAAGGCGACCGAGCCAAGCTGCCCCATTTCTCTCTTTTGGTAAAGGGGGCGAACAGCAGATGGGCTGACGGTGACCGTAAGGATCTTTTATGGCAGGATAGGGTCATCTGATCCAGTCGGTATTTCGGACCCGTCTTGTACAAGGTGGAGTGTGCCACAGTCCATGCTTTAAAAATGACTATTTTCTTTACTGGGAGCCAGGGTAGCTTGCTTTGGAACTGGGAGATCGAGGCATGTCTAGGAATTATACTAAAATATTTACGTAGCTAGTGAGTGGTTTTTCAGAAAATCCTGCATAAATCTATGCCACATGGATCAAAGTTGGTCAACCCAACAATGATGAAGATGCGGTCTATTCCATCTCAGGATGTAATCATATCTATAAGAGAATCCCCCCCTTAATTGTGTAAACATTGTATGATGCCATGAATCACCAAGTGCCTTTACAATAGGTAATTCACAAAGACCCTATGCCACAGACACACTAATTTGGACAAAGTGATGGAAAGTCCAATAACTCCTTATACAATACCAATGGTTCCATTCATTTTAGGAGTGATGCCTGGCTTGAATCATCAGAAAGCTCACAGCGTGTATGATAATCGTCACCGATCCGTAAGGGTTTCTTACAGGAAGGTGAACTTTCTTAAGGGTGGCTGCGGGATTATCCTTCTGCGAATTTATGGAACAAATTGGTAAAATAGTCCATTTTATACGACATATTTCATACAAATTTGCTACAAGCAAAGATTCTGAAAGGGCACTTAGGAAATATTCTAATAGTTTCATAGTCTGTGAAAGACATGTGACCCAAGCCGGAAGCGCTACCGACTCGACTGCTCCAAGATAACTTTGAGAAAATGGTGGTAGAATATTGCATTTTTCAATACAACGCTGCTAAAAATGTATAAAGCACCATAAGTGAAAACAGTAAATCCAGTATTACATGGCCTATGCTTTGCCACATCATGCTAAAATTCTACATATAATTTCCTTTCACTTCTATAATCCACACCTTGCAAGTACATTCTCCAACATATGGTATTGTGACAGTCTGACCCTTCAGAGGCTGCTTCGCCCCAGGAATAAATGGCACTAGAGGGTTCTCTGGATCGACAAGAGTTTTTATTGGGGAAAACTCCAAGACAGTGCAGTTCAAACACAAAAAAAAAAAAAGGGGGGGGTCGCCCGTGGTCCGGGATAGAAGGCACGGAGTCCGCGGTCTGCTGTTATCCCACGTCGTCACGGGTCGTCTCACGGGTCCTGGTCGTAGGGACTGTCTTTATCACTCCGGTCCGGGGTACCCCAAAGTGGATGGAAAGAAAAGGACAGTATCAATATTCTTGATTTGCTTATAATCCAAGGGCCCAAGGAGGGGTAGTGAGGGGGAAGGGAAGTTCACCACGGTGTCTTGTCTCTCCTGCTTGCTAAGTGAACGTGCACGTGAAGGAGGGGGACCTGCAGGCTGGGATTGTAACCGTCTACGGTTCTGCTAGGGGGTTTCGACTAGTCTGTGTAATCCTACTCGGTCTCCCGACCCAGCCCGCCACACGTCTCCGTACCTGGCGTAGCCACTCCTCTCCTGAGGGGTGGCTGGGCGATTCGTGGGAACGTTGGCCTCCAGGCGTCTCCTCGGCGGTGGGGCAGTCGTCCTCCGCTCCTCTCTCGTCTGCTTCACGTTCTCTTCTTCTCTCTCCGGTCGCGTCTCCTTCCTTCGTCTCTCCTTCCGGGTTTCCCGTCTGTCCTTCGCGTCCTCCCCCTTTTCTGTCTCTGTAGGTGTAGGCGATTGGTTGTGCCTCTACCACGTCATCCGTGGGTGTGTCCATACTGGAGTTGTTGTACCAGTTAAAGGAACCGGTCCCATATTCCGCTTCGTCTGCGCTCCACGTATCCAGGGGCATCTCCAAAGTTCTGCCCTGTGGGGAAGGAAACACACCAGGTTGTTCAGCTGTCGGGGCCCACCAATTGTTGGCCTCCCCGTAGTCCATCTGCTCACTTCGTACCGTCGCTGACGTGTCCCCGTGACAGGTATAACAAAAAATCTATTGAAAACATTGTAGTGTGGAAACAACAGATTTCACAATCACAGGCAGTACATAGCAGAACTAGACAGATTTTACAGACTCCTGATTACCATTAAACTATCACTTTAGGATCAATATTTGAAAATTCAATACATCAGCTTAACCATTTCTGAAAATACCTATCTTTTTTTTAGCGAAAATAATATTTTTCACTTGGAACAATAAACTTGATTCACCCAAAGAAAAGCTTAAAATTTTCATTAAAAAATTGTTTTATCTTGAAATAGCACTGATATGTTTTCAGTAAATATATGCATGCTCAGTCCCCAAATATTAGTTTATCATTTCCATCAAGTTGTCATATGTCCTACTACCTTACATGCCAATGTATCACCATCTCGTGCCAAACAGGCCCCCAACACGAATAAGCACTGCCACTATTATGTTAGGGTTGGTAATGGATCAAGTGAGTAACTGAGAAACACCACGCAATGGATGACCTCAATATGCCAAGAAATGCCATCCATACACCACGGACATTCTTTTGCCCCTTGGGGCACCATCCAACCATGTATGGCCCCAACAAGCCAGATGTTCCCACAAAGGAATTGGGCTATTAGGTGAGATGGGAGAGAGCTCAATTGAAGCAATAAACACAGTTGTTTTCAGGGTGAACCAATCAATCAATCAATCAGTACATTTATAGAGCGCACTACTCACCCGCGAGGGTTTCAAGGCGCTGAGGGTGGGGGGGTGGAGGGGGTGGGGGTTCTGCTACTGCTCAAACAGCCAGGTCTTGAGGTGTCTCCTGAAGGTGAGAAGGTCTTGGGTCAGTCAGAGGTGGGTGGGGAGGGAGTTACAGGTCTTGGCGGCGAGGTAGGAGAAGGATCTGCCGCCTGTTGTTGTTGTTCTGGTGCGTGGTACAGTGGCGAGCGCGAGGCTGGCTGAGTGGTGTTGGCGAGTCGGGCGTAGAACGAGAGGCGTTTGTTGAGGTATTCGGGTCCGGCGTTGTGGAGCGCTTTGTGTGCATGGGTGAGGAGCTTGAACGTGATCCTCTTGTTGACGGGGAGCCAGTGCAGGTCTCTCAGGTGGGCGGTGATGTGGCTGTGGCGGGGGATGTCCAGGATGAGGCGTGTGGAGGCATTCTGTATGCGTTGCAGTCTTTTTCTGTAGCTTGGCCGTTGTCCCTGCATAGAGTGCGTTGCCATAGTCGAGCGGGCTTGTGATGAGGGCTTGGGTGACAGTCCTTCTTGTTTCCGTGGGGATCCATTTGAAGATTTTTCGTAGCATGCGGAGGGTGTTGAAGCCGGAGGAGGAGATGGCGTTGACTTGCTTGGTCATAGTGAGCGATGAGTCCAGGACGAACCCTAGGTTGCGTGCGTGGTCGGTGGGTGTGCCCAGGGCGGTGGGCAACCAGGAGTCGTTCCAGGCGGAGGGGGATGGTCCAAGGATGAGGACCTCTGTCTTGTCTGTGTTGAGTTTCAGGCGGCTGATCTTCATCCATTCGGCGACGGCCCTCATTCCTTCTTGGAAGTTAGATTTGGCGGTGACTGGGTCTCTGGTCAGGGAGAGGATCAGCTGGGTGTCGTCGGCGTAGGAGATGATGTTGAGGTCGTGTGCGCGGACGATGTCGGCGAGGGGGCTCAGGTAGATGTTGAAGAACGTCGGGCTGAGTGATGAGTCTTGGGGTACGCCGCAGATGATCTTGTTGGCCTCTGAGTGGAACGGGGATAGGCGGACTCTCTGGGTTCTGTTGGTGAGGAAGGAGGAGGTCCAGTCCAGGGCCTTTCCCTGGATCCCTGTGTTGTGGAGACGTGTGTTTAGGGTGCGGTGGCAGACCGTGTCGAAGGCAGCTGAGAGGTCTAGGAGGATGAGGGCTGCGGTTTCTCCGTTGTCGAGCAGGGTTCTGATGTCGTCGGTGGTGGCGATGAGGGCGGTTTCGGTGCTCTGGTTGCTGCGGAAGCCAGACTGGGACGGGTCGAGGGAGCCGTTGGTTTCGAGGAAGTTGGTCAGTTGCTTGTTGACTGCTTTCACGGTGACCTTCGCCGGGAAGGGGAGCAGGGAGAGGGGCCGGGAATTCTTGAGGTCCTTGGGGTCTGCTGTCGGCTTCTTAAGGAGGGCGTTGATTTCAGTGTGTTTCCAACTCTCAGGGAAGGTGGCAGATTCGAAGGAGCTGTTGATGATGTCTCGGAGGTGGGGTGCGATGATGGTGTCTGCTTTGTTGAAGATGTGGGTCGGATGGAGAGCCGGAGTGGATGGTGTTCATGATCTAGGTGACGTCTTCGGTGTTGACGGGGGTCCAGCGACTGAGGAGGGCGGTGGGGGGGCGTTGGTTCTGCAGCTGGTGGAGGCGTCTGGTGACTAAATATTCCTATCATTAACCCTTTGGTAGCTTAGCACAAAAGCAGTCAGGTTTAACGTATGACCAATGCATCTCTCAAAAAGTTATTAAGATGGAAACATACCACAAGAAATATCCCAAAGTAATAAATAAAATAAAGCAAATTGTAATAAATTAACTCACAACAAAAGTGCGATAAGTAGAAGCAGAGTTATGAATTTTTAAAGTTTCAGGTGAAAATAGCACCAAGAAGCACTAAGCACCACTTGTCACGCTAGACTGGGTCAAAGTCACAAGTATAGGTCAACCGCGATGGAGCATGGGTAAGAATAGAAACTAGGCTCATCCCAGTGAAGAGTTAACCTTTTCACACAGTCGAGTTCCACAGGAGGAGACTCAACCGAATTTAGGAGTAGAGAGTTGTCAGTGAGAAGAGCAGGTCGTCATCAGAGCTTTGCACTGATGGGACACATGGATAGTCAGAGATGACGCAAAGAGTAGGTTGCTTTTGGATCTTTGTGTTGGTGGGAAACGCAGTCGGTCATTTTCAGTTACAAAGGGCAAAAAAACTCTATTTTCTCCAGGAGTCCATCTCTTGGTGTTTTGCAGTACGAGTATCACACTCTGACATCAGCAAAAAGTTCAGGAACTGGGGTAGCAGCACTTGGGGTTCAGGGCTCACTTAAGCAGAGGCCAGTAGCAGGGCTCCAGCAGGTTCAATTGGTGCTAGTCAGCTGGGCAGTTGCAGGGAAGGCCTTTGAAAGCTTGCTGTGTCCCTGCAGCTCAAACAGGAGGTCAGCCAAATGACCCTTGGAGTCACTTCTGGCTTTCTGGGTTCAAGGCAAGAAGATGCAGCCTTTCTTCTTCAGCCAGCAGGGCAGTCCTCCTTCTGAATCTTTTTTTTGGAATCAGGTAGTTACCCAGTATGTTGGAAAAAAGCAATGATCAGGCCGATTCTGAAAAAGTCCACCCTAGACCCCTCGGAACCTAAGAACTATCGCCCGATTGCTGGTCTACCAATAGCAGGTAAAATCTTGGAGAAGTCAGTGAACAAGGTACTGACTGACAATCTAGACACCAATAACCTGCTGGACTCTATTCGGCATGGTTTCCAGTCATACCCCTCCACTGAATCTGCATTGATTGTAGCCACGGAGGAGGTCCGCAGAATAGTTGACAGAGGGGGTAGAGCAGTCCTTGTACTTTTAGACCTGTCAGCAACTTTTGACACTGTGAACCACACGGTGTTAGTGCAGCAGTTGAAGGAAGTGGGGATCGAGGGTACGGCTCTGACCCTCCTCTCATCGTTTTTGGAGGGGAGGGAGCAGAGCCTGTATTGGGAAGGTCTGCAGTCAGACAGTTTCCATCTTCCCTGTGGGGTCCCACAGGGATCGGCCTTATCACCGACGATGTTTAATATCTACGTCATTCCCCTGGCCAGACTCATCAGGAAACATGGATTCGCCCTGCTATCCTATGCAGATGATTCTCAGGTTGTAATATCGATAGCTAAACAACCTGAAGATACAGCTGTTAGGTTTCATGCATGTCTTACCGAGATTATGACCTGGATGAACCATAGCTTCCTGAAAATTAATACAGATAAGACGGAGGTCATTGAGTTTGGTCAGGGTCGATCCATGTGGAATGATTCCTGGTGGCCGGTGGGAGCTGGGGAATGCCCCTGCCCCGTGTCTAAGGTTAGAAACCTCGGAGTCATCTTCGATGACCAGTTAAACTTTTCCGCTCAGGTAAACAGCCTTACCTCTTCCTGCTTCTTTCTAATAAAAACTTTGAGAGAGATATTTCCTTTCATCACTCAGGAATTACAAAAGACGGTGGTGGTGGCTCTCTTGTTATCCAAACTGGACTACTGCAATGCTCTGTTGCTGGGGATTGATAAAACCCAGATGAGACAGCTGCAGTCTTTACAGAATGCTGCAGCAAGGCTGCTTCTAAATATACCAAGAGGTCATTCAACCTCGGCAGGAATCAGAGCATTGCATTGGCTCCCTGTGCAGCAGCGCGTGGAATTCAAGGCTTTATGCCTGGTTCATAAAGCATTGCATGGGGGAGGGGCCAGGGACATCCCAAAAATGTTTTTACCCTACACCCCTGATCGTGCCCTTAGGTCCAGTAATTTAGGCCTCCTCCAGATTGATAGGATTAGGCGGGTAAGATAGGGCGGCAGAACTTTTTCAAACTGTGCAGCAAAGTTATGGAACAAAATGCCAATAGCCATGAGAATCCAACCAAATCCACAATCCTTCAGGAAGGATCTGAAAACATGGCTGTTTACTTCGATCTAGCTCTCTAGTAACATAGGCTGTACCACTTCCATACACCCCAGCGCCAAGACGCCGTGGCATTCGAGCGCTATACAAACAAACATATATATATATATATAGGTTCAGGAGTGTACCTGGGCTAAGGTTTCTACCGCACAACACCTGCAGTCACTCATACAGTCACAGACCGTGAAGGGCCAGATTTGCCCGTCTGTAAATATGACACAACCTGCCCATGACAGCTTGCTGGACGTGTCTTCGCCGCTGGCCAACACATGTGCAGTTGGTGTATGCTTTTACTGTAACTCTCAAAAGGTGCACCGCTTCAGACTCTAAGACTGAAATGTGGGGAGCGGTGCCCAAATACCCAGATGGCCGACACAGACCTGATACTAATGGTGTCCTATTCACAGAGATCTTGCTGTGACCTACGCTAGGAATGTTCCTTGCCTGAATTCAGGTGGAAGTCAGGAGTGCGGTGTGCCACACCTACTCATGGCAAGATTTCGGCGAATAACATCCAGCGTGTTTACCCTCTATCTACACCTTCTCTATAGCACCCTGACCCTTTCTTGAGACTGGTTAGCACTTTAATGCTAATTGCAATAGCACTTTCAGAGCACCTAGCTGCCACCTTAGTCGCCTTTCAGCACTGTTAGCTTGTCCAATGGCCAGGCATGACGGAGCCTGTGGGTTAATGAGCGGTGTGTGAACTGCACGTATCCTATATGGGAAGCTTTGTGTGTGATGCTTGAAGGTCAGAGAGGGGTACCAGCCTTTCTAAACTGCAACATTAAAATGTGACAGAATGAAATAGATTCAAATAAAATACAACAGAGAAGTCTATCTGGAAGCCAGCAGCTTTGTGAGCAGCCCTCTCCCTCTCGTCTCCTTTTCTTTCTCGATGCAGCTGCTGACAACTCGTCAAACATATTTACAATTAATCAAGCAAATGCTGGAAACCCTGCACATTGCTCACTTGCTTCGCTCTGCCCTCGGGCGTTTCCAGGCTCCCTCTGTGCAGAAGGCGCCGCACTTTGGACAAGCTCATTGTACTGATGTGAGCTGCCAGCTGTGACCGAACTGAGGATCCGAATAAAGGGCCCTCCCTCGGGCTGTGATTTACAGGGTCCGGCCGGCCCAGAGTACGCGCTGCACAGCTCGGGAGGAAGTGTACAGCACGGGCGGCTGCAAGGAAGGCGTGTCCTGAGCCTCTGCCCTAAGCTGCCTGACGCAGAAGTGACTGTGCACCCCTACATGCACTTCTGTGCACACATATAGGGTTATGAGTTTGGAAGTTCACATACATTCCCAGAAGCGGGAAGGGCGGTGTCAGTCGCTGGTTTGCAGGGGAACTCCTGAGAATTCCATAAGGTATTTTTAGGTCTCGCCTGGCTATCGCGTAAGCGATCGCACAACGAGACTCTAGTAAGGGGCTCCCAAAAGTGCTCCCAAAAGCGGATTGCATGGCGAGCACGCGCACAATCACGTGCATCGTGCCGTCATACAATCCACTTTTGGGGAAGTGCTTCAGGCCACTGGCGCGTGCACTGGCGACGGGCGTGCGGTTACGAGCACAATGACGAGCAGAGGCGCCATATGGTTTCCTCTCTCGTCATGGTGCGCGCACATCGCACACCACTCGCCAGCCAGCCTGCTTTCACTTTTGCGCCTCAGTCTTGTTCTGTCTGCTCACAACCTTTTCGCATTTCTGTTGCTGTCTACCACGCTGCCTGCGCCTTCACACTGCACCCAGCTCCTGTTCCCATCTCCGCCTGCCTCTTTTCTTTACTTGTGTATCTTCTTGGCTCTGCGCCCTTCCCCCAGCTCCATCTTTCTCCTACTGGATCTCACTTTCCCGGTGTCGGATTGCCTGCTCCTCTTTCCGGTCACTCGGCACCACATCCTGTGACTTCCTGCCTCCACTGCTTCCCTCTGGTTGAACATCAGCTATACTCCATGTCTGGCCTTATTCGTGTTTTCCTGTCTCAACCTACCCCCCCCCCCCCCACTCTTCCTGTTTGCATGCCCCCCCCCCTCATTATCTGCCGCTGTCTGAATATCAGCCATGCTCATTGTGTCCCTATTTTTGTATTCCGGCGTCCCTTCCAATCTTCCTAATTCTTTTCCGGTCTCCTCTGATCCTTCTTTCTGTCTGTCTGCGATTCATGTCTTTACCAGTTACACGTCTGTGCTGCTGGCCTTTGTCAACTGTGCTTATTGCCCCACTGTCTATTGTTCTTCCTTTCCATGTGTCTCACTCACCACCTGAGTGTCTCCTCGTCTACCCTTTCACCTGCCTGCAGCTTTCCATGCTTTTCTTCTGCCTCTTTTGTTTGTCTGCCCCTCTCTGTCACATACTCTGCCATTCAATCAATCTCTGCCTGCCATTTTTCTCCCTGTTGCTCCACTTGCCAAGCTCCTTGTGTCTGTGAAGTCCCCTCGTTACGTATAGCTTCGGTCTTCTACTCTGTCTGCCTTTCCATGATTGGACTGACTTTTTGTTATCGCGTCACTCTGCCTTTCTTCCAGTCTCCTTGCCCTCCTCTTACCCTTGTCTGTTTTTTCCCTCTCCCTTTATTCTGCCTCGTGGTGAATATCAGTCGTGCTCCAGATCTGGCCGCCTAATTTTCCTGCTTCTCTTCCGGTCTGCATACGCGTTTCCCTGTGTCTGGCTGCTCCTCGCGTCTTTGTATCACCCCACTTGTGCCTGCTGGCCTATGTCTCTTTGTTAGACGCTCTGCCTGATGCTTTTCCTGCCACTCCCTCTACTGGTCTGTGTGACTGCTGTCATCCTGTGTGCCTTCCGCTTGTTATCGATCTACCTTTTCCCGTATCTGCCTCTTTATATGACTCTCTAACACTCACTGGCCTAAAACCCTCTCTACGTGCACTCACCCTTGTCCCTGACTGCCGTTTGTCCCCGCCTGTCTTTGGTGGTCTCCGTCGGCTACTCCTTATGCCTCTTACCCTTTTTTGTTCCTATCCCTCTCTTTTGGGTTCTCCTCTTGCCCCACGCCCTGCCTTCCTCTGTGCTTTCTCCCTGTCTGCATTGCATGCCTTTTCGGTATCAGTCATGCTCCATTTCTGCCCTTTCCGCATATTTTCCTGTCAGTCTTCTGGTCTGTCTTTTCCCTGTCCCTGGTGATCCTTTTCCCTGTCTGTCTCCTTGCCGCTATCTTGTCTTTTCCTGGCTGTTGACTGTTCCTGCTGTCTGTTGTCTCTTTGTACGGCACACACAGCCTGCTGCTTTACTTGTCCCCCTGTCTCTGCCTGCCACTATCCATCTGTCTCCTTTCCTGTCACTGCCTCCCTCCATGCACTCTTCTGCTCTTCCTGTCTATTGTCTCCCTTTCACGTCCATTTGTCTCCCACCCTGCTTCTGTCGCTCTCCTATTGTCTCTTTTCATGGTGTTGATTGCTTGGCGTGGATTTCTTCTTAACTCGCTCTGTTCACAATGCTTGTATTCCCCTTATCTCGTTTTATCTGTTTGACTGCATCTCCCATCTATCTTTCGCTCCTTGCGCTGTCGACCCCATTCCTCTCTTTCGATCTCTCATCCCATCCCTTTCTTATCATGTGGCTGTCGGTGATCTGATGCCTGCCTCTCTGCTCCACTGTCTCATCCTCTGGCTGCCTACAGTGGATGTCTCTCCTCTTCCCTGCTGCACGCCGCACACTACCGCACGCCACACACTGCTGCATTACACACTGCTGCATTACACACTGCTGCACGCCACACACTGCTGCACGCCGCACACTGCTGCATGCCTCACACTGCTGCACGCCACTCACTGCTGCACGCCACTCACTGCTGCACGCCACTCACTGCTGCACGCCACTCACTGCTGCACGCCGCACACTGCTGCACGCCGCACACTGCTGCACGCAACTCACTGCTGCACGCCACTCACTGCTGCACGCCGCACACTGCTGCACGCCGCACACTGCTGCACTCCAGACACTGCTTTTATGCGAGTTTATGCTACTGACATTGTAAATGACAATGCCTTTTATTTGTTTTATAATCAAAACATAAATAAAAGGCATTGTAATTTTCCAATGCCAATAGCTCAAACTCTTATAAATGTGAGACCTATTGCATTGCAAATGCTTGTTCCGAGTTGCTGTCTGTTGCCCCTACATGGACCTGGACAACTCCACATTGGGAAAAGGGGGCCCTGGGGTGCAAGTGCACATTTTTTTTTTTCAACAGCAGACACTTTTGTCCCTCTGTCTGGAGAAACCCTTTACCTAAACCACAAAAGGTTTGGGGGAATTCCATTCCACTTCACACCTTGAATGGGGCTTATTCTAACCTGGAACAAAACGCTGGTCATTTCCATGGCGGGAAAGGGTCAGAGAGGAGTGTACGAATGCCCCAAACCATGCCTTCAGGTGCAGCAGACTCCCCGACCAATGCACGGGTTTACGACGGTGCAACCAACACTTGCAAATACACAGTAATGACAGCATTTACGCCTTCCTTGGATCCTTTTGTGTTGTGGGTAGTAGGCAGGTGTAATGCGTGTGAAACCAGGCCACTAGTGCGCACACAGGCCGCTCCTGGCCCGGCTGCTGGTCCACTTCTACCAAATGACCGCGGTCAGGTTACATCCAGCAAACTTCACACGGTGCAAATGGCATTTTCAACACGCATACAACGCCCAAAACAGAGAAGCCTTAATAATTAGTGCATTCCGAAGAACTTGTACATTTCTGCTCGATGTGGGCACTTTGAGATTCACATACCTTCTCCCCCCCTGCTCCTCCCCCCCCACCACCCCAAGTGCAGCAGCTGCGCTCAGAGGCAGCTCAGAGTGCAACAGGCACAGAACACGTGACATATCCCATTCATGAGGGGATCTCTGAGTGCAACAGGCACAGAGCACGTGACATATCCCATTCATGAGGGGATCTCAGAGTGCAACAGGCACAGAGCACGTGACATATCCCATTCATGAGGGGATCTCAGAGTGCAACAGGCACAGAGCACGTGACATATCCCATTCATGAGGGGATCTCTGAGTGCAACAGGCACAGAGCACGTGACATATCCCATTCACAGGGGATCTCTGAGTGCAACAGGCACAGAGCACGTGACATATCCCATTCACGAGGGGATCTCTGCGTGCAACAGGCACAGAGCACGTGACATATCCCATTCATGAGGGGATCTCAGAGTGCAACAGGCACAGAGCACGTGACATATCCCATTCACAGGGGATCTCTGAGTGCAACAGGCACAGAGCACGTGACATATCCCATTCTTGAGGGGATCTCTGAGTGCAACAGGCACAGAGCACGTGACATATCCCATTCATGAGGGGATGTCTGGACTCTGTGGCGAGCAGAACTCCCTGCCACTGTGGATACCCTGTTCAGGCCTACTGCAGGAAACAGGGCAAGACCGAGACATAAGTGTACCCTAGTCTAGAGCCCGCCCTCTCAGGAAATGCACCCCCCTCCCAGAATTTAGGGATGAAATGTAAACCAAACCATTGGCCTTATGATCTGTTCCTATTGATGTGTACCTATGAGGGAGGCGGACACAGTGAAGGCAGCCGCGTAATATCCCTAATCCCCCCTAAACATGTCCAGGTGCATCATGGGCAGCAATGTAGTAGAGAGCAGTGTGCGTATGCCCGTTCCTTGACTATGCCAGGGGGCATGGGAGGGGGGTTGCTGCGCTCACTGCACAGACCATTGAGACTTTTACGTGTTCACTAGTGAGGGGTAGTTTGCCCCTAGTAAATATGCTACCCTTGTTTTGAGAAAACATTCAATATTTTCACCTACAGACAGGTGTAAAAATGCATTTTCACCAACCAACTTACAGAAAATGTTAATTTTTTACCCCCATCTGTTTCTTCAAATGCTGCTGCAAAAATGTGCTCCACCGGTTTTCACGATTTAAGCATGGAAGTCAAACAGGTGTTGTGAGGAGTAGCAGCTGTTACATAAGGCTTGCCCCGTGGCACCCCTGTCGCTGCCCTTGCTACCCCTGGTCGCCCAGGTGATGAAGGTAGAAGCAGGAACAGAAAGTAAAGAGGGCTCAAAGAGGCATGTGACTCTTTTTTACTATGCCTTCGGCGACCATTGCCCACAATAATATAGAGGCCCTCGAGGGGCCTAAGACGGAGCAATAAGACAATCCTGTGATGTCATCGGAAGCGCGAGCCAATGCTTAATTTGTAAAACATTAAGTGGCAGGGCCCAGGATGTTTCTCAGGGGGCCACTGCCACTTGTCCCAGAAAGCGCTGCCGAATACCAGTACCAACAACACCTAGGCCCTATGGATGTCTCCCTGTGGAATGTACTAAGTGACTCAAAGTTTAAGAATGGCTTCAGTCCCCTGGTATTTATTCTTAAAGTGAATGGAACAGTGCACCACGAAGATATATTGCTTTTCAATGAAATTCAAGACGATGTTTCTTTACAGAAACAGATTCAATACTTTATTTTCTCCTCTGATACCAACATATAAACATAAAAACGTCTAGCCAATGCGTTTCATTCAGGAAAAAAATATTTTTCCGAACTTCCTCAGGACTGTAAACAACATACAAAGACTTATATAAGCCCAACAATACAAACCACCATAAAAAAATACAACCATAAAATGAACAAATAACACTGAAAAGAAAATTAATGTACATAACAAACAGACATAAAAGACAGGCACTAAATCCATTAATTAAAACACGCAAAAATATAAGAAAGACCCATATTTTGAATATAATCATATACATACATACAATCCTAACAAATGGACACAACGTGCTAAAGAAACAAGACTATTCCTCGAAAGACACAGAAGGAAAAGTACACAAAGTAAATAACAACGTTTGTGCAGCCCTTTCCCTACTTCTCTAGGATGGGGCAATCTTGGCAAACCAACGCGGTGCCACATTCAACCAAAAGCCTCATCCAATCAGTTATCCACCTCAAGGTTCATGGAGTGACCAAATTGCACACCTCATATTATAAATCAAATACATGAACCATGTATTCTAATATGTTTCAAATGTATCTTTTACTAAGGCATATCCATTTTACTAGAACCTTTGTAAATGGTCACCCCAATAGCTTATTTTCTGTAATCCCCTTAAGTAAAGATTTCAAACAAACCGCATCAGTGTCTTGATATCTGTAACTTATTTCATGCTTCGGTAAGTTTTCGTATACATGTGTAATCCATGGGGAATGTGCTCCCATCAAATCCGCCTATTGACAATGTGTATATAGAACAGGTATCACACACAGTGAAATGCAAAAGGGGTGGGGGCAGTAACTCATCAATGATTTACACAATGATTAAAATTCCCTCAGTTGGTTAAAGGTATAAAACGATTCTGCCAGCAACCCACAATAGGGTACAAGATTCTATCCACAATAATTGCAAAAGTGCATATGCTGGCGCAATCCGCATACAATCCACCCCGGCATGTATATAATTTTGTTGGGAGGCAACGACATGGTAGAGGAGCCCCGAGAATGATGACCTCATGGACCAAAAAGCTGGGCATACCACTGGCTCGAATTAAGTAAACTCTAGACATACTATAAGCAGCGGCAGGCTAACCCATCGGACACCCAATGGCTAAAGGTAACCAACAGCATACACCATGTCGCGGTATGACAATTAATCCAAGTATAAAAAAGCACATGTAGACAATGATTTAATAAAAGATCATGTGAACCATAACTTTATCATAAAAAGTGAAAGCGTTGTGCCAAACAAAATACGCACCCGGGTTTTAAAAAAAACCACTAGCCGCATACAGTATGTCGCGACATAATAGCACGGGTGAACATAAACACCGAATACGCGTGTCAGGCAAAATGCACTTAGAGTGATAGGACGGAATCACCAAGATAATTATGTGCAGTATATAGCTTCAAAACATAGAAAAGGCTCACGAAAAAGCAGCCGCCAACAAATGCCCTCTTACCCGCAACAATGATAACTTGGCCCGCCACGGGTTTCCGGATGTCTGAACGGGACTTAGTTGCACCCTTATATAATCACTACTGTCATTGGGCAAAGGCTACAATATTCAGTCCCTCTTCGTTGTTACGAGGGTTGGCTCCCAAATTGAGCCATTGACACATCCATGTTGGAGTGGTGATTATAAAAAGATAAAGAAATCAGATGGGCATATAATGCTTATTTCGATTTTAAAACATGGATCCACCTATGGGCTAGTTTTAAGATAGCCGTAACAAAACAGCCCTTATGCCTATCGGTAACCATGACGAAAACGGCATGTTTGGGCGCGCAAAAGGTAGAAAGGTACAGCGGCCGTGAAGACCCCGGTGTTTTATATTTCTAATTGTGTGATAGACTGCCTTAAATAAGTGCAGGTGCCCAGCACACAATAACACTGGCACAAATTAAGCACTGATGATGTCACTTCCGCTTGTACTGGCCTTTTAGTGAACTGCTACCCATGTTTTTATACTAAAACCACAAAAAGGACACTGTTTCTATTGTATGGTGTAAACAGTCACCCTTGCGTAAAGGTGCAAAAAGTCACCCAATTATTAGAAAGGAAAGACAAAGGAAGAAAGCAGATGTCCTAGGTGATGGAGACCCACTAGTGAAGTGAAGGAACACATTTAGTCCTCTGTTGCCCTCACACACCTCAAGGAGTGTCATGCTTCATCATCGGGCATTTGCTCCTCGTAGGGCCGGCACTGCAATTCCCTACGGGTCCCCCGAAGTGTCTCTTTGTCGGAGATCTTTTCTTGGACTGCCGGATGGTGCAAGCGGGTGTGTGGGGTGGGGGTCCGATAAGGGTAACAAAAGTGCGTGCATAGTGATGAATCAGTTAATGGAGGGTAAACATGCAGCTAATGTTTAGATTGTATACCCTTTGCAGACTTAACTGCTGTGTAAAATCTTGCCCCTGCGGCACACTATGCCTGGGTGTCAAAAAGGTGATAGGTCGACATGTTTCGCGCCTGCGTCGCCTTAATGGTCATTGGCACTTCTTCAGGACCAAAACTATAAAATTAAAGTGCACATGAAACAAAACCAATTAAAATACCCTCTAAATCAATCAGGGCGGGCAGTGAGCCTGTATACCTATAATCTGGCTGCAGCTTCATGGTGTATACCGCTCCTAGTCGATACCTGGTTACCTGCATAGCAGCAGCACAGGTGTTCTGAAGCAGCAAGCTGCTGAAGCCTCACGGGACCAAACTCACATTGCACCTGCCCTGCAGCTGACTTCCGGGTAGGAGGGTTTCTCTGGGAGGCGCAGTTTCTCGGGACACCGGGCTCGCTCCGTACAGCAGAGCGTGACCGCAACAAGATAATTATGTGCAGTATATTGCTTCAAAACATAGAAAAGGCTCACGAAAACGCAGCCGCCAGCAAATGCCCTCTTACCTGCAACAATGATAACTTGGCCCGCCACGAGTTTCCGGATGTCTGAACGGGACTTAGTTGCACCCTTATATAATCACTACTGTCATTGGGCAAAGGCTACAATATTCAGTTGTTACGAGGGTTGGCTCCCGAATTGAGCCATTGACACATCCATGTTGGAGTGGTAATTATAAAAAGAAAAAGAAATCAGATGGGCATATAATGCTTATTTCGATTTTAAAACATGGATCCTCCTATGGGCTAGTTTTAAGATAGCCGTAACGAAACAGCCCTTGTGCCTATCGGTAACCCTGACGAAAACGGCATATTTGTGCGCGCAAAAGGTAGAAAGGTACAGCGGCCGTGAAGACCCTGGTGTTTATATTTGTAACTGTGTGATAGACTGCCTTAAATAAGTGCAGGTGCCCAGCACAAAATAACACTGGCACAAATTAAGCACTGATGATGTCACTTCCGCTTGCACTGGCCTTTAAGTGAACTGCTGCCCATGTTTTTATACTGACAGTAGAATACAGCTCCGCTCCAGTGCGTGCGTAACAATACATGATTGTGGGCTCCATCAGTACTCCGGTGAGAACTAATGTATAAGGTCTGATCAAGTGCCCATCTCATAATTTTAGGGCTTCAATAGCAAGGAAGTAATATGAATAGCTCCACTAAGGGTGTCCCTTCATTCTGCTGCAAGGCTCATCAGACGATCCAAGAGATACAAACACATCACTCCGAAACTGAAGGCACTAAACGGGCTCCCATATGAGGCAAGAATACAGCTGAAAATTGCTTTCTTGACCCATAAAGCACAACACTTCAACACACCGAAATACCTCGCTGACAAACTGGAGCTGTCTGGCAGCTGCAGATCCTCTAGGAGTGCCAGCACCATATTAAAACCTCGGAAATTTGGGAAAAAGAAAACCTACAACCAAGCCTTCTCCAGAATGGCCCCCAGAATTTGGAACACCCTTCCCCCTGAAATCAAACGGAACCCATCAACCACTTCATTAAAAAAGAAGTCAAACTGTTTTTGATTAACAAAACGGTGCTCTAGAACTTCTGATTCAGCATATGGACAATTTGCGGGCACAGTGTCTGGTACTGGGCTCTCACTCGTCGTCGACGTCTAGATGTTTAACTCACTGACCTCCTCCCGATTTGCAACGATGATTGACAGCATTTGTGTTGATTGGATGTCATATTTTCTTCTTGCCTAACCAACTGTAAAGCGTTCTGATATTCTACTATGGTCAAGTCCATGCTATATAAAACTTTATAAACAAATATAAATAGGTTACGTTCTAGAGTAATAATAAATTCACGAGGGCTGCAGTAAGGATCATTTAATAATACACTGTCACTGCGTTGAGAGGGCTGCCCGGGTAATAATTACATGAGGTCTATGTAGGGTGCAAGCGTTAATAAATAGCAAAAGAGCTTGAATAACAAATAAATGAGATAGACATTAGTGTTCAAGCATTAATAAATCAAATTGGGTGCAATAGTGTAAGAGTAATGATAAATGAGGGTGGCAGAACTGTTTCAGTGATGCATTATGACCTGCAGGTGCGGGCAAAAACAAATGTTAATTACCCTACCACAGATTATGAGGTGAATAGCATGCTAGGGACCATAATAAGTAGAGGGTAATAAAAAGCCGTTATTGCCCTGCAGGTAAGACAATAAGGCGTATAGCACCTCCCTCCCCAGCAGGGAATTAATTTCACCAGCCATCAGAAACCACACTCTTTCGAACTGCCCCACTATAAACATTGAACACATCTTTCCATAAGACTATTGTTGTAAAGATTTACCTGAATGGTGTAATGACTTGTGTTAGAAATGGGGTTTCTGGTTGGCTAGGGTATGCCGCTAAACTATGCAGAACCCACCACTCTAGTCAGGGTAAGGGAGTTACACTCCCAAGATAACCTCTGCTCACCCCTTTGGTATCTTGGCAGAGCAGTTCGGCTTATCCCAGAGGCAATGTGTAAAGCATTTGCGCAACACACTCAAACACACACAAGTTTCACACTAAGCACACCACAAAAGAGACTACACACAAAGTTATGTAAACATATCCTCTGTATTATAGGCAACACACATTAGACCACAATTACTTTGTATTATCTGTAAAACCCATTTGACACAATCACATAAATTACTTTGCCAACTAGGCAAAAGTCATAACAACAAGTAGATCAAAAATCACTTTGCCAACTAGGCAATTGTCTTGGCATCACATTTAGGGCAATAAAGCCGATACTTATTACTTGCGCATGTGATGAAAACATCATCACTGTACATCATTGTAAGAAATGGGGTTTATGGTTGGCTTCGGTATACACCTAAACCTGTCATAACCCATCACTCTAGTCAGGGCAAGGGAGTGACACACCCAAGATAACCCCTGCTAACCCACTTGGTAGCTTGGGACAAGCAGTCAGGCTTATCCCGGGGGCATTGTGTAAAGCATTCGAGCAGCACACACCAGTCACAAACTAGGCACACCACAAAAGAGACTCCACACAAGGTTATATACAAACATCACCTGTATTAAATAAAAATAACACATAGACTACAATCACATAAATCACTTTACCACTAGGCAATTGTCATAACAATACATAGATCATAAAACACTTTGGCATAAGGCAATTGTCATAAACATAACCGTTAGTGCATTATATCAAAGACTTATAAGTTGATATATATAAAAACCTTGTGAAAACAGAGTGCATAATATCAGTAGGACTGTTCCCATTGGGCACAGGGTCAAGACTGATTTGCATATGGCTGGGTTCAAACTGGAATGGCATGGTGAGCAAAGAAACGATGGACTTAGGCCCAGATCTCTGTACTGGGGTGAATGTATGACATATATTCTGTCCATCAATTGTTGTTTTTGCATTTATCACCCCGAGTGGGACGGGTTTGCCCAGACGTGGGTCCCATGCTCCCCATGCCACTGGAGTCAAGCTATCCTGGCTGATGAGGGTTGAAACCCCGAAACTGGTCCTAGGATGCGGGTTTCCAGTCCAGGGAGGACCTGGCTTCGCAGTTCGGGCTGGACTGTTCCCATTGGGAACAGGGTCAAGACTGATTTGCATATGGCTGGGTTCAAACTGTTCCCGCCGGACACTGATGAGGCACAACTAAAAAACTGTTTAGGTTCCTCGACCCAGTAGGGATTGACCTACAGCGTCACAACGTGGGAGGTAGGCTTCACCTCACCACGGTGTGTAGATAGTTTTTATTATCACATTGGTCCTGAAGAATTGCCACTGATCCTCCTGACTTTGAAAGGCAAGAAGCATATTGACCATTTCACCTCACCACGGTGGGTAGATAGTTTTTATTATCACATTTCCAAAGCATGCAGAGGGTAAACGAAGGCAACAAAGGCACCAGGACTTGGCAGATTAACGAAAAAACACCAGAACTTGGCAGATCTAAGTAAAAGCACCAGATAGAAGACTTTGATGTCCCGGAGTCTTCTAAAACAGGAAGCCAGCACACACAGAACCTTGGAGATTCTCCACAAGTAGGATACCACAGAAGGGCAAAAAGAGTATGTCCTTTTCCTCCACCATAGACAGAAGTCGGCCAACCCACCCCTCACACAGAAAAGGCAGTATTCCTCTTCTTCTCGGCAGGGTCCTCTTGTTTCTTGAAGTAATTTAAAGTCCTGGGATTTTAGGTCCAATACTTATACACCATTTTGTCATTGTTCTCTTTGCTTCAGAGTCTCTGAGCTCAGTCCAAACCAGTTCTGTCCTTCCTGGTCCAGCATGACCCCAGGGGGTGGAGACAGCATTGTGCAAAGGAGACACAGCCTAATCAGATGCTAGTGAAACTCCTCCTACCACTCTAAATGCAGACCAGGTCTATTCAGCCCAGTGATGAGTCACCCAGGCAAGTCAGGGCACACCTCAACCCCCCTTGTGCCTGTCTAGATTGAATGCACATCCCTAGCTCCTGTCACTCCCAAATCAGATGCTGAATACAGTCAGAGGCACAAAAAGTGGTAAAGCAAGAAAATGCCCTTTTTCTAAAAGTGGGATTTTCAAACACACAATTTAAAAATCAACTTTACTAAAAGGTGTGTTATTAAATTATCAGTTCAGAGAGCCTAAACTCAATCTCTCTATCTTGTCCCAAGTGTAAAATGTTACAGTGCAGGCCCAAGGATATCCTATGGGACATCTTCTCAACAGTGAAAGATGAAATACGGAGTATTTCACTATCAGGACATGTCACACACACATGTACTTGTCCTACCTTTCACATACACTGCAGCTTGCCCATGGGGGTACCTTGGGCCTACCTGAAGGGTGCTTTACATTTAATAAAAGGGAAGGTTTGGGACTTGCTAGTGGGTGCACTTGCCAGGTCAACATGGCAATTTACAACTGTGCGTGCAGACACTACAGTAGTAGGTATGAGACACATTTACAGGGTGTGAGAAAGTGGCTCTGTACATACTGTTCCCAAATAGGTACAGTGTGTACAGAGTCCACAGTCCCCAGAGGTTTGGCAGAGGCTAAAGTTAGATATAACCTTACTCTCTAAAGTGGTAGCTTGGTCGAGCAGTAAGGCAGTATCAGAGGGCAGTGTAAAGCACTTTGTTGTACACACTCAGTCTGCAAATGGTTTCACACACTCAATAACTGAACTCTAGGCCAATGGTTGATATATAAAAAAATATATGCTTGTTTTATTTTAGAACCAACAATAGGTATTAAAATTTACTTTCTCAGAATGAGATGTTTTAGATAATTATTTTTGCAATATGCAATTGTCTTCTGTAAATAATTACAAGTGGTTGCAATAGGCAACACAATTCTAAACACAATAATACATTGAGTTCAATGGAAGTTTCAAGTTATTTGCAATAGATTACTTTTAGGATTACTTTTGTGATTCCAGGACTGGATCCTAGATTCAGTCCTAGGACAGCACTTAGAAACAAGTGATAAAAGTCGACTTAATTGCTGTGATGATTTTTAGACAATATTTTGCTATTTTAAAAGTTGACACTTAGAAAATATTTAATAGAAAACAGTCAATGATTCCCTATGGCAGAAAATTCAAGTTGCAGGTATAGTATGTTCTCGTTACTTTTGTAATCCAGTACTGGGTGCCTAGACTCAGTTCTGGGACCTTTATACAAAACAGGTAAGTAATTATGTTTTCAGAAATTATACGATTTTTAAAGAATATTTAAAGTTTGCAGGAATTGACACTTAGAAGAAATTTCACAGAAAAACAGTCAATGATTTCCTATGGGAGAAAATTGGGTAACTGGTAGGTACAGTTGTAAGTATTTTTCAGAGTCAGTGCTGGGCACCAAGATCCAGCACTGGGAGCTCACCTAATAGCAGGTGAGTATTTTCATTTTCGTTACTCGGCTGATTTTTGGTGAATATTTTAAGTTTTGAAAAGTCCACACTTGGAAGAAATTTCAGGAAAATCCAGTCAATGTTATCCTAATGAGAAAAATGAGTTATCGGTTTAAATGTAAGTACTCGACTGGCAGAGTTAAGGTTCTGGGCATAGACTCAGGGGTCTCCCAGGGTCAGGTAGGTACAGTTGGTTCACCCTCAGCGGCACAGGGGCGGCCGGGTGCAGAGAGAGTTAGGCCCAATGTTATCCTATGAGAGGTAGGGGGGCCTTAGTTGGTGGCTGCTGACTAGCAGGCCACGCGGCTGTGGGAGCTGGGCTCCTGGTCACTTACTCAGGGCAAGTGGGGAAGTAGATAGGTGTAGAGGTTGCACTGCCAGGGCCACTCAGGCGGCTGGGTGCAGGGTGCTTTTGAGCCTTCGGGCGCTCAATTGATTTCAATGGGGAAAGCTCCGGTTTAGAAAAAGACTGCAGGCTCGGGGACGAAGATTCTTCAGGTGCCACCACCACTTCGAGAGGTAAGTTAGGTAGTTGGAGGATAGGTGGGTACCCCAGATTTGGGCACAGGGGGCCGCAGGGCGCCGGGTGCAGGGTGCCTTTTGGTGTTGGGAAATCTTACCCTCTGTTGATCGCGGTTGGGGGGGCACCTGGTTCTGAGGCTGCAGGCTTCTTCAGGAGTGTCGAGGGAGGTCCTTGGGTGCCGGACTCGGGGTCACAGTCGCCGTGGGATCATCCTCGGGGTCTTTGTTCACTCCGGCACAGGCCAGGCTTGGCGGGTGCAGAGTGTGCTGGGTTCGCGGTTCCGGGCTGCTGCCAGGGATTGGAAGTAGATTTTGAGTAGAGCCTCTACTCATGGGAGTCCAGGGGGCTTAGAGGTAGCCAGGTCCTCCGGGGTTTGTGAGGTTGCTGGCCACAAGAGATGCCGGGTTGGAGCAGGAGCAGGTTCGAGGGTCGACAGGCCGGTAGAGCTGGGGCCAAAGCAGTTGGTGTCTTCCTCTTCTTAGCAGCTGCAGGGCAGGTCTTCTTTCTTCTTGCTCTTCTTTGTATTTTGGAATCTGGAATCTGGGGAAGGAAGGTTCAGGGTGCCCCTAAATACTAGATTTAGGGGCGTTATAGGTAGGTGAAGGGTAGGGACCAATGGATCCCTGTCTTGGGGTGGGTACACCCCCTATCCTGCCTCTCTCCTGTGGGAGGGGGGCAGTAGCATAGTCCTGATTGGGCAGGGCTTCCCATCTTCAAGATGGCGAGAGCCCGTAGATGTGCTTCACCTCGCCTCCCCCACCTGAGGGGTGGGGTTGGCAGGCTGGCACATTCCCTGTCCTTATTTGGGGTTTCCGACCAAGCTTCCCGCCAGAGTGGGGGGTTGCAATGGCCTGGGGAAGCTCACAGAGGCGGCATGCCTTTGAAGCTTCCCCCTGCCCATCCTGGGGGGAGGAGATTTAGCACCTCGCCCAGGATGTGCATTGTTGCAGGCCCAGGAGAGCAGGGGCTCTCCTACCCAGGGGTCCAGCAACATGTCTGCTGAGTGGCAGCCTAGGCAGCCTCAGAACAGATGTGGATTGTAGGTTAGGTTTTAGGGGGCATCTCTAAGATGCCCTCTGGGGTGCTTGGTACATTAAATCCCACACTGGCATCAGTGTGGGTTTAATGTGCTGAGAAGTTTGATTCCAAACTTCTCAGTCTTCAGTGTTGCCATTATGGTGCTGGGGAGTTCGTGTTTGACGAGCTCCCAGCACCATGTACTCTTAAATGGCAGCACTGCACTTACAGTGCCCAGGAATGGACCTGGGTACTGTAGGGGCACAGGGCTCATGCTCCTGTGCCCACACCACTGGCATAGGGCACCCAGCTAGAGGGGTGGCTGATGTATCCCAGGGCAGTGTAGGAGGTGGGCATGGCACACAGGGATGTGTGCCATGTCGACTCTTTGTTTTGTCTTGTACCCAGACACTCAGCCTGCAAGAGCAGTGTGTGTGTGTTAGGGTACAGGGCCTCTAAGGGTGGCACAATGAGTGCTGCAGCCCTTAGAGGCCTTCCCTGGTCACAAAGCCCTGGGTACCTAGGGTACTATTTACCAGAGGCTGACATGTGGCCAGGGTTTGACAATTTGGGTTTCGGCTGTTAGGCAGTTTTTAGGGAAGGAACACAGGCCCTGGGCACCTGATTGGCAGGAGCCCAGGGCACAACAAGGAAAAGTGCATCAGCTATCAGGCAAAAATGGGGGGGGTTACTGTAACAGAAACCCACTTTCTTACACAGGGCTACTCATGTGGGTGGCACAACCAGTGCCTTAAGCCCTGTAGTAGCATTTGATTTACAGGCCCTAGCACACTGTGCACTTACTAGGGGCTTACTAGTAAATCATGATGCAAATCATGGATAATCAATCAGAATCTCAATTTACACAGAGAGCATATGCACTTTAGCACTGATCAGCAGTGGAAAAGTGCCCAGAGTCCTACAGACAACAAACACATGGTCAGAAAAATAGAAGGCAAAAGACAAAAAGTTTGGGGATCCACCTGCCAAAAGGGCCAGGTCTAACAACTTGAAATCCTATTTTGTTATCAAATAGTCAATCGAGGGGCACAGTCAGACAAGCAGCCCCAGGAATTCCCATAGAGCAGTTGGAGAGCTCTGTAATGCGGAGAGTGACCAAAAGGAACTATAGCGTTTCTTATTGATTTGTCGGTGGTATTTGACACACTGGAAGTCCTCTCTCTGCTTTCAATGATGAGGACGATGTTGAAAGTGTCAGATAATGCAGGATGTTATCAGTGGGAGAATTACCTTTACCATGCAGGTCTTTACCACGCATATGCCTTCATTCGTGAGTGAAATGTCCTCTCCTTCATGTATCGGGTTATTTGTGCCATCATAGAACTAGGCAACGTAGACCTATTTATCTCCGTGTTGTTTCCTAGCTATGAGCAGCCAGTACAGCTGTTGTTTTGGAGCATTTTTCATAACCATGCTGATGACACACAAGGCATTTGTAAGTCTCAATGTCCTAAACATGAAATGACTTCCATTCAGTCTCCTTTTTTAACCCCTTCGACGCGGCGCCGATTCCCGCTGAGCGCTGACCGTTTCTTGCGCGGGCGTGGTCATGACGGAACGGTTCCGTCATGAGCACAGCTCAACCGACGCTCATGACGGAACCGTTCCGTCATGAGCGCCGAAGGGGTTAAACCAGAAGAATATTTTATGTAATAATCAAGATGCGTTAATAATGATATGCCGAGCAAGTCATCTACACCTGGATTTACACGTGTACCCTGACCTGGAGCTATTGTTTTTTAAACCATTTTGATATGACCTTTTAAAATGTGTTTTCTTGGCTTATGCAAACTAGGCCGCAATTAGGCTTAGACACCATCTTTTTCAAAATGGATGTCACAATCACTATTCATTATTTCTTCTGCATGTAGTCATACAAGACATGTTCTGTTTATTTTTTAATAACAATGTTATTGAAGTAGGCTCTCTAGCAAGGGATGGATCACTGATGGAACAGTTATCCCAAGCATCTTCTGCTTGCATGCAGTATTGCATTCCTTTACAATGGTTCACTGTTGTTTATGTATCTAGTTTGTTCTGACACCTCTAGATGAGATTAGGTCAGAAGCTCTAAATCAATATTCATCTAGTGTGTTAGTGCTTAGTTCAGGGGGAGTTGTATAACCATTTTAAAATCATTATCCTGATTTGTTGAAAATTGATTTCTTTGCTCACACCACAGTGATTCTGCAGGTTTCATACTGTTCTATGAGGTGATTTCCTACATAAACCCTCGATTTTAGGGGTGAGCTAGAGTCCTTTTCTATGCTCCTAGGGGGCTGTCTGATTTGTCACTGATTTTACTGCATATTTGTAACTTAGCCTATTTTTGATTTTCCCTATTATTCTACATTGTCCTATGATTGAGAGCCTTCATGGCAATGAATTTATGCATTTAAATCAGATTTGCCGCCTCTGTACTTCAATATTTCTGTATCGTACCTTTTAAATGTTTGTAATAAATCTTTACAGGTTTTCGAATTCCGCCGCATATCTCCCATCATTGAGTCAGTTCCTTCTTACTGTTGAATCTTGGCATGAGGAAGAGGGGGTACCCTTATCCAAGCCAGAAGGGTAGAGAGGTTCTTCCACTTATGGAAACGGTACTGGAGGGATATGTCCTCCCTGACTAATACTGGCAACCAAATACGTTTTCCATCTTGTTACTTCAAAAAGTCGGGCACTACTCTCATCAGGTGGTACCCATCCACTCATGGGCGGGAAGGAAGCACTTCCTTTTTGTTATATAACCCTGAAAAACTCTAGTAATGTCATGCTTCATCATCGGGTTCACCCTGACTCCTAAAGGTCAGGGTGGGCTCGACCATATTCCAGGGAGCACTTAAGAGAAATAGGCAAGGGTGTTTAAAGATTAACAATCCTCTGTTAACTCCAGGTATCCCTTTATTTGCGGAGTTACAGAGGATATTAAAAATATTAAGGAAGTAGGGTCGTGGGGATGTAATAGTCATATGACCCTAGTGCCAACGTGTTTCAGCCCTTAGAGATTGGCCCGAGTGGGTCTGGGTCTTTCTTCATGGAAACTTAGGTTCCCTCGCATCTGATACAAAGTTCAGAAAGCTGCACTTTAAGGACCGGTCTGGTATATACTTATCCTTGATCCGGTATGACGTGTCCAAACCTTCTATGGCGGACTAATCGTTTCTCTGGCGACTGTGGATAGTGGGGTAGCCCTATAGTCAAACATTCGTCAAGAGTCCTGCCCCATTCGCTTACCTACTTGGGTTCGCGTCCCCGAGCAGTTCTACCAGCATATACCTACCATTTTGTTGTAAAGGCAATGCGAGGTAAATAGATTGCATTGGTAAAGGATGCCTGGTAAAGGCATGCGTGGTGAAGGCATTCATTGTAATGTCAGGCAGCCCTATGATAACCTGTTCATCAGCTTTAGCTGATAGTACTCAAGCAATGGAGAACTCATTCAGGAGGTAAAGTGTTTGCCTTACTTGCTTATCTTATGACATTTCTCAGGGATTCCATTCACAATACAGCTGATCTCCTGCTGTTGAGGAAACCCTTAAAACCCTATGAATTCTGAGTAAGTATGTCATTCTTCTCTCAGTGTTAGTAGACCTAAGGGTTTGTGTTGCCATAGAAGTGGCCAATGAGGAGTTAAGGTCACGCTGTACATTTGTGACGCGCCATTGTTTTCCACATTAAGAGCCTGCTTTACATTGCAGGGGAGGAGGCACTTGACTTCTCAAGGAAACATCTACTCCAGGCGCATCTCTGAATGAGTTAGAGGCACGGAGGATGCAGGAGCCTTTCCAGGGTCCTGCATACACGATAACATACATAGCTCATAGAGCCCCTGCCATGCTTAGACTAATGTGATACTTAATTGTGATGAGTATGTCTAAATTTAGTCCCATAGCTAACTGTGTCGTAACTCGTAAGACTCAAGCTGCGCTGACTTATCCTGTTGGAGCAGAACGAATGGTGATTTGCATGTGGTAGGTTCCGGTCTGGACTGGCACCATGAGTAAGAAAAGAGGACTGGGATGCAGCCGAGAGTAGGGCAAAGCACTGATATTACTACAAGCATTCCACGCATCATTTGTCTCTTTCAATGCTGCGACTCCCATGTAGGCCAGAGCGTGCAAAATGTATGTGGCTTGTGTGGGCCATTCCTCCGCATTGCTAAAGGCAGTCCTCCTTCTTCCCACCCCAGTCCTGAGCTAGTCCCCTATGAGAGGGACAAGTCTGCTCATTAACCCAGGAGACATAGGTAGTAGGCCTGGGTAATCCTGTGGTCACCCAGTGACTTGGACTGGTGAGTTTCTTGCTCCACAGGAAGGAAAATCTTAGGGATGATATATATGCTTAGGACCTAGAGAACCACTACTAGGACCCCCCCTACAGGGCTCCTAAATTTCACTAGCAGATATCAGCATGTTAAATCTACCACCACACTTGCACCGGTCATTACCTCGCCACGCTCACTCAACCCGAGGAGGGATGGACAATGGGGGCCCTCAAAGAGTGCAGGGATGGCAGTACAGCTACCCAAGATGCATTGTGGCCAATATAACTCCCCGAAGGAAGAGTCCCTCCCACCTGGAGCGGTACCCCCTTCTAGAATAGTCAGGGCACCTGTGGCAGGTGTCCTGCACCATTCGCCCACCAGTTCAGGGGTTCTATACTGCAACTGGGATCCCAGGTCAGGGGGGACACCCCGGACCTGGCCCTCCAACCTAGGGTCTACACCCTCCAGGTGAACCGGGGTCAGAGGCGAGGACTCCCTCCCTCTGCACCCCCTTCCAGAATTCTGCACCCTCCTACTCTGAGTGGTACACCTCAAAGACAAACTGGTAGAGACACTGCTTACAGATGTCCCTCCCTCCAGTTCAGGACCTCTCTCCAGCAACTGGTCTCCCAACCTAGGGTCTAAACCCTCAGGTTGCACCGGGGTTAGAGGCGAGGACTCTCTCCCTCTGCACCCCCTTCCAGAGAGCTGCACCCTCCCCACTGGAGTGGTACCCCTGGAAGCCAAACCGGTCAGGACACAGCTTACAGATGTCCTTCCCCCCAGGTCAGGCAGATCCTGAACCTGGCCTCCCAACCCAGGGACTAAACCCTGCGGTTGCACACCTGCCTGGCATGTCAAGACTTCTGGGGACTCACGCAGTATCTCCCCGAGGGTGACACATGACTCATGTGTCTCGTGCGAGTCTGCCTGGCGCAGATCTCCCGGCCCCTGTCCACCTGACAGTGCGCGAAGATCCCCCAGGACAGAAGTGGTGTCACCATGGTCACTCCTAGGGGACTCAGCCCTTCTGGCTGGTCCCTGACCCACTGGTTCTCCCACTGGGGAACACATCCCCCTCTCACCCCTCAGTCTGGACTTCTGCACCCTCCCAACTGGAGCGGTACCGCCAGACACCAGAACCACTGGAGCTCTGTTTACAGAGGCTCCAGGTTCTCCTGACACTAGGAGATCCTCCTCAAATGGCCTACTAGCACCGTCTAGGCCCCCAACCTGGTGTTCCCTTAAGAAACCCTCCAGGCCCTGAGACTGGGTTTCGGGCACCTTGGGACCCACAGTCCCACACTCACCCCTTCTCCACTGAGACAGGACGTGAGCCCCTACACCCCTCCCACTACACTGGGACCTAACCGGGCTACACTGAACCTCTTCCACCTCACAGGTCTGGAAGATATCTGGGCCACTCCTTTTGGGATCACTCCCCAATGCCTCTCCAGACCTTTTGGCATCCAACCAAAGGTCTGCCTCCAACGCAAGCTCTCTTGAACCAGAGAACTCACACTCCACCGGGTGTTGGCACAGCTCTGGAAAACAGGGACTTAAAATATGCTCTCCAACAAATGAATCACACAGCCCCCCACAGTTGTTAACCAAGCTACCGTTTGCCTCACCCTCCAGTGCCTCACACAAGTACCCCACACCACTCTCCTGAGATTGGCAAGACAGTACCTGACTGTCTCTGTCACACAACTCACACTCTTCTGAGCGGTCTTCACACTCACACACCAAGGTTTCTACCATGGGGGAACCCCTCTCCCTGTACCTCTCATCTAGGGTCCGTAGAGTGTCCCTCCCACCACTAGGAATATGGTCCCCTGTGCCAGTTCCCCAATCCACTTCAGGGACACTGCACTCCACTGGAACTACATCATAAACCTGAACCCCCTGGTGTATGTCAACCCCCTCCCTCCAGTTAGGCGCCACATCTCTGGGTGTTTGTACCTTTCTCTCAGCACTGGATATTACAATCTTGCTGCCACCATCTGAGCTGGACTCCACCTCCAACTCAGCAAAGCTCACTTCTTGAGCTAACCATTCTTCTTCAGCTGAGACACTCATGGCCTCAAGCCTCTCGAGCTCCAAATCAAGCTCCCTCATCCTCAACTCATGAGCCAGAAGCAATTTCTTCTCCTCCAAGGCACGGGCATTCCTGCTCTCCTCCGCCGCCTTGTCTACTTCCGATTGCTTCATTTTCATTTTCATTATTTCCAATTCATGGTTTCTCACCCTTTGATTCTCCTCCAACTCCTCTGGAGTGAGCCCCCTACTGGAATGGGAGCTGCCAGCCCTTGAGACTGCTCTGCCCACGGGCAGATCTTGGGGAATAAAACCATTCTCTTCATCTGCATCATCTTCCTCTTGGGCCTCCCAACAGGCCTTCAAGAATCTTTGTAGCACATCCTTTCTAGATCCGCTTTTCACAGGGCAACCAAGGTCTTTGCAGAATTGCTTGAGCTCCTCAACTTTGTACGAATACAAATCCTCAATGGAAAACTCCAATTCTGCCCTCTCACTTGTTGCCACCTGAGACATGATGCTCTTGAAGAGTTACTCAAAAATAGAATCAAAAATAATACAGTATGTGGTTGTCTATTGGTCTGCACTCCTAGTGATGTACACCAATTACTGTGGGTCAAGTACAAATACAAGTTCAATCCCACCGCTGCCACCAATGTTAGATCTGGGGGTCTCTAGTTGGCAGGGTAGGTTCCACTGTCCAAGTAGGGACCCTTGCTTCTAGTCAGGGAAAGGGGGATACACTGTTAAGATAACCCCTGCTCACCCTCTAGGTAGCTTGGCCTGAGCAGTCTAGGCTATCAAAGGCAATGTGTAAAGTATTTGTACCAACACTCACAGTAACACAGTGAAAACACCACAGATTTACTCCACACCAGTTTTAGAAAAATAATGTATCTTTACTAAAAACTTCACAAGACCAAATACTACAGACAAACCAACATATAATTCAAAAGGTTACTTTAAAGATAGTTCAAGAGTTTGCAGAAAGTACTCCAGGATGTCAAAATCAGTGTCCTGCACAGTGCGACTCTCAATGCACAAAATGCGACACTCTCGTGCCCAACAGTACCTGTAGTTGCGATAAGGTTCCCAAAAGCTATAACAAGGAAGATGGCAAAGGCGATGCGATGCTCCTGAGATCCCGGGGAGGCTTTGCAGCAGCCCTGCTTCACGCAGCAGAGGTGGATGCGCCGGCTCCGATCTGTAGGGGGAGGATGCGATACCTTTGGCTTTTGTTGCGTAGGTTTCTTGGGGGGAAGCTTCACGCACAGGTTCGATGCGACACTCTTCGATGTGGTGCGATGCGTGGCGCAGCGTTGCCTTCCGGCGCCGCAACTCTCGATGCGCCACGAAACGGGACTCTGCGCCGACGCACGCAGCGACTGGAGACTTTTCACGCACCGGCAGTGGTGTGGCCCGCAAACTGGTTCTGCGACGACCCTCGCAGCGTCAGGAATCTTCTCGCACCGGGACGATGCTCGACGCACTCGGCGATGCGGGGACCCTGCGTGTTGCGATGGTGCCGCGATGAAATTTTCCTCGCACTCTCGTCTTGCGATACGCAATCGGATGATGCGTTGGGTACCAGTCACTCTTGTTCACGCTTCTGCTTCCCAGCTCCCAAAACACAGCAAAACGACCTCCTGAGGCCCCAAGACTGGGCAAGCACTCCAAGGCAGGTCAGAACTCCTTCAGCAGAGTTCCAGGGGAGCTGGTGGTGAAGTCCTTTTGTTCCTGGGACTTCTTAACAGGGAGCCAGCTCTTCTCAGGCCCTTGGAGATCAGAATCAAAAGAAGGGGACACAGCAAAGTCCTTCCCCTCTCCTTGGCAGCAAAGCAAAACAGCAAGCAAGCAGTCTTCTCCTCTTCAGTTCTTTTCAGCTTTCTCCTTGGCAGAGGTTTCTTCTTAGTTCCAAAGTGATCTAAAGTTTTAGGTGTCTGGGGTCCTCTTCTTATACCCCTCCAAGTCTTTGTCTCTCTTTGTTCCAGTGGGGGGATTCCCCTGCTCAAACCGGTTCCTGGGTGTGCTCTGCTCTGGAGCACCTGGTTCCTTTCAGAGTGAGGGGCAGGGTCGTTAGACGCTCAGCAGGAGGTGGAGCCTTCTTTGTGCCAGCAAAGGCAGAGTCCTCAGCCTGGCCAGCAGGGGGTGGAGCCAGCTTTGTGTTTGGCAGGGACAGCCCTATTCAAACCCAGGGACTACTCCTCCCACCCATCTAAAGCAGATCTCCCTATTCACCCTGCTGCTGACTCATCCAGGCTCCTGGAGCCACCTGGCCCATCACATGACACCCTTCAGCCAACCAGCACACAGGCACACAGGAAGGTTAAACAGGAGAATAGCTACTTTCTAAAAAGTGCTATTCTCACACAGTGAATTTAAAAACCATCTTGCTAAAAAGATGTATAATTAAATTCTGAACACAGAGATACCAAACTTGGATTTTCTATCTTGCCCTTATGGGAAGATAGGCATGTAAACAGCCTTCCCCATTCTATCCTATGGGCAAGATAGCCTCTCAGCAGTGAAAAACGAAAATGGCTGTAATTCACTACCAGGGCATGTTACACACCTCAGTACATGCCCTACCTTTCAGATACACTGCACCCAGCCCAGGGGGGTACCTAGGGCCACCATAGGGATGCCTTACATGTACAGAAAGGGTAGGATAAGGCCTGGTCAGTGGGTGCACTGGCCAGGTCGACATGGCAGTCCTGGACTGCACATAGGCACTGCAAGCAGGCCTAAGACATCAATTTAGCGCTACTCCTGTGGGTGGCACAATCAGTGCTGCAGCCCACTAGTAGCATTTGAATCACCAGCCCTGGCACACGCAGTGCACTTTACTAGGGGCTAACAGGTGAAACAAATATACCAATCATGGATAACTAATCAATATAACAATTTATACAGAGAGCATATGCACTTTAGCACTGATCAGCAGTGGTAAAGTGCTCAGAGTCCTATTGCCAACAACCGCAGGTCAGAAAAAATAAAGGAGGAAGAAGCAAAAAGTTTGGGGATAACCCTGCAAAAAGGGCCGTTTCCAACAGACAGCAACTTGGTACAAGATAAAGGACTGTGAGAACCAGGAGCAATACAGAGAAAAATCATGGAATTCATATTCAATGAAGGCACAACACATTTACTGATTTCATGCTAGTGCAAGTGAATCAAAGTGCAAATGTGTGTACAAACACGCACACAAACACACACATATGCACACACAAACACATATGCGCCCATATGCCACTTCTCACGCAAAGTGAAACAACAAGTTCATCACAACAAAAGGATGGGGAAATGACCCAAACAAGGACCTATTCGATTTGCAGTCTCCCTCTCAAGAGGGGATGGGCCAGTCCCATGCCTTCACCCACCTGTGCTATGTGAGGGCGAGAGGGCAGGTTCCGCCTGTCCCGCCAGTGCTCAGACACGTGGAACTCCAGGAGCACTCTCAAGTGAGGCCGTCTGATGGGCTAGTCCCATGCCTTCACCCACCTGTGCTATGGGAGGGCGAGAGAGGACAGGTTCCGCCTGTCTCGCCAGTGCACAGACACGTGGAACCCCAGGAGCACTCTCAAGTGAGGCCGTCTGATGGGCCAGTCCCATGCCTTCACCCACCTGTGCTATGTGAGGGCGAGAGGACAGGTTCCGCCTGTCCCGCCAGTGCTCAGACACGTGGAACCCCAGGAGCACTCTCAAGTGAGGCCGTCTGATGGGCCAGTCCCATGCCTTCACCCACCTGTGCTATGTGAGGGCGAGAGGACAGGTTCCGCGTGTCCCGCCAGTGCTCAGACACGTGGAACCCCGGGAGCACTCTCAAGTGAGGCCGTCGGATGGGCCTGGACTGCAGACACGTGCTGTGCATGGACAGTATGGATGCACGCGCTGGTGTTTATACACTTCACAGCTAACAACAGAGCGCTGCACACCACGCGCAGTGGGGGGAGATTATACAAGACTGTGCTCATGAAAAGGAGATTTCCCCCTTGGATTTACAGTTACATAACATTTCACGCATTTAGAATTTCTTTTCATATATTTACATTTTTAGGCACAAGCAGAGGGTGCGATTTGCTCAGAGTCACCCAATCTTCTGCCAAGGTCTGGGGGTGCGGAGGGTTTCCACTAGACATCACAGGAATGAACCACAAGGGAGACTTGACTAGTGAAAACCCGCTTGGCTGAAACATGCCCAATGTAACCTCGCATACTAAGTGTGCCAGGCGGGCCTGGCTGCCCAGGGTCACACCTAGGGGCGTCCTAGGACAGTCCGTGAACTGTCCTTTGGCTGCCCTTGTCTGCCCTCAAATTCTAAGTTTGAATGCAAATGTGTTTTAATGTGCAGAACTTTTACAACCGGAGGCAATTCCGTATGACACTTGAGTCCTTCTAAGCGTTGGAATTAACACATTACATAACATTCAGACCCCCTAAATAATGCACGACCTTTCACTCACATATGACCCTATGTAACCTATTTGGTTGCAAAGAAAAACACATTTTCTGATAAATGAAATACAAAGTAAAACAAAAGATTCATTGGATTTCTGGGACATGTAGAGCTTTTCCACAGCCGTGTGCTGTAAGCACCGCCGCTGGGTCCCTGAAAGCCTCCGTTTAGTCCTTTCCTTGCCAAGAATGGTATATGCGCGTGACAAGGAAGGCAGGTGAGATTGCTTCAGCAGCACAGCGGGCAGGTACCTATCCTGCTATTACCGCGTCACTTCCGCTTGCAGTCGGCGCTCTCTGTCAGCTGCAGATTTCACCCGGGAGATTTCCACGCTGTGCACCATCTGTTTGTCCCGCGTGGGGGCGGGGCACCTGTCCAACAGAATACCGTAGTACACTTACTACCAGTGCACTACACTCGCCCATAGACGTGATGCGCCGAGTACTAATGCGTGGGAAGTTTTGGAGTCGCCTCATCGTATCTCTGCCATGTATCTCCGAATCATGGGCGTGAGTCAATGCCCCCTGTGGTGTTTGCACGTCACGAGTGACCTCAAGGGGCACTGTCAAATATCTATCCACCCCTTTTGAACTGCCTGTTAACACAGAATTTTGTACACAGGATTGAGGAAAATAAAACTGCATCTGTTACATTTTACAAAAATGCATCCTGCTTGCGAGATGGGAGAGGTAACAGATGAAAGCAAAGAAGAGAGATTAAACACTATATTTGTGTCTATTGCAATTTAATATGGCTCTTTATCGGGCGATTAAATATTTTACATAAGAAAAAAAGTTACTTCTGTTTACCACTTACCAACCCAATAAATTGCTTCTATTGTATCAGTCTGTGTGAACACGTCACATGCTGGACTGCAAGAGCGAGGTACCCCCGGAAGTGCATGAGATGGTCCTGCAACAATTCAGGCCAAGGGAATGCCAGGGTTCCCCATTGAATGCACTGACATGTCAAGCCGTTCCAAGGCCAGTGAGTGGCACCTAGTGAGACCATTAAACATCACAACTCAACGAGATGCCTTCTGGGAAAGTGCCAGTGCTTAATTAGTAAATAAATAAGTAGAGGGTCTGGTCAGGATGCCGCAGCAGCTACCACCACAGCAGCTACCACCACATCTTACCCCTGGTCTTGCTGCCAACGACAGTAACAACACAACTACTAACCATCACACTGCTACAAGTGTGACAAGCCGCGGTTTTTTAGGCCCCCAAAGCTATAAGATTGGCTTAGGCCGCAGGTAATAGACATGTTCAATGTGCAGCCTTTCACATGCGCCGTTGGTGACAACTAAGTGCCGGTGCTCAACCACTGGCTCAAATTAAGCGCTGGAAGGAACCTGCTTCACACTTTGAATAGCTCACATGACCCCAAGAGCTGTAAAATATTTCAAGGCAGAATACTGTAAACTGCTGAGGCCTACCAGATTTCCAGTGGGGGATTACGCAACGTCGCGACCGGCCTGCTGGAAGTTGATCAATATCGGGTCAGATTACTTAAACATGAATCAAAATTCACTTTTGCAAAATTTTCGCTGATTGCAAAATAGATTCACGACCATACACGATCTTGCACCAAAGATGAGGTACATGCTTTGTCCAACAATTGCAGAAAGCATTGAACATGTGCTGTGCTTAATACACATTTGACGTTCGTGACACCAAATACAATCTGACCTGTAAAACGTAAAATTGCTGAAGGTCTTGTCGGGATATTTCTTGATGTGCACTGAGTCCGAAGGCCCAAGTCCGAGATTCTCTAGAACGAGAACCTTTGAGCAACACGTGCAAGCCGTACAACGTGTGGCCGCGACGGACGGAGGTGTGTTCTCTGAACACTATGTTCGTTTTAGATGACCTTAGGCTGTTAAGTAAACGTCATGTGACGTATGGCACTGGCTTTCTTGACTCATAACAAGAGTGAAATAACCAGGGCCGCCATTAGACATGTTTTCTGCCCCTGGGCACTGCAGCAAGGTTTGAAGGAAGGTTTAGAGACAGAATATAAGAAACTCATATTTCCATGGAACGCGCTGCTTGCCCGACAGAGCCACAAACATGACTTCTGTGGATGCGCAAATGAAGACCCACGCGTGATGCTTTGGTCCCTTTGCCCATCCTCGGACACTCGCGCCCCTGCTGCTTCTTTTCTACAGAGAGCACAGAACGCGGCTGTAGTTGCAAGAAACCTCTTGAGAAACAGAGGAGGTTTTACATCATATTATGTAATAACTTAAAGCTGGAAATGTAAATAGGGCTGTGCATTTTTACGGTTACTACTGATGATTATTTGCACTTTTTGTAATTGGGTTTTTATTATTCACATTTGTATTATATTGCATTCTCACTTATAGAGACCCCCATAAGGCCTCCCGGTGCTGATAAATGATTTACCCCTGAAGAAGGGTTTGTAGTGAGAAATGCCCTGGGGACTGGAAGAAATATACCCTGAAAAGGAAATGAATGTGACATAATGTTTACAACACCAGAAAACATCTATGTATATAATGCAAGACTGACCCTTTATGTTCTGGGTCAATACATATTCAAGCAAATCATAGTTGTGGAAAACGTCTATTACAATATTTGTGGTACCCTGTTCAGGCCTCAGAACAACTCAGATGGCCACTCTAATGTCATATGATTGTCCTGACCAGAGGTAGAAGGCAGGAAGCACACAACACAATCATCGTTTTTGACCAACTTCTCTGGAAACTCTGAAAAAGAGATATAATATGGTGTGTTATTTTAGAGCGCTTTTCCTTCTCTCCTTTTTGAACCTCGTTTTCTTACATCGCAGGGGGAAAAGGCAGGACGTTCTTGCTGCGCTTCGAACCAATGACTGTGGGGGGAATGTGGTCCCACAGATGCATGGAGTGGATGCATTTGGCCGCTGAGTCACCAGACCCGGACAAGCTGCTACCTTCATTAGCCTGGGTGACAAGCTCGCCTCTGAATTTGAGGCATGAGGTAAGACACATTCTGTGCAAGATCCCACTGAAAATTCAGTTGTGGAAAAATCACAGACCAGGGCCAACCAGAAAATGTTGTCCTCGCATGTTGTTCCTTTCTCAAACCGCCTGAGCTGTTTGTTATTGTGCTTCAGCGGTCAAAAAACTCTCAAGTCCAAACTTCTCAACAAGCATAACTAACTAAATTGCATGTGCTGATGGGCACTACCTCAGTCTGGAGACATAGTCAGGAAAACAATACACTGATTGGAGAACACGTCTAGCTTAAAACAGACTTCCCTTGTACTGAATACTTTCATTTAGAAACAGATGAGCTCCATGAGAATACAGTGCAAAATGGTTTCAGATTTTCGAGTTAAGTGTTAGAAACACGATCAAATTGAAACCAAAATCCAAAACCTTCTTATGTTTGAAAAACCAAAAATACTGGCCATCAATTCAATGCATCGGTGCTGCCATGCGTGTCTGCAGATCCACCTTTGGGCCTGATTTATCATGGTTTCATGCAGCACAGCAAGCCACCTCTTGCGCTGTGCACTATGAGAGGGAAAGGGTAGGAATTCACCATATTTAACATCATATGGCACATTCCTGTCCTTTCCTTGCACTGGTGCCCTTTTGGTTGCCTAGTGCCAACACATACACCCTTGTACTGTGGTGCAATTGTGCCTGTGTTGTAGGCAGGATTGTTTTTGTATAGGAAAGGGCACCTTCCTGCACAAAAACAATCCTCAGATCATTTTCCTCTGTCTATGTGTGCTGCGGAATGCCAAGCCTTACACTTTCCTTTTTTTACACATAAAAGATAAATAAGATAAGATAGGCCCTAGGTAGTCCTAAAAGGCAGGGTATGTGTAACTAAAAGGTTTTAAGTTTTACATGTCCTGGTAGTGACAAACAGCTAAATTCATTTTCACTACTGTGAGGCCTACTACCCTCATGAGCTAACATTGGGAATTCCTTAAAACACTTTAAAGCTGTAATTCCTGATTACAAAGGAGTGACTACATCATGTTTCCTATCTTTGGAATGGTAATGATGAATCATCTTTACTGTTAAAGTGGAATTTGACATTACTGTTTTAGAAATTCCACTTTTAGAAAGGGAACATTTCTCTGCTCTTACTGCTCTGTGTACTTTGCAGCTTGTCTCAAATACATGTCTGGGGTGAGGGGCAGCTACAATTTGTGCTTTCCCTCTAGACAGCCCCAAATACAGGAAGGGTGGGCATGACAGAGACCACATCTGCATTCATCTACATTCTGATAGTTCTTCATGGGCAGGAAGATGGAGGGGGAGCTGACACTTACAAATGAATAGGCAGTGTCCTGTTTCCAGCACAAAGGGCTGATTACCCCGAGAATAAAACTTGCAAATAAGACTGCGATGAAAGGGGACCTGTGTACTTCAAGGGCCAACTTTAAAGTCACCCCCACTTCAAAGGCACAACTGGGTATAAGCACTGAGGCTTTGACCCTACCAAGACAGTACACAACTGGGTCTGTGAAGAACTCTGCAAGGAGTAAAGACTACTGTGCTACAAGAATTGCCACTTTGCTTGACTGCTGCTCTGAAGTGTGAGAAGGTGGTTCTGATCATCTGATCTGCCTGGAGTTTTCACCTTTTGATCACCTGGTTTTTTACCTTTTACTGTGTGAAAGCTGCATGTGTGGGACTCCTGTTATGCGCAGCCCAGAAACTGTGCACAGGTAGCTTGGCGCAGAAGGAACTCTGCAGGGTTGTGTATTGACCTGGGACAGGCCTTATAATGTTGGTGTACACAGATAGGGAAAGTCAGTGTGCTTTACTGTCTGGTCTGCAGTGTCCCTCAATTATACACTATGGTGAAGACTACCTTAGAGTGCAGCTTTATTTCCCCTTTGTCTAACGAGACCTGGGTCATTCCAATGTACTGTGTCATCTGTATGAAAAGAACAATGCTGTAAAGTCCAAATTTATTACTGCACAGATTATAGGTCATCAAGGAATGTAATGTTTATCTGGCTCAGGCCTTTTGTCACCCTGATGGCAGAGTTAATTACGTTTCTCTCCAGCAGCAGGAACAAAGGTGTCCCCCCGCAAAGAAAGCAATTAACCTTGATTAGGCCAGCTCCTCAGAAGGAAGAGGTGGTGTGGATTGCTCTCCATCAATCTGCCAGCTGTCATCTTGTGCCGGGAAGAGGACAGGTCCAACCCACTAAACAAAGGGAGGAAGTCCAGGCCCTGGATCCATCCTAGGAGGGGGTCTCCTTTGAAGTTTTCCCTGGCAGTGATATCAGTGAGTGGTGGAGCTGAGACCCCCCCAGAGCACATGTGGCAGTGACTCCTGGGTGACGCCATCTTGAAGTATCCCAGAAGGCTGTGCAAGGAAGTTGGAACAGGGGAGGAGAGGTGATGCGGCACCTCAGGATATGCCAGAGGGTCATTCCTGCTGGAAACTCCCGCCCCCATTTAAAAGGCCCTGCGCAAGTGGAGAATTCTCTCTCGGTTGTGATTTTCTGCTGGACACTGGGACTGGAGGCGGACACCATGGACAATTGAAATGTAGAACCCCCTGACTGCCAGCTGGACTAAGGACTCTGACTCTGATTGACCCCAGGACGAATGGGGCACTCCCCCTGGACCACAGTATGGGAAACATGTAGACCCATTGCTTGTGCAGCCCACACAACTATTGACTCATTTTCTAAGATGAAGGAACTGCTTTCTGCTTATCTGAAATGCCCTGCTCCCTGCTGATTTCTGTCCTGCTGAGGACAAGAACTGGACCCATCTCACTTAAACCCAGAGTGACTTCAAGGGAGTGCTGGCTTGACTCCTGTTGTGACGTCTCAGGGCCATCAAAGACAATGCAACAATGCAATGGACTATGCTATTTGTGAGTCCTGCCCTGCCAAGTCGTGTCATTCCAGTCCAGGGCACTTGAAAGGTGATTTCTGCTGCCCAGAACCATCAAAATGAATGCAGTGACAGCGCTGCACAGTGGGTGCTCGGTGGTGTGGGAGAGGATTCCTACGTACAATAATAAAATAGCCACACTTTTCAACATACCCCAAGCACTCCTGTGTTTTTTCTTCAATTGGTTATTTATTCACCATGTGCAACCAAACAGACGCGTTTCAGCTACACACCTTGATCACTTCATTAAAACGGTTGATTTATTCCCCAAAGACAGAGATGTCTTTCCTGTGTGAATTGATTAATGTGTGGTATACAATCCTTACATTAGAAAAGTTGTAGGTTGTCAAACAATGAAAAATTAAAACATAAGAAAGAAAAAACTACAACAGCATTAACACGCTAAAGGAAAAGAAAATACTTAAAACAAGCAGATACTTGCAAACTCTTACAAACATGCAAAAACAAAAAAGTTAATCTGTACTCAGGCAAAAATTTAAAACACAATATAGGTGGCAAGCTTCAGCAGCCAAATCAAGTAGGCTCTTGGGCCCACATGTATTGGAGCTAATTCAGTGGTGTAATGAAACTGGAGAGGGCCCCCTGCAGAGTGCATGGAGGGCCCCCACCCTCCCGACCCAGTCAGGCCCCTTCAAGCCAGGGGTTCGCTGCCCATGCACAGTTCTGGAGGGTGGTTCCTGGAGTTCGGGGCTCTCCGCACTGTGGGTGCTACGGGGGGCTAATGTTAGTGATTTACTTGCCGGTGGCTTGAGCAGAGCGCTACTTTATTACCATAGCCGATCCATAGTAATATTTTGAATGTACCAAGAGGAGACTGAATTTGAAGACTGCTGATCACTTCTGTGGCACTGAATATTCATACAGGACCCCTTATAGAACTCAAAACTGATTTTCAATTCTGTACGAGGAAGGATCGGGACCCTGCCACTTTAACCCCTCAAAAAGAATTTTGTTAATAAACTGGTGTAAGGTTTAGCGAATATTTTCATACAATTTACTGGGGGATGATTAATTTCATAGCAACATGATTAAGTATTGCTATTCTTTGGATAGATGACTCTTAACAATTGTAATCACCAGTTTCCTCTTCTGTGTAGTAGTTGTAACAATCTATTAAAACATGGGTAGTGATAAATACAGACAACTTTCCAATCACTTGTTTAACAGTGTGTGCGATGAAACTCCGAAGTTATTACATGCTGGACTTACCAGCATAAATATTGGTCAAATCCAAATATGTTAACAAGCAAGTGAATGTTTGATTGACATGAGAAGCAGGCATGAGTCTGACAGTTCCTGAGCAAACACACAATGCACTAAGTGTTTAAAATGATTACATTAATTTTCACTAGCTATAGCCTAGATATCCTTTTTTTTTTAATTAGCAGGATATATCCTACCTAGTGATATTAATGCTCACACCCTTCTCCCATCCCCAGATATGCCTACAACCCACACTTTGTGTTTTTGTATCTAAGCTAATCCCTCCTCTAACATCTTGCCAGCACGCCCTGGCTTTGTAGTTCATTCTTGATAAAGATAATGTTGCATACTACTACAGGCCTCTGTTCTGCCCCCCCTCTGTCTGTCCGCAACCTATTCATCATGTAAATGACATGCTCAACTGCTCACGCACTCTATTTTTGGGATGGTGTTGCTCTTATATTTGTAGGGTGTTGGACAGTTTATTGCCCCACTGAGCCCAGGCAGTGCAGAAGAAGGTCACTTTGTAAATGTGGGGACGCCATATAAGCACTGTGCATGTTTGAGATGTCGTCTTACATCCTCTGTATTCTAGCTGAGCCTGAAGTTTATTCTCTCGACAAACCTTGAGTGAATTGCATCCTACACTGTAACAGTAAAGAGCCCACACTATGGCTTCAAATCCTAGTCAGACAACATACTTTGTCAAGCTAAGACAAACGCGGCCTCACCAGAGAGGGCATCCTAACCATTTCAAATCAATAAAAAGCATTATTAGGCTTGGCCAGGCTGCTCCAACATCCATGGTCTGCCATTAAATCCTTACAGATGGCTTTTCACCTAGTATTTTAATATCCACATCTTCCCACAGAACCCATGGGCCCTTAGAAAGTGGTGGTGTATAAATATCTCTCACACTCTCTCCGGTACTAGGTCCTACATATAAACGTATGTCCACAGAAAGAGACTGTCTCTGGCCTTCACAGTGGGGGAAACAAACTAATATAAAAGAAGGACATGGGGGATGGGGCTAATAAACCACTGCCATTGTGCAACAACAGGCCAGAAAGTGCCCTAAGGGGTACTAGAAATCGAAACAAAAAGATGAGAGAGCAAAACTGTATCTGTCCCATTTCAAAGAGATGGAGAAGAAGTTATAATGGCTCAAGGAGAACAAAGCTGAGGAACAAACACTGGAGACAAAAATGTGAAAAGTAATGAAGACCCCACTAACAACTCTCTGACCTGTACCAATATGAGTTACTGGAAGGGCAGAAAACCCTTCATTTATCCAGCAGTCAGAAGGTATTCAAAAATGCAGACAACCACTTCAGCAGCTGACAGTAGTTAGATGTAAGGCTGTGAGACCTGTGCTCCCATGTTACTGCAGAGCACCATGCAAGGGTGATCCATGAAGGTTAATACTCAAACACCTTATGCTTGAGGGTTCACAACCCATCATCCACTTTCCTCTCCGCGCTGAAAGAATCCTCATCCTACAAACCAAGGTATCCATACAGGCCAGGGTTGGTCGGTTGATACCAACCCCTCCTCAGAGACCTTTTGTTGGCTAAGGACCCCAATCAGGAACAGAAGTCTGCTTAAGAAAAAAAACTATTAAGAAAGCAAGAAAACATTGAGCTAGGTACGAGTGAAATGTCAGCCAAACTAGAACGCCCCTGTAATCTTTGGTAAATATATATATTCACTGATAAAAACAAAAGTTATAGGGATGTTATAGTTAGGCTTAGATTTCACTAAAATAAAGCCAATGAAATTCAGCAGTTATATTTACCTGAGCTAACTATAACTTATTACATCACTCATAAAATGAGGGCCTTTGGGGACCTACTAGCCCACCTGTTACCTCCAGTAAAACCCACACAGCTGCATGGGCAGTGACATCTCAAATTACATCACTGAGTTAGGTCAGTCAATTTTTACAGCAAGAGCGTTTTTTGGGGGGATAATTTTCACTCACTAGACACTCTACACTGCTCCATCAGCCCTATTTAATTTGTGATATACCAACAGGGAAACCATTGTAAGCAAGTAAATTCCTATCCTTAGGCAGAGATCCAACTCCAGATTATTGGGTCAAAAGGTGAAACTAGATTCCAGAAGAGTTGTGGAACTTTGCTAATATACCGAAAGTGTAAGGTTTCCTTACTCCAGAGACATAGTATTTCACTTCACCCATCCCTAGTCTAAACAAACCTGCTGACATTCAGATTCAGCCTTAATTATTCCTTCTTACCAATGTTTTAGTAATGCAATTATGTGAAATGATATTTGTTTTAATCATAAACTTGATAGTATTAAGTAGGATAAACGGTATCCTGAAGACAAGAGAGAAGTAAAGTAATGTGGTCTGCTTTTACCACGTTTTTAATTAATATTGTCTAATTAACTCTTAAATTTGGTTTCAAAATGCAGTGGCGTTCAGACCTCCTTAAGAGGTTCATATTTTCTCTTTCAATAGATTGGTATAGATATATCTATAAATGAATTTATTGTTCATATTCAACATTTTTATTACATGAGCCTGTTCTTTTTAAAGCATATTTATTTTTGTGTGTTAGCGGATGTAATCTGCTCTGCTGGTTTTACTATGGTGTCGTATACAGACAACACCCAGATCATCGTATGCTTGGCACCCAACACCAGCTTCACCACCGTAAATCTGTCCATCTGCGAGGAGCAAGTGCACAGCTGGATGGCCGACAGCTGCCTTAACTTAAATGGCAACCAGACCGAGGTTGGGGTAGTTGAGAACAACCCCTCCCTCTGGGGCGATCTTAGCTGGCCCACTTGTATGGGGGACCATCCTGTCCCAAAAGCAGAAGAGCTTAGGAGTTCTCTTGACTAAAGACCCATCCATGTCCTCCCAGGACAAGAAAGTAGCAGGAACCTGCATTGGCCTTCAAGAGCCCTTTGGAAGACGATCAGATGGCTCCCTGCGGAAATCCAAAGAATAGCGATACAAGCTCTCATCCTATCACGGTTGGACTATGGCAACTCACATTACCCTGGCAGCCCTGGTTATATTACCAGGAGGATGCAGATTATTCAGAATGCTGCAGCCAGAGTCCTGCTGCGCATTGCTAGATCACAATCTATATGCGCGGCCTTGGTCAGCCTCCATTGGCTACCAGCAAAGAGAAGGATAGAGTTCAAAACATGCATTGTACACAAAGTAAAACATGCTCACAGACCACACATCCTTAGTAACTTCATCATCCCGCACAGTGATGCACGAGATGCAAGGTCAAGCAACTTCTTTCTTCTGGTCACCCCCAGAATCACCAGAAGTGGTGGTCAATCGTTAGCTTATCCAGTATCTAAGTTCTGGAATTCCCTCCCTATTGAACTAAGAGCCAACGATGACCTACTGAGTTTCAGAAGGCAGATAACGACCCATCTATTCGCGCATGACTTCTGTTAGCACTTGGACACCCGTTGTGGGTAGCCGCGCACTCTATAAAAACACTAACATAACATAGCATTACATATTACATACAATATTGAGTTTCTCGCTTTATATTTTTATTATACTATGAACCAAAAATGTATTCTTTACGAATATATGTTTCAGTTGTAGATCATATGGTATGCATTATTGATCGCATTTCTACTTATTAAATAAAATGTATTAAACTGAAAAATAATGAAATTGTGCTGTGGCCAACATACTATGAGGGGGAGAAAAAGCAAAAACTAACGCAAGGCTAAAGGAGTATAAAAAAAACTGCTTTGGCAAATAATTATCAACACATGGTTTAGTTAGATACACGTTCAGTTACAACCCTCACACTCCCTTTCTGATCGGAAGCTCTCCAATGACGAGCACAGACATTTCACAAACGTTACATCGAGCTCATTGCCAGAGTAGAAACATCAAGGCGTGCGACTGGGCTTTCAGGCAAATAACTCCTTGCTCCAAAATGGTTATATTTTTACTTCACTTGATAGCAAGAGGTGACACGCTGTGGGGTCTGAATGCTGAAAGAACAGAGAATCGAGCCCCCACCATGCCATCTCTGTTTTAAATGCAATGCCTTAATCAGCCACAGACCTCACCATGACAACAGGATAAAATAGCACCAGGACTGGAACATTCTCTTGAAACCCATCAACCGGTATCATATCCCAGCAGAATTGTCTTGAACAATTGAATAGTTCCTCTCCACGTCATATATAACCTGCCATTGTACACAACACAGATATAATCGCACATGTGAAATACAGCAGATCTTAACATGTAAACTTTGCAATGATGGTGGGTGACTTCCACCTTGACATCAAACCATCTATCACAACACAAGATCCGACCTGATTCTTCCATTGGAGTGTATGTAGATTACATATGTATAAATATTATTTTATATAAATCCACCATCATTTTATTAAAACAATTCATATATACCGTTTATCAGCCTATTCTCAATACATTTTTAAAAAGCAGCTAACGTAACAAGAATGCCCTTTCTCTTGAGTTCCTTCAAACACGAGCATGAGATATAACAACTATGTCCATAGATCAGACAACAGTATCACCAGAAGGGAGGGAGGCAGGGGGCTTAGGCGGAAAAACCTTAGTATGGCACATCTTGGAAGGATTGTGATGGGGAATATCGAAGACAAAATATCGATGGGGCACAATATCGTGACCAGAAAATTGAGGGACCAAATAACAGAAGTGAGTGCACAGAGGGAGGTATGGACTTACTCTTCTTAACTCAACATCTATGTACCTTGAACACACACACACACACACACATATATATGAAGCTAAACATATCTGAAGAGCTGTAACAATACCGAAACACGTGTCACAGGTTGATTTTAGTCTTTTCAGTTTGGCTTGAATGATATTTTACCATTCCAAAGCTGTAATACTATGTCTGGAGTACTAAAAGGCTTTTGTCATTTTACAGCTCGGCGTGGATGGCACGGTGCTAATCCTATGCTTAAAGACTTTAGTGCAGGAATGGCAAAAGACTTTGTCCGTTTCTATCTCGGCGTGGATGGCACTGTGCTAATCCTATGCTTAAAAACTTTGATCGAAAAACAGTCATTTGAGGTGAGCAGATTCAGTGTCGCAGGGGTTACTTTTATTCATTCCAGGTTGGCTTGGATGGTGTTGCACCAATCCAAATTGATAATACTGTGCCTGGAGTGGTAAAAGTATTTTGTCATTTTATAGTTCGCATGGATGGCACTGTGCTAATCCTATGTTTAAAGAATTTGCTGTAGCAATGACAAAAGACTTTGTCACTTTTTAGCCTGGTGTAGATGGTTCTGTGCTAATTCTATGCTTGAAAACTTTGTTAGAAAAATAGACATTTGAGGTGTCGCTAGTGTTGTAGGGTGCTCTTTACAAGGGCTGCTCACCACCTACATTCGGGAACTTCTTGGAGTTCTCTGCTTCTTTTTGTGTGTGTCTATGTAAATAAATATAGATATATATGTATATATTATTTTGTGGTCCGGATTACCTTCGTGGTAGTAAGGGAAGTAGGACTGTTTCTTTGGAGATATATATATATATATATATATATATATAATACAAACTCCAAAGAAATGGAATGTCGACGCCGTGTCGTTTGGAAAAATAGTTTTTATGTCAGCTGTTAAGAGTCGGACGCGTTTCGCCTGCCCAGCAGGCTTGCTCACCAACAACTCAAATAAAGTTTTTTGCCTCCATTTAAACTCGTGAATCAATTCCATGTCACATGGTAAACTACAACAATAAACAGTGAAGACATACTCGTAGTTTTTTACATACATTAGGATCTTTTGCGTTTTTCTCTAATGTTATTAACTTAATAGCTCATACATATCATGATAGCATAACGGATGGCATATTTCATTTTATCCAACACTGCTCAATATTAAAATAACATATATCTCCAGTGGGAATAATGATCGGCGTACATATTACGATAACACTTCTCAATCGTGTGCTCTACCAAAATAGTAAATTCAGAGACACAAATTGTTCCCGATAACAATTAAAAGGGCGTATTTGAAAGCCTATGAACATTATTAACAGTTAATAACTCTAGTGAGTATGCTCATACGCTCGTGTCTCAGAATTGCCGACATTTTTCAATGATTCAATGCGTCATAGATTTTCAAAATTTGTCAAGCACTGTTTGCAATAATATTACCCCAGTGGGTTATCATGTGCATTATCTTATCTTCATTTAATGTTGGATTAAACACATTTCTGCGCCAGTGCGCAATCATTGCCTTATTGCTCCTTACAATATACTGTCATGTACTGAATCTCTAGATTGTCTTCACCCTAATCAATAATCGTGAAAAGTGAATACCTCAACCAGATAAAAACATTATTTCATTTTACTATAGCTAAAAGAAGAAAAATAGAATCGAGAGGGGAAGTTTACAAGTAAGTATGCAAGTCTTCTTCCATATTAAGCCCCATGGGGGTTTTCGTGTTGAGCTTAATAATGTAACTAGATTCTAATCTGCGTAGGGTTCTCTGCCGATCACCCCCTCTAATGTTGATAGGTACAGCATCTATGACAAAATACATTAGACCGCTCACATCTTTGTTGTGTTTCTGACTAAAATGGCGGGCAACCGGATACGATTGATCCGCATTTTTTATGGCCCGCAGATGTTGTAACACCCGCTTGTGTACTTGGAGAATAGTACTGCCTACGTACCTCAGGCCACAGGGGCACTGAAGCACGTAGACAGCATACTCCGTTTTGCAGGAGAATTGTCCCTTGATTTTCTGCTCCTTCTTCATAAAGCCAGAAACATAACTAGTGGTGTTTTTGTCAAAAGTACAGGCTTTGCACTTAGTGCATTTGATAAACCCATCTTTTCTGGTTAACCATGTACTTTTGGTCTTGGATATTTGGTCAGATGGTAACATGTTGCTCACTAGTGCCTGCTTCAACGAACGTGCCCTCCTGAAAGTGATGAGAGGTTTCCTCTGAACACACTTTTTTAGAATTGGATCGTTCCAAATAATGTGCCAATGTTTTTGTAAAATATGGCGCAGATCCTTATGTTGATTGTTAAACGTGGTGATCATCCTGCACTGGGAGTACCCTGTCTTCCTACTCTTAGTTTTACTGGGTTTAAAGAGTAATTCTTCTCTTGTTTGTTTGGTGGCTCTATACACAGATGATGTAATACATTCATCCGAGTAACCTCGAGCAGAAAATCTGTCTTTCAAACATTCAATTTCCGCCTCTAGGTCCTCTTTAATGCTGCAATTTCTCATGGCTCGAAGACATTCTCCATAGGGAATGCTTCTTACCAGATTCTCTGGATGGAAACTCGTGGCATGTAATAACGTATTGCCATCCGTGGGTTTACGGAATAATTTTGTGTGTAATTTACCTTGATGTATATAGACAGTTAAATCCAAAAAATTCACCTCTATGTTACTTATGGTGCTGGTGAATTTCAAATTTAATTGATTGGATTGCAGACTCTTCACAAAATTTTGGGCACTGACAATATCCCCCTTCCATATAACAAATAAGTCGTCGATGTAACGACTCCACTGTATGACATTATTTTGCCATTCTAGGGCAAACTGCGATTGGATCACCTGCTCTTCCCACCAGCCCATATGCAAATTAGCATAGCTGGGGGCGAAGCAGGTGCCCATCGCTGTACCGCACTTCTGATGGTAAAGGTCTTCATCAAAAAGAAAAAAATTATTTTGCAAACATGTGGTGGTCATAGATAGTAACATTTCTGTGTGAAGCCAGAATTTTGCAGATCTTTCGCCTAGGAAATGTCTGACTGCATTTAACCCATCTGTGTGACGTATGCTTGTGTATAAAGTCGTCACATCTATTGTCATTAGTAAGAAATCAGGTTCCCATGGTACATCATATATTTTGCGTAAAAAGTCTCCCGTATCTTGAATGTAAGAAGGGAGCCTAGAGACTAATGGATTAAGGAAGGAATCCACAAATTTGGATGTGTGCTCAAAAGCACTGTTGATAGCTGAAATGATGGGGCGTCCCGGAGGATTTATCAGGTCCTTGTGTACTTTAGGTATTAAATAAAATACTGGTGTGGTGGGGTTAGATATTTTGAGATAAGCATATTCATCCTTATTGATTAGACCCTGTCTGTGCCAATCAAGTAATTGAATATTATAAACATCAAAACTCTTTTGCATTACAGTGTTCTGAGTTTTAACATAGTTACTTTTATTGCCCAATTGTTTGTTGGCCTCCATCAAATATTTATCTCTGCCCCATAAAACCACATTCCCACCTTTGTCCGCATTACGGACAATACACTCCTTATCATTGGCAAGTTTTGTTACTAATGCATGGTATTCTCGCATTTGCTTAGTGGAAGGTATTTTCTTGGAGTTAATCCGAGTGTACAGTTCTTTCACTTCGTTCACCACTAGTTCGCTGAAAATGTCTACAGAGTCCCTTGCTGTCATTGGCATAAATTTTGATGGCAATTTGAAGTCAGTTTTTTCACTTTTCCCAATATCCAATTGTTCATCCCGGGCCAGCTCTGTGACTTTATTCGATTTAGTAGGTGGCTCAATTTCGGTCGTATCACTGACATTCTCAGTTTGTAATTCACGTAATTCAACCATAAGGTTGATGTCGTTTACCGCTAAGCCCCCTTCATTGCTGGGATCGTGCGTGTCAACTTGTTTGGCTGATTTGTTGGGAGCCACCGCAAAGAATTTCTTTAATTTTAACGTTCTGGCAAACTTGAATAGGTCCACTCTGGTGGCTGTGTAGTCCATATTCATCTTTGGGCAAAACGAAAGGCCTAACTTCAAGATCTTATTTTCTTCCTCTGTCAATTCAATAGATGTAAGGTTGATAATCGTTGTACTATTTTCTGCATTCATTTGTTGTCGGTCATCCTTGATTTCTCGTTTCTTGGCACATATTTTTGCGCCTTTGCGCCTCTTCCTCCTCTGCCTCTTCCTCTTGGTGGTCTGAGGTCTGCTTGAGGTCTTGGCCTTAAATTGAAACGTCTCTCCTCCCTTAAAAAATCAAACTCGTCAATTACTGAGGGGACTGATGATGTTCCTTCGTTGGATGTTACTTCCTCAAGATCTGTATCCAGCTCTGAGCTCGGAATACTGCTCACATCCGATTGTTGTACTTGTTGTCGCGGGCCACTCGCATTCATTCTCTGCTGTCTTAAATTATCAAATTTCTTGGCAAAAGTATAGATTTGGCCTCTATCATAATCTATTTTGTCTCGAAGGAACTTCTGGGCTTTCCTTTCTTTGATGGTAGCTTCCAGCTTGTTTAACCGTTCCTTCATTTCTTTTATGAATTGCGTAATTGGTCCCTGGTCCGCTTCTTTGCTGAGCATGTCCATGATTTGTTCTATTTCTTCCATAATTTTAGTCCGATCTATTTCAGCGTATTTAATCAGGATTGCTAGCATTCGACTTGATGACTCCTGATTATTGTCCGCCCATTCCTTAAGCATGTTAGGATTCGGATCCTCATATGTGGGGGCGACTAATATTCTGAGACCACGTGGGATTCTTTTGACTTCCAAGTATCTGTTCAGCGATTTTGCCTCCCACCACTTAGAGAGTTCCGTTCGTTTTAGTTTCTCCAGTCTTTTTAGACGAGCCTGCACATCGGTGGTTTTCATGCCTGAATTCTCTGTCACAGTTTTTTTGCTGCCACTCGCAACATTATCGTTAAACACAGCAAGTGCTGCCTCCTCTCGGTCCTTTAGTTCAGCAGCTGACATGATAACATAAGAATCTCCTGCTATCGAAGTATAGCACTTCAAACGATCCGCCAGGTATCTAACCTCTGTAGTAGTGCCCAAACATACCGATAACACTGGCTTTCCTCGCTCCCCACCACCGCAATCAGCAAGCGCTTACCTTCGTCCCATGCGTTGCCTCTTCGAGTCCTCCGACTCGCCGACGCATACACTCCGAGACTCCGGCAGCCTCCTCGTGCACGATTCCAGGTTGCGGATGACGCTTTCCTGTGTCCGCGGTGGGGGGGGGGGGCGGTGGTATCCAAACTGGGTTTCAACTTGCTTCTGCAACCCACCACCTCCTGAACGCAAGGCGCGTCGACGTTAATGGACCTCCGAAGCTTCGGGCTTCGGAGGTCCATTAACGTCGACGCGCCTTGCGTTCAGGAGGTGGTGGGTTGCAGAAGCAAGTTGAAACCCAATATATATATATATATATATATATGTGTATATCACCTGTTGGTGATAACTAATCGGTAGTTAAAGCTAGGACCAACTTTTGCCATAGCGAATGGGTATTTTAGTTTTGCTAATAACTTAGGCGCAGTTTGACGCATCTTCTTGAAATTACAACATAAGCCATGATCAGAGACATTTAATGGAAGTCCTTCACAGGGCTTTAGCCTGATAGGAGTAAAGGCTACCACACACACACAACTTGAATTGCTAGACAGAAAGTATATAAAACTATGTTCCTTAAAAACAAGTGGAAGCTACATTTCTGGCTATATAGGATCAATCCACCTAAATCCTTTGAAAGACAACAAGCTAAAAAGACAAAGTTCACAAATATTCCAAACATATAAAAAGTCTACCAACATGCTAGAAATGCAATGACAAGAAACGACTTTTTAGGTTACCTTAGTGAGACAAAGCATAAACACTGTTTAGTTTAATGTAATGAATATGTCACCATCACTAACAAACTGGAAGCCATTCACAGGACTTGGTGGTAAAAAGGCTGGTCAGTTAAGAGTGGACAGATCCAAAGTACACACGTTCAATTTCCTTTGAAAATAACAACAAATGGTAGAAAGGGCTAGCTTAGAACTGATGGAATTGAGCTAAATCTCACAAAATTATACAACCAGTTAGCTAGAAAATGATCGCAGTAAAACCAAGCCCAGACGCCATTTGCTTTAATGCATTAAATACACTTCTACCATTACAATGTATAAGAAGCAGTTCATAGACACAAAAAGAGAGGCGCTGCTGCTGGTGGACAAATATTAATAAAAATCTTCATTATCATGCAACATTACACTAGATGAATAAAAAGCTGGAGTGTACTATGAGATCGCTTGATACCCCTGTAGAGTGTGTTACATGATGTTAATGTTCTGTCTAATGCACACATGCACATAGGGCATCTTGCACTGATAGTGCTTGTTGAGGCCCAGCGGAACTCATTCACCTGACCATTCAGAGATGGAATAGCTATTGCTAGAATTTCCTCTGAAATCAAAAAAACAAATATTTCAGCTCTGGGCAGAGCAGCAGGCGTTTTCATACCCAGGCTGCAGCCACAGTGAACACGGTTTGTGCTACTTTTACTATTCTCGTATGATGTCATCACCCATGGGGAAGTGTGGCTTCGAAACAGGGTGGGCATCCACAGCATACCATACGCACTAGAAGCCAGGCTTCAAAAAAAAAAAATCATAACTAGGAGCGAATGACACGTTCACAGCAAGTCTCAGAGATGGCCAGATTTCAATCAGCTCGAAAGCAAGTGGAGCTGAGGTAAGGATGCTGTTTCCCAGCCACAGCCTGGCACAGTCTGTTCTTGCAATCTAAACGGTGCTGCACAAGAACATTGACCACTTATCCCTCCAGGTGAGGTTCTAAGTATGGCAAAATTATTATCGAACTTTTTAAATTAAAAAAATCAGTTGCTGCCAAAAGGTGCTATCGTGACATCCCGGGTTAGCTTTTCATGAAGAGTCAAAGCCCAGGTCCGTAACTGCATAAGGGGGCAAGATGGTGGCCATCTCAATGATGGAGGCCGGGAGATAGTAGCGGGAGTGAAGCCATAACATCAGTCAGAAGCTTTATCTCATTAGCATTTAACTTCGGAAACTTCTCAGACATCCCCCAGCTGGCAGTGGCAAGCCACGTGGTGAAGGGAGTAGCTCGAAGTTGATGGTAAGAATGCGCAGTAGATTGATGGCTGCACATTTCTGCCATTACCTTGGCACCTCTCCACTTAGTAAATCTTTATTTAGGTATTGCCAGTTTTGCAAACTGCAAATCAGCTGATTAAAGAAACATGCAAATGCTAAAAATACCAGCTCTGACTCTTTTTGCAATGGGAACCTCGGTACATAACAATATGGAATGAGATGGAAAGAACAGGCAAATGAATTGACTCATGAGCGACACTTGTTCTCAAAGGATTCAAAATGAAAGGCATCTCTCTTGCCATCTAAGCCTGCCCAGATAAAAAAACAAAACCCACTGACACTGCCTCCTTTGGCCCGACTTGGTCCAGCTTATAAAGAAGAAGGTCATGGTTGATGATGCTGAAAGTGGCTGAAACATCAAAAAGAAGTAAGGGAAGAGTAACCCCGAGAGTCCCAGAGTAAATGCTTACCATAATATTGCCTCTTAAATCCTGCAAAATGTGTGTTTGTGTGTGGCATGCATATAGAAGGTTTAGAAAATCAATGTAGACTAGTTATACCGCACAAAATCTATATGCTATAACGGCCATTTAACTAGGGCTTTCAGTGTTGATCACCACACTGCAGGCAGTGAAACTATCAAGAGACATACACCATAGAGTATTAAAAAGATCTACCAAGAACAGTGTACACTCTATGCAACACTTGTCAAAAAAGACACTAGTCACCAAAAATAACCAAGGTGCTAAAGACCCTACTACCTGCAGTCTTGATACTGCGGTGACAACTTTACAGATAGCCCATCCTCTGAAGCAAAACAAGCTCGCTGGCATAGGTTAGTACCTGGTGCATTCAGTCTTCCATGCTGAGATGATTCTGTCGAATAACTCAAGGCTGCTCACACAACTTAGTATGTAGTACTTAGAATCACAGCCCTGCTGGGAATTGTTTCTGCAGAACCAAACAACTTGTGTGGAACCTACTGCACACAAGTCTTCAACTGGCAGCTGCCCACAGAGTTACTCTTCAATATGAAGATTTATAAAATCGTCAATACCTTTACATACCTACGATCAGGGCCACTTGAATTATGCGATTGTGCAGCTGCGGTGATTTTCGTCTAATTACAGATTCGCCACATTGCCACATAATCCTTCATCTGTCGCATAATCTGTTGATTTTTTTAAACTGTTGTATCTAGCTTAAATGGTTTAATAGTAACAAAAAAACCAGTGATATGTGTAGCCGTGCCGAGGACGGCCCTTTGCAAAGGTTGACTGGTCTGTTGCTTATTGCTATATTTAGGTGTTATACTGGCACTGAGGTGCAACCAATGCACAGACAGTGTTAGCTAGTCTGAAAATGACACAATAGTGAAGTAATACCATCACAAAATGTGGCGTATTATGCCACGTATTTTGTTGTTACATGCGCATTATTTAGTAAAACCTGCCACATAATTTGTCTCTCTCCTGCCGCATAATTCCAGCCTATGATGCATTAGGAGCACATGTGTTTTGTATATACTTACACCCATTAGCTAGACACAGGCTGCACATAATTAGGTAGAGAAGTAATATGGTATATAGCCGCCACTTAGTAAATTATAAAACAAACGAACACATTCATTGGATGATGTCATCAGTGATGTCATCAATGATGTCATTTGTGAAGTCATCAGTGATGTTATAAATAATGTCATGAGTGATGTAAAATGTGAGGTCATAAGTAACGCATCAGTGCATGGCGGGATAAATGGTGAATTTCTGTGTTTTTTTTGTGTTCAAAGCGTTAATGTTGTCACTGACATGTCAACCTAACTCTAACATTACTTTACACTTTGGCTTTTTCAGTAAAGTCTATCTATCTATCTATCTATCTATCTATCTATCTATCTATCTATCTATCTATCTATCTATCTATCTATCTATCCATCCATACACACACGCATCCTCATAATTCTGTACACTCTCATTGTCCCTCACACACTCATTGGGCCAGATGTATGATGCTTTTCTTAGGTTGCAAACAGCCCGATTCGCAGAATTGGTCCGTTTGCAAATGGAAAAAGTGTTTTTCTATGTAGCAAATCCTATTTTGCAATTCAGTAACTTATTACCGAATGGCAAACTGGGTTAGCGATTCGGTATTAGGAAGAGGGCCCCCTTCCTAATTGCGACTCGCAGTGGTATGTGTGCATGCTTTGTGACAGAAATTCACTCGCAAATCATTCCCAGAAATACTGACCACTTCAAGTAGGTGGTAACCACCCTCTGACAAACAGGCAGGGGTCCCTGAGAGAACCCTTCCCCTTTGGGAATGGCTTTAAAAACGTTTTTTAAGAGCAGGAAGTGGTCCCATGTGTAAAGATGCTTCAGAGTAGCATGCAATAGAGGAATGAAGAAACATTCTACATTCCACACCTGAAAGAAACCAGGTCCCAACACCATGGACCACTGCCTACTCTTAAAAAAATGAAAACTTTAATTTTTTTGTTTTTGTAACATCTTGTTTTCCTTTAAGGAAAACGGGCTGCATTTAAAAAAAAAATTGCTTTATTTAAAAGCAATCACAGACATAGTGGCCTGCCGACCCTAGCAGGGTACTATCACTGTGATTTTAGCGATTCCCAATGAGTGGGAAATTGCGACCTACCACATGAATATTAATGAGGTAGGTCAAGTTGCGACCCACTGGAAATTGCAAACAATGTAAAATGCACTGTAGTACATCACTGTTTGCGATTACGTAATAGCAAATTGCAACTCTTTGCTATTAGGTGACCGCAAACCTATGTACATCTGGCCGATTGTTCTCAGCAGGGGGGTGCTCCTCCGTTATGGCGGAGGGGCGTCACCCCCCTGCTGAAAGCCAGTAGAGGCAAAGGACAAAAATAAAATGCTAATCAAACATTTTGATTATAATTAGATTTTTGGTCCTGCAGGCTGGCACTGCGAGCCGAGGGAGGGGCGTGGCCACCTACATAGACGCTGCAGTTGCAGCACCAGGGAGGAGGGCCAAGATACGGGCACTGCCAAGTGCTCATGAGCGTTTGGCTGGCCCTTGCCAGCATGTAAGCAGTGCTGGGATTGGGAGCTGGGAGCCTGTGCTGTGTGCAGCAGCTCCTCGACATCTGGGCGGCGAGGATTGGGAGGAAGGCGGCGGCCATCGGAGCAGGTAAGTGCATTTTAAGTCTTTATTTATAATTATAATGTGTTTTTTTTGTGTTCCCCGCTCCCCCACCACCACTTCGTAATACGAGTGGCAGCTCCTAGTTCTCAGACACTTTTCACTGCTCTCTTTCAGCTCACAAACGGTCACAAACTAATACTATCTGACTATCAGAAATGGACTGAATCTCACACACTCCTGGCACACACACTTCTGGTTGGTCATACACATTCACGCACAGACAACCTCATACATAGACTCTCTCTCACACACATACACACATGCATACAACCCATCCCCACTCATGAAATGAGACGAAAAAGACTTATTCACAAGGCATGCTTGTCAACAAATGGGAAATTTTAATTTAGAGGCTGAATCGTGAATATGCTTATCTCAGAACTTTCACATGGACATGTCTGATAGCAAATGTATTTGGGTTATCACCTAGTAAAAAATCTGCGCAATACTAGAGATGTATTCACTGTACTATATCAAGGACTCTTTCGCTACTTCATAGGTTTCTGTGAAACGGCAAACTTTTGGATAAAGATTATTCAGCCGTAAAAGTAGGGTTTCCTATTTATTGACAAGCAAACTTTGTGTGGAAGCCTTGAAAAAACAAATTTCCTCCAAGCGAAACATGTCGGCTATCCAAATAACTAGCGGAATAAAGCAGTAAATGAAATCAAACTGATCTTTATTCGGTTTCAAGTATTAAAACCATAAAAGTACACATTAAAATATAATAAAAAGCAATCCTCACAGGGGCACACCGGGATAAAAAAAACCTGAGCTAGAATACAAGTATACAAAAGCTTCAATCCTACACACACAGTACTTGATAAAAAACGCTCCAAGTTAGTACAATATTCACAACTCTTAAAATGTATAATAATAAAGCAGTAGCCCTGGTAACCTTTGCAAGAGTGCTTTAGCCATCACCTCATGGTTATTTGTACAGATGCGAAAATACTTCTCCTGCACTTGACCAGTTTCTCTGGTTACCGGTCCATTAGGTTTCCAGCGCATTTCCAACGAGGTCCTCCTCTTCGTCGGTTTGTGTTCTCTTGCTCTAAACAGGGTCAGCATCTAAGACCCACACTGAAGTTTGGATGAAGAGCGGGAGGACAGAGATCCAGCAGTGCTGGCCTGACATGGGGCTACTATTCAGATGGCTGGACATTGGGAGGTGTTTGTCGTGGCTCCAGACGCTTGATCAGCCTATGACAGCATGCAAACTCCTTCTTGTGCCGTAGAAGCAGCTGTAACATAGAATTCTGCAAATAACTTCCATATTCCATTGAACAAAGTGTCTATAGTTTGAGATTCTATTTCTTTACCACGTGGAAATGCAGAATTCTGGCCCCTATTCCAGATATTCATTGAATTACTTTCTGTAATTGGACCATACTCAGCGGCGGCTGCTCCGCAGTAAATATAAATTAAAACAATGTTCTTGTATCGTTTCATTTTACATTTGCCGCCTCTTAACCAGCAGTGTTGGAAGAGGCGGACCGAGGTACGGGGGGGAGGAGGAGTGCTAGTGCAGTCCACTCCCTAAGTGCACATATGTGTTTCGGCCGGGCGTCTCAGGTCGGCCAAAACACATATGCGCACTTTGGTTTTCTGCACCTCCAATGCATTGAGTAGCCGGGCTGGAGAAACCCCACAGACTCCCTGGTCTGAGCAGACCGTCTTTATTGCCTGCTCAGACCAATCCCCACGCTGCTTTGCAGCGCGGGGAGTGAAACGGGAGTCTGTCCCAGGGGCTGCTGGGACCTGCAGGCAGGAAGAGGAGAGGCAGCACGAGGAGACGCAACGCTGGAGTGGCTGGCGGAAAAATGTACGTTTTATTATTTTTTTTGTATTCATTGCCCCCTTCCGCAGGACCCCACCTGCCTCACCAACTTTCGCATTTATCGGCCCTGCTGAACATACTCAGAGTTTTTAACATTACGTGAGAAAAACAATGTTAGCAATAAATAGAGACTCTGAAAAACAAAAGCAACCAGAACGACCGACCAGGGTCCAGCTCAACCAACACACATGTATTGTTAGTAGTCTAGAGAATAGGTGCAAAAACACTTCCTACATCCGTCGTCCAAAGATGTAAAACGAATCAAAGCATAAATCCAAAGGTGGAAGGTGCACTCATTGTAATTAAACACATTAAATCAAATAGTCCAAATAATGTAATATTTCTTTCTTTTTATTCTTGTTATTCTTTTCATTCTTTTTATTCTGATGGTTTTAACACGAACATTGCACAGCCAACGCGTTTCGTTCCGTACAGGAACTTCGTCAGGGCTCTTTGAGGGGCAAAAATAATATTCCCAAAACGGTATATGCAATCCTTTAAGACTCGTTTAGTCTCAAACAAAAAGAAGGCGCCATAGGAAGAATATTACATTCCTTGCGTGTTATAATCTGTATATGAATGTATACACAAAACGGACCCTCATATAGTCCTAATTGTGGCGTATATTAAAGTTGGCGATATGTACAAAGGATATTAGGTGTTATCCTTCATGGGTGGCATCCAGTCTAAGCATGTGAAGGATAACACCTAATATCCTTTGTACATATCGCCAACTTTAATATACGCCACCATTAGGACTATATGAGGGTCCGTTTTGTGTATGGATTCATATACAGATTATAACACGCAAGGAATGTAATATTCTTCCTATGGCGCCTTCTTTTTGTTTGAGACGAAACGAGTCTTAAAGGATTACATATACCGTTTTGGGAATATTATTTTTGCCCCTCAAAGAGCCCTGACGAAGTTCCTGTACGGAACGAAACGCGTTGGCTGTACACTGTTCGTGTTAAAACCATCAGAATAAAAAGAATAAAAAGAATTACAAGAATAAAAAGAAAGAAATATTACATTATTTGGACTATTTGATTTAATGTTTTTAATTACAATGAGTGCACCTTCCACCTTTGGATTTATAAATAGAGACTCTGCCTGGGCACAAACGGCCTTCGCAAAAAAATACCTTGACTACTATCAGCCCTGCATGATGCATTTCTGATGTTGACTCTCTGACTAAGATTGGCGTGGGCCTTCTCTGCTGTGAGTGGAGTTTATTTAAAGTAAGATGGAGAGCCATGAAGGGGATGGGTGTGTGATTGTACCACACGGGACATGGATGATAGACCTGCTGGATGGATGGGGACCAAGACTGTTTTTTTACAAGAAATATGATGCTTCTCTTGTTGTTTATTTCAAGATATTACCAATGAATTGACAACTGGTTGACAGATATCCTTTAAAGGTGGTTAATATAAGCATAGTTTGTAAGTGGCATCAATTATCTAGTAGAAGCGTGCATGGCACTATATTGGGTCCAATGTATACCTACATTTCTTAGGAATGTGAGCAGCAATGTTTAAATCTTTGTTTATTTCATAAAATGGGTCGACACATGTCACAAGGCAGCAGTCTCCTTCGGTGCCCTTGAAACATGATTCACCAGAAATGCATTTCAGCAATCATATGGCTAGATAGAATATTTACAGGCAAGAATTTACATTTTACACACCTTACAGTATATCACTATATGACAAAAAAGTGAAAGCACAGAATAGTTTGAGAATGCATGTCTAGGAAGTCAGTGCATAAACGTGCCTTACAAAATCCTGAGATCTGGAGGAACATCTCAAGGGAGGTCATTGAGAGTTCTAATGGGCTTCAAATTAGTGGGATATTTTAAACAAACAGTATTTGTAATACTGAAACGTGCTCATAATTCAGTCTGCTTTGACATGCATATCCGAAAACTGATCAACCACACGTCAACCATGCATGCACACGTCGCTTTGCAGCAGGTATGGTCTGCTGTCGCCTGTATCTCCTCAGCTCAGAGTATCCCCTCTGTGTCCCTGCTCCAGTCCTACGCCTAAGTTTAGCACTTCACCTACTATACAAGGCTTGGTTAAGTCAGAGTAAAAACATAAGTGCCAGGGCTCCCGTTAGGAGGCCACAGCAGCTTGCACAATCCATTGCCCCTGCCATGCTGCCAATGATAGCAACAACACAAGTACTAACCATCACACTCCTACAAATGTGACAATTCGGACTATTCCAGTCCCCCAAAGCTATAAGAATGGCTTGGGCGTCAGGTGAGTCACTCTCAATGTATAGTGATTTAATAATTGACTGTTGGAGTCAAGCATTCAGCATTTGTAGAGTACAGCAATGTCACCCCTAGGGTATCTGGCCGCTGGGGTGTGAGGTCCCCATGGAAAAGCCAGGTCTTGAGGAAACAACAGGAAGAGGGAAGAAACAAGCAAAAAAGGCAAAACACAGGGCAGAAAAACAAGCAGAAAAGACAAAACAGAGACGCAGAGGGCAAAACGGAGGGCAGAAAAACGATCATAGTAGGCAAAACAGAGGGAAGAAAAACAAGCAGAACCAGCAAAACAGAACAGAAGAGGGCAAAACAAAGGGCATAAAAGTGCACAGAAGAGGCAAAACAAAAGGCAGAAAAAGTAGCCGAAACGGGAAAATATTGAGCAGAAAATTAGCCACACAGCGTCACCTTGTGGCAGACTGTCACAAGTACCCGTGTTGACAATTAAGTGGCTCAAATTAAGCACTGGTTAAGCTGTATTCTCTTACCTGGTCTGCTTTCATTTGGTTTTGGCTGAACTTCCTCCACACATTCTGCTGGAAACCATCCAATATGGCCACGAGCACTTCCTTCCCAGAATCCTCCCTCGCCAATACTCAAAACTAAAAAAAAAAAAAGCACATTTAGCTCATTGACGACCCATCTTTTAGATGCAACACACAATTCCTTTAGGAAAAAAAAATAATTCTTGAATGTTTGTACCATTGTTGGAAATGGCACAATTCAGAAGACCTGTAAAGGCAGATACTGTTTCTAATGTATTTAAAACATATAAAATTACACTAATTTCCTTTAAACTCTCGAGTTTCCTCCTGGTGGAAATTAAGATAATTGTCGGCAATTATAATTTAATCGTTTTTTTAATATAAGGTTACCTGTTCTAGAAATAAGCATATGTCAGGAACATAATTAATAAAGCTAGCTATTGAGTATTTAAAACTCAGGTGGTGCACAGTTCATTTTCAATTCACAGGTTGAAAAAAGAGTTAGAAAAACATACTGAGAACAGCGTAAAAGAGCAAATAGATAGCAAAATCCCAAATGTAAAGAATGTACAGTGCTTACGTAATCAATGCCGAAAATAGACATGCAGAGCTTGAGAAGAAATAAAGCAGACACAGATTAATAGTGGGAGCTGGAGGAAGCAAACCACGAGAACCTGCACTAACCATTCTCCCCTGCAACAATCTGGACTTGGAAAGCATTTGGGGCTGCTGCCTGTCCCAGTCTAAAATAGACACTGCGACAAAGTAGAGGAAGACAGAGAGGAAATGGAAATTTGCAACTTTGGCCCTAGAAGAGAAGAAACTGACCTTTGAGCAGATACAAAAATACTAACTAATTAACAGAGTCAAAGAAGAGTGGATCTGGTGGTACAAGAGACCGAGTCCAGTGCTTTAGTGGCAACAAAGATGTGGTAAGTACCATGAATAGGGACGTCTAAAAGTCACACATTAAAACATGTGCTACCACACTATGTGCTTGGTGATGACACACATAAGTTGGACATTTCTATTGGACAAGCTTGTAGAATATGAGATAGACCATATTTTTGCAGAGGTCTGCACAGGGTAGGGATATCGGTCTTAAATGAGACCCAACACAAGCAGTGTTGTTACACAAATACACCCTAGTGAGGAGGCGCTGGTTGACACTTGTCAAGGGCTACAAGAAGTTCAGAGACACCACTAAAGAGCCTCAGCAAATGTGGGAATTTGTGAATTACTAATTAATGCCACTGGAGATGGGGGTGAAGGGAAGTGTAGGAAATGTGGTTACTGGCTGAGGGAGTGAAACCCTACTCAAACAGCAGCCTCAACTTTTGTTAGGGTGAAACACAAGCCAGCCCCAAATCAACCTGGTCTTAACCCTCTGGTAGCTTGGCAAAAAAGCAGGCAGGCTTAACTTAGAGGCAATATGTAAAGTATTTATGCAGCACTTCAAACAGTATTAAAGTGAAAATATAACACTAGAAAAACCCACACCAATATATTTAGAAAAATAGTGTAAAATGTAATAAACTAGTTGACACTAAAATGGCAAAATTAGCAGAACCGGAGATATGCTATATTAAAGCTTCAGTAAAAATTGTACTTAAAAAGACAAAGTGAGATATGTTTGCATTGGACCAGAACAAAGTCACAAGTTTGGGCCAACTGCGATGGAGTGCCGGCCGGGTGCAGGTACCAAGTTAGTCCTGCTGAGCAATGTACCTTAAATCCTTGTTTCAGAGTGTGCTCCCCACAACAGAGGTCTCAAGAAGCAATGCTTGGTCTGCGTTGAAGATGCTTTGAGGACATGTTGCACAGACATGTATCATGGTTTGCTGGTTCTAAGAGACACTGTGACGTCCGCATCGAGGATTTATCACACAGCGGTGGTTCCAAGAAGCTGGGCAGCCTGCGATGAGGGTTTGTGTCGAGACTGCATCAGTTCTGGAGAGGCCCTGTGAAGAGCTGCGTCGGGTTTACGTTTCACTGCATCAGTTTCTGGTGAGATCACAGCTGAGTGGCAGAGCACCTTTAGCCCCAATTCCATGGATGCAGGACAGGAAAAGTAACACTTTGGGATTAGGACTCACAGCACGCAGAGTCCAGTTGCAGGGTTCAAGGTTGGTTGGAGCCTTTTATGTCCCTGAGGCATTGATCAGGAAGCCAACCACCTAGGCCTTAGAGTCACCCTGGTGGTCCTGGGTTAAGATGCAGGTTCTGTCCTTTTCACTCAGACAGCAGGACAGCAGGGGAACCCTTTTTGCACCCGAGCGGCACAGCAGTCCTTCTGAGTCTCTCACATGCCCAGAAATGTACTAAATAGTTGCGTCTGAGAGTACAATATTTATACTAGGTGCCAGTTTTGAAGTGGGAAAACCTTCTAGAGTCATACACCTATGGAGGTTTCTGGAATTCACTTCCTCCCAACCCTAGCACCAACTTTTCTGTGGGCACAAAAGACTAGTGTGAAACCCTTTGTAAGTGTGCTGAGGCAGAGCTTTTGGAGGTGCAGGTATAGTAGGTGACAGCTCCTCCCCCTCATCCTGACAGAGATGGACATCTTCCCAAGACCTATTCACCCTTTGTCTCAAGGACCCCAAATATATCAGGTGATTAAGTGCACTTTCAAATCTTGATTGATTGATTGTCTCGGAGTAATACACAAAGACCTACTGCCACCTACACCTAGACATGTCACCCAGGATACAGGCTGCATGCACCAAATGGTTGAAACTAGAAAATGGCAACTTTCTAAAAGTGCATTTTTTTTAAATTGTGACTTAAAATCCAACTTTCCATTAAAGAGGGTTTTAAATTCTTTAGAGACCCAACTCGACATTCCTACCTTCTCCCAATTGAAAGTTAGCAGTAGTGAAAAACAAATTTAAGAGATTTTCATTACCAGGATATGTAAAACTTATAAGTACATAGCCAATCTTTTAAATCCACTGGAACATGCAATACTGGCTGTTTAAAGTCTACTCTAGGTGTGACCTATATATATTAAAAAGGGAGGTTTAGGCCTGACCAAAGGTTTATTTTACCAGGTAGAAATTGCATTTTACAGTGCACACACAGGCTGCAGTGGCAGGCTTGGGGAATGCTTACAAGGGCTACTTAAGAGGGTGTCACAATGAGTACTGCAGGCCCACTAGTAGCATAATATTTACAGGCCCTGGGTACCAGCAGTACCACTTATAAGTAAATTAAATGTGGCAATTGAGTAGAAGCCAATGCTTCCATGTTTTAGGCAGACAGCACAAGCACTTAAGCACTGGTTAGCAGTGGTAAAGTGCACAGAGTGCTAAGACCATCAAAAACAGGTGGGTTGAAGGCAAAAAGTTGGGGGAAACCATGCCAGCAATGTCATGTCCATGTTTGACTCCATGGTCACAGGTTCCAATACCGTGAGTCCAGTCAGCCTTTCCACATTCCAAGGTGGATACCATGAGTAGCATTGAGTTGGGTAGCAACGAATTCAAGAACTGAATTGTTAGTGGAAGTGAGTAAGAATACACTTCAAGTACCAATTACAATCCTTGTCAGGGTGAACCTTGAATATCACTAAATAGATCTGTGCTTAATTATCTGGTAGCTTAGCACAATTGCAGTAAGGCTTAACTTAGAGACAATATGTAAAGTATTTGATGCATCACTCAAGCAGTAAGAAAATGAAAACACAAGACAAGAATAATCCCAAACCAATTTAGAAATATAAATTACATTTTAATAAATAAAATTGCATTAAAAATGACAAAAGTAGAACCGAAGGTACAAATTGTTAAAGTTTTAAGTAAAACTAGCACCCAAAAGCACAAAGTGCCAATCAAGTTTTTCTGGTCGTGCTTGACAGGGTCAAAGTCAAATGTTGAGGTCGTCCGAGATGGAGTGTTGGTTGGATATAGGGATCAGGTTCCTTCCAGTGAAAAGTTTACCTTAGTCCAGTTTTCAGGTGAGAAGCACCCGTCGATGAGGTAGTCGACGGTCTGACTGTATCAGGAGAGTGGCTCGGTGACGTCAGGTTGCTGACATCTCACACTCTGGTTGGAACTTTGCATTGGAGGTGTGGCAGGAAACGTGAACTATTGTTGTCGACTCCAAGAGCTCTGGGCAGTGAAGTCTGAGGGGGACATTTTACACCCAGTTCCAGCCTATGTGTAGGGAACACCCCTTTTGACTTCCCCTAAACTGGTTCTGGTCAGTTCTCCCCTTTTCCCTGGGATTGGCTCCAACCTGGCAAGAGATGCAAAGGGTAGGCAGACCCGATGAGTGGGCTGCATTAAACAGTGATAGGGTATGCACCTTCAGAAGTTATCAAGGGTGTAGGGACAACCCCAAGGCTACTCTTTGCAGTCCTGGAAGGGCTGTAAACAACCCCCAAGGCCTTCTAGCTCAGCAGAGGATCCCTCTTCTCCACATTCAAGGTCCATTAATCTCCTCTCTGAAAGGAAAGGTTCAATCATCAACAGACCTTACACTTGATGGGGTAGATGTGGTCAAAGCTACACCAACTGTTATAGCGGGAGGTCAACAAAAATTGCAATATGCCCACACCACCCCTCCTACCCAGCAAGAAAAGGACATTATAGTGCAGAGAATAAATTACAACTATAGTTGGGCAATGATAGGCAGTCTTTCCCCGTTTTTACAAAATCTTTGCCCCACAGTTTCTACTGAAATAACTTTCTATGATTACTGAGAACTGCGGGTTCATTATACTTACTTTAGTAAACAAATATAACTTATAGTACACAATGTTGATTTTTTTTGTCTCTGTCTTGTATTTTCCACACACTCGGTTTTCCTTAAGTTTAGTTACCTGTTGCACAATGAGAATCCTTTGGCTGCTTTCACCAGCTCTATTCAAAATAAGAATAACTTTGTTTTTCTTTGGTGCCTTCCCTATTAAGGCCACACCAGCAGTAAGACCCTTTTGACAACCGCTGCACCAATGTACTATTGGGTCAATGGAGGGAGGTAGCAGATATAACTTTTTCTACTACGATAAGGAAAGAAGATTCTCTAAGAACGTGAAGGAGGGGTTGGGTTGGGGTTAGCATTGGCTCTACCCAAAATTTGAGACCTCTATGTACTTCTAAAGTAAGTACTCTTTATTTTTTTAGATAACATTTTATTATTTTGCCAATAAAAATAAAAATTACACCAATACATAAAGGTCAGTACCGCACCATGGACCCCCCACATATCCACAAAATTAACCTATCATGATAGGTCAATTTTGTGGCTATATGGGGGTCCATGGGACGTTCAACACAAATCATCTAACCCTTTCCTGTGCCTCGGTCTTGTACATCTCAAGAGAATACACTATCTTATATTTATTTAGACAGTCTCACCCCTCATAAATTAGTTTTCACCCACCCCACAACTGTCCATTCCAATGGCTCAATCATTTATTGGAAAGGGGATACTCTTTTGCCAATAGCGAGCGATGTCTCTTTTTACCAAAAGAAGCCCTACACCAGTAAGAATTCTCTGCACCTTAGAGGCAGCTTAACCTTCCATAATACCCAGCAATTCCACACATGGATCCAAAACAGTGGGGAACCAAAGTACAGTCGCAAATGAGTCGGACAACTTTTGCCCATAAAGACGAGTCAAGGAACAGTCCAAAATCATGTGCTACAAGATACCCGCTGGATCTGCACATCTTGTGCATGCGGTACTTTAGGCTCTACCCATCTTCCAGAATCTGTCTGGGCTATAACAAATACTAGTACACGTATTTGAATTATATTGCCGGAAATTAGAGGAGATATCCAGCACCCATGCCACCATCTTAACCTGTCACCAATCACCCTCATCTAGTTCTCCCTCCGTCCGCTCCCATGCCTCCCTCTCCCATGCCTCTGAACAAACATCAGCCGGTCCAGCGAATTCTTACATTTTCACTTGTCGACCCACGGGGCAGCTAGGTGCAGACCCTAAGGTAACAGGATGGAGTCAACATTTGCTGAGGCTTGCCCTGTGTCCAATGACGAGACAGACCTGGCAATGGAAGGCTACATGACTGTCTGCGGGACGAAGAGGACTGACGGAGAGACTCTGGGTGTCCAGGACTTCCTGGCTTAGGTGACAGGAGAGCCCAATGAAGCGTAAAGCAATCTCCCAGACCCACCACATTCCCCTATTATGATTGGCCAACTTTAGATCCCCACTTGGGCAAGTGCTCTCCCTGGTTGTGGGTGACTGGACCGGTCCTCCCTTACCGGCAATTGCCCTCATCGTTAACACCATCAGTGAGGCTTACCTAGCCCCCTTCAGCATGCGAATCAAAGACTGACATGCCAAAATTATGCTCCTCTGCCCCACTCCTATTGTTTATTTTTTATTCTTGACTGTTTCTTCCTTCACATACGTCCTTGATGATTTACTTTTTGTCACCACGCATGCACTTTCATACGTGAAAGCCAAGTGGCTCGATGCACATAAAAAAACTGAACTTATCTGCAAGGCTGCTATTCCTAACAGAGGTTTCTACAGCACATTTGTGATTTTCATCAAACATATTTAAACTGTTTTACTTATTGTCAAAACTTTCAATTGCACAAACAAATTCCACAATTGATAGCTGGAAGAAAACTATGCCAGTGTGTGCCGCTCGAACCGTTGCTAATATTGCAGTCTTTTTAGGACGTGACTAGTAACAAATCCAAGTTGGCCTCCCTCTGTAGCAGACCGCTGACAACGAACGACAGCGGCAGAAGGCGATGCGATACATTTCGACTCAAAAAACCTTGCCGCCCTCCGGTGCCATGAAATAATTGTTAGATGGCATTATTTCACCCCCTCCCTCTCCACTCCAGAGTGCAATACTGTGTCGAGTGGGGCTGGAAATGGCGATGGTTGTGAAAAAGCCTCTATTAATTTATCATAAGTGAAGTTCCTCTCAAGGAAAAACATGTTATTTCACCTAATGGAGACCTCCAGAGACTTGAATCTGGGTCAAGTGATGTGAATCGCATTGTCTGAGCTCACGCTGAATGCTGTCGGATCCCGCAGCAAGCAGAGACGAGCGTGTGAGGAGAACGTCTCACTGCAGAAATGGGACGCAGCAGATTGAGAACAAAAATGATTTAAAGGCATTTAGATTCAGCCAGGGCAGCAACGCTTCGCTTTATTATAAGTTTCTTAGTAACGAAAACATCTTACATCAACATTAGCACGCCCTCGCAGTGCATGCTATACAGATATCATGTGTTTCAAAATAACTCAAAATTGACATATCATACCCCGTACTTCGGCCTCAATATAATGTCTTTAGACGTCCAATTCTATTTTGTATAATGTCAATATGAAATAAGGGTCTAAGTGATAAAACCAAACCATTGCTTAAAGCAACAAGGAAATCTACAGTGTACTCTTTCGGTTTCATCCGGTGTAAAATGGAATGTGCAAAAATATATTTGTCCTGGTCCACGTGCAGGCCGGATTTAGAGTTTGGTGTAGAGGGTACTCCGTCGCTATGGCAACAGAGTGCCATCTCCACCACAGCATTCATTTAGAGCCGGACAGGACTTCAGTATGTAGACGACGCAGACTACTCTGTCTCCGCTGCCTACATACACCTCCGACAGCCCGACGGGGTAAGGGCCGTCGGACATTTGGCCATGTGTTCGCCAGCCCTTTTTAGAGCGGGCACATGGCCAGTTTTCACCCCCAGCTAAATACCTGGCAATAGCCAGTGAAAACTGTAAAACGATCCCCAGGCCATGGGAGAAATACTTTATAGTGAGGGGATCATTGGTTTTTTTTTCGAGAAGAAAAACCCACTTTGGAATTTCATTTTGAAAATAAAAAAATATGTCAAGTTTGACGGATGGGTCCGCCCGTCATACTTTCATTGCGTTTACAGAAACCGCCTTGACTGCAGTTCCTGTAAGTGCATTAGATGTCCGCTGGGCCGGCAAACATCGGAACATGTGGCGGGTAGGTTAAGGTATTGAAGTACTTAACTCCATCGTCCTTATGAAGTAAATTCCCATCTCGCAAGGACTAAATCAGGCTCTTCATTATGTAATGTAAACACAGATTTGTATAGAGTTAAGTTACCACTAGTGCCGTGCAGAAACGTTTACACACTATAGCAAAAGGGAAAAATGGATTAAAGGACTATTGCTAAAAATTATAACACACTTTTTGCTTCTTGATAGTTTTCTTTGTGTGATAAAGAGTTTAGGTTAAGTGTATGAATACTTAGAAATAAAGCAAACTGATTTTTCACAGTTTTTTGTCCATGAGGAAAGAGGATATCTACTTGAGGGCCAATCCGTAGATACCCAAGTGTTGAAGCTTTGTGACTTGTGGGAGACCGTATCGAAAGCTGCGGAGTGGTCGAGGAGGACGAGTGCCGCTGTTTCTCCTCGGTCGAGGATGCTTCTGATGCCATCGGTGGCTGTATTGACGGCTGTCTCTGAGCTGCGGTTAGTGTAGGAGCTATTGGAGTTCTGGTTGGTTTGCAAGTTGGGTATTGATGGATTTCTCAATGACTTTAGCTAGAAAAGGCAGGAGTGAGACGTGTCTATAGCTGCGGAGTGGTCGAGGAGGACGAGTGCCGCTGTTTCTCCTCGGTCGAGGATGCTTCTGATGCCATCGGTGGCTGTATTGACGGCTGTCTCTGAGCTGCGGTTAGTCTAGGAGCTATTGGAGTTCTAGTTGGTTTGCAAGTTGGGTATTGATGGATTTCTCAATGACTTTAGCTAGAAAAGGCAGGAGTGAGACGTGTCTATAGCTGCGGAGTGGTCGAGGAGGACGAGTGCCGCTGTTTCTCCTCGGTCGAGGATGCTTCTGATGCCATCGGTGGCTGTATTGACGGCTGTCTCTGAGCTGCGGTTAGTCTAGGAGCTATTGGAGTTCTAGTTGGTTTGCAAGTTGGGTATTGATGGATTTCTCAATGACTTTAGCTAGAAAAGGCAGGAGTGAGACGTGTCTATAGCTGCTGAGGGTGTTGAGGTCTACAGGGTGTTGACTTCTGCATTTTTTCCGCAAGACAGGAAGGTTGGTACATTTGGTACATTTAATTTACTTCTAAGTCCCTAGTATATGGTACTATTCATACACAGGGCCTGAAAATGAAATGTAACTAGTGGGCTGCAGCACTCTTTGTGCAACTACTAAGGTAGTACTTAAAACATGTCTCAGGCCTGCCATGGCAGCCTGTAGTGCAGTTTTAAACTGCCATTCTGCTCTGACAAAAGAAACCTTTTACCAGGCCTAAACTTTCCTTTGTAATATCTATATGTCACCCTAAGGTAGGCCCTAACCACTCTTAGGACAGAGTGCATAGCATTAAAAAAGCAGGGCATGTGAGTTTAAGTTTTACAGGTCCAGACAATGAAAATCTCTTAAAGGAATTGTTCACTGTTGAAAGGCTAACTCGCTCATAGACCAATTGTGGCTTACCTAATTACACTTAATTTGATAAGTTCTGTTTGGGACCGGAGAGAGAAATACTCTTTCCAATCAAATAAATTGTAAAGGGGACAAAAGGGGTGTGGGGACAGGTATTGATCCAATGTGCAGGATACCCTGGGAGGTTGTACTCAACACTTTCTGAGCTTCAAACGGTAGTCCCAGGGCTTGCCCATCCCTTTCTTGACTTCTAAGGGGATATTTTCCCTGACACTGCAAAATGCAGCTCACACCTAGGCCTTTCTGCCTATGTTACTATGGACAGCTTGGAGCTAAGCCTGGGAAAGACAAAAGACTAGACAAAGGGAGGGTCATCCCCCATACACAGGCTGGCACTCGGTATAAAAGTGGCAGCTTCAGAACCTCTCATAGGAACTCTCCTGGATCTGTGGAAGATTCAAAAGAAGGATTGCCCTGCTGTCTGAAGAAGGAATAGTGGACCTACTTGCCTTAACTCCAGGATCCTTAGAAGTGACCCCAAAAGTCAGTTTGCTGACCTCCTGTTTGAGCTACAGGGTCACAACAAACTTCCAGGGGCCTCCCTGCAACTGCCCAGCTGACCAGCACCCGCTGGACCTACCGGATCCCTCTTCTGGCCTCTGCTGAAGCGAGTCCTGATCCCCAAGAGGTGCTGCCTTTTTTGTTGGCATCAGAATGTACTCCTGCTGAACTCCAGGTAAACAATACAGAAGTTTGGAGTCCTCGCGAACACAACAAGGATGCTTCGCACTGAAGAAAAACTGTCCACGACACTCACCAACGTGAAGCTCCAGCAAGGCCTGTACTTCGGCCCACAGCATATGCCCATGGCTACCACCAATGAGGCATTCCAGCGTGATCTGCACTTTGTCCTGACACAGACAGCCCACGAAGACCCCCAATGTGAAGCTCCAGAGACTGGCTCTTTATGCCAAAACAGTGACTGCTTGTGATGCCAGCCCTGTTCCGCACCATTGACAAACATCTTTGGGGCCTCCACCAACATGAATAGCATCTCCTCAAGTGGATTTGTGTAGGTAACTCTACAGTGGGACGAACTTGGTCCCTGATTCTGACCTGCACACCGTTGTGGTTGGCCTCAACTTGTGGCATTCCCCCGCTCCCAGACAACCAGATAAATGAGAGTGGCACATTGTGCTTTTGGCTCTCTTTTCACATAAAACTTTATAAACTCATATCTCCGGTTCTATGGCTTTTTGGTGTTATTTTCCTCATTTTATTTACTCTATTTTACTAAATTGGTTGAGATTGTTTTTGAGTTGTGATTTCACTTTATCTTGTTTAAGTGCACCATAAATACTTAAAACATTACCTCTAAGTTAAGTATGACTGCTTTTGTGAGAAGCTACCAGAAGGTTAAGCATAGGTTTATTTTGTGTGTTAGCCTGGCAGGTGTTTTACTTATTATTTCAGTGGGGCTCCCACCCCTCTCAACTAATAACCTAATTTCTTACATTAACTGAATGTAACTAACATCATCGATGGCACACCAGATGCAATGGATGGCTAACAGATGCTAGAGAGGCCCACTACATGTAGCAAAACATGTCATATGCCAGGGTTGCTCTCCACATTTCAGGAATGCCCACCAATTTCCATGGAGGCACATCACATCCATTAAGTTATCCCATGCAGAGGATGGGCAGAAAGGGCTGTCTCATGTCAGGGATGACCACGAGAAGGCAGGAAGATATGCCATACTCTAAAGATGGAACTGCACAAGAGGGCTGCCCACTAAATGCTATAGTTGATAGTACATGCTAAAGATGACAATTGTATTCAAAGTAGGGCTACCATGTGCCAGTGATGTCCAACATTTTTTAGAATTGTCAATATAGCTGTAGAGGATGCATCATTCTCAGAGATCCTCATTCCTTTCATCCCTACTCAGTTGATGCTTTGCTCCATTACCTACTTTGCCCTCCTCTCCCCTTCTTATGATCTCCTCCTCTCCCCTCTTGATTACATTAATTGTGCTAAGTTAGGGATGGTGGGGCACCTATGTTTTTGGCATGAGTTGGTCAAATATCCTCAAGCCTACAATGCTATGGAAAAATCGAAGATCCAAGTTTCAGTAACTGGAGAAAACAAGAAGTGTCTCTCCGTGTCTAGAAGCATTGACAAGCCACTCACTTTGACAACTCAACATTGAATTCTAGGGTTCGAGAATTTTCCAACTTCTTTTCCCGAGTTGCCCGTCCAATCTGGGTGCTTTGTTTGCATTCTAATACTTGTAGCCCTGCATGTCAATTTATAAATATAGGGCAACAAATACCCAATGCAAAGAAAAACCTTGGACTGCTTAAGCTATTCGTGAATGGAATTAAAAAACCTGAGTGCTCTTGTTCTTCACAACAAGGTCTGTATTGAGTCTCTACACTGGAACACTGAATTTTGATGTGCGAAAAAGAGAAACTTATTGAGGAAGTATGCTCCTGGACTGGCCGAGAATTAATTCCATTCATGTTCAGAAGGGAGGTGTATATTGTCCAAAACTACAATCACACTTTTAGTTTGCAGACTCCACAAAAGAAAAATATATCCATTCCGAGTAATAATCTACATGAACAATCATATACGTCATATCACTGGAAAGTTCATAAAGTGGAAAGATCTAAAGCTAATTTCTCCCTTGGACCATCAGATAGTGGTACAGAAAATAATGTTTTCTCATAAGTTCTTCAGTGTTTGTCTGATCTTAAACACTCTGTACATGATGTGATTATACTGTTCACTAGAACATCTATAGATGGCCACCAATAAAACAGACAAAGTTTCCTACAACTTGCTGTGATACTCAAATGACTTATATGTGCACATTTGTATCAAACCAGCACTCAATCCTACCAGTGGTATGAGCAATCTATGTTTAAGACAAAAGCCTTCTCACAAGTTAGTTCTGAGGAAACATGCGCTAAAGGTTTAATAATTAAATAGTTAGTGCAACAAAGTTGCTCACATCACAAGTCAGCCCTTTACAAGACATCTAAATATTTAAACAATTAGGTAACCAGATCAGTCTTTGATGTTATCAAATTCTGTCGATGACTCCACCAAAGGCATCCTACAGACTATGGTCCTCAATACAATGTCTGGCAGACTGCCAACATCAGGCAGTCGGTGGCTGTACACCTGACATCTAGGGCAGCGGTCCGAAGGCCGGATTACAATACCGGAGGTTGGAGTGCAGAGGGCAGGAGGAAAGACCACCACCTCTGACAGGCTCAAGGAGCCCATCTGGGCGTTGGTCAGACATAATCGCTACAATGAAGGCAGTGCCTGCGCAGGCATGGCCGTATGCATTACAATGTCCATTTCCCACAGCCTTTTCATGGCAATCCCACCGCTATGGAAAGGCTGTCAATTAGGGACTTTGGGGGCCTCATGCAGGGCCCCCATCCCCTATGGGCCCCTGCTGTGTGGTCAGGGGGGCACATGTGGGACCCCCCAAACATTCATGCACTGTGTACCAGGCACCACATGGTGCATGGATGTTTAAAAACATCCCTTTTTCTACTGCGAATGTGCGGCAGCCCTTTTCTGAGCTGCAGCACAAGCCGCAATTGAAAATGGCATGTTTTCAACCACCTACATGGCGGTCATATCATAATATGGCGGGTGGGACCGCCGACTACTTGTCGGGCAGTCCCAATCCCACTGCCATCGTAATAAGGCCCAATGTGCACAAAATGTTTTCCACACAGTCATATCATACCCAAGTAATTTAAAACATATTCAATACTCTCCCTAGGTGAGCCAATGCGTTACCCAAATCATGACCACTAGCTAGATAAAATAAAGATTTGTGGTCAGTGTATGCTTCAACATTTGACACCTACGAAATGTATGTATTTTTAAAGGACACACACACAAGCTAAGGCCTCTCTTGCAATAGTGCTATAACTGGTCTCTGGGTCTGTCAAAGTTCTAAATGCAAATGCAACTGTGTGTTCTCTCCCATTGATTTATTGTCCTAAAACTTCACTTAAACCCTTTAATCTGGCAGCTACACCTTCTGAAAATAAAGGACTTAAAAGAGGAGCATCTACCACTGGCTTCTTAACTTTTTTAAAGACTTCATTAATTTGAGATGATCAGAATTCATTCCTTTCTTGAGTAACATACTCAACTGTTTAACTACAAAGGCATACAGAGGATAACACAGGCATACTATTCACATAAATCAAGAAAGGATCAAAAGGTATCTTCATCTAGGGGTAGAGCAGCTTTCTGAATTGTGCCAAGACTGCATATTTGTGGCTTAATACCTTCTGATGAAATGGTATGACCCAAATAATCCACTTCCTGGACAAATAGTTTACATGTTTCTCATCTGGCTGTCATACCTTTGTCCTAGGTCCTAGAGTATGTGCAACACCAGCTCCAGCATCAGCAAATGCTCATCAGGACTTTCAGTGAATATTAATATGATGTCTTGAATTGCATCCACATTTTCTACATTATGAAATAAATGGTCCATCATCTTTTGAAACACACAGTACATCACTTCCTTTCACAGCTACAGACCAAATGGCAATCGCAGATACTTGTGGGCTTCAAATAGAGTTACAAAAGTATTTCTGGGAATTGCCAGTCAATGAGATCTGATGGTAGACTGAATGCAGGCCCGTGATGGAAAAATACTTTGCTTCACCCAGATTTGCAAGCATTTTTTTGACATGAGGAAACGGATGGCAGTCAACCAATATATTTTTATTCAATGTGCATAGGTCAATGCACAAATGCAAATTCACAGACTGTTTTCTCATCAGGACTGAAGGAGAAACACACTCTGATGAGTTAGTGGGCTCTAAGATACCCTCCAAGTATAGATTACTTAGTAGGGCTTTTAGGTCCCTGCCTATACTCAGCAGTACCGATCTAACTTTGTGTACAATTGGGATTCCATTTGCCTTTAATTTTAGACTATATTCAAATCCCTCAACAGTAGCAATACTATTCTTCAATGCTGATGGGACTGTGGACATTACTTGCTTGCATAAATCATCTTTGGCGGCCACTGACAACAAGGGTATTTCTCCTAATACTAGAGGATTATCCAACCCCAGTTTTAGGAGCAGTCCTAGTCTTGCCAAATTTTTCCATCCCAGTAAATCACATCCTTTCACCGCTACAGACATCTTAGTTTGAATCCGTCTTTGTAAATATTACAAAGGACTATTGAAATAGTCTAACATTTCTATATCATGATCATCAAATGCGTTAGACCTTAGTTTAAATCTTTCTTCCTAAACATTACAATGGACTATTGAAATATTCTAACATTTCTGTATCATGATCACCAAATACATTGGTGTTAATATCCATATTTTACAACAATTACTTTTTGGCAATATTTATAGAAAGTGTCATCACAAAGGATAGTAATTGAAGCTCCAGAGTTCGCCATGATGGTAAGGTACACATCACCATGTTTTGCTTTATATAAAGGTCATTTTATCTTTTTATCACTGAGTTCATACACTCCTGAATTAACAGACAGAACCATATAATTAAATCTTCACATTCTTGAATATGCAGACTATTCATTTTTAATCTTCCACTTTCAGCATTACAAACTGAGTGGAAGAGTTTAATTTTTCTGCAAATGTTTCAATGCTTTCCAATAGCTGGGCATGTAGGATTATTACCAATGTTACTTTTTTGACCCACATCTATAGCAAATCTATAATAGTTTCCTAATAATATTGTTGTTCATAATATTAACTTAAAAATAATCATCATGACAAGCTATTGTTTTGAACAAAATATTTAACTTTTCAATAATTTAAGCAATGTCAATTACTTCATTTAGACTTGAATTTCAGCATGTCAAAGGCATCTCCCTTGTTTTCTTTGATATACAGGTGGAAATCAACTGGTCTCTAATATGTACATATCAACACACTTCTCAAGCTGCCAAACTATGCAAGACTACTATATATTCTTCAATGTTGTCCTCACTCTTCTGTTTGCATTCAAACAAATTATGCCTTTGGATCATCCGAATACCACCTTACCCTTACTTCCTTTGCTTCACTGTATTCGTCCATATGGCAAACGGTCCCTGAAGAGCTTCCATTGACTATGGGTTTTTAAAGACTCTTTCACCAGCATGACCCAAATGGTTGAAAAGTAAACCTGTCTTCCTTTACTAGTCAAACTTAATGACATTTGTAGCAACATTTTTCAAAAACCAAAATAATAATTTAATTGGGGTTTTCCAGGTCGAAGCAGGAATGAAGGAGGCTGCATTATGTGATATGCTGACACTATGAAACGAGTTGCTAAATAAAGTATTTACAAGCCAACTAGTAAATCCATACTGAATACTTATAGAAATATTTGTCTGGGAAATAATAAAATATTCCTCCTCTTCAGGTATTTATGCCTATAATCCACCAATGGACTGTATTGTATTTGAAGTTTAATAGGTAAGAAACAAAAGAGCCCACAGGATTTGCAAGATCAGGAGCAACTCGGCAATTGTTTAACACCGAATGCCATGAGTGCTCCAGAACACACACTCACATTCCAAGGTGGTGTCATTGCAGGAGGGTAAGAACAATCAGACATGAGATCTTTTTACACAAACAGTACATTCTACACAGTTTCTCTGAAAAGTTTCACTCTGCTTTACAGACCAGATGGTTTGACTGTAGAGCATCAATGTGGGTTCTTGGTGCTAAAGTCTGGATCTCAATGTGCATAGACCTAAAAAATATCACTAACCTGGCAATGTTCAAGAAATACATTTGTTTTTTTCAGTGGCATTCCCCTTTATGTTAGATGTTCTACCAGGATTACCCTCATCCTGAAAGGAAAGTGCCCCCTTGAGGAGGGCAACACAAACTATTGTTGAAGCTAGTGTTAGACCTGGCATCCTTGGCGTGGTTTCCCCTGACTTTTTGCCTCTACCTTCTGTATTTTTGACTGTGTGCTGGATTTTATTTTTGCTGGTTTTGGTATTATGGGCACTTTGCCACTGCTTGTCAGTGCCAAAGTGCAAGTGCTCCCGATGTAAATTGTAATTCTAATTGGATATCCATGATTGGCATATTTGATTTACTAGTAAGTCCCTAGTAAAGTGCACTGTATGTGCCCGGGGCCTGTAGATCAAAAGCTATTAGTGGGCCTGCAGCACTGATTGTGTCACCCACACCAGTGGCCTTTCAAACGTGTCTCAGACCTGCCAATGCAGTATCTGAGTGAGCAATTGTTAACTGCCATGTCTATCTGGCAAGTGCACCCACTAACCAGGCCCTAACCTTCCCTTATCTTAAATGTAAGTCACCCCTCAGGAAGGCCCAAGGTGCCCAGATGGGCAGGGTGCAGTGTATGTTAGAGGTAGGACATGGTGTGTTTACATGTCCTGCTAGTGAAAAACTGGGTATTTAATTTTTCACTATTGCAAGGACTAGCAACTTTGAATTGGGAACAGCTAGAGATTAGGAGTTTAGGCTCTCTGACCTCAGAATTTACTACCACACACCTTTTAGTTAAGCTGGTTTTTAAATTGTATGTTTGAAAACACCACTTTTAGAAAGCGGTCATTTTCTTGTTTAACCATCCTGTGTGCCTCTGTCGTCTTGTGGATTTACATTATGGTTTTGGACTGACAGGGGCTGTTAGTGCATTCACTCCAAACACTCACACAAGGGGAGCGGCGGTGTGCCCTGCATATGCTGATGGGCCATCCTAAGCTAGAGTGGTGGGAGGAGTTGTCCTTGACACCCGAATAGCCTGTAGCTGGTCTGCACAATGCTTTCTCTACCTCCTGTAGTGATATAGGACCAGGGAGTACAGAACTGGTTTTGCTGAGTAAGAGAGACTTTCTGAAAACTTGAAAGGGAAAAAGAGGTATTAAAAGTATTCGACCTAAAACCCCAGAACTTTAAATTACTTCTGGAATCAAGAGGAACCTCTGCGAAGGGGAAGAGCTGAAGAGCTGTGAGTAGGAGGCTGCCCCTTTGCTGTGTGTTGCTTTGCTGGGTTGGCCTGCAGTTGCTGCTTCTGCCAAGGAGAGGACTAAGACTGGACTTTGCTGTGAAACTTGCTTTAGAAGAATCTCCAAGGGCTTGTGTGTGCTTGCCTCCTGTTCTGGAGTCTCAGGGACACAACAGCCTTTTTTAATTCCATTGCTGGGAGTTATGACCTACCTGGGGGTGCCTATTCCAGTTCTGGGCCTCTGGAGGTTGTTCCTGCTACAGAAAGCTTAACTGAAGGAATCTTACAACATCAACGTTTTGCTTTGCTTGCGGCTACATTTTCCGATGAAGCACCACTGTGTGGGAGAAATTCCTGATGCACAGCCGCATGTAGCTGGAGAAATCAATGTATCGCCTCCCTGCGGCCCGAGAAATTGCTGCACACAACTACAACGCAGGCCCTGCTGTGCGGCTAAAAGAATCAACGCATCACTGGTCAGCAGCTATGGAAATCCACAGAGCGCCCGTAGCATCTGAATTTGTCTCACGCAATGCACCAGTGCAGCAAGTTTTTCTGACGCAACACCAGCAGACCAGAATCGCCTGGGAAATGGACCCATCAGTTCCCCCTACAGCCCGGATTCAACACATCACTTCTCCTGCGTGCAGCAGTACTGTCGCATCACCTCCCCAAGGACTCAGGAAGTGACGCATTGCTGTTTTTTTCAATGCTTCCCTTCTCTGCAGCTGTTTTGCCTTGTTGAATTTGACACATTTGAGGTACTTTGCGTAAAAATCATGCATCCATAGTTTTCTATGGACATAATTGCTTGAAACCTTTTAAAAATCATATTTTTAGTTGTGTATATCGGATTTGTTGTTGCTTTAATCTTTGTTGGTTTAGCTAAAGATACTTAATTTTTCTAAACTGGTTTGATGTCCATTTGTAGTGTTTTCATTGCGTTTTGTGAAAATACTTTATACATTGCCCTGAGATAAGCCTGTCTGCTCGTGTCAAGCAACCAAGGGATGAGCAGGGGTTATCTAAGTGTGTAATCCCCTTGTCCTGACTAGAAGGAAGGTACACTACTTGGACAGTAGGTTGCATACCACTGCCAACTAGAGACCACCATTTATAACAGCTAGGAACTCTGTAACCTTTTGATGACTTCTTATCAGCCAGCCATCACCTTGATTGGGGAGCAGCAGGTTACGACGATCTATATCACTGGATATTAGTGCTATGAAGTTGTAACATTGCAAGTTAGCACTTTACAAAACATCTAAATAATTAAATAATTCAGAAGCCTACACCACGCTTCAATGTTCTCTATGTAAATGGTTATTATTATCTGAATATGCCAATTGGGATATCATATATACACCAAAATGATATCCATGTGAGCTGGCATCTCACCTGGAATAGAAACCTAACTAAATGAGCCATCCTCTCTCATTCACTCTTGCCCTGTTCCTCCATTGCTCTCCCTTTCCCACCATTTTGAGATAGCCCAAGCCTACATTAAACACTTCGCAGGCGATTGAAACACATAACGTAAAACATATTAGAATTTCACATGGAAAGTGACTGAATGAATGAGAGACATAAAAGAGTGCAGCAGTGACCTCAACACGGTATCCTGGTGTTTTTAGATCATGGAAGACCAGGACCAAACATCATCAATAGGCTTAAGACAAAAGCCACGTTTTCAGGGTTTTCCTAAAAGCAAACATCATGGGAGATTTGATTGCTGTCAGCAACCTATTCCAAGCTTTGCTGACAGTAAGAGGAAAGATCTAAAACCTCTGATTCTGGGTGAGGTGCCATTTTTTTAAGCATCTTAGGCATTTCAAAATGTAGTTGGCATTTCAACAGGTCGTTGGGAAAGCCCAAATAGATCACATCTCCAAAATCCTAGATAAACAGAAGGAGCAAATGAATAATAGTTTTGTGACAAAGCTTTGGAAAAAGTGGTAACATTTTGCACACACCATAATGCAGAAATGTTAGTAATGTGGGAGAAGAGGATAAGTTATTGTCAAATATTATACAAACAATGTGAAACCTTTCCACTGAGGAGGAGTTGCTACAGAGAGTGGCTACCAGGAGCCTAACTCAGTGGATATAGACTACGAGACACCTAAAAGCTGAATCCGTCTTCTCAGAATTTAGATTTAAATGATTGTACTTTGTTCAAGAAGCAACATCATGTATGCAGTGTTTGAAAGCTTTTCGAATAAAACTAATATCTGATCTCAAATGCAGTTTATTATCAAGTGAATAACATCTGAATAAGTAAAAAAGCGGACCATTTATTTATTTAGTTGAGCAATAGAGAGCAGGTAAAGAGTGAATAGTGTGGGTCTGAGAGATGAGCCTTGCAGATCTTCTCTGGTTAGAGGATGAAAAACTGAATGGAAAGGTTACACATGAACTGCTTACTCTCTGTGTACCAAGAACGAAGATAGTCATGCGTGCCCACAGTCTCTTACTCCCATCTCCCGTAACAGCTGTAGAATTTGAAGCAATCTTCTTGATATATTCTTTAGCTACGACCCACTAGATATATGTTTTCACTTCAATACTCTCTACAGCTAAATTCCTTTACAAATCCCAGGCCTTAGGTCCTATTTAAGTCTAATGATAAACAGCTATTTTTTCCATGATTTCTAAAATATCTGACTGACTTTCATTGAAGACATTTTTTCCTATTAGTTCTTATGGGACCAGCTAAACATTCAGAATATTTGAGAGCCTTTATCTTCTTCTCTCTATTTGTGGGCTCTTTCATGACATTATATTCTTTTAATACAACATGTTTTATCTCCTTTTATGTTTCATAAACCATGTTGCTGCTGGAAGTGTTAATGCACCACGCCCTCTTGCCTTTTCTGAAGTGTAGGCTTGTTTCCCTGGCTAGGCTGCCAAAACTGAGTCAATGGGTATCCGTTCAACCCTTGAACCCCATGATTTCCCGATTTGCAGTATAAGCAAGTGCCGATATGGTGAAGAGGAAAGAAGGAGGAGGTTTAAACAGTGCTCAATCACCTACATCCAGCTCTCCGGTCCCTACAATCTGCGACAAGATGCTGCAACATGCTATGGCAGTGATCAACACAGAAATTAGCCAGACAGAAAGAAGATAGTCTCTTACTGCAGCAGGGGGCCTACGCAGTAAAATAAATACTCCTGCTTCTGCTAATGACCTGACCCCTTCACGCTTTGCAAGCCCAATGCCGCTACCTCAGAACCCAGTTTCGGAGGTCATCGACGTCTCTGAGGTGCTTCACTGCCATCAAACTCCCCCTCCTTGGTGAATTATAAAAAAGAAAAGGCTCCCAAAACATCTAAGCGATCAACATAACCGAAAAATGGAAGCAAAGCCCCCAGACAACTAAGCCCTACAAGGCAGGAATAGAACCAGAACTTTCCACAACTCCGAACGAACAGGACACATCAGTGGTGGGGGTAGAGCATGGCAATAATCATAGGGGGGGGGGGGGGGGCCTGAGATCTTGGATGCTGGACTCGTTGGTCTTATTGAACAAATTGCTACACTTAGTAGGGAGGAACTGCGCCCGATTAGGGCAAGATTGGACACTTTAGATTGTGACATGCAGACATAAGGGATGTGAAGAGGCACCAAGAAGTCCTCACTTTTTGCCCAAACTCTGAAGCCTGTGGGGTCACAGATAAACCAGTCTTGTCAGAGCTTAACCACAGGAATAAGCCCATCAGTGGTGTCACTAGTTGTTCTTCAAATCCTCAAACTCATCTACCAAAAGATCAAGACAGGCCTCATATACTGGGCGGAATCAGGGGTGATAATTGAAAAGATACCCCAGTGGGAATGGGCGCAGCAAGCAGAGAGGGAATTGAAAGGAGCCAGAAGAAGGCAAGAGAAGGCATATTAGAAGAAAGATAACCTGTAATAGGCCTTCCCCCGCAGAATGCCCATATGTAGTTATCCTCGCGGGGGCCCTCAGATTAAGAAAGGGTCAATCACAAGGAATCGTGTGAAGAGTTATTCAATAGATCCTTAAACTGAACGGTCCGTGACAGAGGCTTTCCACTCTTTCAGGCTAATAACATCTTGATGGTCAGGAGGGTTGGATGGATCGGCTCTGAGGATGCTGATCGTCAAAGGGACTGCATTATTGTTAATTCAAACTCCCCACGTTTGTCCATAAGCCTTTTTGGAAGTAGGAGTTCCCATTTAGACTTCAGTGGAATTGACTTGCTGTCTCTTGGTTATTTTTATAAACCTAACCATCAGACATATAGGGCACCCTTTAGAGCCGATAGCTACACAGGGTAGAGCGCAGAAAGGACCCCACTGATTCGAGAACGAGGCACTGTTGTCGGGGCTAGCACTTTTGCCATCTTTACCTCTAACCGCTTGGATGCATCAGCAGATATTGACTGACTTGCCAGTAGCGAATTAAAGTTTCATCAGGTTACCCGTGAAGAAAATCAATGCCTGGGAGTAATAAGAACTACAGATTGGTTAAGAGAAGGCCAGACACTCCAGAACTCCCAGGAGGAGAATTCATTGAGAATAATTAGCTGGAATATAGCTGGTTAGCGCTTTTTTTTGGCAGATGAGAAGGGACAAGATATGTGCACGCAGTTTGATATTTCATGCTTCCAGGAGACCTGGGATGTGGGAGGACAGTTATTTCTAGAGTGAACGTGGTGGCCTCACTACATGGTAGGACAAAGGGAGGCCTAGCAAGCTTTGTAGGCCTGAGTTTGGCTTGTGGGCCAGAACAGATAGCTTTCGACTCTGAACTTATATTGGAAGTCATGCTATCATTCCCCCCTAAGCTGAAGGTTTTGATTATTAATGTTACTAATCCCCCTCCTCTGAGATAGCTCTAAAGAGTGACATAAGGCGATTTGTGAAAAAGGCCTCGAGTGACTGGCAGATTCCTCCTTTAATGGTGTTACTGGGGGATTTTAACTTACATCCATGTACGACCTGTTTTTCCTACTTTAAGGCCGCAGACTCTGACATAGATTGCAACCAGGTTCACTTTACTCACTCACACCAGGGCGATTTGATGAATCTACTTCTCTCAGAACTTAACCTAATCAATCTATTAAGTAATGAGGAATATAGGTCACAGAAAAAGGTACCCACTTTTAAGGGCAGGGTGCGACTTCTACTATAGATTTTATTTCTGTCTCAGCAGACTTGCACTTATTAGTGGTGGGGTTGAGGACTCTTTAAAGTTTTTGTTAGTGACCATAATCCCATTCTAGTAGACTTTGGCTGGAGAGGTTTAGGGGAGGATACTCGGAACAGGTGCAGCAACCCTCTTGTACTAAAAGAGAAGCGTAGATGGATAGCGTGGGGCAAGAAAGTCCCTGAGGCTTTTTAAGGGAATTGATCATAGGCTGTAACTGTGACTTCGAGGTCTGCCGAAATGCCAACTCCCCAGAACAGGCTATTCTGGATGCGTATGTCAGTATACTACGCTATAGGGAAGAGGTGTGGCGCCGCGGCCAGGGCGACTGACTCCGGAATCTGGGGATCTCGGTTCGATCCCCGGCGCCGGCGGCAGATTAGCCCAGCACCATGTGACTCTGGGCAATAGCTTGCTTAATCTTTCCAACGGCCCCCAGCGCCTAGAGACCCTTACGGGTGATTGTTCGCGCTTTACAAATGTGGATTATTATTATTTGCAAAGACGTACAAAATGGGCTACTTAGCCCCAAATTGAGAGTTCGGACCCTAATAAGGAGGTTTTTGTTTGTTAGGTTTTATTAGGATAAGCCTTGGCGCCCTTTTATACAGTATTTTTTAACATGTTTTTTCCTGTTGTAGGTATTTTTCGCAATGCATATTTATCTTTTCAAAGGTTGCACTTTAAAAACTTGCTGTATTTTAATTGTAATATGTCTGCGAGTGAAATTAGGATATGAGATGATTTGTGGATGTTTCATTTTTTCATGTGCTTTTATGGCCAATTTAGGCCGAACAAAGAATTTATCAATTGAGTGAGTCAATGGCTATTCTTAAAGAAAAATCAGGTTTTTCCCTGTGGTTCCCTGGATTTGCAGGGCGGAATCTCAGATCACATCAAGACCATAGCCTCTCACCTTGTGGCCTCTCGCCTTGTAAGCCGGCCATTTGCATTCTCCGGATAGACATTGCTCAGAATCTATACACTCATTCACAAATGTATTCATTGTACCATTAAACTTGAACTCACACAGAAGTTTAATACGTCTATTTTCCTGACTGCCGTAATGTTGTACACTCAGTTAAGGGCGTGATTTGATGCTGAGAGTCATTGGGAAATTCGCTTATTTCTAGATAAAATACCAACTCAAGAGGGGGGTCCACTAGTAGGGGGGAAAGGATGCTGCTGGAATTTCCATTTTTATTTTCTTCCACATACCTCTTGCAGAAATTGAAGGCTTTTCAGGGACCCCATAATTTATTTGAGACCAATAATGTCCCCCTCTCTTGCCCCTCTTCAAGAATGGTTATTTCCTAGGGTTTGTTCAAACCTTGTTTTAAATGATGTTGCTGACCAATGGGCGCTCCCCTTTTTCTGATAGAAGCAGAGGGGGTAGGTTAGTGTAGATTCTTGTTGAAGGCTTTGCCTAGGAAGGTTGGTGGTAATTCTCTCTATGTATTTACATTTCGGATCTGCTTGTGCAGCTTTGAAGGCAAGGACTGAATATGTGTGTCACTCCCTGAGGGAATGCCTGGGTTGGGCATGCCCGTAGCAGCAGCTGCAAGGGAGAGGAGCGTCTGCCAAGGTGGAAGAGACGCAGTTGCCAGTGTGGGCGTCCTTGTGTGCGGAGATGAAAGTCAGCAAGCAATATGCCAGCAGAAATGTAGGCATGAACTTTATGGTTTGACATTTAAAGATGCAGAGCATATTGGTGAATATTGCATTTATAATTCCTGCAGGGGAGCAGGCCGCGTCGCCATAGGTAGAATCCACTAAAATGAAATATTTTCATATGTTTGAATCTGCCAGTATGCTCGCTTTATTTAATACCTCACAAAAAGACACTCATTAATTATTGCAATATTTAAAATTTCTTCCATTTTAGTGCGGCGACTTTCTGTTCCTCTTACCACCCCGACCCCTCCACTTTGTTTTCTAAACCAAAGCAGTCTCAACAGACCAGCCGAGGGAGAGAGGCTGTAACGTCTCAAAAGGAGGTGCCACTCTCTCAAATGAGACCAGGCTCCTGACCAGGAGGTCTGGACTGCAGTCACTTAAGAAGCACCCTGAATATTCAGCCATCACTGGTACATCTCAACGCATATTTCACGGGCTGTAAGATAACATTTACCATAAAGATATTATCAAGCTTTTAATTCCACACATGATGGATGCCCTGGGACCTGTAGGTTTATTTTTCACTGGTATGGGTTTATAATTCCTAGTATGAAATGATCCTGCTGCAGGCATATGGTAGAGACAGAAGAGTGATCAAAAGAAGAAACAGTGGCTAATCTGGAAGTTTTGTTCTGTTATGATCAGCCGTGGCTAGTGCAGGTAAGAGAGGTGGGACGGGGGATGGGAGGGTGGGGATTTCAACAGATGACCACGAGGGAACATTTAATAAATAATTAATTTTCCCTTGTGGTCGTCTGTCAAAATATCCCCCCAGCCCCCCCCCACAACCGGCCCCACAGCCACACCGCTCTAACCTGCACGGGCCGCGGCTGGTAATAGTGCTCCACATATATGCTTGTTGACGCTGTATGACTAAAACAAACCAGTGTCAACACCTGGGGTTGCAGAAGTCCATAGTTCACAGCCAGGTTTACAAGTGTTTTCTGAAACGTAGAAGATGGGTTTCAGATAACAGTGACAGAGGTGCTGTCTTCCAGATTTTCACAGCAGCTTTGCAGAATGCTTTGTCTCCATAGGAGGCTGTTTTTGGGGGGGGAGCAAGATGGCGGGTTGAAACGCCACGGAGCTGCAGCATTTTGGAGGTCCCTGCTATACGTGCTACACTCGTACAGAAGCTGGGCTTAATCTGGCGGCTGCTGTGGGCGGCTCGTCTCACTGTGCCGATTGTGTTCAGGTGGTCGGAGCACCGCCTGCCTGACAGAACGAGACTCACGTTCCCCGCATTCCCGGTGTATTCAGCCCTCTACTCCACGGACACGGACAAGCACGTATTCTCTTTGGGCTCTGTCAACATCATGGCTCCTAAGACGATAGTACGGGGAACCCGTACTGGGCGGAATGCTCAAGCGGCAGTATCAGAGGTCGTATCCCAGAGGAATCTAACCCCAACGGCGAACGGGACTAAAAACAGCGACAAAAATAGCCAGATACTACCCCCATCTGAGAGGCCGGCACCAATTTCTGGTAAGCTGCTGATTCGTCCCCCCTTGTTCGTTGCCACAAGTGAACCTCGGCTCGATAAGGAAGGGAGGTCCTCCATAGATAACAATGTACTAGTTAATAAAAACGCCGATTCAGTGGGTCTTCCTTCACTGGGACTATGTCCTGTTGAGTCTGTTCCAGCTCGGACTTTGGCTACTTGTACTGATACGTGCTCTCTAACCGCTGGTCTGTCTGGTACTGGCAGAGTAATATTGGCGGAGTCCCTGGGTGGTCAGGAGAAGTTTATAGTAGACAGGGAGAATACTAACGGATCCAAATATATTGAACATGATCTAGTAGGCACCGCTAACTCAGAAACTTTTGAAACTTCCAACAGCATTTTAGCGGATGTGCCTTACAAAAATGCTTTAGTGGTGACCTGTGCTTCTACTTCAGCTGAATTAGACGACCTTAACCCAGGGATCCAGTCTGCTCCTACAGAGGAGAGCGAAGAGGTGATAGAGGCCGCGGGAAATTCTGAAGATACAGGTATCAGCTTTAATAACGAAGATGAGGAATCTAATGAGGAGTCAGAGATTATGGGCAATTTGACGGCGGACTTTGCAAAAAACATTTCGCGTAAAAAAGCGAAATCTAAGTCTAAATATAAGCTTAAGAAAGGTAAAATCCTGGCTATTTCCAATGTCTCTGTAACTACACCAGACCTTCGTGGGAGAACTATAGCTGATAACAGCCCACTCCGTAAAAGGATCCAGGCTAATGGGGGGGTGAAGAAAATGGCTCTACGACTCTCTGGTATTAATTCACAAGTGGGAGACCAGATAAAAGAAGTGTCTCAAATTCAATCTCAAATACAGGCTGACATACCAACACCCTCTTCACTGTCTCCCACCTGCGGACTCACTAATGTTTTACCAATAACTCTAAAAGCTTCATGCGGACTTGATTCTGCGAATGATTCTGCGATCCCAGTCGGGGATGAGAGCTCACCTACCGGTTATGAATGTACTCCTAAACAGATTTTAGCTCCTACTAGGGTGAGCGTTCCAGCACCCGATTGGTCAAATACTTCTCTTGCTACTAATCTTGATAGTTCTGGAAAACAGCATCTCCCTCTTAATATTATCTTACAGACTCTGACTGATCAACATAAGGAAACACACCAGCACTTCCTTCAATTAAGGGAAGATAATATCAAGATACAGAATTCCATGCAGGATTTAAACAGCAAAATCGGAGGAGTTGTGAAGGATTTGGAAATGTTACAACAAAGGGTGCTGGCTGCTGAGGAAACGTCAGCTTGCATTCAGACTGCTGTTAACAACCATCAGGAACAAATTGGGCGGCTGCAGAGCAAGCTGGAAGACATGGAGAATCGACAAAGACTTCACAATCTCAGACTATTTGGTATACCTGAAGGGTCTGAAGGGGCTGATCCGAGGGCATATGTTGTACAACTTTTTCAGAAGGCCTTCCCCGATCTATCGGACTGGGATTGGGACTCGCAGCTTTAGAGAGTCCATAGATTGCCACCTCACTTAGCGAATAGGGGGGAGTAAATTTCCACGCCCTTTTCTGATCTATTTTGGAATTTTTTTGTTAAGACAGGTGGTTTCACTAAAAGCTAGGCCCAACTCCCCGGTTGTAATTGATACTATATCTTTTTTTGTAAGATCTGATTTAAGCAAGAACACCATGGATAGACGCTGGAAGTTACGTCAGCTTATAGACCCATTTAAATCTTTAGGCAGTCAGGTTTTTTTTACAAGAACCTGCTCGCCTAAAGGTGATTAATGGGGGGTGTACATATTTATTTACAGACGAGAAGGAGGCAGAACTAGTGCTCTCAAAATTAGCATCTTAGGAAGGAAGGAAGGTGGGGGAAAAAGGGGGGAAAGAGAAAGGGGAAAAAAAATCCTTTTTTTTTTTCTTGGGGTGGAAGCGTTTATGATTTCTTTTTCATGATGCTGCCTCTCTGACATGTATAGCAACTAATTGGATAATTGTTGATAACTGCTGATAAAAAAAGGGGGAAAGAAAAAGAAAAAAGAAAGGGAAAAAAGGAGTAAACAAAGGAGGGGAAAAGGAAAGGTAAAGGAAAACAAGAAAGCAAGGAAAAGGGAAAAGGGAAGGGAAAAAGGGAAGGAGAAAAGGGAAAAGAAAAAAAAAAGGAAAAAAATAATAATAATATTTAATCATAACTTTATCATACATAAAATTGCACACAAATAATAAATACATGTAGCTTAGCGGGTTGACCTCCTTTGCTGTTACTCTGTAGGGCTGCCCAGTCAGCGGCAGCAGGGTATAAGAGGGTTTCCTCCTCTTAGGGACAGAGGGTGGGGCTCTGGGTGGAGTTCACCTGGGTGGGTTTGTAGGGGTAGGGTGGAAGATTTTTCTAAAATGATCAGGATGGGAGGGAAGTTATTGAGATATGATGTTTTTAATGAAACGTTATATGAAATTTGCAAAAGAATGGGCGGGTGGGAGAAACATATGTAGATGATGTATAGAATCAGATGTATGGCATGGAACGTTGCAGGTCTTAACAGTAGGAATAAAAGACGACTTGTTTCCGAAGAACTCAAAATGTATAAACCTCAAATAGCTCTACTCTCAGAGATGCATATTATTTATAGGGACCGTAAGCTTTTTGGGCAACTAGGATACGATGTGATTGTCTGTTCAGAATGCAATACTCCAACCCGAGGTGTTGCTATCTTAAAACAGAAAAGGCTAAACTTTGAATTTATTAAAACAAAGGCTGATAAAGGGGGGCGATGGGCCATCGCTCAATTACTTTGGGAAAATAACAGCTATACTTTTTGTGTGTTTTACGGCCCAAACACTGATGATTCTTCTAGTATAGATAGGTTAAATATGGAATTACTCGATAGCAGTGGAGATTTTATGATAATGGGGGATTTTAATCTTATCATGGACTTCGATATTGATACTACCAGACACCGAGCTTTTCATAGGATGCGCCGCTCTCGATCTGCCATTACCGAACTTGGACGTATTCATAATTTAAAAGATGCATGGTGTACATTGTACCCTCTCGTCGCAGGTTTTACCTATTATTCAGCACCTCACTAATTATGTTCAAGAATTGACATGGCCTGGGTCTCCGACAACATTCTAGCGAATAGCTATATGGAGATCTGCCCGAGGGTGGCCTCAGATCATAACCCAATTATTTTATCGTTTACTACCTTACAGAACCGGCAGACACCCAGGCCATTTACGTTCCCTAGACATTTGATGTCTAATAAGGACTATATAACACTATTAAAGGTGTTCTTAGTGGAGTTTATTGCAATTAATTTAAACTCAGCTGCATCTAGTGTAGTCTGGGATACTTGTAAAGCTAGTATACGGGGTTTCACACAGCAGTTCGTATGGAACCAAAATTCACTCTATAAACTTGGTTTGGATACATTGGTCAATAAAGTTAGTATATTAGAAAAGCAACTATCAGATGCACTGACTCAGGGATCATCAAAAGTAACGGATATATGCCAAAAACTAGCCAGCTCAAAACTTAACATTAAAACAAGGCTTATGGAGAAAAATACGATTAGCTTACATAAATATCATCTCTCCCAATATGAGAGCGGAGACAGGATAGGTAAAATCTTAGCATATAAAGTTGCTGATGACAGGTCTAGAACACTTATTAAAGAAATTAGGGGTCCAAACAACATGATATATACTCAACCAGAACAGATCCTTGAACAATTTGTGGCATTTTTCAGTGCATTATATACCCCAGAAGAATATCCGGCTACGAATGAGATACAAGAATATTTAGATACTAATCTAACTAATGACAAGGAGACTGAAGGAATTGAGCTACTATCAGAAAATATCACCGAGGCAGAGATTAGACTGGCCGTTGCCACGCTACCTACAGGCAAAGCTGCCGGGGAAGATACTATCCCATTAGAAATTTATAAATTATGTATAGAGGAAATATTACCATTACTATCCATCGTGATAGGCAATATAGGAATTGCTGGGAATACACCTAAATCCTGGAATATAACAAGGATTGTCTTTTTTCTTAAAAAAAAAAAAACCAGGAGATCAATGTGGGTCATACAGACCCATTTCGCTTATTAATACAGATGCTAAAATTTTGCTAAGGTATTGGCCACACGACTAGCTCCACTTATCCCACATCTGGTGACTCCTCAACAACATGGCTTTGTTATGGGGAGAGATACCACAGCTCATATCAACATGGCCATTACAGCATTTGATGTAGCTGGGATTTGCTCCACCCCACTCGGTATGATACTCTTGGACGCTGAAAAGGCTTTTGACCGGGTGGGGTGGGACTATCTGTGGATAACATTGACAACCATGGGGTTTAAAGGCCAATATCTTAAATGGCTACAGGCTCTATACGATCAGCCAACAGCTAAGCTTAGCTATGCTGGGATAACCTCAACCAGCTTCATAATTTCTCGAGGCACACAGCAAGGGTGCCCATTATCACCCTTGCTATTCGCGCTGTCTCTGGAGCCTTTTTTACGCGCTTTACAAGCTCACCCCAACATCGTTCCATTTAAATATGGCTTGAATTCGTAAAAAATTACGGCTTACGCTGATGATATAGTGATTTATTCAACTGATGTAACAGAAGCTATATCGGGTATCACTGAGGAGGCCGTCAAATTCGGGTCTGTATCAGGATACAAACTTAATACTCATAAAACACAAGTTATTATGAATTATAAGTCACCGGTTCCGGTTCTAGGTATGTGTGGAATAGCCACATATCTTGGTGTTAAAATCTCTTCTAAAATTAATGAAATAACTACCCTTAATTATGAGGCTCTTCTTAAAGAAGCTGCTATTACTTTAAAAAAGTGGCATAAGGTACCACTTAGTATTTCTGGTCGGATTAATTTAATTAAAATGAGTATACTTCCCAAATTTCTTTATTTATTTAGGTTTATACCACTCTTGGTCAATAACACTTATTTTAAACGATTAGATGGGATCTTCAGTAGCTTTGGGGCTACAAGAAAGCCCCTAGATAAATTACTTTACTCAAATTATCGGTTAGCCAAGGAGGGCTTAATTTTCCTGATTTTAGATTATATTTTTTTTCAGCTTTTTTAAGCCGTCTTCGCAGTTTGTTTATTCGGAACAGGCACCAATATCATTGTTGCCTATTTATGTTGGGCGAGGACTCTAATATGTTTCTAGCTAAAGTGAATGATCCAAACTACTTCAAGCGAGTAAAATTTAAGACCATTAGAGACAGTGTTAAAATCTGGCAACTCATTCTAACTAAATGTAACACTTCGTTTTTTCATCCCCAATTATCTCTATGGGCGAATCCCGGCTTGCCAGGAATATTTCATGATGGGATATTTAAAGCTTGGAATTTGGCTGGAATAGAAACACTTGGGGCCTCATGTAGGTAGCCAAATACCGGTCGGTAACGGCCGATTTTCGGTAATTTTACCGTTACCGACCGGTATTTTGGCTAATGGTATGTAGGGGGACAATTTTTGGTGTCGGAATTTACCGAATCGTTAAAATTACCGAATCGGTAATAATACCGAATCGGTAATGTTACCGAATCGGTAACTTTTCCGAATCGGTAATTTTACCGATTCGGTAAATTCCGACACCAAAATCGAGATGTAGGGGGAGTGTGTGGGTGTGTTTTAGAGTCGGTATTTACCACCAACTTTTAGTTGGTGGTAAATAATTAAAGTATGTATTTATGCATTTCTACGCGCGTAGCAGTGTGCAATGTGGCATACATACATGCCCTTAGGGCATGTATGTGTGCCACATGTGCACACATGGCCGAATCAGGGGTGCAGCAGGGTGTCAATGTGACACCCTGCCACCCATGCAAGTGTTCCCCCCATTACCGAATCGGTATTTACCGATTCGGTAATGAGGCATACCTTCCCATCAATGGGAAGGTATGCCTCATTACCGAATCGGTAAATACCGATTCGGTAATTACCGAATAGTAACGAATCGGTAAAAAATACCGACTCATTACCTACATACGAGTTACCACTTCTAAAATACCGATTCGGTATCGTTCGGTATTTTAGAAGTGGTAACTGGTATGCTACCTACATGAGGCCCCTGGTGATTTATATGGTAATGACGGCTTTTTGGCATATGAGACATTAAAAACACTCTATAAATTACCTGAAACTTTTCGTTTCAAATACATTCAAATGTATGATTATTTCATACGCAAAATGAAGCTGTTAAATATCTTTGATTCTGACATATGGCAATGTTTCTATTCCACCAAGGCCAGGTCACTCATCAGTGTGGGGTACAGAAGCTTTATTTCTTACAAACCGGACGACTGTGGGAAAATAGCCGAGAAATGGAGAGCAAGATTAGGTATAAACATCACTGCCAATCCGATTTCTGCTGCTCTCTGCAGTCTAAATCGATCTATTCACTCCTCAAGCTTGAGAATTCAACAATACAAAACCATACAAAACCATATGTCAGTTATATTATACTCCAGAAAGAATTTCAAAGTGGTCCAGTAATAACTTGAGTAGTGAACGGACTAGATGTCCCAAATGCGATTTCATGGCTGCAAGTTTAGAACATATGTTTTGTACATGCCCTGGACTTATTGAATACTGGTCGAAAGTAAAGCAGGGTTTAACCCAGATACTACACCGACCAATAACTCTCAATGCAGCATATGTATTGCTTGGTAAACAGACTTTAAATAGCCCACAAGATGACCTTATAAATCTCTTAATGGGATGTACTAGACTGATCATAGCTAGAACATGGATATCAAGCAATCCGCCCCATCTTATGGAGTGGTGGATACTCGCTAAAGAAACATATATTATGGAGTTTTCCCTCGCCAAGATTAGAGGTGTCAAATCTCTACAGAGGCTAGAAAGAATTTGGGGATCTTCTTTTATGTGAAAACTTCCCCCCTTTTTTTTTTTCTTTTCTCTTTTTTACTGTTTTTATTCTTACTGTAATATGCACCTGCTATTTGTAAATAACTACAATATGCTTGTTGTTCAATTTTGAACTTTGTATTCCCGCCGTCCCTGCTTTAATTTAATTCGATTTGTTATGTTATAATTTCTTATGTATGTTGAAAGGAATTGACCTCTTGTCCCGTTAATAATAAAAAGATTTAAAAAATAAAAAAAGAGGCTGTTTTTGTTGTCTCAGAAACGTGGATGACTTTTTTAAATGGCCTTGTACAAAACTGTAATTGATTTGAAAGTAATCCTGTGATGTACAGGTTGCCTGTGAAGCGATCTGAAGATGAGTGTAGTATGCTTCCGTCTGGTTTCAACTGGCCAGGGGGTGAAATGCTGCATTTTGCTCAAGTGGAAGACATCAAACCAGACATTCATAAATGGATCAATGTATTAACAAATGGTGCAAGGAAATTAGCTTCTAGGAAAGGGAGATTGTTCGTGAGAACTTTGAGAACAAGCATTTGCAATGCAATAGGTCTCGCATTTGCGAGAGTTTGAGCAATTGGCATTGTAAATTACAATGCCTTTTTTATGTGTTTTGAAAACCTGCAAGCGGTGCGTAGACACGCACTTATAGTCATTGTTTATGAGAAGCAAGGCTGGCAGTAACTGCGCCTCTTTTACTGTCATCCTTGCTTCTCGTAAGCAAGGACTACAAGTACCAGGTGGATGTTTACAACAGGGCCAGAATGACTAACAGGCGTTTTGGTGTGCTCCCAAGCTGGGGGCTGATTTCGTTGATGGGGACCTGCGTGTGCTTAAAACCATTTGTTTTGCTTTGTTTATTTAGAAGCACTCGCAGGTCCCCATCAACAAAATCAGCCCCCACCGCAGTGCAATCAGTCCCCAGCTTGGCAGCACACCAAAACACCCGGTAGCCAGTCCGGCCCAGGTTTACACACCGTTTGCAGGTTTTCAAAACACATAAATAATAGGCATTGTTCATATACAATGCAATAGCTTAAACTCTCGCAAATGCAAAACCTATTGCAATGCAAATGCTTGTTTACATTAATTTCAGTCACACTGCAAAGCTTTCGCACTGCTGGGCAGCATAGGTACAAAACATTACGAAAATCAATAGCACTCATAGGCCAGACCTACTGGCTCTGCCAATGCTTGTTTTCATTGGTGACCAATGTGCTGCGTGCAGTGCGGCAGTCTGTGTGCTGTACTTCCATGAAAAAAACAGATAAAATATGTTAAATATAACAAGTTGATGCCCGAAAACAGGTGGTACCCCTGAGATTTTGTTGGGAGAAGGGGAGAGTTATGACTGAGGAGAAATGGTAAGGGAAGGTGTGAGGGGCGAGGTGGTCACGTGAGGCGTGTTAATTACGTCATTTGCCACGTACTGTGCTAGAAAGAACACTGCAGAAAACATTTCTAAAACAAAGTGTTCGTCAGCACGTTCCTGTAACTTGATCTGCACTGCACAGCTTTCACTGTTTGACAGCAAAGAAAATCGAAACAAGCATTTGCAATGCAATAGGTCTCGCATTTGCTAGAGTTTGAGCTATTGGCATTGTAAATTGCAATGCTTTTTATTTATGTATGGGTTTTGAAAACAAATAAATAAAAGGCATTGTCATTACAATGCCAATAGCTTAAACTCTGGCAAATGCGAGACCTATTGCATTGCAAATGCTTGTTTACTAATTCACCTTCAGAATCACCCTGGGAAGGGGGGAGGGGCAGAAACATAAACACAAGTCCACATTATGATGTGCATTAAATCAAAAGATAGAATGTAGCTTCTACCGATAAGATGGAGGCACTTCTCAGCTTGAAAAGCACTGCTAAATGCAGCACGATGTCTTCTACATATTTGTTGGTTTATGCACTGAATGAAATCAGGTGAGAACGTGTGCAGTATGAGATGGCCCCTCACATCCTCCTGCCAGCCTCCTCCCGACGTCATAAAATGAAACCCACCTAGCATTTCGGACCTGGGAAAGAAATGTTTTCTCTAATGTCTCTAGTAGGGGTGGGCGGAATTTGCGAAATTCACTTTTGCAAATTATCGCAAAAATGTTAAAAATCTCCGCAAACACGCGGAAATATCGCGAAGATCCGGAAGTTTTTTTCCCGCCTGTTCGCGGTATTTTCTGCATGGTCGCGGCTCACCAACTTACCCATGCGGTTGCTCGTGGGCGCGGCCATCTTGTTTTCACTTGTCTCGCGGTGCATGATCGCGAGAAGAAAGACGTGATCGCGCGACGAATGACGTCACTGCGGGCGCGTACTGTCGCGAGACAGCGCAAATGGCTACCAACAATCCAACATCTCATGGAGAACGCGACCGGATCGGGAAAACTTGTCGGCGAACGCGGGGATTCAGGTAAGGCGATCGCGCGCACGCGAGAATGTATTATTTTACAGCGCGAACAAGCAAAAAAATTCCGGAAAAATGCGGATTGCCGAAATTTTGACATTTTCGCGCTCTCCACGGAACGCGAAGATGTCAAATTATCGCAATTTCCGCGACTGGAATGGAATTTTAGCCCAGGCCTAGTCTCTAGCACAGGCGCATAGAAGGACGCTCATTATTCATCTCTAAGCCATGTTTAATCATTGTCTAATTAAGCATCGATTTGTTCAGAAATTTACTTTGTCTTTCCTTAAACATTGTTTGTATTCAGATCTGCAGAATCCATTCTGATTAGTTCAGTGTTTTTTCTTCCCCAATGTACTTCGTTGGGAGCAATTTGTTTCTATTTAAACATTTGAAATTATTTTATTAGCCAAGCAAAAACACTCCCTACCACCCCTGATAGAAATGTAATCATCGGGGATTAAGTTACCCAAATTCACAGATGTTCATCACAAGTGGATAGTTTGTGGTGGGTGTCGTATAGGAGGTCCTCCAGCTTCAAATTCTAAATAAAGTAATAGCAGGCAGGTGGGCTCTGCTGAACCTCTGGGGTCTGATCGCAGCACCTGCATAAAGCTCCATTAAGGTATTTCTGCAATTTCCGCACAGCTAATTCCAAAGATCACAAGCACAACTTATCTTGAAAGCCATACCTTCCATGTGCAACCTCTTCTAGCTCATCTACCAATCCCAAACATGAACTGCCATATAACCCCCCACTCACCAGTGACAGCACCCAACTCCTGATAACGTATTCTACCACATTCCTTGAGTGAAGGCATGACATGGTTTGCTGAGTGCCCAAGACTACTTCCCATTACACTGGACTAAGCCCTAATCTTAGGGCCTGGAGTAGTGTGCTGCCCATCACACAGTGCCTCAATGCCTTGAGAGGGGTAGAAAGAGCTACAGAAATCTATGACACTACACAATATGGCAGGAACACCACCGGGACATGCGTGATAAAACTCAGACAGCTGTACCACTGCCCTGAGGATGGATTCTGGAGGCAGATTACAACCAAAAAAGTCAATACCCAGATTTAAATAGTAAGGAAGTCAACCCCTGCCATAGGTCACCTGCAAGTGAACCCAAACTTGCAATAGTTACACAGCAAGGAGTGCAAGCATGCATAACAATTGATTAAAGTAGTCTTAGGTGATGGGCCTTGGGAAGACGCGCTCGACTCTCACTCACTGACCCGAGCCAATGACTCTTGAAAACTACATTCCTACGCCCTTTCCACATGCGGAGGAGTAGAACGCAAGCTTCACAGATTTCTTTTAAATAAACACTTTATAGATTATATGATTTACAATAACCAGTAACTACAATGGTAGCTCAAATTGGAGATAAAACGTGGTAGTAAGATACAGGTTGACACAACCAGCTGCAAGTTATGACTTTGTGCAAAAAGCCTCAGACATCAATGAGGTTTAGGCCATCCAAGTCAAAATGCTCCACCAAGGGCCCAAACTCTTCTGGTGTCTATTCAGACAACCCTTTGCCTGCATATATTCTTTTCCTTATTTGCAGGGCTTAAAGGGGTCCGGGTCCAGCCGGTGCTCAGCACCAGAAGTTTTAAAAAGCAGGTGCCGAGTCAGGTTCCTATCAGGCTCTCCGTTTTTAGCCTCTCCTGCACCTTGCCAAATAAACTTAACTCAGCGGTTGTAGCACTCATCAATGGCCTTATATGCACCTGTGAAGAGACTCCTTTGTGCCGCAATCCGAGCTATTCGGAAAGGAGGGTCACCTGACTGATCTGAATCTGCAGTGGGGTATGAGGGGTGCAGGGCAGAGATTAGGCTCTAAATGTAACAGGGCTACCACCTTAGAGCCACTGCATGTCTCCTGCTGTCCAATGGAAGCAGCTTCTAGACATTTTTAAAGCACACAATTAATAAAAGTAAATATTTTACAGAGTTTCATTCAACATTCTTAATTGAGCGCTAGTTATTTCACAGGCTCAGTACTGAATATTAGTTACACCAGTCGTTGTTATGCAGGTAACAACCCTTGACAAAGCTAATAGTCCTAGCTTGTTTCAGATATTAATGTCAGTTGTATTGTATATGGGTGCAATAGCGAAAAGAGGAAGCAAAATACCAATCATTTTGGTAAGCATAATGTTTTAGGGTGTGTTTAAGCCACACCTCAGTGTCCTATAACTGAAGAGTGTTTCCAGGGGGAGCTCGAAGAGATGGCCCAGCGCACGTGCGACCAACCTCTGGACTGCTCAATATTCCATGAAACCTCTTACGCATTTGTCTCCCTCCAGCTCAAATTGCTGCTTTTTGGGTCCTTCCCTGTTCACCCAGTGGGTAGGCGCAGTAGGGTGCCTAAGAAGGCAGGTAAGGTGCGTGAGGTGGAGGTGTGCCGAAGTGCAGAGCTCTGCAGGTTTTTACCCTGCCTAGTATCACCGACAATCTCGAAGGTCCATTTGCTTGGTGACCTCTGCTTGGGCCTTGGAGCAGTGGTGTTTAATCTCGGTGTAAGTGGGCTCCATGGCAGGCTCGGGCTTAGATCCAGCTCCCGTCAGAGAACGAGCCGCAGACGCCGGGCCCCCGTCCTTCCCCTCCTCCAGGCAGTGTTCTAAAAGACAAACAGGCAGCACACAGCGACTCGGAGAGCTGCTGCGATGCCGGACAACATCGAACAGTTTAAATGAGGGCATTATCTTTCCACTTCCCTTGCAAATGAAACTCCATGCAGAGCAAACGTTAAAATGATGTTACATAGTCTGCACCAATCATACATGCCAACATTCCAGATTTACACTGCAAATGCCCGGGTTTAATGGCAGAATACATGTCATTTTGACTTCCTCGAATGTATAACTGCCTCTACTCAAAGGAAATTGGATAGAACTACAAAGCGCTATCTAAAACTAGAAATAAACAAGCGCTCGCCATGACGCCATGACGTATTTGCTCGGCTTTTTCTGCCGAGCCACTTGGACGGCCTCGCCTGTTAAAGGGTTTCTTGTCTTTATGGGGCCATGTGTTTGGCCCCATAAAGATAAGAAACCTTTTGCGATGAACACAAAGCAGGCGAGGCCGTCCAAATGGGACGGCTCAAAAAGCCAAGCAAATACGTCACCGACACCTCTTTTCCAATGGCTGGCCACCGTTTAGCATAAACGGTGATGCCAGCCAATGGAAAAGAGGGGCGGGGCTTAATGCCCCTTACAGAAAATACCTGTTAACACTAAATCTCACCAGCGAGACTGCGCATGTCTGCGCAGTCTTACACCAGGCGAGACCTAAAAAGGAAGCAGCTATCTGTTACTTTGGTGGCCTAAAGTTCCAATGAGAACAAATAGTCAAGGTGAATCCCTAACCCTCTTATGCATTAAAAAGGACAGGCCTAGGCCCCAGTGACGCGGTCCTAGAGATCTTGTTCCATTGATCACTACTGTGGGGGAAAGGGGGATCTATCGCCGTTAAGGTTGCAACTTACAACAATTGGAGGACATTCACCAATGCATGATTTTCAGGCAATTGTTGAGGTTGTCATGGTTAGAGTATGATGTGTATGTATTCTGACTGCATGGGATATTGAAAATAAATTGCGAGTCGCCTCTATTGTGTGTGTCGCTGTGCCTCGTATTACTGTAATAACCTAGGAAGGGGGCACATGTACAGATTGAGTAGCAGTGGGTAGAGTGTAGAATGCAGGGGAACACCACAGTTTACCAACCTGGGATTAGACCTAAATTGAGGTAGTGAGGCCGCCTGAACACTGTTGGTGAAAAATGATAGAATCGGTTTTAATAGGTGGCCCTAGATGCCTGTCTCATAAGGTTTTAATGAGCACTGCATGGTCAGTAGTGTTGAAGGCTATAGAGAGGTCAAAATATTTAAGGGAGCCAAAACTACCCTCATCCAGCAATCTTGGTAGGCCATTTATAAGCGAGACAATAACTACCTCGGTGTGATGACTCGGTCTAAATCCTGCCAGGAAGATGTCTTATAACATATTTTTTTGACAAATCTCTGAGGTTTCTTGAATACAAGCTTTTCCAGTATTTTACCTAGATAGGGTACTACTGAGACGGCAACACATATTACAGACATCCACCATGTTAATGGAAGGTTTTCAGTAACGGTTTACCAACTACCTGCTTCGATTGTCAGAGACAATACTTTGCAAGAGTAAACTGTCAAACAGTCTCCGTAGATGCACCTTCAAGAAGGACATAGAAGTTTCAAGTGATTATCAGGGAATAGATCATTGGTAGAGCCAGAATGGGGACATGCAGGATGATATCAGTTAACTAGCATTCAATAATGGGTTTAAAGACTGAGTTCGGCTTGGATTCTGTAGAAAAGAATGTTAACTAACTGTTCTGAGATTGTGCCATGAACTGCACCATTATTTCACCCGTAATCATCATATCTTAAAAAAAAGCTTGCGCCTGATTCACAAATGTGGTGTACACTTTTAGGTACGTTTACACTTTGTTGCAAGATTACTTATTTCAGTATTCACATATTGTGAGTGTAAACGTAGTACAAAAGTGTAAGTTACATGTCATCACCCCCGGAGTCATGTAATTTGCGTACTCCTGTGTGGATATTTTTTTTGTGCAAATTTTATAGAGCGCAAACTCGACCCCAAGGTATTGGAGTGCTTTACATGAGCACCGGTTACGTTACACATTCAGGCACGGGGAGATTAAGTGATTTGCCCAGAATCACAGGATGTGGACCAAACCCTGAGGCTTGAACCCTGGTTTCCAGCACCAAAGTCGGCAGTCTAGCCGACAGACCACATCCTCTCCCCTATCCTATCCTATCCTGGATGAGTGATGTCTCTCCCTAAATACCCCTCTAACCCACACTAATCCCTCCTACTCCTCCCTAATCTCATCCCCTTTAGTAGTAAATCACGCTTTTCCCATTCCCCTGTGTCCTCCCCAGATTACCTATAAAATGCAGACTTACATGTGCAGAGTTGAGGCGAGGAACTCTGCACATATGAGTATAGGCAAAACGTACACTTTGTTGTATGTTTAACAGTACATTTTCGAATACTACAAAAAAGATTACAAAGAGCAGTTTGTGAATCAAGCCCTGAGCACCTATCACAAAGTTCATTATGGAGGGAATGGTCAACTTTGAAGATCTAGCTGACTGAGGTTCAATGATGAGGTACAAAAGTTTGAGGCAGATACAATCCTCTGGAAAGACTTTCTTTGCCACCTGTATTTTATATTTATAAGTAGCAAGCTGTTTTTCATACTGCCCAACATTTAGGGCCATATGTATGAACACGTTTTCCCATAGACACAGAATTGATAAAACCCTTTGATACATATGGCCTTAAGTCTCTCCATTCTAACTACATTTATCTCACCCCCCTTCAAAAAAGTGGGAAAAAGACACACAATCAAGGAGTTTGTGAAAATGAAACCCAAGAAAAGTTAACAGAAAGCAGTAAGACACTGCAAGTGCTTCCTTTTAAAATGTGCAGGCCTATTGGCATCATGGGCCCATTCACAAATCCATGAATTACCAGGACACTACGGCTATAATCAAACATGCGCATTTCAGAACCCCATGATTACAGCCATCTTTAACAGCAAATGATAGGTTGCCAGCTTTCCCCTGTCCTTAAATTGTAGACTCCTTAGCCAAGAAGGTTATATAGCGCTATCTTCCTTATTCTTTAACAGATTTATGCAGCCCCTCACCACTTTAAAATCCTCATTTTCTCCTGCTGACTTTAAAGGCAACAATTTTAAAAAAACATCCATCTACATTATATGCAACAAAAACAATCTTGTTTTCCGTTTCTCAGTCGGGATGCAACATGTGCAGTTAAATGGAGCCAAATTGTTGAAATGGAATATGAACCATACTCGGCATAGTGCTAATAAAATTTAACTGCTTCTGTTCAGAATCACATTGTCTAATTAGGCCACTATAATGAGCTGACAGCATCTGATTCACAAAACAAAGCTCCCTTGGTTGTTGATTTTCACGTAGCAGAATTCATCTAAGACTGCTGTAATTTGCAGCCAAGGCTGTGTACTGGAGGGAAATGGGCTGCCGCAGAAGAGCACAGGCTTCCCACCACACTGGTGACAGCAGGGCGAGCCTTTGGCTCACGTAATGGTAGCATCTGACATGCAAAATATATATATATATATATATATATATATATATATATATATATATATATATATATATATATATTATCTACTGGCGGTCGCCAGTAGATAGTTATAGTTAGGACTTATTTTCCATAGGAAATCCGCAACATTCTATTCCCAATAAGTCTGGCGCCGATTGACGCATCTTCGCAAAATTTTCCAAACTTTTGGCCAGCTCTGCTCCGCTCCTACCCTGAAAGTTTCATGGTGATTCGTCAAGTGGGGGCCGAGAAAAAAGGGGGTCCCAAAATGCATTTTCCCCATGCAAATTCCCATAGGATCTGTTGTCGCAGCTACAGCCCGAACTGCTGAACGGAATTACACCAAATTTGGCAAAGAGGTAGTCCTCAGTTCAGACACGTGCCTTTTGCATAAATGGTGTGAATCTGTTCAGTAGTCCCTGAGAAAATTAGGGTAAAAAAGTTAGTGATATCTATGGCCGGGGAGGATCCGCGCACCCTACCCGCACCGTAAGCGCACCCTCCCCGAACCGAGCGCCCTGACGATCACGCGCTGAATGCTAATTGGCTGTCGAGTGTCTGTCTACATTCAAAACCAGGAACTGTTGGCGGCCATTTTCTGCCTCGGTAGAAGCGAGGCTGAAGAAGCAAGGGGAATAAGTGTGTAAAACATATAAAGGGGGCAGAGTGGAAATACTCTGACCCTCTAGATCTGCTTAGGGGGTCCCAGAAGGACCCCCTGGGGCCCCCCTTTTTTTTTTTAAACGGTGAAATGCGCACAGGGTGCGCGCATCCTATCGCGTTGGGTGCAAGGATTCTCTCACGTTGGGTGAGCGGTTCCTAACGCGTTGGGTGCGTAGATCCAAAAAACATGGAAAAAAAATATAAAATAAAGTTTTGAACATATAGTTAAAAAAATATTTTTAAAAATATAAAAAAATATGTTTGAAAAACCCAATAAAAGCAAATAGCAAATTCACTGAAAAAACCATAGGTTTCAGGGGTGTTATAGTTAGCTGCACATTTCCCTCGTACAAAACCTTAGAAATTTCCCCGTTATAGTTAGTTTAGCTAACTATAACTCGCGCCCCCGCAATGCACTGCTGATGACGTCACATATTACATCACTCATGACAAGGTCAGTGACATCACTGATGACATCTCAAATGACATCACTGATGACATCACTGATGACGTCATCTAGTGAGTGTGTGTTTCTGTAAATTTTAAATATGTTTAATATATATATAGGGAAAAACCTATGGAAGAATGAGTGGGTGTATAAGTGTGTGAATGGATGATTTAGTAGGTGCGTGACTGACTCTATAAGTGAGTCATTAAACATATCTTACTGCAGACTAGTGACTAAACTGTGTGAATGTCTGTATCTGTCTGTCTGTTGGTGTATAAGCGGCTGCATGGTTTTGTGAATAGCTATATGAGTGTCTCTATGGGTTATTGATTGGTTGACTGAGTATCTGTATGGGTGCCTGAGTGTTTGTGTGGGTGGGGTGTGTGCCAATCTGTGCATACATGTGTGAGTGGGTGATTCTATGGGTGCATGGTTTTAAGAGTGCATCTGTGACGGACTGTATGGTTGGGTGAGTGTATGTATGGGTGTGTTAGTGATTGAATGTATATCTCAGTGGTACATGTGTGAGTAACTACATATGTGAAAGGCAGTATATGTGTGTGTAAGAGTATATAAGTGGGTATATGTGAGAGTGTGTGATTGTGAGAGTGGCTGTATGGATGAGTGTGTGCTTGTATCAGTGATTGTATAAGAGCGTAAGAATGTGGTACTATTTTTATGAGTAAGTGAACTTGTGTGTGTATAACTGCATAGGTGAGTAAATGGGAGTGTGATTAATTATTTGCATGACTGACTAGGTGTGAGAGTACCTCTATGGATAATTGGTGGTGTGTGAGTGTCTATGTAGGTGTATAAATGCATATGATAGTCCTGTACTGAGTGACTGTAAGTATGAGTGACTGTACAGGTGAGTGAGTGGATGTGTGTGTAGATCTAAGAGTCAATGAGTGGGTATGAAGTTATTGGTATTGGAGTATCTATGGTTTTGAGAATGGACATCTAAAATTTTGATTGAGTATATCAAAGGGTGTGAGAAGATGCACTAATTTATCACATGGATGACGTCATCAGTGATGTCATCAGTGATGTCATTTCAGATGTCATCAGTGATGTCATCAGTGATGTCACTGACCATGTCATGAGTGATGTAATATGTGACGTCATCAGCAGTGCATTGCGGGGGCGCGAGTTATAGTTAGCTGAACTAACTATAACGGGGGAATTTCTAAGGTTTTGTACGAGGGAAATGTGCAGCTAACTATAACGCCCCTGAAACCTATGTTTTTTTCAGTGAATATATATATATATATATATATATATATATATATATATATATATATATATATATATTTATATATATATTATATATATATATATATATATATATATATATATATATATATATATATATATATATATATATATTCCGATACGTGTGCTCTGCACTTGAAGGTGCACTCGGTGAACTGCAATCTGTTCGTTAGGGCACCCCCAGCACTTCAACCTCGAGTGTTCGCCTGACGCGTTTCGGATGATTCCTTCCTCATAGGCTCACTCCAATGATTTGCTATCAGCTGACACTCATTTAAATGCTCCAATGAGCTTCTTCACCTTTTCCCAACGCCTGCTGGGACTTGTAGTGTCAGCCGCCGCCTCTTGCTCAAATGAGACTAGGTAAGTGTATAGTCCTTCGGCATGATTACGCCGTGATATGCCACTGATGCCCATATTCAATTCAGTCCCCCACAACTGGCGACGACATGATTTGCGCGCCGTGGCCCCCTTTGGCAATCCTGGGGTGGTGCTACCTTCCTACGCCTGAGCAGGCGCGACAATATTCCGATACGTGTGCTCTGCACTTGAAGGTGCACTCGGTGAACTGCAATCTGTTCGTTAGGGCACCCCCAGCACTTCAACCTCGAGTGTTCGCCTGACGCGTTTCGGATGATTCCTTCCTCATAGGCTCACTCCAATGATTTGCTATCAGCTGACACTCATTTAAATGCTCCAATGAGCTTCTTCACCTTTTCCCAACGCCTGCTGGGACTTGTAGTGTCAGCCGCCGCCTCTTGCTCAAATGAGACTAGGTAAGTGTATAGTCCTTCGGCATGATTACGCCGTGATATGCCACTGATGCCCATATTCAATTCAGTCCCCCACAACTGGCGACGACATGATTTGCGCGCCGTGGCCCCCTTTGGCAATCCTGGGGTGGTGCTACCTTCCTACGCCTGAGCAGGCGCGACAATATTCCGATACGTGTGCTCTGCACTTGAAGGTGCACTCGGTGAACTGCAATCTGTTCGTTAGGGCACCCCCAGCACTTCAACCTCGAGTGTTCGCCTGACGCGTTTCGGATGATTCCTTCCTCATAGGCTCACTCCAATGATTTGCTATCAGCTGACACTCATTTAAATGCTCCAATGAGCTTCTTCACCTTTTCCCAACGCCTGCTGGGACTTGTAGTGTCAGCCGCCGCCTCTTGCTCAAATGAGACTAGGTAAGTGTATAGTCCTTCGGCATGATTACGCCGTGATGTGCCACTGATGCCCATATTCAATTCAGTCCCCCACAACTGGCGACGACATGATTTGCGCGTCGTGGCCCCCTTTGGCAATCCTGGGGTGGTGCTACCTTCCTCCGCCTGAGCAGGCGCAACAATATTCCGATACGTGTGCTCTGCACTTGAAGGTGCACTCGGTGAACTGCAATCTGTTCGTTAGGGCACCCCCAGCACTTCAACCTCGAGTGTTCGCCTGACGCGTTTCGGATGATTCCTTCCTCATAGGCTCACTTCAATGATTTGCTATCAGCTGACACTCATTTAAAGTATAGTTATAGTTAGGTCTGCATTTCCACAGACCCCATTTAAAGGAGCTTCACGAAACTATTCCCTAAAAAAGTTCATTCACCTCAGATCCTTCCTGGAAAGTTTCGGAGTGATCTGTTAGCAGCAAATGTTGCCAATAGATTGTTACAGGTATATGCTTATGGTTATTTTATCAAAAATATTCAGAAGAGAGAAGATATTTTCATATTTTATGAATTTATGTCTTTTCAATGTATATTTACCTGTTCTTAGCTACTAACAAGCTGTTTATTGGCAGTTTTTAGCAATTTTCCAACTATTTTAAATATTTAAATATTTATTTATTTATTTATAATATTGTTGACCATGATTTTTTATCATTATTCGTGCACTTAACATCTATTTGCATTTACAATCTTTTGCTTGGCGTTATTTTGCTGCTTGGAATTCATCTTCTATGTCTATTATATTAGAAGTTTGAATTGCACTGTCACTTTAAATAGCATTCAGGAAGACGAGAACGCGTCATGTGACCAAGGTCTATGTGAGACTGAAACGCATAATGGTGGTTGGTGCTGGGCGTTAAACTAAAATTAAAATTACAGCACTACGAATGTGGGTCCGTATCGTCTGTTTTCCAAGAAAGGAATGGTGTGCAGTACGAGAAATTGGAATACTTTTATCGAGTGGCTTCATCGATATTGTGCGGAACCCCTTCTCCGTTGTTTGGGCAGTGCGGCAAGAAGCGTTTTCTCGACATCGTTGGGATCAAAGTACTCTTACAAGGAGTAGCCGCCAATGCCCCCGGACATCGTATATTTGACTCCTACAGCGGAATGAATAACGCGACAGTGGTCGGCTGACTACAGTAGCGGTTTTCAACATTCTGACGGAGGTAGGAGTCTGTGAACTGTTCCGGTGGAGAAGTGTGTGTATGCGGTGTTTATATTAAATAAGTCACTACATACATTAGAATCATCATTTTGCCCCCAAAGTTGCACCATGACCGCGGACGCGCTGAGAAGTCGAGAGGCGGTGGCCCAAGACATGTTTGATGATACCCCAAGTGGGGAAAAGACTATTATTTCACAAGCAAGTGGCACACTCGAGCATAGCCCCAATATAAAAGAAACTTTAAAAAAATTAATGAAATCCGAGCAGGCTAAATGGTGGGAACACCGTTCTCTTTCCCGCTATTTGGAGGTGGGCAGAATTCCAAGTGGGTTGAGGATTATGGTAGCTCCTAGCTACGAGAATCCAGACCCCCGCATGCTGGCGGAATGGGCTGAGACCAATTTCGATTCTTCACGGAGACTTGTTGAAATGCTTGTTAAGTATGCTGAAAGTGACCGGCAGGCACTCCAACTTAAGATTGAGGAAGTCAATGAGGAGATAAATAAAATTGATGACTCGGCCACATTGAAAAAATATCGGGACGTAATGACTATACGTCTGCAACGTGAAGAAGACGTGATAAAGAAACATAAAGCGTTTAAATTCCAACGCGATAAATTAGATTATGAACATGGTCAAGTGTGTACTTTTGCAAAGAAATATGACCAAGTTAAACCTCTACGCAAAGTGGCGCCCATTGTCCCAAATACAGCATCGACCAGCACTGGGATTGTATCTGTGACATCAGCCTCAGATCTCAGCTCAGTTCCTGACAGCGAATCTGATACTGAGCAACTACGTATACAGAGGTTGGGGTTTACCAAATTTTCCCTGGCGCAGGAAGTCGATTGCCTGCGCCAGGACAGACGACAAACCTTAGGTCCACGTGTCCAAAATGTTCAAAACAACAAAGGGACAACAGAAAACGTGGTGAGAGAAGACGGTGCAACCAACGGCGCAAGAAAGTTCACCAAGAAGCGCACCAAAAAATGGAATCGCTAGAAACAACACAGGAAGTTGGATTACCTGCAATGACTGTGATCAACTTGTCAACAATGAAACTCAGTGAAGAAGAACATAATATTTTGTCTCTTTGTTTGTCATATAGCCCACAATGCAATTTCAATTATTCACAAACACGAATTGATCTATATAGGTTTATAAGAAAGTTAAAATTGCGCAAATACCACCTATTGCAAGGACCAGGTAAATCAAATCCCAAATCGATACCAACAAGTGATGAACTCAGTCCATCAATATTAACAACAGGTGATACAGACCTATTGAATGATCTCATTTGTCTTCAGCGTGAATCTGAGAACATTAGTCAAATAACTAGCCTTGAACAGGCTTTGGCTTTAACAGCAGTGAAAACTTCATTCAAACCCAAGTCAAAGTTCTGTCCAATAATGCTAAGGGACAATATTGACGTGTTCAATGATAAAGTGACTCAAGAGCTCAAAAGTTTATACACTAAGCATTTGTCCACTGCCAAGTACTACACCAAGCAAGATAACATGTATTACCAACTTATGAAGAAATTGCAGGGCAATGATGATATCATTATTCGACAGGCAGACAAAGGAGGAAATGTGGTGTTGTGGCCACGTAATCTCTATATGGATGAAGCATTGAAACAACTCAATGATCGAGATTGCTATGGCCGCAGTACCATGTTGGTTGTTAAATCTTCATGGAATCTACTATACACCAACCTGATTGCAGGGAAAAGTGCTGGGCTTCTCACTGATGATGAGTTTAAATTTTTAAAGAATGATCACCCTGTCATGCCAGTGGTATATTTTATACCAAAAATCCACAAAGATGAGAAAATTCCACCAGGCAGACCGATAATTTCAGTCTGCAAAATCATATTGGAAAATGTATCTAAATTTGTTGAATTTTATCTGCAGGATTTTGTAAAAAGTCTTCCTTTTGCGATTTATGTGCTGGAGTGTCCTTGCGGCCTGCGTTATGTGGGTAGTACCAAATTGTAGGTGCATAAAAGGATACTCCAGCACATGAGAGCAATAATCAATGGCGATCAGGCTTACCCCGTTGCCAGGCATTTTGAGGAGTCCCATAACAAAGATGTGAGTGTCTTGAAATACTTTGTGGTAGACACAGTTCCCCCTCTAAGAAGAGGTGGAGACCGTGAGGCTCTTCTTAGACAGCTAGAAACCAGATACATATTAGAGTTAGATTGCAAAACACCAAATGGTCTTAACTCTAGTGAAGATTTCTTTACCTGTTTATAAGTAATGAACATATAGGACTGAGATCATGATATTATTTTTTTCTGCTTGTAAATAATCAAAATTAATATTAGGCTGCTTCCACTCAAATTTATTAACTAACTTTTCCTCTTTTTTTATATATGTATATTTTGCACTTTTGCACATATGGTGGCACTGATATTTGCACTTGATGTTATAGACATAATAGTTTTATTAGACCCACTTGGGTATAATAATTTTAGCAGCAAATGTTGCCAATAGATTGTTACAGGTATATGCTTATGGGTATTTTATCAAACATTTTCAGCAGAGAGAAGATATTTTCATATTTTATGAATTTATTTCTTTTCAATGTATATTTACCTGTTCTTAGCTACTAACACGCTGTTTATTGGCAGTTTTTAGCAATTTTACAACTATTTTAAATATTTAAATATTTATTTATTTATTTATAATATTGTTGACCATGATATTTTATCATTATTCGTGCACTTAACATCTATTTGCATTTACAATCTTTTGCTTGGCGTTATTTTGCTGCTTGGAATTCATATTCTATGTCTATTATATTAGAAGTTTGTATTGCACTGTCACTTTAAATAGCATTCAGGAAGACGAGAGCGCGTCATGTGATCAAGGTCTGTGTGAGACCGAAACGCGTAATGGCGGTTGGTGCTGGGCGTTAAACTAAAATAAAAATTACAGCACTACGAATGTGGGTCCTTATCGTCTGTTTTCCAAGAAAGGAATGGTGTGCAGTACGAGAAATTGGAATATGTATGTATATTTGCAGTCACCACTAGGTAGTTATAGTTAGGTCTGCATTTCCACAGACCCATTTTTTTTTGTTTGCTAATAACTTTCGCCCCATTTAAAGGAGCTTCACGAAACTATTCCCTAAAAAAGTTTATTCACCTCAGATCCTTCCTGGAAAGTTTCGGAGTGATCTGTCAAGCGCGGGCCGAGAAAGAAGGGGGCAGGGTGTTCACTTAATGTAAAATCTCCATGCAGTTTCCATAGACTTATTTAGGACAGGTTTTAGTAAAAAACTGATGAATGGAATTACACCAAATTTGCCAGGAAGCTAGATCTTGGTCCACAGATTGTGCTTTCTGGGATTTGGTGTAAATTTGATCAGTAGTTTTTGAGATATTAAGGGTGAAAAATAATTGTATCTTTTGGCTCTTTGGCCTGCAAGAGGCCCCGTGAGCCTCCCTTGAGAGTGCAAAATCAAAGATAGAGCCCTGTGATTGGTCAACAGGCCAGTTTTTCCCTTGGGCCTTTACACTCTCGACGGAGCTAGAGGCTCCTGCGAGTCTCACGAGTGCTCAGATTGGCTGGCTGTTATAAATGAAATGGCAGCAATTACTGTTTACTGCGAAAAATTGGAGATGTTTTGGAATTTTTTATTTTTATTTACTGAGTTTTACATAGTGCAAATTTGTTCCGAGGGCATCATAGTGCTTCACATACTTTGCATAATAGTAATTATGTGGGTTACATTTGGAGTAGGTATAACTCCATAATGAAATAAAAAAAGCTATATAACAGGGCAGCAGAAAGGCATGCTGTCCTCCTAGATTTAGAGAGGACGTGTCTAAGGGATAACTACTGTGAGGAAAATAAATGTATATTGTTTTAATTAATTTTGATGATCTTGAAGGACTCTCGCAGGATTGTGTACAGTAAATAGGAGTAGATGAGTTCTTAATACACTGCATTAGTAGGAATGCATATTGTGGGTGTTGTTTTTGAGAGGATTAATACTGTGTTGCTTAGAAGGTTACATCTTTTTTTTTATGTTATGATCCCGCAAGACTATTGCGGGATCATGAAAAGTAGGAAGGAGTAGTTGATGTTTGAATACACTCTGCTTTGTACACTTGTTACTGTATGAAGGGATTTTACTGGAGATAGTGTTAATCAAACTCAACTATTTATGCTAATTGGTTTGATAAGAGTTGTCAGTAGAGTTATGACTCATCCAAACACCCTCCTACGCACACCCATCATCTGAGATAGAGGTCTTAAAGGAGAGCCCAGCCCCTCCCCACACCCTACTACTCACACCCATCATCTGAGAGAGAAATTTGAAGGGAGAGGCCAGTCCTTCTCCACACCCTACTATGCACACCCATCATTACAGAGAGAGGTCTCACCAGAGAAGGCAGTCCATCCACACACCCTACGACACACCCCTGTCATCTGAGAGAGAGTTCTGAAAGGAAAGCCCAGTCTGTCCCCACACCCTACTACGCCCACTTAACATTATAGAGAGAGGTATCAGTAGAGAGGCCTGTCCCTTCACACACCCTACTAGTCACAACCATCATCTGAGAGAGAGAGGTCTGAAAGGAGAGGGTAGTCCCTCCCCACTCCCTACTGGGCACATCCGTCATCCGAAATAGAGGTCTGAAAGAAAAGGCCAATCCCTCTCCACACTCTACTACGCACACCCATCATTACAGAGAGAGGTCTAAACAAAAAGGCCAGTCCCTTTACAAATCCTACTACGGACATCCGTCATTGCGAGAGTAATGACACCTCAAAAAAAGACTGCTGGTGACATGTCTTCATATCAGAGTTCCAATAACCAAGCAAACAATTTCTATTGAATATTTATCTGTTTAATACTCACACACGTTTTACAAAGACTTTTCAGACTGTGAACCATATCCTGTTTTGCTACAATAAAAAAGAACATTCTTTTACTAAAAAAGGTTTGAACACAGCATATATTATAGAAGCATTCTACCATACTTTCACTCAGAAAAATAATGATTTACCTAAAAAACCTAGATATACACTGGAAAACCCAAAGGTTATATAAAAGTTATAATTAGGTGTAATAAAAATGAGATGTCACCAGTGATGTCACAGATGATGTCATAGTACATGTCATGAGTGATGTCATATGTGAGGTCATACACACACATCAGTGTACTATTGAACTATAACCGGTTAATTTGTGCAATTCATTTGTTGTTTAAATGTTAGTTTTATCTTATTTCAACATCTATCTAAAATGTCAGTTTAACCTTTATTTATCTTCAGTGAACTAGCCAACATCCATGGTGCACATGGGGCAACCCTCTGCTGCACACAGCCTTTGGTCAGGGTGTGGCCTGCAAAGGCCTTATGCAGTGGAGGATTAGCCGAGGGGCCTGGCCTGTGGCCAGGTTCTACACTAACCCCATGAGGGCGGCTAACCTCTGCTGCGTACAGCCTGTGGCCATGCGCAGTAGGGGGGGTTGTTTGCAGGCCTTATGCCCAACCCAGAGTGGGTGGCAAACTCCCCTGGGACTTTTGCGGGACCAACAGCACACATATATATTAATTTTTTACTCCTTCAAGCCCAACCGTAGCCCCTCTTCAAATGTTAATTTCTCTAAAATGGCTGAATGGCGTTATACCAAATTACAAAAGGCAAGCTTTCTGAGTTAAAACCTAACTTTCTGTCAAAGTTGGTGTCATTCCGTTCAGATTTTTTTTTTATGGTATCAGAGAGCAATGTTTCGTATGAGAATTAAAATGGGAAATCAACATTTTGGGATGCCCAATTTTTCCAGGTCCCTCTTAAAAGATTGGTGCTAAAAGTTCCATAAAGAATTTAAGATGGATGAACTTTTTGGGGAAAGTTTTGTGAAGACTGTTCGAATTGCGCCAGTTATTAGTGAAAGGTTTACCTTATATAACTCCACTATGACCTTTGGCTTATATATTTATGACAGAGCGGTGTTAGCCACTCTTGTAGTTCGGGCTCGGGTTACCAGTGATAGGAACATCTCAGAATTTTGCTCCTTAATAAATTTTCACCTCTTTGACGAATCTCAACGATACTTTTCAGACCTATTCTCCCTTCAACGTTGGCAGATGATGCAAAGTATTGTGGTGATTGGTGAAGGTGGGGGGGGCAAAGAAAATATGGAGGTCCCAAAACAGAATTTGACCCCAGTCCATTTTACATAGACTTTTTGTATTGGACATATCGCCAAAACGGCTGAACGGATTTACATGAAATTTGGCAGGATTACACATTATGGTGCACAGAGGATCCTTTTTTGGCACTACAGGGAAACAGTTAGTATTTTTTAAGTTCTAAGGCATTTTAGCTACGTGATATCTCTTGCCGCAGTACTTTGCGGTATTTCAAGGAAGTATCATGGTACATAGTGATCACAAGTCATAAGGTGATTGGCTAATGACTGCCTTCAAAAAAGTTAAAGCCTGCCATGTTTTTTTAGGTACAGTTTGGCTGTGTTCTGTGTAACTTCAATAAAGTGGTACCAGGTAAGGAAAACATATTTATCAAGTTCTTTAGATATTTTTTTTTAAACTTTTAAACAAAGTTCCGCTGTACCACCTTGGGAGCACTGCAGTAGCACAAAATAAAATTAGAAAAAAATAAATATATTAAACAATTAAAAATACACTGCAATATACCATATTTTTACAAATCTTGTGTATTAAAGTCTTGTTTCTAATTTTAACATATCTAAATACGCACAAAAAAAGTTTACAGAGTAGCACAGTAATACCTACAGATTACAGCACTACTTAAAAAAATGAACAGTTCTCCCTAGACTGTCATAAAAACATATAGAAAGTTATAAATGAAATTCTCTATGTATTAATATTTGAAAAAAAGTGGCAATAGGTTGTGTACAGCAATAAAATCTAATACTTATCCATATCTAAGACCCTAATCCAGAACACAGCAAAAGGCAGGATGCAGGAAAACAGTGATAAAAACTACAAGGCTGCCTTTTACCTTTGCGAAACTCATGCATTAGCTAATCACATATTGACTTTTCATCTGCATGTGCTGCAGTATCCTGCAATCTTACTGCAGTGTACAGCTGCACAATATATAAAAAAGTTCTTTACAACTTATAACTTTAAGACTACTTACATTAATTACACATACTACCCAAAACTACTATTTACACCTCAAAATGTATATTCCTGCCACATTACATCTACATCCATTCACACACTTTGACGCTGAGTCCATTTCAATTAACACACTCTACTCTATGTCACTCCACTCAACGCTATTACACTTTACACCGCTTCTCTGTACATCACTCCACTTTACATCAGTCCACTATTCACCACTACAATCTACGCTAATCCACTGTACACCACTCCACTCTTCTCCATTGTATATGATTGTACTCAATGCTATTATACTGTACGCCATTCCATTCTATGATACTCCAGTCTACTCCATTCCACTGAACTCCACTCTATGATACACCACTGAATGCAACTCCACTCTACGACTCTACACTCTGTGCTATTCTATTCTATGCCACTCCACTGTGCTCCACTTTAGAATACACCACTGCACTCTACACATTTCTACTGAATGTCACTCCACTCTAAGCCACTCCACTGTACTTCACTAGGCCCGCCCCTTAAATATTATAACTGGGGCTGGGGAAGGGGCTTACTGGGAGCCAAACTGGGCTCAGAGAGGGTCGACCAACTCACTAACCTGTCCCATACATTTAATAATGAAAATAGTGTCAGTCCCACATGATTGCGACAAAAAATTTGGATTATTTTATTTTGGCACCGGGGAGGTCCTCTGGGTCCCCCCCCACAGGTCCTAGTGGGGGAGGGTATCCCTAACCTGCCCCCTTATGTATTTTTTTAATTTCAGGACAATGGGACCAAGTCCCAGAGTACTGTAAGGGCTGCCAGAAAAAGTTTTCTTATTTTACTGGCAGTTAATCAGAGCCTTGCTCCTGCGGGAGTCTGACTCCCATGGGAGCAAAATAGCCCAAGGAAAAAAAGTTCCCGGTCCCAATCAGAAAGCTCTATTATTTAAGAGACTATCACATGAGTCCTTCGAACCCAACAGTCCACATGTACAAATATATTTGAACCTTAATTTCTTAGAAACTACTGAATGGGTTTACACCAAGTTATAAAAAGCCCAATCTGCGTACCAAGATCTAGCTTCCTGTCAAATTTGGTGTAATTCTGTTCAGCACGTTTTGCTGTAGCACTGCTTAAATAAGTCTATGGAAAATGCATGGGGAAATTCCCTTTTGTAACTCCCCTTTTTTCTCAGCTCCGCTTGACGGATCCCCCCGAAACATTCCAGGATGGAGTTGAAGTTAATTTGCTTTTATTTTGAGAAGGTTTCATGAAGATTTGACAAACGGTGCCAATATAATTAGCAAACAAAAAACGTCTTCTGTATGGTAAGGCATTCCTAACTATAAAGTGGTGGCCACTGCTGGGTATTATAAATATAACTCTAACTACACAGTGATGACTGTCACTGTTTGTGTATATATATGTGCATGTATATATGTAAGTATTTATGCATATATATATTCACTGAAAAAACCATAGGTTTCACACATGTTATAGTTAGCTGGACATTTCACTCGTAAAAAACCATTGAAATTCCCCCGTTATAGTTAGTTCAGCTAAATATAACTCGCTCGACCGCAATCCACATATTACATCACATATTACATCCCTCATGACATGGTCAGTGACATCACTCATGACATCACTGATGGCATCTCAAATGACATCACTGATGAAATCACTGATGACATCATCCAGTGACTATGTGTCTTTCTGAAAAATAAATATTTTTTATATATGTATATCTAAAGGTTAATGGAAGAATAAATGGGTAAATAAGTGTCTAAATGGATTTTTTTTGGGGTAAAATTAATTGTATAACTGACTTATTAACAGTATCTTAGTGAATACAGTGATGTAATATGTGACATCATCAGCAGTGGATTGCGGTCGCGCGAGTTATATTTAGCTGAACTAACTATAACGGGGGAATTTCAATGGTTTTTTACGAGTGAAATGTCCAGCTAACTATAACATGTGTGAAACCTATGGTTTTTTCAGTGAATTTGCAAGGTTTTTAAAATGCTAATTCCTAACTATAACGTGTGTGAAACCTATGGTTTATGTGAATTTGCAAGGTTTTTTAAATGCTAATTTCTAACTATAACACGTGTGAAACCTATGGCTTTTTGAGTGAATTTGTAAGGTTTTTTAAATGCTAATTTATGTATGTATTATTATATTTTTTATATATTTATTTTACAATAAACTAGCTATGTATATAGTTATAGATTGACTGTATCCTGTAATATGGAATGGCTTGTTTAAAATGTTTTTTTTTTTAAGGGTTTTTCACCGTGCGCGCACCCCGCGATTTTTTGAAAAAATAACATGTTTTTTTCACTCTTCGGGGTCCTTCAGGGACCCCATGACAAAGGCTAGGGGGTCAGGAACTCTCTACCTTGCCCCCTTTTCACGTTCTCCACCTTTGTTTTTCACTGCCACACACAAAATGGCATCCGACACTTCCTGATTTCGACCGATTCGAATGTTGACTGACATCTAACCACCAATCAGAATTACGCTCGCGCACGGCACCGTGCGCGCATGGTGCGCTCACGGTGCGCGCATATAGATATTTATGTACTTTTAACTGCAATTTTCTCAGAAACTACTGAACAGATTGATACCATATATGCAAAAGGCACATCCCTGACCTGAGGACTACCTCTTTGCCAAATTTCAAGTAATTCTGTTCAGCCGTTCGGGCTGTACCTTCGACTAAAGGTCCTATGGGAAAATGCATGGGGAAAACGCGTTTTGGGACCCCCCTTTTTTCTCAGCCCCTGCTTAACGAATCACCCCGAGACTTTCAGGTTAGGAGCTGAGCGGAGCGCCCCATTAGTTTTGAAAATATCGCGAGGATTCGTCAACCGGCGCCAAAGTTATTCAAAATAGAATTTTCAGATTTCCTATGGGAACTCGGTCCTAACTATAACTATCTACTGGCGACCGCCAGTAGATAATATATATATATATATATTCAGCTCCGCTGGGAATGTCCAACAGGTTAGGCAGCACTTGAGCACAGAGAAGCTTTCCCCATCGCTTTATTTGGTCAATAGACACGTTATTCAGCAATTAAAACCAGCGGACCACCGCCCTGACGCGTTTTAAATAATTATCTTTTTCAAAGGGGTAATTGCAGTCCAGAGCGCAAATATGGCAACACCTTGGCGCATTCACCCAGATCATGAGTCCTGATTGGACGGCTCTGAATGAGTCTTCACGTTGGCTGCTGGGAGGTGAAGTCCAAAATGTTTCCCCAAATGGTTGCGCTCTAATTTTGCCGCAAATTTCAAGCTCTACATGAGCCCCGGAAAGCGTGTCTACATAAATTCATCTACTGTGCCCCATTCATAGAGTCCATCGTAATTAGATACTCAATGGCCCCCGTTTTCTGGAGTGGTGCTAGCCCTGCGGCAGGACGGCCGCACATAGATTCAGCTCCGCGTGGAATATCCAACAGGTTAGGCAGCACTCAAGCACGAGAGAAGCTTTCCCCATCGCTTTATTTGGTCAATAGACACGTTATCCAGCAATTAAAACCAGCGGACCACAGCCCTGACGCGTTTCAAATAATTTCTCTTTCAAAGGGGTAATTGCAGTCCAGAGCGCAAATACGGCAACACCTTTGCGCATTCACCCATATCGCGAGTCCTGATTGGACGGCTCTGAATGAGTCGTCACGTTGGCTGCTGGGAGGTGAAGTCCAAAATGTTTCACCAAATGGTTGCGCTCTAATTTTGCTGCCAATCTCAAGCTCTACATGAGCCCCGGAAAGCGTGTCTGCATAAATCCATCTACTGTGCCCCATTCTAGATTCCCTCGTAATTAGAGCCGTCCAATCAGGACTCACAATATGGGTGAATGCGCAAAGGTGTTGCCGTATTTGTGCTCTGGACTGCGCGTTGGTCGCGCTGTGCGCATGACGGAACTGCTCCGTCATGGCCCCGCCCACGCACGGAACCTTCAGCACAGCGCAGTAATCCGCGCCGCGCTGAAGGGGTTAATACCAATATAACAGGGATCTAGAATGTGGTCATACATTACTGCTCATACAGTAATGTATGAGCAGAATTGACAATCATTATAAAAACAACGTCTTATATTGGCTATTAAAACAGTATCTTGCTAATAAAAGGAGAGGCACAGACGTAAAAGAGACTAGATATTGTTGAGATAAAAACACTTAAATGAATACATGAAGGTGCAGAAGCCAGTAATGCAAGAATGCAATAGAACAAGCATGTCAACAGTTTGTTCAGAACTTAGCAGCATATTGATCAATAAAATGTTCCATCTTCCTGAAGAAACTAAAAATGATAAGACAAAAGATTTACAAAAAATGTATAATATGTTTTAGAGCAAGTCGAAAAGACCAAAAGCAATTCCAAGAAGTATCGTTTTAAGGCTTATTTAGTGTGTGGCACCTGATGATCCACATTTTCCCTAGGAATTTTGCCACTGCGCAAATCATCAGGGGCCTGAAATATGTTTTTAGAATACAAAACGCTTCTTGATGGCACCGAGTTCCCTTCAGCCTACATGCAGGGGCTAGCCATCTGGATCTCGGGAGTAGGTACAGAGGACATGCGAAGAGGATGTGGTTGATCGTCTCCACTGTCCCATGACAGCCTGGGCAATACTGTGCTATCTCAGAGGATCCCTGCCACGCTGCTGTGAAAGAATTCACGAGGAGGCAGCCAAATCTGAATTGCATGTAGAGCTTACTATCATGCAGGTTTGAAATTACCTCCAGATACTGTTCGTATGCACCTAGCCACTTAAACTCCATAAATTCTACTGTTAAACGTCCAGTCGGAGAGTGGGAGACTGTAGTCTGCGCCACCCAATTCCAGTAGTGAGTCTTAATGACTTCTCTGCTAGGCAGTTGGCCAGGGTTGGCAACATCCCATAAGGATTCCAGCCCTATGGTGGAAAGTAGTGTTTGGGCTTTGGTGAACCACCCTATTTTTTCAAAGCGATCTCGTTTGTAGACACCTGCAAGGGCTAGAGCATAGTGATTGAGCTCAAGCGTTAGTTTGAGTCAGAACCAGAAAAGAAGGGACTGAAGCCTTGCTTTGTCCAAAATAGTTGTCCTACCCAAATCTAATCTTAGAGGAATGAGCGGGGTACTCTGGGGAAGAGAGCAAAGAGTTCTTAAAAACTTGTTTTCTGTGTGTTAAAGGCCCTCTAAATTGTCAAAGCCCCAGATTTCCGCCCCATAGAGGGCTGAGCCTACCACCGTCTGATCGTAAATTTGAAGCGGGCTGCTATCAGTCTGGTTTGGGAGGGCCTGTGCTCCTTAATTAGTGCCCCAGCTGTTTTCTTCTGCGGCAGGTTCCTCTTAGTGATATGGTACTTCCATGTCAATGATTCCGAGAGGGTCACACCCAGATAGTCAAACGTGGACACTCTCTCTAGTGGAATCCCCCTGTCAGTTTGCCTTTGAAAGATTTGTGTGGATTCATCAACAAAAGCTTGGTTTTGGAGGTGTTATCCTCCAGGCCTCTCTGATTACAGAAGACCACAGAGCGATCAAGGAGAAGTTGAAGGCCACTAGGGGTCTTGGAGACTGATGTGTCATACGCAAATAGTAAGGTTGTTACTTTATCTCCCCCCAATGAAGAGGCATCTGCAAGGACTTCCTCCAGATATTTCATCACCCCATTAATAAAAAGTGTAAATAGAACCCCCCTATCAACTTTGATGGAATCGGTCAACTGTCCTTGATCCCCCCCAAGCGGACCCTAGCATATGTATCCTCATGCAACCGGACCACCAGCTCAAGAAGCTCTTGTGGAAACCTCAAATCCTGAAAACCTGCCATAGTTTAGACCTGGGAATGAGATCGAAGGCCGATCTTAGATCGATGAATGCAATATAAAGACTGGCTTGTTCGATAGTCACTGTTTTCCAGGCCAACAAAGTAAATCTGAAAACTTGATCGATGGTGCTAACTTTCCTCCTAAAGCCCACCTGGAATGAGAATAAGATGTTGTTTTCCTCCATCCATTCTGTGATCTTAGTCAGAAGAGCAAGGGAGAAAACCTTTTGAACACCATCAATCAGACTGATCGGCCTATAATTGGAAGGCAGGGAGCAGTCACCTTTTTGAAGACTGGGAATACTTCTGCTCCCTTTCAAGATGGAGGTATTGGATCCCCGGCAGCAATTCCATTTGCCAGTTCCCAGATGTAGGTGGTCCAGTTGTCAATATCATTGAGAAAGACGTCTCCAGGTATGCCATCGGGACCCGGGGTTTTATACTTAGCTATGGTGTTCATACTTATATTGATTTTAGCTATGGAAAATAGCTCTCTTGAGCGGGTGCCGGTGTATTCGTATGTAGGCCCTTCTTTGGCTGGCTCCGCAGCGCCTGTGTATACAGCAGAAAAATGGTCGACCCAGGCGGCTATAGAGATATTGCTGGTTGGTGGCGTAGGTCTGTTGACATCTCCCCTTGTAACCAGCAACCAGAATTATTGTGAGTCCTTCTTTTGACAGGCATCACGGATCTGTATCTATCTATCTATCTATCTATCTATCTATCTATCTATCTATCTATCTATCTATCTATCTACAATCACACAAACATATATTACCTACTGGCGGTTGCCAGTAGGTAGTTATAGTTAGGACTTAGTTTTCATAGGAAGAACATTTTTGTTTTGCCAATAATTTTGGCGCCGTTTAACGAATCCTCGTGAAATTTTTAAAAATATTATGCCGTTCACTTCAGCTGTTGTCTCGAAAGTTTCATGGTGATCTGTCAAGTGGGAGCGGAGAAAAAAGCGTGGTACCAACACGTGTTTTCCCTATGCAGGTTCTCATAGGGACATTGTGACACAGATACATGCCGAACTGCTGAACGGAATTGCACCAAATTTACCAGAAAGGTTGATATTGGCCTTTTTCTAAATTAGAGTAAATTCATTCAGTAGTTTTAGAGCTATTAGCGAAAATCCAAATTTGTATTTATAGGAACACGGATACTCCAAGGATTTGACAGTCCCGGTGCTCAAATCTGATAGGCTGCCAACTCTTCATCCAGGAAGTGTCAGCAGACATCTTGGGACTTGGCTTCAGCCCTGTCCCTGGGGACCACCACCTCCCCGGAGCAAAATTGTACAATGGAGGGGGCCACGCGACCCCCCTTGTGGAGCCATTTATGGCCTTTGGGCCGGCTCCTGCTACCTCACGTGGTGCCCACCCTCGGGAGGTAGCTGTTTCATTTTGCTTGGTGTGAGCTGACAGCTCCCACTGAGCACTGCCCCGGCAAGCAGGGAGTTGCTTTTCAAAGCACTCCCCTCCCGCAGGAGTTGGGAGCTGGCTGGGACCGTGGGGGCCTTGAGGCTACCTCCTGGGGGAAGAGGAAAAAGAGGGAAAATAAAGGTCAGAAACAAGCAGAAAGAGGCAAAATAAAGATCAGCGACAGGCAGAAAGAGGCACAATAAAGGTCAGCAACGAGCAGAAAGATGCAACATAAAAGTGAGAAATGAGACAAAAGAGGCGGAATAAAGGTCAGAAACAAGCAGAGGAAGGTAGAATTGAGGTCAGAAATGAGCAGCAAGAGGCAAAATGACCATCAGAAATTAGCAGTAAGAAGCAGAATAAAGGTCAACAACAAGTAGAAAGAAGCGAACTAGAGGTTAAAAACGAGCAGCAAGAGGCAGAATAAAGGTCAGCAACGAGCAGAATAAGGCAAGCTAAAGGTCAGAAACAAGCAGCAAGAGGCAGATTAAAGGTTAGCAACAGGCAGAAAGAGGCAAGATAAAGGTCAGCAATGAGCAGAAAGAGTCAGAATAAATGCAGGCAATGTGCAGATAGAGGCATAGTAGAGATCAGACACGAGAAGAAAGAGGCAAAATAAAGGTAAGCAATGAGCAGAAAGAAGCAAAATAGAGATCAGAAATTAACAGAAAGAGGCAAATTAGTGGTCAGCAAAGAGCAGGAAGAGGCTAAAATAAAACCAGCAACAAGCAAAAACAGGCAAGACAGAGATCAGAAACTAGCAGAATAAGACAAAATAGAGGTCAGAAACGAGCAGAAAGAGGCAAAATAGAGGTCAGAAATGAGGAGAAAGAGACAAAATAAAGGTCAGCAATGAGCAGAAAGAGAGAAATTAAAGGTCAGAAACAAGCGGAAACAGGCAAAATAAAGATCAGAAGTGAGCAGAAAAAGGCAGACAACAAGTAGAAAATGAGCAGGACCCACTCAGGCCAATGCACACACTCGCATAACAACTCAGATACTCTCACACCCACTCACAGACCCAGTCCGACACCCATGCACCCACTCACAGAATGACTCATACTCTCTCTCACCCACTCACAGATCTACTCACTGACTAACACCCCGGCTCACAGACCCACTCGGAGATTCCCACTCACAAACGCACTAGAGGACTAATGCACCTACTCACAGACCCACTCATGCAATCACTCACAGACAGACTGACACAAACATGGAGGCACTCACAAACCCATTCAGACACTCTCACACCCACTTACAGACCCACTCAGAGACTCACTCAGATACTCATGCACCCACTCAGAGACTCACGCACCCACAACAGACCCACACAGACACTCACACACTCACTCACCCACCCAATGAGACACTCATGCACTCAGTGACACACTCATGCACTCAATCGCACACTTACTCTAAACGGTTACAGCTTGCAGTTAGGAAACAAAATGTAATACCTTAGAAAATCACTTTAAAAAACCCAAAGGTTACAGGGACATTATAGTTAGAAAATAGAATTTCAATAACCAAACAAAGGTTACAGGGATGTTATAGTTAGGAAATAGAATTTACAAAACCTTAGCAACTCACTGAAAGAAACAAAGGTTACAGGAACGTCATAGTCAGGCTCAGATTTCACTCGTACAAAACCACAGAAATTCAGCAATTAAAGTCACATGAGCTAACAATAAATTACGCCCCGCAAAGCACTGCTAATAACCTCACATATTACATCACTCATGACATGGTCAGTGATATCACTCATAACATCACTGATGACATCACTAATGACATAATCCACATAACCACTCAGACACCCACTTACACCACCATAGAACCTCTCATACAGCCACTCCCACTGCCACAGAACCCCTCACATACCCATTCACAGACCCATATCAGTACTCACACAACCGATCACTTATCCATAGAGCCACTCTCACATCCACTCCCTCAAACAGCCACTCACTCACCTACTATCTGACCCATACAGCTACTCATTCACCTACTCACACACCAATACTGTCACTCACACATCCAGTCATACAGACACTTACATACTCACTCATATACCCTTACAGTCACAACCATACAGCTACTCACACACAAACTCAAGACACCCACAGAACCACTTATATACCTATTCACACATCCATAAGAAACATGCCGACATATAGGGCCACAAGATCAAAGACCAGCAATGATTTGCCTCAACAGGCTGTATGTTATTCCATAGAACCAGCTATAATCTCAGGGATGCTGTACCCTGTGTGAGAAAGTAAAAGACACCAAATTGATGGACGGAATACAGAACACATCAAAACATTCACCCCCAGTCAAGAGATCTGGGTTAAATCCATCATTCTTTTGCTCACCATGCCACCCCAGTTTAGACCTGGCCATATGCAAATCAGTCTTGACCCTGTGCCTCAAGGGAACAGTCCAGCCTGAACTGCCACGCCAGGTCATCCATGGACCGGAAACAAGCATCCTAGGACTGGTTTCGGGGTTTCACCCCGCATCAGCCAGGATAGCTTGAATTCAGTGGCACAGTGAGCCCGGGACCCACACCTGGGCATACCCGGCACACTTAGGGCGAAAAAGCAAAAGACACATAATTGATGGACGGAATGCAGCACATGCCTCATGGGAACCGTCCAACCTGAACTGCCAAGCCAGGTCTTCCCTGGACTGGAAACAAGTATCCTAGGACCGGTCTCGGGGTTTCACACCTCATCAGCGAGGATAACACAGAAAATTCCTAAACATGGTAAATAATGAATACTGGCTACATAAGCGTCATTAGCAATATGAAAGAGCAAAGATGTGTTGTAATGTAGGAACAGATTAAAAGAAGCACATGAATTGTGCAGGCACCAGCTGATCCATTTGTCAAGGGAGTGCAATGACAGATATGATAAGGTAAGACATGAGTGTGAAGTCAAGCAGATGCAGAAGTAACAGAGAAAGGCATCACAAGTCTATAATTATACACCAGTGTGTCATATTCAAATAGGAAGAGGCCTCCTACATGCTCTCAAACTCATCCTTCTAGAGAGCTGTTTGTAGCAAGTCTGCTGCAAGACAGGTCATACTGACAAGCCCATCCTGGTCCAAGAGGACAGGAAGAGGTGTTCTCACTTCACATGCGGAAATGAAGTCCGGTGTAATAATAGCCCCCGCAGTCCCCGTGGTGCATAAGGGCCCAGAGCTACTTGAGGACCCAACCGGCACTCTGGACGGGAGGTGGGCATGCAAACTCCTAACTGGATGCAGAGCGTGGGGGCCCACTCCTTGCAGCTAACAAGGAGGGGCTCTAAAGTTTCGTTATGCCACTGGTGACACTGTCTAAGAGTGTGGCAACACGGTATAGAGGCAGTAGAACACACTCGTAACTTATGAACCATCCCTCAACAAAGCATGAGTGGTCCCAGCTTATTTTGTGCTCACAGAGACAGGCGGTATAAATTTTGCACTCAGGGCATGCCTTACAGGCATTCAGGAAAAAAGTGACCTTGAATGCCATCTCCCCAGGTCAGTCAGCTCAGGGCATACATTGCCCCCATTTGGAATGTAAAGAACCATACTCCAGTACTCCGCCAGGACATGGGTTCTAGATATCTACTACTGGGATAGACAAAGTAATTAATTTTTTTGGGTCGGTTCCTTAGGATCCACCCATGGAAAGTCAATCCCCATGCATGTAGTGGGTGGTCTTGGAGCTCCTGATGTCAATGTGTGCCTGTTACTCCACCAGAGCAGTGTATGGGAGCAAACGTGCACACCCAATAACTTCTAATGCGCAGACCCTCTTCTTCAACATATACAAGTAGAGCCTTCTTGTGTTGGGCATGCATGTGAGGGTAATGCCTGCGGCGTGCTCGTGACAAGCAAACTGCATAAAGTACTTCTAATCTTTCAGATACATCAGAATTCATCTTAAATCAGCGAACAATGGTACTTTAAAATAGCAATCCCAAGTTGGTTTCCTCCATGTCATTTCATTTTGATCTGAGCTCAGATTCGGTATTATCGACAACTTCCCACTATGCGTCAGTAGACTAAATGCGACTGGCACACTAGCTTCCTGGCCATCCTTGGTCTGGTAGAATATTTCCAGAGAACCTTCACAAAACATCTTGAGTCCTTCATGGGCCAAGGTAGGATGCAGGAGGTAAATCACACAGCTGTGCAATAGCATAACTTTTAAAAAATGAGGTGCAAAGGGGGGAACAGAGATTAAATGTGTGTACAGGGGGGAGATTCACGAGCGGAGGAGGCAGGAGAATAATTTGGGCACATTTTCAACTGATATATGTATGTATATATATATATATATATATATATATATATATATATATATATATATATATATAGTAGCACATCACAAGAGAAATTCAGCATGAGATATCTCTGGGTTAATGCTTCTTATGAAGGAGGACATGCGTGAAGTGCAGGTAAAGTTCTAATGCCTGTTAGATGGCTTAGTGAGCCAACACACCATCCAAACTTGAGCTCTCAAAATGTCTAACAGCAAGCGCAATGGGCCATCCAGGTCTGTCCTTTCTATTGCGCTAGTTATGGTTTTGTTTCACCTGTGAAAATACAGAACTGCACTTGCCAATACAAAGACAATAGGTTTGTCTCTCACTGATGAGATTTGCTTTGTCATTACTCTTTTCATTTTCTATACGTTGAGATTACTCTACAGTTCCAAGAAACCAAAATATTGCGTAGCTTGAAACAGTCAAGTTAAGCTAAAGTATAAGAAAAAGCAATGTAATGTGGACGCACTTGCATGTGCACATAGGTGGTCGGCCATCTTACAATAATTTTTGTAATACTTTGTGAAAATCCATTCCAAGATGGGAGTCCATGCGCCTGTATGTCTGCTCGTTGTACAGGCGGCCATCTTGGAATACTTTATGCCGTACAATGTTATTTATTGTTTACCATTGCAAGACTGTTGAGTGCCATTTGGAGTAATGTTATGTCAAGGTATGCACTGCATTCCGCTCGCCTTAAGACTACTGAGCAGAACAGTGCCAGTGGTGTTGGAGCTCCTCCCCTTCACAAGAAAAGTTTAAAAACATATTAATAAACAACAACTTTGTCTCATAAACCCTCGCATTGAAATTCACTACTTAATGTGTGAATGGCCACATTGAGCGAAAGCAAGATGCTGCCCTCCCAGGGGAGATAGCCAATGGTTGAAGTGTATGGGCCCATTGCCCCATAGTCTATATTGCGTTGGCGGAAGCAAAATGTGAATGTCAATCCGATGGACTAAAAAGGCTCCTGTGTTTGTACCTATGCATGTATGTACGTATGCATAGGTTATTTGTATGTATTTTTATGCAATTTTTAACCAATACTGTATTTGCCGTACAAAGCTGTGATGGGGCACTTTGAGAACTTTTCTGTAATCTTCTGGCCACCTATTCCAGTTCCACTAAGATGACTAGCGGGTTAAGGTACACGCTGCAGAGACGATATGTAACCTGTGGTCACAGGTTCTCTTTAAATCCCAGAAGGATGAACGTCAAGTACTGAGGGGCGCGGACCCAGCTGGGCTACCAGATACCTAGCAGGCTAATAGCTACAATTCTTCCAGGGCCAGGAAGGGCTTGCTCAGAAAGAGATGTTGAACTTTCAGCTTGTGACCTTACAGGCCAATGCCTGTAAGTCTTACGGTTTGTCAAAGATACTAATTCACTAAAGGTACTGTATAACACCAGCCTTGGAGTCAGGCTCGCCCAAACAGGTGGGCATTGAAACCCTGAGAATTTACGTTCAGAAAGAATGATTCTACCTAAACCACTTGATGAAAATGTCTCCACTGAGCACAGAGCTAGCTTTAGTGCTGGTGGTGCCTGGTGCGACAATCTTTTTTGTTGCCCCCTTTCCCCATGACCTCCTCCTCAGATTCCCTCCCCGTGCAAATATGGTCCTCATCTCTCCATAGCCCATGTCCCACATACATTTCATTTGTTTTAAAGAGCTGGTAAAGACTGCCTTTACTAATCCAATCAGCTATCCACTTAAAATACAGATCTGTTCTGTGCAGCAGGCATATTAACCCTCTGTGCTATTTTATGGTGAGTCAGCACTGCCAAACTCCGATCTCCCTCTCCAGCATGAACATTAATCACAAAATGTATGTTGACATTTTTACTGCTGCCTGAAAGCTGGATGTACAAGGAACTCTGCATCAGGTGCTTTTAAATCCTAAATTATTGCTAAACACAGCGCCCCCTTCAGGTCAGCGCATAGTGCGGCCGCACTGCTCACGCCCCCCTAATCCGGCTCATACTGACCTCGTCACCTACCTTCCCTTTCCACTGGTGACAGACTACTACCCATTAGCGTAACATGAAACGTAGTCATTTTAAATGTCATTTTAATGTGTTTTCCTTCATCAATTTAAAGAGCTAAGGGATTTTCTTCCTAAAGGCATCAATTGTGATGGCTCTATTTGTTAAAATAATTTTTGAGTGAACATATATTTTCATTTTTATCCAGATTGCTTCTATTTTTTATCCTCTTCCTATATGTGTTATTTTCGCACCTTATATTCTTTTTCTTTTCATCATGTTACATTGTGCTGTAGCTTCATGGAACCCCAGAAGGGGACGAGCACAAAAGCCACCGAAAGGAGTAGCAAGGGGCACGCTCAGTGAATATTCTTCAGTAGTTAAATCTGAGCTTTTCAAGTTCTCAGCAAGATCACTCTTACCCTAACTTCTCATCCACTCTAAGTCGGCCAGCGACATCAGTCTTGTGGCATTGTCGAATAAGGAAGGCTCCTATTCTCGTCCCTAAGGTCTACCGAATGCATTGCTGCAGCATTACTGACCGAGGAGCCAGTCAAAAACACTAGTTATTGGCCCTCCCTTGCTCTAGCGGCGTGATCCGCAGATGATTGACTTCTTCAGGGTCAGTCATGTCATTAGCACATAGATGCACCCTCCCTTTCAACACTGGCCTTCTCATGTCCATCAAAATAATCTGTTATCTGTTGTGTGAGCTGCATCTGAGGGCGTCTAACATTTGTTAAGGACTGCATTCCAAGGAATCTGATTGGCAGCTGAGTGCTTGAAGCTGTAATTAAGGGCTACATTCCCAGATATCATAGTCACATCTAAGGGCCTGTAACATTTGTTAAGGACTGCTTTCCAAGGTATCTGTTAAGCTGTTCTGCTCTTACCCTTCCAATATTGTCCTAAAAGTACTTCAGTTTCAGACTTTCCTCTAGAAAAAGCTAAACTGCAGTTGATTAAACCTGCCTACTAATATCAGATGAGCATACTACCAAGGAACCTCTGGCCGTGCCGTGGGGAGGTTGAGTCAGGAAGAGACTGCAGAGAACAGAGTGGGGCGCGGCCACTCACCAGCTGTGTGAGCGCCACCAAGCGCCTACCAACCAGGAATGCACAACGCCACCCACGGACACCTGCGAGTCTTCTGTGGCAACAGGAAAGGGGAAGCCTCGCCGACCATTGCAACATCCAGCACAAGATATGACACTAACGGCCGCACTGTGCCCATTCCAGGAACCATACCATACTTGCGCATCTGCATTACTAAGCACAGCCAACAGTCGTTGTATTTGGTGGTCGTTGTTGGCCGCAGTTTTATTACTTATTACACTTGTCATACGTGTACAACTCCCATGGACACCTTCTTGGGGCCGGGGTCATAAATCATTGTCACACCTTATTACAAATTGAATGTCACACATTGTCAGTTGGACATCACAAATCATCTTGTATCATGAATCATTCTGCCGCAATCGGCCATTATTTTGTTGTCATAAATCACTCTGCCTGATCACCATAAATCAGCAGCCCTAAATCATGGGTCATAAATCATCAGTATGTCATAAATCATTCTGTCACAATCTGTTATCATTTGGTTGTCATAAATCATTGGTTTGTCTTTTGCTCATTTGCATCTCCTAGTGTCAGAAATCACCCTGACAGCTCGTAGATTGTTCTTTGTTGTTTACCACGCCCCTTTACGTGTGGGGGTAGCCTTTCCCCGGAGTTAGGCCCCAACTCGCTACCTTGTTAGTCTCTTTTGTGCCCCGCCGTCTGGCGGGGGCTGGGCTGCGAGTGCGGTCTCCGTTTGCTATCCTGATTTTGTCAGGCGTACTCACCCTGCCGTGCGGCATCCCAGAGTGAGTGGCCATCCTCCTACAACCGCCATGTCGCCTGCCCGTGCTCACCTTGCCTGCAATCTTGCTAACTCACCGGCAATCCGTGGTCGGCCATGCAGGGTTGCTGCACTGCGAACGCGGTTGGCCTTTTTCGGGCTACCGTCCAAGCACGAGTTCTTCGACCTGCTCTTCTCTGTCGATGGGGGTGTGCCCCGCAGTTCGATCCTGGGAGCCTTGCCACTGCCGCGGCCTTGAAACGCCTTCTCGCTGGGGTTGCGGCACCCTCCGTCTCCTGGTACCTCTCATGGTAGCTGGTTCCCTGATCTCCCCACTCGGCGCTGAATTCTGGGACGCGACGGTGACTCGACCGGCGACGCTGATCCCTGGGACGCGACGGTGACTCGACCGGCGACCCATTAGACGATTTGAAAATTGTTGACTCCGCTCCCCCAGCTCCCATGATGTGCAAGTGAGCTGCCCCAGGGGAAGTGTCACCTTATATCCCCCTTCCTCTTTTCCTATTGTTCTTGGAAGGGGGGGCAGGGCCTCAGGTGCGTTTCTCCGTGCGGCGCTTCCCGACGGCGGGAGCCAGTTCTGTTCCCTGTTGGGCTCTGGTGGCCATTATGGCGCCGGCCCATGAGGCCCCCTTCTGTGCCATACATGGAATTCAAACTGCAAAGCATGTAATAGCTGTGCAGATGCGCTGTCTCTATGGGTTCCCTGCAGTTGTAGGAGAATTAACCTATGAGTTTAGGGTGGTATTGATATGGTGATTCTTATGTTTTGGATGCATTATAAAAATGGCTTCCTATTTGTGTCCTGCATGGTTAGACCAGTACTGGTATCAGAAACTGCATATTATACCCAATGGTGGTAGTGTGCATGATGTTATGACCTGAGTATTTACCTCCTTGCTCTGTGGTATGTGTTTTCACAAGGTTTTCAGACATGTTCAACTTATAGTTATTTACTTTAGTGCATTACGTGGGAAGTCATGATAATTGTCTTACGGAAAAGTGATTTATAACTTGTGTAACGTGCAAGTATTTACTTAGTTGCATTACCTGTACTGCTATGATCACTGCTAGTGCGCAGTGATTTATGTGTTTTATATGCATTCTTATGACAAGTGCCTAGTGGCACTGTGATGTATGTGATTGTGGTCTAATATGTTTTTATGTATAATACAAAGAATATTTGTATACATCTTTGTGTGGAGTCTCTATTTGTGGTGTGCCTGGTGTGTCACCAGTGTGTGTGTGTGTGTTGCGCAAACGTTTTACACATTGCCTCTGGGATAAGCCTGACTACTCGTGCCAAGCTACCAAGGGGATGAGCAGGGGTTATCTTCAGTGTGTAACTCCCTTCCCCTGACTAGAGTGGAGGGTTATACCTGACATAGGTGCAGACCCTAGCCAATCAGAAACCCCATTTGTAACAATTCCAATTTGAGTTTTTAAATTCTACTTGATTGGCTCTTTTGCTTTTTTCAAATTCACCCTCATTCGACCGGACATGTTTTGATTGTTGTTTGAATTGTCGTTTCTACGTGGGGAAGTCCATCAAAACATGCAGTGCCAAATCACAACCGAAGTTAACAACATCTCTGGAAATACTCACAAAAAGACTCTTAGCTTGCATCTAATTTTCCTCTGAGTGCCGAACTCACACAGAAATGTCGAATATTCACTTCCATATGTAGCATCGCCAGTTTTTCCTACTGCTTTTTATTGCTTTTATTCATAGGAAACCCATTTTCTAAGTAACGCTTCCATTCCTACACCCGCGTGGGGGGTTTTCGTACACATTCCCACACTTTGTCAGCACTTTCTCATAGTTCGTTCAGGTGTCATTTTAAATGAGGTCAGAGTCGGTGCTTGTTTGAGGCGCTGCACTTTGAATTCCAACACAAGCACTTATATATCTGTTTTTATCACAGGGAAAAAGTGACATTCATTTCTCTTAGATCATTGGTTTATTACGCCGCAACTTACAGTAAGCTCAGCTATAGCCAGCTTTGACCGTACAACGAGACAAATACGTCTATTTCTACTCTTGGACTATAAAAGAGTGCTTCGAAGTGAGAGGGGAGTCTGCCTTGGAGTGGCCATGGCTCCCTGTGTCATTTGGAGAGGGCCAGAAGGGGAACAGAATCACCCCTCTTAGATAGTTTCATGCCAGGCCTACATTGCAACAGTGAGTGAGAATGATAAGTAAAGCTAACTTTCAATAGGGAGAGGTTAGAGATGCTTAGCACACACACCTTTCTTGAGAAAAGTAATTTTCAAAGTGCATTTTAAGTTCATTTGCTAAAATACAATATGACCCAGGCAGCCAAAACAGCAGGCACTTGCTTCGGACTCATGCGCTCTATCCGAAAGATCCTCCCGCTACTCCCTCCCCTATCAAGGAAACTCCTTATCCAAGGCCTGATCCTTGGTCGCCTCGACTATAGCAACGCCGTTTATCTAGGAGCCCCCGAATCCACTCTGACAAAACTCCAGCGCGCTCAAAATACAGCCGCCCGGCTCCTAATGAATCTTCCCACCAGAGCCTCTGCCAGACCAGCACTCAAGGCCCTACACTGGCTCCCGATCTGTCAGAGGATTGAATTTAAGGCCATGTGTACCAGCCACAAACTTCTCAACGGCCAAGGCCCTTCGATCCTGAGAGACATGGTCACTTCCTATAAAGCTCCCAGACTCCTGCGCTCTGACAATGAGCGTCTGGCCAACGTTCCGAGATTCAGGAAGGTGCGCACTGGTGGTCGACGCTTCGCAGTAAAGGCGTCCTCTGGATGGAACCTACTTCCACGCCGCTTGCGTCTTGAACCCTGCCACCTTCGGTTCCGCAAAGAACTGAAAACCTTCCTCTTCCCCAAATAGTACCTCCTCTCCCCCCCTGATCATTACTAGTCTTTTACAGCGCGGGGATGCCTCCGGGTCACCAGGCGCTTTACAAATCGTTAAATAAATAAATAAATAAATTCTGCACAGCTGCTAAATGTTCTAAATGTATAATTGTAATATTTCTGTATTTTCATTGTGGGTGTCTAGAAGACATCTCCAGACTTCTTTTAATCTTCGAGTTATTGTACATGAGATTTTGTGATAAAGCAGAGAATACTAAAAACCAAAAGTACCATAATGCATCGTCAAAACAGGGGTGGATTTACTCACATCTAGGGTCTACTCGGGTCTCTGATGCCCGGTGTTGCCCCGCAGCCACTTACCTGTGTGTGGCTGAGGACAGCCACAGGCACCGATGGGCAGTCATCGTCCCACACAGGGAGTAGCAGTGGCCAGCAATATGCTGCTTCACTCGCTACAGGCAGCAACAAGCACTAGTGACCCAGGCTCTTCAGCCCATACATCAATGGTCCAAACAGCAAATACAACATAGGTTTAGCTGCGGCCAAAGACTTTAGACCGTGATCACTGGAAGAGGACACTGTCTGTTCAATCAATAAAATACTTTATTTCGGTTCTTTAGCAAACCATAAAAGTGCGTATACAATATACAATACTTTGTCACAGAAGAAAAGAAAACCATACATTTCACCAAGTGCCAGTGCACAGGAGGAAATACATTGATGGTATGGGTACATAAAAAGGGCAGAGTTTCATGAATTAAACATTACTGGTCCAGACAGTTTCTCAGTCTGACAGATAACTTTAAAAACTCCTTAACGTGGAGGATACTGTCACTGTGCAAAAGCTGCAAATACAAGAGTGCCGGCCTGATTTGTTTAAAACCAAGTTTTTTTTAAAAGAGTTACTAAGTATCGCTTGCGTGGAAATTCATAAAATTTACATAAAAAAATAAAATGCAGCATATCCTGCGGAGACTTTCAGTCGCAGCCACAAGGCGCTGCTGATTTGTTAAAAATATCAGTCTTAGGTCTAATAAGCAGGTGATGGAACAGATTAAACCTAAATCTGGTCAGTAAGAATTTTTCATGTGTGGTCAGTGAACCTGCCAGGTATGGTTCAAGAGCCTCAGTAGTCTTTAGCATAACAAACTTCCTCACACTATGTTTCTGAAGCTCCACTTCTTCTCTCTGGGTCCACTGTCTGTTGAGTTACCCAGAAAGCACTGCCTCCTCCCGCACCCTCATGGTTCCTTCACTCTGCCACCTGACGCAAATCGAGACCTTAGCTTTTTCTTACAAGCACCAGTGCCGATTTTGTAAAAAAAAAAAAAAAAGTTAAGTGCCAGGGCTCTCGCCGGGAGGCCACCGCAGCTTGCAGCACACATTGCTTCTGCTACACTGTCAAAAATAGTAAAAACACAACTACCAATTATCACACTCCTACAAGTGTGACAATTCGGACTATTGCAGACCCCCCAAAGCGACAAGACTGGCTTGGGTGGCAGAAAATAGTCATTTGTATTCATTTATATTATATAGCACGTTGTATTAAAATAACGTATTAACATTTTGAATTAATATTTAACTGTTGTTGTGGTCATCTCTAAATTAGCCCAACAGTGCGACCTTGTGGCAGACTGTCACAAGCGCCGGAGTTGACAATTTTGTGCCGGTACCGAACAATGGAGACCACCGGCTCAAATTAGGCGCTGACGAGCACTACCTGAAGTGAGCTCTCACAGCATTGTAACTCTGCAGCCACCGGGGTAAGTCAATGGCCACTCTGCAGACGAGAGGGCCTCAGAGACTGGAAGCACTACGCCTCTGTAGCCACGGAGTAAAGTCGTGACTCATGTTTCTAATCTGTGACCCTTCAAGTGCTCCAGTGAGCAAGTGCTGTAGCGGATGGACCATGCTGCGGGGCTCAGTCACTCCCAGTAGCACTTTGAAACTCCGCCCTCAAGATATGTCTGTGGGATGAGCCTCCCAGGAATAGTCCAGAGCTCCACTCCTTGTTCTGGATTCACACCAACAGCTCCTATGCTGGGCTGCTGCTGGTGGGTGAGCCGTGCGGCCTGTGCTGCAGCAAGCATGTGGAGGGAGAGTGAGTGGCCAGCCCGGGCATCAAAGACCATCCAATAATTTGTTGCTAAAGCCATCTGTCCCTTTCAGTGCACATTCAGCCGCGGGAAATGAGCTATTTGAACACAGGCATGGGAGCTCAGTTTAATTTGCTCACCTGTAATTGCTTGGCCATCACAGTTATTTGTGGTGACATTGGGGAATTATTAAAATGCGTGACACTACCACGAAATGTGTGACACTTAGCAAAGCAGATTTCATGGACAGGTGTACAGGGGAACAAGTGAAATATCGAAACCTTTTAGTGTCTGTCACAGTAGCCAATTTTCTCCAAATAAGAATATTATTTATATGTGTATCAGAAAATTGTGTTTGATTAAAAAAATATGGAAGCACAGCAGCCAACTAGTACTAGCAGAGTTCATCTGATACAATGTGACACACTATGCGAAATTCCAATTGCTAGGAATGTTAGCAAAAATACCATTTATTGTGAAAGATGTTCCAACACATAAGACCAATCACTATTCCCATGGCCATTAATAGTCCATTAAAATTTCTAAGGGACTAAATTAAAGGCACCATATTCCAAAATGTAAGGGCTACTTGGATATTTCCATGTGGGGACACATTTTAAGGGCGCTGCACAAGCTCTGTATGGTGGCACCAAAACACGGTGTTCATGATGGCAAGCTACCTACTGTGCCGCTCAGATGTGTATGCTCTCGAGAGGCGTTTCCTGATGCTCCTCCAGGGGCCTAGCAGGTGCAGTGGCACAGGGGGCTAGACCAGGGGGGCTCAATGAGCCCTGGTACCTGCTGTATTTTACTACCCCAACAGCAGTAAAGGGGGGCATTCTCCATGCTTGCACCATGGCCCATGGCATCTTTTTTAAGTTACTGTGCTCATCGCCCTGGAGTTCTGGACGTTTCCAAGGGGCAGTTGTTGGCAGCAGACTCTGGCTTCAAGGGAGTGCCAACTGATGGGCAGTAATCGCCCTCAGCACACTGAGTTTACGGGCCCAGGCCTCAGAGGGGTGAGACGTCTCTTTGGGTTCAGATAATGCCATGATGCCAGCGTGTGCCTTGCTGCAGCGTGAACCCACACGTTGCATGGCCGTTCACACACTGTATGTGAGGGACACAGAGGGAAACCAATATCTCACATAAAGTAAAACATCATATTTCCTAAAAATATAAATTGCCTTGACAGATTTTAAACTTTCCCAAAATGCCAGCTCGCCATCACTAAATTTATTTTCACCGTTAGCCAAGTACGTAAACAATATTTCCATGCTGGCTTCCATATCTCACCACTGTTTGTTGAGCGACATTCAAATCCAATTTCTGCTTTACTGAAACATCATCATTGTCATGTAGGTTCCTACACCTCTAACGACATATAGCAATAATAGTGACCACATTCCTCATTATGCAAATCTGTTTCCAGTCTGTTCCAGTCTGTACAGCGCCTCTGTCATGCCAGCGCCTACCCTGCCCGGTTTAAGGATCACCCTCCCTGTTTTCTTTTATTAACCCATTCCTTACATTTAAAGCACCATTTGTGTGCACATTGCTCACTATATATCATTGTCATAGCAGTTTTCTCTGTGCCCCTCCTTTGTCATGCAAGCCCATGCACTCCCAGAATGCATGCTTGCTTTTGCAACACTGGTTTGTAAAAAAGACACTTCCGTGCAACTTACACACCCCATGTGCCATGGTAGATTACACCCTGCTTCTCTCTGATGAAGGAAGGTCCAGATTTCCTCCTTTTGGTACAACGCCATCACCTTTCTAGAGTCCACACTAAACAGCCACCCACGTAAAGCACCACTACCACTGCTTGTGTACGCAGGCATGCTGCCGGTGCTCACCTGATGCAGGCTGAAAAATGTGAGCCAAATGAGGGCAGCAGCAATTCCAAAACAACGGAGGGTCATTTGCAAAATGAAAGTATGGAAGGAGAAGCCAAGGTAATGCGATGCAAGAGACATTGACATCCACACAGCAGAAAAACCCACATGAAACGCGTGTGGATTCACAGATAAGGAGCACATTATTTGATGTGTTTACTGCCATCGTCGTAGTCCGTCAGATTTCCAATCTTGCACATCATGCCAGGCATTGAATGAGGGTAAAGAGGGCACAAGGTCTTTTTGCAATTTTTCACGTGTATTGTATTTCTACAGAGACACTTGTATGGGTATTGCACACGACTGAAAGTGTGTGGACATATCTGAATTTTATCATTTGGAATGGAACTAATTGAGTTTGTTGGGCACTGAGTACACATCATAGTGCTTAATTTGAGCCAGTAGATTACAGTGCTCAGCACCGGCACTTAATTATCAACACCGGCGCTTTTCATGAGTACCAGTTAAGGACACATTAATTTATGGGTAGATTAAGGGATTTGCCCAGAATCACAGGATGTTGAGCCGACGCCAAGATTTGAACCTAGTTCCCCAGCTTCCAAGTTAGCAGCTCTGGCCATTATGCCACATCCTCTCCTCACCTTAATGGTTAGTAGTTGGTCCTGTTTTAAGTAGCGCTAAATGGGACGGTGCAAGCTGCCTCCTGACGAGAGCCCCGGCACTTATTTTTATTTACAAATGAACCACTGACACCCCCAAACATGGCAGAGGGAGGTGGGGCAGAATACTGCATGCACAGATCGGAATCACGCCTCATCATACATATTAACGTGATGACACCATTCGGGATGAACCGCAATGAGATGTCGATGCACCTTTAAGAACGTTGGGTAACCTCGACCCGAAGCGCTCAATATCTCAGGATTACTCTTTTGTTTTTAATATACAGAGATTCCATCAGTCCCTTCAGATTGGGATGAGTTTAGTTCCAAGCTATTAATATATCTTTTGTATAAATTGGTTATAACAATTGTTTTTGCCTACTTGGTCTTGTGTGGTTTTCTGAGAAAAGGAATTAGGCTTTTTCCGAGATACATTACTTAGGGTGGACTTTGATCAAATGTAAAAAAAGCATGACATCTTTTATTTTTATTGGAAATAGAATAATCGAATTGAAAGCTTTTGTGTTTAGGACTATCGTTTAAGTTTCATTATTTGTGGTCTGAAATGCTTTTTGACAAACAATGTTTGTAACCAGTAATCTAGATTGTTCTGCACATTTGGGTGCTTTTCAGGAACCAAGATGTCTGTTTAGTCTGTCACGATTTTACAATATGTTCACTGGTTGATGGGATGTCATGGGGTCAAGATCTTCGTAAGGTGGACATGTGTCAGTTTCTCTTCATTGTCGCAGTAGAAGAAATTGTTTTACAGCAATATAAATATAGTAGATAACTCAGTGGTGGTTACCACTGGGCAGATATAGCTAGGATCGTGTTTCCATAGGAAATACATTTCCTATGGAAACATTTCCAGGTTGGGCCAGGGCCTGGGGAGATGAAGCATTGATTGTTTATAATGGGGAGGAGGGAGTGCTTGGCCCCCCTGCACAGGCCATTTGTGGTCCCAAGGACCCCATCCACAGGTGCCCAAAGAATTTTGTAAGGGGAAGGGAATGTGGCCCCCTCCCCAGGGCATTTTCAGCCCCGGGGACCGAATCCCCAATGGCCTGCAGTATTTTTAAGGGGAGGGAGCGCCTGGCCTCCTTCCCCAGGCAACTTTCAGCCCTGGGGACCCCATCCCTTGGGGTCTGCAGCATTTTTAAGGGGAGGAGGTCAGTAAGGCTTGCCTCCCCGAGCCTCTAAAACCCTAGAAACTCGACCCCACCAGGGCTGCTAATCTTCTAAAAAGATAGGAGGCCCAAGTGCCTCCGCTCCCTGAACTATTAAAGGCCTGGGGACTCAATCTCCTGGGGCCTGCTATGTTCTAGGGAGCCCACCCTGGGACACATCAGTTTCCCTGGCTGTACCAGCACAGGCAGGGAAACTTGTGTTTGCTCCCATCTGGCTTTCAAAATGCTGAGGCCAGTTGGGGGCAGCCTTTTGATCTGTTTCCCTGCCCACACTGATGCAGGCAGGAAACCAGATCAACAGATTGTTCTCGCTCAGAGAGGGCAGAAGAAGTAGCTGCAGACGGGAGCAATGCCAGATTCTGCAGAGGGTAGGAGCTGGCTGGTGCCACAGGGGCCCATGGGCTCCCTCCGCAGGGCCCAATATGTGTTCGGTGGGTACCCTGTGTGAGCATCGGGGCACCCACCTGAAAATTATGAGGGTTGGGGGGAGGCCCTCTCTCTTCTAATATATATATTTAAGGCCATAGGGGATTGGTTCCCCACGGGGTGATAGGCTCAGGGAGGGGTCATGTGCACCCCTCCCCTTTAAAATAAGAAAAAACAGCCCTGGGGCCTAAAAAGGCTTGGGAGGAGGAGCCATGCTTTTATACCCCTAGGAAAGGAAGTTGCCTCATGGGGCCACCATCTATATTGCAAAAGAACCAAGGATCACAAGGGAAATGGCCACCATCTTAATTTGGCCAGATAATACCCCAATGATCCTCTTCAAGAATTCTGGGAAAGGGAAAGAACTATGATGACTTACAGCGTGGCCTCAAGGGAGAGGATTACCAGATACAACCCCAGTGGGCTTACCACTGTGAGGAACTGCCCACAGATTAGTTCACTTTATACCATTTATCTGACACAACAATAACTACCATAGAGCTAAATAACTTAAATACTAGCAATAGTTTGCTGTCACAGGTGGGCAGCAATGCATTTAAGATCAAATACCCCCTAACTTATCCAAAAACGTCACCAAGAACTACAAACAAATTACTCAGCAACACTCGTTATCGCTCACATCTGATGCCTACTTCTGTGGCAAAAATTGAGCTTTGTTTAATGAATTAATTTTCTTCACCAGCAGAAAAGCCCAATGAAGGAGAGCTATAGCATCTATGTTCTGAATTAACACACCTAAGAAAACACCACATGGAGTACATGTCACCATAACACCCTCACCGGCCTTCAAAGATGAAGCAATCATCTCCATTTACAATAATAGGAACATTCTCATACAATCATCTGACCGGAATCTCAAGAGGTTTGGCGAAATCTTCATGAAGATTAAAAATACAGTCTCGAACACTGCCTCCATTGATTCTACAAGTCCACATCTCTCCTACCTCTCCAAGACTGAAACACAGGCATCAGCCAGTCACATCTGTATACAATCTCCTATGCCTCCTTGCAACTTTTCTCTCTACTCTAACACTGGAACCATCCTGTTGGCCCCAGATCCACATTTCCTAGTGAGGATTCTTGCCCTTCCCCACAATCCACTTATCTGACCTGTCTGTTCCTTTAGACTACAGAAGGGTGGGAACCTCTTCCCACTGTACGAAAACGATCTCCAGCCCCAACCCAGAGATTTTTAGGGATTATATTCATCCTCCGTCAATCAAGGGCGCTCCCTCGCCTACCCCATCCGTTACCCAATTGACGACCCATTCTACCACTTTGACCCCCAACCTGTTCGCACTGACCTCCAGTATATATAGTAGGCCCATTTCTGTCACACCTATGAGACTATCTCCTACCCCTTTTCAAGTTATCAGCTCTAGTATCCACTAGCCCTCATCCTCCAACCACTACACCTACGACACCTCTCAACTCTTACGACCCTTCCGGTATGGTGAATATGTTGCCCTCCCCAGAGAGAACACACTTGCCTCCCTTCCCTATGCCGCACCATACTCCCCTCTATATAGTTGACCATTCTTCAACTGAGGACAAGCTAGCTGATCTCAATCAAGACCCTAAGCTAGTTAAAGCCGAATTTCCAAAACCTTTGACATATCACTTTGAAGCTAGAGAAGCTTTGCAATCTTAACCTGACCACCGGGATTAAAAGAACACCACACTCCAAACTACATAATTCACTCACAAGAATGTCTAAAAACTTCCGGCAGGGGACATTGATTATTTAGTATTTAGTGATCTTGCATTGGCGGTCTGGACCTCACCTCACTCCCTCCTCTGGACCCCAGAGGGTTACAAACCACTTATCGGAGGCTAAATCATATATCAGTAGAGTTAAGGACCCTGTCACTTTCACCACACAATATCTAAACAATTCCCTCCAACACGCTCAGAGAACCTAGCTTCAACCATAGAATCTTGAACCAGCACAATCTATTACATGTCCCTATGCAGCGGCGGCTCCTTCACTAGGGCGGAGGAGCGTCGCCCCATTGCTTTCTCGCAGTGCGAGAAACCCAAACATAAAATGGTAATAACTTTTAGTTATTACCATTTTATGTTTGCTTTGCGCTTGCGGCTGGGCGGATGGGTGGGGCTGCTCTGCTTTTCTAACAGGGCAGGAGTGTTTTGCCCACTTCTGAGTTTGCAAAGACTATTTGGTCGGCCCTCTCGGGCCGCCCAAACCAGTCATGCACACTCTGTCCTTCTCCATGCAGGCTGCTTTGAAACCTGCATGGAGAACATGCCCACCCCACTTGCCCCCTGACTGGGCGCCGTCCCGACCAATCACAACTCTGCATTGCAGCATTGTGATTGGCTTAGGGGATGGAGCCTAGCTGCCTGCTTCCTGTTTCTGTTGGAGGCAGAAGAGCAGGAGCAGAGAAGACGCGAGGCCCGGCGGAAAGGTACGTTTATTTTATTTCTTTTACTTTTTTATTTCCCCGCAACACCCACAATTTACTCCTCTGGCGAAACCCACCCCCCCACGACCCCTTGCGCCTGCCCTTCCACCTGCAAACAATACCGGCTGCTACTGTCCCTATAACACATCAAGAGACACTAGTATTCAATTCTCATATCATGTCCTTGCTTCTTAACTGCAGGTCTGCAGTAAGACACACAGCTGACATCACTGATCTCATCCTCGCTCATGACCTCTATCTCTTAGTCTTAACGGAAATATCGCTCAATCAATCCTCCTCACCCATTTTAGACATTCTTGTTCCACCCATCTATGACATCATCAGATTGGATAGATCTGGAAGAGTTGGTGACAGCATTGCATGCATCTGCTGCTCAATGCGCACCTTGAAACCTGTGCAAACTGCTGCATTGTCCTCATGTGAATACCTAGGTAATGAAATATGAACAAAGACAACAAGTCCATATGCAAACGACACATAATCTACCACCCCGGGGTAACAACGTATTTTCATTGAACAAGTAATGGACACCATCACCTCCAACGCAGACCAACATACCAACCAGATTTCCTTGGGGATTTCAATATACACTGGAATGACTCAAATGACCCCATATTGAACACTTTGAAGGCCTTCCTCTCAGATCGCAACCTTACCCTGATATGTAATGGCTCAACACACTATAGAGGCTCTACCCTCAATCTAATCATTGCCAAGGACAACATTACACATCTGGATGCCATATCCCCGTGATTGGTCAGCTCACTACCTTAGAAATCATGGAGAATCTCGCTCTCCTCAGCTCAGCTCAAACACCTTAGGTTGACAATAAGCTCTTATAACAAACTCATCCAAAGGTCTAAAGCAGATTGTTTTAGAGCGCAACTAGACAACACTACAAACAGACCCCAAAAAACTATACGAAAATGTCAAACAACAAACTATATGCCAATCTAACCACCATTCGGTAGTCAATGGGTCACTGCCCAGTAGAGCTGAATTCTCTGCCAATTTTATTGAAAAAACTATGAAGATTGAATCAGAACTGCAACTCGCCTCTCAGGGCCTACTAAGCCAGGTCTAGCCCAGTCTTCTCCCAATACAGCCCCTGGTGAGATCACCTGTTATTGGCTATACTACAAAAAGCAATGCTACTTGGAATGCCTTCAAATTTCCAGGTGAAGAGGAGATACTTAACACACTATTATCAATAAAACCCTCCACCCACTTCATTGATTCTCTTCCTGCCAAGCTCATTAAAGAAATTAGATCTTCCATATTACCACTTTAACTAAGATGGTAAATGCATCTCTCTCTGAGGTCATCAAGTTGCCGATCGCGAGCGTGGAAAATAAACCTCCCGGCGAGATTCTCAACACGGGGAGGTCAGGTTTCTCATTGGGAGTGGTCGTATATGCTCGCGACCGCTTGCGATGAGAAACTACCAGTCCACGTTGAGAAAGCTGCCATTTGAGTACAAATCTACTCGAGCAGCAGAAAACGACCACTTGCACTGTGCAAGATGCCGTTTGCAATGATTGCACAGTGTGGACAAGCATCCGGCACTGTGCAATCATTGCGAACAGCATTTCCCTACCGCACTACGCATTTTGCGTAGCTACGTGTAGCGTGCGTAGTGCGAAGTGCACTTCGCGTAGCTACGCGTAGCGCTACTACGCAAACTACGCACAGGGTTAGTGTTAAATTGGTTTGCCTCATTCCTACATAACAGAGCTCATAGAATCATAGACAACCAAACCCTTTCTGAGTCTACTCCAGTAAACAACCTTTACAACAAAACTTTTACAACGCGTGCAGTTACATCGCGGATTTTACAACGAACGCGATGTAACCACGCGATGCCATTACAACGCAAGTCTTTACATCGACTTGCGCTAGATGGCGTGCTAACATTACAAATAGTGTAGTTTACTATCCCAACACCTTCCCTACTGTTAAGTGGACTGGAGTTGGAATAGTAAATTACGCTTTTCTAATGTTAGCACGCCATCTAGCGCAAGTCGATGTAAAGACTTGCGTTTTAATGGCATCGCGTGGTTACATCGCGTTCTTTGTAAAAACTGCGATGTAACTGCACGCGTTGTAAAGACACGCGTTGTAACGTCATACATCCGTCTACTCCGGTCTCAACTGAGTGCCCCAAGGATACATGCTCTCACCCACATTATTTAACTTGTTCATGGAACCTCTTAAAGAAATTCTGAAGCAATCTAACATTAATTACCACATGTACGCTGATGACACACAGTTGTACTAGAAAATTTCCTCAGCCAAAGATATCAAAACACTCATGTGCACCCTACTGAAAACCCAATAATGGTTAAGCCGCAATCACCTTTTGCTCAACACTCAAAACAGAATTCCTTTTGCTCCCCCGTCACACTCACTCTGCCCCCATAGAAGAATGGCTCAAACAACTTACAGCTCTCCAGTGCGCCCCCCACGTAATTGACTCCACTAGATCACTAGGTGTAAAGTTGGACAAACACTTGAATATGCAAGCTTATATCAGTGCAACCACCAGAGGAGCCAATTTCCAACTGAAACCCAAAACGAAACTCAAACCATTTTTGCCCCAAGATGACTTTCAATTAGCAGTCCAATCCCTAGTCATCTTCCGATTAGATTATAGGAGGGTGACTCTTGCAGGCCTACCCAAAGTTAGTCAGGCGCCGCTAAGGGCTACACTGAACTCAGCAACTAGGCTCATCACTGGCTCCAGAAGATTCGACCACAACACACCAGACCTAAGACCATTTGAAGCAAGGATTCAACTGAAGATAGTCTGCATGACAGGCAGGTTGTGCTTTAAGCAGCGCCAACTTCCTACTGTTTATAGCACGGAAGTTCAACAAAAAGAAAACATACAACCACATCTACTCCAGTATAGCCCCCAGAAAATGAAACGCACTGTCTTCGGAAATCAAGTCAAACCCCTCGATTACCTCCTTCATAAAAGATGTCAATAAGCTTATGCTGAACATATTTCTCCAATGGAAGCCTGGACGCCCTTCAGCTTGACTGTTTTTCCTGTGGGCATCTCCAGAACCTGAATCTGCCATCTGTCTGGTGTAATAATACTGTATTGCTGCTTGCTTCTTCCTTATTACATCTCGACCTGCATCTACAACTTGTCTGCTATTTGTACTTTTTGTACTTGTACAGCGCTCTGATACCCTGATGGCTAATGTTTGCGCTATATACTCCTCAACTAAAATGCAAAGAAATGAAATAAATACTGTCCTTGCCCTATAGGACCTCACTCACAAGCACTCCGCCCCTCCACTCATGATATTCACACATTACACCTGATCACTCACCCCATCGGCCTTCTCAATGCACAGAATCTCACCCATCGTCCCAGATGGTTGACAACCTGGACACGCAAGTACCTTGCTAAAACCATCTTACTGCCAACACCTTATCGCCTACTTCCAACCGTACTCCAATGGCTATCCCACATAACAAGGAGCTCTTTTGTCCACACACAGACCCACATACAATACAATACCTGAGTCATGCCTTTCCACTAGAGTCTTTTCTTTCTAATTATCCTACATTAAGAAGACACTTAATGCTCTCATTGCTACACCCAACACATGTCAACACAAACTTAGTTCATCTCCATTCTGGTCACTGCTTCTGCTTTCTCTCTGACCTATTCAGCTCCCCCCCTATCAAGTCAATGATCTTTTCACTTGAATGCCTTTTCCTGCCTCGCAACATGATTCAATCAACCTCTCTTCTCTCATAGCTATCGCCAGCGTCGGCTAGGTGTCTTCAAGCTGCAGCAATAAGTCGGCCTTATAAATTCGGCGCCTTACATTTTAGTTGGCAAGACTAATGTTTGAAACTTTCCAGTCAGTGCTACCATTGTATCTGCCATGACGTCCAAACCCTCTTGCACTTTTTTCGGGTGGCTGCTGCAACTTTTGAAAATTGGAAGAACTCTTCTTTGCTCAGAGTTGCATAATTGTGTATTTTTCAAAAAATATTTAAACACTATTAGTTTTGATGGTATTTTTAGGTCTCGCCTGACCCAGCGCATGCGCTGGTCTGGCGAGACTTATTGAGAGGGCTCCAAAAAGTGCTAACAGGCCAGCCTAGAGCTACAGTGCATGTTCGCGGGCGCGCGCGCCGTGCTTTACTGCGATTACTTTCCCTTTCGCGGCCGCTTTGATGTTTGATGTTTGATGTGATCGCGACTGCAATCACTTTCACTTTCACGGCCGCTTTGCATAGCCAATAGGTCTCACTTTTGGGACCTTATAAGTATTTAGTTATGCAACTGTTGCATGGCTAAACACTTATAAGGTCCCAAAGGCGAGACCTATTGGCTATGCCAATGCTTGTTAGTCTTGGTATCTGCTGAGTTGGCAGGCACCAGAATATCAACAACATATCAGAAATAATGCTCCACTATTTCATGTGTTCACAATTGTAGCATCAACTAGGTATCACAAGTTGTGCACACTCACCCTTCACTCGATCTCCCTTGTGAAGCGTAATCTCCCCTTCTCCTTGCGGCTGGTACGGCTTCACAACAATAAAATGGCGTCCAGGGACAGCACTGTAAAGTTTCCGTTTAGGACCCTGATAATCCAAGGCGGAGATCGGTTCCCTGTTGGCACTTGGGCTGTAAATTTAAAAAAATACGTATTTACCATTCAAAAACAGGAGTTCAAACTCATTTAAAAGTCATGCAATATTCAGGAAAAATATTATTTTGCAAAATGGTAATTTCATTAAAAACTGTAAATATTTGCCAAAAAAAACATTCAATGCTCTATAGAAAAAACCTTGACCATAAATCACTCTCTTTAGTTATAATTAAATTAATGTAAAATGCAAAGCACGCCATTCCTACGTTTGTTTTCACCTTTAGCCAAGAATGTAGAAGAACATTTCAATGTTAGTTTCCAAAAATTAATTGGTTTCGAAAACAAGATATACCACATAAATTTCCAGTTTGGTGGAGGAATCTTTAGATACAATGATGCACAATATTTTAATTCACTTCCTCATACCTTGAGGCTGACTTTCAAATTCAAGCTTTTTGAGGAGAAGTCAAGTACCATGCAGCTCAGGAAATATTCTAGGTGTGGAATATGTAAAGTCCTAGCATGTCATCAGCTTAGATTACTTAACTGTTGTTGGACTTGTGTATTATTTCCTCTTGAGCCGCACCGTTTCTTCCCTCTATCTACACCGGGTAGGTTGTTACACTCTTAAATTCAATATGCCATCTGCTTTAATGCTCTATTGGCGTTGGGTGTCGTAGGCGTAGGAGATGCTGCTGATGTTGTGAGATCTGACGATGTCTGCGAGAGGTGCCATGTAGACGTTGTAGAGGGTGGGGCTGTGGAATGTTCCCTGGCGTACTTTGCAGATAGTAGGTTTGGGGTGCGAGGGAAAGGGGTGAAGGCAGACATTTTGTGTATGTCCTGTGAGGAAGGACGGTATCCACCTGAGTGTGTTGCTTTTGATTCCGAACTGGCGTAGTCGTTGGATGCGTGTGTGGTGTGAGACGGTGTCAAAGGCAGCGGAGAAGTCGCGGAGGATGAGGGCGGTGGTTTCACCTCTGTCTAGTAGCTTGAACATACATGAAGATTTGATGGAGTGGGCAACATTTACAAGGTGCCACTTGTCGTTGTAATAGTTATTCTACCACATTGTGTGTTAATTTCATATTCTTCATATCAATGGATGTCAATGCAAGTTTCATAGCAGCCAAGAGACCCCCTATTGTCTGTGACACCTTCAACCAGAACCTTCTTTCTAGCCAATGGGGCGTGCATGCTGGCCCATATGAAGCTACATGTCCCAAAATGCAAAATACTATTGGTTAAATGATTCACACATGACATATCGTCCCTTTGCATCGTTCTTGTTGTATTTACTCTGTATATGGTTGAGCGCCAGGACACTGAATATTTGAGCGCACTAGCATTTGAGAGCCACTCCCTTAGCCCACCTGAACATATTGACACAGTTTCAACATTTAGAGGTTAAAAATAAAATAAAGCAATAGAAAAATGGTACATTTTGTGCAAGTAAGTCCTGAGAAGTGGCCATGGGCAACATAATCATCCAGTTGGCTGGGCTTCTTTAGCTCATGCTTACTACGGTAAAAGCAAAACTATACTTCTGGGAAGTCAGAGTGGTGTCGTGGCTCAAAGAGTAACACATGACAAGATGCTGCTGAGCAGCTACATACACAGATACACATAGATGCATAGGATTCTAGAGTTGCTGCATTTTTGTGCATTATTAACAATGTGCAAAACAGAGACTTGCTCTCGAATTTACATGTATATTCTGACATGGTACTATTCCATTTGAAACTAATTTGCTGTGACTTCCACGTGGCCCCCCTCCTAAGGCTAAATAGACTTTGGGGACCCCTACCTCCGGGCCGTATTCTTTTTTTTTTTAGAGTGGGAGGCGTGGCACCCTTACCCGAGCCTGTGCAGGCCCTGAGGGCTCCATCGCCCAGGGCAGTATTTCTTTTTTAAGAAGAGAGGAATAGATGACCACCCTCTGGCCTCGGTACCCATTACCGGGGCCTTAGGTGGGTGCCAGGTTGACCACCCGGGCACTCACAACACAACATAGGAGGCTGAAGGCGAACTCCAGAGCCCCGCAGCCCACCTGGCTTTCCTGCTTGCACCCATCCTTAGTGCAGCGAGAACCGACTTTGCTCCCGCCCTGGTGTGCGGGTGCAAAGTCAAGTAACTATAACTTGTGCCTTAAGCGAACTACAACTCGCGCCACCACCAATCACTACTAATTATCTCACATATTATATCACTCATGACATGTTCTATGGCATCATTGATAACATCACTGCAATATTTGAAAATATATCATTGGTGGCAAGACTGTGCATGTGCACTACGACCACCCCTTGAAGGGTTCTTAATTCTTGGAACCGAAACTGCACTTAGTGCAGCGGGTCTCACAGTCTTTTTGCTCGGTAACAAATGTATTTCCTTGTAAGGTATTCTGTTCCTACTCCATAGAGAGCTTTGTGGGCCGGACAGAGCGCCTTGAATGCAATTCTTTTCTTTACTCACCAGTACATATTATAAGTATGGGTGCAAAGGTTCTAGAGTGCTGCTTGCTTAAAAGTCTAGGAAGCATCACTGTGATGACGGTGACCACGTGCATCCAAATGCTGAATGTTTGACTGTCCTCCCCTAGTGGTGTGGCCCAACCCCCCTTAGAAGAGTACCAGCATGGCCTGATTCGCTTTAACAGCGTGCACCTATGCCTCCAATCGATCGTTGGTTCTATCCCTGCCTGTGACTCTACATAGTGGTTTGCAGCCTTTCGGCTAGGTGCACACTATACAGGCACCGCAGGCATAGATACACAACAGCAGCAGTCAAAAGGTGCAGAACTCTCAAGCGTCTCAGGTCCACGTGGGAGCATTTAACTCACTACAGGATTTTCTATGCATGTGGGACTAGACTTTCTGATTCATTCAGGGATACACAGAAGTGCACGCCTAAACATTACAAAGAAAAAGCCTGGACTGGATGAGCGACTCATGCATGGGCCTGGGAAAGCAGAGCTTTAAAGGTAACCTTAGCTCCTCTAAAGATCTGCCAACCCCCCACGCAATGCAGACTCGTCGCTTGAGGAGGATCCCATAATGGCTGGACTCCATTGAAATGGAAACATTAAGCAATGTCATTTCTCTTCAATGAACACTTCTTAGTAAAATGCCTTCCTCTGGTTCCCTGTGCCATCAACAGGAGACTTGTGCTCCACGCAACAGCTGATCACAATCTGTTCTCCCAGCTGCAGCTGCACAGGCTCAGCTCAAACACTCCCACCTCTGCCAAGTGCTGGGAGCAGACAATATTAACAAGCATTGGCTTTGCCAATAGGTCGAACCTATTGAAGAGCTACTGGCTTTGCCAATGTGTTCTAGTCGTGTTGTACACCAGTGTGGCTGCTGTTCAGCCTGGCTAAACGTTAGTGGCAAAGAGGAGAGTGGTGTGGATTGTCGTAGAGTGGAATGGCAATGAGTAGAGTGTTGTAGAACGTAGTGGCATAGAGTGCCGTGTAATGGAAGGGCATAAAATGGAGGTGCGTATTTTGAAGAGTGTATTTGCAAAGAGTGTTGCACAGAATAGGGACGTAGAGTGCAGTGGCATAGAATTCAGTGGCGTAAAATGCAGCATCATAAAATGTGGTGGCGTAGATTACAGTGTTGCATAGTATAGAGCAGTGATGTAGAGTGCAGCGGTGTGGAGTGTGTGCAGAGGGGAGTGGTGCAGAGTAGATTCATGTAGAGTGCACTGACGTAGAGTGCAGTGATGCAGAGTAGAGTGCTGAAGAGTATAGCATAGAGTGCAGTGGAGTAGAGTGGCGGGCTGCAGAGTGCCGTGACGAAGAGTGGAGTGATGTAGAGTGGAGTGATGCAGAGTGCAGTGGCATAGAGTGCATGGCATAAAATGCAGTAGTGCAGAGTAGAGTGGGGTAGAGTTCAGCGACTTAAAGTGCAGTGTTGTGGAGTAGAGTGTTGTATAGAAAAATGGCGTAGAGTGCAGTGACACTGAGTACAGTGGTGCAGAGTAGAGAGCAATGGCGCGGAGGACTCTGGCGTAGAGTGTAGTGGTGCAGAGTAGGGTGCAGTGCCGTACATTGGAGGGGAGTGCTGTAGAGTAGAGTGATTTGGTGTAGAGTGCATTGGAGTAGAATGCTGCAGAATACAGTGTTGTAGAGTGCAGTGGTGTAGAGTAGAGTAACATACAGTACAGTGGTGTAGAGTGGTACAGAGAAGAGTGAAGTGGTGTAGAGTTGAGTGGCATATAAAGCAGTGGAATAGAGTGCAGTGGCATAGAGTGCAGTAGTGCAGAGTAGAGTGGTGTAGAGTTCAGTGTTGCAGAGTAGAATGCGTTAGAAGGCAATGGTGTAGAGTGGCATAGAGTGCAGTGGCATAGAGTGGTGTAGAGAGCAGTGGCATAGAGAGCAGTGGTGCAGAGTAGAGTGTTGTGGCATAGAGCACAATGGAATAGAGTGTAGTGGTGTAGAGTGCAGTGGAGTAGCATAGATTGTTTCAGAGTAGAGTGAAGTGGTGTAGATTGGAGTGGTGCAGGGTAGAGTAAAGTGGCGTAGAGTAGAGTGGCGTAGAGTAGGGTGGCATGGAGTGCAGTGGTATAGAGTGCAGTGGCGTAGAGTGCAGTGGCATAGCTTAGATTGTTTCAGAGTAGAGTGAAGTGGCGTAGAGTGGAGTGATGCAGGGTAGAGTGAAGTGGCGTTGAGTGGTGCAGGATAGATTGTAGTGGGGTAGAGTAATGGTGTACAGTTGTGTAGAGTGCTGTGGCACAGAGTGCAGTGGTGCAGAGTGGAGTGGTACAGAGTAGAGTGCAGTGGTGTAGAGTGTATTAGCATAGAGTACAGTGGTGTAGAGTGCAGATTTGCAGAGTAGCATAGAGAGAAGCTCTGCAGAGTAGAGTGGAGTGGAGTGGGGAGGCCTAGACTGGAGTAGTGTAGAGAAGGGTGGCATAGAGTACACTGCCATAGAGCAGAGTGATGCAAAGTAGAGTTGAATAGAGTGAAGTGGGGTAGAATGCAATGGCATAGAGTGAAGTGGTGCAGAATGGAGTAGAGTGCAGTGGCGTAGAGTGGAGAAGAATGCAGTGGCGCAGAGTGCAGTGGTGTGGTATAAAGTGGAATGGTGCAGAGTGGTATGCAGTGGTGCGTTGCAGAGTAAAGTGGCGTAGAGTGGAGTATGCATGGTGTGGTACCACACTGCCTTTACAATTACTATTGAAATGGCCATTACATTAACACATACATAAAGTTTTACTAACAAAACTATATAGTGCACAGACGATAATGTGACGAAATGGCACACCTAGTGTATTGATTTGTTTTGATCATATTAAAGTATTTTTTTTCCAACACACTTCAGAATTAACACAAAAATGTGCTTCATTTGTGCTTTGGTATTTCTGATTTACTCTGAAATCATTTCACAGTTCATTTAAATGTTGTTGTGTGCTTTAAAAAACGGTTCCTCTACCCTTAGTGTTCAGAAAGATTGTCACATAAATCCTCTCACTTTGAAGTCAGAGAAAGAAAAGTAATCACCAAGCTCCCTTGGAATACAAAGCCTGACATTGGACCTTGGTCTTTCAATACACAACAAGTCTGACAAGATAATAACACGATTTACAGGCCTATTTACAGAAAGGAGCACTCCTGGAAGAACACAAGGAGAGGCAGTGTGAAAAGGATTTGCTCCTTGGGAGGGGCAAACTGAAGCTGGATGGCCTGTAACAAATTAAGCCACTAAACAGAACGCCAGAAAATGTGAGTTACAAATCACAAAGCCAATGGTAAGAAGCGGGCAGAAAGCATTCATAGGGAAGCTTTCTGACTGTCACCAAGATGTCTTTAGCAAATCAGGCAGCTGAGCTATCTTGTAGCCTTCTACCTAAAAAAGCTACCTCTATGTGGAACCCACTGGAGAAACGGGGATCTTAGTGGGCGATCCAAGAGGGAAAAAGTTCCAATGTTTAAGGAAAAATGAACAAAATCTGCAGGTTATATGCCAGGATATCATATTTTAAATGATCTTCTGACATACATTTCGTGTCCTACATATTGTTTACAAAAATATCACCCCAGTAAGTGTAGATTGTTATCATTAAGTCCAATCGGTCGAAAACATTCTGGAATCCCTACAAATGGGATATATTTAAAGATCATCAATTTCTAAGGTTTCTCTCTAGATTACTGGCCATGCTTTACCGGCCTGGGTGCAGCAGGTGTACTGACCATGGACAGGTACACGAACTCAGGAATGTTGCTGTAAATATGAACTGAATTCAGAAGAGCCTCACTCTATTGCTAGTTTCCGCTGATGACCTCCACCCAGAGCGAAAGGAGCATTAGAGTTTGCATGAAATGTATTTTCTGTAATGATGACCACAATGCATTAACTACCTGTTTATTTTGGTGTATATTAGCATCAAAGGTGGGTTTTTTTCAAACTGAGAAATAAATATTAATAGAAAGGAGTAGGCGGGATATGTTGTTTGGTTTTCTGTATTTAAAAGAAGAGAAATATATTTAATGAATATTTAAGAATGGGTTTCAGAAAAATATGGTTTGCTTTCTTAAAAAACAACTTCTGTCTCTAGAAGTCAGAGATTTTTAAAATTGCTGCCTATAGGGTGAACCCAACAACAAGCCTTAATTGCAATTGGAATATTCAGCTTTTCATTAACTTTGATGAAGAGGGTTCCAAATTAAACAATGGCTAATTGTAAAGCTTAACAGAATGTGTGGGTCTGTCATTGGTTAAATACAATTTCATGCTTAGAGCATAAATAGGTGGTGGCAACACATTTATACTGAGACTAGGCCTCCCTTAAGCCAGTATACATATGTTACAGGAATTATACAATTCTAGTTAAATGTAGAAAATAAGAATTAAGTAAACAAACAAGATTTCCAGCTGAGTGACGCAGACATTATTATACCAAGATAATGGCATGACTTGGTGGATGAGGGTCTTACGTCCTGATAACACACATGTTCAGACACAATACTAACAGGTCTTCACTAAACAAATTTTAAAAGCGCCCTGTATTCTCCATGATCGTTGGGCTTATATGCCTGAGTTCTGTTGCTACGAAGATCAATCAATCAATCAATCATTTGTAAAGCGCGCTACTCACCCGTGGGGGTCTCAAGGCGCTGGTGGGGGGGGGGGGAGGTGAGCAGCAGCTACTGGTCGAACAGCCAGGTCTTGAGAAGTCTCCTGAAGGTCAGCAGATCCTAGGTATGTCGCAGGCGGGTGGGGAGGGAGTTCCATGTCTTGGTGGCGAGGTGGGAGAATGATCTGCCGCCGGAGGTCATTTGGTGAATGCGAGGGACGGTGGCGAGGGCGAGGTCCGTGGAGTAGAGTATTTTGGGGAGTAGAAGGTGAGTCGTTTGTTGAGGTACGTTGGTCCGGCTTTGTGGAGTACTTTGTGAGCGTGGGTGAGGAGCTTGAAGGTGATCCTCTTGTTGATTGGGAGCCAGTGCAGGTCTCTCAGGTGGGCGGGGATGTGGCTGTGGCAAGAGATTCCAAGGATGAGGCGTGCGGAGGCGTTTTTTATCCATTGAAGTCTTTTCTGGAGTTTGCCCATGGTTCTTGCATAGAGGGCGTTGCCGTAGTCCAGCCTGCTATTGAAGAGGGCCTGGGTGACTGTCCATCTGGTTTCGGTGGGGATCCATCTGTAGATCTTGCGGAGCATGCGGAGGGTGTTAAAGCAGGAGGAGGAGACCGCGTTGACTTGCTGGGTCATAGAGAGCGTTGAGTCCAGGATGATTCCCAGGTTGCGAGCGTGGTTGGTGGGTGTGGGGGCCGTTGTCGGCCACCAGGAGTCGTCCCATGTGGAGGAGGTGGAGCCGAGGATGAGGACCTCCGTCTTATCCAAGTTCAGTTTCAGGCGGCTGGTCTTCATCCACTCTGCGACGACCTTCATTCCCTCATGGAGGTTGGATTTGGCAGTGGCCAGGTTCTTGGTGAGGGAGAGGATCAGCTGGGTGTCGTCGGCGTACGAGATGATGTTGAGGTGGTGTGCACGGACGATGTTGGCGAGAGGTGCCATGTAGATGTTGAAAAGGGTCGGGCTGAGGGATGATCCTTGGGATACGCCGCAGGTGATCGTGGTGGCTTCGGATCTGAATGGGGGGAGGCGGACTCTCTGGGTTCTGCCGGTGAGGAAGGAGCTGATCCTGTTTAGGGTTTTGTCGCGGATCCCTGCATTATGGAGACGTGTGTGCAGGGTGTGGTGGCAGACGGTGTCGAAGGCGGCCGAGAGGTCCAGGAGGATGAGGGCCGCAGTTTCATCGTTGTCCAGCAGAGCCCTTATTTCATCGGTGGAGGTGATGAGGGCAGTTTCGGTGCTGTGATTGCTTCGGAAGCCGGATTGTGAGGAGTCCAGGATGTTGTTCTCCTCAAGGAAGTGGGTCAGTTGTCTGTTGGCGGTCTTCTCAATGACTTTCGCAGGTAATGGTAGCAGGGAGATGGGTCGAAAGTTCTTGCGGTCTTACGGATCTGCCTTGGGTTTCTTGAGTAGGGTGTTGATCTAGGCGTTTTTCCAGATCTCCGGGAAGGTAGCGGTCTCAAAGGAGCTGTTGATGATCTTCCGGAGTTGGGGGGCGATGATGGAGCTTGCTTTGTTGAAGATGTGGTGGGGGCAGGGGTCTGAAGGTGAGCCGGAGTGGATGGTGTTCATGATTTTGATGGTATCTTCGTCGTTGACGTTGTTCCAGGAGAGCAGGAGATTGGTGTGTTTGGTGTGCGTTGGGTTGGGGGTGGCGAGTTCTTTCACTATGTTGAAGAGCTTTTTGCTGTTGTGTGCGTTGTTATCGATGCGATCCTTGAAGGATCCAGTCATTACTGGCCCATTTGAAGCACTGGAATAAATAACTCTTTCTAAAGTAGGAAATTACATTAACAAAGAATCTCCTGGATGGAAACTTATAGGCAGCAGAGATGGAAAATGATGCATCAACATAGTCTGCATTTGATTTACTGATCTGATGGACTGGGCGAGAGGGGTGCATAAGGACAGTACGGGGCAACAATGGGTGGAACTGTCATGGACAATAGGAGAGTACCGTATTAACGCATGGGCATGCTGGGCAGTTATCTGTGGGCCCCACAAGCATAGAGACCCCCTGCAGACCAGAATTTAACACTCATTTTCTATTAAACGATTTTATTCCTGACTTTAGCAGTATTGGGAGGGGTATTAAAGAGAATTGGAGAGGTGACCTGCATCTGTGTTGAGAGTGCCATTAAACACTGTCTCCTGGGGGTCCTGCCGACCCCAAAGACGACTAACAACCTGCAGCATAGGTTTGCAAACGTAGAACTATTGCTTGACAGACGTTGGATAGCGATACACTGGACGCAGTGTGCACCACCTACGGTGCTCAAGTGGGCAACAGATAAGCGGGAATGGGGGGGTGACAGGAGGAGACGCAGTTACGGATAGTGCGCACAGATGAGAACTCTGAACGAGATCTGGAGTATATTGTTGATTAACTTACAACCCCAGAGTCAGGTAGTTGAGAGGTACGTTCTCCCTCACAGTCAGATACCCCAACGTCATGGCCTAGAGGCAGTGAAGATACCCCAGACGTCCCAGCCTCCATTACATAACATTCCACATCTGAACGGGGGTAGCCACTCGAAGAGAGCGGGGGGTATGCTACCCACTTGTGGGGAGAGCACTAAACAAACTAGAATTCCATAAGAGAGTCACGCGATGACTAGAGACCCGACACTCCTTTCGTCACATAACAGATCACCTACCTGGAGTACAAGAAAATACATAGTCCTGAAACAAACTGTTGCACCACATCTGCCCGCGGTATCAAGGGATACACTAGAAACTGCAAAGATAACTGCTGCCCAATTCTCATATTGAATTTGTTTTTATATTATTTAGATAGTTATGAATACTTATTGACAAGATGTGATGTTGTACATCGTAAATAAGAAAATAGGGATGTGTAACCTGTTTTAGTTATGCCTATGTTGCCTGCTCCTTAGCATACGGTGGGAAACAATGCTGTTGTAACAAGAGAACTGCAAATGTATGTGAAAACATAAAATGTATGCTCAAGCTGTAAGATAACGCCATGGAAATCCCGCAATAAAACTTTTAATTACAAAAACATTTGTATTCCTGGGAGTGGTCGTGTAGGCAGGGCCCAGTGCACTGTTTGCACGGGGGCTTATAATGCTGTAAATACGGCCCTGCTGATGGACACGGTCTGATGTTAGTAAGTATACTAGAACATGAATGAGTGGGTTCAGTCCTGCTCTACTGAGTCCATCTCCTGCTCCAGTTTCACGAGTGCTGAGCGTCAGTGCTTTCAAAGTGATAGACAGAGAAGTGTAGCTCACTGGTTAGAGGAGGCAAACCCTGAAGCAGAGGTCAGACCCGGGACCAGGGTTCGATTCCCGACGCGGCAGGGTCTGGAGCCCAATTGTCCACGGACTCAATAATTCTCGCTTCGGTGCCTACTCTAAGCACGAGTTCACACTATGCAGCTCTGGGCAACAAGCTTGCTTAATCTCCACAACGGCCCCCCGCGGCGGGATGCCTGGCTTTCACCTTGGGGATGCCCAGTACGGGTTATCTCACAGGGAAAAACCAGGACGGGTTCCCAATGCAAGCGCCGAGATGCCCAAGGGTAATTTGAGCGCTATATAACACCGCACATACATACATACATACATACATACATTTTGAGATTCCAAAACAGTTGTACATCAAGACCTATTCGCTGCATCCTGAGCGATCCGATTGGCAACCCGGCTCTCGCCATTCTAATGCAGCCTTTATTAAAAACCCATTGATGAAGAAAGATGCTGAGAGTTAAGACTACAAGCCTATAAGAGTGGCTGAATCTTGTAAATTCAAGTGACTAATGCAGAGGAAGGTCACCCTTCCATGGGACCTCTGACAATCACTTCTGATCATTCTTGCTCAATATTTTTGAATACTGCGAATGCTTATTTTCTTGTCCTTCTTCACCATAGGAAGGGCAGTCATCTGGTTCATGCTACTTGTAAATCCAACAAAATAAAAAGAAAACAATACAATAAGAGCACAACTTCATACTTTCAGCTGATGAGTGTGTGCATAAGCCACACTAGTACTTGTCTCTGGATAGAAGCTGTGGGCCTTGTTTGTTATAGAAGATGAGATGCCCCTTCTTATGGTCTTGGGGTCAATGCTTGCAGATGACTTGAAAATAGGAATAGACAGCCATATTATCTATCCCTTTTGCAGAGTTTGACCTCCTCTACCTCCATCATTCTACACAAGCCTACAATACAAAAGGATGGCTAAATATCTACTCCCTCTCTCTAGTCTGGCTTTCCTTAAACCCTGACTTTTGCCTAAGGTGCTATTTGATTCTGGAGGATGAACCTGCTATCAAATGACACATTGGTTAGCTGCATATACTAAGCCAGCGTTACAGTGACCAGTCAATCTGCTAATGCTTTTTTTTTTTAAAGCATTTTTATTTAGCAAAATGTCACTGTCTCTTGGAGTTTAGCATCCACTCGTCCTTAGAGATTAGGCAGCTTTTTAAAAGAAGCATTTGCAAATGCAGTTAATTTGACCATGCCTGACCGCGTCTCCAAAACTCAAACATTGACATCAACTTCTCAACCCGTGGCTTCAACGCTCTCAAAATTGAAGAAGCTTAAAGGAAAAAAATCTTTCACAAAAAATCTCTTTTCTGTTCTTCACTAGTACTGATAACTTTAATTTTCAAATAAAAATATGTTTTTGCCTGAGAACCATTCAAAGACTCCTTAATTATACAGAACCCCAACCTGAGAAAAGGCATCACTGTTTAGTGCATTAGGAGAGAAGCTCAAAAACTTAACAAATATTTTACATGTAAAAGTTGTGCATACACATGCTTAGTTTAATATCTTTCTCCTGTAGTATACATATTTAAATGTACTAACAAAATTAATAAATACATGGAAATGGTGTGCAATTTGAACAATTTCAGTGGCAGATTATTCCCCACAGTTAAGCAATTTCTTGCCGCAATCTAGACACAAGAAGAGGTTATCCAGGCCTTTAGTCCACTATTGTTAGTCTTGGTCCTCTTTGAAGTCACCCCCAAACTGTTTGCCTTCATCCCTCCAATTTTGCTCAATTCTGTTTCAAAGGCTTTATGAATCTGTGTACTTTACCACTGTGAACCAGATCTAAAGTACTAGTGCTCTCTCTCTAACACATGATCAAGTAAGCTTACACCTGACTAGCATATTTAATTTATTGATAAGTCCCTTATGGAGTGGAATACCATAGAAGTAGGGCCTGTATATTAAATGGTACTAGAGGGAATGTAGCACTTAGTGCACTGCCCACTTAAGAAACCCCTTAAAACCTGTCCCAGGTGTGCCAATGCTGCCTCACTACAAGTTTAAAATGCCAATTCAACTTGGCAATATAACCCCCCTTGCCAAGCCTTAAACACCCCTTTTATTGCAAATATGTCACCCCTAAGGTAGGCTCTGTAGTGCAGGGTGCATTGTAATTAAAAGGTTGGACATGAACATTTTACATGATCTGTTGGTAAAATATTCCTCAATTTATTTTTCCCTACTGTGAGGCCTACCTCTCCCATATGATAACATTTTTGGCTTATTACATTTAATAAGTGCTAACGTTTGATTTGGAAAAGGTGAATATTTTGTATGTGGTGTCTGAGAAATCGTACAATTTGAAAAAAATGCCACTTTTAGAAAGTTGTCATTCTCCTGCCTATTTGATACCTGCAGCCTGTTCCTGGGTCACCTGGCCGGATGTAGTAGGCAGTTGAACTTTTTTTATTCCTCCTAGACAGCCACACAATAGAGGGATTAGGTGGACCTGGAGGTGCCATCAACTAACAGGGTGGGAGTGTGGAGCTGGACACGTGCTCACTTGCAACTGAATAGGGTGTATGTACCCTGCCATCACACAAAGGACTTTTCACGCCTGCATTGTTCATGCAGCCAGTTTGGAGACAAGGCTGGAGAGTCAGGAAACATCAAGCACTTCAAAAGGGAATTCTGTAGAAACTTCTCCTACGTCAAAGATGGCACCAGGTATATCAATAGGATTCTCAGACCCAATCTTCTGTTCACTTTCTGGACCTGCTGAAGGACTCTCGGAGTAGTAACTTCTGCTGTGGCCTGCTGTGTACTTCAGGGGCTGCTTTTCTGCACCTGGAAACACTGCTTTGTCTGCTGAAGCCTGCCTTGAACCCTCATGGGCTGGCCTGCTGTTTGAGCCCTGTTCTACCTCTGAATCCAGGACTACCAGAGTGACTCCAAGGGCTAGTTGGCTGTACTCCTGATCAGAGCCTCAGGGACAGAAAAGGATCCAAACATCTTGAACCCACACCTGGATCCAGCCTGAGTGAGTCCTAACCTACCAAGTGGTACCTCTCCAATCCTGGACCCCCAGTGGTGGTAGTAAAGATGCCCAGACAGCCAAAATCTAAAACTTGGGACTTTGAAAATATTTTGCTAAAAACTGCTCTGGGAAAGGAGACAGACTAAACTGTATCCACCCAAAGTTTATTGCTGGCCGGTCTGACTTTGCAACAGCTCCTGATACGTTCTTATCCGCAGCAGCAAATTGACCGAGCACAAGCCACTTTTTGTATCATACTTGTGCTCCGTCGCAGTCAGCCATATTTTTCGACTTTGACTCGGTCTCATGCAACTAGATGCCCTCGGCTGGTGCTTTGATTTTTTAGGTGATCTTTTAGGTGCTCATTTTTAACACACAGTTTAAAAACTCATAACTCTGGTTCCACTGATGTAATATTTGTCATGTTGGTTCTTAATTGGTGTGGGATTCTTCTTGTTTTGTGTTTTCACTTTATTGCTGTTTGTGTGCTTCATCAATACGTTACCCATTACCTATAAATTAAATCTGTGTCAAGCTACCAGACTGTCTAACACAGATTAATTTAGTGGCTATTGTGGTTTTACCCTGACGGGGATTGAGGTTGTTGCTTGAGCAGGGTGCACTCCCCACTGAACCAACAACCCGATTTCTCATGAATGTGCACTTTAGTTAGTTTAGTGCCTGCAAAGACATTCATGAAGACAAAAACTGATAACTGTTATCAGTTACAGTCAAGCAATTGGAATTATGCGACAATGTAGGACCAGTTTATCCTGAAGTGCTCATTCAAATGTATCATTAAAAACGTCAAATTACATTGCTTAGTATGTGGCACAATATGTCATATAATTAGCAAGCTAATTTGACAATTTAACATACATAGGTTTTGAAATAAAATGATCCAAATACTAAATAAAATTACAGATGCCACTTACGTAAAACAAGATCAAACACATCCCGCTCAAAAAGGTATTTTATATTTTTTCATTATATATCTTTATTAACACTGTACTGTTTACTTCTCAGAGCAAAATAGTTTTCTAAAAAAATCAGCGTTCAAACCGCTTCTCGCATAAAAATATGTGCCTCTTTGACATTGGGTATCACAGATGTATTTTACAATCTGTCTGTTAGCGTTTCTTCTCGGGGTTGAGATGTGATCACCACCTTTTAAAAAAAGTACCAATCGTACACAATAGGGATGAATTGTAAATGGTGAGTCTGTGATTGGTAGTTAGGAATCAGTTTGTTTACTGGTACACTGAACAATCACACATTGTATAAGGCCCTTTGAGCTGATTGGGGACTATTTTAGTTTTAATTTAAAATGATTCTGTCATTCAGGATTGTATGTTGTTGCATTTTATTTGGCAAAATACCATTATTTCTTCTCTTTAAAATTTTACTCTTAGTTGTTAACATTTTGGTATTTTATCTGTTACTTGCTCTTATAATGTGTTATATTGTATTTGCTATGTTTATATGGTCATCGATTAAAATTAATGTTTTTGACTGAACTTATGACATTAAACATTACTATGTAAGACCCTCATTATGGGTGGTATGGTTTTTAATGTGATAATTATCACATCATTAAAATGAGACCAAGGTTTTTGAAATTTGTAAGTCTGGGCGATGAACTCTGCTCCCCTCGCAGGATTTTCTGCACTCCGCATTACGCAGAGCACGCGGAGTTCCAAATAACTTGCGGAGCGGAGTTTTTTCCTTACTCGCGTTCGTTAACATCAAGTTGGCGAGCGCGAGGTAGGAAAATCCACCTCCCTGTGAAATTTTTCCTTGTTCGCAATCGTCAACTTCAAGTTGGCGAGCGCGAGCATGGAAAATCAACATCCTGGCGAGATTTCTCAATGTGGGCGGTTAGATTTCTCATTGTGAGTGGTTGCCCATGCTTGCAACTGCTCATGTTGAGAAACTGTCCATTCGCGTTGAGAAAGCTGCCGCTCGAGTAAACAATCTACTTGAGCGGCAGAAAGGAAGCAGCGCACACTTGCAGTGTGCATGGTACCGTTCGCAATGATTGCACAGTACGAACAAGCGCCTGACACTGAAAATCACTGCGGCATTTATCTAACGCACTATACCGCTTGCAGGGCAGTTTTGTTTGCACTTTGCGGAGCTCCACGTAGCGGAACTCCGCTACGGTGCAATATTTATAGCCTATTACGAATGTCCGAAATGGTGCATAACATGCAGACTTTTTTGCTTACTTCACACAAATCTGTGTGTTCCAGGAATTACCAGACATTTTTCTCTTTTTACATTTTGGCAGATTTGACGTTCCAAAATGTAATGGGGGTGGTAATTTTTTTTTTCCGAGTCAGTCTTTACTGAGATGCAATAAAACTCCATAAAACTCATAATTTAAATATGTGCAGCAGCAGGAGTTACCGCACATATCTTTAATTATTGGTCCACTTGTAAGAAGGGCCTATAAATGAAAATAAGTCATACCTTGGAGGGAATTAGGGTGATGTGGATAAATTAGGTTGATGTATTTCACAGTCTGGGTTCTGAAGATGAGAAGCCCATCGCTAAGTGTGCAACCCTGATCGTGTAGGGATCCGGCATTAGAGATTCACAGGCTAAGAGTTGTTTGGATCTCATTACAGCAAACACTGATGCACATTAGTGGCACCCCCCCAGTGGCGTAACATAAAGATTAAAAAGTGTAGGGCTTAGTGCCGATCCTTGTGGGACTCCACAAGGTAGGGAGAACTGTTTAGAGACAAACTTCTAGGAAAACAATGAGAGAGCAAGGGAATTGCGGGATACGTCTGTATCCCCAGTGTAATGATAAACTAAACAAATGTAGACGAACCCACTATGTTGGTATGGTACAATCACTATTATGGTTAGTACATGGACCCATTAGGTTTCTTTAAGAGACCCCTCACACACCAACCTGGTTGGTGTCATGCTTCATCATTGGGGTCCCAAAAGGGTGACCGAGTGCCCCCCGGTTGTGCTACGACGCCGGATTACAGCGGAGCTGGTGTGGTGTGAATGTGTGATGTGACGTGAATTATTCTTAAAAATATCTCTGAGAATCCTTGCCTGGAAACTTTATTAGTGGCGGCTCAGGATATGGTTAAAATGTGTAGTGCAACTAGTAGGAAGTAATTGTCCTTAGTTGACTATGTGAGTGGTCTACATGTTTCAGCCTGCGAAAAAGTATATGGTAGGGGCTTTCTTCAGGACGGGTTAATGAGGCTAGTGAGTGGCAAAGTGGAAAGTGCCACGTGAAAAAAAGTGAAATACCTACACACGCGCCAAGGTGAGTGGTCTAAGTGTCGACGTACTTACGGACACTTGTAAAAACACTATGTTGAGGTTTTGGGCAACTGATAGAGGCTCTGGAGGGGTCTCATCCGATGTCCCAATTTGGTCTCTGCGAGTAGCCCGTCTTTGGACCTGCTCTGGTCTCCCGTAGTCCCGGAGACAAACTTACCCATTGCCACATTTTCCTGTTGATTTGTTAGGAATGATTTTAGGAGATTAATAGCTATTCCTTTTATCCCTAAGTCTTGGAGCCGGTCAACCAGAATCTCATGGCTGACCGTATCAAATGCCGCCGAAAGATCAAGCATTACCAGCGCCGCTGTCCCTCCTCTATCGAGAACTTCACATATTTCTTCCGTGGCTATGATTAGTGCGAATTCAGTGCTATAGTTTTTCCTGAAACCATGTTGTGATTCATCAAGCAGCAAGTTTGCTTCTATATATTCTGAAATTTGCTTGTTCATAATTTTCTCCGTCAGTTTAGCAGCAAAAGGGAGCCTTGAGATCGGCCGATAATTGCATGGCTCAGTTTTCTTTTTTCAAAAGTGGGAGAATTGAAGTACGTTTCCATTGGACAGGGAAGATCCCACTGGTAAACACATTGTTTAGGGTATGTGCCAGATCTCTTGCCATCTGGGCAGATATTTGGTGCATTATATTTGGCGGGCAAGGATCATAAGGAGAGCCTGATTTAATTAACAGAATTAAGTCTGTGAGTTGATCCTCTAAGGGGGTCTTAAATACAGAGAGACTGTTTTTATTTTAATTTTCTGAAGTCGTATACTCGGCCTGAGGGTACACTGCTTTGTTTGCCGCAAATTTGTTATAGATGTTTACCACCTTCTCTTGAAAGAAACCGGCCAGTATGTTACAGAATTCTTGATTCATTCCTGTGTTGGTGGCATTAGTAGGAGTTACCAGCTTCTTGATAACTGAGAAAAGGGTTTTATTGGCGTCACAGGCATATGCTCTGAGAAATAAGTGGTCTTTGCTTTTTGGACACCCTCTTTGTGCTTTGCTAATTTGGCCTTATAAATAATCTTCTCTTCTGCATCATATCATATTTTTTCTCCATTTCTGTTCCTGTCTGCGGCAATCCTGCCTAGATAGTCTGAGATTCTCATCATACCAGGGTTGGGATTTTTTTTGTAGCAGACTTTTGGGAGGTTGGTACTATCTTATCCAGTGCTGTGTTTAGCCAATGTGTAAAAATATCCACATTTTGCTCCACATTGTCCCCCAATTGACAAGGGGTAGCGTTAGCAACCTCTCCTAATTCAGCTGGAGAAACTTTATGCCAGGCTCTGCCCGTTGTATATTGGATAGGTGGTCTATGCATGATAATTATTTTAATCTTCATTTGCCAGTTCACCACCCAGTGGTCTGACCAGGTCACTGGGAAGGATGGCAGCAACTTAATGTCCCCATAGTTGGAGAAAATACCATCCAACATGTGACCAGCCTTGTGTGTAGGACCCTTGGAGATTAGGGGGGGTCCAAAGGCGTCCAAAGCCTCAATGAGTTTTTGCGAGTCTGGATCATTTATTATTTCAAGATGAAAATTAAAATCGCTCAACACCGTGAAGTTTTAATTTATTATTAAGGTTTCTATTGCAATGCTAAGGTTATCAATAAAATTGCTCCCTAGCACCTGGTGGGTGTTAGAAATGGGATTTCTGGTTGGCTGAGACTTGCGCCAAAGCCAGGCAGAGACCACTACTCTAGTCAGGACAAGGGAGTTACACGCCAAAGATAACCCATGCTTACCCCCTTGGTAGCTTGGCACGAGCAGTCAGGCTTATCTCGGTGGCGATGTGTAAAGCATTTGCGCACGCACACAGCAACAACTTCCCAGGCACACTACAAAAGGAACTCCACACAAGGGTATATCAAAAATAGCCTTTGTATTCTCATAACACATTAGAATAGTAAACACATAATATGCATGGTGCCACCTGGCACTAGGTCATATTTACAAGGGATTGTATCTACCTGACAGGGCCCACTGAACCACTGTCAGAACCATCACAAAGCGAACTTAGTAAAAGTAATACAGCTCATAAACGTACAACCAGTAACCACTGGTAATCACTGTACTTAGCATCAGCCTGTAACATAAACCATATTATGTACAGTATCACATTTAGGCGTGAAATACATTCTGCACCAACCTCACCAGCATAAACACATTATGCAATCCTCTCATAAGTCTAAAAGCATTAGACCCTAACCTCCTAAGTATAATTCATACTAGGAAATAATCTCACTGGCATAAACAAATTATGCGTTTCTCTCCTATGTCTAAACGCATTAGACAATAACCTCACACATAAGCACATTATGCATAAAACAGGGTGCGTAAATCATAGTACATGAATCACATTTCCTAGCACCACATAAATCACATTCAGCACATAGTCTCCTAAGAAAGACCATAGTAGAGGCATAAATTACATTAGGGCCTGGCGCCCTACAAACCTCCCCGTCCCCTGGCCAGCTGGCCGTCTCAAGGGGGCTCAAACGCCCTGTGTCCAGAATGTCAGGGCTGCAGCCTAGCAGCTGAATCAAAAGTGCGCCACTGCGCAAACCTAAATGTAGCAGCTGCCCACTACTTGCTGGGCAGCTGGGAATATCAAATTAGGGCCTAAACATTGCAGCTGCCCACTACCTGCTGGGCACCTGTGCATAGGAAATGTAGGCCTGGGCTCTCACTGGGCCCTGGGGTCCCCACTGGGACTACGTAGGGAAAGGAATGCGGCCAGATGGTGCAGCTGGCCGCTCTGGTGCGGCTCAGCTGAGGCTCAACAAAATAAAGTAAAGGGCCTTGGCACATCTGTGCCTCTTCAGCCCCTCTGGGCCCTTCTACATTAACTGTCCCCATCGTTGCAGTTGCCCACTGTCTAGCGGGGCAACTGTGACTATCGCAGCAAAGGGGGGCTTTTTAATAACTTTGCCCCCAAGCGTTGGAGCGGCCCCCTATCAGGCGGGGGCCGCTCAGGACTATGAACTTGTGCTGTGCCTCCTTCAGGCACCAACACGGGAGAGGCCACGTTGGAGCGGCCCACTGTCAAGCGGGGCCGCTCAGCAGATCGGCGCCGGCACTTGTGCCTCGACCTCGCCTCCCCCAGGACATCTTAACTCACCGGCTCTCTTCGTCGCCGGTGCTCCTGCCGCGGGTCTCCTCTCGGAGGGGAGACTCTGCTAACTGTGGCGATCCCGGTCTCTCCCTTGAATGCGGAGGGGGCAGGCACCGACAATGTGCCTCGGGCCCCCTCCGTTGGGAACATCACTTGCTGCTGCGCTTGCGGGGCTCTCTCCACTCACGGGAGCCCTGCCTCACCATGCACCATGCTTCACCCGGTCCCCCTCCTCGGGACCGGGACTTCAAGATGGAGCCCGAGAGGCTCCTTCACTTCCTTTTTCGGCCACGCTGCAATTGGTCAACCGGCCGCTAGGCCCTGCCCACAACCAGGCAACGGTGCCTGTCTTCCGGGTCGCGCTCAGTTGTGGCCCAGGAGTTTCCTTCTGGCAGCAATGAGGGGTAGGCTCCCTCTCAATTTAGAATATAAAGCGGGGTAGGCACCCGCGGTTCTCAATGCATAAGCTGGGTGGGCACCCGCGAAGCAGGCCAAATGCGGGGTGGGCACCCGCAATACAATGGACAGAGAGGGGGAATCCCTATGTTGCGATTCCTTCGACGATGATCACAGCCCAGCGCTGCAAGGGAAAAATAAAGTGCTGGGTAGAAAGAAAAATAAAGCGCTCACCAGGCGCTAGGACCATCAAAAGTAAGTCCCCTTACATGAAGGGGCTCTACAGGAAAATCATCAGTCTTTAGAGGAAGGGGCAATGCAGGGCCCAGGGAGGCAAGCCCTCCTGGCAGCGCTCCCTGGGCCCCAGTAGCAGCACGCCCCACAGGTTCAGGATCCACAAAACAGAATAAATTCATAGGGTCACAGCCCCTATATTTATATCAGTAACTCCCTTTGTGTCACAGCACGGGGCTTGGGGATACCAGTCAGAACTGGTTTAGGGGGGATTTGGAGCACTTTATTTTGCCCAGCTCCTCTCCCCTTTGTCAGTCTGTGCACACCATTGCGCAGCATTTATCCTCACGAGTTCATACATACTAAACTCGCCCCTGCACTCCTCTCATACCAGGAATTACCATGGACACACATATCCCCATGCATTCCTATGGGAGGGCAGGCCAATCTCACCACACGCACTCCGACCGCGCACGCCACAGTGCTAAAGTGCTCAGAGGCCTAAAATCACTACCACCATGTCAGAGCTTAAGGCAAAAAAGTTCAGGGGTGAACCTGACAAAAAGGGCCAAGTTCAACAGTGGGTGATATATTAGCAGCCCTTTTAGAGCTGATGAGTCTGGAGGTGGTATCAGAAATGTCATTGCCCCAAAGCCCACCATAGTCAGTGGTTCAAATCGAGTTTTAAATTTAGTACGATAAAATACGGCCAATTCTCCTCCTTTTTTTTTTGTCTATCTAGTCTAAAGACTGCAAAACCGGGAGGTGTGGCAGCAACAATATCAGGACCGGAACTGTCGTCCGCCCATGTTTCTGTGACAAAGCCGATATCAGCATTCTCCGTTTGGACAAGATCTTGGAACTCTAGCTGATGTTTCACTAATGATCTTGAGTTTAGTAATATGCACTGAATGTTGCAACTTTTTTGGGCAGTCTTATTCTTTAGGGTGGGCCCTGATGACACAACCGGAGCAGAATGATTCCTAGGAGAGTGCCTGGGTTGCTCGTTGTGCTTTACCTGATTTGAGTGGGGTGACTTGATGGCGTTATTAGTGCATCTTAGTGCTAATAGCGCTTCACAGGAGTACTTAATGTTTGCATGCTTCCGGGTAGAAGGACCAGGGGTCTCGGCACTGGGCGTGGTCCAGGCGCAGTCGGGCTTGCCTTTGGCGCGCCTTCGGAGTGCCCGCTGCGCGCATCCGCTGCACGCCAGCGCCATAGCCTCTTTTGTAGCAGTGCTAATCTTGACCGTCCCTTTTCCAAGATGGCAGGCGCAGCGTGGCCCAACGGAAGTGAGTCACCGGGATCCCTCCACTCAATCAGCCCACTAATGGCTGCGGTGGATCAGGGAGATCTCGACCAAAAGGAAAAATGTACAGTCTTTCCCCCTTCTCCTTAAAGAAAGCGGCTGCTACAGATTTCAGGTTAGTACAAAGTACGCTTTAAATACGCTTAAAGCGCAAAAGTGCGCAATCACATAGTTATGTTTATTTTGTCAAAAACTGGGCTCTAGTTAAGAGATGAGGCCTCCAGTAAATATGCCCGCCAGGTGACAAACCCGGAGCAGTGAAAGACTGCAAGAGGTATGAATCTCCACTCAGTGGTGGGGACGGCAGGAAGGACAAACTATCCTCTCAAGCAGCGCGCTGTTTGCGCAATGTTCAGACTGCGACGCTTTCCACTTTGAAGAAGGGGTCCTCTGGAGATGTGTAAAGGGCAGAGTCTGCGTCCAGGCTGGGGTGTTTATTGTCTGGATAGGACTCGAAGGAAGGGAGGAGGGTTGGCACTCTTTTATTGAAATCACCTTGAGGCCATTTATTCGCCACTTACAGGGACTGACTCTGAGGCGCTAGAACTGTTAAATATGCAGCTATTAATGGCATGTTAATCTATCACCCGCCCGGACCCAGATGCGGTGTTGCTGATAAGCTCAGCGCGACCCTTGGATCCTCCATCCTTAAATTCAACTTTACAGCTTTGGGTGATTTTAATTTTCACTTGGAAAAGGAGACTGGCTCGGACTCCACAAAACTGATTGATATTATGAATGGTCTTGGACTATCTTTAATATCTGGACGATCGACGCACGGGCTGGACACATACTAGATGTTTTTTTCTAACAACCCGTTTATTAACATTCCACCCTCTCCCCCCTAACGTGGTCAGACCACTGGGCAGTAAAATGGCAGTTAAAATTTCAGGAGAAAGTACCACATAGGTCTGCAATACATCCAACCCCAGGGAGAAGCGGACACAGAATTCAGCCAGCCGAGTTGGAAGCCATATTTACAACCACACCCGGGCAGCTGGCGCGCAATATAGAGCAAAGTGTAGAAAAGACCACACCCGGGCAGCTGGCGCGCAATATAGAGCAAAGTGTAGAAAAGTTTACCACTAGGGTAGGCTCGGCCCCGGACAATTTGGCCCAGGTTAAATTAAAAACCATTGGAAAAAGTGTTCCCAGCCCTGGTACAAAGAGACTCTTACAACCTCAAGACAAGATTGTTGCAGGCAAGAACAGAAATGGAGGAAAAGTTATGAGTCTGAGGAAAAGGTAAACTATAAACTTTAATTAGCCGAACATAAAAAATGTATTATAGCTTCTAAAACGCTCTATTATTCTTAGCAGATAAAACAAGCATGTGATACTACTAAAACCGGATTTCAAGCCTTAAAAAACACTTGCAGTTCAAGTTAATCTCAACTCAGCAGTGAATAGCCAAGATGTTTGGGACGCTCTTGCGTAGCAAATATTTGTAACAATTTTTCTGCAGACAGGATACGGGTCCAATCAGAGACTCAAGCTACAAACATGGCGACAGGCCAAGCCAAGGTTCCGGCTTTCAAAGCTCCATCTGAAGAGCATTTTAGGAGAATAATCCCCTTGGTTAAATCTGGCGCTGCTCAAAACCCGTATCCACACAAGATAATGCACGATTCCAGCGCAGGTGGCTGAACACCTCTGGCAGATCTTTAACATGATGTTCACTGAAGGAGTCTTCTCCTTGTACTGGGAATCTGCCTCAGTTCTGCCTTTTCTAAAAAAGGCTCATCTCAATGCCTTGGATTTGAACAACTATCGCCCAATCTCCAGGCTTCTTTTACCTCCAAGTTGGTGGAGAAAGTAATGAAAGTACAGCTAGACAAATACATAGATGAGAACTGCTAGCTGGATGACACCTAATTTGAGTTCATGAAAAATCATAGTACTGAATCCGTGCTGGTGGTAGCTACAGAGGAAATTTGAGCAACCTTGGATAGTGGAGGGACTGCGGCTCTGGTTCTGTTGGATCTCTCCACGGCATTTGATACGGTCAACCATGATATCTTGGTTGACCGTGTGCAGAAATTGGGGATAGACGGCTCTGCACTTAATCTTTTAAAATCTTTCCTTGTGAATAGACAACAGAGAGTGGTGCTAGGTAGGTTCACCTCTAAATCTTTTTCCGTGCCTTGCGGGGTCCCGCAGGGCTCTTCATTGAGTCCGATGCTGTTAAAACCTATTTGTCACGCCACTAGCTAAACTTATTAAAGCACCTAGCTTTTCCCTAGCTTCTTACGCAGATGACACACAAATCGTGGTGTCAATGGCAAAAAACTAGAACAATGCAGGTCACACCTTTAGGACTTGTATGAGCGATGTTAGTAAGTGGATGGATAACAATTGCCTGCAGCTAAACTAACCCTGGGCGTAGGACTACGCTACGCTTACGTAGTTTGCGCAACTACGCGCAACGCAAATTGCACGTAGCACAGTGCAAAAACGAGTAGCGTAGCAGGCATTTTTTGCTTGGTCGCGGTCCTCAACGTCAAGTTGGCTACCGCGAGCGAGCAAAATGACATCCCGGTGAGACTTTTTCCTCGTTCGCGATCAGCAACATCAAGTTGCCGATCGCGAGCGTGGAAAATAAACATCCCGGCGAGATTCTCACAGTGCGGACAAGAATCCGGCACTGTGCAATCAGTGCGAACAGCATTTTCCCTACCGCACTACGCAGCTCGCGTAGCTACGTGTTGCTCGCGTAGTGCACTTCGCGTAGCTAAGCATTGCGCTACTACACAAACTACGCCCAGGGTTACGCTAAACACAACAAAAACTGAGTTTACTCTTTTCGAGCCTAGGTCCCTTTCGGTTTAAGGATAAGCTCAGATGGTACATCCAAGGCAGGACATTATGGTCAGGGTCAAGCTAGGAATCTTGCAGTCCCTTCCTTTAGAACAACAACCTGGGGTGGGAATAGCTTTTTTAGGACTCTATCCCTTCTTTGGAACAGCCTACCCCTGAAGCTCAAATCTGCTCCCTTGCTATCAATTTTCAGACAATCTTTGAAAACCTGGCATTTTGTTCAATAATAGCAGCTGTGTTTTTCCCTTGAAGTATCAAGGACCTCACAAGGACCCCAACATATGTAGCCTTATCAGTCTCTTTAGTGCTAAGACTCCCCAGGGAAGGAGTTTGCTCTTTATAAATTTCTCCTTCATTCATTCATTCAATCCTACGGGTATGCATGGATACAATCCACTCATATAGTAAAGGCCCAGGTCTTAGTTTTGGTCCAGCTCCTTTAACATTTATAAGGTATTTAAATGTTTACATGAAACTGGCAAGGAGTGTTTGTTAGTGGTGGTCAGTGGTAGTCCTGCCACCTGGGAGACAGATGGTTGCGTTGGTGATCCAGTGCAGACTCTTGGGGTGCTGCCTAATGAAAGATCAACGTCACCCAGAGAGCACCTGAAATGTATTGTTCATTGAAACAAACTTGGTCTTCAGGATGCTGCCCTGATACATAGAGAACTAGCAGCTTCATTACTCACTGCTCTACTACAGAGACGAACCCGTTGTAGTGTAGCACTCAATGGTGGATTCTGGCACCTTTTGAAACCAATCCCAGAAAGGGAGGAGAGAGACTGCTTTTAACTGCTTTCCCCTCTAAGGTGTGAGACATGAACTTACTCTCTTCCAATCACAACAAAAGACCAAGCGTGCTTAGTTATTGCCTATGTAGGTGAGAGTTTGTGGAGTTTGACCAAGAATGGCACTTTTACAACCAGGCCATTAGTTCAAACTTGGTAGTTTGACTGCGACCACCTTCTGTTTCTAAATGGATTTAAAACTTTGCAAATAATTTATATGTCTAGCAGGACTATCAATATGCCTAAAAATATTTTTTTAAAGAAATCAACACATCCAATAAACCTTTTCGTTTCTTTCTGCTCTCCGTTTATAATAAAAGTGACCACCTTTTAATTGCCACGAGGTCCTTGTAAATGGCCACGTGAGAGGACTGCTCTTGAGGTGTCAACTACACCATGCTGCTCTCAATGAGTCGAGCAGGTACAGACGCAAGGCCACAACAGGAAATGGGGAAATGCTACAGAAAAAATGTATTTCATGGCTAGCTGTGTTAACTGGGTGATGTAAAGCTGGGGGAGGTTTCTGCACGGTAATGCTGGTTTTGTCCATGGTTTGCAATGATGAGGTACAAAAAAAAAAACTGTATACGAGGAGATACGGGAAATGACATTAATGTATTTGGCTTTACTGTGGACTCCAAAATTATGAGATAGTTTTCCAAGGCGTTTGGTTACTGATGCCAAAGAAGTAGTGTACACTACACATTACTTTAGTAGGCGCAAGCCTTAGATACTATGGTGTAGTGGAAGAGCGGTGTATGTGAAAGGAAGCTCAGAAAGAGAGAAAGGAGAACAGATCACAGATTGCAATATAATATCTACTATGCACAAGTAAAGTAGTAGCCCCTGTGTGCAATGCAACTTCTCAAAGAGGTGAAAGGAGGAGCGATGGGGTCCACGGGGGGAATGCTGGGAAGAGAAAGCTGACCTCAGACTGTGATTGGCTTGCGTAGACGATGATCCTGTTTGGAGCAGTACTTCGTTCTGACACGTTCATTTTTACATGTTCTTTAATCGAAATAGACTCACTGCCAGAAATTTGGCCCCTCGCCTAAATGATTGTAAAAAGGGAATCTTGTGCAACTGCCATCAACATCTCTTTGTATTTTCTTTAACCCCTTCGCTACCAGGCCTTTTCCCCTCCTGTGCTACGCCCTTTTTTGGCTATTTGGGGTAGTGCGCGCTGAGGCCCCTGTAACTTTTTGACCACATAAGGTATCCACGCCACATTTGCGTCCTTTTCTTCCAACATCATGGGGATTCTGAAGGTACTCAGGGTTTGTGGATTCCCCTGGAGGGGTCACAGAAATGAGTCAAAATACAGCAACATTTTGTTTTTTTGGGGGAAAATGGGAAAAATGGGCTGCAAATGAAAGCTTATGAGTTTTTCCCTGCAAGTGTTATCAAAAAAAGGTTTGTGGGTCTGAAATCAACATTTTCCCAGCTTTTAGGGGATACTGGACTTTTGTCAGAAACCCAAAATTTTTTACACAGTTTGGGCATTTTTCTGGGACATAGCCTATTTTTGCTATTTTTTGTGCTTTCGACCTCCTTCCAGTTAATGGTAGAAATGGGTACAAAAGCAATAATGGATCCTGGAAAGCTATACATTTTGGAGAAGTAGACAAAATTCTGAATTCAGCAAGGGGTCATTTGTGTAGATCCATCAAGGTTTTTTTAATAGAAACTAAAAGTTAAATATAGGATAAATTGAAAATTTCTTGAATAAAAAAGACTTTTGTGTCAACGTTTTAACCTGTAACTTCTTTTAATTATGACAACTCTTTGAAAGCAATATACCGTTACATCCGCTGGATATTACTGGTTGTGGGGATATATAGGACTTGTAGGTACACCAAGAACCCGACGAACCCAGATCCAAAAACTGAGCAGCAACTTGCAATGGTTTTTTATTATGTACCGGGTATATAGTAATTATTCTGTAAAAATGTGTACATGGAAAAATCGGTATGAAAGACCCCTATGTATTTCTGAAATGGGAACAAAATATATAGTTTAGAAACAGTAGATATTTGCACATTTACGAAATTGGGAATACTCATACTAGCATGAGAATTATCAGTCATTTTTTAGAATGACTTCTTTTTTACACAATGTCTTTCATTTGGAAGGCAGAAATGCATCGAAAGTCAATAGGTAATAACAGTTCCTTTACAAATCTGAATTACTCTAAGTCTCCCGATAAAAATGGTACCTCACTTGTAGGGGTAGGCATAGTGCTCACGACAGGAAATGGCTCAAAACCCAACGTGAACACACCACATTTTCACAATGCAAAATTACCCTTTTTTAGCAAAGTGCCTAGCTGTAATTTTTTAACCCTAGCTCTGCCGGCACCTAGGGAAACCTAGCAAACCTATACATTTTTGAAAACTAGACACCCAGGGGAATCCAGGATGGGGTGACTTGACTGCCTCCCACCAGGTTCTGTTACCCAGAATCCCTTGCAAACCTAAACAATTGCCAAAAAAACACTTTCCCCACATTTATCTGGTGGAAAGTTCTGGAATTTGCGTGGATCCACAAATTTCCACCCACCCCCCTGTTCCCCAAAGTCTTCCGAGAAAAATGGTACCTCACTTGTGTGGGTCGGCCTAGTGCCCGCGACAGGAAACGGAGCAAAACGCAAAGTGGACACACTTCAATTTCGCTGTGAAAAATGACCCTTTTTTGGCAAAGTGCCTAGCTGTAGTTTTTGAACAATAGCTCTGCTGGCACCTAGGGAAACCTAGCAATCCTATACATTTTTGAAAACTAGACACCCAGGGAAATCCATGATGGGGTGACTTGACTGCCTCCCACCAGGTTCTGTTACCCAGAATCCCTTGCAAACCTAAAAAATTGCCAAAAAAACGCATTTTCCCTACATTTCTCTGGTGGAAAGTTCTGGAATCTGCATGGATCCACAAATGTCCACCCACCCCACGTTCCCCAAAGTCTTCCGAGAAAAATGGTACCTCACTTGTGTGGGTCAGCCTAGTGCCCGCGACAGGAAACGGCGCAAAACGTAACATGGACACACCTCAATTTTGTATCGAAAAATGACCCTTTTTTGGCAAAGTGCCCAGCTGTAGTTTTTGAACCATAGCTCTGCTGGCACCTAGGGAAACCTATCAAACCTATACATTTTTGAAAACTAGACACCCAGGGGAATCCAGGATGGGGTGACTTGACTGCCTCCCACCAGGTTCTGTTACCCAGAATCCCTTGCAAACCTAAAAAATTGCCAAAAAAAACACATTTTCCCCACATTTCTCTGGTGGAAAGCTCTGGAATCTGCATGAATCCACAAATTTCCACCCACCCCACGTTCCCCAAAGTCTTCCGAGAATAATGGTACCTCACTTCTGTGGGTCGGCCTAGTGCCCGCGACAGAAAACGGCGCAAAACATAATGTGGACACACCTCAATTTCACAGCGATGCCACAACTTTCCCACACCAAAATTTGTGACAAAGGTGATTTTTTCTGGTAGATTTGAGGTTTGCAGGGCATTCTGGGTAAGGAAACGTTGGGGGATCCACGCAATCCATACCTCCCTGGAATCCCCCAGGTGTCAGTTTTCAGAAATGTGTGGGTTTGGTAGGTTTCCCTAGGTGGCCGCCGAACACCAGGCCAAAAACCCAAGTGACCCCCCTTGCAAAACCAGGTCGTTTTGAGATAGGCAATTTTCATGTCGCCTCACTACGTTGTGGGCCCATGCCTGTCGTGGGCCTCCCACACGAGTGAGTCACCGTTTTTATCGGGAGACCCGGGGGAACGCTGGGTGGTAGGAAATTTGTGTCAGCCCGGTGATGCCACAACTTTCCCACACAAAAATTTGTGAAAAATGTGATTTTTACAGCTAAATTTGAGGTTTGTAGGGCATTCTGGGTAAGGAAACGTTGGAGGATCCACGGAAGCCATACCTCCCTGGAATCCCCCGGGTGTCTAGTTTTAAAAAATGTACAGGTTTGCTAGGTTTGCCTACGTGCCAACTGCGCTAGGGCCCAAAATCCACAGGTATGCACATTGCTAAAAAGAAAAACGGAGCCCAGTGGGCTTTCTGCCGCCCTGGGGGGGGAATCGGGGAAGGGGGTTTCATCCCGATATGCCCCTAAAGGGGCAGAAAAACTGTGGCTATTTTTTGTGGGGGTGGGGCATTGGTATGACCATTTTGGGCAGCCCCCACGCATAAGAAAAGCCTGCATACTCGCTGGCGCCTAGTGGGCTTTCTGCCCCCCCAGGGGGCAGATAAGGGGCCGCTGCCGCCAACTACCCTCCCAGGGGGGCGGAAAGACTGGAGTTTCTCTGGGGGTGGGGTGGGGGTATTGTCATGCCCATTTCGGGCAGCCTCCACCCTAAATACAATCCATCACCCTAAAGAAAATTGCGCTAAAAAAATCCCTGGCGTCAAGTGGGCTTTCCGCCCCCCCGTGGGGGCAGATTAGGGGCCAATGCCCATCTGCCCCCCAGGGGGGCAGAAAGGCTGTAGTAATTGGGGGGTGGGGTGGGGGCATGGGCCTGCCCGTTTTGGGCAGCCCCCACCTCTATTTTTTTTTATTCCCTGGTGTCTAGTGGGCTTTTTGCCCCCCCGGGGGGGCAGATTGGGGGCCGATCCCCCATCTGCCTTCCAGGGGGGGCAGAAAGGCTGTAATGGTGGTGGGTGGGCGGGGGCATTGGCGTGCCCATTGCGGGCAGCCCCCACCCTAAAAAAAACTAAAAACGAATCCCTGGTATTTAGTGGGCTTTCTGCCCCCCCGAAGGGGCAGATTAGGGGCCAATGCCCCATCTGCCCCCTGGGGGGCAGAAAGACTGTAGTAATTGGGGGGGGCATAGGCCTGCCCGTCTTGGGCAGCCCCCACCCCTATTTTTTTTTTAATTCCCTGGTGTCTAGTGGGCTATTTACCCCCCCGAGGGGGCAGATTGGGGGCAAAAAGACTAAATGGTGCCAACGTCAGTTGGGGGGAGCAAAGGCCCTTGCCCAAGGGGCCGCTCCCCTCTCCCTGTTGTCTAGTGGGTGGATCCCTGCTTGGGGATCGCCCTCCTGTGGCGATCCCAAAGCAGGGATCCACTGGGGAGGGGTACCATTGGGAAGGGGAAAGGGGAGATTCTCCCCTTTCCAACAATACCTCTCCCGTCTTTCTACGTGCTCAGGGGGCTGAGATAGCCCCCTGAGCACGTAGAAAGTGAAACTAAAATGAGCCTCTTGGCTCATTTCAGTTTCACTTTCACTGTAATGACGTCAGCGCGACGTGCGCGCCGATTGTCATTACAGTGAAAGGGAGGGGGGCCTCGGGAGCTGGGGAAGCTCTTCCCCAGCTCCCGAGGCTATTTTCACTAAAAGGGAATCCCTCTGGTGCCCGCACCAGAGGGATTCCCCAGGGAATGCCTCATGACGAGCTGGACTCGTCATGGGCACAGCGCGACTGTGCTCCATGACGAGTCCAGCCAGTCATGGGCACACAAGGGGTTAATATTTCTTGACTGCCAAAAGGTTTACAGAAATCGTGCTTAATGCCTCGTCATCGTGCACATCAGGGAGAAAGTGGTAAAATGGTGTCCACCTCAAAATACCTGCAGACATGTGACTGCTTGCTGGCTGCTGAAACCTGCTGCTTGACAAGGAGGCTGGCTGTACCAACAGCTCTATACCCCACAGGCCCGAAATACAAAAAAACAGCCCTGAAATGCAAAATCCACCGATTTGACAGGCTTGTCTACATAGTTTTACTGCCTTCTAGCTCTCAGCAGGAAGGTGAGGGATGCAATTAGCTTGAAAGAGACGCAATTAGGCAGATCAGCACGTAAAACTGCGATGGCCGGGACCCAACGCCGGCGCTCAACGGGGCATGGATAAGTGATGAAGCGGGAGACAGCAGTAAGACGCACTGATGCTAGAAGGGCTGAACAGATGTGGGATGCTGAGCTAGAATCATGGAAGGAGCATCCCTTGCAGCCCCCCTTCTCTTTAACCCAACCAGAGGCAGATCCCAATCGATCAATGTGCTTAGCTTCTGGTTTGCTCTTTAACTCACACTCATCTAGTACAAACAGTGCAGTGACCGTCTCTATAACAGAAGACCCTTTTTGGGGTCTGTTCCCTGTAACCAATCTATGCCTTATAGCTCTAGGGCGTTAAGTCCATCTCGTTGAAACAGGAGGTAACTGGACCATTGCTCTCCTCCCATTCATCTAGTGCAACCAGTGTGGTGACCGTCTCTGCAGGAGATGACCCTTTTTGGGGTCTGTTCCCTGAAACAAATCTATGCCTTATAGCTCTAGGGCGTTAGGTTCATCTCGTTGAATCAGGAGGTAACTGGACCACTGTTCTTCTCCCATTCATCTAGTACAACCAGTGCGGTGACTGTCTCTATAACAGAAGACCCTTTTTGGGGTCTGTTCCCTGTAACCAATCTATGCCTTAGAGCTCTAGGGCGTTAAGTCCATCTCGTTGAAACAGGAGGTAACTGGACCATTGCTTTCCTCCCATTCATCTAGTGCAACCAGTGTGGTGACCGTCTCTGCAGGAGATGACCCTTTTTGGGGTCTGTTCCCTGAAACAAATCTATGCCTTATAGCTCTAGGGCGTTAGGTTAATCTCGTTGAATCAGGAGGTAACTGGACCACTGTTCTTCTCCCATTCATCTAGTACAACCAGTGTGGTGACTGTCTCTATAACAGAAGACCCTTTTTGGGGTCTGTTCCCTGTAACCAATCTATGCCTTATAGCTCTAGGGCGTTAAGTCCATCTCGTTGAAACAGGAGGTAACTGGACCATTGCTCTCCTCCCATTCATCTAGTGCAACCAGTGTGGTGACCGTCTCTGCAGGAGATGACCCTTTTTGGGGTCTGTTCCCTGAAACAAATCTATGCCTTATAGCTCTAGGGCGTTAGGTTCATCTCGTTGAATCAGGAGGTAACTGGACCACTGTTCTTCTCCCATTCATCTAGTACAACCAGTGTGGTGACTGTCTCTATAACAGAAGACCCTTTTTGGGGTCTGTTCCCTGTAACCAATCTATGCCTTATAGCTCTAGGGCGTTAAGTCCATCTCGTTGAAACAGGAGGTAACCGGACCATTGCTCTCCTCCCATTCATCTAGTGCAACCAGTGTGGTGACCGTCTCTGCAGGAGATGACCCTTTTTGGGGTCTGTTCCCTGAAACAAATCTATGCCTTATAGCTCTAGGGCGTTAACATAACATAACATAAGATGTGTATTTGCAAAGCACACGTTCACCCATAGGTCTCTTGGTGCTGAATAACAGATGTTCATTGTTACCCAACTCAATGTTACTCATTTCATCGACCTCAGATGGATGAAAAACTGAGTGGACCCGCCGGGATTTGAACCTGTGACCATGTACGCATGTACGCATTAGTCCACTGAGCCACCAGATCCAAGTTAAGTCCATCTCGTTGAAACAGGAGGTAACTGGACCATTGTTCTTCTCCCATTGTTATGTTACAATTACTTCTATAGCGCGCAACTCAACCGGGGGCATCTCGGCGCTTGCCTAGCGTAAAAAATCTGAGAGCAGAAAATCAGACCAACAGCAAGATTAAAACAGATAAGCTTTTAGTTGTTTCCTGAAGGTACTATATATGGAAATTTCACGCAGAGCCATAGGTAATTTATTTCAGTATCTTGGGGCAAGATATGAGTAAGCTTTACCCCCTGTGCGACTAAGACGTATACGAGGTACCTGTCAAAGGGCTAGTGTACTGGATCTATGAATTCGGCAAGGCACATGTTTTACGAATTTCTTTAGCAGATAGCAAGGGCCTTTGCCTTTGAAGGCATTGTAGGTGAGACAGCAAATTATGAAGAATGATCTCTTCCTCACGGGTAGCCAGTGTAACTCTCTCAGCAAGGGGCCGGATGGAGAGCCTGCTGGGCGATTCAGGATCATTCTGGCCGCAGTGTTCTGGATCACCTGTAATTTAGCAAGCAGGGTCTCTCCCACTTCGGCCATCAGAGTGTTACCATAGTCTAATCTGCTAATCACCATAGCTTGAAGCAGAGTTCTACGATCATTAGTGGGCAGATAAGGAAGAATCTTGCGCAGTAGACGCAGGCTATAATAACAAGAACTGGTAGTGGCAGCAATATGGTCTTTCATTGTTAATGTCTGATCCAGTTTTAGACCTAGGTTTTTTTACACATTGTTTAGGAACAGGAGCTGCTCCAAGCTGTAGGGGCCACTATTCATCTGACCAGATGGCTGAGGCTTTCCCCATTAACATGAGCTCAGTTTTTCCAGGGTTCAGCTGAAGGCAGTTTTCTCTGCTTCTAGATTGGGGCCGATAGTAAACATAAGCTGAGTATCGTCAGCATATGAAATTATTTCAAAGCCTAGCTGCTCTACGATTTTTGCCAGAGGGGCCGTATATATGTTAAATAATGTCGGGCTTAGACAGGAGCCCTGAGGTACGCCCTTATCCAGATGCATTTTTTCTGACAGGTATGGCCCTAACATAATAGTTTGTAGTCTGTCCGACATGAAGTGCTGCAGCCATTTTAAGGCTGTACCTTGAATGCCACATGAGTATAATCTCTCCACGAGCTTTGAGTGTGGGATGGTATCAAACGCAGCGGAGAGATCTAATAGGATCAGTACTACTGATCCTCCCGCGTCCATTACCTGCCTAAGGGAGTCAGTCACGGCCAGAATGGCGGTCTCAGTACTGAAACCCGGTCGAAAACCTGATTGCAAGGGATCCAGAAATTTATTGGATTCAATGTATAGAATTAGCTGCCTATTTATTATACTTTCCAATTACTTACCAAGTAAGGGTAGCTAGGAAATAGGACGGTAATTACTAAGTACTTGAGGATCAGCTGTGGGTTTTTTCAATATTGGTCGTACAAACGCTTCCTTCCATGTTGTGGGAATGATACCTGTTTGTATCGAGCGATTAAAAATATTTTGAATTGCTGGGGCACAGCGAGTGGCTAGGAGAGCCATTGTCTTTGGGAGACAGAGATCTTGAGGCGAGCCAGATTTAGCGATGGACAGCAAGTTAGAAACCTCCTCTAGTGTGACTGTTTCAAAGCAGTCTAGGGTACTGCATGACACCTCTCCTGATTCTCCTAGTCTAGTGAAGGAATCAAGGTTCTGAGAAGCGGTAGATGGAAAATTTGCATAGATGTTAGAGATCTTTTCTTGAAAATAGATTGCTAATGAATTGCAGAACTCTTGGGATTCCACTGTGGATTGTCTACAGACTTGTGGGGGGACACCATTCCTTACCATATTAAAAAGGGCTTTTGAGGAGTTGCTGGAGTGTTCTATTTGGTTCATGATAAACAAATGTCTGGCTGTTTTTATATTCTGATGATAGCTGGACAGAGCCTGTTTGTACTGTAATCTGTTTTGAGGGTCCTTACTAGATTGCCAGAGTCTCTCCAAAATCTTACATTTGGATTTTTCAGTCTTTAGCTCAGATGTATACCAGGGTGCTGACGGCTGCCGCTGAAGAGAGCTATAGTTTTTTTGTGGAATTACTATGTCCAATGCTGTCACAAAGGCAGAGTTAAAACCTTCCAACATCTTGGATACTTCCATGTCACTCTCTGGTGGTTTCGGATGGAAAGCCTTGATAAAAGCTTCCAAAGACAGGTCACGCCATGGTCTACGCACCTCTGTTTTCCGTCCTGCGTTAGTTTCTAAGCTCGTCAAGCATGGCGATTGAATAGAAAACATAATCATGGAATGGTCTGTCCATGTAAGAGGGTCCGGAGGGTTACAGGTCAGATGATCTATGTTAGAGAAAATTAAATCAAGCGAGATGCCAGCCAGATATATTGGGCCTTTAACTCTTTGAGTAAGTCCAATTAAGTCTAGGATAGAACAAAGTTTATTGACTTCAGGGTTGGTGTGATCTTCACCATGAAAGTTAAAATCACATAACAAAAGGAATTTATTAAAAGCGAGCAGATGCATGGCTATTTGTTCTATCAATTGGTCAGTGAAAATGGCTGTAGATCCTGGGGGCCGATAGATCAGTGCTCCGTTCCAGCTGTCCGTAGGTGATATATTGATCTTAAAGATTCCCAGTTCTATGCTGTCATTACTTAAGGTGTAAATCCAGTTCACATTAATGCAATGCCACCCCCCGTTTTCCCTTCCCTATCCAGATGTATACATTTATAGCTGTCTGGAGCTAGATTTATCAGTGGATGGTTAGTAGGATTAAGCCAAGATTTCTGTAAGAAAACAGATTTCTGGTGAGTGTGAGTGTGAGGTGATCAGATCCCATATTTCAAAGGGATGCTTTGCTAGAGATCTTACGTTGCATAATACACTATTTAAACTGACTATATCTCGATCCATACTCCTCCTTGGGTTCGATGAACTAACCATTGTCAGATCTCTTTGAAATAGACAGTGCCTGCACACTACTAGACCCTCTAGCACATTTGGGAACTTCCAAGGACAGCACATGTGAGCTAAGCACTTGGCTTGTATGTGTGTTCTAATCATAAACAAGGATTTAGCAGTATTTTATACGGCTCGGATTTAGGGTATTTACCTCAACTAGTGCAACCAGTGTGGTGACCGTCTCTATAACAGAAGACCCTTTTTGGGGTCTGTTCCCTGAAACAAATCTATGCCTTATAGCTCTAGGGCAATGTTAGAAATGGGGGTCTCTAGTTGGCAATTGTACACACCTTTGTCCAAATAGGGACCCTTGCTTCTAGTCAGGGAAAAGGGGATACACTCCTGAATAACCCCTGCTCACCCTCTTGGTAGCTTGGCACGAGCAGACAGGCTTATCTCAGAGGCAGTGTTTAAAGCATTTGTGAACACATACATTAATACAGTGAAAACACTACAAATGGACACCACACCAGTTTAGAAAAATAAGTAATCTTTACTAGACTTAACACAAGACCAAATGACAAAAATCCACAATACTGTAATAAAAATATGGCTTTAAAATGGAAGAAATTGCTTAGTTCAATGTAGATGGTAAATGCGATACTTTACTCTCAAAGTACCTTGGATGCGTCACGCAATACAAACACAAGGGTCGCAGGGAAGGTGATGCGTTAGTTCCTTGCTTCGGGGGAGGTGATGCGTCGGTTCCTTACTGCAGCGCATGGGAGGTGATGCGTCGGTTTCTTACAGGAGAGAAGGTGATGCGTTGGTTTCTTACTGTGATCCGGTGCGATGCGACAAGATGGCGCCTCGATGCGATGTGACGATCCGGTGCAATGTGACTAAATGGCGTCTTTGATGCGATGCGACAACGGGGATGTGATGCGTGCACGCCCGACGGCCGTGTGGCGAAATCGATGATCTTACGAGCCGCGACAGCCCCTGCAACACGCTTCTCTGGTGATGCAACGGTGACCTCTGTGGCGGCGGAAAGCTTCTCCGGCTAGCTCAGTTCACGGCCTTGGAGATCTTCTTCAAGATGACAAAGCAAACAGCAAAGTACTTTTCTTCTTTCCTTGGCAACAAATAACCACTGCAGGCCAACCCCAGACAGCAAACAGCACAGGGGCACTAATCCTCCTTCAGCTTCTCTGGTTTCTTCTCCTTGGCAAATCCTTGGTCTCTAAAGGCAGAGTGTGTCTGTACCTAGTCCAAACCAGTTCTGGGTGCATTCTGCCAGTGCACAACTTCTTCCTTTGTCAGTGTGGGCCAGGTTCATCAGACGCACCACAGGAGGTGAAGCCAGCATTGTGGAAGGCAGCACAGCCCTATTCAAGCCCAGGTGCTACTCCTTCCACCACTCCCAATGCAGTTAGGTCTATTAAGCCTAGTGCTGACTCACCCTGTCTCCTGGAGCCACCCCAGCCCCTGTCACTCACAAACCAGACATGCAATATACAATTTAGCAGACGCAGGCTGGATGGTCACGCAAGAAAATACCTACTTTCTAAACGTGGTATTTTCAAACACAGAATGTTAAAACCAACTTCACTAAAATATGTATTTTATCATTCTGAGTTTAGGCACACTAAATTTGTTTTTCTACCATGTTCCCTGGGTCAGTTAGGATTATAAGATGTTATATTCAAACTGCCAATTCTGGCCTATGGGAACAGGTAGCCTTGCAATAGTGAAAAACAAAATTGGCTGCATTCACTATCAGGACATGCCACACCCATCAGGGCATGTCCTACCTTTCATATACAATGTAACCTGCCCTAGGGCCTACCTTAGGGGTGGCTAACATGTAGAAAAGGGAAGATTTAGGGCCTGGTAAGTGGGTGCACTTTCCAAGTCAACATGGTAGTACCAGACTGCACACAGCCTCTGCAATGGCAGGCCTGAGCCACATTTTACAAGCTGCTTCTGTGGGTGGCACAATCAGTGCTGCAAGCCCACCAGCAGCATTTGATTTACAGGCCCTGGGCACACATGGTGCACTGTACTAGGGTCTGACAAGTAAATCAAATAAGCAATCATGGAATCACTAATCCATTACATTATTTTACAATAGGGAGCACTTGCACTTTGGCACTGAACAGCAGTGGCAAAGTGCCCAAAGCATCTAGACCAACAAAAATAGACGAGGCAACAGCAAAAAGTGGAAGGGAGACTCACTCCAATGGTGCCAAGTCTAACAGGCGTTAAGTCCATCTCGTTGAAACAGGAGGTAACTGGACCATTATATTCCTCCCATTCATCTAGTGCAACCAGTGTGGTGACAGTCTATATAATAGATTACGCTTTTTGGGGTCTGTTCCCTAAAACCAATCTATGCCTTAAAGCTCTATGGCATTAAGTCCATCTCGTTGAAACAGGAGGAAACTGGACCATTGCTCTTCTCCCATTCATCTAGTGCAACCAGTGTGGTGACCGTCTCTGCAGGAGATGACCCTCTTTGGGGTCTGTTCCCTGAATCCAATCTATGCCTTATAGCTCTAGGGCGTTAAGTCTGTCTCGTTGAAACAGGACATAACTGGAAAATTGCTAAATACGCCATTTTGATTCAGTACTTTACGCAAACAACTTTTCAATATCTAATAAGTGTTTTCAATCAAATCTGATGGTACAAACGGTGGCCCATTAGTCAACAGACGTAACCGCTGAACCCTTTCATGCTGCTCCTTATTAAGGAGAAGATGCTGTATCACCACCGATCTTCATTCTCAAAGACCTCTGATGGTGCATAGTACCATGTTGCTACCCTGCATAGGGATTGTACACTAAGAACCTTCAGATGCAGCTCGCGAGCTTCGAAAGGTTTCCGCCGGAGGTTGTTGTTCCCTATTGGGCTCCTGCTCCCCGATAGGCCCATGGCTGCCCCCTTTGCTTTGCAGTAGGTGTGTTTTGTTTCTTGACTTACCTTATCTGGTCGTTTCATTTTACCTCTTACATGTGAAGTAACATGGAATGTGTTAAAATCATCTGGTCTGTTTTTAGCACCTGCCCAGGCACAGATGAAATTCTATTTATAATTTTGTCTGCCCAGGAATTACCCCCTGACTGTAACCTGGACAGCTCGGCTCTTGGGCGGTAAATATTCCATCATCAGGTCCTTGTGCGTTGATACCACTTTACTGAACTACAAGCGTAAGCTGAGGTCATAATGGTGAGATTCAGAAAGCAAAACAGCAAGACAATTTAAAGCAATGGCTTCGGTTCCTTATAGGCTGAGTGAAATCCATTAGAAAATAAAAATAAATAGAAGGAAGGCTAGATCTGGAGATCTTACGAGGTGTTCGTGTTTGAAAATACAGAGAAATGAGCAGCCGTCCTTCCTGGCCCTGTATGCATAAGTGTTAAGTGGAGAGACCAAGAAAAGAGAAACGCAACATTCCACACACTGGCATTAAAAGTGGATCATGGCCTCCCCTACAAGTGGCTTGAGTGAATGAAACTGAATAACATTTGCTTTATAGATAGAAAGTTAGACAAGTGTGTTTGAAGCGCACCCATTGAACATTCAACTGCAGCCTGGCGGGGAGTCAGGCACATGCTGTGGGGTCGTTCTTTTGTAAGGCCTGCAGCTGTGATCCTCAGGTCTCTCTTTTTTATGCGCTTTTGATGCTAGTGTGAAGCTGAATTGTAGCTCATGACATTTTTTTGTGAACATGGATTTCTCGTGTGTAGAGTGATGAAAGTTAAGTGCCTCAGTATCAGTAATATGAAACACAAACTGGGGGGAAATGAGGGGGAAAAAGAGGACTGGAACTTTTACAGAAAAGAAGGGGAGACAGTCAAGGAAAAGTGAATGGAGTATTTATCTTCCTTGGCAACATCTATTTTTTTATTTCTTCTCTACGGAATATTTTGTTTGATTACATTTCACAGACTATAATGTTACGAGGGTTGAAGAAACTCTACACCTCGCGATACTGATTTTAGATCCCTAAGGTTTCATTTAAATATATTAGGTGTTATTTTAAATAATTGATCCCAAGTTAAAAGTAGCAAGTCAGTCTTTTGGCCTTTTTCCCTTTTCCCCCATTGTCTTTAATGTGAAAATATGGCATTTTGGCCTCTGGAGCACCTAAAGTCTGCTGGCCAGATCTTCATTAGTTGTATTCTCTAATTGTTAGAAAAATGCATAGGGTCAGAGATTTCACTGAGGTCCTACTGGGGAGATTCCAAATGACGAATGTATGATGATACAATGCAAATATTTACAACGCGTGCCTTACAACACAGTTTTTACATCGCAACATCCATTACAATGCATGATTTTACATCGCATGCCATAACAACGCATTTTTAGAAACTACATTTACAACGCATTCCATTGCAATGCATACCATTACAAGCATATTACTTTTAGGGCAACAGTAGGGTAAGTGTTGGATAGTGTAGGGGTAAAAATTACTAATCCCACTCCAGTGAGTGCAACAGTAGGGTAAGTGTTGGATAGTGTTGGGGTAAAAATTACTATTCCCCATTACTTACCTTATATTGCGTTGTAATGGCATGCGTTGTAGTTACATGCATTGTAATGACATGCGTTGTAGTGACATGCAAAGTAATGGCTGCATTGTAATGGTATGCGATGTAAAGGATGTTGCGTTGTAATGACTGCGTTGTAAAGGTAGTGCGATGTAATGACTGTATTGTAAAGGTTGTTTCCCCAAAGTGACACAGGTCACTCCTCTCTGGTCAATGTTGAGTCTATCCTACATATATGAAGGTAGTCCTAGATAGAGGACATTGGGGTAATCTTGGTACGAAGAAATCAGAACCATTATTTTTCGAGGCTAGATGGACAAGTAAGGAAGGATTTTCTGGATGGCTCATAACATCACAAAGCATTTGGAAGCTACTGAGGTGCTGTGAGCAGTAAACGACAGATCATAGTTAAAGAGCACCACCAGATTTCCAGCACAGGAGGTGGGAGAAGGTAAATATCCAACTGCTTCCAGTAACCGTTTGGAGCCGCACTTATAATTATCAGGGCCAAAAAGAGACTCTTGTTTTTTTCCGCATAGTGTTTTGGGAAACTTGAATTCATCCATTCCCAAATGTCCAACATGCAAGCAGAGAAACGGTTCTGAGCTGCCTTCAGATTCTCAGAGATGAAAACTATAATCTCGGTGTTGTTAGAATATATCATGCAGGAAAGGCCATAGGACCTAATCAAAGTTCCCAAAGGAGCCACATATGTGTTAACAAACGTGGGGCTCAGAGAGGACCCTTGAGGCACACCACAGAGGAGAATAAAGCTCTCAGAGATAAAAGGGGTAAAATAAACACAGTTGAATCAGTCAGAGAGAAAGGATTTGATCCAAGCCAATGCCATGTCTGTAATTTCTGTGCCAACACTTTTCTAGGTGCCGAAAGTGGGCAACAGTATCAAAGACTGCAGAGAGGTCAAATCGTTTAGAGATGGTCGAGCTGTCATGAGGCACTAAAGTTCTAAAATCCTTTACTATAACCAGAAGGGGTGTGTCTGTCCTATGAGATGGTCTAAATCTGGACTTGCCTCGCCCAGTAGCTTATTCTTTTCCAGATAGGAGGCTAATTGGTGATTTACATGACTTTAAATTATCTTGGAGATGTAAGGAAGCAGAGAAATGGGCATATAGTTTGTAAGAATGCCATATTTATTAATTCTTTTAGGCTGAGATGCTATAAACGCATGTTTTAAATTATTGTTGAAACATTTTTTATTATTTTCCAAATCAACAATGACCGTTCATTACACCACGGGTCCCCGTGTTCAGTAAGAATATCTTCCCTCCCAACCCCAACTCGTCCCCCCCCGCCCACCCCCATGTCAGTGCGCCTCTGTCCCCTACTTCTCCCCCGATGTGCCCCCCCTTCTAAGGAGATCATTTACAGTTGCTCACCCCTTGTCTGCGTAAGCCAATCATCCCTCTTGTCCAGGCCTCTGATTTATGTCTAGGGACCTCCTTCATTCCCTTCCCATCTCAATCCTCAGTTCCCCTCGCCTCTTGCCGATCCGGAGTGCTCCCTCCGTCTCCCACCTCAGATATCAGCCCCTGGAGCTCCACTACCAACGCTTCCCATGCCCTGGCCGTCGCTAACGCTTTCTCATCGTCCCCTCTCAGAGCCATCTGCACCCGGAGCGTACCCTCCGCCCCCGCCCATCTTACTAGTGCTGCCCTCCACCGCACATAACTAGGCCCCCCCCTGGATTTCCAGTGCAGGGTCAATTCTCTCTTAGCTAATATCAACCCCAGATCATAGAACCTGCTAGTGACCTTCGTGCGGCGGGTGTGGGGAAACCAGAGCAGCAAGCAAGTCCCCATCTCTGGTGTGATAGAGCGGTCTGTCACCTGATTCAGGCAGTCTACTACCTCAGCCCAATAATCGCCCAGCTGCGGACAGGCCCAAAACATGTGTCGAAAATCTGCCCCCTCTCCCCCGCACCGAGGGCATGGAGATTGTGTTCCACCAAAGTATTGCAAAACCTTGGCCGGCGTCATATACGCCCTATGGAGCGTGAAAAACTGAACTAACTGGAACCGTGCGTTCCAAGTTCCCTTCCAGGCCCTCCGCACTAGCGTGGACCACGTGGTCTCTGGTATCGCTTTCCCGAGGTCCGTTTCCCACTTTTCCCGCAGAGCGGCCAGGGGTTGCAAGCCCTCCGTCGACAATCTGCGGTATAAACATGTAATGGCTTTGGTCGTCCCTGCCGCCATCACGACATATTGACAGCCCGCCGCGGTCGGGGGTTCCATCAGCCCCATATTCCAATGCTTCTGGATGCTCACCACCAAAGCCGCATGGAGCAGAAAATCCCCCTGCGGGAGCCCGTAGACGTCCTGCAAGTCCTGGAAGGACAATAACTCACCGTCTCGGAATAGGTCCCCTACCATCTGTACTCCCAGCTCCTCCCAGATCGCTAGTCCCGACCAATCACCCCCATGCGGGAGCGCTGTACACATCCCAAGGGGGATTTCCGGAGCGTACGGGCGGACTATAGCTGCCCGCCTCTGGCACCTATTCCAGCACTGCCGGAAGGTGCGCTCCTCCATGGTCAGCTGGGTCAAATCCAGTCGCTGCTGGAGAACCGTAAAGGCCAGCACATGTCGCGGGATCAACCTGTCCTGTGGGCCCTCCGGGCCTCTATACTCCCGGGCTACCGCCTGCGTGAGCCACTGAAGCTGGCCCGCCAAATAGTACCATTCAAAGTCGGGGGCTGCCAGGCCCCCCTCCGCTCGTGGCCGCCGCAACGTGGCCAGCGCCACCCGCCGTCGTCCCGACCCCCAAATGAAACCCGTCGAAAGTGCCCACAATCGCGCAAAGTACGACGCCGGGTTCCAAACAGGAAGTGTGCGGAAAAAATAAAGAAGGCGTGGCAGCGCCACCATTTTCAGTAACGCCACCCTCCCGGCACATGAGAGCGGGAGTGTACTCCAAAATCCCATACTACCCCGCAGACCCCGAAGCGCTCTACCAACATTCCCCTCCAACAAATCTGCCTGGGTATGGTAAATGTTAACCCCCAGGTAGCGCAGGCAGCTGCCCTCCCAGCGGATACTTCCCGCCGTCCGCGGTGTCCCGCCGCCCTGCGACAATGGAAACAAACACGTCTTACCCCTATTGACCCTCAGTCCGGACAGGCGACCGAACTCCTTCAACAGGGCGACCGCTCCCCTTAACGCGTCAGCCGCGTCCCTCAGAAACAACAGCAGGTCGTCTGCATACAGGGAGATGTAGTGAGCGTCCCCCCTCAGGGAGACTCCGGAATAAGCCCCCCCCTGTCGGGCGTGAGCGGACAGTGGTTCAACAGCCAGCGCGAACAACAAGGGGGATAGGGAACAGCCCTGCCTCGTCCCCCTCCGCACATGGTAGGAGGCCGAGATAGTAGTCCCCGTCTTCACCCGGGCCGTGGCCCCGCTATACAACAAGGCGGTCCAACGTACAAAGTCCTCCCCCAAGCCGAACTCCCGCAGCACTCGATACAAATATGGCCACTCCACGCTATCGAAGGCCTTTTCTAAGTCGACCGACAATGTGCAGGCCTCCGGGTATTCATCCCGGTCCAGTTCCATCACCCGCAGCAACCGTCGGATGGAGGTGGCCGTGCTGCGCCGAGGAATGAAGCCCGCCTGATCCGGGTGGATCAAGGCGGTCATGTGGGTCAAGAGGCGCGACGCCAAAATTCTACTCAGGATTTTGTAGTCCACCGTCAGCATAGAGAGTGGGCGATACGCTGTGCGCGCACCCGCCTCTCCACCGGGTTTCAGCAAGGGTATCACGATCGCCTCCCGAGCAGAGGCGGGCAACTGCCCCAATCCCCATGCCTCGCTATACAGGGCCTGCAGCTGCTGCGCCAACAGATCCGGGTAGGCCGCATAAAACTCGATCGGCAAGCCATCCGCTCCCGGGGTCTTTCGTTGAGCCATATGCCTAATTGCCACTCGGATTTCGCTCAGCGAAATCGCGCCCCCAAGGCCCTTTCCAGCGTCAGGGTCCAGTCGAGGCAGGCGGGCTGCCAACAGAAAGTCAACAAGGCCCTCAGGTTCCCACTCCATAGTACTATCATATAACCCAGCATAATAGCTGGCGAACCGCGTATTAATCCCCACCTGGGAATAGACCGGGACCCCCCCTTCCTCTACCAGTAGTACCAGTAGGAGTATAGGGTCACCGCGCGCCGTCGGGTTCGCCAACCACGCCAGAAGGGATCCCACCTTATCCCTTTCCGCATGCGCTCGCACCAGATACGATCTATGATCGTAACAACGAAGCTGTTCCATGCAGACCGCCACGTGCTCCCGTGCCTCTACAACCCCGGCTACCTCACCGTCCCCGTTCTGATGTGCCCGCTCTGCCTCCCGCAACTGCGCCTCCGCTCCGTCCACCCCTTTTAACAAGGCCCTCTGCACCCCGGCCGTGGATGATATACAAGCCCCCCGGACGACCGCCTTAAACGCATCCCATTCCGTCGCTCGGCTCGCCGCCGTCCCTGTATTATGCTCAAAATACTGCGTCATACAGTCGCTAATCTCAGCCCGGAACACCGGGTCCTCTAGCAGCAAGGGGTTAAGGCGCAAAGTAGGGATAGCTTGCCTCTGTCTGGACCATTGCAGCATCCCCACACATGGGTTATGGTCCGATATGGTCCTGGCTAAATATTCGCTATGCCGCATCAAAGGTTGAACATCCGGTGAGCACAATATGCCATCCAATCTGACGTGCAACTCATGAGGGGCCGAGTAAAATGAGTAGTCCCTGTCGTGCGGGTGATGGGTACGCCATGTGTCCACCAGGCCCCACGTATCTTGCCAGGCCCGCCTGCTTTTGGTCACCCGACAAACCACCGATTCTGCAAGGGGCGGATGAGACCTGTCCAACTCAACATCCAACACTGAGTTGAAATCCCCACCCAACACCACCGCCCCCGTCAGGTACTCCGCCAGCTGACCCGATAGTCTGGAAAAGAAAGCGGCCTGGTCCACATTGGGGGCATACACACTACACAATGCTATATCCCTCCCATCCAGCCGCCCCTGCACTGCCACAAACCTGCCCTCTGGATCAGCTACCGTCCTGAGAAGCTGAAAAGGGACTCCTGCCCTCACCCAAATCAGGGCACCCCGGGCAAACTTCGAGAATGTCGTGTAATACAGTTGGCCCCTCCAGCGTCTATGCAACGCCTTCCCTTCTTCTCTGTCTAAATGGGTTTCCTGGAGGAATGCCACCTGAACCCCTCTCCGCACTAGGTACGCGTGGACTTTATGCCTCTTCACCATAGAGGTGAGCCCTCTCACATTCCAAGTCATAAATCGCAATTCAGGGGGGGTCCCCATCCCATCGTTGAACCAACCACCCCTTGCGGGTCCCCCGAGGCACACTGACAAGCCACATAAATCGCACAACTACCCAACTCCCCGAGCTCCCTCCCCTCCCCAGAACAGGTGCTAAACTGCAGGTACCCATCCAAATACTACCCCCAACAGCAATCAAACTCTCTGGTAGCCACCAGAGTCTCACTTCGTCCGTGAGGTTGAGGTGGCGGCTCACTGCCAGACGGGCTTGACGACAGTCCTCACCCAAGCATCCTTGCCCAGTCTCAACCGGTCGTCCCCCAGCGCTCCACTCCGTTCAGGCCCCCCCGCTCTCCCCTCCAGGCCCCTCACAACCAGCCACAAAGCCCCATCCCAGAGCAGTTCACCCCCCAACCCCGCATGACCCCGCCAGGCCTCCCTCTCAATGCGTCTCAGCTCCACACTGTCCGTGCCCTCCCGGCCGAGGCCCGATAGCACTCCAAACCTTCAAGCGTCCAGCAACTCATCAGCAGTCCCAGGGGTAACATCAGGTAACTCCTCCGCCTCCTCTTCAGCGCCATCAGATTGGGAGCCTGACGCCTCGCTGAGTCGGGAGGTCACCGCCCCGGAGATCTCAGAGACCGCCTGCAGAGCAGCCCGCCGCTCCAGCACCGTCTGAGAGGCACCAGGCGACCGCCCCCCCGCCTGCCGCGCTTTGTTGCGTCTGCTACGACGGGGCTTTGCCAATGTCCCCAACGGTCTCCCTCCATCCGAGTGCGCCGCCGCCCGGATCCTGGTCGACTCCAGCCAGCTCCAGGCCGCTGCGGGGTCAGTGAAGAACGATGTCGCTCCATCTAGCACCACTCGGAGGCGCGCCGGGAACAACAAGGAGTACTGCAGCCCCTCGTCCCGCAGTGCCTTCTTCACCGCCTGAAAAGAGGAGCGTCTGCGCTGGACCTCCATGGGGTAGTCCGGGTAAATGGAAACTGGGACATTCTGCACCTGGAAGGGGCCCTGCGTCCGAGCCCTCTGTAGAATGATGTCTCGGTCCCTGTAGTGCAGCAGGCGGGCCACCACCGGCCGGGGCGGACGGCCCGGATCCGGGGGCCGAGCAGGCACCCTATGCGCCCTCTCCAAAGTGTAGAACCGTGTGAGCCCCTCCGGCACCACCACCTCCTGCAACCAGATCTCCAAGAAGGCCAGCATGTCACCCCCTTCAATCTTTTCTGGTAGGCCTACCACTCGAATGTTATTGCGGCGGTTACGCCCTTCAGCGTCCTCGGCCCTCTTTTCCAGGATAACGACCCTCCGCAGGAGGTCCGCCGTCTGACCCTCCGTCACCTTCTGGGCTGGGGCCAGCGAATCCAACCTGTCCTCCGTGTTCGCGACCCTATCCACGAGCTTCCTGTGATCCGCCCGAAGCAGCCCCAGGTCTGTGGACACTTGGACGATGTCCGCCTGCAACGCCGACTTCGTGTCCGCTATAGCCTGGAGGATTTGGTCCAGCTGCCGCTGCTGGAGGCCCGCCGCCGCATCCACACTCGGTCCGCCCTCCCGGCCTGCGACAGTGTCCCCCGTTGGGTCCGCAAAATGTGTCCGCCCAGCTTGGGACGCGGCTTGCCCATGATTCTGCGCTTGACACTTGTAGGTCGGCACGAGGCCTAGTCCACGGAGCAGCTGTCAGCACCCGGGCCCCACGTTCCCCACGTCCGCTGCGGGGACCCTCTCCACACCGCTTCCGGTCAACTCCCCACTGGGGCGTCCCTGGCGTCTTCCACGGGGGCACCACGATGTTCCAAGCCCCCACCGCACAACAGCGGGCGCGAACTCCGCCGGATCACAGGTCCGTAGCCCCGGGCCAGAGAGCTCTGCGCCTCAATGTCACTCGCAGGGCCAGTCGCTTCTCCCGTGGCCCCGCCCACCTACCAGCCGCGTAGGGTCCGCTGCCTCCGCTCCTGTGCTAGAGGGCCGCGCCGCCGCTGCAGGCCCAGCTCCTCTCTCCTGTGCGCCGCTCCACCACTGTACAGCCCTCGGTGACAGCGCCGGTCAGGGAGCCTTCCGCCGGGGGCACCCACCTCTTCGCTCCGTCGTCCACCTACGGGCGACCGGCACTTCCTGTTGCGCCCGCCGGGTTCCCCGCACTTCCGGTCGGCCACCAATGCACTGTGGGCCGCGGCCGCCCGTCTCCTCACAGGCCGCCCAAGATGGCCGGCATCCACCCGCCTCCACCACGTTGGTAGTCGCGGCGCCCGCCCTCGGCTCCGCGAACCTGGCGATCGGTCCGCTCCAGGGGCACTGACCAGGCGGGGGAAGCCCTCCAGGAGCTCCGGAGCGCCGGGGGCACCACGCTACACAGGATTTTAGCCGGGCGGGATGCGGAGCTCTTCGCTCACACGTCCATGCCCGTCGGCTGCTAAGCCACGCCCCTCAACGCATGTTTTAAATTATGAGGAATTGTAGCAGTATCCAGTGATTTATTGCATAGTTCATCTCGTTTCATCTAGCTATGGTTAGGATGTGAGGGGGCCAAGGATCAGCCATCAAATCAGATTCAAATGATAACATCAAAGAATTTAGCATTTGTGTACTAAGAAGGGAAGATTCTGATAAATCAAAGTTGGAACCAGCTACAGTAACACATTCACCCCCAGGAGGGATACAACAGGGGTTGTGGGGTGTAATAGATGGCAAGATTTTCAAAATTTTGGCTTTGAGGAGGACAGATAAATTAACACACAGGTCATGAGTGTGAGATATGATACTAGAATAAATGGAACAAATGTTTGGAGAGAGAAAACTCTTGAGAATGGAAAATACCTCTCTAGAAAGGGCCTTGGTAATTCTGAGCCTACTTACAAAAACCTAGCTTGAGCAGATCGAATATAGTGATGGTGTTTCTTAGTGGTTGTCCAATCAGCCTCTGTGGCTTCCTCCATATAGTCCTTCCTCCATTGACGCTCAAGGTGTTTCCAATGCAATCTGTATGCTCTGAGGTTCTCAGAAAGTTGTAGATGGATTAGCTCTATGAGATTTAGTGGTCTGGTTGTGGCAATTTTGTCCAGAGAGCTGGTTAACCAATTATTAAACTCCAGAAGGTCTTCAGATAGTGAGGCTGATGAGTTGAGCGTAGCAAGTAGTAAGGCAGACGTCAATATTTCACTACTGACCTTCTGCCAAGGTCTAGTAAACCACTCAGGCATATTGGAAGTATGGGTAGGAGAGCCTAAGGGAAGCATTGTGCTGAACAGGGCCAAAAAATGATCACTCCACTTTAGAGGTAAAGGAGGGGAACCCGAACAAGAGCTGAGAAAGGAGGAAATAGGATTGAGACTATGACCCGCCTATGAGTGGGCAGATGACCCACCTGCTTTAGGCCCACTGCCTCAAGCGCATTGGTGAGGACCATGGTGGCCATGTACTTTGTATTGTTGGAATGGAAATTTAAATCTCCCAACAGCATAAAGTAGATAATTTTAGAATTAAAGAAGAAAAATACAGACCTCAAGAGAAGCCATTTATAGTCATGAAGTTAATGTTCTAGAACTTCTTCCAAAGTTGACAGGCAGAAATTATATCTAGACTAAGTGCTAAGCCTACCCAAAAAGGTGCAATGACTCCAACTTCATCTTACTGGTTTTCCCACCAAGAGTTTTTTTAGGAGAAGTTAAAGTCTGCAGAAGGGATTTATATGATCTTGTGGAGCTCTTCCCAGCTTCCGCTTCCAGGCTGGCCCTGCTAAATATATTTTGTTGTTGAGAAAAGTCTCTAAGTTCAAAGGTAAAGCTTGGGTCAGTCAACCATCAATTTTTATTGTGTCGCAGCAACTATGAGTTGGCTGGGTCTGTCTTACTGCACCCAGTTAAACAACAATGATTTTTGCATGTTCCATCTTTTTAATGGAGTGTTTTTTATTTTTTGATACAACGTTTGATCCATACATCCAATGGCGTTCATTTTCGCATTTCTATATAACTTTTTTTGCCTCTAACTTGGTTTTGGAATGTGAGGGACTAGTCTTTTTTTATTTCATAGTACATGTGCCTTGTACATTTCTCATAGGAAACCCTTGTCACATATGCCAAGCTATGAATCTTTAGTCAGGATTCCTCACAAAAACTTGTTTGCCTTTTAGAAGTCAGATTGTTTGGGCTATGTTGGAGCTCACTGACAGCTCACAGCAAGACTGGCCTCTCTTACAGTTTAACCATGTGATTTGCTACAATCATTAACAATCATTATTAAGAATGTCAATTAGTAAATATAAAGATATAGCATTTATAAAGCTTTACAATAGAGATGCAAGGTAGGTTTATGAGTAGGGCACCCGGTTTTATGGTATTTATTTTTTTGACATTTCCGTTTGTATTTATCCATACTTATTTGTTGCTAATTTTATCTGTATTTATCCATATTTATTTTGGGTTTTGTAGAAAAATAAAGTTGAAATTAGTATATTTCCATGTTTATCTAGCCGATAAACATGCACTCATGCTTGAATGCCTGCCAGATTTCAGTGATATGAACACCCGCAGAAGATAAATCAGTGCACTTACATCAAAATATGCACATTTCACTATCAACCTTGTGCATATCTACCGGTGTTAAAGCTTCTATGCTAAAATTCCTTTCATTTTTAACCCCCTCACCTATCAATTCACACAGCTATAGGCCTGGCAGTCATGGCAGACAGTATTTAGAATTACTCAAAAAGCAACCAATTTTCTGTTTTTATCCACATTAAAAAATAAATACAGACAAGAAAATAAATGTTTTCTTTCTGCATCAGTAAAAACGGAAAAAAGGGAGGGAACAGAAAACGGGGAGCCTTATTTATAAGTAGAAAACTTTTAATTTGAATCTGTTTTCAATAGGGATGCAAGGATCTGTGAATGTGATATCCTGGGCTGTTACAAACCTGACTATGGTGGAATCTATTCCATACCAAGGGACAGAGGAGAACAAGGACTTTATCAATTAGCTCCGGGCCTGGACGGGAACAGTACTTCAAGTGGAAGTGTCTGCAAAGCTGCGAGGAGGATAATTACAGGTTATGCAGTAATTGGGCAAATGATAAAAGCTGTGGGTCTAAAAATACATGTCTTGGTGTGAGAGTGTCTGCTTTTTTCCATGCTTTCTAATTTAACAGTTTAATATGCATTCGGAGTTCCTCTATATAGGGCACATTAGAGTTGATATTTTATGTATTTACAGAGTTTTCTGTACCATTTTCAACATTTTAAAGAGGGTTTTCTTTAACATGTCACATAACATGCCATAAGCAATTGCTTGAAGAATACTATTAAATAGAATGTTCTGCGGTATCTGCAAAGCCCATTATCTGCCAGTGTCTCGGGGACTCGTTTAGAATGTGGCACTGTGAGAGCACGGCCATGGACTGGCAGTGTCCCACTGCCAGCTCTTGGTTCCGCCGCTCTATGTAGAGTTGGTGGAAGTGCTGGGGTTACAGCGGCAGAACCTGGTGTTCCACTGTAGAAACCACTGACCTCATGGCCCATCTGACACAGTGCCATGAGGTCACACCATTCTTGCTACCAATGCCACCATGCCCAGCTGCCCACATGTGCAGGAAGAAAACCCTCTGCAAATAAGAACACATGGAACCTGCTGAGCAAAGCGCCAGCCCCTTCAAAGAAGCTGCAACAGGGGCAGCTCCACCGAAAACACAGGGATCCCCGCCTACCTGACATGGATCTTAAAAATATAGGAGCGGGGCTCCTCTTGGGGAGCGGAGACCAAAGCCGCGAGGGCCGGGGGACCACTCACCACACTCTGCTGAGGCCCTCGGTCTTTTGGCACTGAGAGAGTCTTTGGTGTGTTACAGTGGTGAGTGGTGTGTCCTAGTGCCAGTGTTTATTTCTTTCTATATCCCTGTCTCCTTTACACTCTCTTGTATACTTTGTGTCTGCCTGTGTGTCTTGTTTCAAAGTCCATGTCTGTGTCTCTTGTATGACTGTCTGTTTCTCTGGCCACCATATCGGTGTCTCTATCTCCGAACCCAATGCCCACTCTGTGACCACCTCTGTGCATCTAGTCCTTGAGTCCTGGGCAGTGACCAAGTAGACCACACAAAAAGAGGTAGAGTGAAAAGCGGCCTACATCCAATAGCAATTGCAAAATGTTTCAAGAGAGCACACATACTCTGTAAAAACTGCCCTCACCCACAACAAGTTGTGGCATGCTTCATCATCGGGCTGCTACTAACGCCTCTGCGCAGACCAACGCTAGAGGCGGAGCAATAGGGAGGGGTAGACAATACAACAGTGATACAAACAAACAAAAAGGCTAGATCCTTTGGTGCAGAAATAATGAGTTTTAAAACTGACCCAGGGATATCTCTATAATAGTTTTATTCCTGGATTCCCCAGTCAGATTAAAAAGGTATATATATATATAGAAAAATATATACCAAATGGATAGTGGTGGAATGAGTTAATTAAGTGCTCACCACCCCTCCATTCTGCATAAATATATTTTGTGATAAATAGTCGGTTACAATTGCTTTCAGCTGGGTATGGCGAGGTGTCTATCGGATTTCACCAGAGATTTTTACATCTACACGGACAAATACGCACACACTGTCTCCCCCATTCTGTTTAGAAATTCTAAAGAATTGTGGTTATTTTTACAAAACGTGTGTTTTCTCTTACTAACCCTAGCAATCTGTATTCCTCCCCCCTTCCACTGCCCCTTAAGCCCCTGTCATGCACCTTTACATTAAATGCCTTCGTGATTAGTGGAAAATCTGAGGCTTAGCCCCCCCCCCCCATCTCACTGACCAAGCCCCTGAATGTCCATTTACAAGCATTCTTGCCCCCTCGTCCCTACCTGTGACTTCTTTTTCAAAACCAAAGTCCCTTGCTCACTTTGCCACTGGATTCAAGCAAGCCTGGCTGAAGACGGCTGAAATGCCAGAAACCGGTCCTAGGAAGCTTGTTTCCGGTCCAGGGACGACATGGCTTGGCAGTTCGGGCTGGACTGTTCCCATGAGGCACAGGGTCAGACTGATTTGCATATGGCCATGTCTGAACTGGGGTGGCGGAGTGGGCTAAAGAATGGTGATGGATTAAACCCAGATCAGTTGACTGGGGGTGAGTGCTTGCAATGTTCAACACTCCGTCCATCATTACCTTTGGTTTTTGCTTTGTTTGCCATAAGTTGGCAGGGTATGCTCAGACGTGAGTCCCTTGCTCACTTTGCCACTGGATTCAAGCAAGCCTGGCTGAAGACGGCTGAAATGCCAGAAACCGGTCCTAGGAAGCTTGTTTCCGGTCCAGGGACGACATGGCTTGGCAGTTCGGGCTGGACTGTTCCCATGAGGCACAGGGTCAGACTGATTTGCATATGGCCATGTCTGAACTGGGGTGGCGGAGTGGGCTAAAGAATGGTGATGGATTAAACCCAGATCAGTTGACTGGGGGTGAGTGCTTGCAATGTTCAACACTCCGTCCATCATTTCCTTTGGTTTTTGCTTTGTTTGCCATAAGTTGGCAGGGTATGCTCAGACGTGAGTCCCTTGCTCACTTTGCCACTGGATTCAAGCAAGCCTGGCTGAAGACGGCTGAAATGCCAGAAACCGGTCCAAGGAAGCTTGTTTCCGGTCCAGGGACGACATGGCTTGGCAGTTCGGGCTGGACTGTTCCCATGAGGCACAGGGTCAGACTGATTTGCATATGGCCATGTCTGAACTGGGGTGGCGGAGTGGGCTAAAGAATGGTGATGGATTAAACCCAGATCAGTTGACTGGGGGTGAGTGCTTGCAATGTTCAACACTCCGTCCATCATTTCCTTTGGTTTTTGCTTTGTTTGCCATAAGTTGGCAGGGTATGCTCAGACGTGAGTCCTTTGCTCACTTTGCCACTGGATTCAAGCAAGCCTGGCTGAAGACGGCTGAAATGCCAGAAACCGGTCCTAGGAAGCTTGTTTCCGGTCCAGGGACGACATGGCTTGGAAGTTCGGGCTGGACTGTTCCCATGAGGCACAGGGTCAGACTGATTTGCATATGGTCATGTCTGAACTGGGGTGGCGGAGTGGGCTAAAGAATGGTGATGGATTAAACCCAGATCAGTTGACTGGGGGTGAGTGCTTGCAATGTTCAACACTCCGTCCATCATTTCCTTTGGTTTTTGCTTTGTTTGCCATAAGTTGGCAGGGTATGCTCAGACGTGAGTCCCTTGCTCACTTTGCGACTGGATTCAAGCAAGCCTGGCTGAAGACGGCTGAAATGCCAGAAACCGGTCCTAGGAAGCTTGTTTCCGGTCCAGGGACGACATGGCTTGGCAGTTCAGGCTGGACTGTTCCCATGAGGCACAGGGTCAGACTGATTTGCATATGGCCATGTCTGAACTGGGGTGGCGGAGTGGGCTAAAGAATGGTGATGGATTAAACCCAGATCAGTTGACTGGGGTTGAGTGCTTGCAATGTTCAACACTCCGTCCATCATTTCCTTTGGTTTTTGCTTTGTTTGCCATAAGTTGGCAGGGTATGCTCAGACGTGAGTCCCTTGCTCACTTTGCCACTGGATTCAAGCAAGCCTGGCTGAAGACGGCTGAAATGCCAGAAACCGGTCCTAGGAAGCTTGTTTCCGGTCCAGGGACGACATGGCTTGGCAGTTCGGGCTGGACTGTTCCCATGAGGCACAGGGTCAGACTGATTTGCATATGGCCATGTCTGAACTGGGGTGGCGGAGTGGGCTAAAGAATGGTGATGGATTAAACCCAGATCAGTTGACTGGGGGTGAGTGCTTGCAATGTTCAACACTCCGTCCATCATTTCCTTTGGTTTTTGCTTTGTTTGCCATAAGTTGGCAGGGAATGCTCAGACGTGAGTCCCTTGCTCACTTTGCCACTGGATTCAAGCAAGCCTGGCTGAAGACGGCTGAAATGCCAGAAACCGGTCCAAGGAAGCTTGTTTCCGGTCCAGGGACGACATGGCTTGGCAGTTCGGGCTGGACTGTTCCCATGAGGCACAGGGTCAGACTGATTTGCATATGGCCATGTCTGAACTGGGGTGGCGGAGTGGGCTAAAGAATGGTGATGGATTAAACCCAGATCAGTTGACTGGGGGTGAGTGCTTGCAATGTTCAACACTCCGTCCATCATTTCCTTTGGTTTTTGCTTTGTTTGCCATAAGTTGGCAGGGTATGCTCAGACGTGAGTCCTTTGCTCACTTTGCCACTGGATTCAAGCAAGCCTGGCTGAAGACGGCTGAAATGCCAGAAACCGGTCCTAGGAAGCTTGTTTCCGGTCCAGGGACGACATGGCTTGGCAGTTCGGGCTGGACTGTTCCCATGAGGCACAGGGTCAGACTGATTTGCATATGGCCATGTCTGAACTGGGGTGGCGGAGTGGGCTAAAGAATGGTGATGGATTAAACCCAGATCAGTTGACTGGGGGTGAGTGCTTGCAATGTTCAACACTCCGTCCATCATTTCCTTTGGTTTTTGCTTTGTTTGCCATAAGTTGGCAGGGTATGCTCAGACGTGAGTCCCTTGCTCACTTTGCGACTGGATTCAAGCAAGCCTGGCTGAAGACGGCTGAAATGCCAGAAACCGGTCCTAGGAAGCTTGTTTCCGGTCCAGGGACGACATGGCTTGGCAGTTCAGGCTGGACTGTTCCCATGAGGCACAGGGTCAGACTGATTTGCATATGGCCATGTCTGAACTGGGGTGGCGGAGTGGGCTAAAGAATGGTGATGGATTAAACCCAGATCAGTTGACTGGGGGTGAGTGCTTGCAATGTTCAACACTCCGTCCATCATTTCCTTTGGTTTTTGCTTTGTTTGCCATAAGTTGGCAGGGTATGCTCAGACGTGAGTCCCTTGCTCACTTTGCCACTGGATTCAAGCAAGCCTGGCTGAAGACGGCTGAAATGCCAGAAACCGGTCTAGGAAGCTTGTTTCTGGTCCAGGGACGACATGGCTTGGCAGTTCGGGCTGGACTGTTCCCATGAGGCACAGGGTCAGACTGATTTGCATATGGCCATGTCTGAACTGGGGTGGCGGAGTGGGCTAAAGAATGGTGATGGATTAAACCCAGTTCAGTTGACTGGGGGTGAGTGCTTGCAATGTTCAACACTCCGTCCATCATTTCCTTTGGTTTTTGCTTTGTTTGCCATAAGTTGGCAGGGTATGCTCAGACGTGAGTCCCTTGCTCACTTTGCCACTGGATTCAAGCAAGCCTGGCTGAAGACGGCTGAAATGCCAGAAACCGGTCCTAGGAAGCTTGTTTCCGGTCCAGGGACGACATGGCTTAGCAGTTCGGGCTGGACTGTTCCCATGAGGCACAGGGTCAGACTGATTTGCATATGGCCATGTCTGAACTGGGGTGGCGGAGTGGGCTAAAGAATGGTGATGGATTAAACCCAGATCAGTTGACTGGGGGTGAGTGCTTGCAATGTTCAACACTCCGTCCATCATTTCCTTTGGTTTTTGCTTTGTTTGCCATAAGTTGGCAGGGTATGCTCAGACGTGAGTCCCTTGCTCACTTTGCCACTGGATTCAAGCAAGCTTGGCTGAAGACGGCTGAAATGCCAGAAACCGGTCCAAGGAAGCTTGTTTCCGGTCCAGGGACGACATGGCTTGGCAGTTCGGGCTGGACTGTTCCCATGAGGCACAGGGTCAGACAGATTTGCATATGGCCATGTCTGAACTGGGGTGGCGGAGTGGGCTAAAGAATGGTGATGGATTAAACCCAGATCAGTTGACTGGGGGTGAGTGCTTGCAATGTTCAACACTCCGTCCATCATTTCCTTTGGTTTTTGCTTTGTTTGCCATAAGTTGGCAGGGTATGCTCAGACGTGAGTCCTTTGCTCACTTTGCCACTGGATTCAAGCAAGCCTGGCTGAAGACGGCTGAAATGCCAGAAACCGGTCCTAGGAAGCTTGTTTCCGGTCCAGGGACGACATGGCTTGGCAGTTCGGGCTGGACTGTTCCCATGAGGCACAGGGTCAGACTGATTTGCATATGGCCATGTCTGAACTGGGGTGGCGGAGTGGGCTAAAGAATGGTGATGGATTAAACCCAGATCAGTTGACTGGGGGTGAGTGCTTGCAATGTTCAACACTCCGTCCATCATTTCCTTTGGTTTTTGCTTTGTTTGCCATAAGTTGGCAGGGTATGCTCAGATGTGAGTCCCTTGCTCACTTTGCGACTGGATTCAAGCAAGCCTGGCTGAAGACGGCTGAAATGCCAGAAACCGGTCCTAGGAAGCTTGTTTCCGGTCCAGGGACGACATGGCTTGGCAGTTCAGGCTGGACTGTTCCCATGAGGCACAGGGTCAGACTGATTTGCATATGGCCATGTCTGAACTGGGGTGGCGGAGTGGGCTAAAGAATGGTGATGGATTAAACCCAGATCAGTTGACTGGGGGTGAGTGCTTGCAATGTTCAACACTCCGTCCATCATTTCCTTTGGTTTTTGCTTTGTTTGCCATAAGTTGGCAGGGTATGCTCAGACGTGAGTCCCTTGCTCACTTTGTCACTGGATTCAAGCAAGCCTGGCTGAAGACGGCTGAAATGCCAGAAACCGGTCCTAGGAAGCTTGTTTCTGGTCCAGGGACGACATGGCTTGGCAGTTCGGGCTGGACTGTTCCCATGAGGCACAGGGTCAGACTGATTTGCATATGGCCATGTCTGAACTGGGGTGGCGGAGTGGGCTAAAGAATGGTGATGGATTAAACCCAGATCAGTTGACTGGGGGTGAGTGCTTGCAATGTTCAACACTCCGTCCATCATTTCCTTTGGTTTTTGCTTTGTTTGCCATAAGTTGGCAGGGTATGCTCAGACGTGAGTCCCTTGCTCACTTTGCCACTGGATTCAAGCAAGCCTGGCTGAAGACGGCTGAAATGCCAGAAACAGGTCCTAGGAAGCTTGTTTCCGGTCCAGGGACGACATGGCTTGGCAGTTCGGGCTGGACTGTTCCCATGAGGCACAGGGTCAGACTGATTTGCATATGGCCATGTCTGAACTGGGGTGGCGGAGTGGGCTAAAGAATGGTGATGGATTAAACCCAGATCAGTTGACTGGGGGTGAGTGCTTGCAATGTTCAACACTCCGTCCATCATTTCCTTTGGTTTTTGCTTTGTTTGCCATAAGTTGGAAGGGTATGCTCAGACGTGAGTCCCTTGCTCACTTTGCCACTGGATTCAAGCAAGCCTGGCTGAAGACGGCTGAAATGCCAGAAACCGGTCCTAGGAAGCTTGTTTCCGGTCCAGGGACGACATGGCTTGGCAGTTCGGGCTGGACTGTTCCCATGAGGCACAGGGTCAGACTGATTTGCATATGGCCATGTCTGAACTGGGGTGGCGGAGTGGGCTAAAGAATGGTGATGGATTAAACCCAGATTAGTTGACTGGGGGTGAGTGCTTGCAATGTTCAACACTCCGTCCATCATTTCCTTTGGTTTTTGCTTTGTTTGCCATAAGTTGGCAGGGTATGCTCAGACGCGAGTCCCTTGCTCACTTTGCCACTGGATTCAAGCAAGCCTGGCTGAAGACGGCTGAAATGCCAGAAACCGGTCCTAGGAAGCTTGTTTCCGGTCCAGGGACGACATGGCTTGGCAGTTCGGGCTGGACTGTTCCCATGAGGCACAGGGTCAGACTGATTTGCATATGGCCATGTCTGAACTGGGGTGGCGGAGTGGGCTAAAGAATGGTGATGGATTAAACCCAGATCAGTTGACTGGGGTTGAGTGCTTGCAATGTTCAACACTCCGTCCATCATTTCCTTTGGTTTTTGCTTTGTTTGCCATAAGTTGGCAGGGTATGCTCAGACGTGAGTCCCTTGCTCACTTTGCCACTGGATTCAAGCAAGCCTGGCTGAAGACGGCTGAAATGTCAGAAACCGGTCCTAGGAAGCTTGTTTCCGGTCCAGGGACGACATGGCTTGGCAGTTCGGGCTGGACTGTTCCCATGAGGCATAGGGTCAGACTGATTTGCATATGGCCATGTCTGAACTGGGGTGGCGGAGTGGGCTAAAGAATGGTGATGGATTAAACCCAGATCAGTTGACTGGGGGTGAGTGCTTGCAATGTTCAACACTCCGTCCATCATTTCCTTTGGTTTTTGCTTTGTTTGCCATAAGTTGGCAGGGTATGCTCAGACGTGAGTCCCTTGCTCACTTTGCCACTGGATTCAAGCAAGCCTGGCTGAAGACGGCTGAAATGCCAGAAACCGGTCCTAGGAAGCTTGTTTCCGGTCCAGGGACGACATGGCTTGGCAGTTCGGGCTGGACTGTTCCCATGAGGCACAGGGTCAGACTGATTTGCATATGGCCATGTCTGAACTGGGGTGGCGGAGTGGGCTAAAGAATGGTGATGGATTAAACCCAGATCAGTTGACTGGGGGTGAGTGCTTGCAATGTTCAACACTCCGTCCATCATTTCCTTTGGTTTTTGCTTTGTTTGCCATAAGTTGGCAGGGTATGCTCAGACGTGAGTCCCTTGCTCACTTTGCCACTGGATTCAAGCAAGCCTGGCTGAAGACGGCTGAAATGCCAGAAACCGGTCCAAGGAAGCTTGTTTCCGGTCCAGGGACGACATGGCTTGGCAGTTCGGGCTGGACTGTTCCCATGAGGCACAGGGTCAGACTGATTTGCATATGGCCATGTCTGAACTGGGGTGGCGGAGTGGGCTAAAGAATGGTGATGGATTAAACCCAGATCAGTTGACTGGGGGTGAGTGCTTGCAATGTTCAACACTCCGTCCATCATTTCCTTTGGTTTTTGCTTTGTTTGCCATAAGTTGGCAGGGTATGCTCAGACGTGAGTCCCTTGCTCACTTTGCCACTGGATTCAAGCAAGCCTGGCTGAAGACGGCTGAAATGCCAGAAACCGGTCCTAGGAAGCTTGTTTCCGGTCCAGGGACGACATGGCTTGGCAGTTCGGGCTGGACTGTTCCCATGAGGCACAGGGTCAGACTGATTTGCATATGGCGATGTCTGAACTGGGGTGGCGGAGTGGGCTAAAGAATGGTGATGGATTAAACCCAGATCAGTTGACTGGGGGTGAGTGCTTGCAATGTTCAACACTCCGTCCATCATTTCCTTTGGTTTTTGCTTTGTTGTACTGGCCTGATGCTTGCTGCTTCTGTCCTGGAAGTGGAAGCACTGGACTTTGCTTTCTACATCCGCTTTAGTATCAGGGCCATCTAAGACTTCACCTACCAGTGCCTGGGCTCTTTTGCTGAGAGTCCTAACTTGTCAAGTGGTGCCAAATTCAGTTCCTGGGCCCTTGGAAGTGTGACCTGGTGATTTTAAATAAAACATCCACACACTGACTCCAAGCGCCTGTTTTCACAACGCATTGCAGTAAAATATTGACGCATCGCCGCTGCCTGCACCGAACAGGGGTTATTGATTAAAGTTTTGACCATGGCTTTAACCACAAGCCCCAGCTGGCCGTCACAGCCTGTAGGAAAAATCGCCGCAGTGTGAGTCCAGATCACCATGTCACTGAAGTCTGTGGCACCTGCACCGACTCCGACGCAGCACCTGCAGACGCAGCACCTGCACATGGCTGAAGAATCAACACAGCACCTGCTTTGCGGCTGTGAAATTGGTGCAGCATCTGCATCATCACTGCTGCATTGATGCAGTGCATATGGATTTTCGACGCATCTTCCCTCAATGCTGACTATTTATCAACACCGCACCGCAGTAAGGAGCCGAGGCTGTGCGTCTGAAAACTGACGCATCATCTTCCCTACCAGTAAGGAACTGACGGATCACCTCCCTTGCCAGTAAAAAACCGACGCATCACCTCCCATGCTCAGTAGTAAGGAACCGACGCATCACCTCCCCTGCCAGTAATGAACCCACACATCACCTCCCCTGCCCAGCAGTAAGTAACCAACACATCACCTCCCCTGCCAGTAAGGAACTGAACGGCACATCACTTTGCTTTTCCGGTGACTCATCTTCCCTGTACCTTGCACCGTCTTTGGTTTTTGATGCATCTAAGGTTCTTTGTGTTTAAATGAATCCATTGATTGATTTATATAGAACAAACAAGCTTAACCTTTTGAAAGTGATATTTTGACTTGTGTATGTTGGGTTTTTGTTGTTTAGCTCTTGTTTTATTCAGATCAATATTGGCTATCTTTCTAAACTGGTATGGACACCTTTTGTAGCGTATTCACTATGTTACTGTGTGTGGGTACAAATGCTTTGTTTGCACATTGCCTCTTAGATTAGCCTAACTGCTCGTTACAAGTTACCAAGGTGGGGAGCAGGGGTGATCTTAGCTGTGTGACACTGTGGCTCCATGACTAGAGTGAGGGTCCCCTACTTGGAGAGGGTGCAAATCACTGCCAACCAGAGACCCTTTTTCTAGCAGTGTTAAATTGCAACCGGTTTCACTGGGCATTTTGGGTAGGTGTGCAATCATCTGGGATGGTGGGTTTTGGTAGAATTGATTACTCAATGACTTTTACTGTCTCTGGAAAGGAGACAGCACATTCTTCACACGTAGATGATGCTGGTCTGGAGACAGCAGGAGTGAAATTCAGACACCTTTTACAAGTACTCGGTAGGGGTGGGCGGAATTTGCAAAATTCACTTTCGCAAACCATCGCGAAAATGTTGAAAATCTCCGCAAACACGCCGGAAATATCGCGAAGGCGCAGACTTTTTGTCCCGCCTGTTCGTGGTATTTTATGCGTGATCGCGGCTCGCCAACTTACCCATGTGGTTGCTCACGGGCGCGGCCATCTTGTTTTCACTTGTTCCGCCCGCTTGCATTCGATATGACGTGCCCGCGTCCTCACACTCTCGCTCGCGGTGGAGAATGGCGTGTTCGAGATCTCAATCATCTCATACTCTCGCGGTGCATGATCGCGAGAAGAAGGAAGTGATCGCGCGACAAATGACGTGATCGCGTGACAAATTACGTTAATGCGGACGCGAACTGTCGCGAGACAGGGCAAATGGCTACCAACAATCCAACATCTCGTGGAGTACGCGACCAGATCGGGAAAACTTGTCGGCGAATGCGGGGATTCAGGTAAGGCGATCGCGCGCACGCGAGAATGCAAGAAAAAAATTACCGGTAAGATGAGGATTGTGGAAATTTTGACATTTTCGCGCTTTCCGCGGAACGCGAAAATGGCAAATTATCGCAATTTCCACGAGCGGAACAGAATTTTAGCCCAGGCCTAGTACTCGGACTCTTACTAAACGGGCTTCGCGGGGCTCGTATTGGGGCTCATTTTAATGTCCAGAGCTGCAGCTGCTCAAACATGATGCATGTCTGCTGTCCTATCTACACTACTTCCTGTCAAGAGTGCCACGTCCTGCACCGCACAGCGCTATATTCCAGTTCTTACACTGTTGTCTTTCTCTTCCTTACCTGTACCCACTACCATCGTCATTACCCGGCAGGCACAGCGCACAGCAGATGCTAAGAAAGCTGCTTACTCTGTCGAGCCAGCTAAAACAAGGCACATTAAACTGCAACTAACAATTAGTTGAATCGCTCCCGTTTCATCTCCAGAGCATTTTGATCATCACCGCGCATCACCGGAATGTCGCTAGAGATGCTGTTGTGACAGCCAGAGGTTTGCTATGGAAACAAATGTCACAGACTCACCTCAACACTTACTTTCTTTTAGTCGCTCAGCAGCAATTTAGAGAAAGACAACCGCTGCATTATCCTGTCTCATTTGATCTCACTTCCACTCTGTCTTCATTTCAGCGTGCGCCACCCCGCTGCTTCTAATCAATAATCCAATACATCAGTGGTTAAACCGCTCCTATACAATAAGAGCTCTGAAGATGATTCGACGTCATCCCATTATCCTACAACAAGGTTCCGCATCAGCCTGATGCGCAGGCCTCTAAACCTCTCCAGACACAGGTACCCCACATTAAAGACGCAGAATGGACAATCATAAATGCGCAAGTACACATATACAATTTGAATAAATATTGAATTTCAAGTGTAAAATATATGCTTTTTCAGATGAAAATGGTATTGTACCAAATAAATCAGCACATTGTTCATTTCAAGCATATATATGTCAATGCCATTTTTATTAAGTAAATATTCTTAGGGGGTGAGTCTTCTGCAAGTATGACTCCCTTTTGTTAAAAATAACAAGAAAAGGGCCAAATTCGCACTAAATATGTAAATCTATCAATTGGAGACACATGTCTATGATTGCATAGATGTAAACATTTTACTGCTTCACAGACTCAACTAGGAATAGGGGTGGGCGGAATTTGCGGAATTAACCTTCGCAAATTATCGCGAGAATGTTTAAAATTATCGCAAACAAGCAGAAATATCGCGAAGATGCGGAAGTTTTTTTCCGGCATGTTCGCGAGATTTTCTGCATGGTTGCGGGTCGCCAACTTACCCATGTGGTTGCTTGCGGGCGCGGCCATCTTGTTTTGAGTTGTTCTCGCGGTGCATGATCGCGAGAAGAAAGACGTGATCGCGCGACGCATGACGTCACTGCGGGCGCGAACTGTCGCGAGACAGCGCAAATGGCTAAAAACAATACAACATCTCATGGAGAACGCGACCGGATCAAGAAAACTTGTCGGCGAACGCAGGGATTCAGGTAAGGCGCGCGCGCGAGAATGTATCATTTTACAGCGCGAGCAAGAAACAAATTATCGCCAAGCTGCGGAAACCGGAATTTTTGACATTTTCGCGCTCTCCGCGGAACGCAAAAATGTCAAATTATCGCAATTTCCGCGAACGGAACGAAATTTTTGCCCAGGCCTAACTAGGAATGCTCATGAAAATCCTTGCTAATTGTACATTTCCAAAAGTACTTCCTTTCTGCCTAGCTTTAGTCAGTGGTCAGTGGTCTGCACCCATAACATAGAATTAAGTCCAATACAAAGGCCAGAAATGTGCAGATAGTGAGGGCATTGGGAGAGAAATATAAGGCAGTGCAAGCCCAGAGAAAGCTGGATCTCAGGACAGAGGCCTGGTCAGATCTGGTGGCTGCCAGGACTTGAAGGACACAAAAAAGTTCTGGAAAGTCATCAATCGTCCGGTATTCTCGGATACTCCTAACCGAAAAGTGGGTTCCCTGAGACCGGGAGACTTCTGGGTTGAAAATTACTCTCATATTTAAAACCCCCTAAACAGATCCTTGAATCCCGATCACAGGGACATCGCTATGATTAAAGATGGAGAACAAGCTCGGCAGTTTAGTCAATCAATTTCTGTTATGGAGGCGGAGGCAGCAATAACTCCGGGATCTGCCTCAAAGTGCCTGGCCCAGATGGGGTACGCCTTGACCTGTTCAAGGATAACCCCAACCTCTGGGCACTACTTCTGACAAATATCTTTAGGGCTTCTATCACAGGTCCAAACCCTGTCTCATGGAAAGTCGCTATAGTGGTCCCTATCTTCAAGAAAGGGGACAGAAATGACCCGGCCTGTTACAGGCCGAGATCTCTAATAGACGCAACAGTAAAGGTTTTGGTCAGGGTCATCATGGTGTGCCTAAAAGGGTGGGCCTTTACAAACAAGGTGCTTTCCAAAACCCAATACAGTTATAGACAGAGGATGTGCACAACGGGCCAGTGTCTGAACCTGTCCCTGATTATCGGTTCCATTAAGTGCTCCTTACATCTGGCCTTCATAGACCTATCTAGTGCATTTGATACTGTCAATCGTGACAGACTGTGGAATATGATGGGAAAGATGGGGGTGGAGGAACCCCTAGTTGTCCTATTTTGCAGCCTACATGGTAACACTTCAGTACAAATACGTTACGGCAATGATGGTGAGAGCACAGAACCAATTGTCTCGACAATGGTTTTTTTCCCAGGGCTGTGTGTTATCTCCCTTTTTATTTCTCATTTATACAAAAGGCTTCGCGGCCCATCTATTTAAAAAGAGTCTAGGCTGCCCTAAAATTGGCCAAAACTTTGTCACAACATTACTTTAGGCCGATGATGCTGTCCTTCTTGCAAGGACAGCAATAAGCCTGGGGAGCTCCGTAGATGCCTATGAAGACGTTATGTCGTCTCTAGACTTAAAAGTGAATCACAACAAGTTGCTTGTTATAGTGTGTGGCCTCAAGTCAACAAAACCGAGATCCTTCACCATATAAGGCAATCGGGTCGAGAACATTTAGAAGCTTTCTTACCAAGGGACTCTTCTTAAAACCCAGTTATCATGGGACCCCCTGCTGACCCACAGGGCGCAGCAAATCACTAGAGCCATGGAGGCACTGTTTAATTTTGTAGCAAAATTAGGTCATAAGCCTATTAAAGAAATGACCACGCTCTATAAAACTAAATGCCTCTCAATCGCTACTTATGGAGCTGGAATGCGGGGATTCAGCAATTGTGGAAAACTCCAAGTAGTGGAAAATAGTTTATTAGATAGCATTTGATGGTCCCTAAGAGTGCATCAATATCTTTTTGCCCCTAAGAACTGGGCCTTGAGTATATCATGGAGCGCATTGGATTTGCCCATTTGTTATTATGGTTGTAAATCTAGCACCCACTGGTGCTGAATTTTTCAAGATCCATTATCATGCATTGTCTTTCCTTTGCCAACACTGAGAGGAATCCTCAGCTCGAGTATCTGAAAGATGCATTCAGCAACCTGGGTGCAATAGAATTCAGCAATGACCCTGGTAATATCCCTCCTCATGCAAAGTCTCTTATAAAGTCCTTATATGGTTCAAGGTACAGGGCATGCCACAACCAGCAAATAAACATGGGAGGAGTCTCAAGCATGGGCAATGATAGTTTTTCCACCAAGCAGATGCAACCATACCTATATCTTTTTCTGGAGGCCCAACACAGATTTTATCTAACCAGATTCTGCTTAAGCATGTTGCACTTTTGTGGTAGGCTTGCCTAATCAAGGTAATAACATGGTAAAACAATCTACCCTGCACTTAATTTTGTTCTGTGCATTGTACAAAAATATGAGATCCAAATTCTTTCATCAGATACTGAAGCCTTGCAGCCCTTGTTCTTCTAGAGAAGGTTTTAGTCACCAACAGTCGCTCTACTCCTTTGATATTTGCACACATTACTAGGAATATTCATGAAAATCTATACTAAGTTTACATTTCCTAAAGTACTTCCTGTCTGACTATTTTCACTCAGTGGTCTACTCAAATTACATAGCATTCAGTGCAATACAAATACCAGAAATGTGCAAAATCAAATTTTGTTTCCACCACGTGGAAAAAAGTTCCCCAGAGAATAAATGTGACACACAAAACCCCTTTGAAACATGAGTTGGAACCTTTCCTTTTCAACTCTTGAAAGGTGTGTGCACCACCTAATTATATAGGCACATTTGTGTTTGTGGACAGGTATGTGATACGAGGAAGAACAGATGTATGTGGAAATCTAATGTAATGTGATACTTCAATTCACCAACTGAACCCTGCTGGAACGAAGCTACATAGGAATGGCCGATTGGCACACAATTTACCCACTGATCCCTGCTGGAATGAAGCTACATAGGAATGACCGAACAGCACACAATTTACCCACTGATCCCTGCTGGAATGAAGCTACATAGAAATGGCTGAATGGCACACAATTTATCCACTGAACCCTGCTGGAATAAAGCTACATAAGAATGACCGAATGGCACACAATTTACCCACTGATCCCTGCTGGAATGAAGCTACATAGGAATGACCGAACAGCACACAATTTACCCACTGATCCCTGCTGGAATGAAGCTACACAGAAATGGCTGAATGACACACAATTTATCCACTGAACCCTGCTGGAATAAAGCTACATAAGAATGGCCGAATGGCACACAATTTACCCACTGAAGCCTGCTGGAATGAAGCTACATAGAAATGACCGAATGGCACACAATTCACCCACTGAACCCTGCTGGAATGAAGCTACATAGAAATGGCTGAATGGCACACAATTTACCCACTGAAGCCTGCTGGAATGAAGCTACATAGAAATGGCTGAATGGCACACAAGTTATCCACTGAACTCTGCTGGAAAGAAGCTACATAGAAATGACCGAATGGCACACAATTTACCCACGGATCCCTGCTGGAATGAAGCTACACAGAAATGGCTGAATGACACACAATTTATCCACTGAACCCTGCTGGAATAAAGCTACATAAGAATGGCCGAATGGCACACAATTTACCCACTGAAGCCTGCTGGAATGAAGCTACATAGAAATGACCGAATGGCACACAATTCACCCACTGAACCCTGCTGGAATGACGCTACATAGAAATGGCTGAATGACACACAATTTATCCACTGAACCCTGCTGGAATAAAGCTACATAAGAATGACCGAACAGCACACAATTTACACACTGAACCCTGCTGGAATGAAGCTACATAGGAATGACCGAACAGCACACAATTTACCCACTGATCCCTGCTGGAATGAAGCTACATAGAAATGGCTGAATGGCACACAATTTATCCACTGAACCCTGCTGGAATAAAGCTATATAGAGATGGCTGAATGGCACACAATTCACCAACTGAACCCTGCTGGAATGAAGCTATAAAGAGATGGCTAAATGGCACACAATTTACACACTGAACCCTGCTGGAATGAAGCTACATAGGAATGACCGAATGGCACACAATTTACCCACTGAAGCCTGCTGGAATGAAGCTACATAGAAATGACCGGATGGCACACAATTCACCCACTGAACCCTGCTGGAATGAAGCTACATAGAAATGGCTGAATGGCACACAATTTACCCACTGAAGCCTGCTTGAATGAAGCTACATAGAAATGGCTCAATGGCACACAAGTTATCCACTGAACTCTTCTGGAAAGAAGCTACATAGAAATGACCGAACGGCACACAATTTACCCACTGATCCCTGCTGGAATGAAGCTACATAGAAATGGCTGCATGACACACAATTTATCCACTGAACCCTGCTGGAATAAAGCTACATAAGAATGACCGAATGGCACACAATTTACACACTGAACCCTGCTGGAATGACGCTACATAGGAATGACCGAACAGCACACAATTTACCCACTGATCCCTGCTGGAATGAAACTACATAGAAATGGCTGAATGGCACACAATGTATCCACTGAACCCTGCTGGAATAAAGCTACATAAGAATGACCGAATGGCACACAATTTACACACTGAACCCTGCTGGAATGAAGCTACATAGGAATGACCGAACAGCACACAATTTACCCACTGATCCCTGCTGGAATGAAGCTACATAGAAATGGCTGAATGGCACACAATTTATCCACTGAACCCTGCTGGAATAAAGCTATATAGAGATGGCTGAATGGCACACAATTCACCAACTGAACCCTGCTGGAATGAAGCTATATAGAGATGGCTAAATGGCACACAATTTACACACTGAACCCTGCTGGAATGAAGCTACATAGGAATGACCGAATGGCACACAATTTACCCACTGAAGCCTGCTGGAATGAGGCTACATAGAAATGGCCGAATGGCACACAATTTACCCACTGAAGCCTGCTGGAATGAAGCTACATAGAAATGACCGGATGACACACAATTCACCCACTGAACCCTGCTGGAATGAAGCTACATAGAAATGGCTGAATGGCACACAATTTACTCACTGAAGCCTGCTGGAATGAAGCTACATAGAAATGGCTGAATGGCACACAAGTTATCCACTGAACTCTGCTGGAAGGAAGCTACATAGAAATGACCGAACGGTACACAATTTACCCACTGAACCCTGCTGGAATGAAGCTACATAGAAATGGCTGAATGACACACAATTTATCCACTGAACCCTGCTGGAATAAAGCTACATAAGAATGACCGAATGGCACACAATTTACACACTGAACCCTGCTGGAATGAAGCTACATAGGAATGACCGAACAGCACACTATTTACCCACTGATCCCTGCTGGAATGAAGCTACATAGAAATGGCCGAATGGCACACAATTTACCCACTGAAGCCTGCTGGAATGAAGCTACATAGGAATGACCGAATGGTACACAATTCACCCACTGAACCTTGCTGGAATAAAGCTACATAGGAACAACCGAATGGTACACAATTTACCCACTGAACCCTGCTGGAATGAAGCTACATAGGAATGACCGAATGGTACACAATTTACCCACTGAACCTTGCTGGAATAAAGCTACATATGAAAGACCGAATGGTACACAATTTACCCACTGAACCTTGCTGGAATTAAGCTAAATAGGAATGACCGAATGGTACACAATTTACCCACTGAACCCTGCTGGAATAAAGCTACATAGGAATGACCAAATGGTACACAATTTACCCACTGAACCTTGCTGGAATAAAGCTACATAGGAATGACTGAATGGTACACAATTTACCCACTGAAACCTGCTGGAATAAACCTACATAGGAATGACCGAATGGAACACAATTTACCCACTGAACCCTGCTGGAATAAAGCTACATAGGAATAACTGAATGGCACACAATTCACCCACTGAACCCTGCTGGAATGAAGCTACATAGGAATAATCAAATGGCACACAACTCACCCACTGAACTCTGCTGGAATGAAGCTACATAGAAATGGCCGAATGGTACACAACTTACCCACTGAACCCTGCTGGAATGTAGCTATATATAAATGGCTGAATGGCACACAAATGAATAGGCACAGATTGAAGCAGCAAATAAGAGCACAGCATACAAGCAGAGGGCCCTGATACTAATAACGAAATCTAGAAACAGGCTGATAAAGGACACATGATGATAGAAGCAAACCAGAACGCAAGAAGACATTAGAGGGGAAAAATATTGGAGAGCCAGTCACAAGGGTGTTATACTGAATCCTCGGGCCTGAGGCTTAGTGCTATTTGTGCATGTAACTTCAACTCATGCACCGTCATAAATGTTATATGAAGCTAAAGAGAGCGGGCTGTTTAACAAAAGCATTTATAAGTAAGAGGAGTATTACTACAAGAGTACTGTTTCACATATTCTGGCGTGCCTTTTTCATAGGCCAAAACATCCAATTCCCTATTAGTAAAATGATTCTTATTGCATATTAATATTCCAGAACACTCCCATCATTTAATTTCTATTTTAGTTGTTTTGGGGTCAATTCACAAAGTCAGAGTACTTAAAGGAAGACAAGCGTGCTGCTTTACATTCTCCGAAATGCCTTGGTGAATAGTCGCCACGGTTACTAGTCACAAAATGTGGTTTTACATTAAAGAGAATTGAATTGCACATACATCTTCTCCTAGTAATAAAATGAGGTCATTCACGCCTGGAATGCTGTGAAATGTTGGCCACACCCACAAACGTAAAGTTTGTGCATATTCACAAACCTTTTCTTGGCTTACTCCAAACATGGAAGCAGTCAATTAAAGGAGTAAGGGCCAGATGTACGACGGCCAAAATAGCGCCTCGTTTGCGACTCGCAATTTGCAAGATGCTATTTAGGATGTACAACAGTGTGTAACACATTGTTAGCGATTCCCAATGGGGTCGCAAATAGAGAGGCTCACGAATATTAATGAGCCTCTCGCAATTTGCAACCCCATTGGGAATGTCAGGCCCTCCCAGGTATAGTGGTCTGCTGGGCTCAGCAGACGACCACGGCTGGGACTGCTTTTAAATAAAGCAGTTTTTTTTTTTTGAAACGCAGCCCATTGTCCTTAAAGGAAAATGGGATGCATTTAAAAAATTTAAATGAAACATTTTGATATCATGTTTTAAGGGCAGGCAGTGGTCCCTGGGACCACTGGCCGCCCTTAAAAAATATTTTTACCCTGCGTTTACAAAGGAGTAGGGGTTCCCTGGGGACCCCTTCCCTTTTATGACCCCATTACCACCCTCTTGAAGAGGGTGGTAATTTGCGAGTGTTTTGAGCCCTCATTTGCGGACACAAAGCATCTGTACATAGGGTTGCGCACGCTATTAGGAAGGGAACACTCCCTTCCTAATAGCGAGTTGCAAAACCCTATTTTGCGAGTTGCAAAAAATTGTGACTCGCAAAATAGGGTTTGTACATACCCCATGCCATTTTTGCATGCGCAAACGGGTTTGCAAACCCATTTGCGCATGCAAAAATGGTCAGACATCTGGCCCTAAATCTTTTTTCAGTGTGTAAGGGTAAGTACCAAATTGGTGGTTTCCCTTCAGAGCAAAAAATTTTGAAGTGCAATTGCACTTATTTCTGACATTTGTGCACGAATACATTTGAATCATTTACTAATATGCATGCCAAAATGCCTAGGTGTTAATTATATGGTGATTATTTAGAAATACTCATTGGATCAGTTTCCCATACATACTACTGTTTCCCTCAAATAAGAAATTCCTCCTGAGACCATTGGTCTAGCATTTCGACCTATTGCGGTGACTTCTTCATTGGCATCTACAAAGCCTTTACCAGGCTTCGTGCACAGCACTTGGCATGCACATTTGAGATATTCTGCTTAGAAGTCTAATGTTAATTAGTATTTTTGTGAACAGGGGTTTGTTGTATGACCACTTGTAATAAACAACCACTCAGGGTATGCTTGAGGTTATATAAGCAGTTGTGTTCCGCAAGTGCTATATTTTTCGTATCATTAGATCACTTTTTTACACAAGGTGAAGGTAAATATCCATGCTTCACATTGATATATTTTTTCAAATAATTTTTTTATTGTCCTGGTTTCAATATTAAAATCTTAGCTCTTCTATCCATCAATACTTTGTTGGTTGACGAAATAGGCAGTATTTCATATCAGAACATGTAAAACACTCCAGTATATGTCCTATCTTTCACATACATTGCACCCTGCACATGGGGATACCTTGGGCCTACCTGAGGGGTGCCTTACATGTAAGCAAAGGGAAAGTTTGGGCCCTGGCAAGTGGGTGCACTTTCCAGGTCAACAAGGCAGTTACAAATTGCGAGCGCAGACACTACAATGGCAGGCCTGAGACATGTTTACAGGGCTACACATATGGGTGGCAAAATCAGTGCTGCAGGCCCACTGGTAGCATTTGGTTTACAGGCCCTAGCACTCAGTGCACTTTACTAGGGACTTACCAGTAAACCAAACATGCCAATCATGGATAACCAATCATAATCATAAAGGATGCCAAGTTTAACACACCATTGTATATGCTCTAACATACCTTTGGACCTCATCCTGAAATGTCTAACCCCCTATTAGTAAAGGTGCGGAGCAGGCACAGTCTTTTCTATTTGTTCTAATTGCTTCTGAGAGTGGGCTGTTGTCTCCATTTAAATGTACAGTGACAGTGCTGAGAAGTGCCTGTACTTTTCCTGTCAAATTACCAAGTGCTATTACACAGTATCAGACAGTATCTGGTCATTTAAAACACTCTTGTTGACCAACAGATTCCTTTTGTGCCTTATTATGGTTTTGGCGGACTTGCAGCGGGCCACCACACCAGCACCCCGCTGCAAGACCGCCAGCCGCATAACAGGTTAATCGAGTACGGGTGATCCTGCTCCTGTGGGCCCCCTGCGGAGCGTAACTAAGGCACATAGCACATAGGTGTGCCTTAGACACGCATCGCATTGAGACCGGCAGCTGGATTATAGATTAAACGAGTACGAGTTGTCCTGATCCTGTGGGCCCCCTGTGCAGCGTAACTAAGGCACATAGCACATAGGTGTGCCTTAGACACGCATCGCTGTGAGACCGCCAGCTGGATTATAGATTAATCGAGTACGAGTGGTCCTGAACCGGTCGGCCCCCTGCGGAGTGTAACTAAGGCACATCGCACATTGGTGTGCCTTGGACACACACCGCTGTGAGACCGCCGCAGCCCTTTCCTGCAAGGAACAGTCAGTTTGGTAGTCCATGGACCACGTCTACGACAGTCCTATGGACCAGCGTAGTTATAATAAGGCCCTGTGTCTGGCCTACCTTGATGTTTTGAGCTGGTTTAATGCTAATGATGAAGCAAGATGTTCCTCTTACAACAGTCACCACAGGATTCTGCATGGACACTGTCACTGTTGTAACAAGAACACCTTACTTCATCCTTAGCATTTAGACCAGGGACAAAAGACAAAATGATTCATTGTTCTTGCTTGGATATTCCTGCTGATGGAGACCGAACAAAAATGATCTAAAAACAGTATAAACAGTCACAGAGGGAGAACACCTTGCGTCTCTCCCGCTTCTTTAAGAAAAACAGAAAGTGACAAACAACGATGAGAGGACATTTGGAAAAGACAATGCTTAAAATCATGCCATAGCCCTTTTGTTTTTTTATCTTTTAAAAAGACAATATTCTAGAAGTGTTCTCCGTCCATCTCCAGCACTGACAGAGAATAAAATGTTGCAGCACAGTGGAGACCACTGCTGCACTGTGCACAAACAAGTGAGCTGAAGGACTCTCCTTTCCCAACCTGGGGAACTAAAACTGAAGAAATGACCTTCAGCCTTCCTCTGGCCTGTCCAAGGGCAGGATGGGGAAAGTGCCAGGCTGCCCTAGGGACTGGGGAGCCATGAACTCCACTGGACACAGCCCTCAGCCTCTGCCATCCTCAGTAAGGATTGTTGAAAGATAGATGCATTACAAAATACAACCTGCCCTTCACCTCCTCTGGCCTGCCAGGACGGTGAGATTCACGAGTTCTCCGAGGCATGGCCCAGGTCCCCGCAGGCACCATAAGACCCCTCAACCAATAAGTAATTCTACTCAGTCTTACCCAAGGGTGGGAGAAAGATGTGACCCGTCACTCCATATGTTACCTCCCCTGCCTATCAAAGGGGTATGACCCCTGTATTCTTACCCCAAAATAAAAAAATCTTCAAACACAGAAACACATATGCAAAGAAAGACATAGTCTCTGAAATAGCCACTCAGTGAAGCCCACCCATAAACTCTCATGTTAACACCCTCAGTCACTCATTCATTCACACATGAATGAGCAAACACACTCTCTCTCTCCTCCACACGATACTTGGATGAGTGCATGACTGCAGAAGTGAGAGTAAACACTCACTCATTTGCGTGTGTATGATGGTGTAAGCATGTGAGTGAAGACGGGAATGAATAGTAAGTGCAGGACTTGACTAAAGTTTGCATCCTGTACTATGCCAGTGGCTAATGAGGCCCGCAGGAGTGAGAGAAGGGTTCCTGTGCCTAGGGTCAGTTAGACATGGACACATGCTGGTCAGGTGTGCCAGCAGGAGGAGCTCTAGTAACAGAGAACAAGCAAAGGAATGAATGATGGAACAACACATGCTGTTACCACGTTTGCCTTCATAACACGGCTGTTACAACGCTGCTACCACTACCACGTGTTCCTATTACCACGTCGGATTTCAGCACTCATATGCCTTTACCACGTATGCCTTCACAGTAAGTTTCGTGGCAAGGACATGAATGATAGAGGCATATGCATGGTTAAGGTTTTTATTTAAAATTTTCAATATATATCTATCCCTAGCCAGGCAAAAACCCAAACCCTAGAAGATTACTTTCACCCAAAAACCCATACCCACCCTAAACCTTAAAAAGTTCCTTGTCATCCAAAAACTCATACCTACCCTAAACCTACAAATTTTCTTGCCACCCAAAAACTCATTCCCACCCTAAACCCTGAAAAAATCTCATCCCACCCAAAAACCCATACCCACCCTAAACCCTAAAAGTCCAGGATTGTATTGCCAATGTCTTGAGCCAAGAGCTATTGGGCATAGAGATCACATCTTGGTGATATTGACTGAAAAATGATGAATGCAGCACAAAACATTTGCTCAGAGATGCAGGGCATGGACAGTTTGAAGTGCACACCCGAAGGTCATGCCCTGGATGCAGTTTTGTAGGACATGGGAGACAATTATAAGCTTCAGGTTCACTACGTACGACTGAACTATAGATTGAGACTCCGTTATGTCTTATCCTACGTGTAACAGTAAATCAACTTTTCCTAAATTGAAAAAAAGAAAGGTGGAAGCGGTTTTCTTATCTCGATAAAAGTAATCAGACTTAAACTGGATCAAAGATAGGCCATTTCTTTTTCAGGTTGCAGAAATGAATAAAGTTATTTTTAAAAATGTCCTTCCAGGATATTATTCATTTACTTTATGAATACTGATGTGCTGTGAACCGAAGATCTGCTTTTTCTGTGCACACAATCAAACTTTTCAACTTCGGGGCAGAGGGCAAACGCAATTCTAATTAATCTCTAGGGTAAATCTGAAATTCCACTGTGGACGCTTTCTTAGCAGGTGTTGTTTAATCTCTGCTTCAAGGCATTTAATACAATCCAATTAAAACTAATGGGGTGGGGAATCCTGGCATTAAAATGATATATACAACAATTGCTTTCAATCAGTGAACCACTGACCATGTCCATATTGCATAGTAGGCCATTAATTTTGACACTGCAGATTTGAATTATCCTTTAACCAACATTTTGAAATACTGCGTTTAGGACATGGGATGCCTGAAGAAGGCTTATGCTGATGATGAGCGGTAGTTCCACTAGAGTGGCGGAGGTTGACAGTATGCACGAAATTATGTTCTCCATTATGTACGTTTATCAGAAAATTCAATTAAAAAAAATAATAATAATAATAAATTATGTTCTCCAATATGCTTAATTTGAGCAGGTGCTTGCCAGGGCTTTGACCTGGAATCCATTGTAGCGCTCCTAGACTTCACCGAGGTGCGTGCGTTCACCACTGCATAGCCTGTACAATCGCCAGGGGTAAGAAATTGGGCTACTGATTGAGCTTGTAATGTCCCTGTAGCTCACAACAGGAGATCTGCTGGCTGACCCTTAGAGTCTCTTCAGCCTGGGATGAAGGGTGCATGTACAATCTTCCTTCTCAGCAAGCAGGATAGCGGGCAGTACAGCTGTAAATTAGCAGGACAGCAGAGTGGCAGCCCTTCTTGCAGCAAAGCAGAACAGCAGTCCTTCTTCTGTAGTATCCCTTAGGTTCAGAAGTGTACTGACGAATTGGTGGCTGTGTTCCAGCATTTACACCTGGTGACTCATTTGAAGTGGGAGGGGCTTAAGAGGTCTCCCTTTGAAGGGTACAGGTTTCCTGCCTTCCCTCCAGATTAACTACAGGGGTTATGCAATCCTTTGTGTAAAGGCAGGACACAGCCTATTCAGGTGTTAGTGGGACTGTGCCTAACTCTGCCCTCCCATCCTGCCAGTGATGGCTCATCCAGGCAAACCAAAGCTCTCTATTGTGTGTGGCTTTCTAGGAGGAATACACGAAGACCAACTGCAAACTACACACAATCATGTGACACAGAGACAGGCTGCAGGCACTAAATGGCTAAGACAAAGAAAACACCAGCTTTCTAAAAGTGCCATTTTCAAAATTATAACCAAAAATCTAACTTCACCATAAAAGAGGATCTTTCATTAGAATTCCAAAGACACCAAATATGAAGTGTTTATATCTTATTAAATGTAATGAGGTAACTCCAATGTTATCCAATGGGAGGAATAACCCTTGTAATAGTGAAATCGAATTTATGACAAAAGTTAAAAGTAAATGTCCTACATTTTAAATACATAGCACCATGCCCTGTGGGACTGCTATGTTTTAAAAAGGAAGGTTTGAGTCTGGCAAAAGGTTTATTTTGCCAGGTCGAAATGGCAGTTTAAAACTGCACACACACAGTATGCAATGACAGGCCTGAGGCATGTTTAAAGAGCTACATAAGTGGGTGACATAAACAGTGATGCAGACCCACTGCCAGCACTTCATGTACAGGCCCTGGGTACATGTAGTACCACTTTACTAGGAACTTACACAGATATTAAATATGCCAATTGGGTGCAAGCCAATTCTACCATGTTGAGAGGAGTCCCGCTCAATGTTACTTTCTCTGGAGACAGATAAACTAATTTTCCGCACCAGCACTTTCTTAAGACTTATTAAACGTGTACGTAAAATGATGGAAAATCCCTGATTTGTTGCTGTATCGGTTTTTAATCTTTATGAAACTGTATTGAAATATTGTAATAATGAATTGTTTTTTATATATGTACTTTTATGAATTTTATGAAATTCGAATAAAGGTCTTTTGATTGATTGATTGATTGATTGATTGATTGATTGAGAGGAGAGAACAAAAGCACTTTAGCACTGGTTGGCAGTGTTAATATGGACCTAAAAGCCAACAAACACCGGTTCAGAAAACAGGAGGGTGAAGGCAAAAGGTTTAGGGATGATCCTGAAGAAAGGGCCAAGTCTGACACCAGGCAGCTGTGCAATATTGTAAAAGAATGAATTATGCTGAACATTACTTGTGAGAGACATGCACATATTTTTATTTCAAGAATGGCACTTCTATCATGAAAAGGGGCAGTGGCTCGAATGGTCACAAGGCCTCTTTAATGCCCTATCACACAAGAAGCAATAGCGACTCATTCGGCTACCACTGGCTGATTTGTGGCAGGATTGGCTAGCCAGTGCTATGCTTTCCACACATCACCTGTAGAGACTTTCAGAGGACAAGGTGGGTGGACCTCAGCAAAAACAAATTGGATTTTATATTATTACGTTCCCTGTGCAGTCATGTTTTTTTCATTGCATTCTGGTGCTTGCAGTTATATTCTGTTTTCTATTAAAAATGCTGGACTCCAAATACCAGAATGAAAAATAAAAATACACTGGAAAAGCCAGTTCAACCAGGATAGTTTACCCTCTGCCCAGATTACTTGGGCAGAGGTGATAGAAAAATAGTTTTTCAAAATTACATGTTCAAACAAGGAATTTAGGTAACTCCTTCTCTTCTAGGTGTCTACACCTATCAGATGGCATTCTCCAGTAAACCGGGAGCATACGTTTAAAGTACAGATCTAATTTGACCAGGTAGTGGTGCAAATAATCACCATCTAGCATGTGACTAGAAAAAGTCTAAGGTACCAGAGAGCCTCATAAGAGAAACAAATCTATTTAGGAAGAAGTACCATATACAATTGAGGATAACACCTTTGTCTTGTTGGTGAGTGAGGTGCCAGACACCAAGCATAGGTTAATCACTCATGGTGTTCCAAAGTCCTCCCTGTGACGGGAAACCTATTGTCCTGCCTTCCCCTGCTCGAGCTTGGCTCAGCAGCAGCAGGGCAGAATTGTATCTCTGGTCGGCAGCAGCCATAGTTTACTGTACGTGCCTGGAAGACTGGTACCGGGAGCACTAAGGGCCTCCCGGAGGAGCTTTTCAGTTCATGGAATCATACCTCCTACACCGTTTACAGTGTTGGGGATGTTGGGGTGTGATTCCAACATGTTTGATACCAACCACAACAGGGTTTGTTACCGCCAGTTTAGAGTTGGCCATCATATAATGACGCATGGCCACACTATATATTGTACTGGCTGATACAACGTAGGAGAATGGACTCCGTGGATTGTAGGGGTGTCCTGCTCATGCAGGAGCACCCTCATACTTATAACCATGCACCCTGCCTTCAGGATTGAAAAGCCTACCTTAGGGGTGACTTATAGCTTTTAAGTTCAGTGACCTCAGACATAAGTAAACTTATATCTGTTGTAAATGGCCCAGCTTACACAGGTTACAATGTCAGCCCTGCAGCCACAATTTGAGTGGTTTCCCATGGGTTACATAATACATACTTCAGCCAATGGGGGATCCCTGGTGTACCTATGTCCTGGGTACCTTAATACCATATACTAGGGACTTACAAGGGTACATCAGTAGCCAATCTGGGGTGTACCTAAGTACTCACCATGTCCAATTTAGGGAAGAAGCACAAAGACTGGGGTCCTGATTAGCAGAATCCCAACAGACTAGTCAGAAAAGCATAATGACACCAGCAAAAAAGTGGTGGTGACCATGAAAGCAGATCCTACTTTCCTACAAACAAGTTCAAGGCTTAAGTTAAGGATGGTTTTGAGGTATTTTTTTTTCTGGTTGCACAGAGGCTTTTTTTGCAGCACTGGTGAGATAGAAATATATAGTGCATGCCAGTCCTTTGAGAATTGATTCAGCAGTGTATATTGCGAACATGCACATGCATGAACTGCCCATGGTATAGTCATGTTTTCTTTAATCAACCTCTACATCTGCTGTTTGCTGACTCCTCATCCTGAACTTAGCCTGTGATGCACTCCTTAGCAGTGCTTGATTTGTACAACTATAAGTGCCGGGCCCTTATCAGGAGGCCATCACAGTTTGCACCACACATTGCCATTGTACTCACCCAACTACTATCCATCACACTGCTACTAGAGTGACAGCTCAGACTGTTCGAGACCGCCAGAGCTTTTAGACTTGGTAGGGTGGCAGGTATTCGTTGTTTTTAATGTATATTAAATTAACAAACAACTGTTTTCGTGCTCATCCTTAAATTACACAAACAGCACCACCAAGTGGTAGCTGTCATAAGTGCAGGTTCCGGCAATTTTAATGCTGGTGCCGAGCATTGGAAACTACTGGCTCAAATTAAGCACTGCTCCTGAGCCTTCTGGCGGCTGACATGGTAACAAATACTATTTTTAAAGTAATGTAAAGGGAGAGAGCACATGCGATACACAGGCATGTATAATATACCCACTAGGGTGAAAATTAGTGGTGATGCTCGAGTGGCTAAGATACAGGACAGACACCTGGCAGGCTATATCCATCTGTCTGAGTGTACACGAATACTGAATTGGGGACTCAGTCCTACTTGCACCAAAATCAGGGTATTTACTAGAGTGGCATTTGTGCACAGCATTGGTGTTTGGATGAGAAGGATTGGAGCACCTCTGAAAGGGGGAAAGTTGAAATGATTCATGGTGTAAGCCCATTCCGAGGTCCGAAACTTAGAAAGGCACAGTTATTTTGTGCTGGGTAAAGACCACAACCTGTGGTCAGTGGCATAACTAAACTTGAGAGGACCCCCCTGTAAAGTACATGGAGGGTTCCCCCCAATCCCGTCAGGAGCTCTCAAGCAAGGGGCCCGTCACCCATGCACAGTGCCAGAGGTGGCACCCTGGAGCTCGGCACGCCCTGGCACCATGGGGGCTAATGTTACGCCACTGCATGTGGTGAGGTTTACCAGGTGCACAATTATAAAGTGGGGTGCAAGGTACTTGTCATGAAGCACTCATAAGACTATTTTTATACTTCAGGAGAGACCATGCATTCAAAACATGCCCTGTGCAGTTCAGTAAACGAGAAGCCTGCCAAATGAGCCATTCTGCAGACACCATGGTTCCTTAGCTGCAGAAAGGGAACCTGCAAGGAGCTGTAGCATTCCCAACTGCTTGAGAGCATTCTTGGGAGTGGGCTAATGCTCACATTGGACACCCATACGTCAAAACGCAAATCATTAAACAAACTTTTTTCCCTAATTCAACTTTGATTGGAATTTCTCACGCTGAGCTCTTTTTTCGAATAACTGTTTTCCGTAAAAATTGCTAATGTAATTTTTATAATTTCCAGAGAAATATTTGACGCATTTTTGGGATAACACCGTTCAGTAAATTGTGCAGCGGCCATGTAACACCGCACTCTAGAGAACCAGGTCCAAACGGAGGCTGTTGCTAATTTCAAATTTGTACTTGGTGTGGAGTTTGGTCTGACACGTCTCAGACCCACACTCGTCTGCATGTGAGGGTTATGCAACCTACCATGTGGTCCACCTTGTTCACCGTGGCTTGCATTTGTTGCTCAAGGGCTTTTTCAAGTCTGAAATGTAATTTATCTTGAGTTTTAATTATTCCTAGCTATGTCAAATACATAATATCACACTAATCTAATTTAAGGCAATTGCCCTAATATAGCACGTCTGCCATCTGGGGTCCTATTACACATAGGGCACACTTCCCCTGCTTGCGCCACAGCGCACCGCAAAATTGGTGCGCCAGGTGCAAACAGGGATAGTGTGCCCTATTATATTGAACACGCTGTCCCCAGGGCAGCCGTGAACTAACGCTGCCCCTGGGTAGCGCATTCAGATGAAATACGGAGCAGCTTTGAAGTAGCCACTCCATGTTTCACAGAGCAGATGGCGCCCTGCCTGCACTTTAAAGAGGGGAGAGAGATCTCCTTGCAGGTGGGTGCAGTGAGTGACTGCAACCGCCTGCACGGGGCTGTCTGGGGGTGGTCCATAGGAGCCCGCTTCTGCCCCTCCAGAGGGCTAATATAAGGGGGCACCATCAGTGCACCTCCTAACATCTTCTTTGCCTCTGCGCCTGCGTCTATAAAACAGCACGGGACAGAGGCAAAAAGATCCCCTCATTTGCATGGGACCATGCAAATGAGGGAAGGTCCACTTAAGAAAGCGCTGGTGCTACATGTGCGCCAGCGCTTTCAGTATTACAGAAGGGGCCGCTGAGGCATTTGTGACCCGTTCTGTAATACCAGAGTGCCCCGGAGATCCGCACAAAGCGGACACACGTCCGTTGCGCCCCTGGGTCATGTTCCATAATCCTGCCCCAGGTATTCATTTTCAGCACTATTTGTATAATAATTTGAGTAGGTGGAAACCCTTCATGGGAGCGTATTTTAATTGTATCATTTGCCTGCATAAGTCAGAGTCATCTGAACAGAGAGTGACATTTATGTAAAAACTTTGCTGTGGAAGTGATGCCCCTAATCAGCAATTTCTTGGCACAGGTTCCTGTAGATTTGTATGTCAGTACTACGCATCTTTCTGCACTTTCTATTCAATGTGAATAATAAACAATGAACACAATTAAAAACATTTCCTCCATATAGCAAATCTTAATGTTGTGATTACAAAGGGTGAATGAATGAGTTACTGGAAGGCAGGAAAAGAGTGGCGGATGAATTTATAAAAATACCAGTTTCATCAAACTTTGGAGGGAACTTAAAGAGAAACTTAAGAAGGATGTCTGAAGGTAGAGAGGCAGTTTATTCATTGAGAAGCCCCAAACATCAACCTCTACATGACTCTAAAGGTTAATGAAAAACCTGACATCCAATCAGTAATCAGTTCCAATTTTACTTGGTCTAAGTAGTAGCAAATCAAGGGGGACTCAAAACGTCAGAATCCCAGCACGTATTTACTAGTTTCAGTTACAAGACTGCTTGATGAAACATTGCCTCATGGCAGGCGAAGTAGGTGATTAATCTTTAGCAGCAGGGATAGGTCCCACGAAAGTAAAGGGATACCGCATGTCCAAACTTTGATAAAAAAACTTGTCCGCTTCTAGTCCTGCCAACTGCAGGCCAGTGGGGAATCTACCAGCTCATTCTACATTGCTGGAAACTGTTTCCTATAAAGCAAGTCGGGCGCATTGGGATTGACAAGACATCCCCAATATCTTTGTTATGTTATGTGTATTTGTAAAGTGCACAACTCATCCAGCAGGGTATCCTGGTGCTGAAGCAGGCTGTATGAGCCGAGCCAGGGTCGGGCTAGGTAAAAGCCAGGTCTTCACTTTCTCCTGGCATTTAAGAATTGGGGAGAGGCTCTGATGTGCAGGGGCAGTTCATTCCAGGCTTTAGGAGTGAGGTAGGAGCAGGCATGACTGCCGGATCTGCTTCTGCATATGCACGGGGGGTGTGCGAGTAGGTGTCCTTCAAGCAGAGTTCCATCTACCTTATGCCACAGTGACAGCCCCAATGGATTCCACTGGAGGGAGTAGGGGTGGGAAATGTTGATGATATCACTGGGCCTATTGGCAGCTGCTATCCTGGTCCACTGAGTTTGTATATGATGGCTGAATATTGTAGCTGGGTGTCGGACACAACACAAATGGTTTAGATCCTTCTTAGAGGAGCATATTCTTGAGTGGAGAAGCAAAAGTCAGAATAAAAACCACCCATCCCTCTATATCATGGGCCCCCCTCAGGGTCATCATCTTCAGAGTTTGCATGCTGTCAGTTCGTGCGACCCAAATGGGATCTATTTCATGAAGATGACGCAAAATTGTAGCATTGACTCTTACAAGGTGTGGCACAAGATACCGCTGTGGTCAGCGCTGTGGACATTCACGAGGGGGTGATGCAAAACGGACTTTGCTTGATTTAAGCAAATAGCAATTTTGGGCTATAAATGTCCCATCAGCACAATCAGATACAAGAGGAAGTAAATCATGTGATGAGTCATGGGCATGCTTTCTTAAATGAAGAATGGAGGAAGTGTCTGGGGGAGTATGCACCTGGAGGAGCACCAATGGGGAGGGCTCAGAATCATGGGCAATGACAGAGAAAGATGTGTCAGCCTACTGAAGACATTATGGAAATATTACATATAGTGGACTTGCTGGCACAGCTTTAATCAGAGAATATGTATGCAGATGTTATAAATAACAGTATGTTTGGTATGTGTAGTACTAAAATGAACTATCCCTATAGATTTAACCACACAAGGTGGCTCTTCGTCCTCAAAGTGACAACAACATACTGAGACCTGTCTCACTCTTTCTTCTCTCTCCTTGCTGTGTGTCAGCTAGGGATTTATTATCTTTTCTTTCTCTTTGCATTAGCTCTGTTTGTGTAATTGACATGTAGATACCATCAGATGACTGTGGATATGATGAATTACAAACACACATTTTAAGCTGCTGGAAAATAATTGAGTCATCTCCTGAAATGCTGTGGTTATCAAATCAATTTCGATAATTAAATATTTTTGTCTTGCGAAGAAATATAGAGGTATCAACTCATTGCTTTGTCTGAAGAAAACAATTAGTTCATAGCTTTATCATGCTGAGTAATTTAGAAAAATAGCAATACAATCCCTGTAATACATTTCAGATATATGTTATTGCCCCTGTGTAGCTATTGTTAAATCAGATTTTTCTGTGGAAAGAGCGTTTGTTTTTGCTAATGACTTTGTCGTGCTTTGATGAATCTTTAAGAAAGTGTACCAAATAAACAAGCATTTGCAATGCAACAGGTCTCGCATTTACGTGAGTTTGAGCTGTTGGCATTGTAAATGACAATGGCTTTTATTTATGTTTTGGTTTTGGAACATAAATAAAACACATTGTCATTTATAATGCCAATAGCTTAAACTCGAGTAAATGCGAGACCTATTGCATTGCAAATGCTTGTTTACAGTGTGTATATAAAGCGCTCTGATACTTTCGGGTCAAGCTAGCGCTATATAAAACATTACAAATAAAAATAAAATAAATAATTGGTGAAAAGGAAAGTGGTGGTGAAACCTGGGGATTTGCAGTGTTTAAAGGCAGCCACTGATGCACTCAATATGTACAGCTGTGTCAAAAACTAACTCTCGCTGCGGGAGTCAGAGGGCTCAGCCAAGCGCGAAAAGCACTGAGGACACGGGAGGGTGGAGGGGCAGAGGGAGGGAGCCTGGCAGAGAGGGCGAGCAGACTGGGAGTGGGAGAGAGATGACAGTGTCCATAGGGGACGGACGAAAGTCATTAAGGATTTAGGTGAGGTCTGGAGACAAGAGAGGCCTGGAGAGAGAGAGAGGGTGGGGAGAGAACATGCTGGCAGGGGGAAGAGGCGGATATAAAGGCACTAGTAAGGATGGGGAGGCGTCGGCGGGGGAAGCAGATGCTCAGAGAGGCATACAGGGCATAGTAGAGGCAGCGGTCACAGCAAGAGGTACAAGAGGCCCGAAAAGGAAGGTGACGTAACGGCCAGGACTGCCGACTGTGGCGCTGGGGAACCAGATTCGAGTCTGGGCGTCCTCTGCTCAACATCCTGTGATTCAAAGCAAATTACTTAATCTCCCCCTTTCTACCAAAGAATGAATGTGTCCTTGTGTAACATAACTGATGATCATGTGCAAAAACAAGAAAAGAAAGGAGGCGGAAACATCATCAGGCGGTAGAAAGGAAATGCTGAATCAGAAGAAAAGTTGGAAGCAGTGTACCGAGAAAGGAAACAACCAGGTGTAGTGGATAACAAGGAAATATGGATTGATTATGCAGAGGGAAGAGTAGGTTACTGGGTGCAGTGAAGGAGAGTAGGTAACGGGGTGCAGTGAAGGATCGAGGAAATGTTGGGGTGTAGAGAAACGTATGGGTACCATTTTAAACGGCACGTACAGTGTATGAAGACTGAGGTGGTGAACTTGCATGTAAAAGGAGGACACACAATGTGCAGCGGAAGGGTGGGTGGAGTGTGTATGGAAAAAAGACGCCAGGATCAGGGGGCAGGGTGGGGTGCAGAGGGAGGGTCCACTCATTGTGCAGCTGTGGCAGAGTGAGACTGAGAGTTGTGCTGCGCAGGGAGTGAAGAGGAGTGGGTGTGAAGAGCGCATGATGGGGAGCAGTGCAAATGGAGGGGCGGTGTTTCAGGGAGGTAGGGGCACAATGGGCCAGTCACGCAGGCTGCCAAATGCTGCGCGCGCCTGTGTGAAAGTGATCACGATCGCGATCACACATCAAAGCGGCCGTGCGGCCGCGAAAGTGAAAGCAAACGAGTGCTTTCAGGCCTCCAAATGGTGCGCGCGCCCGGCCGACGCACATGCACTGTATTTGGAGGCCTGAAAAGCCACTGTTTGCACTGCCAAAACTCGCTTACTATAAGTCTCGCCAGAGCAGCGCTAAAGCGCTGTCTCAGGCGAGACCTAAAAATCTGCCACCTCAGCCCCATCCTAGAAAGTGGGGACACAGAATAACATGATAGGTGCCCCTAAATATTTTTTACCATGCTATTTTCCATAGGAATTTTAGGGAGCAATGCAGCAAAAACAAATTAACAGAATTAAGCCACATCTGGAAGAAAGCTCAATTTTTACTCATAAAGGATTTTTTCTGATCTGGTGTAAATCCACTTGTCCAAAAGGTTTTTTTTCCCTGAGAGCCCCTCGGGATAACAGTCCCATGATACCGAGCAATCTGATTGGCTGGCCGCAACATCAACAGAAATGTTAAGAACACCATTTTAGGATGCATTGAATAAGTCGCTGTGTCCTGCATTTAACACAAAAGAAGGTACAGGAGAGCAGAGTATCCGCTGGACTTTGTGGTGGGGTTCCCCTAAGACCAAAAAAAAGCTTTTCATACTGTAGTTCCTCCAGCGAGGCCTTGATGAGGATGCACCAGACACCCAGAAGAACCAGTGTGGCCCTCCATTGTGGTCCCATGGAAGTACAGCAGGACTGTACAAACTTTAGAAAGCGAAGCTTGCACTGTCTGGTGATACTTTCGAGAGTGACAGTATCATAGGAGTTGCACAGTACCATGTAAAAACATTTTTTTAAAGTGGAAAATCTGGATTAAATGTACGTGGAGGGGTGTGTGTCCATCAATGTCCAATTAATGTAAACGTTTTTATCAACAAAACTTGTTTATCTTTTATCTTTTTTGTATGTGAACATAAATGAAAAAACTATGGAATAATTCAATAAAAAAATAATGAAAAGATAGAGAAATTGTAGTGTGTATTGTGGATAGTCCCATAGAGCTGTTGTCAGCTTATGCTTATGCAAATGTAATATAGATCTTGTGGGAGGTTCTTGTAGGGGTGCTTGATCATGGGTGGTGGGCGTGCATAAGGGGGTCGGCCAGCATAACGTGGTTGGCTGCCCATGAGGTGGTTGGGCATCCATATCCCTACTGCCCTCAGACAATAGCGATGCTGAGTGAGAGAGTTGGTTGGATAGGATTTTCAAAAACCTGACATTCACTGGTAAAATAATCGGTCAAAAATTACAATATGGTGGGGGCGTGGCCAGGCGCCCGAGGAGGATGGACTGCGCTGCAACGAGGGAATCGCTTTATGCCGGACCCCAAGTGAAGCGGACTACAGGAAAATACCAGGAGAGACTCGGTGCCTTAACTTTCTATTTTCTTTTTTTTTTTAAATAACGATGTCTGGTCTTGTTTTAACACTGCTTTGGCTGCACCCTGATTAATTGCCCATATGAATAATGAACCTGTGGTTTTCGTAAATATTACTGCATCATATTCCCACAGATGCTGAAGAGACTCTGCTATGGCCGCCAGTTTAAGCATTTTTTTCGTCACAAATCTGAGGTGAAGTTTTACCCAGCGTAGGATGACTGGCATCTGTTCTTTCTTAAGTCTATTTTTATGCCCAATTGAGTGACTGATCACTTTTGAAGTATACATTTCATGGCTTTGTTCGTAATCCCCTAAAGTGCACTTTCTGATAGAAGTTAAAGGTGTCTCTTTGCAGACACATAGCTCCAACGCCGCAACGTTTGCAGTGTGCTCGCCTTCTGAGAGAATACACGTCGTCTGATCATTGTGGATTCTATTAATACATTGGGTTGCGCTTTCCCTATCTCATGTACTGTATACTCCAAGTTGGTGTTGATCCACTTTTTGGCATTCCTCCTTAGCCATTTCTTTTTGGCTCTATCTCCAGACTGTCCTCCATTATCCTCCATTATCTGTTTTTCTTCTAACTCATGGGTATAACGAAAGGCTCTGAAACGTGTTGAAACCACAGCGTTCTATTATTATAAACTCTATGCTTTTCTCACAGTTGTCTAAACTGGAAGACTTACAATTGCTTGAGAAAGATAACGACGAAAGTACGATAATGGATTCTTCGCCAACCACTTCAGGAACAAACGCTCCAGGAAAAACAAACGTGAAAAGGTTAAAGAAAGATCCCCCTTCGCCCCCTAAACCAGCCTCTCCAGTCTCAATGGAACTGTTGCTACAAGAGATAAGAGCTCTTAGACCCTTCATGGAGGAGATGAACTCCAAGCTACAAATCAACAATCGACAATTGGGCACAACTAGATACGAGACTTACTGCAGTGGAACACAATGTCTCATCAATCAACAATACTACTAAGAGTGTCCCTTTCCTACAATCTCAAGTTTCAACCCTCCAGAAGCAGATCGAGGACCTGGAAAATCGCAACAGAAGAAATAACCTGCAGATTTACGGTTTGGCGGAGCGGGTCGAAGGTACGGACTCCATCACATTCTTCAGATCTTTTCTCCCTAAAATTCTGCACTTGCCAGACGATACGACGCTCAACATCCAACGCGCTCACAGATTGGGGCGAGCATCTGCTACTACTTCATCCCCACAAAGGCCAAGAGGAGTCATTCTATATTTTCTTGAGTATACAGACTTGCTAAAGGTATTGGCAGCAGCTAAAGCTATTCAAAGGATCACGTGGATCTGGTTCTACTCTGTTCTTTGGCAAGACTATTCTAGAGCCACAGCGGCTAGACGTAAAACCTTTCTCAATTTAAGACCAGATCTTTGTTCCTTGGGTGCCAGATATGGCCTTCTTCACCCATGCCTTTTTAAGGTCACCTACAACAATAGGACGACGACTTATGAGGATCCAGTTCGTCTGCAGAGTTTCATTAACTCACATAACACAAATTCTATGGTCTTGTTAGGATTCTCTCCACAATCTATCACATGAATTACTGAATTGTATTTCTAGATGTTGGTGAACTTGCATTTGAGAGCTTTACAATGTTTGTCTCATGCATTCGTGGATAGTCCACTCTTATAGTATTATAGTTTATTGGTTCCTTTGGGCTGTTTAGATGACTTTGAATCTTAGACGCCATGTTCTTTCTGTTTTATGTTTATAATTCTTTTACTTGGTACTAAATAATATGTCTTGCTTTTGTTTCACAGTTTGGTTTAATCATCAAGAGGTTCCCCCTGAGTTGTGCCGAGCCTTCCCTAGACATCTGTCTACTCCATGTGGCCCCACACACCCTCACATCCATATTTCCCTTGTGTAGGTATGTTTTTTGTTTTGTATTTTGTTCTTTGGGCCGTTTTGTTTTTGTTCGTCCATTGTGTCATGCATTCTAGGATTGCTAGCTCTCTAGGTGTCCTCGACACTTTTAATTCCTTTTATGAGTCAATCATTATTTTTCTTTTTTGTTTTGTCTTTTGTTCTGTGTGTTGCGTTATATTCTTCTACTTTGTTCTTTTACCATTCAATCTCTTTACTTACTTTTTCTTATGTGACTATTTTCTTTTTTCATTCCTATGTCTGCTTATCTACTCTCTATATCTCTTATGTTATAAACTCATCTTCCTCCTGCTTTTCTCTATTATCTCTTTTAACGCTAAACGATGTTTCTGCAATGAATTGGACTTTGGTGTTCTAAGTTTGGATTTTTCAATTTTTGACCTGTTCATCTTTTCTTGTTTTTGCTTAATTGCTCTCCATATTTCTCAATGTCTTAAACTTATTTCACCTTCTTTTTTCTTTTATCTCTTTTAATGCTGTACAATGTTTTTGCAATGAATTAGACTTTTGCACTATGAGCTTGGATCATTCTACTGTTGTTTTTTTTATTGAATTGGATTGTTACTTTATGCTGTTTTTATCATCCCACTTTAATATCTCATGTCACTTAAGTTAGTTGCATGGAACATTAGGGGTCTAAATTCTCCTATCAAGAGACAGAGAGTTTTATCACACTTGGCTAAGTTAAACACTGATATTGTTTTCTTACAAGAAACCCACCTTACAGATATTGAATCTCTGAAATTGAAAAGGGGCTGGGTGGGTGAGGCTTATTTCTCTCCAGGGGATTGTAAACGAAATGGAGTGGTGATACTATGTCGTAAATCTTTACCAGTTACGATGTTATCGCAAGAATCAGATGATGAAGGGAGATGGCTCATTGTTAAACTATCACTAAAGGGTTTTCTAGTTTCTCTTCTCGATGTTTATGCACCTACAGGCAGAGATGTTTCCTTTTGGCCTGCTTTGGCTAAGCATATTTCTCACTGCATTGAAGATAATTTTATCATGGCTGGAGACTGTAACCAGGTGTTTGATCCCTTTTTAAACAGGAACTCAAAAGTGTCCTTCGTACCCAACAAGTCACATAAATCTTTTACTCACACTATACATCAACACAAATTGCTTGACGCTTGGCGCCTCTGTAACCCGACTACTAGAGAATATTCCTTCTACTCTTCAACCCATCATACCCAATCAAGAATCGACTATGTTTTTGTATCCCATAACATTTCGCAGTCCCTTACACATGCAGAAACTGGCCCTATTCTCCTATCAGATCATGCACCGGTTTCAATTGGCTTTGATATACTTCCTAGAAATAACGTTCCCAGAAGATGGCGTTTTAATAATGCACTTCTCTTAGATTCCAAATTCACTACAGCTTTTGCTTCCTTCTCCACGGAATATTTTGAAAGAAAAAATACATACTCCCTATCTCCTGCAACCATTTGGGATAACTTTAAGGTGTCAGGAAGAGATTTTATTTTAGATTACGTTGCAAAGAAACGAAAAGCACCGCGTAAGATTACTAGGAACCTTCTTCAAGACATTAAGGCATCAGAACATTCATATTACACATCATTCAGAAGAATGTTTAAAGACCCTCATTAATGCTAAATTGAAACTTAACAAGAAATCAACAGAAGATGCTTCACTATATTAATTAAAATCCAGCGCAAATTTTTGTGGAGGTAAAAACAAAGCAGGGAAAATTGTAGCCAATTACTTAAAGATTCACCAAAACAAACTAAACATTGAGTCTGTCTTTGATAAGCAATCAGTCTTAAAATTCAAAGATGCTGAAATTTTAAATGAATTCTCTCTCTTTTACAAATCTTTACACTCATCGGAAACCCAACCTGCAGATCACTCATTATTGCAATTCTTATCTAACATCCAAAAGCCTCAACAGGCTCCTATGGATTTTTCCCCCTTGAATCGGACCTTTCCCAACATGAACTTCTAAAAGCCCTTCAGAATCTCAAAAAAGACAAAGCTCCTGGCCCGGATGGCTTTACTGTCAAATTCTATATCCATTTTTCTAAGCTTTTAATACCCAAACTACATTCACTTATAAACTTTTTTTGTGCCTCAAAAAATTCTTCTGGCTCATTTTCCGAAGCCCACATTTGTCTTATCTCTAAAGAAGGTAAAGACTCTAAATATTGTAAAAACTACAGACCTATTTTGCTGGTCAATATTGATTATGGACCATATCATTACTTGCACCTAGAAGATCGCTAGCTCTGAGCGTGCTGCGCTTATCTTTGATATCCGAACGCCGCTTTCACGCGCTAATCGCGTTTTTACATTTACCTGTTTAGATATTTCATTTAACCTGAGTTGTTTGCCCTGTTTTTACTGAAGCCCCTCACCTGCACAATAAATTGGAGAAACACCGCATTTGGCGGGCCCTTGTCCTGGCAGTTTTACATTTGGCGGCCATCTTGGGTGAGTAGGACGCCTGACGGCGCCACTTTTGCTTGATGGTATAGACGTCACAAGAACGCTAGACCTCTACTTAAGGGGGACAAACTAGGTGCTCAGCCACTTATGGACCATATCATTACTTGCACCTAGAAGATCGCTAGCTCTGAGCGTGCTGCGCTTATCTTTGATATCCGAACGCCGCTTTCACGCGCTAATCGCGTTTTTAAATTTACCTGTTTAGATATTTCATTTAACCTGAGTTGTTTGCCCTGTTTTTACTGAAGCCCCTCACCTGCACAATAAATTGGAGAAACACCGCATTTGGCGGGCCCTTGTCCTGGCAGTTTTACATTTGGCGGCCATCTTGGGTGAGTAGGACGCCTGACGGCGCCACTTTTGCTTGATGGTCTAGACGTCACTAGGACGCTAGACCTCTACTTAAGGGGGCCACGCTTCGCGCAGCGGATACGCGCAGCGGATCGCCGAACTTCCGCCGGAGTTACGCCAGAGTTCAGCCCGTCTGTGCCCGTCCGTGCCAGACCGGGCCCAGGGGCCATGAATCCTTGCTCGAGCTCCTGTGGTAGATTTAATTATTCAGGTGAGGTCTTGGAATCCTTACGTCCCACCCCTCATACAAACTGCACTGTATGCTCTCTCCCGATTCATAAATTTGAATGTGCTGTTTGTGGTTTTCTTACTGGTAGAATGTCCAACTGTAAAGTAATACGTCGTTCTCACACTCGGGGTAGACGGCGGAGACTGCACACACATCTTAATAGTTCTACACTCCAATTTTGGAGTATTAACTGTCGATCCCTCCCGAAACACAAACATCACATTCACGACTTTATTGTCGAAGAGCAGCCTGACGTGTTGTTTCTTACCGAAACTTGGCTTCAGGATTGTTCTGGTCCTGATGTCGCCGTTGCTGTCCCTAACAACTATGTAATGGTGAGACTGGACAGAAATTCCGGAAAGGGGGGAGGGATTGCTATTATTTTTAAGGCTACTTATACATGTAAGCTTGAAGCCCTTCCCATGTCTGGAAGTGAGACCGCATTTTTTAAATTAGTCCTCAATCCCCAATTCACCTTATCGGGCCTTCTGATCTACCGCCCTCCTGGTAATGCCTTTTCTTGGATATCTTCATTAGCTGACATCATAGCTCCCCTACTCCTTAGGGCAGTCAATTTTACCATCCTTGGTGACCTTAACTTGCATCTTGAAGACCCACAGTGTACTAATAGCAAACGCTTTTTGTCTGATCTGGAGGCTCTCAACCTTTCTCTGCTTAATATTGGCCCCACTCACTCTGCTGGACACCAACTGGACCCCATTCTTTCCAATCTCTCCTTGGACTGCTCTCAGAGTGCTCGCCCTTTGGAGTGGTCTGATCATTTTGCTGTCCATTTTTCCTTATCTTATATCAAGAACCAGGAAAATAGTGTCCTTGACAAGGGTGCACCAACTTATCGTTGGGGTAAACTTGATATTAATAAGTTAAACCAACACCTCTCGAATACCCGTCCTGAGGAATGCGAGGCTTCAGCTGCGGAGATGAACACCGCTGTTTCCCATTGGCTCACAAACGCTGCTACTACCCTTCTCCCGCTCACCTCAAAACATTCCAGGTCACATCGCCTCCCGGCACCTTGGTTCTCCACCGATTTGAAGGCCTTGCGTACCAAATGCAAGGCTTTAGAACGTAAATGGAGGCACTCTTACTCAGTCTCACAGAAGACTGTTTATAAAGAGGCTTTAAAAGGATACCACCTAAAATGTAAAATCGCGAGAGCTGCTTACACTTTGGACACAGTAACACAAGCTCAGAACTGTCCTCGTACTCTTTTCTCTGTCGTTAAAAAATTGACAGGAGCGGATACCATTCCGACACCTCTAGTTTTAGATGAGGCCCAGTGTAACTCTATTGCGAAATTTTTCATCGCTAAGGTTGAGCGCATATACGACTCTATGAGCCCTCCCTTGAATGCAGAGGAACTTTGTTCGGGACAGGTTATAGGGACCGAACTGCTTCTTCCTATGGTGAAGATGACACATTGGCAATTGTTTGATGACATCTCGTTCTCCACCTGTTTAAGCAGTATAAGATCCGGTGCACCTCGTGATCCTGTACCCGTCAAAATTCTTAAACTGCTGGATCTTGAACCTCGGCGGGTTCTTATGAGACTTTTAAACGCCTCATTACTTGAATCCCAGGTGCTACAGGATTGGAAGCACGCAATGGTTGTTCCCCTCCTAAAAAAAGCTGGAGCCGATGTGTCCAATCTTGCCAATTTCAGACCGATATCCTTGCTGCCTGTACTTTCCAAAGTGCTGGAAAGGCATGTTAACACTCAATTATACCATCTAGTGGGATCTTCGGGATTTTTACATCCATCCCAGTCTGGCTTCCGTGCTCACTATTCCACTGAGACCGCCCTTCTCGGGGTGACGGAAAGCTTAAGACACGGTATCGACCAGGGGAAACATCTGCGCTCATCCTTTTGGATCTGAGCGCGGCGTTCGATACCGTGTCCCATTCCATTCTTTTGAACTCTCTTCGATCCCTGGGCTTTGGCTTGGATTGCCTCCTTTTTAAGTGAGCGCACTTTCCAAGTCTTTTCCGCGAAAGCCACTTCCTCCACCTGTCCATCGGCATATGGCGTTCCTCAGGGGTCTATACTCAGCCCTTTGTTGTTCAACATCTACGTGAGACCCCTGGCTTCTATTGCAGAGGACGCCGGGCTGACTATTTTTTCATATGCCGATGACACCCAAATTGTTTTCTCCCTTTCCAGCAGCGAGAGCAATGACATATCGGTTCTGAAAATTGGGTTGTCACGTATAGCCGATTGGATGCAAAGGCATCTCCTCAAGCTAAACGGTGACAAAACCGAAATTCTTATCTTTGGGAAGCATAAAGATCTATGGGGCCCGCAACACTGGCCTAGCGAGATGGGACCCCTTCCTCAGCCATCTTCTGTGGTCCGCAACCTCGGTTTTCTTATTGACGACAAACTCTCCATGAGACAGCAGGCCACAAAGGTGGTCGCCATTTGCTTTACTATTCTGCGATGGCTCCAGAAAATTCTTTGGATGCTGCCTCTTGCCACCAGGAGAACCGTTGTCCAGGCGTTAGTAACTTCTCGCCTGGACTACGGAAATGTCCTCTATCTTGGCGCCGATGCGGCCACTGTAAACAAACTTCAGGTTGTTCAGAATTCAGCAGCCCGTCTTCTCTGTAATATCCCTAGGAGACTATCGGCCACTCAGGCTTTGCGCGATTTACATTGGCTCAGGATCCCCAGTCGCATCAATTTTAAAGCTATATGCTATCTTTTTAAAATCAAGCAGGGCTCGGCCCCAAAATATTTGCAAAATCTGGTCCAACCTTACAAGCCAAATCGCACACTTAGATCCTCTGCCAATTGCGACTTTGTTATTCCTCGATTCAAGCTTGTAAGAATGGGAGGACGGGCCTTTTCCCATCTAGCCCCCAAATATTGGAATGCGTTACCCACCACCTTGAAAACGGAAACCAATTTTTTCACCTTTAGAAAAAAATTGAAAACTTTACTTTTCCAATGATCTGCATGCCGCCTTAGATGATTCACGGTGCTGTTTTTGAGAGGTCTGTTTTCTACTTGAGTCTATCCCTTGCGCCGGGAAACCCATTGCGGGTAGCTGTTGCGCGTTATAAGTTTAAATAAATAAATAAAATAAATAAAATATTTAAAAAATTCTAAAGCTTTGGCTATACGTCTTGACTCTTACTTACCAAATTTACTAGGAAAGGAACAATCTGGTTTTGTCAAAGGGCGAGTCATTACAGATAACACACGGCTCTTTTTTTATATCTTATCCAAATCTTCACATCTTGACCATCCTTTGGCGGCAATTGCACTGGATGCCGAAAAGGCTTTTGATAGAGTTGAGTGGAAATATTTTTTTTACACCCTTGAATGGTTTGGATTTGGCCCCAATTTGATACATTTACTATCTCGCCTCTACTCTAATCCTCGGGCAGCAGTCTGTGCCAATGGCTTAATTTCCTCATTTTTTTAATTTAGGCAGAGAGTGCGCCAGGGTTGTCCTCTTTCTCCGCTCCTTTTTAACTTGGCCCTAGAGCCATTTTTATCCAAACTACGTCAAAACCCAAATATTTATGGATTTCAAATGACAAATGTTCACATCAAACTTGCAGCCTATGCTGATGATATTCTGCTTTTTCTGTCCAAACCAGGAGAATCAATTTCTGCTTTTTTAGCGGAGGTGAAATCTTATTCACTCATTTCCGGATACAAATTAAATAATGATAAGTGCGAAATACTACTGCTAACAAAACATACTTTTAGTTCACAATTTCAAGTTTCTCAATTTAAATGGAGTCCAAAGCATATTAAATATTTAGGTCTGCACTTCACACCTTCAATTTCAGAAACGGTAACATTATGTATGAACAAATGTCTTCAAAAGATTTTAGAACTGACTTCTAAGTGGCATCCCCTTTACTTGTCTTGGTGGGGTCGCTTAGACACCATAAAGATGATGTTATCACCCATAGTTTTATATACCAGTCTCTATTACTTCCAAATTAATTTAAAAAATCAACTCCATTTTATCCTCTTTCTTATGGAATAATAAGAAACCTCGAATGTCTTTATTAAAACTAACCCGTCCTAAAACAGAGGGTGGGGTTAACTTCTCAGATTTTCAGGCTTATCACAGAGCTTTCTTATTATGTCAGGCCTCTCTGTGGTTGCTTGACTCTGCAGATGATTGCCCTCTCTGGACTTCAATTGATGCCTGTTTATGTCTCCTTATTCATTTTGTGAATATCTTTCTTTTTCACGCAAGCCACAGTCCATTTCCACTTCCAAATTACTCGATTTACCTTCTCACTCTACTCTTGATTCTCAGGATTCCTTTTTAAACTCAACAATTTGGCATAATAAAGATTTATTGATCAATAACAGACCCTTTTATTGGAGGACTTGGAGAGAGAGGGTTTTGATAAAGATTCATCAATTATTCTCAGAATCTGAATTTTTGCCTTTTGTTACACTCATGCAGATATTCAAATTACCACCTTCCTTTATCCATAAATACAATACACTTAAAAAAGCTGTATTGGAAACTTACTCCCACTTTCCTGTCATGCCAGCCACCTCCAATAAATCAGAACCCTCTTTACGACTTCATGCCCTGTTAATGACCACACCCTAATCCTCTACTATTTACAATCACCTACAAGGCATCGACACCGATAGACAGAAAACAAAAACTGAAGAGGCTTGGGAAAGAGACTTTGCGGTATGTTGGCCACTCTCATTTTGGAAAGGCATCTGGTCCAAAATACGTAAGGCCTCTAGAGCAGCAAATACCACACAAACATTATTTTTTGTTTATAACAGACTTTTATTCACGCCAGCCACTTTATGTAACCGTTTTTCAGCCACTCCGGACACATGTTGGACTTGTTCTTCTCCCAATGCTGACCTATTTCATATGTTATTCATTTGTCCACAGGTACAAACTTTTTGGAAGCAAGTATGGTCACAAGTTAACTTGATTGATGACACTACATTTCCTTTTTCTGTTATTCATATCTTCTTGGGTAGCCTCTCTTCTATCTGGGACGGGATTTCACTTAATGTCAAGATTATTGATTTATTATTAGCGATTGCCTTTCAACAACTTACTGTCAATTGGAAAGCCTTCTTGAAAATTTCATATAGAGCTTGGTGGTACACTGTATGCCATAATCATAGGTTGGACACTGCCTTTGTGCATCGTCCTCAAATGGCCACAAAACGTGCTGACTTATGGTCGCCTGTCACAACATTTATTGATGAAAGTGCCAAGAGATGCTCTTTAGCAAAACCGTCTTAACAGGAGGTTCCCAAACCACCCTGACTTCCTTTGTAGTTCCATAAGTTTATTTTATATTACTTGAATGCATATGTTTCATTTAATGTACATTTTTTATTTTTTTTAATTTTATATCTCACTACTGTATTATTAGTCCAATTCCTTTACTTTCTACGCAATAATTTTGGAATATAATGTTGTAAGACTTATAGTATATACTTTGTAAGGTCACCTTGTTTTCTTTTCAATAAAACTATTTGAACTTAAAAAAATGACAATATGGTATTGTTGGAAAGTGGGTTATTGGTAGGGGCAAATGTAGGTCTGCCACTGGCAATAAGGCCACTAACACATGGTAGGACTCAGCATAGGTCTTAGAAAATTATTCCTATGCCCAACCCTTGGTAACGTGGCTGCGAGCAGGCAGGCTTAACTTCAAAGACAGGTATGTAAAGCATTCAAAAACACAATTTCAGTAAATAATTAAGACACAACACAAAACAAAAATACAACACCAATTTATAAAAATAGGTAATATTTGTATCTTTTAAATGACACCAAAGCGAAAATAATTCACTATAGGGGGCCAGAGATATGAATTTTTAAAGATAAGTCATTTTCTAGTGCTTAAAAACCAACAGTGTTCCTTTTAGTCATTTAGTTTTCTCCGACAGGGACACCTTTAGAAACTGTTCTGCAGAATCTCACCAAATGTGTTGTGCCGCCTTCTCCAGCAGGCGGGGTCCAGTAAGAACTCCTTCCTGAAGTTCTGCTTGCGGGTCCCAAAGTATCCAACACACAATCCAAGGTTCTGGAATCTCCAAGAGGGTCCTTGAAAGTGTGAAACTTCAATTCCACAATCCACTTGAACAAAACCCTTACAAATCCACTGGTACACCAGGCTGGGAATTCTCTGTGGGGGTGTCCAGGTGAGCTCTGTTAACCTGTAGCTTGCAGGGAGTCCACTCTTTAGTCCTTTTGCAGCAAGGTAATCCACAGGGCTGCAGTTTCAGTTGGTGCAGTCTTCAAAGGTCAGGCCTTAGAAATCTTTGCACAGCAAAACTTCTCAACAGGGCACTTCTTGCTTCAGTAAGTTTCAAGCAGCAGATCTGGAGGGCTCTGCCCCTCTCAGATACTTATTCAAAATAATCTGGGTCAAGCAGCAGGTCACTCCTGACCAATGGGAGCAGGGTAACTCCTCCAAGGCAATGACCACATCCTGTAGAGTGTGGCATTATTTTGTCCCAGAGTGCATCAAATCTTCCAAATCCATAATGGCTGATTTTCCAGCAGAGAGTCAAGACCTGGTTAAACACACCCCCAGGGATGGCTTATTTCCCTAGACTCTCCCACTACCATCTGCACATACCTTCCTTAAGCCTAGCCCTGACTCTGGGTCAAAAGTGTAAAAGTTTAACTGACACCCAGGCCTCCCCTCTGCCTTTAAAGAGCAGGGTTTACGACTCCACCCCCTGGCCTGGCATTCCTATGGAACAACACACTGCCCTCCCAGCAGAGCTGGTATCCCCGGAGGCTCTTTATCACCTCTTCAAAGCAGCCTGGCTAATCCACTTAACTTTGACCAATCAGGGCAGACCACTGGAAGGCTGAATTTGGACTTACATACAAGAAAGTCTTATAACTTCTTTTATGTACACTTTAGGAGAAATTCAACAATATGATATTGTTGGATTTAGCACTACTATTCTGGGAAGTCTTTGAACGATAGCTCTATCTCCTTCCTATCAGTAGTTATTATTTAATAGCTTCTAGCCATATTAACCTATAGGGCCTGGGATTTGCAATGGGTAAAATGACTTGGGCCAGTTTTCTAGCACCAGGGCTTATAAAAACCTATTTTATAAGTATTTCCCTAATTTCTACAGGACCCCCACCCCCTGTGCAACTAGGGGAGACTTTAGGGGTTCTGAATCTGCAGAAATATTGCAGATCCTCCTTCCACAGGGATCCTAGCATCAAAGTCGAATTTGAGCAGCTCTTTACCCCAATGTGGGGAGTGAAATGTGAAATTTCACTTTACCCAGGCATATAAAAACACATTTTATAAGGGTGTACCTCATATATCTGAGCCCCCACCCCTGGGATACCTAGGGGAGACCCAGGGGTTCCCTAATATACCAAAACATTGTAGGTTTTCCATTTTTAAGTGCCCCTACTACCAAAGTCGAGTTTGGGCACAATTTACTTTTTAAAAGCAGTCTGTTTTTAAACTGACCTCAGGCTTCAGCAGTGCACATGCTGCTGGTCTCTAAACTGCCATGCCCCAAGGTACTGGGGACTTCTAGGTAGTTTCAATCCCCTGCCCTATTATATACTAGGGGCTTATGGGGGTAGGTCATGCCAATTACAGGGGTACCCCACCATACCATAGTGTACCCTAGTGTGTGTTAGGTGTTTTAACCGTATTTTAATGTGTTCCTTTCAGCTTGGCACTGGCCCTGGGCCTGGTTAGGCAGAGCCCAGGGTCAGTCAGAGTCAGTTACCACCAGTTCCAGTCAGCAAAAAGTTGGGGGGTGCCCAGGGCACAGGATGACTTTGCAACAGGTATGATAATAAGATCTTACAACTAACATTTCATTGAAAAAATGGTTAAAGTGACTTTATAGTTTTAGAAACAATTTTTTACTTTACGTAAAAAAAACTCAGAAATTCTATGAAATAAATGAAAGGTTAATTGACGTTCTGGTTAGGTAAGGTACCAAGATTTTAGTTTACATTTAAAAAATCCATAGTAATTCCCTCAAAAAGACAAAAGCTAAATCGACACTAAAATAGTAGCAATAATATAAAAACTATAGTTTCAAAACAAAAAACACACTGAAATCCACCAGTTATAATTTACTCGGCTAACTATAACTTGTGCCCCCACCATGCACTGCTTGTGACCTCATATATTACATCACTCATGGCATGTTAAGTGACATCATTAATGACATCTAAAATTACATAATTGATAACGACACTGATGACCTCATACAATCATTGTGACAATGTGCTATAGGGTTTGTGGCTTTGAAGTAATTTAACACACTACTGATGACTGTCAGTATCGGCATGTAAAACCCACGCTCCTCATAGCGTGTGTAAAGCCTGACAGAACCAGACAAACATTATCCTTGTGAGGACCGGTGTATTATGGGGACCGGTATGTGTCACATGTTAACGTTAGCATCAGGTAATATCAAGATACTAAGCAGTTTGGGGGCAAATAGGTGTAAATTATAAGCTATAAAATCGTAAACAGATATGTCTTATTACTATTGCTTTCTCTGTTAGCCACTTTTAATCCCAAATGCACATGCTTTGCATTACAGTATTGGGATTTAGGAACGGAAAGAGCTTTTGTGGTTTTCATCAGGGGGGGCATATATGTTTAAGCACACACATATTTACAAGAACAAGTGGGCCATTTAAGTGTCAAACTTTGCCTTCATGACTGACTGTTAATGAAACCAATGTAAAACATAAATTGGTTTCTAATGTTCAACTATAAGGAAATAACAACGAGGAGCATGAAGTGAGCACGACCAAACAGGAAGGTAGAATGAAAAAACTATAATGTCTTAGTTAGCTATAAATTACTGCTATATAGAAATTCAGTCAATAATATATTATAATTCTGATGTCACAACTGAACTATAAACAATCTTTGTTAAAAGTTAATTATAGTTCTACATTAATGAGTAGTAGACAGATGAAGCTAACCAATGTCATATTTAATGGAAGTAACAGGGCAATGCCTGATTAGAAAATGATTGTGTTTGTGCCCCCGAACACAAAGTCCTTGCTTTGATCTAGGTCTGCATTTCCTTGTATTAGAATAGCTAGACATTTTAAGGACACAATAGCAAATACTATCATAGATGTGATGATCTGCTGATGTTATGAAATATTCCACAAAGTAAGACTATCTGTGCGTCTATGAACATGTAACTGATATTTATGTACTTCTCTTTAATAGTAAGTCCTGAAATCCCTCACCAAATCTTAGATAGGAGTACTGCCAAATTCACTGCTGGGATCCAAATACAAGTCCAATTGCTTTTTGAATTGAATACAGTAATTTAATTCATGGAGGCATCAGTAAAAGGCAGAAACAGTAATCCTTAAGTACAGAAATAATGAATGAAGGACTTTAATCACTTGTGGTATTAGAACGTGATAGAGCCAACACGCCCCTGGGCATTACTAATCGAATAATATGCTGCCTCCCTGCTGTTACTGGCATTGGAAAGAATTATTAAGACATTAAACCCCCGGTGTTGTTAAAACTGGTTGAATGACCCAATCAGGCCCCTGAATGCATTAGTAGTCGCTAAAGTCATTTAGTGCCTTGCAAAATTTACATTTGATAGAGATGTTCAATCAAGGGTACCATTTGTAATGAACAGATGTTTAGATTCAGTGATGACATTTGTATTGAAAAGATCTATTATGGTTCTACAGATGTTAGTATTGAGTATATCCAATCAGTCCCTAGAGACATCAATAAGAGGTAGAGAGATTATAAATAGATCCTCCCATTTATTCCTCATCATATTAAAAAAGGACAATGACTTGGAGATCAGTATCAGAAAGACATTGAACCCATGAAGTATTAATGGGAACTATAGTAGGCAATGGGTATAGCTATTTAATCCTTAGGGCCTTCATAATGGATAGTACGATTCAGATAGAGCAATTTACTCTCAACAGGGATTAATAATGGATAGAGAGATTTAATCCTTAGGGTCTCTATGATGAATAAGATAATTCAGATACAGCAATTAATCTCTACAAAAATTAGGAATCGATAGAACCATTTAATCTTTATGGATCTAGTCAAAGATAATGGTAAAAAGGTCTCTATAGACATTACCAAAGGATAGAATCATTTAATCCTCAGGGAGTTAGTAAAAGATACATTTATAAAGTCTCTATAGGCATTAGGTATGGATAGAAATCTGCAAAATATAAAGAAGATATTATCTCAATGTCACTTAGTCCACTGTGTATTACAAAACTACCTTTGTAATGATATAAATGTTAATATGTATCTATCTGACCAATATGAAAATATATCAAGGTTGTTATAAACCACCTCATTAATCAGATATTATAAATATACATAATTAAAAAGACAACAAACATTAAACCAGAATTTTGCCCACCTCCATAAAATACATTGCACCTTATCTATGCAATTTCTTTACAGTTAGAAAAGTGATGGGAATAAAAATGTAAACCGAGTTTCAGGGGAATTGTGGGTCTACCCAACCTTTTTCAGGATGTACAAAAAACATATACGTTAATAAACGTTTTCCAGTCGAACCATTGTTAAAAACCAGGAAGATCATTGTAAAAACCAGTGACTATAGTGGTCTTATTTCTCTCTCTTCAATTGTGTCACGTCTTCACTCTTAATTAAATTAATCTTTCTTAACTCTTTCTATAACTTTCCAACACTAAGATTTTTCAAAACACTAGCATAATCTTATTGTATATTTAGGTATCCCTTTTAATTAATCGTCTCCAAATAAGAAGACAGGACAATATTCAAAGTTCTATGAAAATAAGTCTAAAGTAAAGTGATTTCCCCACATTTTAACTGTTAAACAAAGAGGTTTCCAACAGTCTCCTAAACAGCAGATGGTCAAAATTAAGATGTAGTGAAGGAGGCAGCTGACAGGTAAAATGTACATCCTTCAGCCCTATATTTCTAGAATATAGGTAGCACAAGCCTACTGTGTTGATAGGGAAATTGTAGTTGATTATTAAATGCAGTGCACTTGATATATATGGACTTATGACGCAAAGATAACCATTTACATAGTATCCATCTGTGCATCAGAGGTGGGTGCAATTGTTTCAGAGGGGAACAACCTTTACATCACGGTTAGTACACCGCGATGCAGTTACATCGCAATCGTTACAACGACTGCATGTTACCACACCATGCCATTACAACGCAAGTGTTTACATCGACTTGCGCTAGATGGCGTGCTAACGTTACAAATAGTGTACTTTACTATCCCAACACCTTCCCTACTGTTAAGTGGACTCAAGTTGGAATAGTAAATTACGCTTTTCTAATGTTAGCACGCCATCTAGTGCAAGTCGATGTAAAGACTTGCGTTGTAAAGGCATGGCGTGGTAACATCGCAGTCGTTGTAACGACCGCGATGTAACGGTACGCGTTGTAAAAACTCGCGTTGTAACATCGTACATCCGTTTCAGATGTTGAGATATGTGTGGACAATGTGGCATTCCCATCAATTACCCTGCCACCAGATTTTGGGTCAGCTGAAGTTTATGTAGCTGACATTTGGGCAAGGTCAAATTAAGTGTATTGTGCTAATCCAGTCAAGATTATAAAAGGAGCAATAGACATATCATGCAACAGGTACAACTATGTACAACTAAGCATCAAAACACAACAAGACACTCCAGGTGGGAGGTGATACAGGAAACAAGAGACCAAGCGGTAGAAAAGAAACTCGGGGTAGGGCAGTAAACAAGAGCATGAGAGATGATTTACCTTAAAAGATAGTGTTGTGGAGAGCAAGAAGAGAAATACGGATAGCTAGAGAGCCCAACCACCACTGCAGAAGTAGTTTGAACTAGAAGGGTTTATTCTCTTTTCAAAATTGGAGAAGTGTTTTTGAACCTCTCAAATCGACCCGGGGTGTTTGTGCTGTACCTGAAAATGATTTATTTGCTGATTGTTGAGTTCTATACTTCTTAGTTTATAAACTTACATTGGGAGGTTTCTCGGATGTCTTCTTTCCTTTGATAACTTGAAGGCAGTGCGAAGATAACTGGGTTGTTAGAGATGCAAAGCTTTATAAGTGATACAGGATAACCTTGATTTAATATTGGCTTTTAATTGCATTCAGAGCAAATCTCCAAGCTCTGGAGAAATTAAGTTATATTTCCTTGTACCAAATAACAACCTGGCTGCTGAATGAGGCTCATCTTTAATAGGGACGAGTGACGAAGCTGAGGTTCTCATCTGAAAAAAGCATTTAATTAGTCAACTATGGAGACTACTACAGCCTGGACCATGAGGTGGAAAATCATTCCGAAGAAGAAAAGGCTTTATTTTGATGTTGATTGCAGCACAGATCTGCATTTGGATGCATTCCAGTTTCCATAGGTAAGAATCTACCCAAAGATGGTGTCTCTTTTGACAAAGAGGGCTTGATTCCTGCACCTCGAAATTCAAATCTTGAGGGTGATGGAAAATGTTTGCAGCGCGGGGGTCCTGCGGGGTGCCTGACTTTAATGGCCAGACTGGCTTTAGTGATGTCTTCAACTCTGACAATAAAGAAATGACCAAGAATGGGTTTCCCACAATCAGAAAATGAAGAGTCTTCTAGGTGACTTGAATTTGTGAGAGATGAAGACGAATCCGATTCAAACGTATCATACAATAATGGGATTTGGTTTTGAAGAAAAGTGATGTAGATTCATATAGTTCCATAAAAGGCTGATGGCAATTTTACTTGAAGTCAGGTGGGCTACCTTCTTAACAATTTTAAGCATTTCCCTCATAGTTTTGGGACTAGATGTAATCTGAGCCATGTACAAATATGACTGTGCTTGATTCACTACTTTTTATGGTCTGGCTTGACAGCGCAGCTGTCACCAGACCATTGTGTGAGCATCACTAGAGCGGGCTTTGGTCCCGCCCACATGTGGGGAGCGAGGAGTACATGTTTTGATTGGGCAAAAGTTGTGTGTTTCCACAAAAAAAGTGCTTGCCCCCCCCCCCCCTCTGCCACACAGCTGTGATCACTTTGTTTATTTATCCAGTTGCCTCAGGTCGAACTTTCAGGGGCACACACATGACATTGTAATGCTATTAAATGTCTTAGATAACTAGATAATTTATGGTGTTATTGTATGGCAGCAGCACAGATGGGAGGATGGCAATCATTAACCTACATGGATGCTTAGGTTTGGCTTAACAGTGCAACTGTCATTCGACTTTTTTTTTTGTCAAAATTGTTTTTATTAGCTTCAAAAAAAGGCATAACAAACAGTACAGACCAGGACATGTGCCTCATAGCCGAGTGGACCGGCAAGCGATAATGGATACAACAACAGAGTACCGACCCTAAACAAACCCAGAAGAGGCGAGCTTCCCCCATAGTAACACACGCTAATGGAGGGGTACAGAAGAGCTAAAATAGGGAGGGGAAGCAGGCCCGGGAATTATACCCCGGAGACCCCCAGTGGGCGTCAATCGGGTTCTAACAGTCCGGCGCCGGTCAAGTACTCAAAAAGGCTCAGGACAAACCACCAGCTGACACTGTGTCATGAAGCTACAAAACCAGTTTATAACCCCCCCTCCCAACTCCCCACAATCCCTCCCACCCCGCCCGCCCCTCCCCACAAATCATAAGAGAAAAGAAGGAAGAGAAAGAAAAGGAATAGAGAAAGAGATGGGAGGGGCTCCGGTAGAGGGCCCAAAGGCCCGGTGCTGGGGCAAGGGAGGGGCGAGGTCCATCCAGAGCGGGCACAGGCCAAAGGCTCTCCCAGGGACCCTGCGTCATTCAACTTTTTAACCTATACCAATTTTATTTAATAGTTCTTTACTCCCACACGAATACATATCCATTCCCAAGCTATTTAGTTGTAATGCTTCACATGACCATTCAACATTCCATTACAGCCAGACCTGTCGCCATTGTCAATGCTTGTTTATAGCTCTTAATAACTTGTCTTTGCAGAATCTGGAATCCGAGTCATATTCCCTGCACCAAACTCTTTCTTTGATTTGACATATGTGTTTATGCTCGCTGAGTTACTTGGAGCCTTTTCAGATAATTTTACTTTCCTTAGAGGAGTAATCTTGTCTAATCTCTAATAAATCCAAGCATTAAAATTACTATTGAACACCTCAGGATTTGTCTTCGTAACAAGCTTTCTTGACAACAGAGCAAAATTCAGACGCGCCTGCTTTACCTCTTCTCCAATCTTCCGGTGGTTCCCCTGCGATCCCTGTTCCGTGAGCTGGATACCCTGCTTGGGACCCTCATTTGGGGCAACGGCCGCCGACGTATAGCCCTGGCAAAACTGCAATTACCCCTTGACCAGGGTGGGTTGGCGGCTCCCTCATTCGAGGCGTATTTCCTTGCCACCCAATTACAGTGGGTGTCGCGTTGGACGGCAGGCTGGGCACAAGAGGAGCTGCTCACTGAGACGGGGGGGATTCCAATCCCTGCTGTCCATCGCATGCTTCTGCCGGGTGCAGCACCGCCGCTAACCCGGCCCCTCCAGGTCATGACGGCGCACGCCTGCTTGCCGCGTGTTCACTGACTTAGTCGGGATACTCCCCTGTACTCTCCGCTGCTGCCGTTGGTGGGGCTCCCTAGGGGTCGGACGTACTACACAGAGCAAATGATGCAGGTGTGGACGGATCATGCTGTGACGGAAGTGGGGATGCTGTTCTCCGGGGAGAGCTTGCAGACCTTCGATGCACTGGTCGGGGACTTCGAGCTTCCCGGGGGGCAGTTCCTACGGCACAGGCAACTTCTCACGGACTGCCGCAGGCAGTGGAGGGGGATCGATACGGAGCCCCCACGCACCCGGTCATCCATGCGATACTGCAGATGGGGTCAGGTCGCCATCTTGTCACTTGGATCTACAAAGCGGTACGGACCCTGCGGAGTCCTACGTTGGCGACCCTTAGAGAATACTGGGAAGATGACTTCCAAAGGCCTCTACATGACAGGGAGTGGACCAGGGCTCTGGAATACACAAAAAAGTGTCCCGCAATTATCGGTTTAAGAACATACAGTTGCATATACTACACAGGGCGTATCTCACCCATGAAAAGCTGCAGAAATATTTCCCTGACGGTGTGTTTGGTTGCCCTAGATGCCTGGAGCCTGCTGCCTCGTTTAAGCACATGTTTTGGGATTGTCCGACGCTCTACAGTTACTGGCACACAATTCACACTGCCCTTAAAACGGTTACGGGGTTCCAGGACCTGGACACATGGGAGGCGTGTGCGCTGGGTATTCATGGGTGACATAAACATCAGAAAGTGGAGAGGAGGTTTGCTTTCCTGGTGTTGCCCCTTGCCAAACGATGCATTGCTATGCATTGGAACACGCCGGGGGGGCCCCCTCTAGCGGCATGGGTGGGAGCAGTCAAGAAGTGGGGCAAGGCGGAGGAAACCACACTCAGAACGGAGGAGGCCCGTCGGATGCGCAAACACCCGATCCCCATGCCCTGGGTCATGTTAATGCACGCTTTCGCGCAGGAAACAGCGGCTGTGGCGAGTTCAAGACTGATTGACCCCCCGGGGGCGCCCACGACTCCGGAGCCCACCCCGGGAAATGCGCAGGCAGTCCAAGCACCCGGTGCCTCGCAGAGGCAGACACCACAGGTCCCACCGCCAGGTTCCTCATAGGCTATGATCGATGCTCCCGCCTCCCCTGCCCCCTCCCCTCCTCCGCGTCCGTGACCACCCCGACCTTCTCCCACACGATGGTCCAGCTCTCAAGCGCATAGCTACAAGTATTCCTGATAGGCGACATAGTCCGCCTCCTATTCCCTAGTTCTCTGTCCCCAGTTAGTTCACGTTTAGTTAATGGCTGCAACCCTATAGCCTCTGCGACACCCCTCACAGGGGTTCAATCACATTGCACGGCACCCATGCGGCGAGGCGATCACTGCGCGCTCCAGTAGGGCATACCCAGAGGCTGGTCCCGGACACATACCTGCAGCCCCACTCAGGGTAGAGGCGAGTGGCCTGAGGGCCCACGAGACTGAGAGACCGAAAGGGCTGTGACTGGGCGCTCCTGATATGTAAGCCTCTATGATAATGGCGATACCGCCTGTGCCTGCGTGTATTATTGTTTATAAATGCCAATAAAAATGTTTTACAAAAAAAAACAGAGCAAAATTCAGAGCCAAAGGTGCTGCCTCACATTTCTTTTTAGCAAATCTGGGGGGTATGCTTTGCGCCACTATCACCTGAGTTAAACCCGAAACAATGAGGTAATGATCGGCCCAAAATAAAGGAGGAATATTCATCTGTTTAAAAACAAAATTTGCAAAGGACTGGGACGCTACTCAGAGAAATCGGTAAACTCAAGGGCTTTGGGCCTGGAATATGACTGGCATGACCAGGATAGGTGACCTCCTGGAGGGGAGGGTCTTTATGCCCTTTAGTTTCGCTCAGAGAGTTAGAAGGTTACCAATATCCCAAATACGCACAACTTCATCATGCCTGGTGGGCTGAGGGTCTGGAGGTCCTCAAATTGCCTGAATATGCCCCGTTGGAGGGTAGATTATTCATGGCGGAGAAAGAGGAAAAGGCGGTCTACTTCACATAAAAAACACTGAATAATAATATACCCGACACACTGACGAGGCTGAGGGAGAGGTGGGCGACATGGACGGCACGGACTGAGAGACGGCTCTAAAGCACCCCAGAGCGGTGGCTATTAAATCCTAGCTGCGGCTTATACCCGTTCACGTACTACACCGGGTCTATTATGACTGGGAGCGCCTACACAGAATGGGGAGCGGAAGTCTCCCAAGGGTCTGAGATGTCCTGGGAATACAGACACATTCATGCATGTTCCCTGGGGCCGCCCTGCCATACAGCCATACTGGGAACAGTGCTGCGGGAACTCTGCAGTGTGTTGGGGGCCGGATTCCAAGTGGAGACTACGTATATTCTCCTGGGGATGCCAGCGGATGTATCGGGGTTCAGCTACTTTTCTGCACTTAGGGTCTGGAGGTGGCAAAGAGGTTCCCTGCGATCCAGACCCTACAGGAGTGGACGGCAGGCATCCGTCTATGGTTACAGAGAAGGCTACCTGCCAGAGCAGCGGGTGCCCGTGCAAGATCTTTAAGATCTGGTGGTGTTGGATGAAACGTAATGCCCTGAGCCTGGTAGATGATGAGATTGTGACTTTGCATGCCCACCACTGCTAATGTTCATGCAAAGGTGTCATTTCTATCACTGTGCTATATTGAGGTGAAGCCGGCCTGTGCCTTGCCGCCACCGGATAGGGCTGCTACGGCCCGTGCTGCCGCTTTTCCCCATGTGGTTGTTCCATTGTTGCGAGTGCAGGTTCGCACGCCTTTTGTTTATTGCATGTATAAAATATTTTCTTTTAAATTGGTATTTGAAAAAAATAAAATTACAGTCTATATACAATGGGTCCTCCCATGGAAAGTGAAGAATGAGTTGGTATAAATGTAGTGCTTTTTGTGAAATATTCCAGTAAACTCCGGGTTTCTGGCACCTGGAGACCATGTGAATAACGCTAAAACTCTTTACGGTAAAGAGGAAACATTACATAAAGGTTTGGAGGCACAGGGAACTTGTGTTTATGCCAAAGTGCTCCCCAGCGCGCCTCTCTTTTTCAGGAGAGGCCCCCACATGCACCGTGAGCCTCGCCGGCCCCTGACAGGAAGGACGTGGTGCTCACAGTCCGGCTTGGTTGTGCAGCTCGTCGCCCCAGTGCAGCTCGGTAATCAGCGCTTCCAGTGAATCCAGGGCACGGCCAGATAAAAGGCTTGTCTCCAAAAGCACCACCGGCTCATTATACACTGTTAAAGAAACGCCAGAACCGCTTATTAAAAATAGCTCCCGCTCTTCACGCGCCAGCGTGGTGAAAACGTGCAGCTGCGAAGCCCTCCCCAAGGGCCTGGCGGAATCCCATCCCCAGAGAAACGCTTTGGGTCAGAAAGCGAGGCTTGCATTATTGACAAGCATCCAATTACCATGTGAGAGCCACCAAAAGACATCAGGAAAAAAACGAAAAGCCGTGGCACAACCAGAGAGAGCAGAAAACACTTTGCTCGGGAACTGTGAGCAGTAATGATGCGAGAGAGGCTGAGGAGAGGGACCGAGAGAGGCTGGGAAGAGGGCTCCAGCGGGGCTGGAGAAGAGAGACGGCTCGAGAGAGGGCTCCAGAGGTGCTGGAAAAGAGAGACGGCTCGAAAGAGGCTCGGTAGACGACTATAGAGAGAGGCTGGGGAGAGGGCTTCAGAGGTGCTGGAAAAGAGAGACGGCTCGAGAGAGCCTCAGTAGACGACTATAGAGAGAGGCTGGGGAGAGGGCTCCAGAGGTGCTGGAAAAGAGAGACGGCTCGAGAAAGGCTCGGTAGACGACTATAGAGAGAGGCTGGGGAGAGGGCTTCAGAGGTGCTGGAAAAGAGAGACGGCTCGAGAGAGGATCGGTAGACGACTATAGAGAGAGGCTGGAGAGAGGGCTCCAGAGGTGCTGGAAAAGAGAGACGGCTCGAGAGAGCCTCGGTAGACGACTATAGAGAGAGGCTGGGGAGAGGGCTCCAGAGGTGCTGGAAAAGAGGGGCGGCTTGAGAGAGGCTGAGTAGACGACTATAGAGAGAGGCTGGGGAGAGGGCTTCAGAGGTGATGGAAAAGAGAGACGGCTCGAAAGAGGCTCGGTAGACAACTATAGAGAGAGGGCTTCAGAGGTGCTGGAAAAGAGAGACGCCTCAAGAGAGGCTCGGTAGACGACTATAGAGAGAGGCTGGGAAGAGGGCTACAGAGGTGCTGGAAAAGAGAGACGGCTCGAGAGAGGCTCGTAGACGACAATAGAGAGAGGCTAGGGAGAGGGTTTCAGAGGTGCTGGAAAAGAGAGACGGCTCGAGAAAGGCTCGGTAGACGACTATAGAGAGAGGGCTCCAGTGGTGCTGGAAAATAGAGACGGCTCGGGAGAGGGCTCCAGAGGTGCTGGTAAAGAGAGACGGCTCGAGAGAGGCTCGGTAGACGACTATAGAGAGAGGCTGGGGAGAGGGCTTCAGAGGTGCTGGAAAAGAGAGACGGCTCGAGAGAGCCTCGGTAGACGACTATAGAGAGAGGCTGGGGAGAGGGCTCCAGAGGTGCTGGAAAAGAGGGGCGGCTTGAGAGAGGCTGAGTAGACGACTATAGAGAGAGGCTGGGGAGAGGGCTTCAGAGGTGATGGAAAAGAGAGACTGCTCGAGAAAGGCTCGGTAGACGACTATAGAGAGAGGCTGGGGAGAGGGCTTCAGAGGTGCTGGAAAAGAGAGACGGCTCGAAAGAGGCTCGGTAGACGACTATAGAGAGAGGCTGGGGAGAGGGCTTCAGAGGTGCTGGAAAAGAGAGACGGCTCGAGAGAGGATCGGTAGACGACTATAGAGAGAGGCTGGAGAGAGGGCTCCAGAGGTGCTGGAAAAGAGAGACGGCTCGAGAGAGCCTCGGTAGACGACTATAGAGAGAGGCTGGGGAGAGGGCTCCAGAGGTGCTGGAAAAGAGAGACGGCTCGAGAAAGGCTCGGTAGACGACTATAGAGAGAGGCTGGGGAGAGGGCTTCAGAGGTGCTGGAAAAGAGAGACGGCTCGAGAGAGGATCGGTAGACGACTATAGAGAGAGGCTGGAGAGTGGGCTCCAGAGGTGCTGGAAAAGAGAGACGGCTCGAGAGAGCCTCGGTAGACGACTATAGAGAGAGGCTGGGGAGAGGGCTCCAGAGGTGCTGGAAAAGAGGGGCGGCTTGAGAGAGGCTGAGTAGACGACTATAGAGAGAGGCTGGGGAGAGGGCTTCAGAGGTGATGGAAAAGAGAGACGGCTCGAAAGAGGCTCGGTAGACAACTATAGAGAGAGGCTGGGGAGAGGGCTTCAGAGGTGCTGGAAAAGAGAGACGCCTCAAGAGAGGCTCGGTAGACGACTATAGAGAGAGGCTGGGAAGAGGGCTACAGAGGTGCTGGAAAAGAGAGACGGCTCGAGAGAGGCTCGTAGACGACAATAGAGAGAGGCTAGGGAGAGGGCTTCAGAGGTGCTGGAAAAGAGAGACGGCTCGAGAAAGGCTCGGTAGACGACTATAGAGAGTGGGCTCCAGTGGTGCTGGAAAATAGAGACGGCTCGGGAGAGGGCTCCAGAGGTGCTGGAAAAGAGAGACGGCTCGAGAGAGGCTCGGTAGACGACTATAGAGAGAGGCTGGGGAGAGGGCTTCAGAGGTGCTGGAAAAGAGAGACGGCTCGAGAGAGGATCGGTAGACGACTATAGAGAGAGGCTGGAGAGAGGGCTCCAGAGGTGCTGGAAAAGAGAGACGGCTCGAGAGAGCCTCGGTAGACGACTATAGAGAGAGGCTGGGGAGAGAGCTCCAGAGGTGCTGGAAAAGAGGGGCGGCTTGAGAGAGGCTGAGTAGACGACTATAGAGAGAGGCTGGGGAGAGGGCTTCAGAGGTGATGGAAAAGAGAGACGGCTCGAGAAAGGCTCGGTAGACGACTATAGAGAGAGGCTGGGGAGAGGGCCTCAGAGGTGCTGGAAAAGAGAGACGGCTCGAAAGAGGCTCGGTAGACTACTATAGAGAGAGGCTGGGGAGAGGGCTTCAGAGGTGCTGGAAAAGAGAGACGGCTCGAGAGAGGATCGGTAGACGACTATAGAGAGAGGCTGGAGAGAGGGCTCCAGAGGTGCTGGAAAAGAGAGACGGCTCGAGAGAGCCTCGGTAGACGACTATAGAGAGAGGCTGGGGAGAGGGCTCCAGAGGTGCTGGAAAAGAGGGGCGGCTTGAGAGAGGCTGAGTAGACGACTATAGAGAGAGGCTGGGGAGAGGGCTTCAGAGGTGATGGAAAAGAGAGACGGCTCGAGAAAGGCTCGGTAGACGACTATAGAGAGAGGCTGGGGAGAGGGCTTCAGAGGTGCTGGAAAAGAGAGACTGCTCGAGAAAGGCTCGGTAGACGACTATAGAGAGAGGCTGGGGAGAGGGCTTCAGAGGTGCTGGAAAAGAGAGACGGCTCGAGAGAGGATCGGTAGACGACTATAGAGAGAGGCTGGAGAGAGGGCTCCAGAGGTGCTGGAAAAGAGAGACGGCTCGAGAGAGCCTCGGTAGACGACTATAGAGAGAGGCTGGGGAGAGGGCTCCAGAGGTGCTGGAAAAGAGGGGCGGCTTGAGAGAGGCTGAGTAGACGACTATAGAGAGAGGCTGGGGAGAGGGCTTCAGAGGTGATGGAAAAGAGAGACGGCTCGAGAAAGGCTCGGTAGACGACTATAGAGAGAGGCTGGGGAGAGGGCTTCAGAGGTGCTGGAAAAGAGAGACGGCTCGAGAGAGGATCGGTAGACGACTATAGAGAGAGGCTGGAGAGAGGGCTCCAGAGGTGCTGGAAAAGAGAGACGGCTCGAGAGAGCCTCGGTAGACGACTATAGAGAGAGGCTGGGGAGAGGGCTCCAGAGGTGCTGGAAAAGAGGGGCGGCTTGAGAGAGGCTGAGTAGACGACTATAGAGAGAGGCTGGGGAGAGGGCTTCAGAGGTGATGGAAAAGAGAGACGGCTCGAAAGAGGCTCGGTAGACAACTATAGAGAGAGGCTGGGGAGAGGGCTTCAGAGGTGCTGGAAAAGAGAGACGCCTCAAGAGAGGCTCGGTAGACGACTATAGAGAGAGGCTGGGAAGAGGGCTACAGAGGTGCTGGAAAAGAGAGACGGCTCAAGAGAGGCTCGGTAGACGACAATAGAGAGAGGCTTGGGAGAGGGCTTCAGAGGTGCTGGAAAAGAGAGACGGCTCGAGAAAGGCTCGGTAGACGACTATAGAGAGAGGGCTCCAGGGCCCTCATCAGGAGGCCACCGTAGCTTGCACCACCCGTTGCCACTACTGTTGCTGCCAATGACAGTACAAAACTACTGGCCATCACAGTGTTACAATTCAGACAGTTTGAGGCGCTATATTACACAAACAGCACCACCATGTGGTAGCTGTCATAAGTTTTGGTGGTCCCAATTAAGTACCGGTGCTGAGCACCGGAAACCACCGGCTCAAATTAAGCACTGGCTGGGAGAGACAGCTTTAGGAGTCAGCCTTGTGTGAGACTCCCTACTTTAAAAGCCAGCTTTGAGGGGGTTTGGGTGAAGCAACATGGCTCAAAGTTGATAGAAGGCAGCATAGTCTACAGCACAGGTCTTCAAACTGTGGGGCGCGCCCCCCTGGGGGGGCGTGGATAGGTTCCCAGGGGGGCGCGAAGGCCTCTGCAAGGACATGTAAATGAAGAGGCCTGGAAGTGCAGCGATCTTTATTTGCTGCATTTCCAGGCTGTCTTCATTTACTCCGAAGCCCTCAGAGTGCCGTGGGGCCAGAGGTCAGTGGGTGGGCTGCTTGGGGCTTGGCTGGGCAGAGTCTGGAGTCTTATTAGGACTCCAGCATGCCCGAGATTTCCACAGGTCTTTAAAGACCACATGCATACCTTTGGAAACTGGTTACTGAGGCTTAGTTTTATTCTTTTTCCAGTACCCCCTGGGCCCTGACTCTGCCTCTTCCTTACATTTGTATTGTAAATGTATTGCTGTAGTGTGAAAATGCATTTCATGAAAAGGAATATAAAAAAGGGTTGCCAATAGAAAAAATGCCAGCCATGTATGTTTAAAGAGCCTGAAAGACCTTGCTTTGACACTAAATAGGGTCTTAAATAAGGAAGTATGTATTCATTTGTAATTTGACTTTCTGTCTGTTCCTTTTATTTTCAGTCATGAAACATTCAGACAGCCCTAGAACACATTTAAAAGTGCTTTATATTTGCTTCTCGGAGTACGCACAGATAAGTGCTGAAAATAGGGCTTTAGGTGACTGTTTATTTTTGGACCGTCTGCAACATCAGAATAATGAGCTGGCAACCCTAATCATAAGACTGGAAGTTTGTTGCAGGATCAGCACACAATTTATTTCTTTCACCCTCGATTCCCTGATTTAATTCCATAGTAGCAATAGTTTAACTTATATCTGTCAATAACATGCTGATTAACTTCGTGTCTGGGAATTCACCTTTCATTCATACAACTCACTCCTCATTCTCACCCTTCACTTTCACGCTCACCGTGCACTCACAGCGCATAGTTATGGTTTTCCCGCATTTGCCACATAATCTATCGTCTGCTGCATAATTTGCAGCAACATGTTACCTCACAGTGGAAGGCCCTTTCTAAAGGTTGACTGGTCACCTTTCTGTTGCTTATTGCTATATGTGGGTGTTAATGTGGTACTTATGAGGGGCAATAAAGGCCAGGACAATGTTAACAAGTGTAAAAATAGCAAAATAGTGCAGTAATGCTATCACAAAATAGGCAGCATAATTCGCCTTTGCTAGCTGCTGAATTTAGTCAACCATGCTGCATAATTTGGCCTTCTCCTGCCGCATGATTCCAATGGCCCTGTTTCTAGTGCTATGAGGTCCCTGCCTGTGGCAGAAAGCACTGTGAATATGTAAGTCATTATTTTAAAACAGTATTTACAAACTCTAAACTAGGCCGTTGCAAAAGGATGCAGTGATTGAGATAAAACAAGTTCTTACAAAACATACTATTTAGTAATAAGTAATCAAACTGTATCTAATGCAGACATTTTTGTAAGTGTCTCCACTATTCCAGATCCCAGCTGAAAACCCCATTACATTACATCTTAAAAAGAATAGATCTTTGCCACCATAAAGCTTTAAGCAGATCCACTGGAATTATTCAGCAGAAGAGGACAACATTATGCGGCAGGTTTGACTAAATTATGCAGCAAGAAAAGGTAAATTATGCGGCACAATGCGCCACATTTTGTGGTTAGCATTACTTTATTATTTTGTCATTTTAACTCACGGTAACGCTGTCAAGGGAAATATTTCACCTCATTAGTACCAGTGTAGCACCCAAATACAGCAGTAAGCAACTACAAGATTACCAGTCAATCTTTTGCAAAGGGCCTTCCACTGCTCCGGAATACTTTGTCACGCTTTAAGTAACTTTTGTTCCGTTTGAGCTAGACTCAAGATATTTTGTTGAAATCTGCAGATTATGTAGCAAATGCAGTACACTGATAATTATGTGGAAAACGCTGATGCAGAAACTCATAATTCCATGGTTTCTTTTCTAACTTTCTGCACTACCACCCACACTTCGATTTCAGGCAGAGGCATCTCAAAGTCAGTATTAACCATTCAGGGGCAGTGTTTTTGTGAAAGCTGGGTCCATGGGGTGGCAGGTAGAAGGCCAGCGGGGTTGCATTCAGATGCATAGCCCTAATCTTCTCGATCCCTGGGGCCTCACAGTAATGGTCTAGGAGACAGAGGAAAGGAGCGCGATTCATAGATATTGTCAAAGAGAAGGCCCAGAATAGGGAGCACTGTATGCAGACTCATCTTTATGTTTACAAATGGCCAGAGACCCCTTCTTCAGAGAGATACCCCAAAGAAGGGGACAATATAAGTGTTTTTGTTTTTTTAAAAGGGACATTCATTAGCGAAGCTGGTACTGCTGCCAAGTGTGTAAGTGACCACTGCTGGATATCATAAAGGAGCAGATGCAGCAGGACTGGGGCCCAGGGATTTGGGGGGCCCACTGCATCACAATTATGACTGTCTACCTTTAAAAAAGGGGCATCAGAGCTTATTGTCCTTTCAAGCATTAGGACAGAGGTGATGATCCATCCTGGAGGGGAAGAGGTAAAAAAGGCAAAGGAGATAGCCTGATACTCAGGACTGCAGTTATTATTAGTGCAGCAGGTATAGTTGCATTGGAGTCAAAGAGTGTGAGGGGCTCACTACACCCCAATTGTGTGGAGCAGTTTGTTTGGGATATCAGTTTTTGTTTGATGCTTTTGCTGTTTTATAAGTCTCATCTTTGGTGCAATTCATAAGCTATAGAAAAAAAATATTCCTGAAATCATCTCATAAGCCCTGCTCCCTGCACGCAGCCATGTCCCTCCCGCTCCCCCAATCCTTGTCATAATGTTTTGGAGGGGGGCCCGACCTCAAAACATTTTTCTTAGGGGGGGCTCAGAGTAAAAAAGTTTGAAGACCTCTGGTCTACAGAGTAATGTACCAGACTACACAAAACATGCCTTTAATTAAACAGATATCCATGTTGTGTTATGGGGCTTGTAAAGCACAGCTAATCGCCTGCAAGGGTATCCAGGCCCTGTTAATGCTGAAGATGTGCGTTATAACTTTGGGCGTGATCCAGAGTTGGTCCACGAGTCACTCGGTCAAATACATGACCGGTGCTGCGGCTGGGGCCCACCGGCACTCCATTCTGGGGACCAGGTCTTACTTTTTCCCCTCAGGCTTCGACCCAGGACAAGAGCGAGACAAACACAAAAGAGGAAGGAAAGACAAGAGATAGTGACAGAGGGAGTGTGGAAATATGGATTTTTAGGGTCGGTTATGTCCCCTATCTTGGACCCCAACGGTTTCATGTATAAATCACAAGTACATGTATGTTCCCTCCAGTTCCAGTTATGAAGACGCAAATACATGTGCGTCCACCGTCAACATGTCCTCTTTCAGATCCGCCATGAATGGGCCGGATATTCTATTCCTAAGTATGAAAGGCCACCGGCTTTATATGGTTCATTTATCCCATTTTACAGTCCAGGCGAGTAGGCCCTGATTCTGCCACCAAGCCTTTTCTTGCCTTCTGCCTCTGAAAGCTCCAGTCTGAGCCTGCATCTGTGACCATGAACTTTGTCTTACTCCCTGCGCGGCTAACGGTGCCTGATCCAGCCCGTCGCCTGCCAAAAACTGTATTTCACCTTCGAGATTATCTCCTTCGCTCCTCATCCGATGCATTCCTGTCTAGTAGTTTAGGTAAACATTCCTCCAGCTACCGTGCAAAGGGCCAGGCTTCGCTGCCCTCATGCAAGTAATTCATAGCCCTGTTACCATGGAATATTCCTACCCCCTCGCATCTAGTGTAGACACTTAGACGCTTGTACACGCACTAACAGTCAGTATAGTCAGTATAGAATAAGATTCTATCCTAAGAGACCTCTCTTTTTTTGGATAACACAGTTCTTTAAACATAGGATATTAGATATGATTTGGGATTAGGTTGACATAACCCCAGACTTTTGTCTCCACATGTAGAGCTAAATGTCAAGTCCCATTCTCCCCCTAGTTGCACGTCAACTCACACGTCATGCTGCTGCACGCGCATCTCTGCCAAGTATTTTTGCTGACATTGTGAAATTCTTTCATGGAACCACCCATTTGTGACATCATACCTAATGACGTTCTTTAGTTACGCCTAGTTACACCCATTTTAGTTACGCACGTATGCCTTTATCTCTGTTATCAACTGTTACGCCTCCTGCATCTGTTTCACTGTGATGCCTCTTCTATAAAAATGATTACCTGTCAATAATATATGTTCCTTCCTTCCTGAACTCTCGTGGTGATGGAATAGAAGGCCCATAATTCGAATGATGTTCCTTTGTATAGGAATAAAGCCCGTTCCGAACCTCTAATACCACGGATTCTGCCTCTTATTTTATTGAGCTATTCTTATTAATGTTCCGCATCAAATTAAGTTCCGGTAATTAAATTATTTACCACATATATGGCGCCCGAATAGGGACACTTTCTCATCTCACGCGCCGGAGGTGCGTTGCAGGCCCGGTCTCCTGTCACAGCTGGACGGACAACAACGCGTACCCACAGGATTTCCTGTATCTCCCTCCTGCCGAGCGGGGGTAACTGAGGCTGCGATCAACACCCAGACGAGGCGGTGAGAAGTGCGAAGTATCCCGACCAGAGCCTAGCTGAGAGAGCAAGATCCGAGGTATACAGAGGCCCACCAAGTTCCGAAGTTTCGAAGTATCGAGTCGAGTCCAGTCCGGTCCAAGTCCAGTTCAAGTTCAGTTCCGAGGCCTTCCGTTCCGAGCTACCCGGTGAGTACCATTGCCGGGGAGGCGTTCTGACGTGCACATAGGTTGTGCCGGTCAAGACGGGTTTGGGTACACAAATCCGGTCTGCACTGTTTCAGCAGTGTATCTGTACTGTTTAGCAGTATATCTAGTATGTCTAGTATATAATTCAGGATTACCTAGTTAGTGCCGAGTATTATGCTTAGTGACTAGATCCCTAAATGGCCATCATTGTTGTTCATTAAATGTTAAATGTTAAATGTTTTAAATACGTTCTGCATATTGTGGTGTGAATGACTGTTCATTATTGTGTTTTGTTGTATTAAACGTGTTCAAAATTAGGTATCAGATCAGTTCTCAATATGCCGCTCTTTTCGAAATTAAGACAGATCAAAACTAGAAAAGGGGTACTCGAAGAAGCTGTTCCCATTCCTCCTAGGGACACTCCAGGGTACTTCATGTATCATAAACATGGCCTAGACGCCATATTATTTCTTGATTTATGGGTAGACTACACCAAGGAATTACCAGAAAGTCAGAGGTGGCCCGCAACTGGGACCTGGGACGCAGATTGCATCATGAAAGTAGAGGAAGAATTATGGAAAAAGAAAGCTAGACAATCACAGAAAGATGCCATTGAATTATGGCGTAAAGAATCGTATAGACGTACAGAAAAAGCACTCAGACAGGAAGAGAAGCGTAAGGAGAATTCAAATAAAGTCCGAGAAAATCTATTAATTGAAGAAGGTACCCGAGTAAAATCAGAACAAGTAGACAGACAAAGAAATGCCCTTATGAATGGTATGTATCCTCTTCTGGCCGAAGGGTTACCTAAGGCTACTCCGGAGATACCAAAAGACTTGCCACCTCCGTTGTTTCCGATAAAATCACATCCCAAAGGGCATCCCAGAACAGCAGAAGATGTTTTCCTTTCCTCTTATTTAGACGACGCAGCTCCCGAGTATGCTAATACTGCACCACATAGACCGCCTGCCGAGGGGGTTCAACGCCAAGACCCTCCGTCTGTACCTCCGCAACAACAAACTCCGACACAAGTTCCGGCAAGCACATCTGTTTCTACAGCTGTACCCACACCTATGGTTGCTATATTACGTTCAACGGATCCTTTCACATCCAGCACCCCAGGCGGTGCTACAGGAGGTACAACAAACATTTTTTCCACGCCACCCAGAGTAAATAAACTTTCCTTTCAAGAATTAGCCCACCAACGTACGCCCAAACTAGTAACTCCCGACATGCTTAAGGAACTTTTAGTAGATTGTAGATATGACCCTGTGCCCGGCAAAGAGGACGAAATGCTGCTGGCATCATTACGTATCCGACGAGCTGCAATATATTTAGGGAGGCTACCAGGAATGACTACACATTTAGAAAATATATATCACTTTGTCCAGTCAGGACGAGATTCTGAAAGTATTAATCGAGCCATGGAGTACCAGAAAGTGGAGATACAGGGGGAACTGTTACGTTTCCTCATAAATTGTGTGGTCAGAAATCAAGACCGACCAGGGGTAAATCCGGAAGAAATGCGAATTCTTACCACATGGAGTCGGAATATATCAGAGGGGAGACATGATAAACTACTAAGTATAGTAGCTATGTGCCGAAAGATCCGCAAAGAAGTAGAATGAATACACGAAGAAAGATTAGCGGTAGACCAGCCTGAACAAAACGAGGAGGAGGAAGAATTAGAACTACCCACAGGACAGTTAGAAACTATGGCCTATGTAAGTAAAGGAAGACCCCATAATAATACCAGAGGCTTTACTGATCCGATACGTCCGATACGTCCAGAAAATAACAGAAATTTCCAAACCCCTATAATAAATATAAGGTCCCCCGAACATTCGTTCCAAGCCGCTGACAAATTACTCCGAGAACGAAGGGGTTATCATATACTCGATTCTATGGACGAACAAGAATTAGCCAGGTCAGCCGTTCACTGGGTTGACAGTCCCGGAAAATATAGTGATGATACACTAGCGCACACGTTTTTGAACCTCACCCCAGATGAACAGCGTTTAGCTGGTATCTACATGATTCAACAACTCCTTATATTATATAAAAGCCAACACTCCGATCCTGGTCCCTTACCTGATATATTAACTGAATTACTCACGAATAAATGGAGAGGTTCAGGTACTGAGTTAATTAGAGAAATACTAGAATCCAGAAAGCAGTACATTCTTTTTGTATGCCCCGAACATGTCTCACTGCCCATCAAGGAAAGAACGACGTATTATATGGATAGACAGAATCCCTTACGCGAAGTCCACCCGATAAAAGGTGAGGACAATCAGTTTAAACGTGTGTTTGTATACACACCCATATCTAAAATGGAACTATTAGAAATGAAGAAAGTGGTACCCAGTCATGACAAAGACCCAGCGGGTTTCCACCGTGAAATTAAAGACATGTTGCTCATGGGAGAGTATACCTATCCCGACATTATGAAAATATTAAAGGTATTAATGCCTGCGGGCATTTATGAAAAACTCAAAGAAAAGGATTGGGAGGTGGGAGACCAAAAGATAGATTGGACAGCATTAGGGCAGGCCACTCCACCGAATCTGCCCTCCTGGGAGTCACGGAGAAGATCAGGGGACTTTTGGACGACGGGCAAACGGTTGCTCTTGTTCTGCTTGACTTAAGCGCAGCCTTCGACACCATCTCACACAACAGACTGCTTGTCAGGATGAGTGAGGATGGTGTCGGAGGGGCAGCGCTGGACTGGATTAGATCTTACTTGAGCAACAGGACGTTTCAGATCTCGTCCTCACAGGCCCAGTCGGACATTTTTCTGTCACCCCACGGTGTGCCTCAGGGCTCAATTTTGAGCCCGCTATTTTTCAATCTGTATCTCCGCCCCCTCGCCGACTTGGCAGAGCGGGTAGGTCTAGAACTTATGACCTATGCGGACGATTCGCAGATTATTTTTTCCCTTACTAACTCGGAATCTTCATCCCCCTCTGTGCTGAAACTAGGCCTTCAGGAAATTTTCAGCTGGATGTCTATGAACCAGCTAAAGCTCAATGGGGAGAAGACAGAGATTCTTCTCCTGGGGAATAATAAAGATCTGTGGCAGGATACCCATTGGCCACCATCTTTGGGCGCCTTCCCCACCCCGGCTACCCAAGCTAGAAATCTGGGGGTGTGCATTGATGATTCATTATCAATGAAACAGCAGGCCAACAAAGTGGCTGGTGTCTGCTTCACGATCCTTAAATGGCTGCGGAAGATTATCTGGATGCTGCCTGTGGATACCCAGAAGACCGTAGTCAATGCATTAATTACATCTAGGCTTGACTACGGTAACATCTTATACCTGGGTTCCAATCTAGCCGTGATCAGGAGATTGCAGCTGGTCCAGAACTCCGCAGCCAGGTTGCTGTGCAAGATTCCTAGGACAGCAAGGATCTCGAAGCATCTGAGGAACCTGCATTGGTTGAGGGTAGAGAACCGAGTTCGGTTCAAAGCCTTGACATACATGTTCAAGATTAGGGCAGGAACTGCACCTAAATACCTGCAAAAATTGGTTAGGCCCCATGTTCCTACACGCAATCTCCGTTCTTCAAATGGAGCAAATTTCGTGGTTCCCAGGTTCAAACTGGCCCGAATGGGGGGGAAATCTTTCTCCCATCTGGGACCAGTTCTTTGGAATTCCCTCCCCTTAGCCTTACGGAAGGAGGAGAATTTTGCCAGTTTTAAGAAAAACGTTAAAACTTGGCTTTTTAATAAATAATTGTGGTCCTTGACAGTTACTGCCTCTATGTTTTTGACCTCTTAGCCCTGGCGCCGGGAAACCCTTTGTGGGTATCTGTGCGCATTACAAATGCAAAAAATAAATAAATAAATAAATAAATAAAACGAAGAAACAGCTCGAGGTCCAGGTTTAGGGCTTGGGGAAAAGACCAAAATACTACCAGGTTTATTAGTACAGGTACTGCCACGTTTATTAACTACGAAAAAGGAAGACTGGGGTGCAATCTCAGCCTGTAAACAAAAGCAAGATGAAGACACTAGTGACTTTTATGCCCGATTCGAAAAATGTTTTGGTATAAATAGTGGAATAAAAGCAAGTAGCGAATCTTATCCACATCTGTTTGTGACAAAATTAGTTGAAAATGCCTTGCCCCAAGTTAAGAATAGAGTATTGAAATTCGAGAGTACCTGGCAAGGTAACACTCCGTCACAAATGTTACAAATGCTACAGTACCATCACAATAGAATTAGAGAGGAACAAGAACATGAACAAAGACGCATGAAAGACACGAAAATGAAAATGCTAGTTTCCCAGACAGTTCCAGCTGACGGTCATAAAAAGGGAATGACACAGTCCAGTGTTTCAGCAGGTTCTGTAAAAGGGACATGCAACTATTGTAAACAGCCAGGTCATTATGTACACGATTGTCCAGTTTTAAAACATAATATCGCCATAGGTAATACAAAAGAAAGACCACGGCCATTTAGACAGGATCAGAACCAACAAGGTGCCCCGCAGCATGCACAGGCCATGCCAGCTCCGCAACAGTCTATGCCGGCTCCACCACCGCAGCCTATTGCTGCCACACCAACAACGACACGACAGATGTACCAGACCGCACAGTATGACTATCCTGATTATCAACGATACTCATGAAACAGCCTAGAGAGGGAAGTTGGCTTACCCCTTATCGAGGTCCCTGTGGATCAAGAAGGACCTTATGTACACAGTGAACTATTAGGCCAAGATAGAAAATTTTTACTTGATACAGGGGCAAGCCGAACAACCATAAAACGTAGTGAAGTTCCAGGGGCACCCCTCTCAGGCTCACAGAATATTTCCCTTGGTTTTTCAGGAAAACCTATCGTTAACGAAGTATCACAGCCTCTTCCACTTACGATTGGTCCCTTGACACGAACTACAGATTTATTGCTTACTAAATCATGTCCAGAAAACCTGTTAGGTATAAAAACATTGAAAGCTCTAGGAGCTATAATATGTTGTTCTCCGGAAGGAGTAAGATTGTTTTTACGTGATTTCAAAGGGCACTATGTGTCCCGAGACATGGATCACCGACTGCAGACTTTACCCACACATTTATGGGCACAAGGCCCTACAGATGTTGGTTGCATGAACATTACACCATATCGAGTCACACTAAAGACAGGAGTGGTACTACCACGTATGCGACAATACAAGTTACCACCAGATGCTGTAGTGGCTTTACTGCAAATCATTGACGAGCTTATTACCCAAGGAGTGGTTGTGGAAACCGACTCCAATGTATGTAATTCCCCGATAATTCCGATTCTTAAACGAACTGATCCAAAAGCCCCGCCAGTATATCGATTGGTTATTGATCTGCGCGAATTAAATAAATGTATTGTACCACAATACCCCGTAGTTCCAGACATTTCTTCATTACTGACAGCCATTGATTCCGAAGCAACATTCTTTACTGTAATTGATCTCAAGAATGCCTTTTTCAGCGTCCCAATAGATCCGGAAAGCCAATACTTGTTCGGATTTAGTTTAAATGGACGAAGCTTTAAATTCACACGCGCACCTCAAGGATTCACAGAAAGCCCCAGCATCTATAGCCAAGCACTGAAACGAGAACTTGACAGTATCCACATGCCAGTCAACACTGCCCTGCTTCAATATGTCGATGATCTGCTGATCACCGCTAGAAGCGAACCTGAATGTGAAAAAGCTTCACTGACGGTTTTACAATTTTTGGCCGAAAAGGGGCACAAGGTGTCCCCTTCTAAGCTGCAATTCTGTGTTCAGCGAGTTGTCTACCTTGGGCACTCGCTGTCCAAGGAGGGAAGGCAGCTTACGTCAGATCGCATCCAGTTAATCGTTAACATGCCAATACCCAAGACACAAAAGGAGGTACGAGCTTTTATAGGCCTCACTTCATATTGTAGGCAGTGGATCCCTCAGTATGCATTTCTAGCAAAACCACTCATTCAGTTGACAACACAGGAGGCGGCCACATCGACTGTCCTCCCTTGGACTCAGGAACATACACAAGCTTTTGAAAGCCTAAAGAAAGCTTTATGTCAAGCACCTGTCCTAGCAACACCATGTTACAGTAAACAGTTTACGCTCTTTGTTACAGAACGCGAAGGTACTGCTTTGTCAGTACTCACACAGGAACAAGCAGGATCACACAAACCATGTGCTTATTTCTCTAGTTCATTAGATCCAGTAGCTCAGGCACTTCCAGCGTGCCTGAAATCAGTGGCAGCAACAGCTTTAGCAATCAGACAAAGCGATGCCATAGTGTTAGGACACAAACTGACAGTACAAGTACCACACGCAGTAGAGGTTCTTGTGAACAGAACGCAAACACAACACTTGACTATAGCAAGACTCACCGGTTACGAATTAACATTGTTTCAACCACACATAGAAATCAGACGTTGTAGTACATTGAATCCTGCCACACTTTTGCCAGTAAACGGAACAGACCCACTAGCACATGATTGTATTGAAGTTATTACTATCACGACGAAACCCAGACAAGACTTGACAGACGTCCCATTGTCAGATCCAGACCTGACGTTGTATGTAGATGGGTCATGTATGAGAACAAGTACAGGAGAGCTAGTGGCCGCGTATGCAGTCACAACAGACACTGAAGTCATTGAAACATATTGCATAAATACCTTGTCAGCTCAAGCAGCAGAGCTCATCGCTCTGACACAAGCCTGTATTCAAGCCACAAATAAGAAAGTCAACATATACACTGATTCACGTTATGCATTCGGAGTCGTCCATGACTTCGGCGTGCTGTGGCGAGAGAGAGGTTATTTAACTTCTCACGGTGCCCACATTCAGCACGGACCCCTCATTCATGCCTTATTAGATGCAATACATCTACCCACTGCAATATCAATTATGAAATGTAAAGCTCATACGAAAGTTACTGATATCATTTCTCAAGGCAATGACCTAGCTGACAGAACAGCTAAACAGACTGCTCAAACTCACACATCTGACATGACAAAGACAATAGTTCTGACACCAACACATTGCATGACGGTTAAGGATCCCGCTCTTGACGTAATTGACATACAGACACACGCTACACCAGATGAAATAAAGAAATGGACTGAATTAGGAGGGATCCAAACGAATCAAGGATGGATGACGAAGGAAAAATCTATATGGTTTCTTCCCGACTCAATGGTCCAAGTTATCATTAATACAATACATAGTCCAGCGCACCTAGGAGAAAAAGCTATGCTAGACAGCATTCAACACATTTGGTTCAACAAACATTTACGAGCAGCAGCTAAACAAAAAGTTCGTACCTGTATGATCTGTTGTCAGTTTAACCCAGGTAAAAGCATTCCCGTAGAACAGGGTGGATTTCAGCCTCCTGATCACCCTTTTGAAGTCCTCCAGATGGATTATATCCAGATGGAACGATGTTGAGGATTCAAATATGTTCTTGTAGTTGTTTGTGCTCTTTCCCGTTGGACAGAAGCATACCCGGTCTCAGATTACACTGCCCCGACTACTGCCAAACAGTTAGTTCGAGAATTCTTCCCACGGTACGGTTTACCACGTGTTGTCTACTCAGATAACGGCCAGCCGTTCTCATCCGAACTAATGAAACACGTTTCACTTTTGTTAGGCTATCAATGGAGATTTCACTGTGTCCGACACCCCGAGGCAGCAGGTCTCGTGGAACGACATAATCAAACTCTGAAAATTAGATTGTCCAAAATATGTAGACAGAAAGGTGTCGATTGGGTAGTAGCCTTACCAGTTGCACTCTTTTACATGAGAATGGTAGCGCACTCTCGAACAGGGCTATCCCCGTATGAGGTGATCTTCGGTAGACCACCAAATATGTGGGGGACGCCTATACCTCGTAAAATAACTGATGTTGACTGTAATATACTGACAGATTACCTGGCTTCCTTGATGTCTGCACTACAATCTTGTCGTTCACAGGTAGCTGCAGCCTTTCCCGACAACACCGAGGTGAAACCCCATGACGTAGTTCCCGGGGACCTGGTGTTAGTGCGGAATTTTGACCGGAAGACTCAGCTGGATCCTAGGTGGAAATCGCCTCAACTTGTACTGCTCACCACGAGGACAGCCGTGAAGATCTAAGGTCGCAAAGGTTGGATACACTCGAGTCATATCAAGAAATTTTATGGACTACCATCCGATATAGAGACTAAACCCTGTATTCCCTCAAAGACAGACTCAAAGCTCCCCTTGGTTGAGCAATCGAACTCAGAACTATATAGACTAAAATTGAGGTCCAGTCAGTCAGACAATTTGATTGTTTAAGTCCTCTCCAAGGTGAATCGGTTGAATTTGTCTCTGACATGTATCCTCTGGACCGGAATAGAGAAAGAAATAATCAAATGCAGTTGAAAAAACATGCGTACTGTAAATCACTGCGTAGTCATTGCACAGTGACGTTATTAATTTTGTTATTCTTATGTCTTTTAATAATCGCTGCAAGTATATTGTTGCACATATATTATCCTATTTCTAAACATGTTTACAATGTTACTGCTGAACATTCTTTTAGTGAATTACCCCCGCATGAGTTGTCATATAGATTTGCGCTGCGCAACAACACTTTTATTAGTATGTTACATCATTCCCATCAGACTAGCAATGCTACAAATTGTTGGATATGTGGCCGACTCCCTCCCTATCAGAACTATAAGGGAGTTTTGCCCCTCTTTCCATATCCATTCACACACAATGGCTCCTGTGGAGCATGGTTTAGTTTAATTAATTCCTTAGATTCAAACTCAGTAGCTTATCAAGACAACTGGGTATGGGGAAACCTGAACTTAGTTTTGCTCAAAGTCTGCTACCCTAACAAGGAGGGAATGTGGAAATATGGATTTTTATGGTCGGTTAAAGAATGGCTCCATACACATGGGCCATAGTAAATGCACCACTGTGATAAAATTCAGTGATCAAGGCAAGTCTACATTTAGAGCTTCTCGTCATTCCTACTTTATATGTGGCCAGACCGCATATATACGCCTACCTCTAGATTGGGATGGTACCTGTTACATAGAATTCCTCCTACCACCTGTTTTCCTAGCTCCTCCTGATTATCATAGAAATACTCATTTAGTACACAATAGACAGCAGAGAGATCTCCCAATCGTTGATTACACTGAAACAGCATGGGAAAAATACACAGATTTCAATAAAGGTTTCTTTCCTTATATAGGTACAGTCACTAATAGTAAGTTGATACGTAGATTAACCAGAACCCTTGAAGCAGTAGTGAACGAAACTATTTCCGCCTTAGGCAATTTAACAGAAGAACAGTCTGCTATGCGGATTGTTGTGCTTCAGAATCGTCTTGTCCTTGACGTCATCCTGGCCGATAGGGGCGGAGCTTGTAGGGTCATCGGATCAAGTTGTTGCATTTTCATACCAGAAAATTCACCATCAGTATATAAAGCCATAACCCGCCTTCATAAGATTGTAAGCCAGATACACCAGAGTCCAGGCACCTGGACTTGGTCCGGTTGGTTCTGGGGCGTGTTGTCAGCCTGGGGATGGAGAATCCTATCCTTCCTAGGTATTGGCTTTCTCATACTATTCAGTTGCTGCTTATGTCTACAATGTGGGCCAGCGATTTGTGGTCTGTGTGCCACCTCGTGTATCCCACATCCAAGTTTTCGTTCAAGATCCCGGAAGAAGAAAGAAGAGCAAATGATGTTATATGAACAGATCGATGGATTGATGAAGATTGATATCTCCTAAGGGCAAGTAGGGGACAAGGAGGGAATGTGGAAATATGGATTTTTAGGGTCGGTTATGTCCCCTATCTTGGACCCCAACGGTTTCATGTATAAATCACAAGTACATGTATGTTCCCTCCAGTTCCAGTTATGAAGACGCAAATACATGTGCGTCCACCGTCAACATGTCCTCTTTCAGATCCGCCATGAATGGGCCGGATATTCTATTCCTAAGTATGAAAGGCCACCGGCTTTATATGGTTCATTTATCCCATTTTACAGTCCAGGCGAGTAGGCCCTGATTCTGCCACCAAGCCTTTTCTTGCCTTCTGCCTCTGAAAGCTCCAGTCTGAGCCTGCATCTGTGACCATGAACTTTGTCTTACTCCCTGCGCGGCTAACGGTGCCTGATCCAGTCCGTCGCCTGCCAAAAACTGTATTTCACCTTCGAGATTATCTCCTTCGCTCCTCATCCGATGCATTCCTGTCTAGTAGTTTAGGTAAACATTCCTCCAGCTACCGTGCAAAGGGCCAGGCTTCGCTGCCCTCATGCAAGTAATTCATAGCCCTGTTACCATGGAATATTCCTACCCCCTCGCATCTAGTGTAGACACTTAGACGCTTGTACACGCACTAACAGTCAGTATAGTCAGTATAGAATAAGATTCTATCCTAAGAGACCTCTCTTTTTTTGGATAACACAGTTCTTTAAACATAGGATATTAGATATGATTTGGGATTAGGTTGACATAACCCCAGACTTTTGTCTCCACATGTAGAGCTAAATGTCAAGTCCCATTCTCCCCCTAGTTGCACGTCAACTCACACGTCATGCTGCTGCACGCGCATCTCTGCCAAGTATTTTTGCTGACATTGCGAAATTCTTTCATGGAACCACCCATTTGTGACATCATACCTAATGACGTTCTTTAGTTACGCCTAGTTACACCCATTTTAGTTACGCACGTATGCCTTTATCTCTGTTATTAACTGTTACGCCTCCTGCATCTGTTTCACTGTAATGCCTCTTCTATAAAAATGATTACCTGTCAATAATATATGTTCCTTCCTTCCTGAACTCTCGTGGTGATGGAATAGAAGGCCCATAATTCGAATTATGTTCCTTTGTATAGGAATAAAGCCCGTTCCGAACCTCTAATACCACGGATTCTGCCTCTTATTTTATTGAGCTATTCTTATTAATGTTCCGCATCAAATTAAGTTCCGGTAATTAAATTATTTACCACAGGAGAAAGCAAGGATGAACAAGAACCTGCATGAGTTAAATGAATGGGCAGGGAGTGAATGGTGGTGGAGAACCGAGGCATGTGTGGGGCAATCCTAACACTCCTCAAGGGTGGCTGCAGGCTTCTGGGAGGATACCACTGTCACATCCAATGAAGGGCTGAATGTTTGGGCATCCTGTCCCCCTTATTACAAGTCCTACAGGATATACTGCAATGGTTAAAGCAGAGAAATGTCTGTAACATTTGTGTTGGAGTAACCCATTAGCCCTGTGGCATTACAGTACTTGAGGGGGCCCCCTTGCAAAGTACATGAAGCCCCCCCACACTCCGGACCCAAGCAGGTGCTCTCAAGCCTCGGGTCAGCTCCAGTGCACAGTGCCAAAGAGGGCCCCCTGGAGCTCGGGGCCCGCGCAGCGCTGGGTCTGCGGGGCTATCGTTACACCACTGCATCAGCCAAACTCCAAAGCAGACCCTTTGCTTGTATTACGCCAGCAATGGCCCTGTTTCCGCCCCCACAGGTGGGGCAGGGACAGCAGGTTGTAAAGTGGATTGGATTGTGCCTGTGTGCGCATGTGACTCATTGCGAACACGGAATGCGAGAAAATGCAATTCTTTTGAGACAATTCACAGAATCATATGACATTTATGGGAAATTATGTGTAATTATGGTTTTTGAGAGAAATGTGGTTTGCTCATATATTGCATAAATTATTTTCTACCGAAGCACACAACTTGTATACAAAAGTTTTGTAAGGTACTGGCAGGAGGCTGGTTAAGAAGTAGCAAATATCTCTCTGTGGGAACAAAAATTACATGCAATTGCATAATGCACAATCTTTTAGATATTTTGCCAGTTATGTACACCAAAACAATTGGGGAATTTCACCAATTTTTCTGGCATAATTAAATTTCACTTGAACCAGGCCAAATAACATGATAAAGTGACAAATGCTTTTGTTGCACTTGTAATATATATGACAAATACAAAATGAATGTATTTGGCCCAGATGGTGATATGTTCCCCATTTTAACTGTATTCATTATACCGACCTTGGAAAGATGGTAAGCCGAGTTGGCCATGTCAGGTTTCAACCTGATGACAAGATTAAAGCCTGGGTCCTGAGCCACAGCAGATGTTAGTAAGTTGCAGAAGTGCACAAAACAAATCTCATGTCACAATCATAGGGAGAGGAGGTGGCCTAACGGCAAGGGCGGTCGACCTCGAATCTTGGGAAATGGGTTCGAGTCTCGGCGATGATGCTAAACATCTGTGATTCTGGGCGAAACACTTAATCTCCCCCTGCCTAACAAAAATGAATGTGTCCTCATGTAATGCAACTGGTGCTATGTAAAGTGCGCTGATACCCGATTCGGGTCAAGTTCGCGCTATATAAAACTTTGTTAAAAAAAAAAAAACAGTAATATTTTCTGAGAAGGTCCTGATATTTCAGGCTGGCTGCTGAAGGTAAATCAAGGTTACCATCTCTCTACCCTATTGAAAGGAGTACCATATTGAAAGCAGTGGACTGGACTGCGGTGCATGCCCAGAGAGGACGGATTCTCACTGTACTCTGTAGTGGTCAAAGGGGGACACCTTAAACTGGAACCAACAACACCTCCCCTCTTTTCCTTACAGCTTTTTGTCCAAACACTGGTGGGAAACCACACCATTAGTTTGTGTGATCTCACTATTTACCAGCTTGATGAGCACATTCATGAAATGCGGCCGCCTCAGCACAGATACAGGACAAACAGTGAGAAACATGTAGGGTCGTGCAAGCCGCTTATGTGAGTGTCTAAGTGCTGCCGCAGTGACATTAAAAGTGTGAGATGGAACAGCCGAGATCTGTGTGTGAAAAAAGTCAGATTAGATGGTGGCGGCTGGAGTTAATGTGAAAATGTAACACCCATCAGGAGGACGCCGACAAACTGCCGGACCTATCATTCACCCACAACCTCTTTGACGTGGGCTTTATTACTGGCTGCAAATCTGCTGTGAACATGCATCGACAAAAGAGCGCGGTGTCTCGTGCTGCTTGCCGCAGATGAAGGAAATCCCTGCAGGCATTTCTAGCCTAAACCGAGAAATTTTCTGTAACAAGCGGGTCGGATTTGCATTTATCAGGCTTGTGCTTCTGGAAGTGCCACCCGTACACCTAACATGTGCGTGGGAGGATTTGTGGCAAGTGAAAGGAACTGTGTGCTTCTAGAAAGTGGTTCAGTCGCCAGTTGCCTCTCTAGAAACTGATCTGGGGGAAGAAATTTGTAAAAAACATTACATATATATTCACTGGGAAAAAAAACGGTTACAGGGACACTATAGTTAGGAAATAGAATAAAAAAACCTTAGAAATTCACTAAAAACCCAGAGATTTTAAGGATGTTATAGTTAGGTACAGATTTTACACACATAAAACCATAGAAATTCAGCAGTTAGATTTAGCGTTATCTCAAGAAACTATAACTCATGCCCTAAAGTGACTATAACTCGTGCCTCCACCATGCACAGTTTTCTCATCAATGCTTTTATTGCAAATGTTGTAGTGATATTATCAATGATGTCATAGAAGATGTCATGATCGATGTAATATGTATTACGCATACAAGGCCCTTCACAACACCGGACCCACATACCTGAACAACAGCCTATCCTCCCACGCACCGAAAAACAAAAGACAACTTCGATCAGCCGATTTTTTCCTGGCCACCATCCCACGCATCTGGAAGACCAGAACGGGAGGAAAGTCCTTCTCCTACCTCACAGCTAAGGCCTGGAAGGACCTTCCCCTCCACCTCAAGTAAGCTCCCACATTGCCCCAGTTCAGGAAGGACCTCAAGACCAAGCTTTTCGAATGACCCCAGCACTCAACGAAACTGCCCCCCCCCCCCTCAGCGCCTTGAGACCCTCATGGGTGAGTAGTTGCGCTTTACCAACCCGATTGAGTGATTGATTAAATATGTGCGGTGATTAGCAGTGCGTGGTGAGGGCGCAAGCTAAAGTTACCTTAGGGCATGAGTTTTAGTTCCTTGAGATAACTAGAACTGCTGAATTTCTATGGATTTATGTGTGTAAAATAGGAACCAAAGTTATAAGGAAAAAATGAATTTTCATATATATATATATATATATATATATATATATATATATATATATATATATATATATATACATATAAGAATCGAAGGTTGCCCCACTGAAGCCTTCACACGCTAAGGGGTAGGCGCACATATGTCTCAGGTGGCAGCAGGCACAGCATTCCTCCAACGCTTTCAAGTTGAAGCCAAACGTGTTTCAGGTATCCCAGTACCCTTGATCACTGGCAAAATACTTCATTTAGAATGTGCACGGACAAGACAGAAACGACTTTGGGACATTGATTTATTGCATACACAGGCCCCGCCCCAATGGGTGTCACAGTGACTTCATGGTCATTGTAGTTCACATTATCTGTGCCATGCTTGCAGTCCCGTAAAAACCCCAGTGGGTGTTGTAGTCAAAGTCCGTAATCATACAGGTACACATAAACTTAAATTAAATCAATTATCCACAGTAGGTAAAAAGCGCTCTGCAGGCTCGCTGTGGTACATGCCAATATGTACCTGAGACTCCGGCCCCCTTTGTTCCATGGCAAGCTCGCAGTTGCTAGTGTTAAGGATCCACACTACGGCGGCGGGACGGTTTCGCGGCTGGACGGGCTGTATGTATCAAAGAAACGAAGGTTGCCCCACTGAAGCCATCACACAGAAAGGGGTAAGCGCACATATGCCTCAGGTGACAGTAAGCACAGCGTATCTCCTACGCTTTCAAGTTGAAGCCAAATGCGCTCCAGGTATCTCAGTACCCTTGATCACTGGCGAAATACTCCATTTAGATGTGCATGTAGAAGGCAGAAACGACGCCAATTGGGGCGGGGGTTGTGTATGCAATAAATCAATGACCCAAAGTCATTTCTGTCTTGTCCGTGAACATTTAAATGGAGTATTTCCCCAGTGATCAGGGGTACTTGAAGCCCGAAGCGCGTGGGTTGGAGATTTTAATGAAATAAAACATCTTGCCTGAAAAACTGCGGGGTCTGCGTCTCCTTCTTTTCCGCCTGGAGGCTGGAAGTTGCGGGAGTTGAAATTTTTCGAGATATATATATATATATATATATATCAATCAAAGAAACGAAGTAATGTGTATATCTGTATCTATATATATCTATATATATAAAAGTTATTCCAAATAGAATGTTGCGGATTTCCTATGGAAACACGGTCCTAACTATAACTATCTACCGGCGACCGCCAGTAGATAATATATATATATATTACCTACTGGCGGTCGCCAGTAGGTAGTTATAGTTAGGACCACGTTTCCATAGGAAAACCTCAACATTCTATTTTGAATAACTTTGGCGCCGGTCGACGAATCCTCGCGAATTTCTCAAAATAGGTGGGGCGCTACGCTCCGCTCCTACCCTGAAAGTCTCGGGGGGATTCGTCAAGCGGGGGCTGAGATAAAAGGGGGGTCCCAAAACGCGTTTTTCCCATGCATTTTTCCATAGGACCTTTAGAACGAGCTACAGCCCGAACGGCTGAACAGAATTACTAGAAATTTGGCAGAGAGGTAGTCCCTAGGTCAAGGAAGTGCCTTTTGTAGGTTTGGTGTAAATCTGTTCAGTAGATTCTGAGAAAATAGCCTTTAAATCAATATATATATCTGAGCCCGCTTACGGTACGCTTACCGTACGCTTACCGTACGCTTACCGTAAGCTTACGGTGGCGTGCGCGAGCGCGATTCTGATTGGCTCTTAGATCTTAGTAAACATTCGAATCGGCCGAAACCAGGAAGCGGCGTCCGCCATTTTGTCTCTCGCACTGAGTGTTGTTTATCAAACATGATGGCCAAAAACATGTTACGGGGCTGTTTTGACAACTCCCTCCCACATAGTCATGTTGAGGGAGTCCCCAAACATCCCCCAAGAGCAAAAACGGTTTTATTTTTTTTTCGGCAATTTCGCGGGGTACGCTTACCGTACGCTTACCGTAAGCTTACCGTACGCTTACGGTAAAAAAATAAAAATAAAAAAAACACTATCCACACTTACCCCACCCCCTGTGCTTTTGGTGGCCGCAGGCCACCAAATGTGCAGGGCTTATTAATAGAGAAAAAAAACGTAATTTTTGCAACATGAAATTATAAAATCGAAATAAAAAAAACACTATCCACATTGACCTCACCCCCTGTGCTTTTGGTGGCCGAAGGCCACCAAATGTACAGGGCTTATTAAAGTTGATAAAAACCGTGCACGGAACGAACTGCGTTAAGTGGGCGCGCACGCCACAAATGGCGTAAAGTAACTTAGCATTTAAAAAACCGTACAAATTCACTGAAAAAACCATAGGTTTCACACACGTTATAGTTAGGAAATAGCATTTAAAAAACCTTGCTAATTCACTGAAAAAACCATAGGTTTCACACATGTTATAGTTAGCTGGACATTTTACTGATAAAAAACCAATGAAATTCCCCCGTTATAGTTACTGTAGGCAACTATAACTCACGCGACCGTAATCCTCTGCTGATGACATATGTGTCTTTATGAAAAAAAAATATTTGTAATATATGTATAGCTAAAATTTAATGGAAGAAGATATGGGCAAATAAGTGTCTAAATACAGTATTAGCATCAGCAGAGGATTGCGGTCGCGTGAGTTATAGTTGCCTACAGTAACTATAACGGGGGAATTTCATTGGTTTTTTATCAGTAAAATGTCCAGCTAACTATAACATGTGTGAAACCTATGGTTTTTTCAGTGAATTAGCAAGGTTTTTTAAATGCTATTTCCTAACTATAACGTGTGTGAAACCTATGGTTTTTTCAGTGAATATATATATATATATATATATATATATATATATATATATATAAGTGTTATCTACTGGCGGTCGCCAGTAGATAGTTATAGTTTGGACTTAGTTTCCATAGGAAAAGCGTTTTTTGTTTTCCCAATAACTTTGGCGCTAGATGACGAATCTCCGCGAAATTTTCAAAACTTGTGGGGCGCTTCAGTCAGCTCCTATCCTGAAAGGGGGTGATTTGCCAAGTGGGGGCCGAGAAAAAAGGGGGGTCCCAAAACATGTTTTCTCCATGTTAATTCCCATAGGAAACTTCAGACACGGCTACAGTTCGAACTGCTGAATGGAATTACACCAAATTTGGTAAAAAGGTAGCCCTTGTTTCAGAAAGAGACCTTCTTTTTAAATGCAGTAAATCCGTTCAGTAGTTCCTGAGAAATTCAAAAAATAGAGGTCGGAAAATCAATTTCCCATAGGAAACTTTTGAAATGGTTACGGCTGAATGGAATTACACCAAATTTGGCAAAAAGGTAGCCCTTGGTTCAGAAAGAGACCTTTTTTTTTTAAATGGTATAAATCCGTTCAGTAGTTTTGAGATTTTAAAGGAAAAATGTGTTTATATATCTGGGCCGGACCTAACTACACAAGCACGAGCTTGGCTCTAATTGGCTGACAAAACTTCAATCCAGGAAGTGTTGGCAGCCATCTTGGTGCAATGCTTTTTAGGTCTCGCCTACCGATGCAGTGCATGCGCTGCCGTCTTGGCGAGCTTTATTGTTGTCGATATACCCAAACACCACTGCACTAACCTAAACCCTAAAACACTTCCCCCAGCTCGACCCCCTACACTACACAAACACCACTGCACTACCCTACACCCTAAAAAACTACCCCTACCACGACCACCTACACTACCCAAACACCACTGCACTACTATAAACCCTAAAACACGACCCCCAGCATGAACGCCTACACTACCCAAATAACAATGCACTACCCTAAAACACGACCCCCTACACTACACAAACACCACTGCACTATCCTAAACCCTAAAACACTACCCCCAGCACAACAAGCTACACTACACAAACACCACTGCACTACCCTAAACCTTAAAACACTACACCCAGCATGAAAACGTACACTACACAAACACCACTGCGCTACCTTAAAACCTAAAACACAAACCCCAGCATGACCCCCTACACTACCCAAACATCACTGCACTACCCTAAAACACGACCCCCTACAGTACACAAACACCACTGCACTACCCTAAACCCTAAAATACTACCTCCAGCACACCCCCTACACAAACACCACTGCACTACCCTAAACCCTAAACCACTACCCCCAGCATGACACCCTACACTACACAAACACCACTGCACTACCCCAAACCCTAAAACACTACCTCCAGCACGACCCTCTACACTACACAAACACCACTGTACTACCCTAAACCCTAAAACACTACCCCAGCACTACCCCTACACTACCCAAACACCAATGCACTACCGTAAACCCTAAAACACTACCCCCAGCATGACCCCCTACACTACACAAACACCGCTGCACTACCCTAAACCTTAAAACACTACCCCAAGCACGACTCCCTACACTACCCAAACACCACTGCACTGCCCTAAACCACTATCCCCAGCACGACTCCCTACCCTACACAAATACCACTGCACTACCCTAAACCATAAAACACCACCCCCAGCACGGCTCCCTACACTACCCAAACACCACTGCACTACACTAAACCCTAAATCTACCCTCAGCATGACCTCCCACACTACACAAACATCACTGCACTACCCTAAAACACGACCCCCTACAGTACACAAACACCACTGCACTACCCTAAACCCTAAAATACTACCCCCAGCACACCCCCTACACAAACACTACTGCACTACCCTAAACCCTAAACCTCTACCCCAGCATGACACCCTACACTACACAAACACCACTGCACTGCCCTAAACCCTAAAACACTACCCCCAGCATGAACCCCTGCACTACCCAAACACCACTGCACTGCCCTAAACCCAAAAACACTACCCCCAGCACGACCCCGTACGCTACACAAACACAACTGCACTACCCTAAACCCTAAAACATGACCCCCTACACTACACAAAAAACACTAAACTACCCTAAACACTAAAACACTACACCCAGCAAAACCCCCTAGACTACACAAACACCACTGCACTTACCTAAACCCTAAAACACGACCACCTAAACTACACAAACACCACTGCACTACCCTAAACCCTAAATCTACCCCAGCACGACCCCCTACACTACACAAACACCACTGCACTACCCTAAACCCTAAAACACTACCCCCTACACTACACAAACACCACTGCACTACCCCAAACCCTAAAACACAACCCCAGCACGACCCCTACACTACACAAACACCACTGCACTACCCTAAACCCTAAAACACTACCCCAGCACTACCCCCCTACACTACCCAAACACCAATGCACTACCGTAAACCCTAAAACACTACCCCAGCACGACCCCCTACACTACACAAACCCCACTGCACTACCCTAAACCCTAAAACACTACCCCAAGCACGACTCCCTACACTCCCAAACACCACTGCACTACCCTAAACCACTACCCCAGCACGACTCCCTACACTACACACACACCACTGCACTACCCTAAACCCTAAAACACCACCCTCAGCACGGCTCCCTACACTACCCAAACACCACTGCACTACACTAAACCCTAAATCTACCCTCAGCATGACCTCCCACACTACACAAACACCACTGCACTACCCTAAACCCTAAAACACTACCCCAGCACAAACCCCTATACTACCCAAACACCACTGCACTACCCTAAATCCTAAAACACTAACCCCAGCATGACCCCCTACACTACCCAAACACCACTGCACTACCCTATACCCTAAAGCATGACCCCCTACACTACACAAACACCACTGCACTACCCTAAACCCTAAAACACTACCCCCTACAATACACAAACACCACTGCACTACCCTAAACCCTAAAACACTACCCCCAGCATGAACCCCTACACTACCCAAACACCACTGCACTGCCCTAAACCCAAAAACACTACCCCCAGCACGACCCCGTACACTACACAAACACAAATGCACTACCCTAAACCCTAAAACATGACCCCCTACACTACACAAAAAACACTGAACTACCCTAAACACTAAAACACTACACCCAGCACAACCCCCTAGACTACACAAACACCACTGCACTACCCTAAACCCTAAAACACGACCACCAAAACTACCCAAACACCACTGCACTACACTAAACCCTAAATCTACCCCCAGCACGACCTCCCACACTACACAAACATCACTGCACTACCCTAAAACATGACCCCCTACAGTACACAAACACCACTGCACTACCCTAAACCCTAAAATACTACCCCCAGCACACCCCCTACACAAACACCACTGCACTACCCTAAACCCTAAACCTCTACCCCAGCATGACACCCTACACTACACAAACACCACTGCACTGCCCTAAACCCTAAAACACTACCCCCAGCATGAACCCCTGCACTACCCAAACACCACTGCACTGCCCTAAACCCAAAAACACTACCCCCAGCACGACCCCGTACGCTACACAAACACAACTGCACTACCCTAAACCCTAAAACATGACCCCCTACACTACACAAAAAACACTAAACTACCCTAAACACTAAAACACTACACCCAGCAAAACCCCCTAGACTACACAAACACCACTGCACTTACCTAAACCCTAAAACACGACCACCTAAACTACACAAACACCACTGCACTACCCTAAACCCTAAATCTACCCCAGCACGACCCCCTACACTACACAAACACCACTGCACTACCCTAAACCCTAAAACACTACCCCCTACACTACACAAACACCACTGCACTACCCCAAACCCTAAAACACAACCCCAGCACGACCCCTACACTACACAAACACCACTGCACTACCCTAAACCCTAAAACACTACCCCAGCACTACCCCCCTACACTACCCAAACACCAATGCACTACCGTAAACCCTAAAACACTACCCCAGCACGACCCCCTACACTACACAAACCCCACTGCACTACCCTAAACCCTAAAACACTACCCCAAGCACGACTCCCTACACTCCCAAACACCACTGCACTACCCTAAACCACTACCCCAGCACGACTCCCTACACTACACACACACCACTGCACTACCCTAAACCCTAAAACACCACCCTCAGCACGGCTCCCTACACTACCCAAACACCACTGCACTACACTAAACCCTAAATCTACCCTCAGCATGACCTCCCACACTACACAAACACCACTGCACTACCCTAAACCCTAAAACACTACCCCAGCACAAACCCCTATACTACCCAAACACCACTGCACTACCCTAAATCCTAAAACACTAACCCCAGCATGACCCCCTACACTACCCAAACACCACTGCACTACCCTATACCCTAAAGCATGACCCCCTACACTACACAAACACCACTGCACTACCCTAAACCCTAAAACACTACCCCCTACAATACACAAACACCACTGCACTACCCTAAACCCTAAAACACTACCCCCAGCATGAACCCCTACACTACCCAAACACCACTGCACTGCCCTAAACCCAAAAACACTACCCCCAGCACGACCCCGTACACTACACAAACACAAATGCACTACCCTAAACCCTAAAACATGACCCCCTACACTACACAAAAAACACTGAACTACCCTAAACACTAAAACACTACACCCAGCACAACCCCCTAGACTACACAAACACCACTGCACTACCCTAAACCCTAAAACACGACCACCAAAACTACACAAACACCACTGCACTACCCTAAACCCTAAATCTACCCCCAGCACGACCCCGTACACTACACAAACACCACTGCACTACCCTAAACCCTAAACCACTACCCCCAGCATGACACCCTACACTACACAAACACCACTGCGCTGCCCTAAACCACTACCCCAGCACGACTCCCTACACTACACACACACCACTGCACTACCCTAAACCCTAAAACACCACCCTCAGCACGGCTCCCTACACTACCCAAACACCACTGCACTACACTAAACCCTAAATCTACCCTCAGCATGACCTCCCACACTACACAAACACCACTGCACTACCCTAAACCCTAAAACACTACCCCAGCACAAACCCCTATACTACCCAAACACCACTGCACTACCCTAAATCCTAAAACACTAACCCCAGCATGACCCCCTACACTACCCAAACACCACTGCACTACCCTATACCCTAAAGCATGACCCCCTACACTACACAAACACCACTGCACTACCCTAAACCCTAAAACACTACCCCCTACAATACACAAACACCACTGCACTACCCTAAACCCTAAAACACTACCCCCAGCATGAACCCCTACACTACCCAAACACCACTGCACTGCCCTAAACCCAAAAACACTACCCCCAGCACGACCCCGTACACTACACAAACACAAATGCACTACCCTAAACCCTAAAACATGACCCCCTACACTACACAAAAAACACTGAACTACCCTAAACACTAAAACACTACACCCAGCACAACCCCCTAGACTACACAAACACCACTGCACTACCCTAAACCCTAAAACACGACCACCAAAACTACACAAACACCACTGCACTACCCTAAACCCTAAATCTACCCCCAGCACGACCCCGTACACTACACAAACACCACTGCACTACCCTAAACCCTAAACCACTACCCCCAGCATGACACCCTACACTACACAAACACCACTGCGCTGCCCTAAACCCTAAAACGCTACCCCCAGCATGAACCCCTACACTACCCAAACACCACTGCACTGCCCTAAACCCAAAAACACTACCCCCAGCACGACCCCGTACACTACACAAACACAACTGCACAATTAGCAGCGGCATGGATTCTAAGCGTGGTTGCGGTGGGTCAGGGCTGTACCAATAATTTGGTTGGGTAAAGAGTGCTGAAGCTGCCTGATTAGTCCTGTCCACTTGATAAGGCAGGTCTCCTCATTCGCGCCCAGGACATGCACGCACTATATGCCACAAAATGTTCCCAAATTGCCTCAGAACAAGAGGAGACACAGCGGGGATTTCAGGAAAGGGCTTTATTTCAAATGAGCAGCCATCTGGCTCCCTGTCAGTTGCAGCTATTCCTACCGTGGTCCCATGCCATACATTTGCCTATATACTCCTCAGGGATTTCATATAGTAGAGTATGGGAGGAACATCAAATATGCACATGGTTTAGCGCATGGATTTATGAATTTGCACAGTTTGACAGAAAACAATTTTGCACAGGAAGAAAGTTCATCAGCTTCCCTATATGCGATGCTGATAAAGTTAAAAGAAGCATTGGTAAAGCTAATACGCCTGGTCATGGCAATCCAGTGGGGTTTCTTTTTTCTTTTTCAAATATATACAGGAAGCATTGAAAGTGTAAAAGTAATAAAAAAAGTATAAATATCGTCATCAAAATGTTTGCGAAAAAGAAAATGTGTTAAATGGCACTTGCCACAAATAAATAAAAACATACGATGAATGCCGAAGTTGGCCTGTGGTCCTTAACATTTAAGCGTACTACTTCTTAGGTGAATGTTTGCAAGTACAGCAAATTGTCGTCACATTGAAGACTACTGATAGTGGAAGTGAGCCAGCCCATTTTGACATGTTCTATACTGTGGGGGGAGAAAGCAAAATGTGAATGACAATTGAAGAGAGCAGTGGATGCACAGGGCTTGCCCAACATCTTGTGCATGTATTTTAATAATGCTTGAGGAAACCTGACACTGTCTCAAGGCTAGACGTATAAAAAAAAAGTTTGTTGAAAGACGCCCTGCATCCCACCTGTTCAGATTTTAGACCCAGAAGCAGAGTCCATAGAACCCATAGCCTGTCATTATTTTGAAATCAACCCAGGCACAATGTCTTGTTAATTAAGAACAATATAAGGTTCACAATGTCTCATATCATGCCCGTTTTCATGGGTTTTCATTTACTCTCCCTTTTGATAGAGTGGCTCTCCCCCTATATGCAGTATGGATGGGAATGTGAGTTGTGAGAAGTCAGGACCTATTTGCAGTGCCCCCCAATGTTTTGCCCACGTTCTGACCACAAGATGCTGTTTTTTGTGGCTCTGACTGTGTCCTGGGCTCTGCTAACTAGACACACAGCCTGTGCTCTGTGTTAAAAGTGCATGGTCATTTGGTATAATTACAATTGGTAATGACAGACCCCTGTAAATCCCTACTATATAATAAGACAAGGGAGATTCAAACTACCTATAAGTTCCTAATATAGGGTGCCTTGTAACTATAAGTAAGGACATTATAAACGAAGTTCTATAAGCCAAGATGAGGGAGAAACTAACCATTCCGTTTTTTCCCATTGTAGTGAATGACTCAATAAGCTAACATGGTAATATTTTATTTAAATATAAATATTGATAGGAACCACCTGAAATATACTTCAAGGTATCAAATTAGTAGTTACAATAAACGCAACAACGTGCCGCTGTTGGATTTAAAATAACTAAGACAGAAAATATGTTATTTAACTTTCCTTTCTATGAGGCAAAATCCAGCCTTTCTGCTGCTTTCTGCTGATTGGACAGCCTTTCCCAGGCTGAGCCAAAGCTGCTCTAATCTGGTGTGAAAAGCCCTGCAGAGAGGAAATGGGTTTCCTGTGGGCAGAGAAGTACAAGCTGCAGAGCAGATGGAAGGACAGGGGTGACGGAGGTACATGGCATGGGAGGAGGCAGATCCCATGGGCAAACTGGTCTTCAATGGGAGAATGACACTTTAGGACAGCACAGGCTGAGCCCCATATCCTGCCACCTCCAGCCACACAGAAGCCCCCTGTAATAAGATTAGGGAGGGCGCTGGAAGGGAAGTGTTTAGGGAAATTAACCACACCAGTAGGTTGAGTTAGCCTGATCAAACTCCTGTGGATTTTGGATTCAGGGTGGATTTTGAGAGAATGATATTTTCTGGGACAAGAATATGACACACTTTGGAGGAAGTAGTCATACAACTGGGTGACACCCTGTATCCCATTGGTCAGGGGTGCTCCCCTGCTTGACACACAGGAGCACTGGATAAATATTGAAGAGCTGCATAGCTCCTCAGATCTGCTGCCGGAAACTATAAGGGGAAGGACTGCCCTGCTGGAATTTGGATCTGCACCCTGAGTGACTGCACCTGCTGCACAATCTGGTACTATAGCCCCAAGGACTTTGCCGTGCTTCCAGAAGAGTTCCCGAGTGGACTCCTTGCAATCTACAGGTTAACAGAGCCCACCTCCATCATTTCCCACAATAGTCTCCATCCTGGAGTGCGTCCAGTATACATTTAAGGATTTGGCCTAGTGCATTGTGGATATTGTTGTACAGACATCCCAAGGACAATGCAAGAGATTCCAGAACCTTGAATATAAGTTTTGGACACATTGAACCCTCAAGGGGAACTTCAGGAAGAAGTTGTAGAAGTTTGGAGCAACTTTTGGAAAAAGGTCCACAATGTGACCGACTAAATGTAGAGAGTCAAGCTGGCTATATTCAACCGTGATCGGACCTGGATTTCAGGTTCGTCTGGCTGAAAGTTCTGGAGCTCCTGGCTTCCAGGAATTGCCTGAGGCCTCGCAGAAAGTCAAGCCGGCAAAACAGCCTGATGAAGGTCCTTGCTCAACGTCTAGGGAAAGAGTGTGAAGGTAAAATTTTTATTGGGGCCTCCCGCTTAGTACATCCTACCAGGGTCCATCACGGCAGCCTCAAACTTTGACTTTGTCCCAGTCATGCGCGACCAGATGTACCAAAGTGGCGCTATATATTTTTATGCACTAGAAAATTATTATTCTACAAGAATTCATAGCTCTGGTTCCCTACATTGGATCTTTGTCATTTTGGTGTCTATTTGTTCATAAAAAGAAATCTATTTTTATGAATTGGAGTTTTATTTTTATTGTGTGTTGTATCTTACTTATTTAGTATAATAGTGTTTTCAAGTGCTTTACACACCTGTCTTCTAAGTTATGCCTGCCTGTTCATTACCAGTTACCAAGGGCTGACCAAGGGAATCATTTATTGAGACCTTGGCTGACCCTTTGATTGTGTTTGTGGCCTTAATACTAGTGGTAATCACTATTTATCACTACTAATATTCCACTATCCAACATTTGGTGGTAGCGGTGGATACGTACTTGTCTTTAAATTACACCATACAAATAGTAATAATCCACTTTCAAACATTTGCATTTTGAAAGTTGTGAATTCCCTTACAGCTGCAAGATGTGGGTATTCACCCAATTAGGCATGTTTCCCTGCTACGGAGCACCCTTAACCCACAAATATGCTCACTGGAAACATTACAGCAGTTTTACCACATTATTTGTGATAAGTGCAAGCTCCACTTAGGTGTGCAAATAACTCTGTGAATTGGACCTTATCCTTCACAATTAGCAGTGGTTCTTCAGATCCTCTCTAGTGTTTGAAGCATACATAAATCTCCATCACCTTCCTATGTATTTGATGATATCTTTCTCTAGAACATTTCTATACCTATCTGACATAACTTAGTCTCAAGAAATGAAGGAGATCTTTTAATCCGGGAAAATTTTCACAAACCTTTATATTTCTTTTAGTAAGAAACTGGACCTAAAACCTTCTCAGAAATTTCTAGCTAGTCAGTCTTCAGAACTTCTATGTGGGCATCATTACAAGTAGTGCCGTACTTTAGTGTAGTGATAGTACCTGGGTGGTACCAATACCACCAATTACTCTTAGTTTATAAAACTGTGCTATTACAAATCGAAGATGATGTAATACATTCCTGGGTATTTTATACAAATGCCACCCTCTTGGGTTATTTAACTCAAAGTATTTCTACCAAGCCCCTTTGAGACTTCTACTCAGATAAATGCCCCTCCGTGGAAGAAGTCCAGTCTCCAGAACATCTTGATTTATCTAATTCTAAGGCCGGTCTGAAGAACCACTGTAAATCTTTCATGCACAAGACAACTATTCTTTAAATCAGTAAGCCAGTCTTGAAACCTCTGTACCTTCTAGTAAACATATCAATCCCCAAGCACACTCTTGCCATGTCCCTTTGCCAAAATCTAGAACCTCACCATGGCTTTCATTTAGTCAGTCTCTGGAACCTCATCATGTCTTTTGGTCAGTAGGCAGTCGCGAGATCCTGTGTGTCTGTTGGTGAGAAGCCTGTCCACAAGACCTTTTCCTATTGCTTTTTACAAATGGTCCACCGGAATCTATGTATTAAATCATGAAACAGTCTCATAAACCATCAGGAGGTCCCATATCTCCGGTGCCCCTGTGCATTACAAGGCACAGAGCTCATCAAACATGGGGCAGTATTCGGAGACATGTGCCAGGATTATTGATCTGCTTCCTACCTTTGGCAGGCTTTCCATTAGCTAATTTATCACGGCTTTCTACCAGGGACCCAGGTGCAGAGCCTGGTCAATCCGCCTTTTGTTAGAGGTGACACCTCTGATAATTGAAGCTCCCAAAATACGGACTAGCTGAGCGCCTCGCGCATTTCCCTAGCACTTATCAGTAAACCCTCCACAGTCACTTGCAGGCTTGCACTTCTCAGCTCATGTGTTATGTTATGTTAAAGGAACTTGTAGAGCGCAACGTATACCCGGAGGTGTCTTGGCACTAGTCAGAGTGCAGCGCGAGTGTGCACTTTGTTGCTGTCTGGCTTACAGCTGCTAACCTCTGGATATCATACAGACCTCCAGAATGAGCATCACCCCTACTACTGCATGTGCTCTGAGCTTTTTAAGATGCAACAGAAGGCAAATGGGGATGTGTCCAGTCCTCCAGCAGGGTGAGGACCAACCACGGGTGATTGGCATTTCTGATCATAGATCTATGCCCCGCTTTGAGGATACTTTATGAAGAGGAGGTGGTTATCTCGGTGTGTTTCTGGCACGTGTAATTTAATATGGCTTCAACTGCAAGCTCCAGAGCAGCGCGCTTGCTCCTGAGGTGTCTCTGACAATGTCTCTCTTGTGACTCAATAAAGATGCTCTTCTAATGCTCATGGGGGAGACAATGCTTTGCATTCACAGAGACAAAGGAGGAAATCTCTTTGTGTGCTGGATCGCCTTTCTTGTTCAGTGTATTGCAAGTACAGGAATGGGACTGCAGTACCAAAAACCCACTGTGTTAATGATTATGATGTGTGTGAGAACAGCTGACTATTTCATGTATTTTGAGTATTTGCATTCGTTTTGCATGTGAATAGCATGGGTAAGCACACACTGGTGGTCCAGCACTGGGAGGTATGTGGGGAGATGCTTAGCCTTAACTGGGTATCTATTCAAAGCCAAAGAATGTGTTAATGGTTCTATTTTCTTCATTATATTGCTTCAAATTCATCCTTTGAATGTCTCTTTTTTTGAACTAAGATTCTGTGTTTTCTTGTGTTTTTCATTTTTACAACGATTGAGCTAAATTAGTAGCATCTTTTCTCCACCGGTGCAGTGGTGTCCACCGTAGGTGAAGAAGGGCGGAATCCACGTCAGCATTTGAGGATATCCTCGTACAATAAATAGACTTGTAATTAATGAAAAGAAAAGTCATTTACTTTATCAGTAATTATTGTGCAAATCTTGCATGTCCCTGGCACATCGGAACCTACAGTGGGGGGCCCTACATTGGTAATATGGGGCTAAATACTGAATAGCATTTGCACACATGTAAAAACTGGATGCACACATATAGGTATTTGCAAAGAGAAAGGACCATTCCTGGTTCACTGAATAAGTTATGGTGGGATTTTGCGTTAGCTCACTTCCAGCTCAACCAGCCATGATAAAGCTAGCCTTCCTATGCTGCTTCCCATCCGAGATTCGCCTCACCTGGGAAGCACCCACAACAACCCGTGTCACCCTGCTCCTCCGACGCTCCAGGTGTCCCTATCCTAGACAATGTTCACTGTGGGTGTTGAGGACCAGAGTGACTCCTGGCCATAGGGAGCAACCTGTGTTCCTTAGCCATTCCGTGTAAACCTTGTGCTCAAATCTCACACCATACTTCATCATCACGCCTACATACAGACCCCACCTGAGCAGAGAACACTGATAGCCCATCAACATTTCACTCACTAGTGCACAAAAGTCATTAGCAGTATAAATCCTCTACCCTATGCTCATCAGCAAAGACATATATGCTCTACAATCAGTCTGCTCCTGACTTAGGCATCATCATACAATGTGCCCTATGCATTCTTATTCATACTAACAAGGCTCTCACTCCACCGCATATCCCACAGGCTACAGCATCCAATGCACAGACTGCACAGACAAGAAAGCAGAATGATTTGGCATCATCCACAAATGTATCTGGCCTAAAATGTGTTTGACAGTGCAACTACCAAGTCATATGAAATCATCATCTACCATTCGCCCCTCTTGGTATCTCCAATAGCCTCACCCAATTTCATCTACAGAGCCTTGGAATCAACAAAAACTACCCTGAAAAAAATCTCAGGCATCATCACCTCTGAATCCAATAGGCACACTCCCCCCCTCCCCCCATAATCCTCAGTTAATTCAACCTCCCCAGTCACTCAACCACTAAGGAAATGAATGCAATGCAAGAATCCCTACATACACTGCTCATTTATCTGGACATCAGGCATCAAAGAATCAAACCAACCTACAAGGTAACACCATCAATCACATTATGGCACCCTCACCCTCAATTGACTGTACGGACTGAACAGAACACTTCGCCTACCCCTTCTACTTCCTTCACTCCACACTTTTACATCAATGCCACTCAAAAGGACAGCAATAAACATATTGTTAGTATATGGGTACCCTCCAAGAACATCTTATCAGTGCCCCAGTCTCCTACCAAATCCAATCAGGTAGCAACGCACTCCTTGGCATACACAACAAAGCCACGAAAACCCGCGTGGAACTCGACACAAAACTGAAGACATATAGGCCAAAGCTTCAGCATCACAGCATATCCAAAAACTCTCAGCGAACAGAGGCACCATCTAGAGACAAGAAAAGATGTAGAAATGGACCAATGCTCACTGCACCAATAGCATCTTACTCAGCACACAGATCTCTCATCACCACAATCAAAGGAAACTGCTGTGAGACTGCCACCAACAAAGCATCTAATACAATAAAAGTACTTTGAAAGACTGTCAGGCATTACATCAGTCCACATCCAACCCATCCATTCCAACAACCAGTAGAGAAGTTATTTCTTCTATGAGAAGATAAACAAATCAGATCCCACAGCTGCAACATTAAACAGATGCACTCTGACCCCTGACCCAGCCAAAAATGTAAACTGCCACAGTTCTTGGTCACAAATCAGCAAGAAAGCAGTCTTGATCAAACTGTTGGACGAAATAGTCAAGAATAGCCTTCTACAGGGGTAGCAGTCTAAATTCTTATCATGCTGCAACCATGAAACAGCTATCCTAAATTAAGTTGTTGATTCCCTTCTCATCAAGGTTAGGAACACCCCTACTTCTAGCTATGCAGCTATCAACCCAGTTGGTCACCACACATTGGTCTATACTGCAGGAAATACACAGGGTATTCTCTGAAACAGTCCTGTGAGGATTAAACTCCTATCAAGCCAACTTACGTGAGCTCGATCAGACGGGAAATCAAGATCCTCGAAACTTCCCATCTCCTCTTTCCCTCGTCATCTTCATCCTTTACATAGACAATCTTGGTTGTATACTCATTGACAACATCAAATTAATTAACATACCAACAGGCATGCAATGCTACCTCAAATTCTCGTCAGCTACTGACATCCGATGACTAAAATCCTGCCTCCAGCTAATCCAATCAAGCAACTACCTGAAGCTCACATTGAAAAAGTCAGAAATACACTAAACTACCCAACAGCAACAAACAAACACGGATTCAGATTTGACCATCTAACTTCACTCAACCACAAAGGAAATGAATGCAATGCAAGAATCCCTACATACAATGCTCATATATCTGGACATCAGGCATCAAAGAATCAAACCAACCTAGATACATTCAATATTTGACCATCATGTCGAATGATTCAGTGTTTGATTGCGATTTGACCACCTGACTTCCGAGTGTTTGAGCCAGGTGGCTTTATCAGCCAAATGAAAGTAAATGCGTAATCACTTGGATTTACTCTAGACACAAGCATATACTTTAAAGAACACATGTCCAGGAACGTGGACTTCCTGCTACTAGTGTTGTCTTCTAAAACAAGCGTTTGCAATGCAATAGGTATCGCAGTTACGAGAGTTTCAGCTATTGGCATTGTAAATAACAATGCCTTTTTTTTATGTTTTTAAAACTAAAACAAAAATAAAATGCATTATTATTTGCAATGTCAATAGCTCAAACTGGCGTAATGCAAGACCTATTGCATTGCAAATGTTTGTTTCTCTTCTCTCAGCTCCAGTTAAAGTGATTTCTCAGCGAAGCTCATTACCAAAGCCCGTATTAATTAGAGGGCATGTGTGAAGCTGGGCCTTCCTCTCGGCAGTTGCAAAAACGCACTGGTACCAGCAAGCAAGCACTGGCAAGTTTAAATACTGTTCCCTGGTATTCGCTTGGGTTTTCGTTTGTCGAGCATGGTGCCTATCCTCTTGCGCGCAACAGTTAACAGCACCAGAAAAGTTGCATTTCGTGGCACTGTGCAAGAACTTTTACATCACATAGTAATATATGACCATTGCATAACATAACACAATGGTGTAACGTAATGTATTATTATGACATAAAATAGCACAGTGATGCAGCATAGCAACTTTATGACACGCAGAACACTGCAAATCATAACACAAGGACTCGGGGGTGACAGGAGCACAAGGACACAGGGCTGGGAATGCAGAAAGGGTCACTTCAGAGTGAGACACAGATTCACACAGGAGACCCGGATATTGACTCACCCACTGAAGGGTGAGTCTGTGGCACACTGGCAGGGACATATGAACAGAGTCAGGTGGGCAACGAGCCAGGGGCATGAGAGACCGAGACACACTGATACACACAGATGCTCTGGCTCAGAACTGTGGCAGGGAAACACAACCACGGGACTGAAACACAATACTCACACAATGCACTCGGTCCGTTTCAGTGAATGGTTCTAAGGCTCTGTCAATAACCACAAGAAACTATAATCGCAGAGGGAGGCTTTCACACACAGATACACTGACTTTCAGGTGGATCTGGTAGAAATTCACGAGCGATCCGCCTTCTGTAAAATAGAAGACAGCCGTACACACCTAGCAACGTGCGACCATCTCATGCACATTGTAACTTAAACACAACGCACGCGGTCCTCTGGAAAATAAGAAAGCCTGATGCACTTGCTGCAAAATTGTAACAGGATGGAACGCCTACAATCCACAGGTAACGGCATCAGGGGACCAGTAGAACACTGACACACACTGTAACTGACACAAGAAACACTGACAAGCTGTCTCCGTGGAGCCGACGGGGGACGGAAAGTGAACGCATGCGATGCGCTTGTGAGCGCGCGGTGGGAGCCAGAGACGAGATGCCATGCGGGCACGCCAGTGGGAGCGTGTGAAGCAGAGTAGACACCATGCGCGTGCACATCGGATGTCCATGCGCGCAAATGGTTTGTCTCCATTCGCTTGGAAAAGCCACAACAATAGAGTCTCACCAAGCGAAGTAGCTGTGCTGCATTCGCTAGGCGAGACATAAAAAGTGAAAGTCTTGTTAGCCAAAACAGACTTCAGGAAACAATGCAAGCGTCGAATAGCCAGATGGAGGCAACACTGTGCTCTATTCTAGTGCATACAGAGTGAATAGTAACTGTTACAAAAACAAGCAAAATAGTGGCAATGATGCTTATCAGGTGGGTAAATAATAAAAGATATTTTAACATTATGATATCATAAGCTTGTTTTGTGGAAATTTAGCTCGCAAACTGAACATTATCTGCGCCATCTTGCCCCTCCCCAGCACCACGCACAGCGAACGCACGGCTGCCATTTTAGGCACCCCACTCATTGTCAATTGCCAGCGCGGTCCCCTTGGCGCTGCAAGCATCCCCCGCGCGCTGGCCACCCCCGCTCTCTCATACAGGCCATAAACCCTCTCCTTCTGCGCGACCCTGCTACGGAACCACTTCCGACCGACAACCCATACATGGTCATGCCTCTCCTTTGATAACCCCCTTCCTCTGCGCCCCATTGTCTGAACTAGTCCCAGGCCATCACCTAGCCCTGCGGATGCAGTTTATTGCCCCTACTGTAAGGGAAACACCCCACATCAAAGGGATTACAGTAGATCAAAGCCCCTACCCCCTGAGACCCGGCCGGTTGCACACACCCCCGGGAATTAGCGGAATTCCCTGCTGCGCGATAGCCATCTCCCACTGCGGGTAGGGTGGGAACTTCTACTGTATCTATGTGTGGGATCGGATCTGAGCCGGGGCTTCAGGGGATGTTCTTTCAGGCATCAAGGGAATCTCAAGAATATACTATGTGTAATAAAGCAATAAACCAGTGTATAAGAGACCAGGTCTCAGAGATGCAGTTAGAGCACCTCGTGACGATACCTTGCTGTCTGATCTGATGTGTTCTGCTCCGACGGAATAAAACCTTGTTTCCTGCCTTCCAGTCTCCAGCGCCTGCCTCTTTTATTGGTAAATTATCGAGTGGTATGAGAGGCGATTACCGCCGGGCAAATACTTGAAAGGATACCGACTGAAACTGCCGCTACCATTTAACACTTTTATCAATATTTTGAATCCCACCTTACTCTCCACTAAGCTAAACTTAGTACCAAAAGTGTCCTACTTTTAGTTTCAGAGATGATTCTTACTCCCATACCTCTCCTGAAAAACAGAGCAAATGCTCACCAAAGAAGCAGCATTTCCTATTCTCGCCTGCATTGCTAGGCAGGTACCCTTGCCACGTGAAGGCTGGGTGTGCCTACGCTGTAGTTTTTAGCAAAGGAAGGTCCTTACAGTTCCGTATGACCTCCATCTCAAGTCCCTTGTATGAAGATTTTCTCTATCATATTACACTGTGTTCTGGATATGCAAATTGTATCTACCCATTATTGGAACATTTTCAGAATAAATAATTGCCAGTAAAGCCCTGGCTGCTTTTCACATGCTTTCATGCTACAAAAACGGGCTTATTCTTTACAGACAACAAACAAGAAGTGAAGTTATCAGCTTCTATAAAATGAAGTCATCATTTAAAATCAATCACTAGAAAACAATCCAATACATACAAAAACAATATGATTATATTTAAGCAAACCTTAGGATCACATTACAACAAATAACATGAATCAATATGATTGTATACTTAAAACCTATACCTAAATCAACAGATTGTGTAATTGAGAAGGGGAGTTACCTAGGACAGAATATATATGATAGTAAGGTTAAACACGCACAGATTTGCCATCATAAATGTGATTTACTCACATAAATAGTCTGACAGTTTGAAGTAATATGCATGTGAGCAAATCTGGTTTTAGCAAGTCTGATCTTTGTTTTGTGTCGGAATGTTGGCAAAATCCTGTAAAAGTTGGTGAAAAACAACAAACTTCCATGTTTATGGCATCAGATCACACTGCAGCATGGAGATCCCACCCTTACACATCACAGTGCAGATTATACCCTTTGGACCACAGATGAAGGCGATCCCTGCCTCCTGATATTGCTGGAGCTCTCAGCTGCCTTTGACACAGTCGACCATCTTATCCTCATCCGCACCCTGGAGTCTCGAATGGGATTCACTGCAAAGTCATACCCTGGCTCTCCGCCCATCTTTCGAATTGACACCAGTGTGTTTACTTGCGCTCCTCCATGTCCCAAAAGATCCCTATAACTTGCAGAGCCCCCAGATATGCTGTGATCTTCTAGCTCTACGTGTAGCCCCTTAGGATTATGCTCCAAGATAATAAAATCAAGATTCACCAATATAACGATGATACATAAATCTACTTAAAGGTCTCCCCACTGGCCCAGACAGCCAATGACTCAAACACTGCCTGTACCTCATCCAGATTTGGATGTCCTGTGCCTACATGAAGCTCAAACCAACCAAAATAGAATTCCGATTATTTCACAAAATCAAGACACAAGAAATAGTGCAAACCTGTCTCAAAGACATGAGTCTTGATAGCTTTTTCACTGAATTCAAAATTAATTAAACTTGCCTGGGACATAAACCTCGCTCTCAATGAACAAGAAAACAAGCACAGGCTGGTACCAGCGATCTCTTATAAAGGAAGTGAAACCATTGAATCAAGAAAGCAACTTCAGAACCTCTGTTCAAGCCCTCATACTCTAGCATCTAGATGCTTGTAAGTGCATGCTCCACAGCCTCCCAGACTCCCCATTGGCATCTCTAAGGGCCATCTAACACACTACATCATGTCTCATCCGGGGAAAGTAGTAGTATCATCACCCCCCCCCCCCCCATCCTGATGGAATTCAACCAGCTTGCACCATCTTCAAACTTAGGTGCTGCATTTACAAGCCAGCATGACCAGCATCCTTGCTCATGTAGTGGGCGAGCTCATCATCTCTGTTGGCTCTCGGCAGTCCTGCAGCCAGGCCACCATCCGTCCGGAGGCTAAGGGCCTAATTTAGAGTTTGATAAAAGGGTTACAAGTCCATTAGATCTGATGCCACTTGTAATAAGGCAGATGGGGCATCCGTCACAAACCTTCTTACAAGTACATTATATCCTATGCCACCAAACTCTAAATCAGGCCCTAAAATATGTTAGAAAGAAGAGGAAAAAAGGCAGCAGAACTTTTCCATCTGTGCACCCAAAAATCTAGAACAACAACCCCGTATCCATGAAGACCACCCCAATGCTGCTCAAATTTTGGAAAGAGTTGAAGACTCTGTTCATTAAAGAACTCTACTTCAGAGTGAATTAACAATCAAATAAGCATCTACCATTGCTATCTTGTTATCTGTATCCTTGTCTTTGACAATGTATTGTGCCCCACTTTCTTTATGTCTAGGCTTGCTCTAAAGAAATACCAGATACATTTATTTTTGTAAGTAGAAGTACACTTAAGCATATTTCTGTGTGCTTATATATCGGAGTACTCAAAGGAATGGGTGACAGTAGCTGCTTCCCAGGAGTACAGAGACACCTACACATGTATTCAACGTTCAGATACATGTGGATCTGCCGCATTGTAACTCTTTAAATAATGACTCTTTAAATAACTCTTTAAATAATGGGGCCTAACCTCTGTGGTTAGGCCCCATTATGGCTATGTCACTATCCTTTCACTATTAGCCCCCCGTGTGTAAGTGTAAAACCCAAATAATGTACTTGTGTTTGGGTATCCAAGGTACAGAATTGTAGTAGGAAACTAGGAAGCTGAAGTGCGGCCCATCCAAAAGCTTCTTTAAAAAAACTTTCATAAGAAATGTAGGAAGTTTTTCAAAAGAAGTTGGAAAGGAACACTTAAAATGGCTTTTGCTCGACAACATCCCTGAAAAATCGGCTTTCTGATGATGAATGTTCACAAAAAGAATGTTGTGTGGGAACACTGTCTTGGGAAGTATATAACTTGTAGAGGAACTTCAGAAGTAGGCAAAATTGTGCACATTTCACAAACTAGGCAACTACACAAAGTGTAAAGTTTGTGCATTTAGCAAACATTTGCAGGGGGAATACTAATTCTGCGCATCTTTACATTTATGTCCATCAAAAAGTCTTAAGACCTATTCATTTAGACCATCTCCATGAGCTAACATTAATTCAAACAAATATATATATAATGGAACACAAAACTGTGTATATAATAACAGCTAAAACATTAGAAGGTAAAATTCTGGCCCTATTCGAACGCAATCTTTTTGCAATTTTTGAAATTTACAAAAGAAAGGAAAAGATTCACATTTTAGTATTCATATAATTGATCTTATTGCTCTTAGCTATGTTTCTATGTACAATATTCTTGTTTTATATCTTAATACCCATTCTGCCCTGTTCCAAATTTCCTGCCTTAAATCTTCCCTGGTACCACACAAGCCCAGGGTTCAAGATAAAACAACGTGTCCATTGCATTGTTTTCAGATGGGTTCTGAATAACAATTCTGAAATGTGATGGGGTGTGAGTTCCTATATCACTGTAGTTTTTGACCACCCCTTAATTAAGCGGAAAAGAAATAAAGCAGATTAGATCTTGGTAATCTGCCTTGCCATGTATGTTATGATGCAGTTAGCAATTGGGGAAAGGGCTTCAAGCAGAGGTGCCTGGTTATGTTTTTTATTTCACAGAACTGAAAACTGAATAATATGAAGTAAGGTCAACCCTGGATTGGCACAATGGTTTATGTTTCCAGTGTACACAGTTTCAAATTTCACTAACAAAATTGGGCAAAGTTGGCAAAGTACCAATCAGTTTTTCATTATTACCTAAATTTGCTTTATTCCACACATTTTGTTTTGCAAAAACGGTTTTGTCGTAACTGTGTCTGCTGGAATTGGAGGTTTTTGCCAACTTTTTAACCACAAACTATATTTTAGTGTCAGTTTTCTTTCTCTGGTTGTTTCCCTGACTTTACAAACTCTCTAAAGTTCATGAAGATTGTTGAGAAATGTAAACACCAGCAGCCTCACTAGGATCAAAATTTGGCATTGATAAACTCCCAGCTTTGAAAACAACTATTTCTGTTTGGACACACAAAGATTCACCAGTACTTGTATTTTTAAAATATATTTTTCCATTAGCTGCTTTAGTGATGGCAGTATCATGGATGCCAATTCACCAAAATGCTGAGGGTAGCTGAAGGCGCATCAACCATCCTATGAACTCAATGACATAATAGGAAGTGATGTCATATGACTTTCGATTCTTACTTTAAGAACTTCATAATAAGTGCACAATCAATATAATAAGACAGCAATTACTAACACAGATAAATGTCTATTTTAGATATGTATTTATTCTAATTATCATATAGACATGATATGCCAGGGAACCATTATACATGTCTTTTCCTTTGAAATTGGAGATGGTGCCATACAAAACAAAACACCACAAAACAACACTAGCAACCTGTCTCTACCACAGTCAAAATGTAATAGTTCAAAGCTACACAAGGAGGACTGGGTTTACTATAACCAGGCTTAATGACTGGCCAAAGATTGGTTCTTGAAGACAATGTATTTAGCCTTTTGTAATTTTTATCTGCTCCAACAGCTATGTCAAAATTGGGAATAATTCAAAATGATCACCATTGAGCCAGTATCAAACCACAGGCAAGTGAATTTACCTGGCTGGGTATTATTTATGGGACAGCCATTCCAGTGACACATTCAACATCTTACAGTTACAGGTTCTGGCAGAGTCCTTGCTCGATCCACATACGGCTTCAACATTACCCCTATGGGCAGCGAACTGTAGTTCAACTTGGAGGAGCTATTCGTCTTCTTTCACACAGAGAATTAACAACATCAACCTAGAGCTACAACCATCTCCAAGCTAAAGTCACCGGAAATGTGTCACTTATGTACCACAAACACATCCACAAGCATCCTCTGTGGGCACAACCGAAACATCCTGCAAGTAAGAGGTCAACGCTGCCATTGACCCTTTAGAACATACCCCAGGTACTGTGTTATTTCATCATTTTCTGATTTACCACCTTAATATACTTTCAACTATTTTATTCCCATTTGCTTTCATGAATATTTTTCAATTTTACTCTAGCCAATCTTAATGATTTGAAAGTTTTCCTTTGGCCCTTAATTTTGTAATATATTTTTTAGCTTTTTAACGTAAGTGTCGATCTTTAAATTCTTTATTTTAAGCACATTATGCTGAGGTTTTGCTTTTACAAATAACAAATCACACATTTTATTTCTGGGAAGTTGCTTGTAGTTAGAGAAACCCATTTTGTTTTGTGAACTGAATTATCAAACACAGCCCATTCGGCCAGTTTCTCAATCAACACGTTTTGCATTATTTATTACTGGAATACTTAAGTAACAATTTAAAAACCAAAGATATACATGCAGTTTAGACAGTGGGATTAAACAAATAAACCGCACTACTAGACTTTCCTTCCATGGGAACAAAGTGGACGGGAAATCTAACATTAAATGTGTGACCTAAGAAATGCACCAGCAGGAGGACTACTCCTACATCAAAACTGAGCAGGTGAGAAGGATGCACAAGAACTAGAAATGAATGGAGCACTCAGGCGTGTTTGATCTCTTGTGAATCGGGGCTGTAGATTCTCAGCTCCACACTTGGTGGTAAGCATTGTGTATACTGGCAGGTGCAGGAACACTGACGGACAATGATAAACCCACCCTGAGAAACCAGATGCATTACAAAGAGTATTGGAGAGAAGGACAGAAATCAGATAACACCCTGTTCATGTCAATTCACCAAAATGGCAATGGAAATTGCATCACCAACTCTATTACCACCAGAACATTTCACAGGCTTGATCCCTTGTGCAAACTACAGGACCAGGAAGAACGACAGAAAGCTACCAGGAGCTAACTCTCCTAGGCCATGTTCACCTTCTCTTTCTATCACTGCTTATATAACCCCTGAGGCAAGCGGTAGCCAGGGCAATGCTGGCGTTTTAGAGGTGGTCCATGTACCACTCCATGCCACGTCAATGGCTTTATTCTGAAACAGATAGAGCGCGTCCGTTCACGCCAGTGCGAAGCTCAGCACATAAGGCCTTTGTGTCTTTGAGATGCACCGCTATTCAAGGCATTGAGTACTGATCTCAACTTTGGAACAGATAACAGACCATGGACAAGCGTCCTATTGGAACCCTGCTTTGACCAAGGGTAGTTGTGCTAATGGCCAACAACTCTACCACAATGTAACTCCTTAATCACATGAAGAGCACATGAATAGTTAGATGACATGATTAGCAACTGCAGCAGAAAACAAAGCCAAGGAAGGAATGCTTGAAGTAATTTCAGCCTTTGGTAATCCTTCAGGTTGCATTCCATTCCATCGTTTGTAACCTCAAACTACACCTCAGTGAAGAGGTCTAACTAGGGCGAAATTGTTCTGAGGTTTTTTGGGTTCATATTAAGAGGGAACCTGTGTGCCAGTCTTGGTACTGCTCCTGTTGAGCAGGACCGAGGACAATTTGCATATCACTGGTTTCTGTGGGGGTGGCATGCTGGGCAAAGAAACTGGGATGAGCCTCTGAGGAATTACCAGTGGCTGAAAATAATCCAAGCATTTCAACCTTCCCTTTTTTGTTTTGCTTATAATTAGCAGCAAATCACAGCATTTTGCATTGTTTCAGTAAAGTTAATTTCGAAAGTGCCTGTTGTGTTCTTAGCTCTGTTGGCTGTTTACCTCCCAAGGGCAGTGAGAATAGGAGTCAATCGATTACCATGATTTCTAAATACACACTTAGGTTGCCTTTCTTCATAGATCCTGGAAGCAACCTAAGAATAACTTGAAGTGCAAATGACAAACAACGCACTGCCCTGCACGCTGCTTGCTCTTCGAGTCACGTGACCGCCCTTTGAAGCTCATGATCCGTCAGATCAAACCTTCTCATGCCCACCACATGAACAAACAATAATAATTAGCAGATGAATGCAACCTCTCCATAGTGTGCCACTCTTGCCTGCACAGCGTATGAACAATAGAGCCGTGCTAAGCATGGGCCACCAATGGTGCAAGTGACTCATGCCAACGGCTTGGCAGGATCTGATTTTATGTATGAGGAGACCAAACATAAAGATATTTGTGAACATCTTCCATAGAACCGTTTCATAGCAGTGAAATTACACAACACAAACATACAACATTCCATGTGTCTGATGCTGTGTCTACAGCTGTTGCAGCCAATGCCCTATGTGATCTAATTGTCCAGAGTTACAGGCTGGTATAACACGGTTTGGTGTGCGGCCATCAAGGGAACCTAGGAACGGTACCACCAGGCCAGTCGTGACCCTGTGCAGCAGAATTCCATATGGTAATCCCACTCTGCCCAACATGTAATGAGGTTCTAAGTGATATGTTAAGCTATACAAATAGTTACGTGCACATACAAACATTGGCAAAGCCCATAGCTTTAGCCTTTATGAGAATGAATTTAAGCACAGGCATTCATATGTGTTATTTTCATCAGCTGCATGCATAAATGTTATTTGTCATATTAAAGAATGCCCTGTTGGCTTTGTCAGTGCTGGGAAAAGTGCCAAATAAGGAATGCTTTGCATCTACAATGCATATAAGAGATAAAGGATTAAATGTTGCCCCCTACATGATGATTGTGTGTGCTCTACAGAACTACAATAGGTCCTCATTTATTCAATGAAAGAGCTTTTTGAAGGTGGTAACATGCACCAACAAGTCAATGGCATGCAGTGACCGAATAATCTTCCTCTGAGCGGAGCCAAACCCTCGCTATGTATATTTTAAAGAATTGGAAACAACAAGTAAGGCAGACAACTGCGCGGTCAGGCCACACCTAAAAATGAACTTCATTTGTTACTAGTCTATTTCTGTTTTCCTGTCCAAAATGAGCATGGCTGCCATACATATCATCATGTGAGCCAAGAGGAGGGATGTAAGATGGAGAACACACCTGATGTGCCGGTGCTGCTGCTGCCGCTTGGCATCCTCCCCCAGCCGGTTCAGCGATGGAGACCGGCTTCTTGGTAGCTGGACATAGCTCCCGATGGTCTTCACTGTGCCATTAGGATTGTTCTGCATCTGTTGAAGCAACTGTGGGGAAAGGCTGCGGTGTGAAGACGAGGAGGACGACGCGGGCCAGTCGGGGATGTTGTTCACGTTCAGGTTGTTGTCGCTGTTGGACCGCAGTAGCACCCGCGGGGCTGCCAAGGTGTTCTGGGGTCCCCGTCTCCGATTCGAATAACTGGGCGCCTCCCGAAATGGCACTACACAAAGAGAATACAAATCACATTAGTATGGCTGGTTGTTAGTTTGTTTTCCCAGAAACTTGAACAAGTTTTTGCATCTTGAATGAAAAAATATCCCTCCGACTACCTGTCCAATTAAAGCGGCTAATACATTTATTGTAAACTGAAACTGCATGCAACAGATTGAGGTGATTTTGACTAATATAAGCCAAACAGACCACATTAATAATCAAAGAAGTTCTATAAATCCATTTTATGCAACACTCTAGGTATGCGAAACACTCAGTTTTAAGGTTTAAGGATTCCAGGCTTGCACTCTGAATGGACTTCAGGATGAAGTAGGCAAAAGGAGGCTTGAATGTGTAAATCATTAAAGAGGGGGTGCACTTAAAGCTTGAACAATTCCATGGTTTGAGTCGCTAAAATATGTACCTCACAATTTCTGCAAAATTCTCCCCATGGACCAGCCTAGCTTCCCCTTTGGGTATTGTCACAAGTGGTTTCTTGGGGAGCGGATGGTCCAGGGGACTAGCGTGTGCTCCCCGCTTGTATTCCATGGATGTCAATATGTGTTTTAAAGAAGATTTTATCACTTTAAAGGAAAAAGTTTGCTTTTACAAACAAAACAAAAAAGAACTGCAGACCCTCCGGGGAATGCGAATGGCAGGATGGAGGCCTCCTTTTCTTCACAAGGCTTCATCACTGCATTCACAACCATTTGCAGGAGGTCGCGTAATGCCTTCTGTGTTACTCATAATGCTAAGGCAGAAGATCTTGCAACACTCTGTGACTATACAATTTGAAATGCACATCATTCACATTGCAAAATACAGCCCAGTTCACAGCCGGTCAGTGTATAAGCAAGCATTTGCAATCGGGACCTTATATGTATTTAGCTATGCAGCACATTAGCCTAGTTGCTGAAACATCTACTGCTCTAACATGGAGGGAAAGTAAGCACCAAACTGTGTGACACGCCAGGCATGGGAACACATGGAGAGAATTATTGACTTTCAGCGGGAAATGGTATCGTCCAAAGCTCTGTTTTTAATATAAAATCTGGGCCTTCGGTGGCCATATTACTGAAAATACAAGATTTGAAAAAAATATTATTGTCTATCGGTGCTCGTGGAAGACAATTTCTATGGACTGGAATCTAGAAAATGCTAAAGTGATTCTGGTATTTTACTGACCTCTGCTGGTCGTTTTCTATCAAGAAAGTTAAATAGAGGCAGTTGCCAGAAAAATAAAAATGAAAGGCCCTCAGCAGAAAGCAATTCTGGTATTTTACTCACCTCTACTGGCCGATTTCTATCAAGACAGTTAAATAGAGGCAGTGGAACAGAAGCAAAAGTCCCTACGCGGAAGCAGACAAGTCCTAGGGGTGATCTCCAGAGCTCACAAAGTACATACACATATAAGTATAAACTAAAATATATACAAGAGGTCACGAATGCTCGACCTAAAAACACTCCCTGATTGGGCCCTAACTCATCCTACATCAGGCCCTTGAATCTGCATCTTTTGACACACATAGAACTTAGGTCCAGATGTACGAGATTTCCATTCACAAAAAAATGGTTGCAAATTGCTTTAATACCTTTTGCAACAGGAAAAGAATTGTGAATCGCCTATGAGCGAACAGGTCTGTTCACAAAATTCTGAATCATAGAGAGTTGCAATCTAACCTACATCATCAGCAATAGCTGGGTCGCAAATTGTGGCACTGCGATTGGAGGCCATTAAGTGGACGGTGACCTGTTGGGGTCCGCAGGTCACCATACCTTTGGTCACATTTAAGTAAAATAAACTTTTTCTCCTTTGAATGCAGCACATTTTCTTAAAAGAGGTAGGGCTGCATTTAATATGATTTTTTTATTTTTTTTTATTTGTGTTTTGTATTCAAGGCGAACCCTTTCCTTTCTGCGACTGTTACTTCTCCAACTTGGGAGTTGGTAAATTTTCAATGTTTGTGTCCAGACTTCGGTTGCAAATCATTGATAAATACAATAACAAATTGCTATTTGGAAGGTACACCCTAAACATGCCCCTTGCAAACAGTGACTCACTCTTAGCTCATTTTTTCTGTACGGCAATAATAATATAGAGTCGCCAAATGGGTTTAGTACCTTCACAAAGCCATTTTGCGGCTGCACTCCCGCTGATTTTGCGAATGCAGGCAAAATGGGTACCGTGAAATGCTTGGTGTAAGTTTTGAAATTTTGGGTCAAGAGCTAAGGGATCTTGAGAGAGAATTTTGCCTCCAGCAAAAACAATGCCCTTGTGGGGAGGATGGAAATGCGTTTTCTGGAGGGTTGCGTGTCAGACTATCGATGGCTATCGTGAGTTAATGCTTGTTTAGAAAATCATCTCTCCATTGAGTGCATATTTTCTCTTTTTAACTACGAGGAGATATTTTTGAACATATTTAGACGCATTCTTTTCTCAGGCCATTAGGGTGGGGAGGGTGACTGGAAATCTATCAATTGAGGAGAAAAATGCTTGCTCCGGTCCTTATTTCACTAAAGCTACTTTGAATTAGAAATGCATTCCAACAAGAAAATGTTTGTAAACATATCTGAGCAATCTTCATCTAAGCTGCTAGCGCTACTTTTACTCGCAAATCTCGTGCAGAGATTACTGCATTTGAAACTAAGGGCCGCGGACAATTATTCTGACAGGTGACCTCGGCCTTGCCCCCCCAACTCTCCCCTCCCCCCCGCCACCTTCTTCTTTTATCGAGAAATCAACCTTGTGGCTTTTGCCGAGAAAGATCATTATTTAAACGTGGCGGGAAAGGTTAAACGTCATTAATTCTCTCGGCTCCGACAGCTCCGGGATTCCTCGTCCCCTTTCCCCGCGTCAAGGCCAGTCCCGGTTTTAGGCGAGCGGGAAACCATGGAACTAATTGCTTTCTTTCAAATAAAACACCTCTCAGAGGCGCGTGGCTTAAAAGGCTCCACGCAGCAATTAAAATCACTTCGGCAAGTGCGGGAGGGCTTCGAAAGAATAACAGGTTTGTGCGTTCTTTCAACAAACACGCTGGTCTTGGCGCACCGGCACCCAAGGAACCCTTAAACCAGGGGAAACAAGCCACTTAGCAGTAATTCAATGCATTGCAAATGAGTCTCAGGTCGCCATCGAGCCTTCAATTTCAAGCTTCGGGAGCCGGGACTTTCTCCAAAACACCTCAAACCGACCAGCTAGAGTGGGAAGAACGACTTCTTACAGGCTACACCTATTGTTCATTCTTGCTTATTTCTTAATTTTTAGGCCTCGCCTGACCCAGCGCATGCGCTGATCTAGCGAGACTTATTGAGAGGGCTCCAAAAAGTGCTACCAGGCCAGCCTAGAGCTGCAGTGCATGTGCGCGCGGGAGCGCTTTACCGCGATTACTTTCACTTTCGGGGCCGCATGGCCAATTTGATGTTTGATCGTGATCGCGATCACTTTCACTGCCACACAGCAGCTTTGCATAGCCAATAGGTCTCGCTTTTGGGACCTTATAAGTATTTAGTTATGCAACTGTTGCATGGCTAAACACTTAGAAGGTCCCAAAGGCGAGACCTATTGGCTATGCCAATGCTTGTTTCATTTGTGTCAAATCCGTCATAACTTTTATTCAACATGTCTACAAAACATACTACCAGGACATCATTCAAGTTAGATATCAGTTCCTCATAAAATGAACTGCAAAAGTATCATCCCAAGTGACTTGAATGGATGAATGAATGAATGAAAGAGAATTTGCTTGGCACAAATTCCAAGGAGAAGTAGCACCTGGAGGGAAAGAAAAGAAGAAACAGCTAAACAAATGGCTGAAGGTTAAAGAGATGTGTGCAACTTCATGTGAAAGGTAGTATAACATTGATCAACTGTACGTTGGATGGAAATGAATGTGAGGAGTTTAGAAGACCTGGAGGGAAGGACTCTGGGAGCTTGATACCACTGGAAGACAGATGTGTGCGTTAAAAGCAAGGTGCTTACTTAAAAAACATTTTGAATGGGGAGCCTGTGGAGTGATTTTAGATGATGAGTGATTGTAGAGCAACAGTTCAGTACAAGGATAAGCCGAGCTATGATATTTTGAATAAACTGGATTGTGGTCAAAGCGTAAAATAGTAAATGTTTGTAGAATTACCATAGTCTACGTAGGTAATGGCAGATAGACAAGAGATATGTGTGAGAATTTAGACAGGACAGGAATCATTTTCTATCTGTTTTAGAGTATAAGGTAAGAAGTTAAAGAAACGTTATCAATTTAAGCATAAAATCATAATTGCATACCAAAGATTATGCCAAATTTCTGGCCAAAGCAGAATGGGTAAGTGCTGGTCCAGGTTCTTCTCATCGCCATGCTCAAGAGTGCTCAAACAGAAGAGGCTCACTTTAGCTGTATTCAGACGGAGCAAATTAGAATTGATCCCAGTTAGGACATTAAAGAAGGCACTGATGACCATTGGAGGGAAAGACCACTCATAGAATTAAGTGAGCATTGTAAGCACAGAAGCAAACCTGGTAAGACAAAATATGGGTAGTGAGAAGTGATACATAGATGTTTAAGAGGGTCATCGTAAGTGCAGAATCCTGCAGTGCACTTCATGGCATGTTTTTGAATGAAGACCAGAAAGAGAAAGAGATCTGTGAATAGATCTCCGAGAAAGGTGAAAGCCAATGCAGAGCACAGTCTCAAACTCCAAATTTGGCTAAAGGATCAATAAAATGGAATGAGAGATCATGTTAAAGGCCACAGAGGTTCAGCACTCCTTCCCCTCCAGAATCTAGTAACAGATGCATATCATTGGTGGCTGAGACAATAGTCTCTGTGCTATATGAGGGGCAAAACCCAGAATGTTGGGAACAGAACACTCCGTTTGCAGAGTAGCACTACAATGTGTATCTCTTAAACAGGGCCGGACTTGTCGTAGCGGACAATGGGTTTTTACCCAGTGGGCTGGAATGGTGGCTGCCGGGGTTCGACCAGTGGGGGTCTATTTTGTTACTGTGGGCCAGTTCTGCAGCACTGCTGCAAAATCAGCCCCCTGTAACAAAAGTGCAGTAGTAGTGGTCCCACCAGCACCCCAAACCCCCCCACCTTCCGGGCCGGTCAACCGAAATTGCCAGGGCTGGTTTGCTATCCCAGTCCAGCCTGCTCATAAACTCTTCGATGTGGAGGTTGTGAGTTCTTGATCCGCAGCACCACTGTTACAATGCAGAGGCATAACTGTCAGGGAAATCCTCCGAGCTCACTAGTGGGCATCCCTTCACAGGCTCCCTTCTCGTGCAGATGGGGAGGAGCTTGCCTATTTATAAATAAAATAAGAGGATGGGGGGTGGGCTGTTGCTACAGGCCCACATTATTGAGGCTGAGACAATATTTCTTCTACTCAAGAGGGGGGGGTGATTGGGGGATTAACCCCAATCCCCCTTTGGGTGGCAGAAAGACCACTAGACGACTATGGAAAAAACTGGGAAAAAAGGGGGTGAGATGCAGTACCACCCCATTCTGGCATCGAGCGACATCCATCAAATACAAAGGGCCATACGCAACCTTTCTCTCCACTCCCTAGAAGACTAAATTGCTGAGCTTACCACAATGTATACACCCCAAACAGCAGAAAGCCTATCATACACAAGGGAACATTTTTTTAAATAAGTAACTGGTGAGTGGCTGGTCAATCTGGTAATGAGCGCAGCCCAAACTCCAGGCCCAAGACAGTCTTTCTTCCCCCATGGGGGGAGACTATTGTGGGTTTATCTCCAATCTGCCCTCCTGGATTGGAAACAAAAGCCCTCTTGACCAGCACGGAAATTGCTACAAAGTTATGGGGTGGGAGGCAGACAGTCTATCTAACCACTGGGAATGCAGATTGGGGGTTACCCCAATCTGCACTGCCCCAGAGGAGCAAAGAGCCCACTAGCTAATGGAGATTTTTGTTTTGTGTGAATTTGATGGTCTACCATTGGATCGCTGACACAATATCAAAAACAAAAATATCATGATACAGACATATCGTGTCAAAAATATTGGTCTGAAAAATATTGTTTGTCTACACAGATAACGTAAGTACAAAAATATTTTTAAAAATATCGTTTTACACTAATATCCCAAAAATATATTTAAAAAATATTGTTTTTTAATATATATAGTTATAAACAGAAAATATAAAATATTTTAACATATAACAATATAATGTAAATTAAATATGTTTAAGTAATATCTAAGGATATATATAAATACATACTTATTTAAACACACACATTTATATGAAGGTCTGAAAATTGATATACACAAACAATATAAAACTATTAAAAAATTAGTTCTAATCTATATTTAAATTTTATACTTTACATTTTTTTTACCAATATAACTATGTGTATATATATATATATATATATATATATATATAATATACACACACACACACACACACACATATATATATCACCACCAAATGCTGACCTTATTAAAAAGTCAGCGGGACACTTGCTCCGGGTACAAAACAAAGGATGTATTGAGCTAAATTACAGCGCTTCCCTGCAGTCCGTGAAACGCTTTGGCAGACGCGTTTCTGGCCGGAATGATCGTCATCAGTGCTGGTCCTACAGGCTGATTGATTCTCGTGGGCTTCAGAGACCACTCCCTTTGAAGTAGTCTCTCGACTCCTCCTCCCACAGGCAGGTGTGTAGATTGTGCTGAATGATCCAAGTACATTGCACAATGGTAGCTGCAGTCCTCACGTGGTTCCTCGTACAGTGATGTGGAGCTCTGAGCATTAATGATGCCCCCAAATTCTTGGCGCTGGACTGTACACCACCGCAAGAGTCCTGGATATGATAATCCCGCTCAAACCTCTGTTTGTACCCTTATCAGGCAGCGCAATGCCGCCTCCTCTCTCCCCTCGCAAAAACAATCACCAACTGGAAATAACTCTGGTTGGGGGGCACCACGATGTACTCCTCGTACTCCACCAAAAGTTGCTGATGTTCGCGGGGCTTCAGACCGAGAGGGCGTGTCCCCTGCCGGTATTAGCAAAACCGGGCTACATATCGCCACCAAATGCTGACCTTATGAAAAAGTCAGCGGGACACTTGCTACGGATACAAAACAAAGGACCTATTGAGCAAAATTACAGCGCTTCCCTGCAGTCCGTGAAACCCTTTGGCAGACGCGTTTCTGTCCGGAATGGCTGTCATCAGTGCCGGTCCCACAGGCTGATTGATTCTCCTGGGCTTCAGAGACCACTCCCTTTGAAGTAGTCTCTCGACTCCTCCTCCCACAGGCAGGTGTGTAGATTGTGCTGAATGATCCAAGTACATTGCACGATGGTGGTTGCAGTCCTCACGTGGTTCCTCATACAGTGATGTGGAGCTCTGAGCAATAATGATATATATATATGTATATCTATATATATACACACACACATACAAATAGAAAACACATGTAACAAACTGCAAAACAACTAAAATATTTCTAGTTTAAATATACATAAAACAGTGAATAAAGAAAAATGTTTTACTAAAAATATGTTTAAATTGCTGGTCTTTGCACACTGGACAAGATAAGAAACATTTTATCCATTTTTCCAGTTCACTTTACATCCATTGTCTAGAGTCTGGTGCTGATCTATCACAATGAAAGAAAGTTTATGTTTGCGTATGGACTGTTTTGTTATGGACTGTTTTAATATTGCCACTTGGCGAATGAAATAATGTCTCTGAGATACCAGTACTTGGTAATCGGCCGTATCATACACAAAGCGCTACGTTAATGCCATTTTATAACATACCTTTGTACTGGTGCTTGTTTATTATGTTATGCTCACGCCTGCAAAACGCCAATTCATGGCTTTCTATCATTATTGCATCAACTCCACATGTACCTGCCACTTGGCGAATGTAACAATGTACATATGATATTAGAAGTACCAGGTTAGTGAGCTTATTTGTGTTTACACTCACTGTATCCTAGTTAATCTATTCCTAGTTAAAACTGTGCTTACTTAAGCTCTTATTCAATTTGGAGTATTAATTGTGTACTAGTAACAAAACGTAAGTTTGGTCACAACACCAACAACATATGACAGGGTTTACATCCACGAGGTCATATTGCACCTACTATTGCATGTACAGCATAGTATGTTCATTTAGATTGCTGAAGATCTTGCTAATCGTGATGGTAATCTACTTAGAGTACGAATCGCGTTTAATATCATATACTTCAAAATGGCCGCCATAGCAACTTAGATCTTTGACTTACTGTTAAGATCAGTCCGTTTTCTATGTTATTGTTTATGTATGCATGGTAATGTCACTGTTTCAGCGTGTGATCAAGGCAGTTTACTGCCGGAACACGTAGCGTCTGAGTAATGAACTCTTGTTGCACTCGTAGTGGACTGTTTAAGTGTGCGCTTTACTGGACTTTTGTTTGCAATCAATGTGCTTCTGCCGGCACCGTGTACCACCTGGCAACGGGCTCAATCTAAGGAGGAACCTGCTTTTTTGGAACATATATATATATATATATACATATATATATATATATATATATATATATATATATATATATATATGTATATATATATATATATATATATAGATGATGCCCAGGTCCCTGCTCTGGGTTCTTACAGGAGCGCCATGGTTTAATCTGGTTCCCTTAATTGTCTGAATAACCTATCGCGGCTGAACTGGCCCCAATAGGCCACCAAAACAGGAGCGCAACTCAAGAGACTGTGGCCTCTCATATAATGAGGATTGCATTCCGATTACCCGTACATCTGCCTGATGGTGACTCTCTTGACTGATGCTGTAATGTTCCAGAAGACTTCTATTAGCTAGTGAACAGGCATTTGTTATGTATTAGACAACGGATAGTGATGCTCTTACTGGGAGGAGAAGATGCCAGGAAGTGTGACTTCGGGGAAGAGACACCTGTACTAGATATTCTGCCCAGTGTAAAAACTCGAGGACATAGCCATGTATGAACTATTGTGAAAAAATAGCTACTAAAGGAGTTTACATGCTCCCAGCTTTTAGAGGAGAATGATTGGCTCCTGAGAGTGGGAACTAGCTGAAATATTGCAATTAGAGTTTTAGGGGGGATCGCGCTCTGCAATATAGACACTACAGCCTGATACAGCCACAGCCACGCAGCAGCAGCACCAACCTGGCTCCTGGGCACGGGGAGAGAGTTTTCTTCGCCTCCTCGCAACGCTGCTTCTAGCCTCCCCCGCCGCATCTCCTTCCATCAAGGCCGCTGTTGGGGGGGGGACTACAACACCCAGCATTCCACCTAGGAACCGCCCATTTCCGGCGGAAATCGCGCCCGGTGGCGCTACTTTTGCAGACCCTTTCCCCGCGTCGCGGGACGCGCGCGGGCGTCGCCGGGCTGAGCCCGGGCAGAGGGCGGGCCGTTTGTGGCCGTCCGGGGCAGGAGGAGGCAGGGCTGGGCCACGTCCCTGTCATCCGAGCTTCGAGGCCAGCGTGTTCCCTCAACAACATCGGGCGCTACATCATCTGAAGGTACAATTTTGTGCTGTGTTTGTGGGGACTTTTGTTACGCTTGTAGTGTACTCTGCTGATATACCTTGTAGCGGGACAGATCCAGAGCCATAATGGGTAAAAGGAAAATGATGGATGCTAATGGCAGCGTGGCCAAAAGAAACAAGGCCCGTAAATCCACTAAGAAAACTATTCCATCTTCCACCTTACAACGTATTGAATCCTTAGTCGATGATTGTACTACGCTCCTGGATCCTGATTTAACTATCATGTCTTTGCCTCCGTCTCCTGTACCTGCAAGCAACCCCTGCCCAGGCCTTGTTACTATCCCCCAAATGTTTACAAAGAAAACCGCCCCACCTCCCTCTATTCTACAAACATCAACAGCTCTGGATAGTACCCAAAACCATTCTACTATCCTTGGATCAACTACCGAAGTTTTAAGCCCTTGTGTTTCTGTGGATAACAGGGTACCTCTTGAACCCACTGTCATTCTGTGCAAAAACCACTTTGAGGTCTTATCTGACTTGGGCAATGACTTTGTAGACTCTTGTGACATTGCTTCTAGCCTACCAATACCTGCCGTTTTAGACCTTCCTGGCGATGGAGTTCCTGCTCCTGGATCGCCTCCGCATATGGACAGCCATCAATGGGTGACAGTTGCAGACCCAGCGCCGGGTTTACTTATGGAAACCATTAATGCACTGAAACTCGAAATTAGTGACTTAAAAGTATTAGTTAAGGAATTATTATTAGAAGTGAAAAGACCCCTTATACAGCCCTCGCAACCATCAATTGTACCAACAAGCATTGCTCCTTATCCCCACTCACCATGCACTTCTTCCCTTACTATTACTGACTCTAGTTTAACCACGCCCATCCAACCGCCAGTCCCATCTTACCAAGCCAGACTAAACTCTATACCATCTACCAGAGCTGGGACTAGCTTATCCACCTCTAACAAAAGAATGCACCCAATGTTGCATGACAATGTTACAATTAATCAGTGTCATCTTTCTTCAAAATCTGCAGCCCCCAACTCACCCTGTAAATCCTCCGCAGTACAAAATCATAGGGCCAATTCCCAGCCCATTGTCCATATGGTGGGAGTCCCCAAGAGTAATAGGTATGAGTGTGAAGAATCCTTAAAGAACAAAGTTACGCATTGGATCCGCCACACTAGAGGTTGTCGATCTGTTATCAGAGATGACCTCCTGAGGGCTCGCAGACTAAGATCCAATAATTCCCCAACGGACACGATTGAATTGACTTTAGCTAACCACTATCTAGCTGAGGGCCTCATTGCACTAGAGTATAGATCTTCCTCCTCTGACTCTTCTTCCATTCAGTTTAAACACCCTTCTACATTGAGCCATGCCCCTGTGGGGTGGAAAAGCGGGTTGCCCTATCAAAGGCTCGAGGGAACATCCTCACTTGGACAAATTGACTGACTAACAACTGTGTCCCACACGTCCCCACCTCCTACTGAAGCAACTCAAGTTGCTCTTATCCCCAATCATAGATTGACCCCCCTAACATCATCCTCCACCATTCTCAATGGGGACAGGGGGGAAGGCGCACTAACAAGGGTTGTTCCAACTTTGATTTCATTGGACCCCGCCACTTCCCCCTCTTCAGTACCAAATACGACTCTTAAAATTATCTCGTGGAACATTGCGGGTCTGAAAGCTAAACTTTCACTCCCCGATTGGAATAGGTTTATAGCCACGTTCGATGTCTGTATATTTCAAGAGACCTGGAGTGTCACACCCTTATTTAAATCAGGTTTTTCATGCTATTGCGTCCCCGCGGTCACTATTGGCCGTGGACGCCCCTCGGGTGGACTCATAATATGGATTAATATAGCCCTTTCCTGTAGAGTTAGACATGTACAATGTCCGTCCCCAGATGTGCTTCACTTAACCCTGAATGGGTTGAAAGGGGGGCCAACTATTGAGCTTTTTAACATCTACATTAGGGGTACCCAAGGAGGATCCAAGTCCCCTACTGTTACTATCTTAGAAGAATAATTTTCCTCTTGCCCTCCGAATTCATTTATTTTGGCTGCCGGAGACCTGAATTGTACTTTTGAACCCCTTGCCACCGAAGACATCCTGGATGTTGCAGAGGAAGACACTAGGTGGGGTATACCCTCCCTTTCTGTCCCCCCAGTAACGAGATGGTCACCAGTGGTAATTCAATTGAATGCTCTGGTTATGGAATATGGGCTGAGAGCTGCTAATGGTCGACTTCCTTCCGACCTCCATGCAGCTTCTACATTTAATAGAATCACTAGCCCATCAAGAATTGACTACATCCTAATCGACCGAAGACTCTGGCATTATGCAGTGGATATGGTTATTGTCCCTACCATCGACAGTGACCATAACCCCCTTTGCCTGACTCTAAAGAGTCCATGGACCCCTGATCAATCAACCTCTGATCATCGTCCGACATTGCTTACAAGAGATGTTATTCCATCCAATTGTAAAAGATATCTCAAATGGCCCAAAGTTGCAGTTGACACCCAAAAACTGTCCACTATTAAAGAAATACTGCTATTAAAAACGGCTGAACTTAGGCAAGCTTGTGAAGATGCTAACAAGAAATCAAGGGCCGTGTCTATCCATGCAGACACCATTGAGTCAATTGGGTCCCTTTTTATATCTCTTTCCTCTAACAACTCCCATAAACACAAAACACCCGGTTCATGGTTCAATTCTGAGTGCAGATCCAGCAGAAAAATGCTTGTATCTGCTATTAAAACTAAGGATTGCATCCTAATCAAGAATGCTAGGTCTACATATAGGAAGGCTGTAGATAACGCAAAGCGTACATGGGAAGAATCTCACTGGCTGGCCTTAAAAGATGCCAGCCTAGCAAGGGATGGGACCACATTTTGGAACCTTTGTAGATTCTCCCAAGGTCAGGAACCTGACACAATTCCTAACCATATCACCATCTACGAGTGGTTTACCCATTTTTCGACACTTTACTCAGATGACAGTGCACAAAGTACCGGTGCTTTTTCTGCTATTGTTTCCACAGACCTACCCCGCCTGAGAATGATCCCTTTACTGAAACAGAAGTCATGTCTGCTATCAATAGATTGGTCCCAGCTAAAGCTGCAGGCCCAGATGGCCTACCTGGAGACTTGTTCTGCTCTGACCCCAAATCTTGGGCTGTCTATTTTACCATCCTACTTAACGCCCTTCTTAAGGGACTACCTATCCCCGAGTCTTGGAGGGGGGCGGAGGTCATACCCATATTTAAGAAGGGCTCCAGGGAGGACCCTGCCAACTACCGGCCAATAAGCCTTATTGACGTTAGTCAGAAGGTGGTTGGCAGGGTCCTGCTGGAGCGAATTCTATTATGGGTCACTGACAATGGCATCTTATCACACTACCAGGCTGGGTTCAGGCCATTCACGGGCACGATTGACCAGGTCTTTAGGCTCCTATTGTTATATTGGAAAACTGTTCAGATTGGTAAGGGCAATCTCCACCTAGCCTTTATCGATCTGAAGTCGGCCTTCGACCTGGTCCCCCGTGACCGTCTATGGTCTGTCCTTTATGACTTGGGTCTTCCGCCTTATATCCTCGACCTCCTGGTACGCCTTCATGAGGGGAATTTTGCCAGGGTGAGATGGGGTAGTCAAGCTCAGCGTACTGATAAGATCCCAGTCAGCAAAGGAGTCCGCCAGGGCTGTGTACTAGCGCCCACTCTTTTTTCCCTTTTTGTGAACGGAGTGGTGAAATTTTTGCTAGAAGTCCCGGCGGACGCACCTGTTTTGGCGGGGGAAAAAGTCCCAACTCTTTTATTTGCCGACGATACCCTGCTATTGTCTAAAACACCAGCAGGGTTACAGAAGCTTTTAGACAGATTTTACTTGTTTTGCTCAATGAGAGGCTTGGTCATTAATACATCAAAAACTAAGCTCCTCTCTTTTAAATCTCGTAAATCATCTAGTGTATCTATTTTTTCTGATGGAGTCCCCCTAGAATATGTCAAATTATTCGACTACCTAGGTATTAGGATCTCCGACAATATGAGTTGGAAGCCCCACATCCATAAAATGCTGCTTAATCATAAGCGGGCTGCGGGGGTAATTGCTAAAGAACATCGATCCTCGAGGAGCAAGCCAATTACTCCCGCATTAATGATCTATCAGGCCAAAGCATTAGGTTCGGCTATGTATGGAGCCGAACTGTGGGGGTTCGAAAACACAGATGAACTTACTTTGTCCGAGAATAAATTCCTAAGAGAACTAGTATCAATGCCCAGGGGTACTCCTTTGAAACCTTTTTTTAGTGACTTGGGTAGGCGTTCATTTAAAGACATCGCTAGGCTACGCCCCCTGTTATTTTGGGCTCGCTTATGGCGTACCCCGGAGTTGAAAAAATATACCGAGGGCCTGCGAGAAATAATGAATACATCTGGCTCCCAAAAAATAAGCTGGCTACGTAATATTAAAAAATCTCTTACCCAGCTTGGTCTTAATGACCTCTGGGAACACGGAGCCCCTGTGAGTAAGGTCGATCTCAAAAAAGCTTATTGGGCTTGGATTGACAATCGGGATCTTAGTAGCTCAAATCCTGGAAGACTAACTGAAGCCTATTATACTTTTAAGCAGACAGTTAACTTTGAGCCCTTCCTTGAGTTTATATCAAAACCTAGGGACAGAGCACTGTATTTTCAATTCAGACTTGAGACCCTCCCCACTCGCGAATTTACTAGCAAATGGAAGCCTCCCTATCAGACCCCTGCCACCTGCCCGATATGCCCCGAAAAAGTAGAAAGTACAGCGCACATTATGTTTGAATGCCCAGTGTATAGTAATCCAAGAAAACGATGGTTAGCCCCTGCCTGTCGTCTCCTGGGCATTTCGAACTATCGAGTTGCCTTACGTATTCTTCGTTCTGACACAAGTTTGGTGTTAGTTTGTGCTGTGGCAAAATTCCTGGGCTGGTCCTGGATTATCAGAAACAAACTTAATAACTGCACTAGTTGATATAATGAATTGCTTTTTTTACATGTCTTTTTAAATCACAGTTTTAAATTTGTATTTTTAATATGTCTTTTTAAACCAGTCATTAAGCTATTATCAGGAATCTGCTGTAAAATTTGTTCCCTAATGAACTCCTATTTTTATCATGCTTTTCTTGTATATGCTTTTATGATAATTCTTATCGAAATAAAGCTTTTTGACTTGACTTGACTATATATATATATATATATATATATATATATACATATATATATATACATATACATATATATATATACATATATATATATATATATATATATATATATGGACGAATCCGCAACGTCTCTGCCTTGTTTGCTACACACGGACACAGACCACAAACTTGATGCCAATTTCTTTATTTCATTGATGGCGCCATAACGCGTTTCAACTCCTTCGAGTCTTGATCACATGGTGTCGTTTTTTTACAGCCAATGCATTTTTAAAGTGATATAGTGCTCAGTGATAGGTTCATTCATTGCACGTGATCATAGACATAGTAAAAACATTCCCAGTAAAAAAGTGTTTATACAATTTTTTAGATAACATATTCTTGTGCAGGAATAAAATGCGTAAATGCAAAATTTCATTGTCAATTCTACTCACATTTCGATATATTCGTAGTAGATGTATAGTATCTTTTTTGTTCACGTTAAACTGATTTCTCGCATAAATGCGGACTGTGAAGCAGACCTAGAGGTTAAAACATTCTTTGCTTCTATGACAATGTTGTGCACCAATGAATACATGCATAAATGCAATTTGTTCTAAATATCTTTCATCTTACCCTCAGTATGCAGGTAAAGTATTTATGGTAGCCAAAATTTGGCATAGTGCTTGGATTATACATAAGTGCAAAGTACTTAGATTCAATGTCAATGAATCTTAAGTATAAAATAACAATTCTTTTCACCCTTATTTTGTCTACTGTCTTTCGTGAACCTGCGATTATATTGTAATTCATGTTGTCATAGTGCAAATTTTAAATTTCTTGTCCCACATTGCCCTGAAGTAGAAATTATTTTATTTATTGTTCATTATAAATAAAGTTTCAGTTGTTCGCTTGAATGCGATAAAAAACAGAACAGTATTAATTCATATTGTATTGTTGTTCATCCTTGCCCCTGTGAGCATGATATGGGTTGATATTAGGGACTTGGGAATGTATGTCTAATACATTTATTGTGCAAAAAGTGCTAATTCCGTGCAAAAATGCAAGTGCTGGAATTAAAGTAAAAAAATAATAAATAAAACTAATGCTTTTATAGTTTTCTTAAGTCGATGCATATGTTATAATTGTTGAGACATTATTCTTAATGTGTACCTGACTAAAGTTTCTGTAAGATACCAATGACTTTATCTGTCTCTGTAATTCCCATAATTTTTCATTCATCGGTATATGTCACAATTAATGTTGGTAAATTGAGGTAAAAGGTTTATATTGTTCAAAACTTATTCTCAAGGGGTTTTTTGAGAGGAGCATACATCTCAAATATGTTGTGCAAAACAAATGCCTTGATATATAAATATATAAATAAATAAATATGTATATAAATATATAAATACACATAAAAGAGATATATCTATTCATTAAAAGTTTGTTTGTTAGAACTTCAGATATTTAAAAAAAATTCTTAAAATAGATTGCTGATATCAAGAGCCATGTCAGTTAGTGTAAACAATATATTAAATGCAAGTGTAAAAATCTTCCGTAGCATTCAGGCCACCTGGGGTCTTAGTGTCTAATTCCAATATATATTGTGTTTCCAATCTTCTCAGCTTTGCTTCCCTGTTACCTCCGCGTCTACTTGGAGGTACTGAGTCAATTAGAAAGAATTTTAAGACCTGACTGTTGGAATTATGATGCTCACGAAAATGTCTCGCTACAGGATATGTATTGTCATGGTTGGTGATAGCTCTAATGTGCTGTAAAATCCGTTTGTGAGCTTGAAGTTTGGTGCTACCAACGTATTGTAGCTCACAAGGACATATTAGAACATATATAACATATTCTGTCTTGCAAGTGAGGAATTTTTTTATTTTGATTTCCTCCTTATTAAAAGGTGTTATGTATTACTTTTTGTTTACTCCCAGCTGGCAAGCCTTGCAAGTTTTGCACTTAAAAAATCCATTATTTGTTTTTAGCCACCCGCAAGTTTCAATAACCTCAGGAGTAGTTGATACTAGTTTATCCCTCATTGATGTAGCTCTTTTGTATGTAATGGATACCTTTCTAGGTAGTGACTGGCCTAAAATTGGGTCGCTTAGTATTAGAGGCCAGTTGCTCTTAATGATGTTGCACAATTCTTTATGTTGTTTGTTGTAGTCAATGATAATCCTGAATTCATTTTTAGTATTGTCATCAATATGATTTACTGATGATGACGGTTGGTCTTTTGATTTGGGTTTAATTAAATCAGATCTATCCTTGTTCATGGATTTATCAATGGCTCCTTCTATTGTCTTGCGTGAATAACCCCTAGCCAGGAATCTATTCTTTGCTTGGTCTTGTGCTTGTTTGAGGGTACTCTCATTACTGTTTATTCTCCTGAGTCTAAGCATTTCCCCGTAGGGGATACTGTTAATCAGATGTCGGGGATGGGCACTTGAGCTATGTAGTGTGGAGTTTCCCGCTGTCTTTTTGCGATATAATTTAGTCTGAATTTTCTTTTTGTCTATATAGATGCTGGTATCAAGAAAGTTTACGGATATGTTATTGATAGTGCCTGTAAAATGTAAATTCAAGTTGTTAATGTTGATCTGGTTTAAGAAATTATGTGCCTCTTGTTCCGTACCCCTCCATATAATAAAAAGGTCGTCAATGAAGCGTAACCAGATAATAATGTTATTTTTCATAATTTCCTCAAATTCTTTAGCTAGAACCAGCTCCTCCCACCTACCCATATGCAGACAGGCATAGCTGGGGGAGAAGCTGGCTCCCATAGCTACTCCCATTGTTTGCTGAAAATGCAAGTTGTTAAACATAAAAACATTATTAGTCAGGCAGAATTCAACCATATCTATTAGCATATTGCTGTGCTCTGTTAATTCTGATATGTCAGATCTTAAATAATATCTCAGGGCTTCTAGACCATCATTGTGTTTGATACTCGTATAGAGTGATGTGACATCCAGTGCCATCATCATGTAGTCCTCCTGCCATTCCACATCTTTTAGTTTGTATAGAAAGTCACTTCTGTCCCTTACATATGGGGCTAGACCTTGCACATGGCTTTGTAAATAAAAATCCACATATTGTGAGGTATGCTCCAACAAACTTCCCCGAGCCGATATAATTGGCCTACCAGGTGGTTTATTCTTGTCCTTATGTATTTTAGGAATAAAATACATTGATGGTGTGATAGGAAAGTCATTTTTCAAGAAATTGTATTCGTCTTTAGTTATTAAACTTTTAGTTTTCCAGGATGATAGTTTTGTATAGTAAAGTTTATGTATTCTTTTTAGATCTGCTCCGTTTACCCTTGTATAACATTCAGTATTGTTGAGCTGTGACAGGGCTTCTTTTAGATATTCAGTCTTATTCCAGATGACAATATTGCCCCCCTTGTCTGCGTTTCTGATGACTATGGAGGAATCGTTTTTAAGTCTTGACATGAGTTTATGGTATTCCATGGATTTTTTGTTGTATTTATTCTTCTCATTCTGCACCTTATGATGTAGTTTCTTGATCGCCCCAATTAGGTGTTCATTGAAAACATCAATCGAATCTCTTGGATTAATTGGTGTGAATGTAGATTTGGCTTTAAATGGCGATGGAATTGCTGCTCTCATCAGTCTGGTGCTGTTACTCTCTAACCTTGATATTACATCATGGCCAACTTGTGTGTTGTTTTCAGACCATAAACTATTCAAAGTATCTAGTAGTTTACTGCCGAAACACGTAGCGTCTGAGTAATGAACTCTTGTTGCACTCGTAGTGGATTGTTTAAGTGTGCACTTTACTGGACTTTTGTTTGCAATCCATGTGCTTCTGCCGGCACCGCGTACCACCTGGCAACGGGCTCAATCTAAGGAGGAACCTGCTTTTTTGGAACACCTATATATATATATATATATATATATATATATATATATATATATATATATATATTCCAAAAACTCAGGTTTCCCGCTTCCCCGGAACCTTTTTCCAATAGAGCGCACTCAAAGCCATCAGCGTTTCGTAAGCAATATTTCATTTATTTTCGTCTCCACTGCTTACAAGTAGACAAACGCGTTTCAGCGTTACCGCCTCCGTCAGTGTCTATACAATCATTGCATTGAAAATGTTTAAATAAAGTTTTAACGTAATTCATGGAAATGGAAAATAACGTTTTTAAATAAACATAGAAGAAGATCCAGTGATGCAGACATCGATATTGTTAAATCAGCGGCCATCTTTGAATGTTCAATACATTACATTCATGTATGAATTCATGACTTAAATCTGCTTATATATCACTTATTTTACATTGCATATGATTATCATTTATCATTTTCAAATTTTTAAATGATATTGTGGCTAATTCAGCCGCATTACACAAATTTCGCCCTGTATGGGCCGATCTTCAAAGAGGTCTGCATTATTTAAATTTTAATGGACAATAAGTAATTTCATAAGGATTTTCATGGGCTGTGGAGAACCATCCAACTAGCTTATATGGACCCACATTTCCTCTTCATTGTTGAGTCCTTTCGGTATTTTAGTTTGCAATTTTATAATATACTTTGATTCTAGGATACGTAATTTCTTCACCTGGTCTCCTCCCCTTTCAGATTTGACAATCTGGTCCAGGCAGAAGAACCTGAGAAGATTGCTATTGCTTTGGTGTTCCATTTCAAAATGACGGGCAACTGGGTAATTATGGTCTTTATTAGTAATTGCCCTAAGGTGTTCTAAAATTCTTTTTTTTGTGGGATGTATTGTACTTCCCACATATTGTTTTCCGCATGGACACACCAAACAATACACTGTATGATCCGAATTGCAATTCAAAAGCTTGGTAATCGGGGTTCTCCCTGTTTTCCCTGGTATTGTATAATCTTTCACTTTGTGGCTGTTTTTACAAGCTTTGCATTTCATGCAAGGAAAGAAACCTTTAACAGGTATAGGTTTCCTCTTCCTAGCTACATAGTGACTTTGAACCAAATGGTCTTTCAAAGAATTTCCTCTCCTGTATGTTACTAGGGGGTTGTCAGTTAGCATTTTACCCACTGTAGTGTCAGATTTCAATATTTTCCAATTTCTTTTGAGAATTTGAAATACCTCCGGTGATTTTTCAGTAAAGTTAGTGATAATCCTGATTTTTTCATCTTTACTTTTAATCTTGTCCACAAGTAAGACACTTCTTTCAATAGAATTGCAATGGAGCTCTGCTTTATTCAGAATTCCCTTGCAATATCCTCTTTTCTGAAATCTCACTTTGGCCTGACTAATCGCTTTGTTCAACTCCGGGGTCTTGGAACAGTTTCGTTTCATTCTCAGAAATTCCCCAAGTGGTATGTTGTTAACTACACTCCTCGGATGACAGCTTCCTGCATGCAGGATCGTGTTTCCTGCTGTGGGTTTACGATAAAGGGCTGTTTCTATGGTGTTCTCTTCAATATACACCCTGAGGTCAAGGTATACCACCTCCTTACTGCTGATGCAACTCGTAAATTGTAAGTTTTGGTCATTAACATTTAGAGCTTTTTAGAAGTCCTCTGCATCACTCTGTGGACCACGCCACAAGATGAACAAATCATCAATGTACCGCGTCCACAGAGCGATGTTATCCATCCATTTAGCATTGGTACCGGTCCAGGCAACGTGCTCCTCCCACCAGCCCACGAACAAGTTCGCGTAGCTGGGGGCGAAGCACGTTCCCATCGCCGTACCTTGTCTCTGTAAATACAGTTGTTCAGAGAAAATGAAGATGTTATTTGTTAAACAAAACTCCGTCAGTTCCATCAGCATCTCATTATGTTTTCGATATTTCAGCGGTCTCCTTTTCAGAAAGAAGCTTATAGCCTCTAAGCCCTTGGAATGAAAAATCGATGTATACAAACTGACAATGTCCAAAGTTATCAACAGCATACCAGGTTCCCATGTGATACCTTGTATGATACGAAGAAAATCCTTAGTGTCACGTAAATAGGATGTTAAATCCCCTCACCATCGGAGAAATAAAACTATCTATATAGACTGAGGTATTCTCCAAGAGACTATTCTTAGATGAAACGATCGGTCGTCCAGGAGGCCATGTTTTACTTTTATGCACTTTCGGCAAATGATAGAACGTTGCCAATTCAGGGTGTTCGCATTTCAAGAAGTTCCAATCATCCTGATCTAAAGTTCCTTCGTCCCTCCATTTTGTGATCAAAACATGGAAGTCTGAAATACTCTTAACGTACTGCTGTTTACTGATTGGAGTGTAGTGCTCCAACTTCTTCAATTGGGATAATGCGCTCTATTGGAAAAAGGTTCCGGGGAAGCGGGAAACCTGAGTTTTTGGAATTAATTTGCGCGTCCTCCAAGCGCTGAGCAGCACCCGTGACGCTGAGGAGCAACGGCTGGTGGACTTGTGTTGGTGATATATATATATATATATATATATATATATATATATATATTAAATACAAAAACACATAATAAAAATAAATATAAAAAAATACTATTAAACTACAATATTAACAATTATACTATTCCTACTCCAGTATGCGCAACAGTAGGGAAAGCGTTGAATACCGAAGGGGTAAAATCTACTTCACACTCGAATGTGTACCACATTCGGGAAAGCATTGTATACCAGAAGTGTAAAATGTAACATTCACACTCCAGTAGGTGCAACAGCAGTGAAAGCATTGGACTCAAGAGATGCTAAATTCTTTATTCCCACTCCTATGTGTGTGACAGTAGGGAAAGCTGTGGACTCAGGAGAGGTAGAATGTACTATTCCCACTCCAGTTTGTGTAACAGTAGGGAAAGCGTTGGACTCAGTAGAGGCTAAATTTGCTATTGCCACACCAGTTGGTGCAACAGTAGGGGAAGTGTTAGACTCAGGAGAGATAAAACCTACTATCCCCACTCCAGTCTGTGCAACAGTAGGGAAAGCATTGGACACCAAAGGGATAAAATGTACTATTACCACTACAGCGTGTACCCCATTCGGGAAAGCTTTGCACAACCAGAGGTGTAAAATGTGCTATTCCCACTCCAGTAGGTACAACAGTAGGGAAAGCATTGGACACCAATGGGGTAAAATGTACTATTCCCACTACAGCGTGTACCCCATTCGGGAAAGCTTTGCACAACCAGAGGTGTAAAATGTGCTATTCCCACTCCAGTAGGTACAACAGTAGGGAAAGCGTTGGACTCAAGAGATGCTAAATTTACCCTTCCCACTCCAGTGTATGTAACAGTAGGGAAAGCTGTGTACTGAGGAGGGGTAACATTTCCTGTTCCCATTCCAGTGTGTGCAAAAGTAGGTAAAGCATTGGACTCTTGAGAGGTTAAATGTACTATTCCCACACCAGTTCGAGCAACAGTAGGGAAAGTGTAAGACTCAGGAGAGATACAACCTTCCATCCCCACTCCAGTCTGTGCAACAGTAGGGAAAGCGTTGGACTCAGGAGGGGTTAAATTTACTATTCCCACAACAGTCGGTGCAACAGTAGGGAAAGGGTTGGACTCAGGAGGGGTAACATTTACTACTACTACTCCAGTGTATGCAACAGTAGGGAAAGCATAGGACTCAGGAGGTGTAAAATTCCCTATTCCCACTCTAGCATGTGCAACATTAGGGAAAGCATTGGACTCAGGAGGGGTGAAAATGACTATTCTCACTGCAGTTACTGTTACAGTACAGAGAGAGTACCTCACTTCAAACAACTAACATTGTTAAAACTCTAATAAATACACAAAAATATAAAAATATAAAAATTAAATGTGTAAATGCTATTGAAAAAAAAAACAATATAAGTTTCATAATTACTATCAAATAAAACAAAGATTATTAATATAATTTAAATAACACACTATATTTCCACACACATAACAGCCAACAATTAAATGTAATGCAAGTAAACAAGGGTAACACAATGAACATATTAAATATGAAATAAAAACGTTTAAATAAATGTATACTTTTTTCTAAATTTATGAGTACTTCAATGGCCACCCTATTCCTCTAAAAATTAAGCACACACCTAAAATGTAACTTAACAAATATGACCATTTCACAAGTGAAATAAATATCAATTAATTAATTAATAATAATGCAATAACTAATGATCAATTCTTAATTAACAACCCACCCTCTAACTCTAAAAACACAATAGCTCACATCTAAAATATATATTAAAAACTATAATATACAATTCACATAATTAATTATCAATTAAATAATTATTAAAAAAATGATTAATTTATTATTAATTTCCTTCCCCCTGTATCTCAACAACCCAACAACCTGCACCTAAAATATAACTTAAAAAATAAATGAATTACACAATTCACATGATTATCAATTAAATAATAATTAAAATCAGTTATTAATTAATTTTAAATAATTTACTTCCCACTTTGTACCCCTACACACACCACCACCTGCACCTAAACATTAACTTAAAATATAAATTGATTACACAATTTACATAATTATAAATAAAAGAATTAATAATTAAAAACATAATAATTAGGTAATTATAATTAATTCACTTCCCACCATATATCCCTACAAATCCCACAAACAACATCTAAATCTCAACTTCAAAAATAAATTACACAATTTACATAATTATCAATAAAATAATTAATAATTAAAAACTTGATTATCAATTCATTATAATTAAATCAATTCTCACCTTGTACTTCTACAAACCCCACAACCCCACTCTAACACAAAAAATTACAACAATTAATTTATATTTAAAAACATACGAGTAATTTATAACATTTACAATTAAAGCATATACTAAAATAAATAAAAAGTATGTAAAAACTATATTAAGAACAATATTTTTGTAAATTATATTAATATAGATATTTTTAACATCGATATTAACAACATATTTTTGTAAACAATATTAACAACATATATATTTTCAAATTCCAGGAGGCTTGGGACTGCTGCCTTCCCTCATTGGCTGACCTAAAGTCAGCCAATGAGGCCTATTGGCTCCATGTGGCCAGTAAGCATGACTGAAAGTCATATACAGCCAGATGTCAGAGTAGGGTTTCAGAATTCAGGACTTAAGAAACAGGGTCAAATGTCAGGCCCTGCACATAGTATAGAGGAAGGTTTCAACCTCTGCACTCCTTCACATTCAGTAGAAGGGAAGACAAAAATCACAACCTAATCCCACAACCTCTAGGGAAACATCCTTCATCTCAGCACTTTTCCCTCATATGACCTTTGCATGGTCAAAGACCATTCCGTGCACCGACAGCCTCTTGGGTAAGGTCATGGGGTATGTCCAATGATATATACACTACAGTATTCATGAGTGGCATCAGTGTGGTGTTCAGAGATGTCAGTGGTGATATGTAATGGCATCAGTAATATGAGCAGTAATTTAGTTTGTGTTGTCATTTGTGAGAGCCCTAGGGAATGAAGAACCTACAACCTATAAGAACGTAGATGGCACTCAAATTTTGTTCCAGTTTCAAAGCAACCCTTCCATGCACTTTGCCTTCCAGCAGGCCATGAAATGGATGTGAAGTAAGTGTCTAAATGAAATGCGCAGGACCTGAAATTCTACAACTCCGCGATTAAACTGAGCTATGTTTCCATATGTATTGGTCAGTGGAGCTATCCCTATGTCATCTTCTTCTGTGAAAAGCATAAATGTTAAAATAGATAAGAACTCCCAATGTCAACTCGTATATCCTTTATTGTCTCCATGTGCTTTTTGAAATTTAAGAATTCTGTGCAAACTTCACAGACCACCAGTTGCCCCTATAATTAGCACTCACACACATTATGACAACTCCCTGTATGTAGGATTGCCCACTTTCCTCCTAAATAAGTTGTAGTCTGTCCAGAAAATAGCAGAACGAATGTTCTTGCGAACCCCTACATTTCCCCATACCAGTCCCAGCAGCGGTCCATGCAGGTAAGCGCTGGGGTGGGGCGGGCTGGGGGGATGTCGACAGACAACGAAATAGGATTTATTTATTTATTTTATTTTCCCTATTCCGTCTCCTGTCGACTCCTCAGTCACGCTTACCTGCACGGACCGCCACTCTCCTTTGTCATCTCCATTTGCTCCTTCTTAACACTTTCAAATCAAGACACTATGTACTCTCTTCAAATGCTTACAGAGAAAATCTCCTCCCTTTATCAGGAGCTATATTCCTTGTTATTTTCTTTGTTTTTTTACAGCCAACCTATTTAGGTACCAAAAATGTACAAAACCAGGATTGGTGGCTGCAGATTCTTAGTGTGTGCTTCCAAGGTGCGCAGTTCACTTCCTGATGCGATGAAATATGTATCTACTATCCTTTCATTTAGGCCTTCCCTAATACGTTGCCTTTTTCTGAGCTCACTCCTACTCTTAATCTCTACTAGCATCCTTTGTTACTATCTTCAACTCATTTATCTATGGCCAAGAAACCTATCAGGACCATGTGCTGTATAAATAGCTATAACATAACATTACATAATGTGTGAGGTCATGAGCAGTGCATGGTAAGGGTAGAAGTTAAGGTTGTGCAGCCCACACTGACTGGGCAATTTTAGTGAAGTATAGGTTGTGTGCCGCAGACACTGATCATGGCAATTCTTATGTTTTTTGCTTATATCATGTGACTGCTTTCAACACATCTTTAATTCAACCTTAAAAAATGTGTTTTCAATAACACAATTTGACAGCACAATACAACAAATATAACTTTAACTGATAAAGAGTTGGATATTTCATGGTGGATTCACAAAGGCCAGAAAACAGGATGTAAATGAGTACTACTTCCCTTGCTCATAAGTAATTGTGTAAATCAGCCCCCGGTTTACCGTAGACAGTGTACCTCTATACATCATTTGGGAGGTCATAGTGCTCGAATAGCCCTAAACACCCTCTGGATCCACAGACATACCGAATATACCACAAATGCACTCCAAGTGTCCTACTTATTTGTTTGTATATGATTGGAGAGATAGCACTAATATGTTTAAAATGACATTGCACTTTTTTACGGGGAATTGAAAGATCATGGTTTGTCTGTAACTTTGGTAGATTTCTATCCAAGCATGCCAAAGTTTCTCAGAAATGATATTATCTGGAAATATGTTGAATAAATGTCATGCCTCATCCAGTTTGTGAACACTTTTTCTTCTAACATGGGCTGGTGCCTACAATGCATCAAAAGTGAAGAGATTCAAACCTGAATTGCAAATGGGACTTACTTGGAACAGGAGCGCCCCTCACAAAGTATGAAAAGCCGCCTCAGCCATTATGGTTGAAAGAATCTCCGAAAAACTGGTTTCGGTTGTTATTTTAGCATGCACATGGGAAAGCACTGGTGTTTTTAGAGTATGTGAAATGTACAATACTAAAAAATCTATTATGAATGCATGGCCAGTTCGAATCTGAACAGAATGATGTGTACTATAGTTAACATATTAGCAACTAAATCTAGTACAAAGAACACATTGTTCACTGTTTCTAGTCCATGGAATGGATCTTGTTAGACCTGTCAGCCTTAGGGTGGGCTTTCACCAAACTTCCTGCCTGCCTCTTTCTATTTTTGCCGGCTTTAGTACTATGTGCACAATATCACTGCTAACCAGTGCTAAAGAGCATGTGGTCACTCCTTAAAACAAACATTGGCTTATCCCCAAATGGCATATTTAATTTACTTGTAAGTTCCTAGTAAAGTGGTACTACATGTGCCAGGGCCTTATATTAAATGCTACTCGTGGGCCTACCGCACTGACTGTACCACCCACTTAAGTAGCACTTTCAACTAATCTCACACCTGCTATTGCAGGCTGTGCATGCAGTTTTAAACTGCCATTTCGACCTGGCAAAATAAATCTTTTGCCATGCCCAAACCTTCCTTTTTAATCTATATAAATTAAGACTAGGATTGGCCCTAAACTGTCAACAGTGCGGGTGCCTTTTATTAAAAAAAAAAAGTAGGACAAAGTAATTTTAAGGTTTACGTGTCCTGGTAGTGAACAAATCTTAAATTCATTTTTCAGTACTGCACAGCCTACCTAAGGTACACTTTATTTTTAATAAACTGTAATTTCTAAAAGGAATCAGGTAACCCGTTCATGTTTGCGGTCTTTAAATTGTAATGAAAAATCCTTTCTTATGGTAAAGCTGGATTTTAAATTGCAATTATAAAAATGCTACTAGGCAGGCACACAGTAGAGAGCTTAGCTGTGCCTGGATGGGCAATCAGTTGCAGGATGGCAGGGTGGTTCTGGGCACAGCCCCGCCTACACTTGAAAAGGCTTTGTCCTGCCTCCCCAGGTAGTTAGTCTTGAGCAAGGACAGGGGAGGGAAGATGCCTAGGGACTTCAAAGGGAAACATCTAGAAGCTTCTTCCACCTTCCAGAGGAAGTGAAACAGATATAAATATTGGATCTCAGACACCCCCTTTTCAGTACATTTCTAGACCTGTGGATATTCTGCTGTGTTGCTGAAAGGACGCCCACTCTGCTGGACTGCTGCTCTGAAGGAATGCTGCCCTGTGTTAGAAATGGGGGTCTCTAGTTGGCAGAGGTATGTACCTTTGTCCAAATGGGAACCTTTGCTTCTAGTCAGGGTAAGGGGGATAAACTTCTAAAATACCCCTGCTCACCTCCTTGGTAGCTTGGCACTAGCAGACAGGCTTATCTCAGCGGCAGTGTGTAAAGCATTTGTGAACACACACAGTAGTACAGTGAAAACGCTACAAATGGACACCACACCAGTTTGGAAAAATAAGTAATCATTATCTAAACCAAAACATGACCAAATGACAAAAATCCACACTACAGTAATAAAAATATGATTTTCAGATGGTAGAGATAGTTCAGTTCAAAGCAAATTCCAGATGCAACACTTTTCACACAAAGTACCTTGGATACGTCACGCAAACAAACAATATAGGTCGCCGGGAAGATGATGCGTTGGTTTCTTACACTCAGGGAAGGTGATGCATCGGTTCCTTGCTCCGGGGGAGGTGATGCGTCGGTTTGTTACCGGAGAGGAGGTAATGTGTTGGTTTCTTACTGCGTGGGGAGGTGATGCGTTGGTTTCTTACTGCGTTCCCCAATGATGCAACAGACTTAGCGCCTCAATGCAATGCGACGTTCCGGAATGATGCATGGATTCTTGTAGCCCCACATCAGGGCTTACCTCGAAATTGGTGCGGTGATCTCGACTTTGGAGATTGTTGCACTTGATGTAGCGTGCGGTGATTTCTCGAGCTAGGGCAGGCGCTGCAACGGTTCTTCGGCAATGCATCGGAAACAGGTATGGATGCGTCATACTTCTCGGTGTTGGATTGATTTTTCCAGCTCTCAGCGAAAAACAGTCTCTAGAGGTCCAAAACAACAGCAGGCACCTCTTTGCAGGTCAGAACTCCAAGCAAGGAGGTTCAGGGAAGCTGGTGGGGAAGTCTTTATGTCTCAGAGACTTCGGAACAGGAGGCAAGCTCAATTCAAGACCGTGGAGATCTTCCTCAAACAGTGGGACACAGCAAACTGCAAAGTCCTTTCTCCTTTCCTTGGCAGCAAGTAGCCACTGCCGGCCAACCCCAGACAGCAAACAGCACAGTTGCAGTATTCCTCCTCAGCTTCCCCAGCTCTTCTCCTTAGCAAAGGTACCTCTCGAATCCCAGAAGTGATCTAAAAGTGTGGGGTCTGGGTCCCTCTTTTTATACAGCACAATCCATTGTTCTCTGGTGGCAGAGAGTGTCTGTGCTTGGTCAAAACCAGTTTTGTCCTCTCTGGTGCAGCTTCCTGGCAGGAGGTGGAGACAGCATTGTGGAAGGCAGGCCAGGCCCATTCAGGTGAAAGGAAATTTCCTCCTCCTACTCTAAATGCAGCCCAGGTCTATTCCGCCCAGCCCTGACTCATCAGACTTTCTGGAGCCACTGCGCCGCCCAAGCCCCTTTAATCCAAAGCCAGACATGCAATACACAAACCTAGCAGAGGTACACTGGATGGCTAAGCAAGAAAATACCTACTTTCTAAAAGTGGTATTTTTTAACACACAATGTAAAAACCACCCTCACTAAAAGATGCATTTTAACATTCTTAGTTCAGGCATATGAAACTTTATTTTGCTACCTTGTTACCAGGGGTACTTATGTATATAAGATGTTATAAGCAAACTTCCAATTCTATCCTATGGGAACAGGTAGCCTTGCATTAGTGAAAAACGAAATTGGTAGTAACTCAATATCAGGACATGCCACACACATTAGGGCATGTCCTACGTTTTACATAGATTGTACTCTGCCCACAGGGCCTGCCTTAGGGGTGACTAACATGTACGAAAAGGGAAGGTTAGGGCCTGGCAAGTGGGTACACTTGCCAGGTCGACATGGCAGTACCAGACTGCACACAGACTCTGCAATGGCAGGCCTGAGTTACATTTACAGGCTGCCTACGTGGGCGGCACAATCAGTGCTGCAGCCCACTAGCAGCATTTGATTTACAGACCCTGGGCACACACAGTGTACTGTACTAGGGACTGACTAGTAAATCAAATCAGCCAATCATGGAAACACCAATCCATAACAATAATTTACAAAGGGAGCACTTGCACTTTGGCACTGAACAGCAGTGGCAAAGTGCCCAAAGCATCTAGACTACCACAATGGAGTCCAACACACACCAAAAACACAGGAGGCAAAGGCAAAAAATGCAGGGGAGACACACGCCAATGGTTCCAGGTCTAACACACTGTTATGCTGACCTGCTGCCCTCTTGCCTGGGTGAGAAGAACTGGACCTTCATCTGTTGAACCCAGGACCCTGAAGGAACTTAAAGGGCCAGTTGGCTGGCCTCCTGACTAGATCCTCAGGTATGGGCAGAAGGCTCCAACAGCCTTGAACTCAGCACATGGACTCTGCCATCTGAGTCTTACTCTGACAAGTGGTGCAACCCCAGTCCTGGCCCCTTGGAAGTGGGCCTGAAGGTTCTCTGCCAACCCATCTCTGGACCCAGCATAACCGACGCATTTCCTCTGTAGCGAGGATTCTCCCAATGCAAAGGACTCTGCCTCAACCCTGCAGCCTGCATTAGAACTGCTGCCTTTGCAAAGCTTTACTGACGCAGGCTTGACTGGTCTGTGCTAAACTACCCATTGGATAAATACAGCTTAATTTAGGGTTTTCTTGTGACTTTACCCTGACAAGGATTATGGTTCCTGCTTAAGTAGAGCCCCCTTCACCTCAACCAGTAACTCAACTTCTCACAGATCTCAACAGGTGTATATGTGCCCTGACCAACACGCAGGCAAACAAATACAACACACTCTTTGTACATTTGGACTAACTAAGGCATATTTGTTTTAAAGCGATATACATGTAACTTTAAATGTGTGTTGCTAGAGGACACTCCGATGAATTATTATATCTTCGAAGAAAGAAATGTGTATTCACACAAAGCAATGTACATTAATTCAGTAGCCGCACAATATAAAAGTGTTAGGAGTAAACCCCACATGTACGAGTGGACAGCCAAGTAAATAAGCTAGCCTCTGTGAGGCATGCTTACACATGCATATGGGCAACATTTACATCTATGGGGGCCTTACATCTATGGGGGCCAAAGAACTCTCCAAAGTGGACTACATGCTTACTCAGTGACTGTAATGTACTTAAGATGTGCCAGAGGAGTGACTAGAGGTGCGACCTGAACACAATCAGCAGTCTCATCCCTTCTTAATGGCCATAGGGTTGGCAGGGCGGGAGCAATGCTGATTTGCGCGGGTGCCAACCCCGCAAAAAAAGAACTGAGCCCTAAAGCCTGAAAAGCTCTGCAAGGCACAAGGTATTGTGATCTGTTAAAAAAAAACAGTATCACAGCTCTACATAAAAGTTTAATTGTGGAAGAGGAGAGGATGTGACATTATGGCCAGAGCTGTCGACTTTGAAACTGGAAAACCAGATTTGAGTCTTGATGTCAGCTCAACATCCTGTGATTGAAGATAAATTATTTAATCGCCCCACGCCTAAAAGTAAAAAAATAATGTGACCTCGCGTAATGTAACTGGTGCTAATGTAAAGTGCTCTAATACCTCGAAGTTAAGTTTGTGCTCCATAAAACTGCCCAAAGAAAAGCACGACCTGGTCCCCTTGTGACACCGCTCGGAATCCGTCTAGCTTCTCTCTTCCGAATACAACACTGCCACAAGGAGATGTACAACAAGGCACGTTTACATGGGATTGATGTCATTGCGAATGAGGTTCATGAGTCCTAGTGCTTGGTCTGCTGGTTTTACCACCAGAAAAACATTGGGTACGTGCCACGAAGTTCCCAGTGCGCAGTGGCATAGCCAGTGTGCCATGGGGCCTTGTGCGATGAATTAAATGACCCCGATCACCCCGTCCCCTAATGCTGGAAACAATTTACTACAGGAATCGATCAATTGGGGGTCAAGGTGTGGCAGAGGAAAGTGAGTGTAGTCATGAAGGGAGGAGCTTCAAAAACAGAGTCTGACATCCAATGTATACATTTATATTAAAACAATATGCTGCAGAGTAATTGGCACCAAGGACAGATGTGACAGTAAATCTGTTGACATTACTTAATTGGTCACAAGCAGGTAGGATTGTAAGATATCTCACAGGGTTAAGACTCCTGCAGCAGAGGTCTTTGTGTGCCCAACAATCTGGAAGGGGTTATATACAGGTAGGACAACTCTGGTGGTTAATGCCGTCCTGGGAGCGCTCAGTGTTTTGTCCAGCCACCGTTTTGACCCATAATGTAGCACAGAGGGTTAATGTGCCTGCACAACGTGTACCATACAGATCACAGATTCATATTTTATTTAGCGAGGTAAGTGGGCTGGGCGCCTACTTTTGATGCTAAGATCATTTATTTGCCTCCAGGTCATTCGTTGCAAACTTTCTAACATAGCACAACGGTCTATTTATCGGCTTCAAGGAGCTGCAGGCAAACTGTAAGTCATGGGTTTAGATCCTTGTAGCGTTTTCTCAATCTGTTGTTTGTCTAAGCTTGCAGAGAAGGGTTTATTAGGGAAGTAATAAAGTTTTGTTATTGTTAGTGCAGACATCCACGATCACTGCATTACATACAGAATAACGTCAAGAATCAATGACATGTGATTTCTGCACCTTATAATCCCCATTCTCTTCTGTAACGAATACTGTGCATTGATTTACACACGTGTATGATTTATGATGCCACTGAAATCAATATATGTATAATGACTCATACAGACCTATACATCTTGCCATCCTGCAGTGGAAGCACGTCTCTTCCACATGGATTTGAACAAAGTTAAAGAGCTGCCGCCAATAGTTTCTCTTAAGTACTTGTGAAGTAGTAACAAGCTGTGCGCCGTTATTTCCTTCCACTGTATTGAAATCTAGGCGTTAGGCTCTGCATGTCTCCCAATCAGGATAGTATGGGACCGAAAGAAGGGCTGATGGTACTTTGCACCAAGCCTTTGTTTTGGGTCCAGCTGAAATCTGAAATCGCAAAGCCGCATGCACGAAGCTGCTCGGAAAGTAATGTAGACAATGAGCAGTTGTTGCTGAATGTGTCGAGGTGCCAGAACGAAACCACACCAGGACACATTCAGCATGTTTCCTTTTGTCGGCCGGATAGCAGACCCGGACCAGAAAAAGCTGCTGGTACCAGGATCCGGCGAGGTCCCCCTGCTTTCCAGCACTGCCCCCTCGCCACTGTTTGAACAGGGACAAGCAGCTATAATCAGGATTCGGTGGCCCCCGGGGGCCTCTAGGCCCTTGGGCCACTGGACATTCTGCACTGATAGAAGCTACGCCAGTGACAGTGAGGTGGTACCTGCTTCTGTGTACACAATGAGGAGCACAGTGTCAGTGCATTCAGAGACACTAGCTCCATCACAACAGCACACGCACACACCGCATACACATCACATTCTTTTTTTAGAAGTAAACAAGACCAAGCAAAGCTTAGCAGCGCTTTCAATAGAAATGTGAATTTCACCTCGAAAGACTGAGAACATGGATTCTGTTGAATCTTGGAACTCCTACTAGGAGCTCTGACCTTTACGCACACTCGCCCATTGAACAATCCCTTATTAACCTCCTCCACCGTCCTGCATGGTCACCCCCCCATGCACAAGATCACATGTTGCGCAAGCGTTGACTGGACGTTTAAGTGGCAAAACAGGCTACGTTTAGAAAATGAACTCTGATGGCAGCCGCGGAGGTGGAGAACCAGCGGATATCTTACTTCGTCCATTTCCTAGCGCGTGCGAGTAATGCCTGCGAGAGCCGACAGCTCATTAAAAAACGTCTTTGTCATGGCTGTTAAAATGGAAGCAGCGGAGGGCTATATTAAGAAAGATGCACTTCCTGCTGGAAAGAGCGCATCCCGCCTGGCGCGGGGACCAGCGCGCGTGGCCTTTAAGCAATGTGAACCCAGCATCTTAACCGGGCGCGCGGGGTTAAAAGAAACCTGCTTTCATCTTCCGCGGGGGATTAGGACTCCCGACAACTGTTTCATGTTCTCTGCAATCTGGAGCGCTCCCTCGCCTGTTCCACGCGCTCAGCACTACATGTGATCCCGCAAGATAAAAACATGAGGTGCGTGAGACGTCGCGCAGCTCAAAAAAATAATAAATCACCTGCGGGCTGGATTTACTGCGTGGCTGGCTCCAGGTGCCTCTGCCTTCAGCATCGGAAAGCATCCCTTTAAACTTGCGCTATCTGTTCCCATTAAAGCGCACTCACCAGGCGCTAGAAGCATAAAACTGCGCCCGATAACGTGTTTATTTGAAAGGCACACACACCTTTCTTTCTGTCGGAGATCGGAGCAGTGGGAACCGAATAACCGCAATCTACCAGGCGCTATAATTCTGCTAAGCCTAAATGCGCTGTACCTGAAGGTGAAAAAGCCCTCACACACCACCTACATACACCATATGCTGATACTGCAATGAATGCCAACTGCAGGTATGAAATGCCCGACACAGCGAACTGTTTCACAGAGTGATCTTGCATTAATAAAATAAAATAGCCAAAAACCGCGCAGCGCGCGCAAGCGCTTCCAGTCCACTTCAGTCAGCGCGAATAGCCGAGTCTCACTCACCGTCTCTCTTGGTTAAGGCATTGAACAGGGATTTCATTTTCCCGGTTTTGTTTTCACTTCAGCAGCGGCAGCGGTCCGTTCCTCGGCGGCTACACCGCTGCGCACCCCGCGCACGCTCGCCGCTTCCGATGTGTGTCAGCTGCCGGCGCCCTGAAACGAACAGCAGGCTCCTGGGCGCTCTCTCCTTGCCAGCATAGTTGGGCAGGCAGCAGTACCCAGCGTTCTGGTGACAGAGCCCACCCCGCATCCTGTCCGTCAGCTGGGAACTGACTGTGCCTGCAGCCGCGCTGCTCACGCACCCTGCGCCCTTCCACGGGGGGCGTCATGTGGGACCCATCACCGGCGGCGGCGCGGTGCCCTGCGCTCTTGTGATCAGTGCAAGGAGGCGAGGCTGCGAGCGGGCACGGCTGGCAGGGAACACAAGGAGAAAGAGGAGGGGGGAGGCACCAGCAGGTTAGGAGGTGGTGCGACGCCGAGTGACTGACTGACTCTCCGCGCAGGTACGGAGTGTACCCCGACCAACCACACCGAGCGAAGCAACGCTTGACGCACACAACACCAGCCACCGGCCCCAGTTTTCATGCATACCCCTGCCATGCACAATGACGTGTGGCCCTGCCCTGACAAGGCGACAACAACACTGCGAACTTTTGCTGCGAGGAACAGTTCTAAATGTAGTGTTCGGCGTGCGCGAGGCGTTCTAGCCTTCCGCGCTGGTGAGCCGCGCTAGCGCTGACGCGTGACGTCAGACGCTAGCTAGATATAATAAAGAGGCGTGGCCTCGGCTAGTCAGTCGGAGCCGCGTGTGTAACCACTTAATACCGGCTCCCGTGTACTTATTTAGCGCGAGCGCGCTGCCATGCTACGTAGGCATTAACAAATGTTACACTGGCGACGAGGGGTCAAGTGAGCCCTGCTGTGCTATGTTGGCACTCCACTGTGTTTCTGGTGCCCTCTCCGGGTGCCTAATCCTGTGCATGCTGCTTCCCTCATGGTGTCTCGGTGGAGCCTGCTGGGAAGCCTGGTGAAGACAACTGCAGGTGCCAGGGGGGCCTTTCCAAAGATCTGCTGTGTGTGCCCTGGAGCCCCAATCCACGGTTTGGAAGGGATATGTCTCGCCCAGGTGCTGCTGCACATGCCCCCACGAGGAGTCTGCAGACCACAGTGCCCTCCTCCGATCCAGGCTCATGCCAGGTGTGATCGCCGTGGCCCAGAAGCGCCGGAGAGTCCCGCAGACGACGTCCGGAGGTAGGCGCGCCCCGATTGGTGCAGCAGCGCGAGGGAGGTCCCCGACCAACGCTCAGGGGAGTGCAGGCCACGTGGCGTCGACGCAGAGGAGAGGTAGCCAGCGTTCACCGCGTGCCGCGCACGTGCCAAGATGGCGTCGATTCCCGCCATCGAGCCGTTTGTCGTGGATGGCGCCCCGGCGTCCCTGGCCCCGCGATGGAGGGATTGGACAGACCGCCTGCAATTCTACTTCGAAGGGGCGGGCACCGCAAGGGAAAGACGCAGAGCACTGCTGCTCCACCTGGGAGGTAAAGACATCCACCGCATCTACAAAACGCTCGTGGAAGCCACGCCGAAGACGTACCACACACTGCTGAACGCGCTCAACGCCCATTTCGAGCCCATGGCGAACAGAGACTACGAGAGGTTCATCTTCCGTCAAGCCAAGCAAGAGGCGGACGAGTCTCTGGATGCGTTCCATGGCAGGCTGAAGGAGCTAGCCAGCACGTGTGGGTTCCGGGATGAGCAGGAGGAAATCCGAGGGCAAATCATACAGGGGTGCTACTCGTCTAAGCTTCGTGTCACCGTCCTTCAGGAAGAAGGAAAGCCCCTGGCGGACATCCTCACCCTCGGACGGTCAAAGGAGTTGTCGCAAGCGAGAGCCTCGCACATGGAGGCAGCCCTACATCGCCCTGTGAAGACGGAGCAAGTGCAAGTGGCGGAAGCGGTGAACGTAGTGCGGCCAAAAGGGAGGCCAACCGGAGGGAAACGGCAGCCGGAGGCCAAGAAGAAAGACTGTGGGTACTGTGGCGGCCAACCACACCGCATGCAAGACTGTCCGGCCAGAGGGAAAAGGTGCGGCGCCTGCGGGTGGATGAACCACTTTGCGGCGGTATGCCGGTCCACCAAAGCCAAGAAGGAGGCGGCCCATGCGGTACGCGAAGAGGCAGACAGCGAAGACATGGACGACGACAACGAAGAATACCCGGTCCACTACGTGTTTGCAATCCACCAACCACAGAAGAAGAAGCGCAGACTTCCGAAATGTCGCATACTAGTCCAGCAACAGGAAGTAAAGGCGACGATTGACACTGGGGCATCCATCGAGCTGATGGCCGCCAATGTCTACCACCAACTGCGGGCCAAACCCCCGCTCAAAGGGGCGAAGATTAGAGTGTTCGCATATGGCCAGAAGACGCCCATCCCCCTCATTGGGTGCTTCCAAACAGAGATACAACATGGCGAGAAGAGCATCAGCACCACCGTCTACGTCACGGAAGAGGGCAGCGGGATGCTGCTTAGCGGGCAATCGGCCGAAGAATTAAGACTGATCTCGTTTGCCATGGCAGTCCTGGAGGAAGAACTGGACACCATTCTGGAAGAATTTGGAGAAGTCTTCAACGGCATTGGGTGCCTGAAAGGAAAGGAAGTATCCCTACACATCGACCCGTCGGTCCAGCCAGTGGCGTTGAGGCACCGGCGGATTGCTTTCCACCTGCGGCAGAAGGTCGAGGAGGAGCTGGAGGCCCTGGAGAAACAAGGCATCATCGAAAAGGTCAGTGGGCCAACCCCGTGGGTATCCCCGATCGTCATCGCCAGGAAGCCGAAGCAGCCAGGACAAGTCCGCATCTGTGTGGACATGCGCCTCCCTAACGCCGCGGTCAAAAGAGAGCGACACCTGACGCCCACCATTGACGACATCTTGGGAGAGCTGAACGGGGCCCGGTGGTTTTCAAAGATGGATCTACGGTCAGGCTACCACCAACTACCACTCCATCCGGACTCGAGGTACATCACCACATTTTCCACCCATGTGGGCCTCAGACGGTATCGGCGCCTAAACTTCGGCATCTCAAGTGCCGCCGAGGTATTCCAAAATACCATCAGAGAGGTGCTCAGCGGGCTCCCTGGTGTGCTCAACGTGAGCGACGACCTGCTCATATACGCGTCAACCATAGAGGAACACCACCAGAGGTTGAGAGGGGTTCTCAAGAGGATTCAGGAATCAGGTTTGACCCTGCATCGGGAGAAGTGTCAGTTCCTGCAGAACAAGATCAGTTTCTTTGGGTATACTTTCTCGGACCAAGGGGTGGCCCCAGACCCGGACAAGGTGAAGGACGTCCAAGATGCCCCAGCTCCGACGAACATCTCGGAGGCCCGGAGTTTCCTGGGCATGGTCAATTTCTGCGGCCGCTTCATTCCGGACCTCTCCAACCTCACCAAACCCCTCAGAGAGCTGACCAAGTCGTCCACCACGTGGCAGTGGGGCCTGGAACAGGAGCAGGCATTCCAAGCGACGAAGGCGGCCCTGTCTGCGGACACTACCCTCTCATACTTCGACCCGGCAAAGCCCACCAACGTGGCGGTCGATGCGAGCCCGTTTGGGCTGGGAGCGGTCCTGACGCAACTACAGGACAATGAGGAGTGGGCCCCCATCGCCTACGCCAGCCGGTCCCTGACCGAGACAGAGCAGCGGTACTCGCAAATCGAGCGAGAAGCAATCGCCATCCACTGGGCATGCCGATATTTTCACGTCTACGTGTATGGACATCATTTCACAGTGACAGCCGACCACAAGCCACTCATTCCCCTATTCCAGGGGTCATCCTCGAAACCGCCGCCCCGGATTGAAAAATGGATACTCCAACTCCAAGGGTACGACTACCGGGTGGAGTACAAACCAGGGGCCACTAACCCGGCGGACTATCTGTCACGACACCCACGGAAAGCAACGACGGAGGAGAAGGAGGAGGCCGAGGATACAGAGGAGTACGTCCGGTACGTGACAGAGCGGTCACGACCCCTCCCAATGAGCCTGGCCGCAATCATAGAGGCCTCGGAAGGTGATGAGTGCGTGAGAGCCGCAGCCGAGGCTGTCAGATCGGGGGATTGGAGGACAATCCAAGCCTCGCTCACCAGACGGACACCCCAAGCCAAGCTGACACTGGAATCGTTCTTGAAAGTGAGAAGTGAGCTGTCCGTGGACGCCCAAGGATGTCTTCTGCGGGGTCCGAGGCTGGTCATGCCGGCCAGCCTCGCTCAACAGGCGGTGGACCTCGCCCACAGGGGACATCAAGGAGTGGTAAAGACAAAGGGCAGGCTCCGAGCCAAAGTATGGTTCCCAGGTATGGATGCGATGGTGGAACAGACGGTGAGAACCTGCACGTGGTGCCAAGCCGCAGGACAGCCGGAACGCCCTCACCCGGTGGCGACCGAAGACAATCCTCAGAGACCGTGGGAGTGCGTGAGTGCCGACTTCGGACATCTCCCCGATGGACGACACGCGTTGGTCATTATCGATGATTTCACCAAATACCCAGAGGTCGAAATCGTGGGGAGCCAGACAGCCACTGAAGTGATCGCGAAGTTCGAAAAAACCATCGCCACTCATGGCATATTCGGGGTGGTCAAGACCGACAATGGACCGCCTTTCCAAGGGCAGGAATTCGCTGAGTATCTCAAGGGCTGGGGGATCCATCACCGCAAAATAACACCCCGGTGGCCCCAAGCCAATGGAGAGGTGGAGAGGTTCATGAGGACTCTCAACAAAACCATTCGCATCGCCATGGCTGACGGATCTCCACTGGAGAGAGCGATCTACAGCTTCCTGCGGGAATACCGGTTGACCCCCCACGTCACGACCGAGGCAGCGCCAGGACCAGCCACCATGGGGAGAATCGTGAGTGACACGATCCCACACCACCCTACGTGGGTTCCGGCGCAAGCCACCAGCGAAAAGACCTTAGCCAATCGGATGCGCTCGAATGACCACGCCAGCCGGCGAAGGGGAGCCAAGGAGTCCACGATACAACAACAAGATCGAGTGTACGTGAAGGACCGCTACCCAGGCAGCAAGTTCAGACTTCCTTTTGAACCCCAACCATGGATTGTCACCCGCCGGACGGGCACGATGGTGACCGCTCAAAGAGGTGCTGAAACGGTCACGCGAGATGTGTCCTTCTTCAAAAAAGTCCATCCAGGAACACCCTCACGTCCCGGGACCGAGCTTGAGGGGCCGGATCCCGACCATCTGAGCGAAGATCAGGAGGTGGAGGACGGTCGGAGCGAGGAGAGTGGCTCCCAGTCCATCCCCGCCACCCCGGGGGGTAACTCGCCTGGCAGCTCCCCAGTCCGGGTAGAGCCGAACACCCCGAGGCGCAGAACCCCCGAGGTGGCCCCTTCCAGAGGCGGCCCATCCCGCTACAACCTGAGGAAGAACCCGGCACCCTCATCCCAGCTGGCGGACTATATGGTGTAACCTGTAAGGACTGGCAGACTGGTAATAGATGCATCGTTGGTTTTATGTTTTGCTTAAAGTTTTATAAAGGTTGGAAGGAGTGTAGTGTTCGGCGTGCGCGAGGCGTTCTAGCCTTCCGCGCTGGTGAGCCGCGCTAGCGCTGACGCGTGACGTCAGACGCTAGCTAGATATAATAAAGAGGCGTGGCCTCGGCTAGTCAGTCGGAGCCGCGTGTGTAACCACTTAATACCGGCTCCCGTGTACTTATTTAGCGCGAGCGCGCTGCCATGCTACGTAGGCATTAACAAATGTTACACTAAAGAGCAAGTGAAAACGCGCAAAGACAATATTTCCACTTCAAAAACCTGACGCCAAAGATATTTCTGAAGTGACCCATATTTTAGTGTGGGAGGGAGCGTGAATCAATTACTACCGCACTCTCTCACCTTCCGCAGCGGCAGGGGTTGGGTGCGGTTGAGGTGCAGAGTTTCATATGGAAAAGAGGGCTCACGCACCAAAATTCACCAGTGCGGGGAAATCTAGATGTCAAATGGTGTTAAATTCACCGTTAACTTCTCCACCGAGAGCGCACTGAGGCTTACTTTCAGTGCGCACGCCGCCCTCTCAAGCATATTGTAGGTGATGCCTGTGGTGAAATACAGAATGCAAAGCTGCGCTTTTAAACAGAGTAATTCTTGCAAACACGTATATCACCCCGTACTCCTTTCCACTAACAAGCAATGCCTTCCTCAAGGGATACTTTTTGACTTTTTGTCGAACATATATATAACTGAGAAATTCAAATATTATTATAATAAAAATTAAGAAAGATAGTGCCCGTTTATTGGTAAATAGTGGGTTTTAAGGTAATACCGTCAACAAATAAAGAAAAACTGTTACTGAGCATTTATCACTTTTTTAAAACGTCCCAGGGATTTTTTGAAGTTATGGGAGGCAATGAGTTTCTTTGGATTATTTCATTGACTGTCATGAGATCCCGCCTTCCAAGGCCTGCCACACACTGGTGCTTCCTATCTGAACTAGTGGGAGGCCTGCCACCTAGAGGCGTGACTGGAAAGTGTTCCCAAAGCTATTTAAACTAAGCCTGGGTGGAATTTCAATTACGCTGGAGTTATTGGAGTAATTTTCCATTACTCTCTGACACGAATTACCGATAATTTCCCAGTGATTCCCGCTTGCGTGATTCAGGGTAAAAATCCTACCACGAGAGCACATTTAGAGAACGCGAGCAGCTATCACTATACGTGTTTTGCTGCATTTAGTGATATTTCTTTACACAAAAATGCACCATCACGCCTATTTTGGACACCAGGGTACATTTGACACTAAGAAAATAGAGCTATACGGCAGGAGTAACTTGAGGAATAATCCTACCCAAAGAGAATATTTAGCGAGCACTAGCAAATGGCAGAAATACATTGAAGAAAAATTCTACCCAAAGAGCAAATCTAGTGAGTGTGAGCAGCTACTTGTGCTCTCTATTTGTGTTCTGTTGCGTTTAGGGCTATTTCTTAGTGCAAAATGCATCCTCGCATCTATTTTGGACATGAGAGGGCAAGATTGCGATGAGAAATTGCACTGAATGCAGATTTACTCTTGTTGCGGATTCCATATAATCTTGCAGAATTCTTAGGTAAATCCACGTGATTATGCTACACAGAATTACACGAGTTATGCTCGCCACGAATTTTCATGAGGCACTTGGTACGTAGATGCGATCCACTCCTTGTGTAGTTACGCTCTGTCACAAATATCTCGTTTTCCCCTGACTGGTGTAAACTAGACTGTTCCTCAGTTTATTATGTTTTGATGTTGTGACTCTTTGACAAAGTCAGTATGTATGCCTAAGTGCGGCCAGGGCCTGCGAGAGAAATCACATGCTGCGTGTGCCAGAAGATTGTGCGCTGTGGGAGTTAGGGCACTTTTAGGGGTTTGAGTGCTGGTCTTCGCCACATGCGAGGCACTGCGCCCCACCCCACAAATGAACGGCCAAAGGCCGTGAGCGGGGGAGTTGCTTGTCTGTGAGAGGTTGGATGCAGTGTTTGGCTGTAGCGCAGTGTGCAGCTTGGGGCGGCATTATGTATGATAAAAAATATTGCAATGCACTGCTATATTACCCCATATATCACATCACTCATGATATGTTCTATTACATCATTGATAACATCACTTCAACATACCATGTGCCCAAAGGTAGCTATAGCTCATGCCACCTATCTCGAGTCTGGTCATCAATGGTGTCACTCCAGATGTCGCATTAATGTTACCAGTGAGGTCATAGAAAGTCATGAGTGATGAAATATGGGTGTTTAGCGAAAATATTGAGATTCAATTATCGGGAGACATAAATATCAGAAATTAAATTTAGTGACATAGAAATATCATGAGGCACAAATATTTTTGACAAGAATTTTGTTTTATGAGGCTAGTCATATAATTTTAAAGAATATCAATGGTTTTAATATCATTTTCAGTAATATAGTTGTTAAAAATATTCATTTTTTAATTATTGTAATGTGTTTTTGTTGGTATATTTTTTTTAGCTATTGTTCATATAAATGTTATTCATTTTTTAAAATATGGCTCATAATTTTAAGTGATTTAGAATTTATTTGATTATAATATAGCTATTAATAGTAATTTATAGAGGTGTAGCTGGTTGTTTTGTTTGTAGGTGAATAGGGTGGGTAGTTAATGATTAACTATGAATTATTTATTAAATTACATGTATGATATTTGTTATGTACATTACGTAATACTGTTTTATTTTTGTAATTTATTTTTTGCAGGCCGTTAGGTTTGTAAAGGTATAGGGTCGGCAGTTAATGAGATAATAATTAACAATTAATTATTAATCATGAAATAATTATTTAATTGACTTTTAATTATGCAATAACTACATATTCCTTAAATTACATAATGTAATTGTGGGCTTCTAGATTTGCAGGCTGTTAGGCCTGTAGGAGTATAAGGTGGTAAATTAATTAAGTAGTATTTTGAACTATTAATTATTATTTGCAAATACATTATTTAATTGAATTTTAAATATGTAAATTATGGAATATTTATCCTTTTTTTTGTGCACTGCTAGGTTTGTTGGGGTCTAGGGTGAGAAGTTAACTAAGTAATAGTTAATAATAATTAATAAACAATTGTGAATTATGTAATTGATTTTAAATATGTAAATTATAGAACACATTTTAGATGTGGATGGCTAGGTTTATAGGGGTATAGAGTGGGAAATTAATAATTGATCAGATATTTGTTATTGATAATTATTTTATTGAATAGTAATTATTTACATTTTACATTGCTTTTCGTTTTTAATTATATATGTAAAAGGTTAAAGCGTATCTCCAGTCTAGAAGTAGATTTCAGCAACTGTGTGGTGGACACTATAGTCAGACTTTGAAAGCGAGGATATAGCAACAAGATTTTAAAAGAGGCTATTACTGAAACAGAAGCGAGGCCTAGAGCAAGTGTCCTCATAAGATCAGAGGGCAAAGAGACGGAAAAAACAAACTCAGATTTGCCTAAAAAAATTGAGGGTCCTCGGCTAATCACCACATACAGTAATGAAGAAAGTAAAATAAGGTCCATAATAAAAATAAACTGGCCAATAGTGCTCACTGATCATGTTCTGGGAACTAGACTTCCGGACGTCCCTTGGATCACTTTCAGAAAATCTAAAACCATGGGATCTCAATTAGTAAAGAAGAGCCCGGAATTGGGTCCCATATGTACTTGGCTAAAACCCAGACAAGGCTTTACTAAGTGTTCCTCGTGTAGAGCCTGCAAATTTGGAGTAAACACAACCCATTTTGTTACTCCATTCAGCAAGAAAGAAGTTGCCATCAAAGGGAGCTTCAATTGCAGAACTGAGTATGCGGTTTATGTTCTGACATGCACCTGCGGCTTAAAATACATTGGAAGTACCAAGCTGCAGGTGCATGTCAGAATGCTGCAGCATCTCAGAGCCATCATTAATAATGATGCTGCATACCCAGTAGCACGACATTTTAAAACGACACATAACAATAAAGTAAACTGTCTCACGTATTATGTGATTGACGCTATTCCCAAACCATGTAGAGGTGGGAATAGCTGCCCCTGTTTTGTTATTTAATGATTTTAGTACATATATATTTTTTAACTTCCCAAATGGTATTAACTGAATCGAAGTTTTTACTGTTGACAACAACATAGTATGCTTAAATTTTGCACAAACACAATTAGGCACTTTATCCATATTTCCTAACCATAATGTCCCTGTAAACTTTGTTTTTTCATTCCTAATGATTTTGAGAAAAAATTCCTCACTGTAACCTGTAAGTTTGAGAGTGAGTGTGTGAGAGGCTGTATGGGTTGAAGAGTGTGTGTGTGAGTGGGTGTATAGGTTTGTGAGTGGGTGTGTGAGCGACCTCATGGGTCAGTGAGTGGGTGTGTGAGAGGCTGTACGGGTCAGTGAGTGGGTGTGTGAGTAGTTTTTGGGTGTGTGATATGGTCTGTGAGTTGGTGTGTGAATCTCTGTCTTGATCTGTGAGTGGTTCTATGAGTGTGTGAGTGGGTTTGTGAGTGGGTGTGTTAGTGGGTTTGTGAGTGGGTGTGTGAGAGTGTGAGTGGATCTGTGAGTGAGTGTGTGAGTGGCTGTGTGGGTATGTGAGTGACTGGGTTGGTGAGTGTCTATGTGGGTCTGTGAATGGGGTGTCAGTGTCTCACTGGGCCTGTCAGTGGTTGTGAAAATATCTTTGTGGGTCTGTGACTGGATGTGTGAGTTTTTGTGTGGGTCTGTGAGTGGTTGTGTGATTGCTGTGTGGGTGCGCGACTGGGTGTGTGAATGTCTGAATGGGTTTGCGAGTGCCTCCATAAGTGTGTGAGTCAGTCTGTGAGTGAGTGCATGAGTGTCTGAGTGGGTCTGTAAGTGGGTGAATTAGTCTCCCAGTGAGTCTGTGAGTGGGTGTGTGAGTGTGTCAGTGGGCCTGTGAGTGAGTACATGAGTCTCTGATTGGGTCTGTGAGTGAGTGCTTGAATCTTTGAGTGGGTCTGTGAGTGGGTGCATGAGCCTATGAGTTTGTCTGTGAGTGAGTGATAGAGTCTCAGAGTGGTTGCCTGAGTCTGAGTGGGTCTGTGAGTTGGTGCATGGGTGTCTGAGTGAGTGCATGAGTCTCTGAGTGGGTTGGTGAGCGGGAGTATAAGTGTCTCAGTGGGTCTATGAGTGGGTCTGTGAGTGGGTGTGTGAGTCTCTAAGTGCTATTTAGCCCTGTTCTGCTGTTTTTCCTTTTCTGCTTGTTTTTGTGCCCTCTATTTTACCCTATTCTGCTCTGTTGTGCTTTTAGTGCTCGTTTTTCTGCCCTTTGTTTTCCCTTTCTGCTCAATTTTCTACCCTCTTTTTTGCCTTTTCTGCTTATTGTTCTGCCCTCTGTTTTTCCCTGTTCTGCTCTGTTTTGCCTTTTCTGCTAGCTTTTTTGGCCTCTATTTTCTCTCTTCCGTAGTGGGGAGGGGACTTGCTGCTCCCCGCCTTGGACCCTTTTTGGGCCTTATGATCCCATTCCCCGGAGACCGGCTAAAACTTATTGGGGGGACCGCATGGCCCCCATCCCTGGGCTTATTTTGGCACCAGGACCTCATCCCCCAAGCCTCAGCCTTAACTGAATGGGGTTCACATGGGGCATCTGCCTTACTTGAATAGTAGAGGCGGTCCTTCTGCATGAGAAAGCAATCTTTCATCTCTTCTATGCCTGCATGCCTACAGGCAGGGAAAGAGATGAAAATTCCACTTCCAGCAATATGGAGCAATTTTACAGCTCCCACTTGCTGAAAGCAGAGTGTTTGCTTTTGCTTGGGGGGACATAGCAGGATATAGCAGGAGCAGGCCTTGCGGGGGTAGCATTCCCATTCACCATTAATGGCTCCAGGAGAGGGGTCTGTTTTCATGGGCCAGCCCCATGAAGATGTTTGTCCCCAGGGCCGTATATGGACTGGGAGGTGGGTTGGCCCTGGGGCGGTGGTGGTCCCTGGGGCGCGAGGGAGTATGCTTGGCCTCGCTAAATATTGAAGCAAATCTCCGTGGAGGTGGTGGTCACCGGGGCTCTAAAGAGCCCATGGAGAGGTTCAGCATGCCCCACTCCAATATTTTAACAAATGTCCAGGGAAGGTGGTTGTCCCTGGGGCTCAAAAGAGTCAATGATGGGGGGTCCATGCAGCTCTTTTCCTTTTGGCAAACAAAGGCCCGAGGAGGTGGTGGTCGCCGGGGCTTCAAGAGCCTCTGGAGGGGGTCTTGTGCGTCCCCTCCTTTTTTTAAATAAAAAACAATGCTGTTATCACGATAACCATAGCAAGGGGGAGTGAGGGCCAAGAGAATTGAGTCTGATTGGGGGTGGGGGGTGGGTGGAGGAACGGCAAGCAGAGTTTAGGAACCACAGGAAAGAAGTACAGACGGGGATTTGTATAAAGACAGTTATAAGATGTATTTTAATCTTCAATCAACATGAACTAGGTAACAGTCTAAATGTCTACGCGGGTAATCTGGATACTGGTGACCTGTTCTTGGTGGTCTAACACCCCTGACTTGCTGTTGAATTCTCGAAATCCCATTGACTGAAATCAACTTGCAATTTTCTGCCGTTTTCACCCTGCATTGTTGAACACCCCTCCCGCCCACAGGACAGCACGCCTGGCGGACAGAATGAGAGTTCAGGTGAGTGAAGGCACATATGTCCCAATGCACAAATCAAGGTCGCGCATCAGATGGGCCTGCGCGTGCATGACAGCTACAGATGATCGGTTCGAATGTCTTTCCAAGTCCCCATCTTCGCAAACTTATAAATATGTGCATTTCATTACACCCTCGGGGAGAAATCACAGCGCTGTGTCTTCAAGAAAACCACTGGCACGCCGAGCCCCGCTGCTCGCTCGAATGCGGGTGCACCTGCTCCCCTTCCAAGCGACGACAGCACCCCTCCGCTGTTGCTTTATAAACCACACAAAGCCACTCGGTGTCTTTCAGAGTTTAAGAATGATCACCCGCGCCGCAGCAGAAGGCTCGTTAGTGCTCCGATTGTGCGCGAGCATCATTAAAAACATGCAAGTAAAGCACGAGACGCACAGAGCACAGCGCACGGACCCTGGCGCAGTAGCCATGTGCCCCTCTGTTCCTGATGTCAACAACTCGAATAGATCTGGCTTGAGTTCCTGCACTAGGACTTCCTTTCTGAGGCCGTGCTCTAAAGGTTGTTGGAGCAGGTTTCCCCCCAGCAGACTACCTGACACTGTTAAGATGGGGTTCACCAAAACACGGAGCCTCTTTTAATGTGGGTGACGCACGGTCCCACGTGAAGGCCATTCCATGGCATACAGCCACAGAGACGGTCATCACCGGGGAGAGGGAGAGAGAAGACCCAGCGACCCATAATGCGGTAGAGATGAACCGCACAACAGTTGGCGCTTGGTGGTTCTCTTTTATTTCAAATCTCCGGCTTTACTCATTGAATTTTTGGTGTTTTGGTATCAAATAATTGATTAAATTGATCTCTTTTTCTATAGTGATGTGGGATTTTTCTTGTGTTTTGTTGTCCCTTTATTACTGTTTAGGTACCTAATAAATACATAATACATGTCCTCTAAGTTAAGCTTTACTGCTATGTGGTAAGCAACCAGAGGGTTAAGCACAGGCTAATTTAGTGACTTTTTGTGTTTCGCGCTTCAAGAGATTGTAGTTGTTGCTTATCCCCAACCAATAACCCAATTTCTCCCACCCATCACCCAACTTATTTACACGCTACCCCTTATGAAATACTAAAGCTAAACAACAGCTCCCAGTCCAATTTAGAGGACGACTGACATAAGCATTCTTCCCACACACACAAAATACAGAAATAACAGGATTGTTTCCAGTTGTTCCCCAACACCTCAAATCTCATGTGGAAATGCACTGCAACCCATTATCTAAGGCTATTTAAGTTTGTTCTCATGTAACAAAATGTACCTTCCTTTTCTCAATCCAAACTCAACTTTGGGTGTACTGCTGTATGGTTTCTACTATTCTAGTACGACTGTGTGTTTGGGCAAAATTAGCGTCAAAACTATGTGGGGCGGAATCCACATATACAATCAGAGCATGTCGACCTAATTCCTGGCTAACCCACAGTGCGCCATCTGGGCTTCTAAACCCTACAAGCTACCGGATGGTGTATGCAACCTCAGAACATGACAACCCTGATTTTCCATGGAAATTGTGGAAAAAGAGCTACCTTTTTGGTGTTACCTGAGGCATATCCAAAGAGAGAAACAAGAACTGCTCGAACTGGCATTTCAAACATTTATTAAAGCAATTGGATTATTGTGTAAAATACATGCACTGCAATGATTGATAGAAAGAGAGCCATACAATGAAACCAGCATTAACAGAATGGTGAAAAGAAGGAACAGTTCAACCATTGTGTATTTGCGTTGATTATATGAACACATATGATGGTGCTCCTGCCTAGCGCTATTTGTCTTAGTAAGCATAGGGAGTGCGAGTCAGCCCGAATACCCTAGAGTGGTTTAATTCCACATTTCCCTGTGGGTACCTGTCATCTGGGAGCCAGTCTTGGTGTAGGACGGGAAACAGTGTTTACAACGCTGACATTACATCGCATTCCTTTTACAACAACCGCTTTGTTAGAACGCGATACCTTTACATCACAAGTTATTAGATCAACTTGCAGTAGGGGGCGCTCTAACCTAAGGAATAGTATAATTTACTATTCCAACCCCAAGAAGCCCAACACATTGCCTACTGTTGAGCACACTGGAGTTGGAATAGTAAATTATACTATTCCTAAATCCAGCACGCCCCCTACAGGAAGTCGATCTAATGACTTGCGATGTAAAGGTATCGCTTTCTAACAATGCGGTCGTTGTAACGACCGCGTTGTAATAGAACACAATGTAATAGCATGCGTAGTTACATGCTATATTCGTGTAGAACAGGCCACCGTCCTTGTCAGGATGGTAACGGTATTCAGCTGGGCTAGAATTCCGGTATAGGGTGACTTCGACAATCCCATCAAAATGCTCCACTGTCTAAACAAGGGATTGGTGCGGTCTATGTAATAAACTTCACCCATTTTCTTTATAACGGAGTTTTGGTCTGGCTGTCATTGTTGATACTACCCACCCAGACCTCTTGCCAAACAGACAACTAAAAACAACAACATTTTTCACAGTGAACTTAGTTCTTGTATAGAATGTACCAAGGCCTGATAACGTGCCTATGATAAGTGTAAATCTATGTAAACCATTTTCTGAGAACATCTCATATGGGCATGCAACGAAATGTGTGTTCAAAGTCATCATTTGAAAAGATGTCACCTTCAAACGTAAACATATAAAATGGAGGTTTATGTGCCCAGGGCCTATTTAACCTCATGAAATTACACCGCTCTCCATTTGTCTCTCTTCTGCCTTCTCCCATTCACCCTGAGGTGCTCTGTATGCTTTGTGCTCGAGTCCTTGCCTTCTGACCTCAAACTCATCAATAAACTCTTTTGCAGGTTTAGACATTATAATGTCAACCCTTCCTTCTGTGCACTGGAAACATCAATCTTTGTCAGCTATCTAGAGAAATGCCACACAGTATCCATGTATCTAATATGATAATGAGGATCCAGATGTTTGTACATAGACACCGGTTCTGTAAAAATTGAGAAATAATATTCAAAGCAACCCTGATGATAAATGAAAACTAGGCATTATACTGAAATAAAGAGAATAGGTGAGAGGTAAGCGATGATAGATCACTCCCTCCGTAGAAGAAGCAGACAGGTAAGCACAAATATAACAGTCTTGCACATGCATGACTGTTGAATATTGATGTAAAAGATTAAATAATACATTATTTGTGTAATTCTTTTGGGAACTATCTCCTTGTAAAATCATCATACAAAGCTATGCTGTTCACATAGGTGAGTTGCATTAGCCTTAGGGATGGAGAAAACATGCTGAACAGGAGAATTTAAGCCCACCAACAAGCAAATCATGAAAAATAAAAAAAACAACTACCATTATGATTAGTATCACTCTGTGTTTTTGTGTAGCAACAAAAACACATAGAGTGATACTAATCATAATGGTAGTTGTTTTATTTTTCATGATTTGCATGTCAGCAGTTAAATTCAGGTAGAAGGAATCTGGTGGCATGGAGTTGTGTAGTGAGATCAGGTTGAATTGTATGCAACTTAATTTTGTTGAAAATGCACAATAGGCTTTGGTATAGCCTAGCAGTGGTGTGTATAGTTTCATATTGGGTAAAAGTATACCTGACCAGAAGGAATGATAGCCTCACTTTGCCAAACTGTTGTTGAGGGAGTAGGTCCCTCGGTTTGGACTTTTGGTGTCAGATTGCTCATTTTAACTATGAGATCATTATATTACGATGTATAGCACTGCATAGGTAAAGGCCCACACCGTCAGCATCTATCGAACAGGTATATGGGATGCTAAAGTCGTGCCTTGCCAAAGCATGTGTCCACAGCCCTTAAGTGACCAGATGCTCTTCCTTTGGTGCTGATGAAGCGCTGGAGTACCCCCGAGCGGAGGAGAGGATTGTACCCGCCAAAGATTCATATGGGGAGAACCGTGAGACTTCCCACTGTACCTGCAGCCGTGCTTGTGAATATTACAGATGATAATTAATTACATAATTTACATAATTAGTTGTCAATTAAATAAATATGTAAATATTAACTATTAATTAATTATAAATAATTTACTTCCCACCATGTACCCCTACAAACCCCACAACCCACTACGACACAAAAAATTACAATAAACAAATTACATTTAAAAACAGCTATGAATGTACAAACTTTATTAAAGAACAGTAACAATAAGTATACCAGCAATTTATAACATATACAATTAAAACATATACTGTTGCAGGGATGATTCTGCTATAGAACAGCTCTATGCATGGAATCTTAGAAAATGAGTATGTAGGCACTAAGGCACTATACCACCTCTGTATCTATGAGTCCGAGTCTGACTAGCTACAGAGCCTCACTTGCCCTCCTAACCTTACCAGAGAAACAAGTGAATTGGCACCCCAGAACACAACACTTGACCCTCTCAGAGAGTCGTTGTCTCATTCATACTTGTCCACAACCAAATAACCCAGGAGACACAAAGGAAATGTAGAATATTTCTTTAAACTATTGTGCTTTGAAATGCAGTGTAAGTGCCACAATTAGACAACAAATGCATGCTAAAAATACTGCTAGCATGGTTAACAATCTGTATACCTTGGAATGCCCTGTCATTTTATAAGACAAAGTAACGTAAATGCCCCCTCCCTTGCTACTGAAGCTACATTATTTTATATCAAAGATCTCTGGGATTGCTGGCAGACCCTGTACTTCAGCATTCATAGATGGACGTTCTACATCTCAGCAGACGCAGTACTCTTGTCGCAGAACTCTCTTTCCATGTCTGTAGTTTTCGCTAATGCGCTCATCTATATGATAGGCCATGTGTGCACATAAACAACAGCTGCATTCTTGTGTGTTATATCTGGGTGCTAGTGCCTGGCCAGAAAAAATAACAAGGGACATTGTTGCTTGACCTTGTCTATAGTATTTAGACCAAATCCCAAGAAAAGAACAGAAATCAAAAACATATAGAGGTTCCGTGTGAAAGTACAATGTGGTACAAAAGCAAGCGTGTTCATGTAGCAACGTGTGCAAGGAAAATTAGGCCTACAACGTACACAATTAGGCTAATATAGGGAAAACTACAATGTGCAATGCAGGAAACACGCGATAATAATAAAATACATAAAAAGAACTTTAAAAATATATTATTAAAAATATTTTTTGTAAACGATATTAATATAGATATTTTTGTAAACTATATTAACGATATTACTTACCTTAGAAAATTGATATTCTTGTCAATGATATTCCTAAATTACAATATTTGTGGATCATGATATTAAAAATTCTATATTTCTGTTTTGCAATAATTTGTACCTGCTATTTTGTCCGAATACTGGGTTGGGACATATACATTTCTTACAATAGAGCAGTTATCACCAGTGTTGATAGAAAAACACAACAACACAGGGGTGCCCATTGATCTCTCCATTCACATCTGGACCACACTGGCCTACCTAAAATACTGTTCCAAGCACAGAATCTTCCTACCCTCTCAGGCAACGTCATTGTGATTGATCAGAACCTGGATCTCTGAAACTATCGACACCAGGAACTGTTCTAAACTGGCAGTGCTTGTTAAAATGTTTTGCTGAACTCTGGAGTTCAGATGACATTAAACCTAATGCCATTTACACTTGGCTGCATCAAGGGTGCTTGAGGCCCGTTAGGGTTCCGGGTTCTCTGCATTTTCATATTCTGAGCTGCATTACATTCATATTTTGCATCTGAAAATCAACCTATATCTGATTTGCATTTAACCTACGTTCCCACTTTCAATTGTTCACCTTGTTTAATAATGTCACAGAGTAGTCTTTTTCAACATAGTAATCAACGTTCCTGAATTCTGATCAACCGGCATCGCTCACACTCACACTCTACTCTTTGAGACACCATTCTCATTCTGCATCATCTGACCACCACCTTGAGATCCAACTCCCTGAATTCTAGCACCAACACCACAACCTGGATTAGCCACGCTTAAGGGAAAACTCTGATTGAGCCAACATGAACTTCTCCTTGATCCAAATAATGGTTGTGACTACCAACAAACCTCATTGTGCTGAAATTGGGAGCTTATCTCTAGACATAACTGAAGAACAAACTAGGACACAATATTTCCAAGATTTCCCCTGTCAGGATGAATCGTCAATGCCACTATAATGATAAAAAGCCTTCATCAAACGTTCATAATAAGTATGCACAAACTCTTTAGACTCCTGGGTAGTTCTCGCTATTTTAAACCAAACAATCTCTTTCTGGTGGACTTTTGTTTTCATAACAGCCTGAGAAGGGGCATTTGTCTACGGGACTCTAGGCGGTTCCTCACTCGGTCACTGAACTGACAGTGTAGTCTACAAATCATTAGCGACATCACTGTCAAGGAAAGTGTTCAAATCCTCCCAAAGCACCTTTGACATGTTCACCAACTTGTCAGCGCGAGCGTACCAAAGGTCAGGATTTTCTCTCAATTTTGGAAACTGATTTGTAAATGTGAATAAATCACCATGGCTCCAAGGTACAGGCACGTATCCACCCTATGTATTTAACTCAATGGCTAATCCTTAACATCTAAGTACATTTTGCTGTTTTCATTTCCTGGCTCTCTAGTATCATCCTACTCTTTCTTCTTCTTTACTTTCTGAGCCCACTGATCCTTAATTCTTTAATAATCTCTCCACTTTTGAATATTACCAACAAACTCCCTCAGTGTAATTTCAGTCATACCCTTCGCATGTTTCTTGAAGTTCCTTATTCATGAACATTCTAAAAGTCTTTTTCAGATTCTCACTCCTAGACAATTCAATCCGAAATACTGGTTTTGTTCCTTCTGGGGCCCCATGAACCTCACACGCACTCCTCACAACCTCTCACACGCACGCCTCGCAACCTCTCCATGCAAGAACATAAGTTCTTCCGTATCGTACCCATTTATAAATTCCAAATCCAAATTTCCTTTAACAATTTCCTTAAACTCTATGTCCTCAAAACATCCAACGCCCTTGCCAGAGTTTCATCCTATGTGGTATCTGACCCAGAGCTGTCCTCAACCTCTACAACGGGTCCACTCACAATAGGAGTTGTTGCCTTTTGGAATCTCACTCCTAGATCTACAGTGCTTGGAATTCCACCTCGTGGCCATCACACCTTGGTGTGAAAAAACAAAGGGAGACCGCTCTTAATTCCAAAAACTATGGTAAAAGGGATCAACATCCTAGGTCCTGAAGAGAATCTTAGGGGTAGGCCTCAAAACATCTAAACCTGTGAGGAAACTGCCCATTATAGCACTTTTTCCTCCTTTCCCTACTTTTATTAATACCAGCTATAGGGAGTATTAAAGTTTAGTTTTCCACGCAGCCAGGTATTTTTCAGCTCACTTATCTTCTGACCCTTCCACTCTCACACCAAACACATTATTTCACTTCACTTGAAAGTGCTCCCTCGTATCCGTAGGTCGTAGCACGCCCGGTCCCGCAGCAGGGCGGGAAGCACCCAATGATGAAGCATGCCACCAAGGGACCTTTTGGTGGGTGAGGGTTATTTTAGAACACATATCGCTTCTCCCATGCCAGGAACCAAATGGTTCTCTTGGATTTAGTTACTGTTTGTAAGGATAGCACAGTTTTTGGAATTAAGAGAGGACTCCCTTTGTTTTTTCATAACTTGTAGAGGAGGCCAAGTGCACAACTTGTTATACCTCTTCACTCCCTTCCTTGTTTTTTGTCATCACACCTTGGCTCCACACCAACCCCCACCCCCCATGCCAGAGACTTAGGAATCGTCCTAGATGACAAGCTTAACATGACAGCCCAGGTGAACGCGGTATGCTGCTACATACTGAGGATGCTGTAAAATAGGGTTACCAAAGAACACTAGGAAACCACGCATGCCCTGATAACCAGCAGACTTGACTACAGCAACGCACTCTATGCAGGCACCACCAAATATCTCCTGAACAGGGTCCAAGCCATCCAAATCATTGCTGCAAGACTCATCCTCAATCGTCCTCATCACCCCATGCCTCAAGGAACCCCATACACAAACTCACTCGATGCAAACTTCACACACACAAACACACAAAGCGTGAAGTTGTGCCTTCTTGTAGATCTACCTCAGCCGTATACCGACTTGTGCGGCGCCTGGATACCCCACATGGACGATTAGTGCAATACATAAATAGACATAACATAACAACAATACTGCCATGAGAAGTGTGCCTGAAACTGCACTTTACAGGGAACCTATCCTGTGGTTTAGAGACTAGTTCAACCATCTCACCACCAACTGGTGGTTTTAGCAAAGTGAATATGTGTTCACCAGACATGCTTAATGCAAGACTCTTTGGCAATCTAGGTGTGCGGAAGTTTTAGCACTTCCTGCTTGACGTACAGTAGCAACATTCAGGACTTAGGCGACAATACTTGATCCCACTCCCTTTAATAGTGCCCCTTAGCTGCACTGCTGCCTGGTTCTAGGACTGTCCCTCCCATTAGAAACTGGACTCGCACTACCCGCTGAATCCACGCAATCTATAAAAAAAACCCTAGCAACGTACTAGAATAGCCCAGCAAAACAAATATTCCTGAGAGGGTGTTCAGTGTACAGAACTGAAATGTAATTTATGTTTTACAATATTTCTATCATTGAATGACCAAAAGAAATTACCAATTGCCCTCACGAGATGTACTTGGCACAAGCAGAACAACATTCCCATGAACTAGTAGCATTCATCTCTCAGCTGTAGGGATGTAGTGTTGTCCATCAGCCAGACCCAAGCAGCTGCTCCCCCCAGGCCCACACCGCACCTCTCCGCAGCACACTGCAGCAGGCTCGGCGCCGAGCAGCTCTGTTTATCATCTTGTTATGCAGATTTCGTTATTTTAGGAAGCGACTAATTAAGGCGAAGCATCTGATTTAACCTTCAACTTCAGCTTTCCTTCTAGGGCGGATCTGGCAGCGCCCCCATGATGATGCACAGATCTTGCATCAGTGAGAGCAGAGAGAAGAGAGCCATCCACAGACCCCAGAGCCATGGCGGGCCCTTTATCTGAGCGCTTCATTGCTTCAGGGAGTAGGTGTGTGAGTGAGCCTGGCTCTCCTAGCCCCTCAGAGTACATTGCTCTGAAAGTGTTTATTTCACTTTGTATAAGTAATGCTGTTTGTATTTATTGAGAACAGATACTCAAAACTTCTTGGTGCTTTGACAATACAAATCAGATGAGACCAATGGCAAAATATTAATAGGGTGAGGGACAGGACAGGGGGACAACATATTAAAGAGCTAAGTTTCGTAGTTTACTAAAAATGAGGGCCCTAATTTACTAAGCCCTTGCGCTGGCCTTGTGCGGTGCAAGTCGACACAAAGCAACGCACGTGCTTAAGTGACATTTACAAAGCAGCACTATTCGATATATGAGCAGCCGTGCATCACTTTTCCCTTACAAAGTGACACTTGCGTTTCCTTGAGTCGGAGAGGACTTACATGAGTGGAGCATGGGCGTTCCTGTGGATCCTGCCATGTATACTGACACAAACCCATACTTACTAAGCCCGTAAACATGGGTTTGTTCCAAAGCCTTTTCTGTGAAGATGATTCTGGAATAGATTGGCAGCCAATGGAGGGACTTCAATGCAGGAGAGATGTGCAGGGGCGTAGCTTCAGGTGGGATGTTTGGGGTGTTACACCCCGCTATCAAAGGTATTATTATTATTCAATAAATAGTTGGGTACAGGAACTTTTAGTCAGATATGGTAAGTTGTCTGTTGGATTTCACCTGGGATTTTTAAATACTCAGACAAAAACATACAGACACACACGCTGGCCCCTGTTTTGAAGGTCTTAAAACATGAATAATTTACAAAATAGCCCCCTCATGCCCTGCTTCTCCTAGATTGTCAGCAAATCTGAAGCTAAAACCCGCCCCCAATCTTACTGACCAAGCTACACACATTGTGATGTGGGTACATCTTGGGGTAACAGCGACTGCCCAGGCTGCTTTATTCTGGATAATTTGGGGACAGTGAATATGTTTTTCTGGAGCTGCCAGATAAATTGAATTTGCTTAGTCTGATCTTTATTGAATGAGAGCTGGATACTGGCACTCACATTTCTCTCCGTGGATGAGAAAGGGGATAATTCTACAATCTGAGTTCTGCTTGATAGACAGGACACGATCCATTGAAGGACCATACCGGAAAAACCCAGGTTTCCAAGGGTTTCAAGTAGAATGGCATGAACAATGGAATCAAAGGCTGTCGCATAGTATGCCTGTATTATAATTCATTGATGTCAGCTACAACAGAGAAAGGTCATGGAGAGTTTCCCTAAACTGTTTGCTTTTTCCTTATGGGTTTTTGCTGATTCTTTGCTGGTGGTCTTAAGGCTACGGGCACTTTCCCACTGTAATTGCAATGTGAAAGTGTGGCACCTCCTTCCTACACACATTAGGAGATGGTGCTTTCCTGATGTTTTTAAACTTGTGTCAAGCTTGCCATTACAGGCCTGTGTGTGAGGCAAGTGGCTGGTTAAAGGCAAGATAGGGTTACATGTGTGTTCCCTGCCCAGGTAGTGAAGAACACGTGTGTTTTCACTAACTACGAGGTTTGCTCTTCCCATAGGTTAACATGTGGGAATGGTTGTAATTACTTCAAGCTGCCATAGTGGCTTGCAGTGGAGAAGCCTCAATGTTTCCTATCATTGGATTCAAAATGATAAACCCTCTCCTGTGATAAAGGTGTACTTGTCATTGATAGCTCAGAAATGCCACTTCTGAAAGTGGGCATTTCTCTGCTCTAAAACTCTTTGGGTGCCTTTTAGTTTGACTCCAGTCCATACTGGAGGCTGGTGGAGCACATATGTGCATTCCTCAGCGACAGCTAAAAACCTTGAGCATGCAACGGCAATGGAAGACCTTTGCAATTTGAGGGCCTGGCTAGATAGATTGGAAGGAGAAGTTTTTACAATTAGCGTCTGAGAACCAGATCATGGCCTCACTAAAGATTAAGATCTGCATTCCAGGGCTTCCTGTGGTTCAAAGGAAAACCCTCTGAACCCCCCCAACTTTAAAGGCACACTACAGTATAACTACTAGTGCCATACTTCAGCAGGGCTGAGATTCATTTGTGGGGACGTGCGACTGGACATCCCGGAACTGCATGGCACACACTGCCAGAGGAATCTGTTGAGCATCAAGAGGATTACTGCCATTGGAAGGGACCATGCACCCTTCCTGAATAGTTGCTGGCCTGGGCTGAATACCTGCTGCTTTCTGCCACCCTGAAGTGTGCTCTTCAAGGGCTTCTAAGCTTGCACTTCTTTTCTTGTAGAGGTATCAGGGACATTATAGACCTCCCACGAGGGACCCACACTGTTTGTGTGGCACCTGGAGAGTGGTGACCTCATAAGTGCCCACATTATCTGCTGGATCCCAACTGGAAGTGTGGCATGAGAGTGAAACCAATGATTATGCCTGGAGCCTTGTAAAGAGCCCCAAAAGTACTGCCTGCATCTAAGCAGTGTGTCGCCTGCATCGTGTGGGCCTCAACACGCATAAGCGTCTTGTTGGTGGTGAGTGGATTAATCTTTTGCTGGATCCAGCATGGTACGGTTTGTCGATCGTGCTGCAACTCTGTCGTGAGACACGCAAGACTGTATGCTCATTGTTAAGGTGTTTGATTCATAGGTTGCGACAGTCGGACGGAGGGCGTACCTGTAGTAGTGCCTCATTTTACCTTGTGTGGCACTGCTAAACTTATGCCTGTGTGTGTGACCGGTATTTTCTGGTGGGATCCATATCAACGTACATCAGACGTAGTGCCTCATTTCCGGGGAGGTACGCAATTTGCAACTCTTCATTGTGTGTGACTGGAACTGTCTGGTGCGAGTCAGATCACTGTGCCCCAGACACTGTGCTTCGTTTCCTGGCAGGTGCGGAGGAGCAGATTTGTGTTCCATTGGGCCCGGATTGCCTGGGTGTTACTCTGATCAACATATGTCTGACAGGGTGCCTCCTTCTACCGAGAGGCTCTTCAGCTTCACCTCCATTCATCGATTGTTAACTCAGTGCGGTGGAGCAACTGCCCTATCCTCACCCGGCTCTGACACCTTCGTGTTGTCAAGAAGTATTGCTAGGATCAGACCTGGGAGGTCAGAGTAACTGACTGGGCTGAGGAACACATCTGAAAGCGTCAGGGAGGGCATCAAGAGACCCCCCCTGCACTTCGCAGAACTGGGCTGGTGCCGGAAGGCCAACTGTGGAACCCTTGATTGAATGACTATCGCCCTCAGCCCACTTCTGCTCTGCAGACCGTGGGTGAACTTCCAGAGTGGTGGCCAAACCCCCATTTGTCGACTGTCGCCTAACTAGTCCTTCTACCTACCCCCACCTTCTTCCCCGGGACCCTGACTCAGTGTGACTCTGGCCACAATCAGCCTCGTATCAGTGGGAGAGTGTTTTTTATTTCTAACCTATGGGAGTAGGGTAGTCGGGATTAGCTGAAGGGTGGAGCAGGACTTGTGCTACGGGTCCGTGTAGGAAGGTGGATATCTGACTATGGTTACCCCCAACTTTTTGCCTAGTGTCTAGCTGGTTTTTCGACTTAGTTGGCCTGAGATCCTGCCATTCAGGGTCTCAGGCTGTCTGCTCTCTCCTTAAAATGGATTCCATGTACCCTAGGTACATTCCCAATTGGTAAGGATCACCTTATTGGACCCTGTACAGTGTACCCTAGGTACCCAGGGCATAGGTGTACCCTAGGCCTCCCAGGGGCTGCAGCATGTATTATGCCACCCCTGGTCTGGCCTTCCAATCAGACACAACTGGCTGATCACTCAGCTGGGGCAAGGTCGTGTAATCACCCCTTGCTTAGGTGTAGTATTCCTATACCTACCTTATATATAGACACATGTGTACCTATCAGTCACTCCTATGGCAGGCCTTAACAATCCTGGAGGCAGAGTGCTTGGTAACATGTGAGATGGTGCTCTAGCATGAGCTGAGCCTGTCTGCAGCTTTCGGAACCATGTCCTTATAGCTGTTCTATGATATAGCCTACCATATACTCTTAAAGTGCCTTATAATCTTAAACGGTTATGGTAACTATGGTTGGGCTGTATCAAAACATGTCGTGTAAGGTGTCTAACACTTTGGAATAATACCCCCATACCATTTCTGGTGATGAGGATATTATTCCTCCCTTCTAGAGGGAGAGACATGTTAAAATCATACTTTGCTGTGTAACCTCTGACCAAAGCCTCAGCATCACAAAATGGATGCTGCTGCCACGACACAAGTCTGACCTCCTGCAGCTGGGAGTGATCCCAGCCAGGGAGGCCTGGACAATAGGTTTCCTGCTTGGGGAGGTGCTAGCACCTCCCCAGACAGCCTTTAGTGTATTGGGGCAGGGTGGGCTGAAAGGAATGAGACATGCCTGGGGCACACAAGGTGTTCCTTGCATAGTCCAGTTCAAACCGGCGCTGGGGCACTCCAGCCCCAGCTCTGGCGCGAAACTGGACAAAGGGAAGTGGGTGTAACCACCCCCTCCCAGGTCCCACCCATAAGGCGTGACCTAGCAGGTATCCCAGCCCCCCAGATTAGTATAAGAGTGGGAGTTGGGCCTCAAGACTTTAGATTATCCTGAACCTGCAAAACTGAACAGAAACTCTGGACCTTCGACATTCGACGAAAGAAGAAGACTGAAGAATCTCCCTTGTAGCCAAGGAGTGGCTACCCTGTGCAAACAGGCACCATCAAGTGACTACCCTTTGCTTTGTGAAACGTTCGACGAGGAACCGACTGCAGAGCCCGACCAGAGCCTTGATTTCCAGACTTCTCCGACCCTCATCCACATCTGCAGCAGAGCTGAGATCCGTGGAGGCGACGAGCGACGTGGGACCGGCTACCTGGGAAAAGTGGCTAGTAACTTACAGCGCAGCTTCTGAGGTACCCTCGAAGTTGTGCACCGGGGATTGAGAAGCCCCAACCCCAAGCACCATCTGCACCGAAGACCAGCCCCCCACACTCCACGAGTCCTGCGTGGGGCCCTTCAGCATTTTCCTGCTTGCCGCGTCTGTCCGGTTGCTTGCCCGCTGGCTAGTGGCCTTTGTGACGACGCTCCCTAAAATCTTCTGCGCTGGTTTGGCTCCTCCAGACTGGCTCCCGCTTCTCTGCAAAGAAGAAGCACCCCAGACCTTCCTGGTCTGCACCAGAAGCAAGTCCCTTGTTCTTCGTGGGTTCCGCTTGCCAAGGCTTGGTGAGTCCTAGTCCAACTTCGACGCCGCCGACAGCAAGAGCCTTCGTGGGACAGCTCGCCTCCTGGTCCTGGTCGTCCTCGACGCTTCCTGGTCCTCCTGGCTCCAGCGACAAGCTTCACCTTCCCCTGCAACTCTTCACGACATCGCCTGGTTCCTTCCTGGTTCCACGTGGTCACTGGCTAGTGACCTTGACTCTGTCCCCTCTGCTTGCAGGTTTCTTCTCTTCTTGATCCCAGGCTGGGGATCCACCGGACACTCTCCCCTGACTGCCTGTCAGCATCTTTCTTCAGGCATCCATAGGAGTCGACGACGAAAACGACGCATCTTCACCCCTATGCACCCGCAGCCTGTGGGCTAGGTAACTTGGGTACTCCGGTGCTCATCAGGATAGTGACTATCCTAGTGTCTAGTTTTCAAGTCTCAACTTCCTAGCTACTCCGGAAGTGTCCTAAATCTATCTATTTCTAAACTGTAACATTGCTATTGACTGTTACGCATTACGCGTGAGTGTTTCCACTCTGCACACGAATCCCGTGGGCCTCCCACTCCCTAACTAACGCTAGTGTAGTGTAGCCCCAGCGATTCCCTAGGCCTAGGCCTATTCTATTTCCGTGACAGTGGTTCTTATACCACTTATTTAGTATATGGTTTGCGTGGCCCCTAGGGCCTAACTGTATTACTTACCTGTGTGACTTACTGTATGCATTAATAAGACTGTGTTGTACTTACCTCTAAACTCATAAAGAGTGCTGAGGGTTTGCTTAGAATAAATACACTTTATTTTATACATATAACTGTTGTGGTGTCCTTTCATTTGGTATTCAAGGGATTATATATGGTATCACAGCTGGCTTCACATGCCATTCAGAGTTTAGCCTAAGACTGCTCTTGTCCATGCTACCACTAGGATAGCTGGTCTATAAGGTTGACTTTACAACCAATCACCATAAGGGTATTTGGACTGATATAAGGTGTACACTATAACTAGTGACATCATACATCAGGCCAACTTCTCACATTGGTGAGCAGCGGTTGGGATCTGAGCTTGCTGTTGTAATACCATTGTAATCTTGAGATACTAAATTGAAAGATCACACAGATATTGTCTAGGTACATAGTACATAGTTTATAATACTTAAGTCCTACTGGACTTAGTAGTTGTAGGTTGAAGGGAGTAACACACCCTGACTACAACTACTAGAGAGGTTTAGTAGATACAACTAGTGTAGGTAGGTGCACACACCACACCCTCACTAGAATCATGCCCCTGGATGGAGATCACACTGATGCTCCCTCAGGAGAGGAGAATCCTAGACAGGTTCCCTCTAGGTATGATGCATTCACATTCCAGGAGATGAGACAATTGTGTACCTCCAGAGGAATAAAACAGGGTGCAAACCCTACCCTTAGACAGCTAGTGGAGCTTCTGGAGGCCTATGATGCTGAAAGAGCTGCCAGGGATGGTGCCATAGCTGTAGATAAGGGTCTACCCACCACAGATGAGTCAGATGGGACTTCAGAGGAAGAGGTAGACAGCCAGGGCCAAGTAGGAAGACTTAGCCAGGCTAACTTAAGTTTACATGGGAGTTTGCATGGGGTCCCCCCATACAGACCCACAAGTAGGCATTCACAGAGAAGCAGGAGGGACAGATCCCCTTCAAGGGAATCCATCCACTCCCATGTTTCTAGCATCTCTAATGCTTCCTCTCACAGAGGAATGACTTCACCTGAGAGAAAGGAGCATAAAGCCAGAATGAGGGAAGCTAATCTGAGGATTCAGAGGGAAGAAATTGCCCTTGCCAAAGAGAAGCTTGCTCTGGCTAGAGAGCAAAAATTGTGTGGGTCAGAACCCACTGGTGGCAGCAACATTCCTAGAGATAGGGATAGGTCTTATGACCATAGAAACCTAAGCAAGATAGTCCCCCCATATCAGAATGGGGATGACATCCACAAATGGATGACTGCTTTGGAGAGGGCCTGCAAAGTACAGCAGGTACCCCAAAGTCAGTGGGCAGCTATCTTGTGGCTCTCCTTTTCTGACAAAGGTAGAGACAAGCTCCTCACAGTCAGTGATGAGGATGCAAACAATTACAAAGTCCTGAAGAGTGCTCTGATAGATGGGTTTGGCTTAACCACTGAGCAATATAGGTTGTTGTTCAGAGACACCCAGAAGACACAGACACAGGACTGGTCTGATTTTGTGGATTGTGCCACTAAGGCTTTGGAAGGTTGGTTAACTGGCAGCAAGGTGCAGGACTACACAGGATTGTACAACTTGATTATGAGGGAGCAGATCCTTAGTAATTGTCAGAACCAGCTTCTCCATCAACACCTGGTAGACTCAGATTTGACCTCTCCCCAAGAATTGGGAAAGAGGGCAGATAAATGGGTCAGGACCAGGATTAGGCCTAAAAATCAGGGTGGTGACCAAAAGAAAGATACCACCAAACCTCAAGAGAAGGGTGGGGATAAAGCAAAAGAGAAATCTTCCTCAGGGCCCCAAAACTCCACACAGGGTGGTGGGTCCCAAGCTCCCTCCTCTACCACAGTTAAAAAGCCTTACTGCCATGTGTGTAAAACACCTGGGCATTGGAAAACTGACAGCAGTTGTCCACAGGCTAAAAACAAAACTGTTCCTCCAACTACTCCTGTCACACCACCTATTACTGTCAGCAGTAATCCCCCAGGTGGTGGGAGTGCCCCCAAAAATTTGGTTGGGTTTTCTTGGGGAACACAGGGGGATCCTGGCTTAGCCAATTCCCCTACAGCAGCTACTCTTGTCTGTGATGGTGGCATGGGGTTTGCCAACTTCACTGCCTGTCCCAACACTTTGGGTAGGTACAGACAGGAACCCTACATCAATGGTAGAAAAGCTGAGGCCTACAGAGACACTGGAGCTAGCATCACTATGGTGGCCCATAGGCTAGTTCCCTCTGAGCAGCTTTTGCCTGGTTTCTCATACCAGGTAACTAACATTGATGGCAAGCAGAACAGTCATCCCATGGCAGAGGTATGTCTCAGCTGGGGAGGTGTCACTGGCCCTAAAAGGGTGGCAGTGTCTCCAACCTTGCCTGTGGACTGCTTACTGGGGAATGACTTAGAACTCTCAGCTTGGGCTGGAGTTGAACAAGACACCCATTCTAAAATGGTAGGCCTTTCCAAAAAGGGTAGTGGGGTTGTGCCAGTCACAACCCCTGTCCAAGTAGCTTTCCTCCCTGAAAAGGTTGGAAGGGCAGTGGTAGCCACAGCCCAGGCACAGACAGACTCCCCTGTAGCAATTGGCAGAGCTGTGACAGTCACAGCTCAAACACAAACTGAGTGCCTTCCTGAAAAGGTTGGCAAGGCTGTAATGGTCTCAGCCCATACTCAGACTGATATAGGTGTAGTGAAGCCTGAAACTATGGATCACTCCACACAAACAGAGAGTAGTGGGGAGGAAGAAAAGTCTCCCTCTCCCCAGACATTAGGAAAAGGTCAGCCTCCTCAGGGATCTGACCTCACCCCTTGTGAAGGAACTGCCCCAGAGGTAGCCAGGCCTGGCCTGGCAGAGCCTCTGATGTCAGTGGCCCCTTCCAAGGTGGGACCCAGTCTGGTGCAGGTAGCCTGCCTCTCTCTACCCTGCCTCAGTCAGCCCAGGGCTGCAGAGGTCAGGGAGGCCAGTGGACCCCAAGAGGGCCCCTGTCCACAAGAACCCCCCCTTCAAAAGAATGAGGATTGCCTGGTTAGTTGCCCTAGCCAGGTGATGGGTAAAAACATTCCTGAGGGATCCCCTTCACAGGTAGTTAGGGACCTCCCCCAGAGGGATTCTGTTGGGCACAGGCAAACCTGGGACCTTAGGGCCCCAAACCTGACCTGTCCCTCCAGTAAGCCCACAAAAGGGACCCAGCCTCCAGCTTTAGGTAGCCAGAGGCTGACCCTGAGAGCACAGTGCAACTCAGTTAGAGAAAGAAAGGCATCCATGGTGGAGGATGATTGGAGGAAGCTGAGGCCTCACTTTGAGGACACTCACTTCAGTACTCCATCTCAACACCAGCCTTTTTCTTTGCAAAGACACACCAAAGGTAGAGATTCCCTATGGTGGAGACCCTATGATATCTTTAGGATGAGGGATTGCTTAGTGGACCATGAGACAGGGGGTAACCATGCCAGTGCTGGTTCTTCCTTATATGGCCACTCAGGCAATAGAGGCTTACCTTGTAAAGGCCAGCCTTATCTCCTTTCGTTTGGGGGGGGGTTGTGTAGGAAGGTGGATATCTGACTATGGTTACCCCCAACTTTTTGCCTAGTGTCTAGCTGGTTTTTCGACTTAGTTGGCCTGAGATCCTGCCATTCAGGGTCTCAGGCTGTCTGCTCTCTCCTTAAAATGGATTCCATGTACCCTAGGTACATTCCCAATTGGTAAGGATCACCTTATTGGACCCTGTACAGTGTACCCTAGGTACCCAGGGCATAGGTGTACCCTAGGCCTCCCAGGGGCTGCAGCATGTATTATGCCACCCCTGGTCTGGCCTTCCAATCAGACACAACTGGCTGATCACTCAGCTGGGGCAAGGTCGTGTAATCACCCCTTGCTTAGGTGTAGTATTCCTATACCTACCTTATATATAGACACATGTGTACCTATCAGTCACTCCTATGGCAGGCCTTAACAATCCTGGAGGCAGAGTGCTTGGTAACATGTGAGATGGTGCTCTAGCATGAGCTGAGCCTGTCTGCAGCTTTCGGAACCATGTCCTTATAGCTGTTCTATGATATAGCCTACCATATACTCTTAAAGTGCCTTATAATCTTAAACGGTTATGGTAACTATGGTTGGGCTGTATCAAAACATGTCGTGTAAGGTGTCTAACACTTTGGAATAATACCCCCATACCATTTCTGGTGATGAGGATATTATTCCTCCCTTCTAGAGGGAGAGACATGTTAAAATCATACTTTGCTGTGTAACCTCTGACCAAAGCCTCAGCATCACAAAATGGATGCTGCTGCCACGACACAAGTCTGACCTCCTGCAGCTGGGAGTGATCCCAGCCAGGGAGGCCTGGACAATAGGTTTCCTGCTTGGGGAGGTGCTAGCACCTCCCCAGACAGCCTTTAGTGTATTGGGGCAGGGTGGGCTGAAAGGAATGAGACATGCCTGGGGCACACAAGGTGTTCCTTGCATAGTCCAGTTCAAACCGGCGCTGGGGCACTCCAGCCCCAGCTCTGGCGCGAAACTGGACAAAGGGAAGTGGGTGTAACCACCCCCTCCCAGGTCCCACCCATAAGGCGTGACCTAGCAGGTATCCCAGCCCCCCAGATTAGTATAAGAGTGGGAGTTGGGCCTCAAGACTTTAGATTATCCTGAACCTGCAAAACTGAACAGAAACTCTGGACCTTCGACATTCGACGAAAGAAGAAGACTGAAGAATCTCCCTTGTAGCCAAGGAGTGGCTACCCTGTGCAAACAGGCACCATCAAGTGACTACCCTTTGCTTTGTGAAACGTTCGACGAGGAACCGACTGCAGAGCCCGACCAGAGCCTTGATTTCCAGACTTCTCCGACCCTCATCCACATCTGCAGCAGAGCTGAGATCCGTGGAGGCGACGAGCGACGTGGGACCGGCTACCTGGGAAAAGTGGCTAGTAACTTACAGCGCAGCTTCTGAGGTACCCTCGAAGTTGTGCACCGGGGATTGAGAAGCCCCAACCCCAAGCACCATCTGCACCGAAGACCAGCCCCCCACACTCCACGAGTCCTGCGTGGGGCCCTTCAGCATTTTCCTGCTTGCCGCGTCTGTCCGGTTGCTTGCCCGCTGGCTAGTGGCCTTTGTGACGACGCTCCCTAAAATCTTCTGCGCTGGTTTGGCTCCTCCAGACTGGCTCCCGCTTCTCTGCAAAGAAGAAGCACCCCAGACCTTCCTGGTCTGCACCAGAAGCAAGTCCCTTGTTCTTCGTGGGTTCCGCTTGCCAAGGCTTGGTGAGTCCTAGTCCAACTTCGACGCCGCCGACAGCAAGAGCCTTCGTGGGACAGCTCGCCTCCTGGTCCTGGTCGTCCTCGACGCTTCCTGGTCCTCCTGGCTCCAGCGACAAGCTTCACCTTCCCCTGCAACTCTTCACGACATCGCCTGGTTCCTTCCTGGTTCCACGTGGTCACTGGCTAGTGACCTTGACTCTGTCCCCTCTGCTTGCAGGTTTCTTCTCTTCTTGATCCCAGGCTGGGGATCCACCGGACACTCTCCCCTGACTGCCTGTCAGCATCTTTCTTCAGGCATCCATAGGAGTCGACGACGAAAACGACGCATCTTCACCCCTATGCACCCGCAGCCTGTGGGCTAGGTAACTTGGGTACTCCGGTGCTCATCAGGATAGTGACTATCCTAGTGTCTAGTTTTCAAGTCTCAACTTCCTAGCTACTCCGGAAGTGTCCTAAATCTATCTATTTCTAAACTGTAACATTGCTATTGACTGTTACGCATTACGCGTGAGTGTTTCCACTCTGCACACGAATCCCGTGGGCCTCCCACTCCCTAACTAACGCTAGTGTAGTGTAGCCCCAGCGATTCCCTAGGCCTAGGCCTATTCTATTTCCGTGACAGTGGTTCTTATACCACTTATTTAGTATATGGTTTGCGTGGCCCCTAGGGCCTAACTGTATTACTTACCTGTGTGACTTACTGTATGCATTAATAAGACTGTGTTGTACTTACCTCTAAACTCATAAAGAGTGCTGAGGGTTTGCTTAGAATAAATACACTTTATTTTATACATATAACTGTTGTGGTGTCCTTTCATTTGGTATTCAAGGGATTATATATGGTATCACAGCTGGCTTCACATGCCATTCAGAGTTTAGCCTAAGACTGCTCTTGTCCATGCTACCACTAGGATAGCTGGTCTATAAGGTTGACTTTACAACCAATCACCATAAGGGTATTTGGACTGATATAAGGTGTACACTATAACTAGTGACATCATACATCAGGCCAACTTCTCACAGTCCGCATTTGTATTATCCATTGACATGCCGGATATCAGTTGCACTGCATTACGGTGCCGTGTGCGTGTCTGAGCGAGTCAGCTCCATATGGGCCTGTCCGATATCTGTTGTACCACTTAGCGGTGCTGAGTGAGTGTGTGGGAGCGACTCCATGAGAACCGCGTTGTTATTAATCACACCGCATGGCGGTGTTGCTTTACTTGCCAAAAGAATACTACGTTTTACGTTGGTTTTTACCTGTGCTGCCTTGGCTCACAGTGCTGTTTAAAAGTGTTGTAATTATCTGTGTGTACACATTTTTGATATCGTTGTTATCTGGGGTGCACCCTATAACTGTGCTGTATTGATTTGTAATAAGTGCCAGAGTGGGCCTAGTTCTGACAACGTTTCGCACCGTATAAGGGTGCTGGGATGTAAAGTAGGATCTTCCCAAGTGTGCATACTACTGATGTCATTTTAACATGGTTGGGCCTAGTACATCCAGTAATATTTCTAAATGTGATTTACGCCCAGAAATACAGGATGTTCATGTTGTGCTAATGAATGCCTGCGTTGAATACAAACTTTATTTACATGCGCCATGTGTGTAGTCTCTTTTGTGATGCTCAGTGTATTTATTGTGTGAGAGTGCTGTGCCAATGCTTTGCACGTTGCCTCTGTGATAAGCCTGACTGCAGAGTGCTCGGAGTGGTAGGTTCTGCCTGGCTCGGGCACTGCCTAAGCAAACCAGAAATTGCAAGCTGAAGAATCCATACCAATTACTTTTATCTGCCATAGGATGCCTGCTGTTTTTTATTCTATAGGCGAGAAAAAAATTATTAAAGCTCCTAATTGGGCTATACCCATGCGTCTATCTTCTATCAATTTTTCAGTTGTAAAGGATCGAGATGATGTAGAAGTCTTTAATGTGTCAGTCCCTGCTAGTGACTAAGAGGGGAAAGTGCCCTCCTTCGGAACAGGATTTAGCGTGCGAAAGTTGATGTCTCGGTGGATTGAAGGGGTGCCATTCCTGTTGGTCTGGATGTCCAGTACAACATGGTGGGCACACACCACATAACAGGTTACATCTATCATGTTCTGGACATCACCTAAATAGCCACCTACTGTAAACACTTTCTGCACATGGGGCTTCTGGCTCAGTCATTTCAAGTATATGCCCATGAAAAGAGGTCCATGGAATCATTATTCAATTTTATAGTCATCAGGTAGATGGATGGGAATAGAACTTGAGTGGACGTCTAAGTCACACAGAGCATTCATGGCATCATTCCACTTTTTAGGATGATGGGGCAGTCATCAGCATATATTCCACTCGGAATAAAAAAAGAACTAATCATGGGGTTATGACTATTGTTGATTCCTATTAGATTGTATGGGGTGTCGTTTGTAAATTATGCAGCCAACACGATGCTAATCCTGGCCTATGATAAAGAGAATCATACCCATGTAGAAAGGTTGCATAAGTGCTCTAAGGAGATGGCAAAGTGGTTGAAACAGAATTCCTCAAACTTGAATGGAGGCAGAACAGACTGTTCATGTTACTCTACTTCTAAAGGCCTCAAAGCCTCCAGAAGGATTGTTGGCCTTGGACAAGTACAGATAATCTGAAGTTAGAAATAGGGAAAATTACACTGTCTGAACCAGCAAGGGTGCATAGCGCCAAGATACCTGTCAGCGCCTTGAAACCAACCTGGTGTACGTGCGCTTTACAAGTACTGTTTAACATAACATAACATAACATAACATAACATAACATAACATAACAGGTTGTACTTTAACAAATGTCAGTTAATATTAATGATAAAATTACATCTTAAGTGGTGGCTGGTATTTGTAGGCTTGGGGGGGAAATTGCGGGGATGGGTTGGGGGAGGGGATGGAATTAAATAACAAAATGTTTTACTTTTTCCTGTCTGCCTCTGCTGCTGCTACTGTCACCTCCTTCTGGTCCTCTTCCCTGCTTCCAGGGCAGGAAGCAGGATGTACCCCGCTCCCAGCCTCCCAATAGCCAAATGCAGCGTTGTGATTGGTCTGAACGCCGTGGATCAGCGCTCAGCCGGAGGCTGGGCAGGTTCTCCATGCAGACTGTAATGCATCCTGCATGGGGCCGGCCACACCTTCATGCGCACTTTAGGGACTGCAAACCACTCCTCCCCTCCCCTGCTCTGTCAACAGAGCAGCTCGCTTGCCAAGCTGCCTAGTGACACTGCTTAAAAGCAGTGGGGCAACGCTCCTGTGCATTAGCGGAGGAGCCGCCACTGCACATCTTGCTGAAGGAGTGTGTCTGAGAGGATGGTAACATACCTGTTCAGGAGATAGGGATGTTTCAGAGATTGCAAACTCATTGAGATCTGTCAGAGAGAAAAGATGGGATCACAGCACACACGGATAACACTTGAGGTCAGCGCCACTGCTGCTGCTGTTGACATAAGGATGCTTTTAACAGCTCCTTTCCTCTCCAGAGCTAAAATACAGTGATGGTGGACATAACTGGGCGGAAAACCAAAAGAGAATACAGTCATCATGAGCCCAAGCGTCACATGAAATGAAAACAGGGCACACCTGCCTAACCTCACTCTGGGCACAAAATGAGTTGCAAAATGATTAGTTTGAGTGAGTCTCACCAAACCATTCGAAAATGTCAAAAACTTGCAAGCCCCAGATCCTCATCCTTCCTCATCCCTCTTACAGTCGACCCTGGCTCGTGCTGCCCTCTCACCTGTTCTACTTTACAAGCGCCAACCAATGACAGGGGGTTGCACCGTTTACCCGGCAAGAATGATCCCTTACTATGGAGATTCCTCTTCTGGGAAGGTTGCCTGTGTTTAAAGTTGTGTCCAGACTGTAAAGATTCGAGCATATTTACGCGCAGCGAGAGTCTGAACCCAACAGTTTCTCAGATGTCTGACCTTTAGCTGCCATTTTATGATGTTAAGAAGTCTATGGATCAAAGTGCTAAATTGAATGTTGTGGTTTGAACTTTAATTCAAACGAGATCAAAACATCTCTTCAACTTTCCCATTTGAATCTGTGAATGTTCTTTCAAGCACGCACTTTCCTACAAATGTTACAACGATATCTAGAGCCCCGGGCAGCTTCGTTAGCATAATGCAGCTGATGGCGGCTAGAGTGACCACCCACTAACCCAGTTTCGTTAGCATAATGCAAGATGATGGCACCTAGGATGAGCACCCACTAACCCAGCTTCGTTAACATAATGCAAGCTGATGGCACCTAGGGGGCCCACCCACTAACCCAGCTCCGTTTGCATAATTAAAGATGATGGCACCTAGGGTGAATACCCACTAACCCCACTTCGTGGGGTTCTCAGTGACCGCCAACTCACGTGCTAGAAGTACTGTAGCCCTAGTTCTCTCCAGGCTTTTATATCCTTATTAATCCTGATTTTCTTTCCTCCCCTTGCCACTCCATCTATTTTGATGTTATTGCAGCAAACTTCAAAACTGTTGGGTCCTCGGACTTGGGTTATGTTTTAGCGGCGACCTGCCCTTCTGCCTTCCCTGCCACCAAGCAACATCTCCATGCACACTTCTCTGCTGCCATTTGGTGTCACAGATTTAATTTTCTCATTGCAAGTGCCTCCTGCTTCTCCATCAGTCACCACACTACTGCCCACACCGCCTGCACAGGCAGATGCTTCCCCGTCCACAGCAGTCATGGGTAGAGCTTTTCTGTACCATCGTGCTCTCCTGCTTTGCTGTCACCTTCCTCCCACTGCACAGGTCTCCTTTGTACCTTCATGAACAATTATACTACTGAATATCGACCCCCAGAATATCATGGTATAAGAATATCGAGGACAGAAAATCGAGCGACAAAGTATTGTAACGTAAGTACATATAGAGTTTATATACTATTCCTAACTCCATATCTACATATCTTGTCAATGTATATAACAGCAAGGTACGTATATGTGGAGTTATGTATAGAAACGTACCTGTTGATATTTTATTTTTGATATGTTGCCCTACGTATAGTGTGCCATTGGAATCCTGTTGTGGATATTAAGTGTGCATACATTCTTGTATACCAATAGCTGCCATGTTGTGATAGAGGCCAAAGAGCTGTTTTGTGCAACTCCACTGAAAGGAAGAGGCGGCAGGCAATCCAAGGAGGAAAGGCTTCTCTTTATTGTGATTCCAAGCACTGGACCGGTCAGAGCAGGCAGCAAAGACCAACTGACAACTACCCCAGACCATTCCACATGCCACCATTCCACCTTAACAACCGTCGTCATGCTGGCATGCACACCACATTCCTAAAGCAGAAGCCAACAACCACCCTACCTTTTCTCAGTTTTCCACCACCCACACCCTTCCTGTAGGCTGCCCATGTCCCGTTCTGCACCATTAACGGCCATGTTGTATAGGGTGGAGCCGGGGTGTTGTTGTCTGTTCAGGGGGCATCCCTAAGCCCTTGACTCTACTTCGATATCACTCAGTACACCCCATGTCTGCTGTCTTAAGACTCCCTTTCGACAGTTTACTTGTCTGTCTTGTTGACTTCTAAAACATGTTTCAGACTGACACCTTCCTCGCTAGTGGTCCTTTGTGATGCTGCTCGCTTCTAACTCCATCTGGTCAGTGTAACAAGATGCTGATGATGGTAATGGTGATGAGTCCTTAGCCCATCTGTTCTCCACTTTCTCTTCTCATTTTCCACAGTCCTTTGCGCCACTGTCTGTCTTCATTCATCCAGCATCTGTGATGCCCCACTGTATCTTTTCTTTCATCCCACATCTGCGTCGCCCCACGATGTCTTCACCCACTGTCTCTTTCCATCTTTCCCCTCCTCCTTTCCCCCGGTCTCTTTCCATTCTTCCCCTCCTCTGTTCCACACTGTCTCTTTTCAATCCTTATCTCTTCCCATTCCCCCCCTCCTCTGCTCTCCACTGTCTCTTTTCACCCACTATCTCTTTCCATTCTTCCTTTCCTCTGTTCCACACTGTCTCTTTCACCCACTATCTATCGCTTTCCATTCTTCCCTTCCTCTGTTCTCCACTGTCTATTTTCGCCCACTATCTCTTCCCATTATCCCCCCTTTTTATTGTTCCCCTTCTATTTCTCCCTGGTGTAAAACTCTATAAATGTCAATGGGACCATTGAGCCTGTTCAAGAGTGAGAGTGCTCCGGGAAATGACAGCGGGGGGTTCACATTGAAAGAGAGAGAGACTGTGAGAGGGACACTGAATGAGACTGTGCGACAAGACATAAGACTCACATTTGAGTGTAACTAACTGTGCTCCGAGAACTGAAGCTCTCAGTGTGACGCATGAAGCTCTCAGTGTCCGTCTGGCGCATGTAGCTCTCAGTGTCTGATGCATGAAGCTCTCAGTGTCTGATGCATGAAGCTCTCAGTGTCTGCCGCATGAAGCTCTCAGTGTCTGCCGCATGAAGCTCTCAGTGTCTGCCGCATGAAGCTCTCAGTGTCCGTCTGGCGCATGTAGCTCTCAGTGTCTGATGCATCAAGCTCTCAGTGTCTGATGCATGAAGCTCTCAGTGTCTGCCGCATGAAGCTCTCAGTGTCTGCCGCATGAAGCTCTCAGTGTCGGACGCATGAAGCTCTCAGTATCTGGCGCATGAAGCTCTCAGTGTCTGCCGCATGAAGCTCTCAGTGTCTGCCGCATGAAGCTCTCAGTGTCTCCCGCATGAAGCTCTCAGTGTCTGATGCATCAAGCTCTGTGTCTGATGCATGAAGCTCTCAGTGTCTCCCGCATGAAGCTCTCAGTGTCTGGCGCATGAAGCTCTCAGTGTCGGCTGCATGAAGCTCTCAGTGTCTGTCTGGCGCATGTAGCTCTCAGTGTCTGATGCATGAAGCTCTCAGTGTCTGCTGCATGAAGCTCTCAGTGTCTGGCGTATGAAGCTGACAGTGTCTGCCTCATGAAGCTCTCAGTGTCTGCGGCATGAAGTTCTCAGTGTCTGCTGCATGAAGCTCTCAGTGTCTGGCGAATGAAGCTCTCAGTGGCTACCGCATGAAGCTATCAGAGTCTGCCGCAGTGGCGTATGAAGTTCTCAGTGTCTGGAACATGAATCTCTTAGTGTCTGGTGCATTAAACTCTCAGTGTCTGGCACATGAAGCTCTCAGTGTCTGCCATATGAAGCTCTCAGTGTCTGCCGCATGAAGCTCTCAGTGTCTGCCGCATGAAGCTCTCAGTGTCTGTCTGGTGCATGTAGCGCTTAGTGTCTGATGCATGAAGCTCTCAGTGTCCATCTGGCGCATGCAGCTCTCAGTGTCTGGCGCATGAAGCTCTCAGTTTTGGCACACTGACACATAAAGCTCTCAGTGTCTGGCACATGAAGTTATCGGTGTCTGGCGCATGAGGCTCTCAGTGTCTGGCGCATGAAGCTCTTAGTGTCTGGCACATGAAGCTCTCAGTGTCTGGTGCAGGAAACTCTTAGTGTCTGGTGCATGAACCTCTCAGTGTCTGGTGCATGAAGCTCTCAGTGTGTGCCGCATGAAGCTCTCAGTGTATGGTGCATGAAGCTCTCAGTGTCTGCTGCATGAAGCTCTCAGTGTCTGCCGCATGAAGCTCTCAGTGTCTGCCGCATGAAGCTCTCAGTGTCTGCCGCATGAAGCTCTCAGTGTCTGCCGCATGAAGCTCTCAGTGTCTGCCGCATGAGGCTCTCAGTGTCTGGCACATGAGGCTCTCAGTGTCTGGCGCATGAGGCTCTCAGTGTCTGGCACATGAAGCTCTCAGTGTCTGGCGCATGAAGCTCTCAGTGTCTGCCGCATGAAGCTCTCAGTGTCTGTCTGGCGCATGTAGCTCTTAGTGTCTGATGCATGAAGCTCTCAGTGTCCATCTGGCACATGCAGCTCTCAGTGTCTGGCGCATGAAGCTCTCAGTTTTGGCACACTGACACATAAAGCTCTCAGTGTCTGGCACATGAAGTTATCGGTGTCTGGCGCATGAGGCTCTCAGTGTCTGGCACATGAAGCTCTCAGTGTCTGGCGCATGAAACTCTTACTGTCTCGTGCATGAACATCTCAGTGTCTGGTGCATGAAGCTCTCAGTGTGTGCCGCATGAAGCTCTCAGTGTATGGTGCATGAAGCTCTCAGTGTCTGCTGCATGAGGCTCTCAGTGTCTGCCACATAAAGCTCTCAGTGTCTGCCGCATGAAGCTCTCAGTGTCCGTCTGGCGAATGTAGCTCTCAGTGTCTGATGCATCAAACTCTCAGTGTCTGATGCATGAAGCTCTCAGTGTCTGCCGCATGAAGCTCTCAGTGTCTGCCGCATGAAGCTCTCAGTGTCCGTCTGGCGCATGTAGCTCTCAGTGTCTGATGCATCAAGCTCTCAGTGTCTGATGCATGAAGCTCTCAGTGTCTGCCGCATGAAGCTCTCAGTGTCTGCCGCATGGAGCTCTCAGTGTCTGCCGCATGAAGCTCTCAGTGTCCGTCTGGTGCATGTAGCACTCAGTGTCTGATGCATCAAGCTCTCAGTGTCTGATGCATGAAGCTCTCAGTGTCTGCCGCATGGAGCTCTCAGTGTCTGCCGCATGAAGCTCTCAGTGTCTGCCGCATAAATCTCTCAGTGTCTGCCGCATCAAGCTCTCAGTGTGTGATGCATCAAGCTCTCAGTGTCTGATGCATGAAGCTCTCAGCGTCTGCTGCATGAAGCTCTCAGCGTCTGCCGCATGAAGCTCTCAGTGTCTGCCGCATGAAGCTCTCAGTGTCTACCGCATGAAGCTCTCAGTGTCTGGCGCATGAAGCTCTCAGTGTCTGCTGCATGAAGCTCTCAGTGTCTGTCTGGCGCATGTAGCTCTCAGTGTCTGATGCATGAAGCTCTCAGTGTCTGCTGCATGAAGCTCTCAGTGTCTGGCGCATGAAGCTCTCAGTGTCTGGCGCATGAAGCTCTCAGTGTCTGGCGCATGAAGCTCTCAGTGTCTGCGGCATGAAGTTCTCAGTGTCTGCTGCATGAAGCTCTCAGTGTCTGGCGCATGAAGCTCTCAGTGGCTACCGCATGAAGCTATCAGTGTCTGCCGCAGTGGCGTATGAAGCTCTCAGTGTCTGGAACATGAATCTCTCAGTGTCTGGTGCATGAAGCTCTCAGTGTCTGGCGCATGAAGCTCTCAGTGTCTGCCATATGAAGCTCTCAGTGTCTGCCGCATGAGGCTCTCAGTGTCTGCCGCATGAAGCTCTCAGTGTCGGCCGCATGAAGCTCTCAGTGTCTGTCTGGCGCATGTAGCGCTTAGTGTCTGATGCATGAAGCTCTCAGTGTCCATCTGGCGCATGCAGCTCTCAGTGTCTGGTGCATGAAGCTCTCAGTTTTGGCACACTGACGCATAAAGCTCTCAGTGTCTAGCACATGATGTTATCGGTGTCTGGCGCACGAGGCTCTCAGTGTCTGGCGCATGAAGCTCTTAGTGTCTGGCAAATGAAGCTCTCAGTGTCTGGCGCATGAAACTCTTAGTGTCTGGTGCATGAACCTCTCAGTGTCTGGTGCATGAAGCTCTCAGTGTGTGCCGCATGAAGCTCTCAGTGTCTGCTGCATGAAGCTCTCAGTGTCTGCTGCATGAAGCTCTCAGTGTCTGCCGCATGAAGCTCTCAGTGTCTGCCGCATGAAGCTCTCAGTGTCTGTCTGGCGCATGTAGCTCTTAGTGTCTGATGCATGAAGCTCTCAGTGTCCATCTAGCGCATGCAGCTCTCAGTGTCTGGCGCATGAAGCTCTCAGTTTTGGCACACTGACGCATAAAGCTCTCAGTGTCTGGCACATGAAGTTATCGGTGTCTGGCGCATGAGGCTCTCAGTGTCTGGCGCATGAAGCTCTTAGTGTCTGGCACATGAAGCTCTCAAGTGTCTGGCGCATGAAACTCTTAGTGTCTGGTGCATGAAGCTCTCAGTGTGTGCCGCATGAAGCTCTCAGTGTCTGGTGCATGAAGCTCTCAGTGTCTGGTGCATCAAGCTCTCAGTGTGTGCCGCATGAAGCTCTCAGTGTATGGTGCATGAAGCTCTCAGTGTCTGCTGCATGAAGTTCTCAGTGTCTGCCACATGAAGCTCTCAGTGTCTGCCACATGAAGCTCTCAGTGTCTGATGCATCAAGCTCTCAGTGTCTGATGCATGAAGCTCTCAGTGTCTGCCGCATGAAGCTCTCAGTGTCTGCCGCATGAAGCTCTCAGTGTCCGTCTGGTGCATGTAGCACTCAGTGTCTGATGCATCAAGCTCTCAGTGTCTGATGCATGAAGCTCTCAGTGTCTGCCGCATGGAGCTCTCAGTGTCTGCCGCATGAAGCTCTCAGTGTCTGCCGCATGAAGCTCTCAGTGTCTGCCGCATGAAGCTCTCAGTGTCTGCCACATGAAGCTCTCAGTGTGTGATGCATCAAGCTCTCAGTGTCTGATGCATGAAGCTCTCAGCGTCTGCCGCATGAAGCTCTCAGTGTCTGCCGCATGAAGCTCTCAGTGTCTACCGCATGAAGCTCTCAGTGTCTGGCGCATGAAGCTCTCAGTGTCTGCTGCATGAAGCTCTCAGTGTCTGTCTGGCGCATGTAGCTCTCAGTGTCTGATGCATGAAGCTCTCAGTGTCTGCTGCATGAAGCTCTCAGTGTCTGGCGCATGAAGCTCTCAGTGTCTGGCGCATGAAGCTCTCAGTGTCTGCGGCATGAAGTTCTCAGTGTCTGCTGCATGAAGCTCTCAGTGTCTGGCGCATGAAGCTCTCAGTGGCTACCGCATGAAGCTATCAGTGTCTGCCGCAGTGGCGTATGAAGCTCTCAGTGTCTTGAACATGAATCTCTCAGTGTCTGGTGCATGAAGCTCTCAGTGTCTGCTGCATGAAGCTCTCAGTGTCTGCCGCATGAAGCTCTCAGTGTCTGCCGCATGAAGCTCTCAGTGTCTGCCGCATGAAGCTCTCAGTGTCTGTCTGGCGCATGTAGCGCTAAGTGTCTGATGCATGAAGCTCTCAGTGTCCATCTGGCGCATGCAGCTCTCAGTGTCTGGCGCATGAAGCTCTCAGTTTTGGCACACTGACGCATAAAGCTCTCAGTGTCTAGCACATGATGTTATCGGTGTCTGGCGCATGAGGCTCTCAGTGTCTGGCGCATGAAGCTCTTAGTGTCTGGCACATGAAGCTCTCAGTGTCTGGCGCATGAAACTCTTAGTGTCTGGTGCATGAACCTCTCAGTGTCTGGTGCATGAAGCTCTCAGTGTGTGCCGCATGAAGCTCTCAGTGTCTGCTGCATGAAGCTCTCAGTGTCTGCTGCATGAAGCTCTCAGTGTCTGCCGCATGAAACTCTCAGTGTCTGCCGCATGAAGCTCTCAGTGTCTGTCTGGGGCATGTAGCTCTTAGTGTCTGATGCATGAAGCTCTCAGTGTCCATCTGGCGCATGCAGCTCTCAGTGTCTGGCGCATGAAGCTCTCAGTTTTGGCACACTGACGCATAAAGCTCTCAGTGTCTGGCACATGAAGTTATTGGTGTCTGGCGCATGAGGCTCTCAGTGTCTGGCGCATCTGGCGCATGAAGCTCTTAGTGTCTGGCACCTGAAGCTCTCAAGTGTCTGGCGCATGAATCTCTTAGTGTCTGGTGCATGAACCTCTCAGTGTCTGGTGCATGAAGCTCTCAGTGTCTGGTGCATGAAGCTCTCAGTGTGTGCCGCATGAAGCTCTCAGTGTATGGTGCCTGAAGCTCTCAGTGTCTGCTGCATGAAGTTCTCAGTGTCTGCCACATGAAGCTCTCAGTGTCTGCCACATGAAGCTCTCAGTGTCTGTCTGGCGCATGAAGCGCTCAGTGTCTTGGCTTACACACAATTGGCACATGTAATTTACTTATAGGTCTTACTTGTACCCAGAACCTGTAAATTGAATTCCACTAGTGGGCCCCCAGCACATATTGTGTCACCCACATAAATAGCCTTTTTAAACAGGCCTCTGACCTGCCATTGCAGACTGTGTGCAGTTTTAAACTGCCTTTTGAACCTGGCAAAATAAAGCTTTTGCCATGCATAAACCTTCCTTTCTAATACATATAATCCAGCTCTAGGCTATGACTTAAACAGCTGAGAGGGCAGGGTGCAGTGTATTTTAAATAATATGTGTATGCTTTTAAGTTTTACATGTCCATGTAGTGAAAAACTCTTCAATTCGTTTTTCTTAAATCACACTTTTAGAAAGTTGGCATTTTCTCATTCTAACCATTTTGTTCCTGCAGCCTGTATCCTGGGTCACATAACTAGGTGTAGTTGCAGTTGGCCTTTGTGTATTCCTCCCACACAGTATCACAAAGGGGGACTGGGTGTTGGCAGGATGGGCCATCCTGACTTAATAGGAGGGGGGAGCTGTAACGTACCACACTTGCACTTCAAAGTTGATGCATCAGCACACTAGCAAAGGACTTCAGACTAGTCTAGTATCACCACAGACCCCCTTGGATCGGGGCAATTCCAAAAACGGATATGGTGGTGGAAGTCTAGAAGTTTCTTCCACTTCAAAGCTGGCACCCGGTTTGCTGAACAATCAGACCAACCCTTTAGATTACTTCTGGACCTGTGAAAGACTCAGAAGAAGGACTGCCCTGCTGCTGGAAGGACCACCAGACAGCATGTCTGAGGGAGAACAACTGTACCTGCACCTTGAACCCAGAACCACCAGAGTGACTTCAAGAGCTAGCTTACGGGCCTCCTTTTCTGTGCTACAGGAACCTAACGCACTCCAGAGACCTGTCCTGCTCAGCTTCCCAGACTCAACAGAACTTGCCTGTGATATGCTACCGGTCTCTTTTGGGGTGATTCTTGATCCCCAAAAGATGCTTCCCAGGTCCAGGTCCTGGACCCAGTGCGTGCATTGAAGTGCACTCCTCTGGCCCTAAATGAGTGTTCCCTCAGAACCAACACAGCACGATTCAGCACAATGCAGGACCTCAATTTGCAGGACCTTGCAGCTCCTTATCGGTGGCCTCAAAGGAACCGAGGCAGCACAACTCATATCAATGCAGGTCCTCAAATTGCAGCACCTCGCAGCTCCTGATCGGCAGGCTCATCGAAACCAATGCAGAGCGCTGTAAATTGACGCAGTACCTCACAGCTCCTGATTGGCAGCTGCATCGTGACTGTTGCAACTCGACGCAGAGCAAAGCAGAACTGAGCATCTTTGTCCAAGTACAACCAGGTACAATGCCCTGAGGCCCAAACTGAGTCCTGTACCTGGCTTGTGCTTCATCGCAGCATGGCCAGATAACGCCACTTTGGGCTTTGCAGTTTTTGGCTCTACTATTATCTAAGACTTTAAAATTGTATATCTGCAGTTATACTGACTGAATTTTGGGCATTCTGGTGTCATTTTATTTATAAAAACGTACTCTATTTGTCTAGCTTGATGTGGGATTATTCTTGTTTTGCATTTTCACTTTGTTACTGATTGGACGCTGCATAAATACTTTACCTCCAAGTTAAGCCTGACTGTTTTTGTGCCAAGCTACCAGAGGGTTAAGCTCAGATTAATTTAGTGACTTTTGTGGTTCACCCTGACAAGGACAGAGGTTGTTTCTTGGCAAGAATGTTCACTCCCCTCAATCAAAAATCCAATTTCTCACAATCTGGCATTGGAAAGTACTGCTTTTTGTCCTAAAAAAAACTGCCCAAAGATTTGTAGCAAGGCAAGTGAGGTTCATCTCACCCAGATGCCAGATGGCAGTGGCCACACCTGAAGCAATTCTGCACTTTTTAGACATCTGCATATGGGAACCAAGGCAATGTCCATCCCTAAATAGAAAGGTATGTCAAGCTATACAGTTTCTGTGAAGCACAGAAGTGGCCATATACTAGCCTTGTAACAATTGATATTGCTGCCCTTTTGTATCATCACTATTGTTATTGGGACTGTGGTGTGTAGACAATTTTTTACACAGTGTATATTCTCTATCCCTCTGAGTCGTGTGTTCCCTGAATGCGTCCAAGAAGGTTACAGTGGCATGTATGCTCTGCTTGATACAGTGGCATGTAGGCTCTGCTTGATACAGTGGCATGTAGGCTCTGCTTGATACAGTGGCATGTAGGCTCTGCTTGATACAGTGGCATGTAGGGTCTGCTTGATACAGTGGCATGTAGGCTCTGCTTGATACAGTGGCATGTAGGCTCTGCTTGATACAGTGGCATGTAGGCTCTGCTTGATACAGTGGCATGTAGGCTCTGCTTGATACAGTGGCATGTAGGCTCTGCTTGATATAGTGGCATGTAGGGTCTGCTTGATACAGTGGCATGTATGCTCTGCTTGATACAGTGGCATGTAGGCTCTGCTTGATACAGTGGCATGTAGGGTCTGCTTGATACAGTGGTATGTATGCTCTGCTTGATACAGTGGCATGTAGGCTCTGCTTGATACAGTGGCATGTAGGCTCTGCTTGATACAGTGGCATGTAGGCTCTGCTTGATACAGTGGCATGTATGCTCTGCTTGATACAGTGGCATATATGCTCTGCTTGATACAGTGGAATGTAGGCTCTGCTTGATACAGTGGCATGTATGCTCTGCTTGATACAGTGGCATGTATGCTCTGCATGATACAGTGGCATGTAGGCTCTGGCTTAAATTTATAGATTTACCAGCACAGCATGGAGTTGGACAAAGGGGGGGCTATACAATTACCAATTGTTACACTCCTGATTTACCTGTGAGTTCAAACTTTGATGAAATTAGGGACCTATGGGGTGTAGAGAACGCATAGCCAGGCTGGTCGGGGTAGGTCCTTGGCACCCTCCAAATCGAAGATCCATCGCCTTGGATTTTGTCCCTTCAAGGCTGGCCTTAAGGCGTGGATACGGCTGCTCGAGTGAGGTCCTAGTTGTCTAGGATAGTGAGAGCCATGGACATATTAAGAACACGTCAGTCATATAATACAGGATACAGGACGGGATTAAATTACAGGATGCAACAGATACAAAGTTTTAGTGGATGTACTGTACTCCATTCAACTCAGCTCGACTGACCACTAAATGTAACACCTTCCATGAGAAACCTATAAAAACACACTGTGAAACTGACCAGCACATGGCTCAGTTTCACACTCATCAACCTGAAGAGCATAGACCGCAATCCAGAACTGCACTGAAGCAGACTGAAGCCTGACAAGGCGGCATAAGGAAGGGGAAAAAATCCCGAAAAAAAATTATTAAAAGTTTGAAAAGAATGATTCAATGCAAATATATAAAGCTTCCCGCAAGATGGCTATTGTGGAGATCGTAAAAACCCACAATGAATCACACAAAAAGACCCTATGACAATTCAACTACACAATAGAGAATCTGTGAAGCAGCTTTATCATGGCCTCCTTATGCTTGTGCTTCTGAAAGAGCATCAGTTTCTTTTGAACCCATGGATGGAACACAGTTGTGAATGATCAGAGAGAGGGGCAGCCTTCATCCCGTGACCAGCACCTTGCACAGTGCTTGCCAGCTCTCATACTTAGCACAGAGGCAGTGACTACCTTCTTCCTGCCACTATTCTCTTTATATTATGATTCGGACCCACCGTCCTCGGGGTAACTACTGTCCCAACGGCTCCTACAAATAAAAGTGCCACCCTTTGAAGAATCCTGTACTCGGAAACCATTCCTTGGACACCATCATGGCTTCTGCAATGTCATTTCAATATGGCCGTCAGACTTCATAGTCTTGAGAGGGTGTTGACGTCAGAATTAGACAACCCCAACCAACCCCAGAAACAAAGCGTGCTCCTTCTCTCTTTACCTCACTTCCTCTTTGTACCTTATGCAGTTGATTCAAATCCAGGAGGTCATTACAGATCTTATGTGACTAGAAATGGAAGGAGTAAGGTTAGCATCAGAGTCCCAGCGAAGTGCTCACTCATGTTCACTGAGACACACTCAGAAGAAATGTCAGGATCTCACAGGCCATACCTGCCTCTTCCTACATAAAACATTTAGAACATTCCATGACCACACACTTGCCAACTGCCTGTAATTGTTACGAACAGACTGAGCACTGCGATGTTGCAAACTGAACATGCCATATCTTCATCAGGTCTCTTTTCAATAACCTCACTGCTAGATAACTACACTCCAATCTCAAGCCTACCACATGACAGCAACATTCTAATGTAGGGACTCGCTAGATCATTTTAATTGTATGTAACCTAACACAGCTTGAACTATGACCATCAGTCAGGTATCAAACATGCTGTGAGAAACTGGGTTGTTGTTTGACGGGAGTGCAACCCTACTCACACAAAAGCCACAATCCTTTTCAGGGTGAAACACAAAAAAACCTCTAAATTAACCTGTGCATAATCCTCCGGCATCTGGGCAAAAAAAAGTGTCATGATTAACTTAGAGGCAATGTGTAAAGAACAATCCCACACCAATTTAGAATAATAGAGTAAAGTGTTATAAATAATTTGACACCAAAATGACAAAATCCCAATCAGTAGAATCAGAGATATGCAAGTTTAAAGATCTACGGGAAGTATAGCGCCTAAAAGCACAAAGCGCTGATCGCAGCAATCTGGTTGTGTGAGACCAGGGTAAAGTCACAAGTTCAAGCTGACCGCGATGAAGTGAGTGCTAGATTTAGGAAATAAGTGAGTCAGGCTGAAAAAGTTGCCTTCGAAGAGTCTGCCTCGAAGAGTCTAGTTCACCGTGGAGAAGGCAGCGAAGAGAAGGGAGAGAATTGCATATGGTCCGCGATGTAGCGCTAAGAGCAGGAAAAGCATCATGGACAGTCGTTGCTATAGCATGAAGATCATATCGGGCATCGTGGATGGTCATTGATCAAGCTTTGCGTTGGTGGTCACCGCAGGCTGACGTTGCAGTAGCGCGTATTGCTGATCTCACGCTACTGGTCATCGCTGGTGGTTGCTGTAGTGTGAATAGTCAGGCACACCGGAGCTTTGTGTCGGTGGGCGGCAAGGTCTTGGCATAAACAGGCCTTTTCGTGATTGTGAAGAGTCTAAACATCAGATTTTCTCCTTTTCTTTCAGGAGGAGCTCAATGATGCCACACCAACAGTCTTAGGGATCAGGAACGTAATCCGCAGGGAAGCTGGAACGTTGCAGGTAGGCCTCAAAAGCTTGTTGTGGCCCTGTAGCTCATAGCTGGATGGCAGATAACTAGCCCTGGTAGTCATTCAGGTAGCCGTGGATAAAGTTTTTGGAGTGCAAGAGCACCGCATTAACTAAGCTTACAGCGAAATATCATTCAAAAACCATTGCAAACAATTATGTATTGGGCCTGTCGAAAGTTGCAAGTACATTTTATGTCTTGCTACTCAGGTATTCTCTACATCGCCCAAAAAGGACAACATTTATCTGCAAAAAAAGCTGTCCTTTTTCTGGCAAAGAGAAGTGCATGGCATCAGAGACTTTAAAAGGTGGCACAGGTTCTGCTCACTTTGTCAACTTGACTAGTGTAGAAATAATATGCAGCTGATTTTGTGTTTACGCACAGACGTGGAATAATGTTGGACATTAAAGGGATGCACAGACTGCATGCCAGCATCTGGATACTGCACCTATTGCTATTATTCTTTGGCTACATATACACTCTTTAAAGTCCTAAAGCAAGTCCATAATTCAAACACTTGCAACTAAACAGTAGTGGCCATTACCCTAAACATGCAGAGCATCACTTAACAAGGCAACACCCACACAGTAGGACACCTGTAAAATAACCAACAGTACACCTTCTCACACCACAGTACCAAAGACCAATCAAGTGACAACATGCCACTCCCCAACATGCAAAATTCACATGGTCAATATGGTGGGAAGTGCACAATAATATCATCGGTACTTACAAACCCAAACCCACATGGTCATGTCTTTTGGTGCCACTCATAACACTCTCTAATTGTAAACATTGTTGTGGTTGGATGGCCCCAACATACCAATCTGACTTGCAACAAAGCCAAACCAATTGTAGACATGCACCATGCAAAAATCTTAGGTGTGGCCGTCTGCCATAACCAACGGTCACACTCCATCCCCAATGCGTCTGCCGGCCATTGGCCGACACTAGGGGCGGTTAGAAAGGCCCCTCTGGTGCTTTGCACCAGAGAGTTTCCTTTTGCTTCCACCTAGGATCGTGCTGCGCAGGAACAGCTGCCCGAGGAGCCTGAGCTTTTTGGTTTTGGTTTCTATTGAGCATCAGTGTGCAGGGTGCGCTGACGTCATTACATTCCTATAGTACAAGTAAAGAAATAAAGATGGGCTCATTTTACACTGAATTAGTGCTCAGGGGCATACCTCAGCTCCCGAGGACTGACTCTCACAGCAGAGGTATCATTGGAAAGGGGAGAATCTCCCCATCCCAATGGTACATCTGTCCAGTGTATCCCTGCTTGGGGATCGCAGCAGCAGAAAGATACCCAATTAGGGATCCACCCACTAAACAACAGGGATGAGGGAGCAGCAAAGGCTTGTGCCCCCCAACCCCTCCTACAAACCTTCCTTCTTTCTGCCCCCCCCATCCCCCCCCAGGGGCAGATGGGGCAATAACCCCTGATCTGCCCAGAGGGATGCAAAAAGCCGACTACACACCAGGGATTAAAAAAAAAAATAAGAATATAAGGGTGGGGGCTGCCCATCAAGGCATGGCAATGCCTGCACCCCCAATATATATAGAACAGTCTATCTGCCTCTGGGGGGCAGATGGAGTGACTGACTACTCCCGATCTGTCCCCCACCTCCCAGGGGACAGAAAGCCCAATTGACACCAGGGATTTAAAATATATATATATATATATATATATATATATATATATAGGGGTGGGGTTACCCCCTACCCTCAATATTGATAGAAAAGTCTTCCTGCCCCTCGGGGGGGGGGGCAGAAAGCCCACTAGACACCAGGGTAAATTCTTTAACAATAAACACAGGGGTGTAGACAGTCTTTCTGACCCTCTCTGTGCCGGATGGGGGATGATTACCCCCAATCTGTCCTTCTAGGGGGCAGAAAGTTACCTGGACATAGAAAAAAACATAGGGGTGGGGGCTGTCCAACATGGGCATGAAAATGCGCCACACCCCAAAAAAGGCTCTATAGCCTTTTTGCACTCCCTAGGAGGTGGATGGGGCAATTACCCCAGTTTGCTTCCCCAGGGTCCAATAGATAAGAGGGCATTTATGCAGTATTGTTTTGGGGGGTAGTGGTCCCTTGGGCATGGGCTTGTGCCCTCATCACCCCAAGTCCCAATTCACTTTCTGGCCCTCCTAGAGAGATGTATAGGGGAATTCATTCCCATTCCACCCCCCTCCCAGGAGGAAGAAAAACACACTAAGCACCAGAGATTTCAAAATGGTACTAAGGCAAACATAGGAGGTGTCGGCCTACCCTGGCATCGTATTATTCCCTTCTTCTGCAAGGGCACTAGTGTCTTTCTGCCCCCCAGGAGTAGATATTAAGTTTGTCCCAATTGGCGAGTTTTCCCCAAACCTATTCCCCTAGGGGGGTAGAGAGGCCAATGGACATCATACATTTTGCATTTGTGGCAAGAAAAAGGAGTGGACATTGCACTCTGGCACTGGCCACTCCACCACCCCAAAAGGACAACCCAATCTGCCTGACATTTCTCCAGGGGTAGACTTGGGATTTGTCCCCAATTTGCCCCAGGAGCAGATAGCCCAGTGGATGACAGGACAATTTTTAAATAAAATAATGGGGTGGGTCAGGACCATAATGACCTCAGTCCCTACCCTCACCCCTAAAGCCTCAACAGCCTTCCTGCTCTTCTGGGCACTATACCATCCCAACCTGCAGGCAAGAGAGAGGACATTTGATACCTTTGGGTGTTATTTTTTCCATATGGGCCAGGAGAGTGGGGTTAAATCCTAATATCTTCCCACTTACCACAGTGAATATCTGCAATTTTCGGGCTTGGGTAGGCCACCACCTGGAGAAAATTACCAAACCGAGGTCAATGGAAGTCCCTTCGCAATTCATGTCATATGCACTAGGCCCAGCCACACAAGTGGTACAGCTTTTTATGAGCATAAGTGGGGTAACGCTGGGTGGTAGGAAATTTGTGGTTTCCTCCTGATTCCAGAAGTTTCCATCACAGACATGCAAGGAAAATCGGTGCTATCAAACAAAGTTTAAGGTTTGTATTGTAGGGAATTGTGGATATGAAATCCTCATGGGATCCATGCAAGGCCCACCACCCTTGAATCCACAGGTTGTCTTGCTTTCAAAAATGTCGGTGGATCATAGATTTGCCTGAGTGGTGCCACAGCACAGCTCTAAATACCACAGCTATTCCTATTGCTTATCTATCAGTGTATCGCTTTAGCGCCTTTTGTGTCATGGTCTCTAGGCCCACCAACACAAGTAGATCCGATTCTTATCAGAGGACATGCTGTAACTCAAAGTGCTAGGACATTTTTGGCTCCACACAGATTCCAGAACTTTCCATCACAGAAATGTGAGGAAAATGTGTTTTTTTAGTCGGAGTTTGAGTGGAAAAATGTGATGTATCCATCTTATGATTTGGGCTGTTTCCTGTTGCGGGCACTAGGGTGATCCACACAAGTGCAGATTAATTTTTATCAGGAGACTTGGGACAATTCTGGATAGAAGGAAGTTTGTGGCTCACAGAAATGTGAGGAAAATTTGGTTTTTTAGTCAAAGTTTCAGGTTTGCAATGGATTCTCGGTACAGAAATCTGGTGAGAGCCACGCAAGTCACCCCACCCTGGATTCCCCCAGGTGTCTTTTTTGTAAGGGGTTATTATAACATAACGTAAACTTGTATAACTTTACATAACATCACAGTTTAAAAACCTGGCTTTTAATGATGCTTTTTAGAATGTGATCCCCTTGTGGCAAGACCTGGTTACTGGACTTATATCTTTTGAGAAGCTGTGCTCTTTAGAAGTATCATTTAATAACATAAACCTGCCTGTAGAAGTTTATGGGGGGGGGGGGCTGAGCACCAGCAGATAAGGAGTTGTTATAACATGGCCAAATATAACATAAAGTTGCCTGTAAAAGTTTATGGTAGAAGGGAAAGGTCCAGCAGTTCAGGGGTTATGACCTAACATAACATAACATAAATTTGCTTGGATACAGATAAATGAATAGAACTTCTTCACCCACGCCTGTATAAATGCCAAGAAACCCTGCTTCAGCTACATTTAAGCAATGAACACAGTAACCACACCAAGATCATAAAGTGCCCATTTCTTTTTCTGAATTAAGGATAATTCAGTGTTCTTGAACAATTCCAAAATATTGGTTCTGTGTTGAGGTGATACAGACTATGCGATCATTCAGTTCATTTGGCCTCTAATCCCGTGAACAGCTGCTCCTGTTACTCATAAATGAAAAGCCCAAGTGTACCCTTATATTCTGAACTCATTCAAGGATATACATCAATGTAAAACATATCCATGCACTGAAAAGTCATCTCATTGAGAGGAACAAATAGCAGATTAGAGTGTATTAGTCATTTGTTATGTTAAGTTTGAAATAATGCAATACATTGTACAATACGCGGGTCTTCCAATACAACCTGACAACAAGTTATACTGATTTCAAAAGTAGCTACTCAGATCTCTTTTCAGTATGAAAAAAGACTTGAAACCTCCCTTATAAGGGCTCTCTTAGTTCCATGCACAGTATACAGTAAACCACATCATAACTGCAATCTCCCCTGCTTTACTGAACAAGTACTTAAGATAGAGCAACAATCTGTGCATCAACCAACTGCAATGGAAGCTGCAAAACAATAGGGCCTGTCTATCACAGTACAACCTTTATAAAACAAGAAAGGACCATTACCTTCAAAAACATTGAAAACAAGCTGCTTAAACAGGCCATGAGTCCTAACCTGGAAAAGGACTTTAACTAGTGCTACTAAGGGGCCGATTTATAGTTTGGTGAAGAGGGTACTTGGTTGCAGTGCCTCATTTATAGATGGGTAGACCTTCAGTATATCCACAGCAGAGACTACTGTGTCTTTGCCACTGACACACACCGCAGACAACTGACAGAGTAAAGGCCATTGTCTGCCAAGCCTACTTAGAGTGGGCGGACAATGGACAGTTTTCATTGTCCTTAAAACCTGGTTGTTGGGACAGTGAAAACTGTAAAGTTTTCACTCGACTACCCCAACAACTTCAACTCCACTGCCCTCCTGGAAACCTGAACAACATTGTCCTCACTCAAATGGTTACCGAACCCACACACAAAGCCGGACACACACTCAACTCCATTTTCACCTCCAGCGACAGAATCAAATTCAGCCACATTACAGAACTCACCTGGATTGACCACGCCAATGTTCACTTCAGCAATCTCCGACGTTCAGCACACTAACCCCAAGAATGACAGATCCTACCCCCACTACAGCTGGGGCAAGGTAACGGAGACACAGTGGGCATGCATGGACCACCAAATGCAGTGATAGAGTCGCCCTGATGAAACCAGCAAAAACCAACAAAGTCTCAAAACAAGCCAGCTGGTACACCCCAGAGCTTAGAACCACCAAGCACCACTGTTAACGACTCGAGAAACAGCAGAGCGCCACAAAGAAACCCCTCTGACAGAGCTGCTCACAAAGCAGTCTTCAGCAACTACCACTGGTGCATCAAGGATGCCAACAGAAGAGCCATCACAGTCACATCAATACAGTGGCCAACCATACAAAAGAACTTTTCAAAATAGTCAAAGAATTCTCCAACCAAGCAGCCACAGAGAACCCAATCCACCCCTCTCAAGAACTCTCCAACTAATTTCACAGCAAGATTGCTGCCATCTACAACACGTTCGACCACCAACCCACCACTCTACAACTCAACAGCCTTGACCAACTAGCACACACCGGCCGAATGATCACCACTTGGTATCTGCTCACCACTCAGACCACCATGGCCATCATGTCATCCATTCACTCTGGAGCACCCACCGGCCCCTATCAGCATGGAACTCACCAGCATTATCAACACCTCCATCACCACAGCAGCCTTCCCAAACAGATATAAACATGCAGAGGTCAGAGCCCCCTCCTATAGAAATACTCCGCCGACCCCAGCAAACTCACAAATAATTAACCAATATCCCTGCTCCCCGACTCCGCCAAAGTACTTGACAAGGCTATCAACAAACATTACCAAATACCTGGAACAAAACCACCTACTTGATGCCTCCCAATCAGGATTCCATGCCAACAACAGCTCTGAGACCCCCCTGATTGCTGCCACACCATCACAAAGACTCTACAACATCGACATTCAGCAAAATGCCCTTGAGTAGATCACCTCTTTCATCACAGGATGCACACAGAGCATCCGACTGCCTCCCTTCACCTCCAAACTAAAGGCCATTTTATGCGACTTACCCCCAAAGATCATCCCTCAGCCACACCTTGTTCTATCTCTACATAACCCCACTCACAGACATCATAAGATCCCACGACCTCAACATAATTTCCTACGCAGATGATACTCAACTCATCCTCTCGCTCACCCAAGACCCCTCCACCACCAGTTTCAACTTCTGAGACATCATGACCAATGTAGCCAACTGGATAAGAGAAAACCGCCTTAAACTCGACTCCGACAAGAGAGAAGTAGTGATCTTTGGTAAGAAAACGGAATATTCAGATGGGTCTCAGTCATCACCAGAAAGAGCGTCAGGCCCTCATCAACAGCTGCCTCGACTACAGCAGCACTCTCTATGCTGGCATCCCAACCCAGCTCCTCAAAAGACTCCAGACCATACAGAATGCTGCAGCCAGACTAATCCTGGACATCCCAAATGCACTCGCATCACCCCCACCTCAGAACCCTTCACTGGCTCTACATCCAGAAAAGATGCCAGTTCAACATCCTCATGCACACCTCCAAAACTCTGCATGATCAAGGACCGCCCTCCATCAACCAACGACTGAACTTCCCGCAAGACACTTGTGCTCCTTCTCACTAGCCCTTGTGCACACCATCTGCATCTATTGCAGCCGTGGCAGGGGCTGCTCCTTCTCCTACATCTCCGCCACACCCTTGAACGACCTATGTCTCCATCTTAAAAGAAACTCAAGACCTGGATCCTACCCCTAGGGGTGACAGAGCTGCACTATACATATGCTGATTGAGGATGATGATAAATTTACCCCCATCGAAGGGAGAAAACTCATGGTGTGGGGGTCATTTTTCTTTTTTCTTTTCCAAAACAAATTCCTGTTTAGGATTTTCTTTTTGAAAATAAAACATTTATAGTTAGCTGCACGGCTCCATCACGTTGATGGAGCTATCTATCAAATTTTCAATGTATTTACAGATGGCTCCAGGGTTGACGGAAATCTCCTAATTTGGCAGGTGGGTAGTCCATCAGGATGACAAAGTACTTAACTCCGTCACCTTGACATGATAAATACCCCTCCGGCAAACAGTGAGAGAGTGACCTTAGTGCTTCTCTGGCGTGTCTGCTTCAATGGAAACATCTGGAAACTACTGGAATCTTAATAACATGAATGAGGTACTTGTCTTGATCTATGCATCCCCTAAACCTGGTGATGCATGTAAGTTTCTTTGATTCCAATGATGCATTAATTGTCTTTTCAACCAAGGAACAAGCATGTATCTCAAAGTGCCTGGAGACTCCAGGACTACAGGTAAGCAACTCCTTAGCCCCTTTTCAGACGACAATATGATATGGGTCTCAGTGTTTCAATGAGCGGCAAAGGCGGTGCAGCTTCATTAGTCGCAAAGAATAATTTGTATACGGAGATGACAAGATTTCCTCTTCTCGGATTGCTGTCATACGAATAGTTATGATGCAATTTGATATAGATATCATTGATCTACTGAGATGAGCCTTAATCCCATCCAGAAGAGATCAATGTCAGTGTTGCAGGGCATTTTGCCAAAAAGTAACTATGACCGTAGACAAAGCTGATATGACACTGAAACACTACCCGCTGCAGGTTCCCATAGATTGCATTTCAAGGCTGACCATCAAACCTTTGTGCATGTGAGTATCACATAGGTAGCTATAGTTCTTGTTTCTGGTTCTGCTGCCTACCAGCATATGGGAAGGAATGCGCTGCGATGGCCAAGCCATATTTTGGCCCTTTGGCCCATATTCGTGTTTTGACAGGAACAATTCCTACCTCTCAATAGTGCACTTAATCTGTTATCTTGTTCTTGTTCTGTCCAATGACGCTAATAACATTTACAGGTGGATACCGGGAAAGGATGCGCAGCTGCCCAGTTTCCCAGATCCATGCATTACTAGCTGCTCCTGTCCATGTTTCATTTGAAATCGGGAACTTATAGTCTTGGTTATATGATGTGATAAAAAAGACAAGAAGTCTTTGAATGCAAAGAAAAACTGCAGGACAGGAACAGCCACTCACGCATGAGCAAGAGAAACGTGGAAAGGGGGCAGGAGGTCTTTCGCCTTTCTTGAGACTTTCAAAATATCAACCTACAAAGGGAGGCTTGAAAAACTCCCTGTCTCTTAAGAAAACATTATTCCTACATGTGAGAGAGAGATAGACGTAATACTTTATTTTGGGATACAGAATAATGCTCCTTGATCTATGCGTACAATGGTGCCCATTGGTATGAAGACAGCTCACCTACATTTTTTATGGAAATAAATCCGAGGAAATTTGCTGCGCTAATCTGTACATATAATTGTTTAGATAAATTAATTTAAAATGGCGAAATATGAACACTGTTTACACAGTTTAATGAATGTATGTCTTACTTTATGACTATTATTCATATATAAATGGTATTTAAGGAGAATTTTAGGACTGGGTAGGGGTCATGATTGATTGCCGTATTGATCTGTAGATTAATAACAGCCCCTCCTATTGTTCTGTACATGAATAAGAAATAACACTAGGTAGGAGCTTGTCTAAGCAGAAATTGACTTCTTTAGTATTAACTCGGATGTTTGATATGCATCACATCTGAATGAGAACAGAAAGAGTATTTTTCATGATGTGTTCTACAAGTTTAGCCCAACTGGCAGGAGTAAGGAAACACTTTCAATATCCAGGACTGTACAACAGGGAGAAATTCGGCGATCCCATGAGTGCAATTTCTAGGCTTAAAGGTACTCTGTCCTCAATCAAACCTACAGCCATGTTCTCAACAAAGGATCAAGCCTAAATTCGTGAAAAGTTATTTTCACTAAAGTCTGGCGCCATTCTCTTGTAATTCCAAGATGGCGCAGGGAACAGATTGCGTTGCTCTGAATTCAAAGGGATACAGACGAGGCAGAGCGCAGAGAGATGTCCAGAGCTGTGCTTGGGGCACCAAGGCCCGCCTCCTCCAAGGACAGAAGGCATCAGTGGAGCACAGTGCCCGGTGAAGCCAAGGGGCAGCAGGCTGCACTGCTCTTTGCCCCAGGAGGCTCACCAACAGGCGTTTTGCTTTACTGGTCTTTGAGGATCTCAGGGCGCAGTCAGGCAGCCAATATATCTGCCTATGGTTGGCACTATTTATAGGAAAACGTTTGGAGCCTTTTAACAACAATGATTTAACAATCATATTTTGCCTAATCAATGTACAATGTATTAGTTTGACTGAACGTTCAACATGCCTTTCAAACATTGTCACGTTGCTCTCGACCACCAGGAAGATATGAATTTATACTTAACACAAGAGGTGCTAGCCACCCTGACAAGTAACCATTTTTTGAATTTTTAAATTCAGCATAATACAGAAAAAGGCAACCAGACACATAGGAACATTACTTTCCAGTCCACTTTGAAGGAAGCTGGTAGTTCACATGCACCAGTTCCATTAATTGGATGTACTTTCAATAAAAACATATTGGCTCATTTAGGGCTTGGTTGGCGGCCTGGCATATTTCAGAGGTAATAACCACTGCTGCCTTGTCAGACTACCGCTAGCCGACGGAAACATGGTGGACCCGCTGACTTTAATTGCAACGGACAGGCTGTCAGTGTTAGGTTTCCATCATCAGGACCAGCGATGGCCCCGCTGGTGGAAACATGGTGGACCCGCCGACTTTGAATACAACGGACAGGCTGTCAGTCAGGACACAAGTCGGGGGTACACGTGGGTAGACGGCATCCAGCCACTATTTTCACAGGGTGGACACCATCCACACTGCCAAGAAGTTAGGGCACCATTGAAAAATATGCTGAATACGTCCCGGTGTCATTTGCAAACACCGGGACACTTTCAGCAGCGCGTGCACGTTGTTGTCTACTTTGATCCGCAACAACGTGCAGGCAGGGACGGGGCTTTCTTTGTTTCTGACTCCTGCTGGTTCCAATACAAAGGCCGAATTTGAGGGGTCACCAGGCCTCCTTTTGTTCAAGTCTCCTGGCTGGCAGCAGTTAGGAGCCTCACACCTGATGCAAATGCATCAGAGGGGAAACAAAGGCTCACACCTTGTTAGCACTTCACACAAACCTAAGAGAGGCAGCTTTTCACTTTGTTCAGGCTCTGTTTAGGAGATATGCATGCACTGTAAGAATGTCAGATGTGTTGGTCTTTCCCAGTATTTACACAAAATAAATGGCATTTATATAGTGCTAACTACCCCTAAGTATGCATTGTAATCATATAAATATCACTATTTTTTCTTGTAAAGCATTATGGGTAGAGGAAGTTTACTCTGACAAAAGGCTCCATTGTTTTATGTGTAGCTTACAAAAGTGTTAATCTTCTGCCTAAATCAGGAGGGATTCTCTGTGTACTCGAAATGTGCTCCAATGTACTTATGATAGTCATGTTAAACATATATGTGAGGGCTTAAGATCTGATGTCACTTCCTGTGATGCCACTTTCTGTGATGTCATGCGCCGTGATGTCACACACCGTGATGTCACACACCATAATGTCACTTGCATACTGATTAACTAGATTAGTCCCCCCACTTCTTGTTTTAGGACTTGTGCTCTGCTGTCAATGTTAGGTTTCCATCATCAGGACCAGCGATTGCCCAGTCGGCGGAAACATGATGGTCACGCCGACTTTGAATACAACGGACAGGCTGTCAGTGTTAGGTTTCCATCATCAGGACCAGCGATGGCCCAGTCGGCAGAAACATGATGGTCCTGCCGACTTTGAATACAACGGACAGGCTGTCAGTGTTAGGTTTCCATCATCAGGACCAGCGATGGCCCAGTCGGCAGAAACATGATGGTCCTGCCGACTTTGAATACAACGGACAGGCTGTCAGTGTTAGGTTTCCATCATCAGGACCAGCGATGGCCCAGTCGCCAGAAACATGATGGTCCCGCCGACTTTGAATACAACGGACAGCCTGTCAGTGTTAGGTTTCCATCATCAGGACCAGCGATGGCCCCGCTGGCGAAAACATGATGAACCCGCCGACTTGAATACAACGGACAGGCTGTCAGTGTTAGGTTTCCATCATCAGGACCAGCGATGGCCCAGTCGGCAGAAACATGATGGTCCCGCCGACTTTGAATACAACGGACAGGCTGTCAGTGTTAGTTTTCCATCATCAGGACCAGCGATGGCCCCGCTGGCGGAAACATGATGAACCCGCCGACTCGAATACAACGGACAGGCTGTCAGTGTTAGGTGTCCACCATCACGACCAGCGATAACCCAGCCGTTGGAAACATGATGAACTGCCCAACTCTAAATACAGCGGGCAGGCTGTCAGTTTGGCAAACAGGGTACTTTGCCATATTTGTGGCGAGTGCCATGGCCACTAACTTCTAAATCGGACTGGTAGTCCTTGTTGTTCTACACTAGAAACCCACTCCCAGTGCATAATTTGAGCCTGTAGTTTTAGGGGCTTGGCACCTGCACATAATGTTGACACCTGCACTTATGACAGTCTGGCACGTGGTGGCGCTTTTCGGGCAATGTAGAGATGGGCCAAAAACAGTTGTTTATAAATACAGTGCCCTTACAAATGACTAACAAATGCAGCCCCAGCCATTCTCCTAGTTGTTGTGGTGTGGAATAGTCTGAATTGCCACACTTGTAACAATGTGATGGTTAGTATTTGTGTAAGTACTGTCATTGGCAGCGCTGGCAGAGACAATGGGGGGTGCAAGCTGCAGTGGCCTCCTGAGCCCTGGCACTGATGATTTTACAAACTAAGCACCGGCCACTCCACTGGTAGACCTCATACATTTTACCAATTAGATGTGTGCATGGTGAAATATTTGGACCTTTAACCAGAACACAGAAGGGCTGAAGCAGGTGTATGCGCCTCACATCATACAGGAGTCAGAAATCAAGATGCAGAAAAGGCAAGCAGTTTAGGGGTTGATGACAGAGAAAGTGGTTTATACACAGGTGAAGAGATCACGCTCTAAAACTGTCTGTAAAGAAGGAGACAATGCATGGCCACAATGTGCATAAACCGACATCACAATATATCTCACATATTTAGTTATTAAACCAGATATGTCTTGGGAAAGATTTACATTTCCTAAATCTGAATTCTTTAACCAACAATATTACGGGAACAAAGTCTCCTTATGTTTATGTATTTTTGTGTTATTTTTGCTCTGTCAGTAGCACCGTCACTGTGAAGGCAAAGTCAAATGAAATAAAGGAAAAGGTCACTAAATTAATCTATTTTCATGACTTTCATAAAATTTATGTGAGAATAAAAAGGAAAATATCCAAAGAGATTTATTTAAAAAAGACTAACAACAGGGAGCATCATTATAGTCCTGACAACCTGCAATGCAAATGAGTTGTAGAAAGAAAATGTATATGCACTGAGGCTCAACACGTTTCAATGAGAAAACATTGTATAATTTCACAGCGACGAACAAAGTCTCTGCCACAAAGCTGTTAGGCTTTCCCGTGAAAATCTTGTTAAACGCGTTACACCATCTCGTTTCATATTCAGTAGGCTGCGCAGAGCCTCACAAAGATTTTTAGACCTTCTAGGCACTAAAATATATTTGCATATTTAGTTGCCTTACTATTTTGTAACACCTAGTAAGCTTTATCAGACTAAGTGCTGTACTGTGTTTGCACGAAAAGACGCCTACCTACTGCGCATGTTCTGTAGGCATGGGCGTAGTTCGCGAAGTAGCACTTCGCGAAGCTACGCAAAGTGAAGTTCGCACTACGCGAGCTACGCGTAGCACTTCGCGAACTGCGTAGTACCTTGTTCGCACTGTGCCAGATGTCGTTTTCAATGATTGCACAGTGCGGACAAGCAACCGGCACTGTGCAATCATTGAAAATGGCATCTTGCACAGTGCGAGCTGTAGTTTTCTGCTGCTCGAGTAGATTTTTACTCGAGCTTCAGCTTTCTCAACGCGAACTGGTAGTTTCTCATCGCGAGCGGTCGCGAGCATACGCGACCACTCGCAATGAGAAACCTGACCTCCTCGTGTTGGGAATCTCGCCAGGAGGTTTATTTTCCATGCTCGCGATCGCCAACTTGAAGCTGCTGATCGCGAACAAGGAAAAAGTCTTGCTGGGATGTCATTTTGCTTGCTCGCGGTCGCCAACTTGACGTTGAGGACCGCGAGCAAGCAAAAAATGACCGCAGCACTACGCAACACTACGCTACGCGTGTTCGCACTGTGCTACGTGCAGTTCGCGTAGTGCGAAGTAGCGCGAACTTCGCAAACTACGCGAGCGTAGCGTAGTGCTTTGCCCAGGCTTAATCACAATCCATCGTTATTTTTCACACCATGTCACCTTAGGTTGGCCCCAGCTATATGCAGATTAGTCATGACCCTGCTCCTAGCCTGGTTGATGAGGGGTGAAACTCTAAAACCGGTCCTAGGATGCTTGTTTCCGGTCCAGGGAGGATCTGGCTTGGCAGTTCGGGCTGAACTGTTCCCATTGGGCGCAGGGTCAAGACTGATTTGCATATGGCTGGGTCCAAACTGGAATGGCATGGTGGGAAAAAACACAATGGATCTCTGTACTGGGGTGAATGTTTGACAATGTTCAGCATTCGGTCGATCATCTTTTTGTTGCTATAGTTACATGTCTAGCCAGGTAACTATGGGCAGCAGAGGTAAACAAACACAGAAGTGTGTACCTCCAGCCACTCATATATTATCAGCACGAGGCGTGCGGTGAAGCCTCGTGGAAGGACAGACTCATCATGCTGAGCTTGCCCAAGAAGCATCAGGCTTCCTCCGAGACCCGCTGACAGCTCAAAGGGATGATGAGCTGGATAAATTCGGAGACATAATTGCCGAGACAGACCACAAAATTGCAGAGTTATTAAAAGGATATGAAAAGTAGAAGGCAATTTAGCTGAAGCGCGCAAAACCCAAGACAGCCGCCAGGAGAGGTGTCCAGGGGGAGAAACAGGAGAATAGTGATGGTTTAACCCCACGTGCAGACTCTTCCTTACCGAAGATCTTCACAATGCGCCAAGAAGCCCTTGGGAAAAAGAGCAGGCAGGACATAGAGGCGCCATTATGGAATCCAAAGGCCAAATGTGCGCAAGTGATAGGAGGACGTGAAGAGTGAAATATGTCTCACACTGGCCTATTGGTGGTTGCACCAGAATGAAGTCAGCACAAAACATCGAACAGAAAAAGAAAGGGGTCCATTTCAAAGCTTGTGGCTGTTTGAAAGGATGTCCATCTTTGAATGGTATAGAAATATTCAAGCAAAATATCACTGGTATTTTCTTCAAAGATGGCCACCAGCCACTATCTGCTTTACTAATGCTTGCGCAGCAAATCTACAAGCATTGGCAAATCCAACAGCGGCTTAGGCAGGCCGCGGACACAGGCTCAGCAGGGTGGTCAGAGACTGGAGAGGCAGAGAAGGAGGCAGGAAAGATATTGAGCAGCGAGGATGCACCACAGAGTAGAAGGGGGCAAAGAGATGAAGAAGGGGCCAGGAGAGGCAGAGAGAGAAATAAAGAGGCAATGTGTAGGAGTTGATACCATGGATGACTAGGCAGCTGGTGGCGATGGAAAGAGTGCGGAGAGAGAAACAGAGCGAGAAAGAGAAGAAGGAACAGGACAACAACTTCCATTGGGTACTGAAGCTCAAAAGGCAAGAAAAATGCAAAAAGAAAAATGGCTCACAACAGAAGTAGAGAACAGATACTCTCAACCAATCAAAAAGCGGGGTGAAACAAAAATATACTAGGGGTAGAACAAACACGCAATAGGGAGTAAAGCAATCGTATCAGCATCAGCTATCTGATATAGACCGTAAAGTCAGTCAGTCAGGAGTAATAGGCAAAGTTCATTCAAGTATATGGTAAAGTATAGATTTGCTAACAGCAGAAGACGCAGGTGGAGATGCGTGCTCACTCAGGAAGAGACAAGTACTAATTGGGTTCCAGTAGGAAATTGGCCTCCATCATGGATATCTTGATCCTGGAAGAGCCATCAACCATTGCTAAATGTGAAGAGAGTGAAGGGCTCTGAGATTGAGTCCGTTTGTGAGTTTGGTGTTCGATTTAGGAGTTGTTCTTATCTTTGTGTTTTGGTGAAAAACGTATGGTGTCCTGCACACAACATCTCTCAACCTCAATGGCTGATCTACCATTTATAAAAATAGCTGTCTAAGAGTTGCCACATCAACTGCACAGCTATATGTCTGTACTAACCAACGTATCCACCATTCAGAACAACTTTAAGTATACCACATTCATTCACTACATTGAAGCCTATATTCACCCAAAGATGCCGGAAACTGCAGAGCCACCTCAAATGGAGAAATATAAAAAGTGTTCCTCAGCCGAGAGGAACAAGCTGCACGCAAATCAAAGTCATGGATCCATGCCAGGGTTGAGTTGGCCACTATCCAATATGAACTATTACTAAACAGTACATGAGAGAACTCTCCCTTAGTTGCTCACTACTCAGAATGATTCAGCATAAAACTGTTCCACAAGCGGGAGAAAGTGAGATACAAATGCTCAAAATGTATTCTGTGCTGGGGGAACCATGCATCAAGGAAACCAATTGGTTGAAGCTCCCCATGTGGATCTTGTGGATAAAACCTGCGGCATCTTCCCCCATCTGAAGCCTTTCTATTGTTAACCCTGGTTCACTAATGACTCTTATGGACCTGCAAAAAAACACATTGGATAGTAGATGTGAACAGCACCTTGTAAAGGCAAAGTACCCTCTGGAACCATCCAACATCTACTTGCTGATGGTCCCTTAATCTGATTCTGATAGGAAAGTATAACTTGTACCCCACCATGCCCTGCTTATGACTTGACATGTGACATCATTTATAACATGTTCTATGACATCATTTATGACATCACTGAAGATAGCTCAAAGACATCTTTGATAACATAACTGATAACATCATCCAAGCTTCATTTTCCAACATATTTCTCTATAAATTACTATGGCATTAGAGGCACAATAGCTCAGGAGAATATCACTCATTATTATTGCCATCACAGATAACATAACAAAACATAACATAACGTGTATTTGTAAAGCACATGTTCACCCAGAACGACATCTTGGTGCTGAATAAGAGATGCTTATTGTTACTCAATTCAATGGTACTCGTTTTATCTACCTCAGAAGGATTAATGGCTGAGTGAACTGGCTGGGATTTGAATTTATGACTATGAGATCTCATTTCATTTCCTTTCAAATAACTATATTCCGGCTTAAGCAATAAAAGTGAGGAAATAAATGCAGATCATACATAAGCACAATAAAGTCATCAAGATAGTCAGTACACAACCTATCCACGTCCTTAATTACAAAGTCAATAAATCACTACAATAAAATTACTGACACAAAATTCACACTATAAAATAGAATAAAACCATATAAAAATATGCACTAGTGAACACCTTAAAAGCACTTAGCAGCAATCATAGCCCTCCTTTTAGCCCACATCATGCCCAAGAATGTTGCGACTGCACAAACATACAAGAGAGATGAATCAGTATGTCGTAGTCTTAAGGCAATCATATGGCTTGAGGTATCCAGCAACCTACACACTGGCACAACCCAGAAAGAGCGAAACCTGGTGTATGCTGCACACACAAATAACACAAGTGGGATAGTATCCTTTTGGCCTACGCAAAACGGACACTAGTCACACCTTTCCATTTCGCAGTAAACATTTTGAAAGAGAGTGTACCCTCTCTAGACTGGTGGTAGAGCTTCCTAACCAAAGGGACTGTAACCTAATCCCAGGACTGCTCTAGTGCATATGTGGGCTTAAAGGTTATCACCTGTCAGCATTGCGTCCCCAACCGCAAGCTCTTCCTGCTGAAGGGATCAGGTCCAATAATATTTTTTCAACATATCTTTTGATGGTATCTTCTCGACCTCAGGAAAGAGACATAAGTCACTAAGGCCAAGTGCTTTACAAAAGCCGCCTCACGGAGGGCAGCCAAGGATCTTTGTTAGCTTTATCCACCGTTATGATCTCCTCTAAGGCCGCCGCATATGTGCCACTAAAGCTTTTGCTTCCTAGATTTTCCGAGGAGGCGCAACTGGCCTAGAATGAGAAGCACAATGTCCTTTTAGGATTACTCCAGGTCTCTGCCTGTGCTTTATAGTTGCAACATCGATATGCTGGCCCCAGGTTAGTTTTGGTGAGAGATCGATACCCAAATATGTAAATGAGTCCACCTGTTTTAATAAGTCTCTTAGGTGACCATGAGATCAAACACAGGCCCCTATAGTGAATGCATTAGTCCATTTAGCCACCAGATCTGGATGATGCAACTCCCTCAGTATAGAAATCATGCAAAGTGTGCAACATTGGCCCTATACCATACACTTTACAGCTAGCATAGTTCACGTTAACAATCAACCACAGATATGGAAATCATGCAAAGTGTGCAACATTGGCCCTATACCATACACTTTACAGCTAGCATAGTTCACGTTAACAATCAACCACAGATATGGAAATCATGCAAAGTGTGCAACATTGGCCCTATACCATACACTTTACAGCTAGCATAGTTCACGTTAACAATCAACCACAGATATGGAAATCATGCAAAGTGTGCAACATTGGCCCTATACCATACACTTTACAGCTAGCATAGTTCACGTTAACAATCAACCACAGATATAGAAATCATGCAAAGTGTGCAACATTGGCCCTATACCATACACTTTACAGCTGGCATAGTTCACGTTAACAATCAACCACAGATATAGAAATCATGCAAAGTGTGCAACATTGGCCCTATACCATACACTTTACAGCTAGCATAGTTCACGTTAACAATCAACCACAGATATAGAAATCATGCAAAGTGTGCAACATTGGCCCTATACCATACACTTTACAGCTGGCATAGTTCACGTTAACAATCAACCACAGATATAGAAATCATGCAAAGTGTGCAACATTGGCCCTATACCATACACTTTACAGCTAGCATAGTTCACGTTAACAATCAACCACAGATATGGAAATCATGCAAAGTGTGCAACATTGGCCCTATACCATACACTTTACAGCTAGCATAGTTCACGTTAACAATCAACCACAGATATGGAAATCATGCAAAGTGTGCAACATTGGCCCTATACCATACACTTTACAGCTAGCATAGTTCACGTTAACAATCAACCACAGATATAGAAATCATGCAAAGTGTGCAACATTGGCCCTATACCATACACTTTACAGCTGGCATAGTTCACGTTAACAATCAACCACAGATATAGAAATCATGCAAAGTGTGCAACATTGGCCCTATACCATACACTTTACAGCTGGCATAGTTCACGTTAACAATCAACCACAGATATAGAAATCATGCAAAGTGTGCAACATTGGCCCTATACCATACACTTTACAGCTAGCATAGTTCACGTTAACAATCAACCACATATATGGAAATCATGCAAAGTGTGCAACATTGGCCCTATACCATACTCTTTACAGCTAGCATAGTTCACGTTAACAATCAACCACAGATATGGAAATCATGCAAAGTGTGCAACATTGGCCCTATACCATACTCTTTACAGCTAGCATAGTTCACGTTAACAATCAACCACAGATATAGAAATCATGCATAGTGTGCAACATTGGCCCTATACCATACACTTTACAGCTAGCATAGTTCACGTTAACAATCAACCACAGATATAGAAATCATGCATAGTGTGCAACATTGGCCCTATACCATACACTTTACAGCTAGCATAGTTCACGTTAACAATCAACCACAGATATAGAAATCATGCAAAGTGTGCAACATTGGCCCTATACCATACACTTTACAGCTAGCATAGTTCACGTTAACAATCAACCACAGATATAGAAATCATGCATAGTGTGCAACATTGGCCCTATACCATACACTTTACAGCTGGCATAGTTCACGTTAACAATCAACCACAGATATGGAAATCATGCAAAGTGTGCAACATTGGCCCTATACTATACACTTTACAGCTAGCATAGTTCACGTTAACAATCAACCACAGATATAGAAATCATGCAAAGTGTGCAACATTGGCCCTATACCATACACTTTACAGCTAGCATAGTTCACGTTAACAATCAACCACAGATATGGAAATCATGCAAAGTGTGCAACATTGGCCCTATACCATACACTTTACAGCTAGCATAGTTCACGTTAACAATCAACCACAGATATAGAAATCATGCAAAGTGTGCAACATTGGCCCTATACCATACACTTTACAGCTAGCATAGTTCACGTTAACAATCAACCACAGATATAGAAATCATGCAAAGTGTGCAACATTGGCCCTATACCATACACTTTACAGCTAGCATAGTTCACGTTAACAATCAACCACAGATATAGAAATCATGCATAGTGTGCAACATTGGCCCTATACCATACACTTTACAGCTGGCATAGTTCACGTTAACAATCAACCACAGATATAGAAATCATGCAAAGTGTGCAACATTGGCCCTATACCATACACTTTACAGCTAGCATAGTTCACGTTAACAATCAACCACAGATATAGAAATCATGCAAAGTGTGCAACATTGGCCCTATACCATACACTTTACAGCTAGCATAGTTCACGTTAACAATCAACCACAGATATATAAGAAAGGAATTTTAATAAAGAGGCTTATATAGCGGTAGATAGGCACAAGGTTGATACTGATATTTGCATATATTTCCATATAAGTGCCTTGATTTAGCTTCTGTGGGTGTTCATATCACCGACACCTGGCAGGAGTTCAAGCAAGAGTGCATGTTTATCGGTTAAATAAATGTGGAAATATACCAGTTTCACCTTCATTTTTTTCACAAAACTCAAAATAAAAATGGATAAATACATATAAAATCAGAGAAAAATAAACATGGATAAATAGACAGAAATGTCAAAAAATAAACACCATAAAACTGGGAGCCCTACTTAAAATACAACTCATGACAGAGTGTATATGAGTGCCTGGAGCCACCCAAGCGGTAAAAGTTCCACCATGCCAAGAAAATAACTAACAATAACCCTCCGTGGGAGAAGATAACTGACCAAAGCAGAGATCATTAAACACCTTTGCAATGACCTCCAGGAGGTCAATAACCTTTGGTTTCATTCTGCATCCTTGACCCTGTTCTGGGCCGGTCACTCCACGCACCGCGCACACTCCCCGTGAGTGAGCCCGGGCTTCCCTCGCTTCTGCCGAGTTTCGCCGCTGCCCTGCAGCTGAGTTCCTGGGCCTCTGTCTTTTGTATTCTGCCTCTGTATTTTGTTTCCTGCCTCTGTATTTTGTTTCTGTGCTTGTTTTGTCTCCTTGTTTGCGCCGTTACTGTGTCTTGCCCCTGCCGCGTTTCACGCCCTTCTCCCTGCTCCCCGCCGCTGCTCCCCTGCGGCCCGCCCCTTTTTCTTCTGTTTCCCTTCCCATTCGCCGCCCCGCTCCCACCTCCCAGCTGCTCCTCCCTCCCACTTGGCCATTTATGGCGGAGTGCACGCGGTGGTGAGCAGTGACCCTTGACCCTGTTCTGGGCTGGTCGCTCCACGCACCGCGCACACTCCCCGTGAGTGAGCCCAGGCTTCCCCGCTTCTGCCGAGTTTTGCCGCTGCCCTGCAGCTGTGTTCCTGGGCCTCTGTATTTTGTATTCTGCCTCTGTATTTTGTTTTCTGCCTCTGTATTTTGTTTCTGTGCTTGTTTTTTCTTCTTGTTTGCGCCGTTACTGTGTCCTGCCCCTGCCGTGTTTCCCACCCTTCTCCCCGCTCCCCGCCGCTGCTCCCCTGTGGCCCGCTCCTTTTTCTTCTGTTTCCCTTCCCATTCGCCGCCCCGCTCCCGCCTCCCAGCTGCTCCTCCCTCCCACTTGGCCATTTATGGCGGAGTGCACGAGGTGGTGAGCAGTGACCCTTGACCCTGTTCTGGGCCGGTCGCGAACACTCCCCGTGAGTGAGCCCAGGCTTCCCCTGCTTTTGCCGAGTTTCGTCGCTGCCCTGCAGCTGAGTTCCTGGGCCTCTGTATTTTGTATTCTGCCTCTGTATTTTGTTTCCTGCCTCTGTATTTTGTTTCTGTGCTTGTTTTGTCTCCTTGTTTGCGCCGTTACTGTGTCCTGCGCCTGCCGCGTTTCCCGCCCTTCACCCCGCTCTCCGCCGCTGCTCCCCTGCGGCCCGCCCCTTTTTCTTCTGTTTCCCTTCCCATTCGCCGCCCAGCTCCCGCCTCCCAGCTGCTCCTCCCTCCCACTTCGCCATTTATGGCGGAGTGCACGCGTACGCGCAGCGAGCACGCGCAGCGGGCGCGCCGATGGTGCGCCAAAGGCAAGCCCGACTACGCCCGTCCACGCCTGGACCGCACCCAGCGCCAGAAACCCTGGTCCTCACTGACGCAAGCCCGCCCGACTGAGCTACGACGCCGCCATCCTCCTCGCTCTCAATACCGGCCGGATCAACGACTGCTACCGAGCCACCCCGAGACGCACCCACGGACCCTTCACCTGCCAAGCCTGAAAGTTCACCTGCACCCTCCTCGCTCTCAATACCGGCCGGATCAACGACTGCTACCGAGCCACCCCGAGACGCACCCACGGACCCTTCACCTGCCAAGCCTGCAAGTTCACCTGCCTCCGGACCTGCACCGCACCCGCCAAACCCAACACCAGCAACAACCACCTCAAGTGTATCCTGCTCAACACCCGCTCCGTCCACAGGCACGCCATCGAACTCTGGAACCTCCTGGACACAACTTCACCAGACGTCGCCTTCCTCACAGAGACCTGGATGAATGCCTCCTCAGCCCCCGACATCGCCATAGCCATCCCGGACGGCTACAAGATCACACGGAGGGACCGCGTCAACCAATCCGGAGGAGGCATCGCCATCGTCCACAGAAACACCCTCCACATCACGACCAACTCCGACAACAGCCTCACCGACGCCGAACACCTCCACACCGACCCCAAGACCACCCTCAGAGGCACCCTCATCTACAGACCCCTGGGACGCCGCACACAATTCAGCGAACCAATCGCAGACTTCGTCAGCCCGCACGCACTCACCTCATCGGACTACATCCTCCTTGGAGACCTCAACTTCCACTTGGAAAACGACAAGGACCGCAACACCGCCGCCCTGCTGGACAACCTCGCCAACCTCGGACTCAAGTAACTGGTCAACACCCCCACCCACTACGCCGGCCACACGCTTGACCCCATCTTCTCCTCCAGCAAGCACATCTCCTTCAGCCACTCCACCGGACTACACTGGACAGACCACAGCTGCGTCCACTTCACCTTCAGGAGAACAACGATCCACCACCACCCGCAACAGGCCACCCGCAGAAGCTGGAGCAAGATCACCTCCGACCAGCTCACCACCGCCCTCAGCCAGAACCCACTCACCAACACAACGGACCCCAACGAAGCAGCCCGCAACCTCGCACAGTGGCTCACCAGCTGCGCTGATGACCTCGCACCACTGAGGAAACCTCCCAGCAGACCCGGCAGCAGGAGAACCCGGTGGTTCACCGATGACCTCAAGAACTCCAAGAAAACCTGCCGCACCCTCGAGAAAACCTGGCGCCACAACCCGACAGCAGACAACATGACAGCCCTCAAGGACGCCACCCGCAAACACCACCAGCTGATCCGCACCACCAAAAGGAAGTCATTCAAAGAACGGCTGGACAACAACTCCCACAACAGCAAGGAACTCTTCAGCGTCGTTAAAGAGCTCTCCAACCCCAGCGCCAGCAACAACGACATCACACCCTCGCAAAACCTCTGCGACTCACTCGCCAAATTTTTCCACCAGAAGATCGCAGACATACACAACAGCTTCGGCGCCCAGACCACGCACCCAACCACTGAAGCAACGCCCCCCACTACCACCATCGGCACCTGGACCCCCGTCAGCACCGAAGACACCACCCGCATGATGAACACCATCCACTCCGGATCCCCTACCGACCCCTGCCCACACCACATCTTCTACAAAGCCGTCTCCATCATCGCACCTCATCTCCGGGACGTCATCAACAGCTCCTTCGCTTCCGCCACCTTCCCGGAGAGCTGGAAACACGCCGAGATCAGCGCCCTCCTGAAGAAACCGACCGCGGACCCCACGGACCTCAAGAATCTCCGTCCCGTCTCGCTCCTCCCCTTTCCGGCCAAAGTCATCGAGAAGACCGTCAACAAACAACTCTCCGCCTTCCTCGAGACGAACACCTACCTCGACCCCTCACAGTCCGGCTTCCGAGCAAACCACAGCACCGAGACCGCCCTCATCGCTGCCACCGACGACATCAGGTCCATGCTCGACAACGGGGAAACAGCGGCCCTCATCCTCCTGGACCTCTCGGCAGCCTTCGACGCGGTATCCCACCGCACACTGATACAGCGACTCAGCAACTCCGGCATCCAAGGAGCGGCCCTAGAGTGGATCACCTCGTTCCTCACCGGAACAACCCAGAGAGTCCGCCTCCCACCGTTCTGTTCCGAGGCCACCGAAGTAATCTGCGGCGTCCCACAAGGATCCTCACTCAGCCCCACCCTCTTCAACATCTACGTGAGCCCTCTCGCAGCCATCGCACGTCAACACAACCTCAACATCATCTCCTACGCCGACGACACCCAGCTGATCCTCTCCCTCACCAACGACCCCCCCTCCGCCAGATCCAGCCTCCAGGAGGGCATGAAAGACGTCGCGGAATGGATGAAGCTCAGCCGTCTGAACTCAGACAACACGGAAGTCCTCATCCTGGGACCATCCCCCTCTGCCTGGGACGACTCCTGGTGGCCCCCGGCACTGGGCACCGCACCCAAGCCTACGGACCACGCACGCAACCTGGGCGTCATCCTGGACTCCTCCCTCACGATGACCAAGCAAGTCAACGCCGTCTCATCAACTTGCTTCAACACCCTGCGCATGCTCCGTAAGATCTTCCGATGGATCCCCACCGAAACCAGGAAGACAGTCAACCCAGGCCCTCGTCACCAGCCGCCTGGACTACGGGAACACCCTCTACGCCGGAACCACTGCCAAACTTCAGAAAAGACTCCAACGCATACAGAACGCGTCAGCACGTCTCATCCTGGATGTCCCCTGCCACAGCCACATCTCCGCCTATCTGAGAGACCTGCACTGGCTCCCCGTCAACAAGAGGATCACGTTCAGACTCCTCACCCACGCACACAAGGCCCTCCACGACATGGGCCCGAAGTACCTCAACAGCCGCCTCACGTTCCACACACCCACCCGCCAGCTCCGCTCCGCCAGCCTTGCCCTCGCCTCCGTTCCACGTATTCGCAAGACCACCGCCGGGGGAAGGTCCTGCTCCTACCTGGCGGCCAAAACATGGAACTCCCTCCCAGCCCACCTACGGCTGACCCAGAACCATCTCTCCTTCAGGAAACAGCTCAAGACCTGGCTGTTCGAGCAGTAGCGACCCTCCCCCCCAGCGCCTTGAGACCCTTGCGGGTGAGTAGCACGCTATACAAATTCGCCGATTGATTGATTGATTGATTGAGCCGCCCAAGCGGTAAAAGTTCCACCATGCCAGGAAAATAACTAACAATACCCCTCCGTGGGAGAAGATAACTGACCAAAGCAGAGATCATTAAACACCTTTGCAATGACCTCCAGGAGGTCAATAACCTTTGGTTTCATTCTGCATCCCAGTGCAAAGGAGAACATAGCAGATCAATATCTGTACTCAACATGGCGGATGCGAGAGTGGTAAATTGAACTTGTCCAGGTCAGCTTTAACTCATTCTATGAGAGCTGCAATCAATGCATCAGAATAATGATCGGTCGAAAATGAGTGTGTGTATTAGTCGCACAGCATTCCTGAAGTATGCCTGTTAAGGCTTTCGGGCATTACTGCAGTGTTTCAACCAGTTTTAGTGTATCCAATACCTGTGTTTTACCAAATGCTTAATTTGAGCTGGTGGTTTCTGGTGCTGTGCTCCGGCACTTAATTGTCAAATATGGAGCTTAATTGTCAACACTGGGGCTCATGACAGCCTGCCACATGATGGCGCTGTTTGAGTAATTTGGAGATGAGAACTCCAACAGTTGTTTATTAGTTCAATGTAAATTAAAAACGACTAATACATGCTGCTCAAGCCTCCTTATAGCTTGGGATACCTGGAATCGTCTGAATTAAATAGCATGTGTAGATTTATATAGCATGGCTCATCACCCGCGAGGGTATCCAGACACTGTCCATGGGAACAGGGAGATTAAGCGATTTGCCCAGAGTCACAGGATGTTGATCGGACGCCAGGCTCGAACCCAGATCCCCAGCTTCAGAGAAACCAGCTCCGCGGCACGACAACCTCCGAACACCTGCAGGAGTGTGATGGTTAATAGTTATGCTGTTAATGACACTGGCAGGGGCAATAGATGGTACAAGCTGGAGGGGCCTCCTGACGTGGGCCTTGGCCCTATTGTTTTTATGAATTCAGCACTGGCTCTTAAAACGCCCCCCAAGTTATGTCTGCTTTATTGTGTCGTCTGCGCGTCTCTTTTTCCAGCCGCGGCTGTGCCTTCCCGTTCATTGCGGCAGCACACTCCTTTCAGCGCGGTGATTTCGGGTTCCATCCAGATGTCTGCCAATCAAGGGCTCGTTCATCAAGGAAACATTGAGGCGTTCTAAAAGTGCGGATGCGGCTGCTTTCAGGCTGCCACACAATTTTCTATCCTTTTTGGCAATTTCCTGTCTTTGCAAGTTGGGCGTCCAAATGACAGTTTTCCACTGAATATGCAGCTTGGGAGGCGGCGCTAATCTAGAGATAAGAGGCCCAGACACCTGTGAATCGCATGGTTGGGAAGGTAAGGCCCCGGTCACTAAAGCCTGTACATGGGGAAGGCGGGAGAAGCACGTGTAACCCCCCCCCCCCTACTCTTTTGACGGAGCAATATTTCGACTATTTTTAAGTGTGCATTTCTGTAATCCACCCACATGATATCATCTACGTCTTATGTCTTCTGCCACACGTGTGCGCTGGAATAACTAGTATATGCCCCCCCCACCTTACGTAAAGTCCTTCACAGATAAAAACTAACGAAAACAATATTGAGGATGCGAGAGAGAGAGTAACTTTGAGAGGGAAGAGAAGGAGACAGATTCTGGAGTTTTATGTAAATATCTCTACATGGGGCCTCACGTGTTTGCTGTCCTAAGCAAAAATGCCCAAGTATTCCCTACCACCCAACCCTTTCCTACATGCATACATACACACACACGCACTTTACCTATTGCAAATTACATGTATATTTTTCACACTTAAAACGCGAGACCTCAGTGACTGACACTGAGTAAATGAAATGAACTACTTGTATACTTTGCTTTTTTTTAGCAATTAATTTTAGTCACTCAGTGACACCCTCTTAGGCTGATGTCGAGACAGACACTTGTGTGTCTCAACCGGCTGGGACTCGGGTCTTGGTGGATAGGATGTGTCCCCGTGCAGTATGTTCGTATGGCCATAGAAGGTTCAGGAGTGAGGGATTGTGGGTGTGCCCTTTGGACACATAGATTGACGCTAACAAATATACATTGCCCTCATCACCACAGGGACCTTATTTCTGTGACAGCGAGTAGCCTGCTGTCCCTTAGCAAGCCTGGTTGTCTATCAGAAACCTCCAAATGCCCTTGGACAAGGAAGGGCTCTGTCCCCAAAGAGGCGCTGCTTTTGCGCTGTGGCTTAGAGCACAAGTTAGGGGTACACGCAGGTACACGGCGTCCACCCACTATTTTCACAGGGTGACGCCGTCCCCCTTGCCAAGTGTGGCTCAGGGCACAAGTCAGGGGTACACGCAGGTACACGGCGTCCACCCACTATTTTCACAGGGTGACGTCGTCCCCCTTGCCAAGTGTGGCTTAGGGCACAAGTCAGGGGTACACGCAGGTACACGGCGTCCACCCACTATTTTCACAGGGTGACGTCGTCCCCCTTGCCAAGTGTGGCTTAGGGCACAAGTCAGGGGTACACGCAGGTACATTGCGTCCACCCACTATTTTCACAGGGTGACGCCGTCCCCCTTGCCAAGTGTGGCTTAGGGAACAAGTCAGGGGTACACGCAGGTACACGGCGTCCACCCACTATTTTCACAGGGTGACGTCGTCCCCCTTGCCAAGTGTGACTTAGGGCACAAGTCAGGGGTACACGCAGGTACACGGCGTCCACCCACTATTTCCACAGGGTGACGCCGTCCCACTTGCCAAGTGTGGCTTAGGGCACAAGTCAGGGGTACACGCAGGTACACGGCGTCCACCCACTATTTCCACAGGGTGACGCCGTCCCCCTTGCCAAGTGTGGCTTAGGGCACAAGTCAGGGGTACACGCAGGTACACGGCGTCCACCCACTATTTTCACAGGGTGACGCCGTCCCCCTTGCCAAGTGTGGCTTAGGGCACAAGTCAGGGGTACACGCAGGTACACGGCGTCCACCCACTATTTTCACAGGGTGACACCGTCCCCCTTGCCAAGTGTGACTTAGGGCACAAGTCAGGGGTACACGCAGGTACACGGCGTCCACCCACTATTTTCACAGGGTGACACCGTCCCCCTTGCCAAGTGTGGCTTAGGGCACAAGTCAGGGGTACACGCAGGTACATTGCGTCCACCCACTATTTCCACAGGGTGACGCCGTCCCCCTTGCCAAGTGTGGCTTAGGGCACAAGTCAGGGGTACACGCAGGTACACGGCGTCCACCCACTATTTTCACAGGGTGACGCCGTCCCCCTTGCCAAGTGTGGCTTAGGGCACAAGTCAGGGGTACACGCAGGTACACGGCGTCCACCCACTATTTCCACAGGGTGACGTTGTCCCCCTTGCCAAGTGTGGCTTAGGGCACAAGTCAGGGGTACACGCAGGTACATTGCGTCCACCCACTATTTTCACAGGGTGACGCCGTCCCACTTGCCAAGTGTGGCTTAGGGCACAAGTCAGGGGTACACGCAGGTACACGGCGTCCACCCACTATTTCCACAGGGTGACGCCGTCCCCCTTGCCAAGTGTGGCTTAGGGCACAAGTCAGGGGTACACGCAGGTACATTGCGTCCACCCACTATTTTCACAGGGTGACGCCGTCCCCCTTGCTAAGAACTTGGGCCCCACAGAAATATGCTGAACGTGTAATTTTCAGACACTGGGACACGTTCAGCAGCGCCTGTAGGTTGTCTGCTTTCCATTCCCAGCTGCAAGGTGCATGCAGGAAGGGGGCTATTTTTCTCCTCCATCTGCGCCGAAGTTAAGGGGCCACCAGGCCTCCTTTTGTTTGAATATCCTGACTGGAGGCGGCCTGGAACCTCACACTTAAATGTTAATTCCACAGAGGGGAAAAAAAGGCACCCAGCTTGTTATCTCTTCACAGGTACTGAAGAGAGGTTGCTCTTGACTTTGTTTGGTCCCTGTATATAAGTCAGTACATGCACTGTAAGAATGTCAGATGTGTAGGTTTGTCCCAGTATTTACACAAATAACAATTTCAATAGCACTGTTTTATTTCTTTTCTAGCGCTACGCATACGAATGCAGGGTGTCAGAGCTCTTTAAGTAATATACACTTTATACATTGACAATACATCATGTACATGTGTAAATCAATGTACAAGATGAGTTACATGGGACAGGCTTACAAGGTGTAGTAGTCACATGTCATTCATAGCTCACTGTGCTATATTACAATTTATGAACTGCAGGAAACAAAAGGATCTCTGTGTTAAAAGCAGTAACCCACTTTACTATCTACATACAATAAAAATCTGTCTTCTGCATGTTACATGACGTGCTTTGCAGGAGACACATTAACCTTATAATACTATGATACAACACTGGAACTTCACAAAACACAGATCTCTCCAGCAAGTGCATTAACCACCAGAGTTGTCTCACTATTATTACTATTCCCTGAGATCTACTTGGTACCTCACTAACAGATCCCTTAACACAATCCAATATTTTAAAATGTTGACTTTGCAACCAATTAAGCCGAGCAGATCTACTGCCATGCTTCTCCTTGTTGCCAATTTCTTTGTGGCAGGGCTTAAAAAAATTAATGTATTAGTTGAGGCCCAGATTTTGCTTGGGATTGTGACACTTTTTTGGTACAACCCCAACGCCAGATCTCATTTGTTAAATCTCATAATGCGCTTAAATGTACTCATGATATACCTGATAATCATTTGTGTAAGGTCTTAATATCTGATGTCACTTCTTGTGATGTCACTTCCTGTGATGTCACATGCAATGTCCCGCGTCGTGACATCATGCGCTGTGATGGCATGTGTCATGATTTCCCTTGCATACTGCCTAACCTGGTTAGTCCGCCCACTTCCTTTTTTAGGGCTTGTGCCCAGGTGGGGCTTCTCTCTGCAGGTTGTGAACTTTTGTCATTTGCCCAGAACAAGCTCTGCCAGCATCTTCAGACCCACCCAGCTGCCAGCCCTGCCGCTGCCAGGCGTCTTTTCCAGGTTGCGTGTTGTTACAGTGTTCATTTCTTTCTCACTCTGAGTCCTTCCTCAGCACATCACTGCATGTGAACCCCTCCCCCTTCCTGCAGTCTGCTGCCAGGCCTCTCAGATCCCCCTCATTATCCTGGCGGGTCCCCCCTCTTTGTTCCTCTCTAGGCCGCCTTCCAATTGATCTAGGAGCCCCTTGAAAACATTTCACTCTCTCTTAAAAAGCAGCGCAGGCAGAGGCTGCCATGTGATTTCTTTGAGGAAATATCCCTAAATCCCAGGCTATTTGTCAAAGGCTAGGCAGGCGCATCCTTCTCTGGCAGGCTGTTGTGAGGAGGAAGGAGGCTGGGTGTACACAGCACAGGGCGGCCAGGGAGGGCACCAGGCATCTCTGTTCCTCACCAGAGCATCCTCCAAGGAATCATTAGAAATGTCAGTAGGTGGGGAGGGGGGGGGGGGGGGGGAGACACCAGAAGCCATGCCAACAAAGCGCAGGCCCGCAAAGCAAAGGTTCAAACTGGCCACTAAATATGAGGTGATCTACTGGCCTCATGTGAGAGAGAAGGTTTGACAGATCCCATAAATTGCTGATCGACCCGCACGCGAAGACCGCAGCAACTGGAATTGGGATAGAGGCTTAACATATGCCCCCCCCCCCTCTCGCAGAAGGTGCTGAGGAGTCCCTCATATCTCACACATATTAATTGGTTGAATGGGGCCCCCTGGAGCGCTGGGGACCCCATAGGTGTTGTGGGCCACAGTTCCCCCCTGAATTGGTAATACACAAGAGCCCGCTTCCCTGGACTGCACCGGAGTCATATGAACTAACCTTTGCGTTCAGATCTAGCAGTCTGCAACCCTATCAGAGCACACAGGGCTTTCCAAATGAGACCTTAAATGCACTGTTAACCTCTGACCCGTACTGTAAAGCAGGCTTCACGGTGTACACTTAGAAGGAACACAACGGTTGGAGTGTGGCATTGTGGTCGCTCGGCCTCCGGCATGTGTGTGGCGTGCAGCTGGCACTGATGTGGCACTGTTGCACCCAACAGTGCCCAGAGTCGTTAGTGTATGCCTATGATGGAAGAGCGGAGTATGGTGTGTGAGGTTTGTGCCGTGGCAAGAGCGAAGGGAAGCCACTGTGAGCTTTGTGTGCATGCGTATTGCTGGAACGGCATGGTTGCGAACCACCATGACCCCATGCATAATACTACAAGTTCAAAAACTACAATTAGTAAAGGCAGTGTCTGTCACAGTAACCTTACTGATACATGGCTTACATGAGTACCCGATGGCCTTTAATGCTCTCTGCCAGCATCAGTCCTGGCAGTCAGGAGCTCCTGTCCCTTGTAAGTTTCCTTCAAATCTGCACAGTGAGGTGCACATCTAGGACTGCATGTATCTGCTGCAGAAAATGCATGATGTTCATATGGGGGGGGGGGGGGGGGGGTGGCTTCGACCACTCATTTATTATTCTTTCTTTCAGAGTTTATTATTTTTGTGACCCCGCACCCTTTGCAGACTCCCCTGGTGAGACCCAGCCACTTTTTCCTTTTTGGTGGGTGCCCCGGTGCCCACATTGGGGCACCAACATCCATGTAATTCATTGGGGTCTGTGGCGGATTCCTCATGGCCCTTTGCTGCACTTGTAGGGGCCCAGACAGAAACAATCCTGGGTGCTGGCGGGAGCCAGTTTTAAGTTTGCCCCCGCCCTCCGCGAGCAGAGTTAGTCAGTGGGAGCAAACATTTATCCCTGTTAGCACTTGCGGGCAGGGAACAAAATAAAATGATTGCTCCCCGTGTGTCAGGAGGATTAGAGCCCATGGTTGAAATCGGCTCTGCGGGGGTCACACACTCCTTCCCTAAAAGAAAGGCATAATAGCCCTAGTGGATGGGATTCCTGGGGCTGTACTATGGCTCAGAGAGGGGGCTGCGCGGCCCCCTCACAATCTTTAAAATATGGCAGGGCCTGAGGGATAGAGACCTCAGGGCTGAAACCGGCTTGGGGAGGAAGGGAGCACACGCCCTCTCCAAAAAAAAGCATAGTGTCTGGGATGGGGTCTCTAGGGCTGTACAATGACTCTGGGAAGGGGGTCACACGCCCCCACCTCCTCAAAAATAACGACTCAGAGCCCTGGCCATCCACAAGGGCCTTTTCTTTAAAAAGGGCAGGAGACCTAATATAGTTTTTAAATTAACCATAGATCCTCAGCAAATTTGGAGTAATATTTTAAAAAATATGTTTTTGGCGCCAGGGGTGACTGTTGGGCATCCCCACTAGGTGTAAGGGAGGCAGGATATCACCACCCCACCCCCTATATGTTTTCTTTACTTTTTCTATAGGACAGGTGTTGGACTTGGCCCTTCTGGCCGGTTCACCCCTGGACTTTTTGGCTTTTTATTGGTGACTTGGTGTGGTAATTGTTTGGTCTCTGCGCACTTTCCCTGTGTCCCAGGGTAAAGTGCGTGCGTGCTCTGAGTGCATGTGGTGAGATAGGCCTGCCCTCCCATAGGAATGCATGGGGAGTGTATGTGTCCCTAGTAGTTCCTGATGCGTGGGGTGTGCAGGCCCGAGTTTGGTATGTGCGGACTCGTGGGAGTGAATGCTGCGCGATGATGTGTGCGGCGTGCATGTACCTAGTGTGGAAGTGCCACTTCTAGAAGTGGGCACTTCTGTGTGCAGTGTGTCTGTCGCGTGATTGGCTGGTCGTGTCATGTGACGGGCTAGGGATTCCCCAGAGTCAGGATGAGTCACCCAGTGGTGAATGGGGAGATCAGCAGCTAGATGGGTGGGAGGAGTACACCTGGGTCCTGAATAGGACAGGGTTTTCCACACACAATGCTGGCCCCGCCCCCTGTGGTGCGACTGACGACCCTAGCCCTGCCAGTGAATAGAGTGAGGGGCTGAGCACATCAAGGGTGCTCCCCAACCAGCTGCGACTGGTTTTCCCCCTCACCCTGAACCCAGAACAAAGGGTTTGCCTGTATAAAAATGGGGCTGTGTCCCCACAGAAACTGTTCTCTGCCAGGATCTTACCTGAGGGGGGCTGCTGCTGCTAGGTGCCAGGAGAGACCGCCACTGGGGACTGCCTCCCTGCTGGAGGGCCCTGTGAGCTGGCCCCTGGGCCCAGTCCTGACCCCCCACCTCTGAAGACTTTGTTCTGGACCTGGTTTTTATCCTTAAGCGCCTGGGAGCGCTTTCATTTGTTTCATAGCGCTAGGAGCGCTTTATTCTGGACCCCAGCACTTCTAGAGCACTTTTACTCTTGCCTTTAGCGCTCAGGAGCGCTCTATTTTTGAAAGCCGGTGCCCACCCGGCGTTTGCCCCGTTCTGGGCTGGTCCTGAGGTCCCCTGGCAGGTGCCCACCCTGCCAGGGACATTGCCACAATATCGAGTGCCCACCTCGATTTATTGAATACTAAAAGCGCCGGTGCCCACCCGGCATTTGCTCCGTAAATCGCCCTCCGGCGCCCGACCAGGAAGTCAGGCGGGCCGGGGGCGGGCCTCCGGGACAACCGAAACAGGAAGTGGGAAGGCAGGAGCCTACCCCGCCTCCCACCGAGGACTCGTGCTGATTTGGAAGCCCCGGAGCCGGCAGGAGCCTACCCTGCGCCCCGGGGCCCTGGGGAGAAGTACTGCGCCCCCCACCCAGGCGGGAGCCCACCCCGCACTGGGACGTGCCGCTGGCGTGCACAGAGCCGTAGGCTCCGCATTCCAGACCCCCGAGGGAAGAGCTCCGGTGAAGAGGGCTCCTCACTACAGGGCACCGTCCTGCCTGCACCGCCGGAGGAAGACTGCCGCCACCTTCGCCTCGAGGACCCTTCCCCCCCAGCTACGAACCGGTGAGTCGAGGCGGTAGGCTGGGGAGGAGAGGTGCTGAGTTGGGGCCGCATGGGGACTGAGCGCCTGCGCTTCCACGAGGCCCGCAATATTTTCTTTGAGCGCTGGTGCGCTCCAACGGCCCACATTGTTTTTGAAGAGCCCAGGGAGGCTCTAAACCTAACGGGGGCATTTTGTTCATCAGCAGAGCGGCCCCGGAAGGCAGCGGGCCGCTCCTACGTTATCTAGGGGCATTCTTGATTAAGAGCCCACGAGGCTGCAGACAGGCGCATGGTCCTAGAGCCGTGAAGGCTCCAGCGAAGGGGGCACATTGTTCCACGAGCCTGTGAGGCTCACGAGTTCCCCTCAGTGGAACTCCAACCCCTGCCATATTTGTTTAGAAGGCGCAGTGGTGCCCACGCTCACTTTCTCCAGCTGCCCAGCACTTAGTGGGCAGCTGCAACGTTTAGGTTGGGGCCTCTGCGTTTTGCCTTGCGCAGCCTGCGCTGCAGGGCCCTGACTTTCTGGACGCAGGGCGTCCTTGCCCCTTCAGGGCCAGTTGGCCCAGGGACTGCCACAGATAGTGGCTAATGTGAGTTTTTGCGCCATTGTACCTTTCCTGCACCTCTGAATGTGGTTATGCGTCATGTGCTTTGCTTTACACCTCTGAATGTTATGCATCAGGTGTTTATGTGCTTAGACCCCTACAGGTATTGTGATACTTAGGTGGTTGTTTTCTCCCTAGTACAGGTGGTACTAGTGAGGTCCTGATTCCCTGCGCAATATTTTCCTAAGGTGGTTAGGGTTGCGTAGGTGGTACTTACCTGATACCAGTAGTTACTGGTTGTGTGCTACATATGTTATTTTGTACTACAGTATTATTCCTATGTTCTAAAAAGTGCTAATTCCTGACAGTGGTCCAGGTGGCCCTGTCCCCTGTATATATAATCCCTTGTAAATTCTGCCCGTGCCTGTTGGCACATTGTAGAGTGTGTGTTTTTATCTAATGTGTTGTGTATAATACAAAGGCTATTTTTATAGAATACCTTGTGTGGAGTTTCCTTTGTGGTGGGCCTTGGGTGTTGTTGCTGGGTGCGCGCGCAAACGCTTTACACATCGCCTCAGGGATAAGCCTGTCTGCTCGTGCCAAGCTACCAAGGGGGTGAGCAGGGGTTATCTTTGGCGTGTAACTCCCCAGCCCTGACTAGAGTGGTGGTTTCTGTCTGGCTTTGGCGCAAGCCCTAGCCAACCAGAAATCGCCATTTCTAACATTGGTGATCAGCGGTGGGATTTGGACTTGCGTTTGCGCTGTACCGCAGCGGCAACTGGCCGCACTACAAAACTCTGCATTTAGATAAATCACATGGTATAGGGATTATTGTTTTAAGATTGTTTTTAAGTGTCATTTCTTTGGAAATGTGTTTTTGTGCACTGTGAGTTAGGTGTCCCTAGCTCGGGAGGGTAGATCATCCCCCTTAGTGCATTGTGTTTTCTGGATTCACCAGAGGGTGGGATCCAGTGGTGGCAGCGTAATAGTGTCCAGTACATTTGTCCCCCGCCCTGCGCCCAGAGTTGGTACCTGTGTCACGTGGTGGTCAGGTTGAGGAATCAGGGGTGGTAGAAACTGCCTTACCAGTCCGAGGGGAGGGTTGTGTGTGTGGATGAATGGTGTGTGGCACTAGGCAAGTGAGTGTGAGTTCTCTGGGTTAGAGAGCTTGCTGAATCTTTTTGTGAATTGTGTGCTCCTGTGTGAAACTCAGACCCCTAGGTTCCCTGTATAATTGTTACCATAACGTCCGCCAGAATGGAGCCTGCTTGTGATCCCTATGAGCTAGCTTGGCGCCAGAGGCAGGAGTTAGAAAGGTACTGTACAGAGGAAGAGTCAGAAGAGGAGGTAGAGGATGACAATACCTGGACGCCAGTAGAGAGTGAGGACCCCATAGGTAGGGCGTCCCTTGCTGGGTCCAGCGTAGGAGGCAGCGCCTCATCCCTTTCCCTGTCCCCAGAGGAGTGGGAAGATAGGAGGAAAGAAAGGGAGCACCAGCTGGCGTTAGAGAAGCTCAGGTTAGAGCATGCTCAGGCTATGGCGCAGCTGGAGGCCAGGAAGCAACAGCGAGAGACTGAGTGGGTCTTGGCGCGGGAGAGGGTAGAGGAGGCTGAGAGGGCCTCCACCAGAGGCAAAGTAGCTCTGGAGGGTAGACTATCCCCTGCGCGCAGTTTTAATTTTCTGGGCTCCCCAGGGAGGGTTGAGTCCAGTGGTAGTAGCGATGTAGATTCCAGTGTAGGAAATCCCAGTCCCAGTTCCCCCAGTCTGGTACCTGTTCCCCAGGAGGAGGAGTTAAGGTTGAAATTCAGGGGCAGTAGGAAACTGTCTCACCAGACTTGGGAGGAGTTTGTGGATGGATGTGAGGATGCAATGTTTGATTGGATTTCCACAGCAAGTGATTTTGATATACTGTGTAATCTGGTTCTCAAAGAACACCTGCTCAGTTGTTGTGTGCCAGGGTTGCGCCAACACCTGTTGGGGTGTGGATTGTCTGAGCCATTTGACCTGGCGGAGGAAGCAGAGCGCTGGGAAAGGGCTAGAGGTTCTCTAGAGTCATTAGGGAGTGACTCCAAAAGTAGTGGGTCAGGTATCTTCCAGCCCAGCGTGGTGGAAGAGGCTCAGTGTAGCCCAGCTAGGTCCCAGGATAGCGAGGAGGGTGTAGGGGCTCACTGCCTGGCTCAGTGGAGCAGGAGTGAGAGGGTGACCGAGGGTCCCCGGACGTACGAAACCCTGCCTCAGGACTTGGATGGTTCCATGAGGGAACACCAAGTTGGGGACCTAGGCTGTCCTGTTAGCCCATTTGAGGAAGATCTCCTGGTGAGTAGAGGACCTGGAGCACCTGTAACCAGGGCTCCTGTGGTTCTAGAGTCTGGCAGTACCGCTCCGGTAGGGAGGGTACAGGAGTCCAGTGTGAGGAGTGATTGGGGGATGAGTTTCCCAGTGGAAGAGCCTGTGGGTCAGGGACTACCCAGTTGGGCTAGGATCCCGTGTAGTGACCAGGGTGGCACCACTTCTGTTCTGGGGGATCTCCGCGCACTGTCAGGTGGACAGGGGACGGGAGATCAGCGCCAGACAGACAGTCGCTTGACGTATGTGTCCTTTGATAGCCTCAGGGGGATGGAGTGGAAATCCCCAGAAGTCCTGGAGTGCCAGGCAATTATTCCACCAAAGGTTCTAGGCCGGAGGTTGGAAGGCCAGGTTCGGGATCAGCCTGACCTGAAGGGTGGGACGTCTGTAACCAGCGTCCCGACCAGTTCTTCTTCCAGAGGTACCGCCCCAGTTGGTAGGGAGCAGGGCTCTGGAAGGGGGTGCAGAGGGTGGGAGAGCCCACCTCTGCCCCCGGTACAACCTGAGGGGTTAAACCCTGGGTTGGAATGGCGATCTAGGTGTACCCCTCGCCAGAGGAGGAGGAACCCTAGGAGAAGAGGTAGGGGGAGGAGAGCCTTCCCTGAGACTCCTGGTCCGCCTGAGGGTGTAGACCCTAGGCTGGAGAACCAGTGGCAGTCTAGTCCTGTCTTTCAGAGAGGAAGAGTGGAGAATGGCCGCTATGTGCCAGGGGTTACTACCCCCCACTCTATGGTTAGGCAAAGACCAGTGGCACCTGGGTGGCCTAGGGCCTGGTCTTGGCCGCGGACAGCTTGGGAGTACCAGTGGGGTAGCCCAGTTGGTCCAGACAGTGGTGTTAAAAAGAATTCCATGGGTTCACCGTGGCGTAGAACCGGAGGGTGTCCATGCAGTTGCGGGCCCGCGTCCGTGTTCTATCGCCCCAAGCAGGGAAGTCCATCACGGTGGTGATTGGTCTGCCCTGCGTTTTGGCTGGAAGGGGGTTGTGTTGGACTTGGCCCTTCTGGCCGGTTCACCCCTGGACTTTTTGGCTTTTTATTGGTGACTTGGTGTGGTAATTGTTTGGTCTCTGCGCACTTTCCCTGTGTCCCAGGGTAAAGTGCGTGCGTGCTCTGAGTGCATGTGGTGAGATAGGCCTGCCCACCCATAGGAATGCATGGGGAGTGTATGTGTCCCTAGTAGTTCCTGATGCGTGGGGTGTGCAGGCCCGAGTTTGGTATGTGCGGACTCGTGGGAGTGAATGCTGCGCGATGATGTGTGCGGCGTGCATGTACCTAGTGTGGAAGTGCCACTTCTAGAAGTGGGCACTTCTGTGTGCAGTGTGTCTGTCGCGTGATTGGCTGGTCGTGTCATGTGACGGGCTAGGGATTCCCCAGAGTCAGGATGAGTCACCCAGTGGTGAATGGGGAGATCAGCAGCTAGATGGGTGGGAGGAGTACACCTGGGTCCTGAATAGGACAGGGTTTTCCACACACAATGCTGGCCCCGCCCCCTGTGGTGCGACTGACGACCCTAGCCCTGCCAGTGAATAGAGTGAGGGGCTGAGCACATCAAGGGTGCTCCCCAACCAGCTGCGACTGGTTTTCCCCCTCACCCTGAACCCAGAACAAAGGGTTTGCCTGTATAAAAATGGGGCTGTGTCCCCACAGAAACTGTTCTCTGCCAGGATCTTACCTGAGGGGGGCTGCTGCTGCTGGGTGCCAGGAGAGACCGCCACTGGGGACTGCCTCCCTGCTGGAGGGCCCTGTGAGCTGACCCCTGGGCCCAGTCCTGACCCCCCACCTCTGAAGACTTTGTTCTGGACCTGGTTTTTATCCTTAAGCGCCTGGGAGCGCTTTCATTTGTTTCATAGCGCTAGGAGCGCTTTATTCTGGACCCCAGCACTTCTAGAGCACTTTTACTCTTGCCTTTAGCGCTCAGGAGCGCTCTATTTTTGAAAGCCGGTGCCCACCCGGCGTTTGCCCCGTTCTGGGCTGGTCCTGAGGTCCCCTGGCAGGTGCCCACCCTGCCAGGGACATTGCCACAATATCGAGTGCCCACCTCGATTTATTGAATACTAAAAGCGCCGGTGCCCACCCGGCATTTGCTCCGTAAATCGCCCTCCGGCGCCCGACCAGGAAGTCAGGCGGGCCGGGGGCGGGCCTCCGGGACAACCGAAACAGGAAGTGGGAAGGCAGGAGCCTACCCCGCCTCCCACCGAGGACTCGTGCTGATTTGGAAGCCCCGGAGCCGGCAGGAGCCTACCCTGCGCCCCGGGGCCCTGGGGAGAAGTACTGCGCCCCCCACCCAGGCGGGAGCCCACCCCGCACTGGGACGTGCCGCTGGCGTGCACAGAGCCGTAGGCTCCGCATTCCAGACCCCCGAGGGAAGAGCTCCGGTGAAGAGGGCTCCTCACTACAGGGCACCGTCCTGCCTGCACCGCCGGAGGAAGACTGCCGCCACCTTCGCCTCGAGGACCCTTCCCCCCCAGCTACGAACCGGTGAGTCGAGGCGGTAGGCTGGGGAGGAGAGGTGCTGAGTTGGGGCCGCATGGGGACTGAGCGCCTGCGCTTCCACGAGGCCCGCAATATTTTCTTTGAGCGCTGGTGCGCTCCAACGGCCCACATTGTTTTTGAAGAGCCCAGGGAGGCTCTAAACCTAACGGGGGCATTTTGTTCATCAGCAGAGCGGCCCCGGAAGGCAGCGGGCCGCTCCTACGTTATCTAGGGGCATTCTTGATTAAGAGCCCACCAGGCTGCAGACAGGCGCATGGTCCTAGAGCCGTGAAGGCTCCAGCGAAGGGGGCACATTGTTCCACGAGCCTGTGAGGCTCACGAGTTCCCCTCAGTGGAACTCCAACCCCTGCCATATTTGTTTAGAAGGCGCAGTGGTGCCCACGCTCACTTTCTCCAGCTGCCCAGCACTTAGTGGGCAGCTGCAACGTTTAGGTTGGGGCCTCTGCGTTTTGCCTTGCGCAGCCTGCGCTGCAGGGCCCTGACTTTCTGGACGCAGGGCGTCCTTGCCCCTTCAGGGCCAGTTGGCCCAGGGACTGCCACAGATAGTGGCTAATGTGAGTTCTTGCGCCATTGTACCTTTCCTGCACCTCTGAATGTGGTTATGCGTCATGTGCTTTGCTTTACACCTCTGAATGTTATGCATCAGGTGTTTATGTGCTTAGACCCCTACAGGTATTGTGATACTTAGGTGGTTGTTTTCTCCCTAGTACAGGTGGTACTAGTGAGGTCCTGATTCCCTGCGCAATATTTTCCTAAGGTGGTTAGGGTTGCGTAGGTGGTACTTACCTGATACCAGTAGTTACTGGTTGTGTGCTACATATGTTATTTTGTACTACAGTATTATTCCTATGTTCTAAAAAGTGCTAATTCCTGACAGTGGTCCAGGTGGCCCTGTCCCCTGTATATATAATCCCTTGTAAATTCTGCCCGTGCCTGTTGGCACATTGTAGAGTGTGTGTTTTTATCTAATGTGTTGTGTATAATACAAAGGCTATTTTGATAGAATACCTTGTGTGGAGTTTCCTTTGTGGTGGGCCTTGGGTGTTGTTGCTGGGTGCGCGCGCAAACGCTTTACACATCGCCTCAGGGATAAGCCTGTCTGCTCGTGCCAAGCTACCAAGGGGGTGAGCAGGGGTTATCTTTGGCGTGTAACTCCCCAGCCCTGACTAGAGTGGTGGTTTCTGTCTGGCTTTGGCGCAAGCCCTAGCCAACCAGAAATCGCCATTTCTAACAACAGGGAAGTGGGCCCTTGAGTCCCACAATGGATGCTAATACATCTTTGTTCATGTGGTGGCAGCCAATCAAATCCTATCTGTCAACTCCGTGGATACTCTATGGCATGAAATACACAACGTTTTAAACCTTAAATACTTCAAAACTACTGAACGGATTTGTACCAAATCACACAAACCACACCTTCTGAACCAATATTTAGCTTTTGTCCAAATTTGGTGTAATTCGGTTTTGCAGTTTTTGTGGAATTGTTGTTCAATTTTCCTATGGAAAACTGAATGGGGAAAACATATTTTGGGACCACCCCACTTTCTCGGCCCTTGCTTGACAGATCTTTGCAAAACTTTCCAAGTAGGAGCTGAGGTGGATGAGAAGTTTTTGGGGGAAAGTTTTGTTAAGATGTGTCAAACGGGGCCAACGTACAAGAAAACTAAAAAAAGACTTTTCCTATGGAAATGTGGAGACCACTGGGTTTTATATATGTATCCAAGTTAGAGTATACTATTGAGTCAAAACTACTAGGCTCTGTTCGAAGAGTGGTTAAGTAATGATCCCAGCACGCTGATCCTCAAATGAAGACCTACTATTTGGAAAATTAAAAAATGAATCCGAACTTTTTCCTACTTGAGCACAAATTCACCCATTCAAACGTGAAACTCTAATGATCCACACCTCACAATAGCACAAGTGGCTACACAGGAAGTTTTCCGCCCATAGAAATCTACTTTCAGTTTCCCTTTCCAACTGTGTTGAATTCAATTCTGCTCATTTCTAAATCAGGAACATCACACAACACACACACACCACACATTCACAAACATTCACAGGTGTTCCCCCAAAACAAAAGTAGTGAGGGGGAATGTTGACCTCTCAGGTAATCCACAAATCACACCGAGCGAGCCAAGCCCACCCTGGAAGGCTTTGGAGCCGCCCACTGGCATCAAACAAAGCAACTATGCATGTTCATTATGGGCAAACTCAAAGGCGCCCTAGACTGGCATAGGAGGCAGGAGACCGATGCAGTGCCCAGCCCTCTCCCGGGGCGTGGGCTTTAACAGCGTAGGTGGTGACTGCAGAGAATAGAAGGGGTCCCTCGTCTCAATGGATAAACTGTAACTAGGAAATGGACCATCTACGGGGCTCACTGAATTGTAGGTGCCTTCCAAAACAAATGTAGTTTTCTGCCTGATGTGGACAAAACAGACACAGACAAGGAGAAAAATGTGATCAATTTGATAAAGTTTTTGCATAATTCAGCACCGTATATATTACCAAATTGTCCTCTTCGTAGTAGCGCAAGACGGACAGGACATGGGAAAGATTTGAGCAAATGGATTTGCACTTAAAAGAGAAACTTCTTTATAGATTTGTGACCAGAAGTGTTCCACAAAGGCAAGAAGTTCTCCTGCCCCCATCGAAACCATTGCATCACACACCCCATGCTGTCTGGCCTCTCTGTTTTAAACAAAAAGCGCTTTTGCACAAGAAATAAAATATGTCGTTTATTTACCATGGCAACTGCTATTTGTCAGCTTGGAATGGTAAACAAAAAAAAAAAAAAAAAGATGCCTGGCCATTCCCTAGGCCACCAGCAACATATATGAACACATGTGTGGTCTCATCATCAGATCTTTTTTCTTGTCTTTTTTATCCAGATGCTGCACAGCATCAGCAACAAGCACTTCTTTTTGACAATGCTGCAGAGGACTGCCAACGAGCATTGGCAAAACCTATATGGCAAAAAGACGAGACCTATTGGCTTTGCCAATTCTTGTTGAAGCGATGTCCGTCTAAGTGGACTCTTAGGTGTTGTTTTAGCACTCGAAATTCAGTCAGTGACCTAAAGGGTGCAGCTGCGAGGGGTGTGAAGGGATCTAAGTCGAATGGGCATTGAGTGGCATGAATGGTGAAGCAGGTCAGACCTTAGATATGCTCTTTTAAATGTTTCCAACTTTCGACCTCACTGGCAGGGATGAAAGAAAGGGGGCATGGACACAGCGGCGGTTGGCTCAGGTAAGCATGGTGAGGCAGGGTACTGCAGGGGGGAAGCCGACAGAATATTATCATTTATTTATTTAATAATACCTATTCCGTCGTCTGTCGACTTGTCCCGCGCCATCCCTCCCCGCCTCCGCTCCACCTCACCATGTTTACCTGTGCCGCCCGCCGCTGCAAGCACAATAGGGCCGCCGTGTTAGAGGAAGATGCAGGAAAAGATCACCAGGGTGACATATAGACCAGCTCATTTATTTGCACTAAAACTCTGATAGGAGGAGGCAGGGTTGCATCCAACACAATCCTTGGGACAGAACTCTCTGGGGAGAGGAGATGGCCTAACGGCTAGGGCGGTCGACCTCGAATCTGGAAAACTGGGCTTGAGTCTCGGCAACGACAGTGAACCTCCTGTGATTCTGGGCAAATCACTTAATCTCCCCATGCCTAACAAAAATGAATGTGTGTCCTCATGTAATGCAACTGGTGCTATATAAAGCGCTCTGGCCTCTGATACCCCATGCAGGTCAAGTTCGCGCTATATAAAACTCTGGAAACATTTTTTTTTAAAAAGCACAAAATCTGCTGGAATCTCAGCGAACTCCCAATGTTTCCAACCCCTGACCCTGGACATCGATCTGCAGGGATGCCATCATTTCAACTCTGGCCATTCTCTGCTCTGTCTATTCTTAACTGAACTTCCTGCTCCTCTATAAAATATGAAATTGGACTTCATTAGTTTGCCTATTGGCCCTCATTCTGTGTCGGATTTACCCTGGGTAGATCCCTTTTTGAGGTTTTACAGATGAGTGATTTCTCTGCTCTGTTCAGAGGTTTGCAGCTCAGAGTCAGGGAATACATAGGATCAGAGTTACTGTTCGCAACTTCCACGTATTTTCTTTCCTTCCTATCAGTCTTCCTCCAAGTAGCATTTGGAGGAAATACTGAGGTTGCGGGAGGTCGCAGCCTTTGCAAGTAAACGGAAGACCCTCGCAGTCTCACCCATCCCCTTTGATGATGCAGGTACAGGGGGGAAAGGCTTCCCTGGTGCATAGTAACTTCACGTCACAAAGGACGCGGAGCACACACAGTGCTCGATGGAAATGTAGGCATGGATTCAGACAAGTTCCATGGGCACAGGGCTGGAGTAGAGCGACGTAGACGGCGTCTACTCACTATTTTCAGAGGGTGGACACCGTTTACCTGCTGCAAAGCTGGCCACTTTCAGGAGAGAGCCCATGCTTTTATTACTATTATTATTATTATGTGTTCTTATATAGCGCTCAACTTACCCTTGGGCATCTTGGCGCTTGCATTGGGAACCCGTCCTGGTTTTTCCCTGTGAGATAACCCATACTGGGCATCCCCAAGGTGAAAGCCAGGCATCCCGCCGTTGGGGGGCCGTTGTGGAGATTAAGCAAGCTTGTTGCCCAGAGCTGCATAGTGTGAACTCGTGCTTAGAGTGGGCACCGAAGCGAGAATTATCGAGTCCGTGGACAATTGGGCTCCGGACCCTGCCGCGTCGGGAATTGAACCCTGGTCCCGGGTCTGACCTCTGCTTCAGGGTATGCCTCCTCTAACCAGTGAGCTACACTTCTCCACTATTACGAGCAGCAACGTGTAGGCGGGGAAGGGGCTTACACATTCAAGCTTCGCCCACAACAAAAGCCGGAGTTAAGGGGCTCTTTGTGTTGGGGTATCCTGGTTGGGGGCTCACAGGAGCCTCACACCTAGATGCATAAGGCTCACATCTCATCACTTCACAGGTACTGAAGAGATTCATGGTTTTGACTTTGTTCAGTCCCTGTATATAAGAGATATGCAAACACTGTAACAATGACAGATGTGTTTGTCGCCCTAGTATTCACACAAATAACAATTTAAATACCACTATTTTATTTTATTTCTTTTATAGCGCTTTAGCAGTACTCGTCCCAATGCAGGTTCTCAGAGCAGAGCACTTTTCTTTTATTTCTTTTATAGTGCTTTAGCAGTCCTCATCCCAATGCAGGCTCTCAGAGCAGAGCACTTTACTTTTATTTCTTTTATAGCGCTTTAGCAGTACTCGTCCCAATGCAGGTTCTCAGAGCAGAGCACTTTTCTTTTATTTCTTTTATAGCGCTTTAGCAGTACTCATCCCAATGCAGGCTCTCAGAGCAGAGCACTTAGAACGGCGGGGCCGGCATCGGCCGTGCCAAAGGTATGGCGGTCGAGCCGGCGTCCTCCGCTGCAACAGGGGCATGCCTCTCGCGCACCTTTGTGACGCGGCAGGTGCGCCCCCCCCCTACCCCTATAGGTCCTGGCCTTGAGGCACTACCCGGAAGTGATTAGAATCACTTCCGGGTCGCGCGGAATGGCAACGTCCGGCCAGTAGCCATGGCCGGGCCATCTAGGGCTATAAAGGGCTGGGGAGCCCAGGAATCTCCCTCTTTGCTCCTGGCTCCCCAGCTTGCCCCCAAGCCTCGCTAGGAGGCTTTAAATTTTGATTTTAACACCCACCATCCCCTAGAAGCAAATAGGTTTTAAGTGTGTTTATTCAGGGAATAATTAGGATGTTCTTAGTCTTTGGATGACAAGATAATTGTCAGAGTTGTGTAGAAGTGCCAATTTGTTCATCCACAGGTCTTCAATCGTCGTATTTATGATTATCTTTGGTCAGGCGGTAAGGTCATGATTGGTGAGCAGTAAATTTAAGGTCCTTAGAGGGAGGCGCCATTCCCGAATGGTGTCGCCCAAGTGGGAGGGACAAAGGGTCTCTCCTAGAACTCCAGGGGCAGTTGGGTGCGGGGGAGGAGGGAGTCACGCTGTCTCTAGGCTGGTTGGCCTTCCCGCACGTGCACAATGGCGCCAGTAACTGGCACACAGCTGCAAGGGCCCCTTTATGGAGATCAGGTACAGAGCATACGGGGGTAACCGGGAGGGGAAGTACCCTCACGGTGAACGGGCCCTCTGCGCATTCGCACTCCGGCTGGAGGGCGTGGTTAGAAATTGATAAGGATCTGACACCAGTTAGTGACCTTGCCGTAGGCTCTATTACGTATGCAGAAAATAAAGATTGTAATGATTATTAAAGGTATGTTTAGATATGGATAGGAAACCTTTGTATTAGAGTTATGTTAAGGTTAGCCATCTGATATCTGTACTTATCAATTGTAATCAGTGTAAAGTATATTTTCTGCTATATTTTGTAAATATTGTTATTTTGATAAATGTTTATTAATTTTGTATAATAAATACGTCCGGGGGTGTCACGCCCCCCGCATCCAAAAACTTCTCTCCTGTCACGGGTCTAGAGTGGGGATGAGGGGGTGTAGGTAGTACCTGGCCATATTACTTTTATTTCTTTTATAGCGCTTTAGCAGTCCTCATCCCAATGCAGGCTCTCAGAGAGGAGCACATTTCTTTTATTTCTTTTATAGCGCTTTAGCAGTACTCATCCCAATGCAGGCTCTCAGAGCAGAGCACTTTACTTTTATTTCTTTTATAGCGCTTTAGCAGTACTCATCGCAATGCAGGCTCTCAGAGCGGAGCACTTTCCTTTTATTTCTTTTATAGCGCTTTAGCAGTACTCATCGCAATGTAGGCTCTCAGAGCAGAGCACTTTCCTTTTATTTCTTTTATAGCGCTTTAGCAGTACTTGTCCCAATGCAGGCTGTCAGAGTGGAGCACTTTCCTTTTATTTCTTTTATAGCGCTTTAGCAGTACTCGTCCCAATGCAGGCTCTCAGAGCAGAGCACGTTCCTTTTATTTCTTTTATAGCGCTTTAGCAGTACTCATCACAATGCAGGCTCTCAGAGCGGAGCACTTTCCTTTTATTTCTTTTATAGCGCTTTAGCAGTACTCGTCCCAATGCAGCACTTTCCTTTTATTTCTTTATAGCGCTTTAGCAGTACTCATCCCAATGCAGGCTCTCAGAGCAGAGCACTTTCCTTTTATTTCTTTTATAGCGCTTTAGCAGTACTCGTCCCAATGCAGCACTTTCCTTTTATTTCTTTTATCCGGACGCACACAAATGGTTTACACCTGAACTAAAAAAACTGAAACTGGAAGTGAGGCAAAAGGAAAGAACCTGGCGCTCCCAGTACTGCCCACTGGCCAGGGCCACATACTGCTCAGCCAGGAAGACATACCAAAAAACTCTACAAAACCATAAAACAACCTATTACTCATCCAAAATCCTAAACTCCACCAATAAGTCAAAAGAAATTTTCATGATAGTGAACGACCTTTGCAATGACGATAGAACTTCCCCTTCGGTAGTTCCCACACAAGCGCTATGCAATTCCCTGAATGACTTTTTCCGCGATAAGATCTTAATGATTAAGCAGAACATTTCCACACTTCCAGCTTGCGCCCCAGTGGATGACATCTATCTCAATCCCTCAACTTTACATTCTTTTCCCCTTATCGATTTGAAAACTTTCTTGGCACTACTGTCCAGAGTCAAATCAGGCTCCCCTATGGATGTCTGCCCCCCCCAAATCATGAAAGAAATTGGTCGAGCTATGCCCAACAGCATGATACCCTTGCTCAACGACTCTCTCATTTCAGGGACAGTGCCTAGCAGCTTCAAGCAGGCCTTATTGATTCCCCTCACCAAGAAACCTGGTATCGACCCGCTGGACCTCACGAACTATCGGCCCATATCCTTGCTGCCCTTCCTATCGAAAATGCTGGAGGCGCATGTTACCAACTGCCTCTCTAATTTCGTGGAGGAAACGGAATATCTCCAACCCAACCAAGCAGGTTTCCGGCCTGGTCACTCCACTGAGGCAGTAATATTGGCCGTCCAGAACACCTTGAGGTCCAACGCTGACAACAACCTTCATCAAGCCCTAGTACTTCTTGACTTGTCCGCTACATTCGACACGGTTGACTATTCCATTCTGGTCAACCGTGTCGAACAGGCGGGTCTCAGAGACTCTGCCCTAGCCTGGTTGAAATCGTTCATCTCCGAACGTACTCAGTCTGTCCGCTCAGGCTCCTTTTCTGCCGCCAAAGTCAAGTCTTTCTGTGGGGTGCCCCAAGGCTCTTCATTATCCCCCTTGTTATTCAATTTGTACATGCGGCCCCTTCTTTTTGCCCTGAGAATGCACAAAGTCACTGTATATAACTATGCAGATGACTTGCAGCTCGTTTTTGTTCTCAACTCCCCAAATGCGGTGGAGGACTTCCAAGCCACTATGACTCTAATCCAGAGTTGGATGTCCTCAAATCACCTTAAATTAAACCCAGGGAAAACTGAGTTGATCCTGCCCGGCAAGAGCGAAATCAGTTGGAGCCCTAACTTCTGGCCGACTGATATGGGCCTCCCCCCTAAGAAATCTCTGACTGTAAAAAGTCTGGGGATAACCATCAATGAGGACCTCTCGCTAAAATCTCAAATTGGAACCGTGGTTTCTTCTGGATTTTTCCAATTGAGGAAAATTAGGAAAATCGCCCATTTCCTCACTCCCTCCGCCTTAATTCAGGTTGTCATGGCCCTAGTCCTCTCCCACATCGACTTCTCAAACAGCCTATACCTAGGCCTACCCGTAGGACAACTCAGAAGACTGCAGTACTTGCAGAATCAGGCCGCTAGGCTGATCTGCAAAGTACCCAAATGGGAATCGATTAAACCAGGCCTAGAGAGCCTGCACTGGCTACCCGTGGCTCAAAGAGCCGAATTCAAAGCCGGGTGCATCATCTTTAAGGCTCTGCAAGGCAAGGGACCTCTATTCATCAGACAGCTGATCGGAAGATATGTTCCCTCACGGAACCTAAGATCTGCCCACAAAGACCTTCTTGAAGTACCTCGCTTTAAGAAAAAACGACAAGGCGGCAGCAGCTTCCATTTCCTAGCAGCTACCCTATGGAATTCTCTGCCACTAGCCCTCAGACAGAGTAAAGACCTCCTTGCCTTCAGAAAGGCATTCAAGACTCACCTCTTCACAAAAGCTTACTTGAAATAACGCTTCCGGTAGACTCACCCTTTGTTATGTTTTTTATCTTTCCAGCGCCAAGAAGCCCTCGGGCGTACGTGCGCTTTATAAATTTTTAATAACATAACATAACATAACATTTTATAGCGCTTTAGCAGTACTCATCCCAATGCAGGCTCTCAGAGCAGAGCACTTTCCTTTTATTTCTTTTATAGCGCTTTAGCAGTACTCATCGCAATGCAGGCTCTCAGAGCGGAGCACTTTCCTTTTATTTCTTTTATAGCGCTTTAGCAGTACTCGTCGCAATGTAGGCTCTCAGAGCAGAGCACTTTCCTTTTATTTCTTTTATAGCGCTTTAGCAGTACTCGTCCCAATGCAGGCTCTCAGAGCAGAGCACTTTCCTTTTATTTCTTTTATAGCGCTTTAGCAGTACTCGTCCCAATGCAGGCTCTCAGAGCAGAGCACTTTACTTTTATTTCTTTTATAGCGCTTTAGCATAACTCGTCCCAATGCAGGCTCTCAGAGCGGAGCATTTTTCTTTTATTTCTTTTATAGCGCTTTGGCAGTACTCATCGCAATGCAGGCTCTCAGAGCGGAGCACTTTCCTTTTATTTCTTTTATAGCGCTTTAGCAGTACTCATCGCAATGTAGGCTCTCAGAGCAGAGCACTTTCCTTTTATTTCTTTTATAGCGCTTTAGCAGTACTCGTCCCAATGCAGGCTCTCAGAGCAGAGCACTTTACTTTTATTTCTTTTATAGCGCTTTAGCATAACTCGTCCCAATGCAGGCTCTCAGAGCAGAGCACTTTTCTTTTATTTCTTTTATAGCGCTTTGGCAGTACTCATCGCAATGCAGGCTCTCAGAGCGGAGCACTTTCCTTTTATTTCTTTTATAGCGCTTTAGCAGTACTCATCGCAATGCAGGCTCTCAGAGCGGAGCACTTTCCTTTTATTTCTTTTATAGCGCTTTAGCAGTACTCATCGCAATGTAGGCTCTCAGAGCAGAGCACTTTCCTTTTATTTCTTTTATAGCGCTTTAGCAGTACTCATCGCAATGCAGGCTCTCAGAGCGGAGCACTTTCCTTTTATTTCTTTTATAGCGCTTTAGCAGTACTCGTCGCAATGTAGGCTCTCAGAGCAGAGCACTTTCCTTTTATTTCTTTTATAGCGCTTTAGCAGTACTCGTCCCAATGCAGGCTCTCAGAGCAGAGCACTTTTCTTTTATTTCTTTTATAGCGCTTTAGCAGTACTCATCGCAATGCAGGCTCTCAGAGCGGAGCACTTTTCTTTTATTTCTTTTACAGCGCTTTAGCAGTACTCATCGCAATGCCGGCTCTCAGAGCAGAGCACTTTACTTTTATTTCTTTTATAGCGCTTTAGCAGTACTCATCCCAATGCAGGCTCTCAGAGCAGAGCACTTTACTTTACACGCACGTTGACAATCGATCATATGATGGTACCTGGGGCATAAGGGGTCTATGTGCCCCACGCCACACTTTTATCACCATTAGCCCGAGGTCCCTGGGGCTTTTACAAAGCCTTGGATGGGGGCCCCATGTGCCCCCCTCCTGTCTATTTCTAATGCTCACATGCCCCCGGGATTTATTATAGATGCCATCACAGACTATATACTCTGAACAGAACCCCTATGCGCCCTCTAGAGGCCTGTACTTCATATCAACTTCTTTAAAGTATTCATGACACTAACACTTCTTACCCTTTGGTTACATATTTTTATTATGAAATGCATACACATTGTACTGTTGTTCTTAATCCCATGGAATTGTACTTATTTGTTTGGTTTTTAAATGTATTCTTCACAAACTTGTAATAGTTTTAAGTAATCACACACACTATTCATTCATTCACACATCCCCCAGCAAATCGGAGAAGGGGGACTTTATAAGAATGTGCACTTCTGAACCTGAAAGAGGACTTACTCCAGCCCTTGGATATCTCTGTCCATCTCTAGGGCAGAAAGGAGTCAGGTCTGCATTTCAAACATCCAGGGCCAACCACGCCAATGAACGCTCCCTCTCACACCTTGGGGGGGGGGGGGGGGGGGGGGTTAGAACCACAGATATCTCTGCACTTGCGGCGGCCAAATCTGCAATCGTAATTCTATTACACCCACTAGATATCACTCTCTTCATTCCTGGCAGGTGTAAATGGAAGTATTTCTGGCCGTAAACGCTTGTTTACAGTGAAAAATCCCTTCGTGACCAGGCCCCGTATTCTCGAGACTCCAATGTTAGCTGAGAAACAGCAGACATGAGCTTGATTCTGGACTGCAGAGGTAGTACACTGTGACACCCACAGCAGGCTCCCGGCACCTTATTGCATTATGTTCCAACATGGGGAATGGATACAGGCCCATGAATCATGAGTATCCCGCATAGTGTCAAAAACTGGCGCCAGTCCAAGCAACACGGCCATACTTGAGAAGCGCTTATGGTGCCACCCAAAGCAGCTGAGCTGTGCCGCATTATTATAGCACAGACATCTCCAACGAGTAGCTCGGAGCTACTGGTAACTCTCCAGCTAACTGTAAGCAGCTCTCCTGTGTGCAACCCAGTCTACTAAATTAAACACTTTTACCTGGCTGAATGAATATATGTATAGCAAAATTGGGTATTCAACACGAAAATGTGTTGATTTTCAGAACTCATAAACTGATATTTGGAGGAAAATGATTGGATTCCCAAAATATATTTCAAGCTTAGTACTAGCATTACCTGGGTGCTAGAGCCATTCAAGCTCCATGCAATTGTGAATTACCAATGTAGTGGCATTCCAAACTGAAAAAGTATGTTTTGTGTTACTGCTGGCTACCCTGCCTGATGCGCTAGGGTGCTCATGGCTAGTAATCTTGAATGGTGTGGCTACTACGGAGTCTGCAACTGGAGGACGAGGAAAGTTTTAGCGTGTAGATTGGTTTGACAAGCTAATGGAGGGCCATCATTAGCACTACTGTTTTGAGGGGTAAATGTGGGGACATGGGCATAATGTATTGTAATATTGCACTTTGAAAAAGTAATGCACCTGGAAGCGTTATCTGGTAAAATGTCAAGTTACAATTTAAATAACAATGGTGTTTACAGTTATTTTTGTGTCATTTACAGTGACCCCTGATGAAGGGCACCAGCTGCCCGAAATGCATTGGGCTTTTAATAAAAACACTGTCTTGGACGGATTTGCGTCTATCATATTCTTGGGATAGAGTTCCGGAGGGCCCAACTTGAATATAAGAAACTTGAAAATTGGCATACCACTCTCGGTGTGGATAACTGAACAAGAGCTGAATTAAGAAGAATGGGTTAAAAAACGGGATTACTCGGAGTACTTTGATTAATTTGGAATAAAATACAGCCAAAAAGGCGCACAGGCTGTGCTACTGGTAGGGGCGTAAATGACGCCCCAGCTCATGTCGTATGGTTTACTACTGCAATCTTGCCTGATGTGGTCACTATTACAACACTAAGACTATTAGGGGCTCAGGGTGATATTTATTGATCATAATAGCTCCTATTACAGAAAGGGTTGGAGACCCACCACCTTCCCTGTTTCCACTCCTGACCATGCTTCAAAGCTGTTGACGTAATCCACTTGGGTCTAGTGAGAGTGTAACTGCACGGGTGAACTAACACCAGCACGGACCTGTCTGCCATTTGTACAGGGGCGGCTCCACTGTAATGGCGAACGAGAGTCGCACCACAGCCAGCGCCATCAGATGATAAAAAATGACAATAACACAGATATGGTCATTTTACTTATGCTGTCTGTCTAAGCCGCGCAATAACTATAGGGCGGAGCGCGCCGGTCACGTCTCGGAGGAGGAGTAGAGTGCACTCATAAATGCACATGTATGCTTGGCCGGCCGTCCTGGGCCAGCCAAACACACATGCCTAGTTGTGTTTCTCCATCCTGGTTGTGTTAAACAGCAGGGTTGGAAAAAAGGCACAGGCTCCTATGCACCGTCTGAGCGGCAAACGAGGCCGCACAGGCCAATCCTGGCGCTGCTCTCATGTGGGAGCAGCGTCTCGATTGAGTGTGGAGTCTGTGCGCTGAGGGCCCGTTTCCTTCCGACCAGACGGCGACAAGAGTAACAGCGAGGCGCCCGTCAGCAGGACTGGAGCGGAGTGGCAGGTATGTTTTTCATTTGTTTTCTTTTATATTATTTCAAACCCCCGCGCCCGCCCTACCACTTAAGATAGACGGCGGCCGCCACTGCATTTGTTTAAGTTACAGTGTGTATCTGCGGTTCAGATGGACTGGGTGGAGGATGTCAGCTGCTGTGGGCTGAAATCCATATTTGATGGGATTCAAAGTTCACTTGAATTTTAACAATGTTTCATTTCCTTCTTGTAATGGGTGCAGATTAGCGCGGGAAATAAATACATTTAAATTGATTTCTACAGAATTTTACCCTCCCTCTGTAACAAGTGCTGATCAACACAGCTGGCTGAAATGTGAAATCCTTGCTTTCTAAAAATAACTCTGCCTAGTGTGAATATTATATTTAACTCCTGATGCAGAGGGCGTGGATGTTTTTAAACATGTGTAGTTTCCGTGCCTCGCTCCATCATGCTAGTTTCTAGGTGCGTGGATTGGCCAAATGCCCCCAAATCTTAATTTGTGAGGTCTAAATAGCAGAGAGCAGAGAGACGCCGACACGCCAGGACTGCTGCGGATAAGCTCACATTCTACAGTTCACGACTTACGGCTGACGCCACCCCGATACTTTTTTATCGTATCAGGCTCCCCATCGGAGGGGGGGACAGAAAAAGGGCAAACGGACCGTAGTTCAGTTCTGTTTGGCCACATTTTAATCGAGCTGAACCGTGCAGCGCGCAGCCCGTAAGCGAGCGGAGAGGAGCGAGTGAAGGGGGCATTTCTGCCCCTCAAACACAGCAGCGCTCGCAAGGAGCTGGCCCTCGCGAGCAGCTGGTCCGGACCGGAAGGGCGTGGAAGCCCAGCTGCTTTGCTACCTACCACTTAACCATTCTGGAAGCCATTTCGAAGCCACATGCGGTGCTCAGTGCTGGGAGACATACTCGGAGACCTGGGAGAAGTCCTGCCACTGACACCCTGGTGAGTGTGGTGAGCAGCCGTGTGTGCCAACATGTGCCAACGTGTGTGCCAACGGAGGGTGGCCGCTGGGGAGGAACTCAAGGTCACCTTGTGGCAAACAGTGCCGCTCCTTGGTACAGCACTGTGGTGCAACTCAGCAAGCTGTGGCTACTTGAACAACATATTTCTCTAACTGTAAAACTGCAAAAAAACTGCAAAAAACTCTAAAAACATCATAAAAGGCTCTTAATATCTGCGGGCTTAAGACTATTAAGGCTGGTTATTGAAAAGCTCAGGAGGAAGGGGGCTTGCATGCTGCTGGCGAAAACGGCGCAGTCTTCAAGCACAGCTGTGGTGTTGGTGCTGCTCTGAGCCTCAGTCACCGTCGCAGCAGAAAGTTCCAGGGAGTCCAGCTACCCCAGGAGAGTGCCCCTTGACAGCCCAAGCAATCAGAATAAGGGAAACGCACAGCCCACAAGCAAGTTGCATTCATTCCGGCAAAACTCTGTGATCTTAGTCTCACCCGAAGCGCCAGAAGGGCCAGTAGGGGGAGTCTTGTGAAGCTTGTGGGTGCAAGGAGCACATATGGAAGAGAGCGATATGAAGGGTGATACATTCCCAATACCTTCTCTACTCGGAGTGGAAGAAAAAATGTTCAAAGGGAAACTGAACTGTCAAACGAGGATGGATTCAGGTGACAGCACACACAAACATCACACAACAAGGCTCACAAGAAGTACGGCCCAGATCCAAAAGCAGGAGTCGGAGCCGAAAATAGTGAGCTCTCCTCAACATCCTCCCCGACAGGGGCTCATCACTCATTATTTCCAAGCACCAGGTAAGCCCATCATCCCTGGACAAGTCCTTTGAAAGGGTCGATGAGACCACAGTGCTCAGCTCCCAAGCACAGGAGCACATTGGACCATCCCTTACCCCCACCAGAAATTCCATTTTTGGGCAAGGAACCTGGCTGTTTTCCAATGAGGGGGGCCAGGAACATGATGAACGAGAACAGAAAGGACTGGTCCAGCCCCCTCTTAGCGGGAACAAAGTGGCAAATGAAGGGGAGATTAGTAAACTCTGCTCTGGAAGGAACGATGATATTGAGCCCCGGGGGCACCCGCAGCACACGGAATCCATAGAACTTGACAGGAAGCCAACTGGAGAGGCAAACAGCCTCTCACTCACTGAAGCCCTGATCCACTGGCATCAGGACATGGACATGGCGAGGACAAGGAGGGCAAAAAATCAGCGCGAACCCCCTCCCCCTGCGATCAGTCAAAACTACCTCATCTACTGCCCGCCGACAACCCGATTCACCCGAGACAGGAGACCTCACCGATTCCTTTCTACAAAAAATTAGAACTAACAATAGAAAGGACTTTGGATCTCACCCCAAAATGTATTGGGAAAGGAGAAGAGGCAAAAGACTGAGTGGGGGGGAAGGCTATTAATAGGTCAGGAAGACCAAGAAGATATCCCCCAATTGAAAACCATCAGTGAAGCACAAAAGTCAATAGCCAAGGTTCTGATTTGGCAATCAACAAAAATGGAGGTCCAAGTTGATCTTTTACAATCAATAGCCCAATGCCTAGCAAGCCAGAGCAAGAAGCTGGCAAAATTGGAGGCAATAATGATTCACAATCAGGTCATGATAGCCCGCACAAGCTCGTGTGCCGATATAATAGAAAAGTGGGCAAAGATGTCCGAAATATTGGGGGACATAATAGCTTTAGCCAAGAGCAAGGGAGACTCACTAAAGACACCTGAAACCCTTGAGCCGATGGCAAGGGGCAAATACTTCACGGCACTCAAAGGAGAACACAGCCTATTTACGAGCCTTGAATCAAATGTCCGCAAGAATGAGAGCAGGAGCGCAAATATCCTGGCTTCCCCAACCAGGAGCGGCACTAAGGAAGCAGAAGAGCTGAAGGTGACCACTGAGGGGGTAGTAGGAGCAAGGTCAGAAGCCCTCTCATTAAGGAGGGCAAGGAAAAAGCTGAAAAAACACCTGATGAGATCGAAATAGAAAAGAAGATCAATCTTGCCGGTAATGCTGAATAGTCACAGACCTGAGGGGAAAAGCAACTTAATGCCACTTTACCCAATCTTTAATTTTAAACAGCAGAATAGGACCCAGGGAATCCCGGAAGACAAAAACGATGCCGAAAAAAGAGAGTTTATAAACGGCACATTTCGGCAATCCTATTTTATCTACCGACGGCGGTGTATACCCTGTATGCCGCTCGACATTATACAGGTAAACCGTAGGGCTTATTTAATAAGTATGGGCTTTTGTAGTTTAATGGAAGGATTCTTTTTTCTAGATTAGAAGCGGGACGCTTTTGAATCCCTTTCTATTTTAGTGCGACTAGAGACAACGGCCATAGTCAGCCTCCATCTGCACTTGGCGATTATTTCGTGAGCTGCATGTTTAACATGGGGATTATTTTGATAAGATCATAGCTTTTGGCAACTATTTATGCGTCACATTGCCCAGTACCTAAACTGTCCCGATTGGCATTTTTCAGAATTCGGAAGTGGATTGTCATACTGGAATTACTCACGGGATTACATTAATGGATGTGAGCACTACAGAAGAGACTTTTATAGTCCTTATAGGTAATTTAATATAAAAAGGATATTTGTTGGCTAAATAGTGGGTTAGTTTTTATGCAGGAATACAGAAATGGATTTTTAAAATGGATTTTTCTTTTCTTTATTAGGAATACTGGAGTTTAGAGAAGATACAAGCCGTTTATGTCTTGCACTCGGGCCATATCATTGGAGGTAAACTGATTAACACGGCATGTTGTGCAATGAAAGTTATGATCCTCTTGATATGAAGAGTGATGATTGCCTTCTTTCTAATAGGTACTGGCCACATTTATATATTGATTTGGACCATATTTAAATATATTTGGATTCTTGAAGCGAGTCGCGCGCTGGTATTAGTGCTGATATCACATCTAAGGAATTTGGTGGAAGATGCCACTTTGATCCCATTACTAGCGGAATATGTTGATCCAACTTTTTGAATCTTTATGTCCGAAGAACATATGGACATTGTATTACAGATACATATAGAAGCAAGAAAAAGAGGAATTCGCATGTCCTTTTTGGTTTGAATTGAGGCTGATCTAGTCCAATTCTTGAACAATATTAAGGTATTTGCCTTTTCTGTTTCATAGTGATTATGGAGCACTATGGATTGATGAATACTGATATGAGTGTTGGTGTGGAATGAATATGGAAACCTTTAATGTCACCAGTGTTTTTGATGTAGCTTGAAAGGGGGGGGGGTAAAGTAACAAGTGGTTCAAATAATCATATTCTGTTATTTCTTGTGTCTGTTACAGAATCGGTTTTTAACGTTTGGGAGTTATTGTCCTTTCCTGAAGAAGGTGACGGTCAAAATAAAGTGCCCACCGAAACGCGTTGATGCACTAATAAAGGAAGGCCTATTGTAAATCTATGTGGGCAACTGTTAAGATTGACAATTTCTTTATTATATAACAATTGATCTATGTGAGATTTAGTAGTTCTTTCTGTGAATAGGAATTATTTTCCTGGTTGTTCTCCCAATTTTTATGAATTTTTTGTTCTTGATATTTGTATGTATGTTTTTTAATTGCCCTAATCATATTGGATTTCATATGGTTTTTTTAATTGTTTTTATGAACTTTCAATGTATGTTTTATTATTAGTAAACATTGTACACTGAAAAGCATATATATTTGCTAATGAAATTTGTACCATTTATATTTGGATCTGTTACTTGATTTCTTTATTCCTTTGTTCATGGTCCGTACACTGGTGAAATAGGGGGTCTATCGGAAGTGTGTTTTTTTGCATGTGTATTTACCCAAAGGGGGTTCTTTCTGGCTAAAGAAAAAAGAGATGGTCTAACGCAACAAAGTAGGGCTCAGGCGGCCGAACAACCAACAGGGCTACCATCAAGCACAGGCCAGGTGGCAACATACAGGGATAGCCTGGGAAAGCAGAACGCCTGCACACAAATAAGGTCTCATGATCCACAGAGACCGGAGGATTACAGAGGCCCGAAGGAGTATACCATACTTTCCTTGACGGAGCAGAAGCAAAAAGAATGCTGGGCGGGAAGTAAAAATAGGATTGATGGTGAACAACAGTGGCGATTTCCCAACAAGTCCTCCCCAAGCCTGGGACCAAGTAGCCAGAGCTCTAGGGGGGACCACGCAAATACAACACCCCAAGGAAACTCCCACAATATATGAGGTGGTGCTCACCCCCAGATATCATATGGAAGGCCCTTATGACATCTTAAATAGAACTAACATCCTTCAACTTTTGGACATGTTACGTCCTTGTCCCAGATCACTTCGAACAATATGGAGTGGGTAGAGTTCAAAAGAACACATGGAGATAGTCATGTCGACTCATCTTTCTTGGGATTAAATGAACAAACTCTCCAACGGTCAGTCCTTGGCGAAGCTCAACAACTAGCAAGTTGGGGCATAGGTGTAACAGAACCCAGTCAACCAAAATATCCATCCATCCTTATACCTCATAAAGAGGAGCACGGGCCGTATCAATTTTGAAGGGCACAAACCACTACAGAAAACGGGGGGAAAACGCTTTAGAACGCCCAAGCACACTAATAAACAACTCCATCTCCAACAGAGATAATCTGCATAGAGTGCTAATGGGTCAATCCAAGCAGGCTATAAGCAACAGCATCCCTAGCCAAAGACAAATTTCGGGCAGTGTAGGAAGGAAAATGGCGGGGCAAGAAGATCAACATCAACCACCTAATATTGACTTCCATCAAGAATTAACTCTCCTCTCATGGAATATTGCAGGGCTAAGTAAAAATGCAGGGAATAAGGAAGTACTGGATTACCTTGCAAAAGGAGACATTATATGCTGCCAAGAAACATGGACAATGACATCAACGCCCACAGCAGGCTTCCATGAACATCGGGTAAATGGCACACAAAAAAAATCTTTGGACATCCTTCTGGGGGCCTCTCGATCTTTATAAGCCATGCCCATAAACTTAAAATCACAGAATTAAGAGTAAATGCTTCAGACCTTCAAGCTATGACAATTGCCAGGATAAAGGCAAGTCGCCAGCCGTTTAGCCTGCTTTTAATAAACTGTTATATCAATCCGGCACTGACACTAGCTAGCATGGAATCACTCATCACCACTTTGGAAGAAATCTTAATTAAATATGAGCACTATAATGTGATCATTGCCGGTGACTTCAACTTGAGAGGACTGGAAAGGGCCTCAGGCAAGCAACATAAAGGGCACAAGGCGGGTCCACTGCTCTCTCTTATTAAAAATTTCAAACTTCACTCAACTCACTACATGAAACTATGCTCACCTACGTGGTGTTCCAAACCATCATTCAGGAACATATTCACCATTGACTATATTCTAACCAATGAGAAATTGGCTAATAAGTTGAGTGATTTCATGGTCGACGACAGACGGGAAAGTGACCATAGGCCTCTATGCGCAACATTCAACCTCGAAGTGGAATCTGCAGAACTCCAGAAAGTAATGGGCGAACCCACAGGAGGCGAACGCTTTAGAGCGCTTAAAAGAATAAAATGGTCAACTAAACTCAGAACTAAAATTCCGGAGTGGGCATCAATGTGGCAAGCTCACAGGTTGTGGGAGGCCCATACGACAGTGATAGGTCATTGGGAAGTACTGACAGATGATCTTTGGCAGAATCTGGGCAAAAATCACTGCTAAAAAATGTTTTCCAACAAGTTCACCTCCCCTAAGAAGTCACGAGCACCGAAGAGCCTAAGTCAAGGTAAATGCGCCCTCATGAAGGCACTTAGAGCAAAAGAGAAAAGAGGAACATTGCCAGGAGAGGTTCCCATAGCCGCATTGAGATCTGCCCACAGGAAAAAAGTAGGCGAGTTTAAAAGAAAAGAAAGGGAATAGAAATGGCTCACAGTATGTGCCCTGATAAAGGAAAAGAACAATGCTAAACTATGGAGATACATGAACCGCTTGAATTCCCAGTCTAGGAGCAAGGAGAACAATATCGCAAGTAACGAGTGGGAAGCATATGTAGAGGGGCTATACACCAGAGGCCTACCAGCTGCCGAGTATGCCCTTCTCAAGAAGTTCCTGGAAACAAGTAATTACATGAAAAACCTTTCCAAAAGCAAACAGGAAGCAGGATTAAAGACGATTGAGGGAAACGGCTTCTCAGAACCAGAGACAACAAGGGTGATCAAGATAATGCAAAACGATGGGGCTCCAGGACCTAAGGCATTCCAGCCCTGGTATTTAAATCAGCTCAAGCATTTTTTGCCCCAATTCTTACCTCTCTTTACAAGTTACCATGCTTACTCAACGGCAATAATACCGCAATCATGGAGAGGATCTATTCTTTTTCCCATTCATAAAAAAGGCGATCACTCCAAACCTGCCACATATAGGCTAGTGGCCCTGTTTGGTGTAGAAGCCAAAGCCTGTGCAACATTACTACTGAAAGAGTTGGAGGCTTGGGCAAATAACAATGAAATTTTACCATTCTATCAGACCGGCTTCAGGGCAAACAGCTCAACAATGAACAACATCATGGCCCTGGCCTACCTCTCCAAACAAGCTGTCAAAGACTGGAATCCACGGCTGTTTTGCTGTTTCATAGATTATAGCGGTACAAAAGGGGGTGGTGATAGACGGAGCATCAGAACCAATCAAACACTCACACCCAGTCAACAGATCTGGGTTTGATCCATCACCGTTTTTTAGCCCACTCTGCCACCCCAGTTAAGACATGGCCATATGCAAATCAGTCTGACCCTGTGCCTCATGGGAACAGTCCAGTCCGAACTGCCAAGCCATGCCTTCCCTGGACCGGAAACAAGCTTCCTAGGACCGGTTTCTGGCATTTCAGCCGTCTTCAGCCAGGCTTGCTTGAATCCAGTGGCAAAGTGAGCAAGGGACTCACGTCTGAGCATACCCTGCCAACTTATGGCGAACAAAGCGGTACAAAAGGGGGTGGTGATGGACGGAGCATCAGAACCTGGCATTCCCGGGTGCTTTAGACAAATTAATAGCAGCCGCTCAGTTCAAAGCCCACAAGTCTGTGTTACAAGCACCTAGGCATGCAAGGAATACCAGGCTACGATTGGAATTAGGGCTCTGCCGACCTGAATTGGCCCTTCAGGGGGACCTAATTAAGTACTACATCAGGGTCCTCATAGCCTCGAATAACACTCTGAAACATCACCTGGCAATAATCTTTAGAGAAGAGGACTCTCCCAGGCAGATCAAGTTGTGCAAAGCACTAGGGACCCTAAATATAGAAGCTGATAGTTTGTCTCTACCTGATATCTCGCAAAAGGCCTGGTCAAATACTATGAAACAGCAAGTCCGCTCCATTTCTTTAGAAAAGGATTGAGCTGCACTCCGCCATAATACCATCACGATGGCACTGGACGAATCCTATACTTTGGGGAAAGCTCAACAGTACCTATGGGATGCACTAGGGGTCCAAGCTCGCAGGAAAATTCTTTTTATGAGGCTCACTGCCCTTAGAATTTCGGATTTTAACCCAGTATTGGGTATGCAGAACCGGTTTAGACTGGCCACACAGGAAGGGCTACTTATTTCCCTGGCCACACATCAGGGGTGGGCCCTGGAGCTTAGCACATGGGAAGGAAGGTTCTGCGATATTAGATTTAGGTAGAGAGGGGCACTCTGTGATCGTCTCCCATAGGAAACACAGAATCTGCACACACATATGGAGAGTCACCACTAGGAATTTTCTCCTCAATGGTTAAGGAGGGTTCAGATTCACTCTCCTACCCGCAGGCTAGTGCCAGGCATAAAAGTGGCACACCTGGTCATCTGCTTCAGAAAACTACTGGACCTGTGGAAGACAGAAGAAGGATTGCATCTCCTGTTGAGACCTGTGAGGGCAGCCCTAAGGGGTAGACTTTCTACCACTTGTACTAAGGACTAAGAACAGGACTACAGGGGTTGGTTGGCTGATCTCTAGTTAAGTTACAGGGACATCAAAGCTGTAAAAAACACTTTCTGGAAGAGCCCAGCTGACCAGTTTCAACAGCACCTCACTGGGCCATGCTTGAACCTGCTGGTGGCTTCTGTGGAGTGAGCCCACAGAAGCCACCCGTCCAAGTGCTAATAGCTGCTTGGAAGCAGACAGCCGGCATAGTCCTTCTGAAGAAGCCCTCTGGCAGACCCATCCAAACTTACGAACTACTGACCGGTATCTCCCTCCTTTCTTAACCGGCCAAGGTCCTACAGAAAGCCATCAAAAGATGCCTCTCGTTCCCCTCACCAAGACACAGCTCCTCGACACAATGCAATCAGAGTTCAGACCTAACCGCAGAACGGAGACAGCCCTCATAGCAGCAACAGATGAAATCTGTATGCTCATCGTCAAACAAGAGACTGCAGCCCACATCCTAGTTGACCTCTCTGCAACCTTTGACACAGTGTACCATTCAGACATCATTAGACGACTTCATGAAATTAAAATCCAAGAACCCACCCTCCTATGTATATGAACTTTTGTTATTGGAAGAGGACAATCAACTTGGCACCCTACTCTGCAGAATCCCAACCATGCATTTGCTGACTCCTACAAAGTTATTCGCGCAGCCCAACTCCTTCCCACAGCCGCTGTCATATGTCTTCCGTGCACATAACATCAACATACTCACCTACACCAATGACCACAGCTGATGTGGTCCGTTGCAGGAACCAGGAACAACTTAAACTCATGCATGGCCGATTTGCCCACCTGGATTAAGTCAAACTGTCTGAAACTCAACACTGACAAGACCGATGTGGTAATATTCAGATATGATACCTCGCAGTGGGACTCTGTCTGGGGCCCTATAGACCTAGGACCCATGCCCGCCCCAGCACATAAGCAACAAACCTCAGGATGAACACTGAGAGCAAGCTGGCCATGTCTGCTCAAGTCAACACCATTACCTCGCCTCCTTCCACAGCTTGAGGTTGCGGAAAAAGATATTCAAGTGGCACCCGCAAAACAGCAGGAAAACTGTCACGTAGGCTCTCATCGCCAGCAAACTAGACTTTGGGAACACTCTGTACACAGGAATTACCAATCAACTCTGGAAAAGGCTTCAAACCATTCAAAGCGAAGCAGCTAGACTGGTCCTCAACCTCCCAGGATGATGTCACATAACACCTCAGCGAAGGGAACTACACTGGCTCTGTATACAGCAGTGCACACAAGTCAAGCTTCTCACCCATGCATACAAAGCACTATACAAGACAGGCCCAGCCAACTCTTCCGGCATCTGCGATCAGCCAGGCACTCTATGGCTCACGTACCACACATGCGCACAAGTGGGTCAGGGGGTCATGCCTTCTCCCACATTGCTCCTAAAGCCTGGAATCATCTCTCACTCACAAAAGATCTTTTCTTCACTTCCTGAACTCAGGAATAAGCAGAGGAACTGGCTGTACAAGAAGGCGCTCAAGGCAAGTCCCACAGACCTGTAAAACATCAGGAAACCCTCATGGCTGATATGGCGCTGTAAAAATCCACATAACGCGACACCTGCCATTTTAAGACAGTGCTAAATTAAAAGTGAAAATATGTATAACAAAGTGTGCATGGCCAAATAAAGAATGCAAGTAACCTAACAACACTGTATAGCTGCTAGGCCCCGGTAAAAACAAAATTAATTAAAATAGCATTTTTTAAATAAATGCTTGGAGGAGTGAGGGGAAGCATCGTGGAACAGAGAGGACAAGTAAAAATAGAGCGTACTGGAGACACACAAAAGAGGGAGAGGAAGTGTGCAAGTGAAAAGAAAGGAAGTGAACCGCTGGACACATTTTGCCGCTGTTGGACCCTCATATAAAAAATATGGAAACACATTTTTAAAAATGTAAAGCGGAATGGGGAGTGGGACAAGGGAGTACTGGCTGCAGAGAAGGGGGTGCAGAACAAAACAAGCATTAGCATAGCCAATAGGTCTCGCCTTTGGGACCTTATAAGCGTTTAGCCATGCAACAGTTGCATAACTAAATACTTATAAGGTCCCAAAAGCGAGACCTATTGGCTATGCCAAGCAGCCGTGGGCGGCCGCGAAAGTGATCGTGATCAAACATCAAAGCAGCCGTGAAAGTGAAAGTAATCGCGGTAAAGCGCGGCGCGCGCGACCGCGCACATGCACTGTAGCTGTAGGCTAGCCTGGTAGCACTTTTTGGAGCCCTCTCAATAAGTCTCGCCAGACCAGCGCATGCACTGGGTCAGGCGAGACCTAAACAGAATGCCTGGGAGCATAAAAACAAGAATAGGGAGAGAGGAAAAAACGCACACTTTCCCATGGAGTGCTAAATGCAAAATAAGTGATCTCTCATTCAGTCAGCATTGGAAGGATACAGTTCATCCAATCAGAACACTGTGAGAGTAAAACGTTCCTGGGAAGATGAAACCCAATAGTAAGGGGGTAAGCCCATATAGTTCAAACCATTCAGTCATGATAAAGGGCTGACCCAGAATGTAATGCTTTGGAAACAATAGGGCCAAACCTTTCTGTAGCTGCGACGTAAACTACTAGGGCTGCAGATGACTCTCTGCTGGGTCATCCCTTTCTGGGCTTTGCCAGCTAATATGAAAGAAATGAACACTGTGTTCAAAGCTGAGACTAAGGAACTAAGGGAAGGTACATGGATCATTCCCCGAAAGTGCTCAGTGTCTTGGCAGGCCCAGCCAAAGCAGTGAGTATAGTGCTTTACAGACACGAGAGCTCAGCCCCCCTCCCAAGCATACACTGCCCATGACAGATCACGACCCCCCGCATCACAACAGAAGACCCACCATTTCATTCCAGTTCCATTCAGACAACGGCCAGTCCAAGTTGTTTTTTTTATACTATATTTTCCGGAAGCTGCTGGTCTGAACATAAGCAGATATTCTGATTTTCTATACATTACTTGGGGTGTGTTGTTAATCGTGTAGTAAAGTAAGTTCTATATTGTTCTGATCTGGACAATGGTCCTGTTACAATAAGCATATAAAGAAGGGGTTCCTGACCTGCGGTGCTGGGCGGCATTTCTGGGGGTCCTGTCAAAGAGGGAGAGCATGTACTGTATGCATAACTGCAATCCAGTGAGAGTTTTATAGCGGGTGTGAACATGAATCAAACATTTCCTAAGGGTGCCGGGCATAGCAAAGGTTGGGTACCCTAAGGAAGAGGGGTGTGCTTAAGAAACTAATAGTTATATGTCTATTTAATGCAGCAGTATATACCTGTACGTTTTTCTCGTTAATAAAACACTACCAAAAGCTTGGTCACAGGGTAGCAGGTGGACTTCCAGTGTTTTCAGACCAGAAGAGCTCTTGGAATTAATAGCTAAATACCTTATGAACTCTACAGTCACCACAACAAAGGGGGACTGTATCTAGACTGATGCCATGAAGCCCAGCTGACCCACATGCCACCTGCACCCTTTATCATTATAATTATTCCATGAGCCTTTGCAGACACCGCGGTTCCTTGGGTATAGGGACAAGAGGCAAGAACGGAAGCGGAGAGTCGCAAGCAACACAAAAGCTAAAAGAAAGCCATTGACATTCAAACTTAGCAGGAGAATCAGTCGAGTGAGCTCCTTTGGGCGCAGAACTAGTATCAGTCGCAAACACGTGCTCTCACCTGCAGGCCAGTCACGGGGTGAATACACCAAAGCAGTGACCGGCCTCTGGCAAACCCCTCCCCTGGACGGGCCAGATTCACTCACAATGTGGCTCCATCACACTGGTGCCAAGTTGTTAGTGTGGTGGATGGAGGAGGGGTAAAGGGGTGTCAACACTGGTGTGACATAAGCCTCCACAGTGCGGCGGGGGGGCGAGCTCCAGAGTCCCACGTCAGCAAATGTGCTAGGAAGTGGGCCAAAGAGGAGAGCCCCATCCGTGTCCTTTGCAGGGGGATCCCCTCAAGTTTTATTACACCACTGGGTGCCAAATGGCAAGTAACAAAATGATTCCATGCAGTTTAATTGGAATTATTAGAGCGAAGTGAGCGGGAAGCTGCTGTCAGCAGGCACACCATGGAGACACCTCTGTCCTCCTCTCTGGAGCCTGGTGCCCTGGGCCCGGCTCGCTCATCCCAAAGCCGGCCCTGGTCCCGCCCCCTCTTGACAGTGGGCGCCGAGTTCAGCATTCGGAGTTGGATGAAGCCTGGTGCCCTGGGCCCGGCTCGCTCATCCCAAAGCCGGCCCTGGTCCCGCCCCCTCTTGACAGTGGGCACCGAGTTCAGCATTCGGAGTTGGATGAAGCCTGGGGCCCTGGGCCCGGCTCGCTCATCCCAAAGCCGGCCCTGGTCCCGCCCCCTCTTGACAGTGGGCGCCGAGTTCAGCATTCGGAGTTGGATGAAGCCTGGTGCCCTGGGCCCGGCTCGCTCATCCCAAAGCCGGCCCTGGTCCCGCCCCCTCTTGACAGTGGGCGCCGAGTTCAGCATTCGGAGTTGGATGAAGCCTGGTGCCCTGGGCCCGGCTCGCTCATCCCAAAGCCGGCCCTGGTCCCGCCCCCTCTTGACAGTGGGCGCTGAGTTCAGCATTCGGAGTTGGATGAAGCCTGGTGCCCTGGGCCCGGCTCGCTCATCCCAAAGCCGGCCCTGGTCCTGCCCCCTCTTGACAGTGGGCGCCGAGTTCAGCATTCGGAGTGGGATGAAGCCTGGTGCCCTGGGCCCGGCTCGCTCATCCCAAAGCCGGTCCTGGCCCACCCCCTCTTGACAGTGGGCACCGAGTTCAGCATTCGGAGTTGGATGAAGCCTGGTGCCCTGGGCCCGGCTCGCTCATCCCAAAGCCGGCCCTGGCCCCACCCCCTCTTGACAGTGGGCGCCGAGTTCAGCATTCGGAGTTGGACAGCAATTTCACTTCGGCTTCAGGTTTCCCCTGCACACATTCCTCCAGGTTTTACTTTAAGAAATGTGCCCAGGGAAATGAGCTACATTCTGGTTTTCGCCGGTGTAACAGGGAAACAGGAAATCCTTTTCTTGCACTAAAACAAATACCACATATAAGTCCACCTTCTGGGTGACTATATTGCAGAATGAGACGCAGAATCACTTGGGTGGGCGGAGTTGGCAGTTTCATTCTGTGGAATTACAATAAAATTCCACAAGAAATCCATGAAGGGGCAAAGTGGGCACTGCAATGTGCAGTATCCACTCCAGTGCCTCCCTCCTGGTGCCGTTACATACTGATGTAAGGGCAGTGAGTGATATGCACTGCAGTGCAGTGCAGCACATACCCCTCGGTGCCCTTACATAAGTTAACATAAGGAACCGCTTCCTCTTCTAGCCTGTTTAAAACCAGTGCAGTGCTGATTCAATTCCACTGCCAGAATATATTTGTAATTCCGCGTTACATGAGTAAAGCAGAATTACTAAATTACTCCAATTCAGTTGGCGGTATTAAAAATCCCGCCCACCTCTAAAAATCTCCCTATGAAAAAAAACATGGTGGTCAGTAGATATTGATTATGAGACTGTGGTTCAGGGAATTGTGACCTCGGAACAAGTTTTTGTGAGCCAAACTTGATCTTGGCAGTGAGTGGCGCAGCAAGGGGGGTTAGGGGGCGGTCTGCTCCAGGCGGCACAAGTTTTGGGGGTGGTGGCCTCCCCCCGCTCTTACCTGCGGCTGTCGCAGGGGCAGCCGCCGCAGGAATCGCCTGCACCCACACCTTGCATGCAGCCACCCCATGGTCCGGCACGGGCTGGAAAATGTCTAGCTACTCCACTGTTGGCAGTGACAACTTGCAGCTGAGGCTCTGCATGCTTAGTACTCAACATCTCAAGCTCACTTTTACATCTTGACTACATCTGAGAGGGCTAACCAACACATCGCTCTTTCTCTAAAAGGGATAAATCGAATTCTATTATGTATGTGAAATAGGGCTTTGGGGGGCAGCCGACCAACGGGAGGCTCGCCCCCCTGGGGGGTTTTGGGCCGGGGGGGCAGCCGGAAAACGGGGGGCGGGTTGGGTTATGTTTGGGCATTTTGTGTGGCGGTCCACCATTTTGGTGGATCGTGACACAACGGCCGGCTGGGTGGTTGGGGCGAGCTTTGGCTCGCCAGGGGAGGGAGAGGGAGGACATTATGCGCTTGGGGAGGTGGAAGTCGGACTGTGACCAGACATACGTTCGGTTGCAGGGCTCCGGGGGGGGGAGGAAGTAGCCAGAGTACTTCCTTTGTGCTGACATGTGTCTCTTTCTAGGTGCGGTGGTGGGGCCGGACGTGGCCGGGTTGTCCATCCTCATCCTGGGCCACTCTTTCGTCAAGCGAGCGGAGCGATATGAATGGGACAAGAGCAGGAACCTTATCTTAGAATTGCATCCTAGATTGTTTCGCTGTCAGTGGCAGGGGCAGGGGCGTATGAGATGGCAAGAGCTTTTTCCGGTGCTGAACAGGGCGGTAAAGGGGGGAGTGTGTCCTGATGTTTTGGTCTTACATTTAGGGGAAAATGATTTGGTGCAGTGCAAAGGCCTGGCGTTGTTGAGGCAAATGAGAAGGGATTTGCTGGAGATTCGGACACAGTGGTCAGGTTGCTACGGTATTTGGTCAGAATTCATTCCACGGAGAATTTAGATGGGGGCTGAGCGCCCAGCGGCCATAGATAGGGCATGCCGGAAGATTAATAGGGACATGCGGGTGTTTTGTGACAGGGAAGGGATAGGTAGGATGGAACACCTGGAATTACGCTATGCGGCAGGGTACTTTTTTAGGGAAGACGGGGTGCATTTGTATCGGTATGGTATGGAATGGAGTTATATATTATTCAGCTGAAGGAAGCGTTGGACAGGGCCTTGGGTGTGTGCAGGTACCCGAAGCGTCAGGAGGCCTAAAGGGGGGGTCGAAAGCCGGCAGTTCCGACTTTCGAGTGGCGTTTTTCCTAGGTCATTGGGGATATATATTGAGCTATGGTTACGGTGGGATAGGACATAAGAAGTTACCTAGTTAGGTAGGGCAGGAAAGTTAGGAATTGTAAGTTGTGTTATGATTGTTGCAGGGTGGGAATCAATTTTAGGGGAGGGGGTGGGGGGCCAGATAGGAAGGCTATATTTTGTGAGGATTCGTTTTGTACGGCACAGGCCAAGGTATGTTTTTATGTAAGGTGCACCTGTTTCCAATAAAGAGGCCTTTTCCACACCAACAAGCTAGCCTGTGGTCTGTGCTGCCCCCCTTAAGGCCCAATAGGGCTTTGGGAGGGCGGCCGACTAACAGGAGGCTTGCTCCCCCGGGGGGTTTTGGGCCGGGGGGCAGCCGGAGCACGTGGGGCGGGTTGGGCTGGTTGGGCTACTTGGGCTGGTTTGGCTCTGTTTGGGCTCCTTTTGGGCTGAGGGACTATATAGCCGGGCATTTTGTGTGGCGGTCCACCATTTTGGTGGATCGTGACACAACGGCCGGCTGGGTGGTTGGGGCGAACTTTGTCCCGCCCTCCCTCCCTAAGAGTTTGTGGGCGCCCCCTCCCTCTCTTTTGGTGAGTGGGGGCCTAGTTTCTGGCTTGGCAGTCGGGGTGGTTCTCTTGGGGACAGGTGCATTGGGGGGGATGCTGTGTTCGGGGTTGTCGCTGGAACAGGTGCTGGTGTGGTGCGCGATGAATTGGGGGGGCGTTTTTCCTAGGACATTGGGGATATATACTGAGCTATGGTTACGGTGGGATAGGACATAAGAAGTTACCTAGTTAGGTAGGGTAGGAAAGTTAGGAATTGTAAGTTGTGTTATGATTGTTGCAGGGGGGAAACAATTTTAGGGGAGGGGGTGGGGGGCCAGATAGGAAGGCTATATTTAGTGAGGATTAGTTTTGTACGGCACAGGCCAAGGTATGTTTTTATGTAAGGTGCACCTGTTTCCAATAAAGCGGCCTTTATCAAACCAACAAGCTAGCCTGTGGTCTGTGCTGCCCCCCTTAAGGCCCAATAGGGCTTTGGGGGGGCGGCTGACCAACGGGAGGCTCGCCCCCCCGGGGGGTTTTGGGCCGGGGGGGCAGCCGGAGCACGGGGGCGGGTTGGGCTGGTTGGGCTACTTGGGCTGGTTGGGCTCCTTTTGGGCTGGGGGACTATATAGCCGGGCATTTTGTGTGGCGGTCCACCATTTTGGTGGATCGTGACACGACGGCCGGCTGGGTGGTTGGGGCGAGCTTTGTCCCGCCCTCCCTCCCTAAGAGTTTGTGGGTGCCCCCTCCCTCTCTTTTGGTGAGTGGGGGCTAGGTTTCTGGCTTGGCAGTCGGGGGTGGTTTTCTTGGGGACAGGTGCATCGGGGGATGATTTGTTTGGGGTTGTCGCTGGAACAGGTGCTGGTGTGGTGCGCGATGAATTGGGGGGGGGGGGTTCCTAGGTCATTGGGGATATATACTGAGCTATGGTTACGGTGGGATAGGACATAAGAAGTTACCTAGTTAGGTAGGGTAGGAAAGTTAGGAATTGTAAGTTGTGTTATGATTGTTGCAGGGGGGAAACAATTTTAGGGGATGGGGTGGGGGGCCAGATAGGAAGGCTATATTTTGTGAGGATTAGTTTTGTACGGCACAGGCCAAGGTATGTTTTTATGTAAGGTGCACCTGTTTCCAATAAAGCGGCCTTTTCCACACCAACAAGCTAGCCTGTGGTCTGTGCTGCTCCCCTTAAGGCCCAAACACAAGAATGTGGTGTAGGCATAATCTGCGATTTTGGAACTGGGGTACCAGGTTCGAATCCGGTGATGTCTTAAAATCATGTGATTCTGGGCAAATCCCCGGGCAATCTCCCTGTGCCTAAAAAACATCAATGCGTCCTCGTGTAATGTAACTGATGCTCATGTAAAACTCTCCAGCACCTTCGGCTCGAGTTGGCGCTATGTAAAAAAAATCACCAGGAGTGTAAATCAGTGACTCTACTTGGAAGGACGTAGTTGAAAGAACAAGTAAGTGTTGGTGACTCACAAGCATTTCTGCACTAACTTAAGAAGCTGAGATTGCACGTGCCTCACAAGCATTTCTGCACTAACTTAAGAAGCTGAGCTTGCACGTGCCTCACAAGCATTTCTGCACTAACTTAAGAAGCTGAGCTTGCACGTTTCACAGAAAACCGTCATGATTTTATCAAATGACCTTGCACTCCATGCCAGAAGGACACTGCTTTTCAACTTTCGTTCCGCAGATCATTATATTCCAATGTGGCAGTCCACTTGGTTCAAGTGAGGTGAGCAGACTACAAGTCCCAGAATGCACTGATGTGGTAAATGGAAGTCTAGTACTGAAAGCAACCTGCCTCCTAACATAGAATCATATTGCAATGCTTGAGAGATTCATCAGTTGTTTGAAGGTGGGAGGGAATGAGGGAGGCGTTTGTGAGTTTGGAGATTTGGGCTGCGTGCATCTATGTCTGCTAATTTTGGGAATGCTTATGTCTTTCTCTAAGGAGGGCAGCAGTATTTATACATTATCCAGCATGTCACTTCCTGGTTCCAGGATCACATCCGGTTCGCAAAATGTAAACAAACTCAGCAGTGGGATAAAATAGGAATACATAATTGCATGCATTAGTTTAAGACTATTTAACTGCGGACACACACATTTTTTGGGCGCAGATGTTGTGTTTGAGGTTACTTGTAACAAAGAAATAACACCCACGAGCTGCACAAACATTATTTGACATGACGCCTACCAACCACGGATGTTAGTTTCTTGCCTGACAGGAAAGGCATCTGCTCTTCCGCTTCTTTAAATCCTTACCCCGCGGTGCTGCTGCTAGTGCTAAAGCATATGCACGACAAAAAAAGCCCTCCTTGCGGTCACTGTGTTCGCATAGGCACTGTCATAAACACTGGGCGCGTGAATTTAACACTGAAACCCGAAAAACACATGTCTGTCCTAGTTAAATAAAGACCTGTGATACGCTAGCCCATTAGGAAAGTGAAAGCGGCAGCTTGGCGCAGGAAGGCATTCATAAAAAGTCACGTTAATCCGACACATCGGCTCGCGACAGCGGACGCAGCCTGCCCTTTGAAGCCGGACGCATTCCACAATCTACGACCACACGCCCCTGCCTTACAAGCTACATTACACGTCCTTATTTGTAAAAAAAAGTCTCAAAAACACCTCGAAGGCATGCAGGAAGCATCACATGTGATGCCTGTACATAATTACACAGGGATGCGGGGACATTGACTCGCAGCCTAGCAACCGTCTCCACGTATTAGCCTGCTGATCAGGCACCACAACTCGCACACACGATCCCCACGCACAGCATCTCACATACCGACACAGCTTTCTTCTCCTCCCGCCGCTGCTGAAGGATAAAAACGGGCAAACAAACCTTTAATACATGAAGACGAGCACCCCATGTCCTCTTAATCCCCCAGTCCGTTCATCTCACCGAAGAGGGGGTGGGGGGTCACATCAGCGGTCCAGATCACGGATTATCAGCTTGCCAGACATTTATTATCTCTATAAGCGCGTCTAACGAAGGCGGAAGGGATCCCATATAGTCGTCTTAAATGTGTGTACGTGTGTGCTATAGAGGCCATGGTATACGCAGCCCGAGCAGATGCTACCCGAGCCTCTCCCTGCCGGGTGCTTGTAGACAGCTGTATGGATGCTGGCTGAAAACAATCGGGGATTAACTTTTCCGTGCACTGCGGGTTTAATCCATTTCCTTAACGTGATTTTGGGGCAAAGAAACGCATTTTCAATAAAAAAAAAGATATTGACTAATTCAGGAAAAGCATAACTTCCAAGAAGCGTGGTAAATTTGAGGAGCAGATGGCAGGATGGTGTGTTGTGTCAGCCTTGGTGCATGCCAAGCAACATGATCATATGTCTGTCGTCCAAATTCAGTGCAGGCGCCCGAGGCAGGGGCTGGCATGCTTATCATAGCACGGCGGGAGGCGGGATCCTGCTGTCCAAGCACCACACAATCACGGTACAATGTCTCCAATCTCCCAAAGTCCTATTCCCGAAGCAGTCAAGAACCAGCACTGAACAGACTGGACGGAAAACATCTAGAAGGCTTCCAAAATAAAAGAGTCCAAACTATAGGCAGCATGCATCCATACTAGCACTGTAATATTTCACTTCCTGGCACGTGCACAGACTTACTTACACATAGTTTTTAAATTGCTCTCATATCTTTCCAGAAGTACAAAAATGTCCTCAGGGCTGTACAGCACGGTCTTCATAGCAGGTTAATCAATCCTAAAGTGCCCATTTCACTTATCAGAAATGTATACCCCTTTAGGGTAACTATTCATCGACACAAGGGTGGAATATATTGCCTCCATGGAGACTTACATTTCCTCCCTTTGTGCCGCATAATTTCACGGGTAGGATATTGAAATTTCCTGCATAGGCAACAGAAAGTGTCTTCCACACGAGTCATCGTATTTGCCCCTTAGATACAGGAAATCACTCTGAATCAAGATTAATTTCCAGAAGTTTTGGAATACAAATGACAAGATTGACCACTTCAAGCTATAATATAGTCCCATTCCTGAAAAGCTCAGAAATGGACCAGGTCGTTTGAACTAAACATGCCTTGGTGACCACTGCGAGCCCTCATGTGTTTGCTGTTTGTATTACCTATGCACCATTAAGCTCCCAGACCACTGAAGCCTGTCCACTACACCAGTTTAGACTTTCCTCCTTGGGCTATGAATCTTGCAGTGAGATGGAACTGTCTCTGTCGGCCTTGATAGTTTTTTCAGGAGGTGAACATCACTTGAGGAGGACAGGGAAAGCAGTGGTGATGATTAACCCTGGGCGTAGTTTGCGAAGTAGCGCTACGCGTAGCTACGCAAAGTGCACTTCGCACTACGCGTAGCACTTCGCAAACTGCGTAGTACCCTGTACGCACTGTGCAAGATGCCGTTTTCAATGATTGCACAGTGCGGACAAGCATCCGGCACTGTGCAAACATTGAAAACGGCATCTTGCACAGTGTGAGCTGTAGTTTTCTGCCGCTCGAGTAGATTTTTACTCGAGTGGCAGCTTTCTCAATGCGGACTGGTAGTTTCTCATCGCGAGCGGTTGTGAGCATACGCGACCACTCGCAATGAGAAACCTGACCTCCCCGTGTTGAGAATCTCGCCGGGAGGTTTATTTTCCACGCTCGCGATCGCCAACTTGCTGTTGCTGATCGCGAACGAGGAAAAGGTCTCGCCGGGATGTCATTTTGCTTGCTCGCGGTCGCCAACTTGACGTTGAGGACCGCGAGCAAGCAAAAAATGACCGCTGCGCTACGCTACGCTACGCGTGTTTGCACTTTGCTACGTGCAATTCGCATAGTGCGAAGTAGCGCAAACTTCGCAAACTACGCGAGCGTAGCGTAGTGCTTTACCCATGCTTAGTGATGATGGCATTGTTGTGTTTGGTGTCTGTGCATCAAAGGGAGTATGGGAGTAAAGACATGCCAGCTCAAAGAGACATACAAGCAGTTGACTAATTCTGCAAACAATGTGATCTAGTAAAAGAACCAGAACTAACCCTCATGCATCATACTTGGACCGAAGGCATGTTGGCAAGCACAAGAAGAACCTTCCTTCTTCGCCAGAATCCGCTAGGAAATACCTGGTTCTAACCCTCAATACATCTAGGCTGGACTACTAGAGCGTGCTACTAGTGGGTCTCCCTATTGCACTCTGCATCTTGCTCACAATCTCAATAACTGGTCAATGTCCATCTTTCCTCTATCAGTTTGGTAACGTGGTTCACGGTGCATTCGGACACCTCTTTCTGAGGAATTTGTGTGCTATTGAAATCTTCTATCATTCATTCATTCACTCATTCATTTATACAGACATTGAAACATCTAGCTGCAGCACAGGAAAAGGAAGGCGCTTCAAAGGAGTGAAGCGGCAAATAAATGCAGAGTGTGGCAGATGTGGTATGGGTTTGACATCTTGCAACCTCTAGAGAGGCACAAGACGTTGACGGCAGCAATAGGGCGGGGGGGGGGTGAGATTAGGCTCCATGGGAGCATGCTACTGGCCCGGCAACCATTAGAGATAAAAAATCAATACACAGGAAATAAGCCAGTTATTTAACTATTGACAAAATATTTTTCTTGAGAAAGTAAGGATGGTGCATGAGGCTGTTTTCATGCCGGGATAGAATTTATTATTCAAAACTGCTATATGCCACCATTCTTGTTGAAAGTGATGTAAACGGAGCATAGGAGCCAACACTGTGCTGTGTGTTAATCACCATAAATCTAAGGGAGATGAAGTGTAGCGTACAGATATTGGATATATAGAACTGACAACAGGATACGTGAGATTGCACTTTAGTTCTGCAGTGCAGTTCAAGTATCAACAATTGTTACGTTTCACACCATCTCATGACCAATGTACAGGGAACACGCATCGCTGCGATCAGACTTACTGAATATGCCCCTGTTTCAATATCTACGGATCAATTTGCTTTTGGGGATCTGACCCATGAGGTCTTGAAACTTAACACCGCTGTTCTGCAGCAAGATGAGAAGCATGAGGAATACATCATTGGACACGTCAGCTTTTCTTGATTTTACTGAGGATTCTGACAATTCTATATCAGCGCTTGGGAGTGCTTTTTAAGGTTTTCTGACAGCAAAATTATTAGCTATCCTTCAGCTAAAAAAAGTTCTACCATTGAATATAAAGGCTAAACATTTTTTCGTGGATGCTGATTCCTGAGAGCAAATTTGTTCATGAACAAAACTTGACAGAATTGAGAATACTAAAACGGCACAGGGACAAGCTTTGTAATATATTATACCCAAAACATTATTTTGCATTGCAGAGAGTGAAAAATCAATATTGGATTCAGGATGAACAGGAGGTTAAGTGTCTCTTGTATAGATTGACGTTTTCAGATTTATTGTCCTGAGTAAAGATGCAGAAGGAAAGTTTACCAAAAAACAGAAAAAAGAACAATATGTTTCTTAGCTATTATCCAAAACTCTTCTCCGATAATATCTCATCTTTTGAGAAGGATTTCACTTCTTTACCAGGCAATATAGATCTACAGTGTCTCACACATGATGATCAAAATGAGCTGCCAAATTCAATATAAATATGCTTAAAACCAGTAAAACACCTGGCATAGATTACTTCCCATTACCAATGCAGTGGCTTTAATATTTGCAAAGAAATGTTGCAGGATTATTTACAGTTCTACTGCAGTTTTGAGATCTGCTTTAATAACTGGGATCCCTAGGCTAAGCCTAGCAAAAATGTCAATGACTGTATAGGCAATAGACCTATATGCCTCCTCTACCCTGGTTCCAAATTCCTAAATGTCCTGCGTATCTTGCAGCAAAGTTAATATATTACAGATGTGGTGGCTTCATCGGATACACGTCTGATAGATCTAATCTTAACAGAAACAACTGGCAAATTGAGGAAAGTCCTAAAGAGGGGAAAGCCTTCAATCATGCTATTTGGCCATTTGTATGTAAAATGCCTGAGAGATTTGCTATCGCTGAAGATGTTATCACTGGGGTTAAAACGCCAAATTCTAGTGCTAATTCTAGTTTATCAATGAATAGGTTAGCTTCTAGTTTGTTACATTTGACTAGAGGAACTCAACACATTTGGCTTTCTCCACTCCTCTTTTTAATGCTTTAGAATATCTGAAAGTGTCTATTAGACATGATGCTGAGCATCATAGTGATCACGAATATAAGATGTTCCATTAGGCACATGAAATGTTCTTGTACTATGACATCCCTACATAACCCTGCATCTTGCACTGATATATTTGTTAATTATGGATGCTATCAGCTTATAAACTAGAGTTGAGAAGTCTGAGTTACATCTTTGTCACACAACATCTTATTATGTCTTAGTGTAGAGGTAAAATTATATAATTTACTTAGGTGCAAAAATTGTGCGAGTAAGCCCTATAAGTGCGATTAAACATTTTTATGAAGGACTTTCTAAATATAACACGGATTGTAAGAAATGGTGATACTTAAATTTAAAACTACAATTGAACAAGGAGCATCTCAAGCATAAATAAAATTAGCTTATTACATTGATATTTTTTCAGTGCACTCTACAAATAATAACAAGCATTGGCATAGCCAATAGATCTCGCCTTTGGGACCTTATGTGTTTAGCCAGACCTTTTGGCTATGTTGTAGAGCATTGTGGCTGCTGTGCATTATGTTGAAAAGTTATAATAAAAAGTGTTAAGCATTCGTGTTACCTTTATACATACAAAGGCGACATTATATACAACTGAAAAACCTGATTTAAAAAAGATTTTAACATAAAAAATGTCTTCTACTTTTTTTGTACTTCCACTGCTGGCAACTTCTTCCTGCCTGTTCTCATGCTTGTTTGTTATAATTTTTTTTGTTATGGGGGAGCGGGGCATAAATAATGGGGGAGTGGAGGTTGGAAAACAGTAATTTAATTAGAACACGAGCAGCGGACGGACACTAAGGGAGAATCAACAGATGCCAGATTTCAAGGGCAGAAGTTATGAGAAGAGGGGGCGCACTCCTGGATGCATCAAAAATAATCAGACAGTTTTTGGTGCTGCAGCAAGCAAGAGTTGTCCGTTAATGCTGTAAATACTTCAGTTAATGACAAGTCAAGGAACTTGTATACGCTGCGCACTGTTCACCTGGTGTTAAAACACCAAAAATTTTTAACATAAATTCAAACACTAATTAGACTGTATTCTCAAAAGAACTACTTTAATCCATGTGAGTCTTATTTTGCTGTGAAATTTATACAACACATTTTTCATTGAAACATTTTTGTTTACACAAACAAACTTTTTACAACAGGCATCTATTATTTGTAGATGCTAATTTCCAAGCAGATATTTCACATGTACAATTAGATATGCCATTGTTTGATAAGCCCAATGCATTTCGGAGCCATACTGTTCCTTCCTCAGGGGGAATTCTGAAAAACATGGATGAAACAATATATTGTCATGTATATTTCTTATAAATAGGGGCTCAAAAATCACTTTGTACCGTGATGAATGTTGTGTCATGTTTATACTAAATACGTCAACGTAAAATGATTGAGACAATATGTATGTGGAAAATTCATACCTTCAATGGAAGTGATGGTGATTAAAGTAGTTCTTTTGAGAATACAGTCTAATTAGTGTTTGAATTTATGTTAAAAAATGTTGGTGTTTTAACACCAGGTGAACAGTGCGCAGCATATACAAGTTCCTTGACTTGTCATTAACTAAAGATTTCAAGGGCAGACAGATGTGATGCTTAGGTGGTGCGCTGATGCAAAATGTTGGTGGCGAATTATGTTTGAGGTGCTCAGGTGGTGACACTATATGGTGTGGATTGGAGGTATGTTGTGGATTGTGGAGTTGAAATATGTTGTTTGGTGTGTAATTATGCGGTGTGTATTGGAAATGTGTGGAGTTGAATTGTGTGGCCTGGAACTGTGGTGTTGAGTGAAATTATGCTTAGTGAAATTGTGTCATGGTGTAAAGTGCATTTATGTTGATTGGTGGTATGTGGTATAGAGTGCATTTATGTGGAGTGTATTTATGTTGCATTCAGTACAGTGCAATTATGTGGCGTGTATTTATGTGGCACTGAGTGGTATTATGTGGAGTGTATTTATGTTGCATTGAGTAGAGTGTAATTATGTGGCGTGTAATTATGTGTCACTGAGTGGTATTATGGGGAGTGTATGTTGTATTCAGTAGAGTAATCATGTGGTGTGTAATTATGTGGCACTGAGTGGTATTATATGGAGTGTATGTTGCATTGAGAGCAGTGTAATTATGTAGCATATAATTATGTGGCACTGAGTGGTATTATGTGAAGTGTATTTATGTTGCATTGAGTAGAATGTAATTATGTGGCGTGTAATTATGTGGCACTGAGTGGTATTATTTGGAGTGTATGTTGCATTGAGTGCAGTGTGAATATGTAGCATATAATTATGTGGCACTGAGTGGTATTATGTGAAGTGTATATTTATGTTGCATTGAGTAGAGTGTAATTATGTGGTGTGTAATTATGTGGCACTGAGTGGTATTATTTGAAGTGTATGTTGCATTGAGTAGAGTGTAATTATGTGGCGTGTAATTATGTGGCACTGAGTGGTATTTGGAGTGTATGTTGCATTGAGTAGAGTGTAATTATGTGGTATGTAATTATGTGGCACTGAGTGGTATTATGTGGAGCGTATTTATGTTGCATTGAGTAGAATGTAATTATATAACGTGTAATTGTGTGGCACTGAGTGGTATTATGTGGAGTGTATTTATGTTGCATTGAGTAGAGTGTAATTATGTGGCGTGTAATTATGTGGCACTGAGTGGTATTATTTCTTGACCGCACTACGTAAATGCCCAGGTTGATAAATACTGATGGCTGGGTGGAATATCATTTCAAAACAAATAGCAAACAGGTGCATCAATTATATTCCGATATCCATTTCCATCTGTCTGCATTTTACAGTTGCAGGAGGTGTTCAGACAGTGCCTAAAAGCAGGAACTCGGTGCTACATAAATCACCTAAATATAGTGCTTCCTGCCCAGCTCAGCTTAGCCAAAAAATACAGGAACATTAAGCAATGCCTCCAATTCAGGAATTGCAGCCTTTTATGGAATACCCATGGAGCTGCAAGGCTGGCACTACCACCCAGAAGCAGCCGCGTCCTCCCATCACTCCTCACTGGGCAACGCCCGCCGGATCTGCAGTGCCGCTATTCCAGAAATGCCCATCTCCCAATAGTGACAGGTACAGGGAAATAGGACTCATGTCCCAGCAATAAATTACCATGAAAGTGGATCCTGCAGAGTAGATTGGAAGGATAATGCAACTGGGCAAAATAGTGTTCAGGTCTGTGTTTTGAAGGTGTACAGTTTGGGGAGAGTAGGCTTACCACTGCATGATGTAGATTGGCAGCCCTCAACAGGCTTCCCTTACCTCTCACATGGTTGAAGTATTTGGACACCAGGGTCAGAGAATCTGAGGAAGTCTGCGCTGCTGGGTAGCAAGAAGATTGCTTGCTGACCTCTTCCTGCCTCTCTCTAGTGACATGGGGCAGCCAAATAATCTTACATCTATTGTCCCACCTCTACTCCTTCTCCCGCAAATAGCATGCTTCTCAGGCGGCGAGGTGTGGAAGCTGCACCCATGTAACGTGTGCGTGCAGAGACAGGTCTATCACTCGTGCAGGGTAGCGGCCTACCAACAGGTCAGTGTCTCCCCCTGGCAGGCGCAAGGTACCACTGCCTGGATGGAGCTCGCCCGAGAGCGTGAGAGGCATCACCCAGGAGAATGGGTAGAGTGAGGTCCACAGGATGAAGCCAGCAGTTCTCCTTGTGGTCTCCTGGAGTGACTACGGTGCTCTGGGCCCTTATAGACAGGTTTACGCCCTAGAATTACTGTTAGATAAATATTAACAGGGCGAAGACACGTGGTTCGGAGCTCTGACTCCACCCCAGCTGCGGCATCCATTGTGGGGTGAGACGTGTGAATCACTGACACTGACTCACAGAGGCACCTGTCTCTCAACATTTTGTTTTGCTAAAAGCCAGCACTGGCCGAAGGTGTCACAAATGCGGCTGGCCAAGGCCCCCACAGGGGGCCACTAGAGAGGTCAGCACTCTAGTGTCACCTGGGCACCCCACACCCCCTGCCCCCATCAGGGGCAGGGACTCTGGGTGGAGTCCCCCCAGCCTGGTCGCCGCGCGCTAGGGGCATCACTTCCTGGGCGCCAGGACTTGGGGGAGGGTATATATGCCGCCCCACCATTTTAGCGCCCTCTTTTGCGCGCCCGACACGCCGTCTGGTGAGTCGTGCTGGGAGCTGCTGAAGTGCGGTCGATAGGAATTGCGAGGTTAGTCATCTAATCCCCCCCACCACCACCATGCGGGCCAGGGCCCATGTGGGGTCCCGTCCACTGTTCTAAGTTCCTGGTCCGGCCCCCGCGAGAGGTCCGCTTGTGCCGGTACCTGTGGGGGTTGGGGCGGGGGGCAGGACAGGGTGAGTGTCCATGTCCCGAGCAGCAGCCACGCAGGCCTGCACGGCCAGCGGCAGGCAGAAGAGCGTTTGCTCCTCTCCCCTTCCTTACCAGCACGGCCTAAATGCCCCTTTCACCTACCTACCTCTCTCTCTCCGCTCCCATGCAGGTTTGGCCCTGGCAGCTGTTATCAGGTTACCTTGGGACAGCACGGGTGTGGCGAGCCCGACCGCAAGGGAGTCCATGCGGGGCTCGCATCCGTTGATTCAAGCGTGGCCCTATGGTGGGAGCGGGATCCCTTAGTGGTGTAGCCTAGAGGGGCCAGTACGTGGAACAAGCAGCCTTCCTCCCCTTGTTTCCCCTTGAATGGACCCGGTGGCTCCGACCGTGTGGTTTGCTGGTATGGGGTTTGAGGCAGTCCCGTAGGTACTAGTTTCGGTTGGTGTTGCGGGAGTTGGGGGCGGGCCGGGGCCAGCAGCCGCCACATTGATGTACTGTTTTTTCAGCGATTTGGGGGCTAAAACAGCACCAGGTATGGGGGCCCGCGGCATGGGTGTGCCTGGGCCCCAACGGGTTTTTTGGGATGCCGGGGCAGCCTGCCGTGGGTCAGCCGGGGTCAGGCCACGACCACCCCTCGTATCACCACCGCACCGTTGCCCGTGCACCCGCACCCGGGACTTGTAATACCCTCGGCCAGCGACTTGCCACCAGTGGGCTACGCAACAACAGAGGACTAGGGTATGCTCACAGACACTCTGAGGCACTTCATGGCTGAAGTCAGAGCTGGCTTTCATGGGCCCAGCCCGCTTGTCAAGAACACCAGTGGTAACAGTGGGGGTGGGGTTTGTGTGTCAGCTCCACCTGCTGGTGCGACTGAGGTACCATCCCTTACGCAGGTTTGGGGAGGGGGGCTAGCACGGCAAGCGCAGCTCTCTCCCAGGGTAGTAGTGTCCCCAGGGGCAGCCCCCAAGAACAGGGTGGGCAGCATCAGGCGGGGGTGGCCAATCCGTCTCCAGTAGGAGTTCCCAACCCCCGGTTACGCTACCGGTGGTGACCCCGCCCACCTCACCCCTGGCAGGAAGTACTCCCACCAGTTCTGCAGCAGTGACTATGGCAGCAGTTGCGTCCAAGCCACTTGTCACTTTGGCACCAATGGTTTCAGGGCGTTGCTCCTTGGCATGGGAGGTTCCTTTAGCGGCCAAGGAGGGGATTTGGAGAAGAGAGTTTATCGACATTTTCACACTGCTCATGCACAGCGCAGAAGGGGTTGACACAAGAAAAATGGGGGGTAAGGAAGGCGACAAGAAAGTGCACTTTCAAGCTTGGCCTGAGAAAAATATTGCAACATGGGGACAAGCTTTTGCCATCCTGGCGGCAGTGATAATGGAAAAATATCCGGAACAAGGGCTGGGTTTGTTTCAGTATGCCAGCATTATTACCAATGAGGCTGAGAGAAATGGGGGGATGGGATCGTACCGCTATGACTGCGACTTCAGAAAAAAAGATGGCCATGTGTCCCGAACTTGAGTGGGACCAAATGGAAGTAAGGTTATGGGTTCAGCATATGGGGAAACGGGCAGTTGAAGCAAAGGACAAGACAAGCACAAGTAGCAATGGGGGTGACAAGCCTAAGGGTCGGAAGCAGGAGAAGAAGGGTCAGTTCAACAAGTCCTTTTGTGGTGGACGAAGGGGGGTCACAAGCAGGGAGCAAGACCAGTTTACAATGGGACTTGCAGGCTGTTCAATGCAGGGTCCTGCTCCTGGGGCAAATCCTGCAGGTTCTCCCACACTTGTAGCAAGTGCGGGTCCACACACCCAGCCACTTCCTGTAACAAGCGAGACAGTTCTGCCCCGCTGCCTGGGCAGCAACAGAAGTAGACCGGTGTGTCAAGAATTCCTGTCATGCGAGGGGAGGAAAACGGTACCCAGCGAAAACGGACTACATCTCCCAGGATGCTTAGCGGTTGAGAGGTTATGTAAACAGGAGAGCTGTTACATAACTCAAGGAAAACACGCCCTTATGTAAACAGGAGAGCTGTTACATAACTCAAGGAAAACACGCCCTTATGTAAACAGGAGAGCTGTTACATAACTCAAGGAAAACACGCCCTATAAAGGGAGGAACCGGGAGGTACAACGCTGTCGGATATTGTGTTTACACCGACGTACCTGCTTAGTGAAGAGCAGTGTTCCGGAGTGGTGCTCCAGTAAGGCAAGAACGGAGGTAGGTCGAGTCGTTACTCCCTGGGCCGTGTCTTGCCCCATCGTCACCTGTGAAGGACCCGGAAGCTCTACCGGATAACCATTGAGCTTCGCTTTTGACTCGGCTGAGTCAAAGCGCAGTGGCGCTTTTGCTGGTTGGAGTCGTAACTCCCAGCCCGACCAGAGATACAGGGACTGCCAGCTGTAACGCACACCAGGAGGTGTTTGCCGCGTTACAGACTCGGAAGTCCACAGGATCGATCGAGCGGCTGCTCTCGGTTCAGTCTTCTTTGCTTGTGATTGGGGTATCGGTGACGCATCACCAGGAGGTGACTCCGCGTCCCGGTGCAGTCTGAGGAAGAGGTTGAGCGGCTGCTCCCTTGAGGTAGAGACCCCGGCTGGGTGTTTCCCTGACTCCTCGATTCTCCCCAACACTCTTCGTGCCCCTCACAGCCTACCGATTGGCATTGTCGGCCATTTCATTTCTGCCCTCTGTTGGCATACGCCGGGATCGGCGTATATGCAGAGGACGGTTAGGACCATCCGTGCTGTGGGCTGGTAACGTACTTAGCCTGGAGGATTCCAGTGACTATAACCTTTGTTTACTCCTTGTATTATTTTTGTCTTCATTAAAATAACTAAACCTTCACAAGTGGTTGCGTTCTCATTATCGTGTCTGTTAAACGATCCTGAGACGTTCAGGGCGTTACACGGTGTCATTGTTTGGCCCCCCAAAGACCCCGCAGGCACCTACACTTTCACCCACCAGTGTCGTCCAAGTTCACCCCTCCCCCCGGGGAGGGCCCTCTCGGATGCCCATGTCGAAGGGTCCGTCCCCCTTTATTGTCTCCAACCTCCTTCCCCTGATCTGCAAATATCCAAACCACAAGGACAGACTGCTCCTGGTTGAAGGGTTTGCGGAAGGATTCAAAATACCTTACCGGCGCCCCTTAGTGTGCAGGGATTCAGAAAACCTAAGATCGGCAAGGGAACTTCCTGAAGTTGTTCTAGCAAAGATTAACAAGGAAGCGGCCCTTGGGAGGGTGGCTGGCCCCTTCAAGCATATCCCCCTTGACAACTTGGTTATCTCCCCGCTTGGGGTGGTGCCCAAGAAAGAGCCAGGTGCCTTTAGGTTGATCCAGCACCTTTCTTACACCGAGGGCAACTCAGTGAACTACTGGTTGGAGGAGGGTACTTGCTCGGTGTCTTACTGTTCCCTGGACATGGCGGTGGATATGGTCAGGAGGGCAGGCAAGGGAGCATGGTTGGCAAAGGCGGACATTGAGTCTGCATTCCGCCTGCTGCCTGTCCACCCTGATAGCCAGCCTCTCCTGGGTTTCAAGTGGGAGGGGGAATTCTTCTTTGATAAATGCATGCCCATGGGGTGCGCAGTGTCTTGTGCATACTTTGAGGCTTTCAGCTCTTTCCTGCAGTGGGTACTCTCGAGGACATATAGGGTGGAGGGTGTAACCCACTACCTGGACGACTTTTTGTTCATCGGGGGTGCAGGTACACAGGAGTGCAGCAGAGGTTTGCAGTGTTTCCATGACATGGCCAGGCACCTAGGGGTTCCGTTAGCACCTGGTAAGACCGAAGGTCCGACGCAAGTCTTGACTTTTTTAGGCATCGAACTGGACACGATTAAGGGTGAGTTCAGACTCCCGGCCGACAAGGTAGAGACACTGCGTCAGGACATTCAGGCTTTGCTGGGTAAGGACAAAGCCCCCCTGGGTGCCATCCAGTACCTCTTGGGTAAGCTTAACTTTGCAGCCAAGGTAATCCCGGCTGGGAGGGTGATTGCCGGGAGGCTAGCGAGGGCAACAGCAAAGGTTAAGAAGAAGCACCACAGGATCCGGTTGGGGACAGGCTTGAAGAAAGACTTCTCTATGTGGTGTGATTTCCTCACGCAGTTCAATGAGACGGTGATCGGAGGGCACCTTGGGCTGACAGTCCGGAGCTCTGCCTCTTCACTGATGCATCAGGTAGAGAGGGCTTTGGGGCAATTTTGGGTGCCGAGTGGTGTGCCCAGGGGTGGCCCAACACCTGGCACGAGCGCAACAACACGGCAAACATCACTGCCATGGAGATGTTCCCAATTGTCATTGCATTACATCTATGGCCAATGACACTATAAGACAGAAAGGTCCTATTCTGGTCTGACAACATGGCGGTAGTGCAGGCCATCAATGGGAGAAACAGCCAAATGCCCGTTGGTTCTCTGCCTGCTCAGAGAGTTGGTCAGGGTTTGCCTGCGTTGTAATGTTGAATTCAGGACGAGGCATATTGAGGGGGTCAAGAATGTGGTGGCTAATGCTCTTTCTCGTTTTCAGTGGCTCCGCTTCCGGGAGGCCTGGCCACGAGCAAGAGTAGAGATGACCCCCTTCCCGACACACCTCTATAGGATCTTGCAGTGGAGCAACGACTGAGAGCAATGGGAGAATGCTCGCTGGCCCCAGGTACTAGGAAACGTTATAGGGCACACCTGGCCACCTTCATGACAGTGTCACAATCCCTGGGATTTTCTTCCCTACCAATTGAGGGCAGAGTGCAGGCATTCGTGGTATGGGCCAAGAAACAGGGGAGGAGCCACTCCTGGGTATGTGGTCACCTGGCGGCGGTGAGCCACGACGCCAAGCTGATGGGGGGGCACGATCCAACGAAATCATTCATCATTAGGGCCGCCCTCAAGGGTTGGGCCAGAGAGGAGCCCAGGGCCCCAGACAACAGGGCCCCTATTGATTTTGACATTCTCAAGGGTATGCTGGACGTCTTAGAGGGTGTCACCTATTCACAATTTGAGGCGACACTCTTTGCGGCAGCCTTCTGCTTGTCGTTCTTTGGCGCTTTTCGCATTAGTGAATTGGTGGCAAGATCCAAGGCTGACAGGTCGGAGGATGCCTTAAGCATCCAAGATGTCGCCCTCGCAGACACCCTGTCCATCCACCTCAGGAAGTCCAAAACAGATCAGGCAGGACGGGTGTTGATGTGGTGCTAAGGCCGTTTGGGGATCACAGATATTGCCCGGTCACCAAGGTCAAGCAGTACCTTGCGTGTCGTCCCAATGCCCCTGGATACCTATTGATACATGCTGACCGGGGCCCCCTGACTAGGTACCAGATGGAACGATTGATGAGGGCAAGCTTATCAAGGTCAGGCCTTGCACAGCCAGACAAGAAATACTCCAGCCACTTCTTTAGGGTAGGGGCGGCCACGGCTGCTTTCAAGGCAGGCATGGAGCCAGGGGGCATAAAAATGTTGGACGGTGGGAGTCCGGATGCTACAAGCGCTACATTCGCCCTTGATGTACTTTGTTGTATTAGTAGGGTGCAGTAAATTGCAGTGTACCTCATGCCATAGTATGCGTGTTATAAATGTTCATTAAAGAGTAGTGTGTGAAAATCGTGTCTCTTACTTTACTAGGGCTCCAAGTATGGGTGATTGGGCATTCATTCATCTCCAGGGTGGCTCAGTGGGCGGCGCACCGGAACTGGATCCAGGGATTTCCACAGACACAGTTTGAGTGGATGGGTTTCCCTGGAATGAGACGGAGCATCCTCAGGAACAGATTGGATCAGAGACTGGTGGCACAGGGGGCTCCCCCCAATATTCTGGTGATACACTTGGGGGGGCAACTACCTCATTGCCATGGGGAGAAGGTTACTCTTACAGGCCATGAAAAGCGATTTAGGTGAAATCTGCAAGCGCATGGGGCAATGTGAGGTTTCCTGGTCCGAGATGATTCCACGTCGAATGTGGCTAGGGGCAAAATCTGGTGATGCTGTTGAGCAGTCCCGGATCGAGTGAATGGGGCAATGCGCAAGTTTACTGACCTGAGGGGTCTGGGATTCATCAGACATGAGATGATTCAAGAGAAAGTGAAAGGATACTTTGAGGCTGATGGCGTTCACTTATCGCCCGTAGGCATGGACCTTTTTCTCTTAGACTTAAGCGAGATGCTAGAGATGAGAGGTTGCAGGTAAGACCATAGCTGTTTTGTGGGGGGCTCTGGCGGCGACGGTGGCCACCTCCAGAGCTGTGACGGAGTTACAGGGCGATCTGGAAGCAGGGCGTTACAGAAAGGTACCCCTGCGCGGCACCATAGGGAGTGGCAGAGCCAAATCCTAGGAGCCTCGTGAGGTTCGTGGAAAACTGTGTCGGGGCCCGTTAGTCCTTCGGGCGGTTGGGGGCCTGAACAACCGAGGGTTTGCTATGCTATGCTCCGCCTTGAAAGGGGCGTGAGTAGTAAGTGACCAAGTGTCACGTGATCCGGGAAGAGGATCACCAGGAAGGGCAGCACAAGTGGGGTTCGCCCCAGTGCTGCCTGGCTCATCAGGCAGGCAGGCAGCCCAATTGGTTGCCTGCCCTTGGATCGCCCGTAAGATAACCCACCTATTACATAACGGTGTATGTAATAAACCTGCAGCAACTTTACCCCCCCCCCCCAAAAAATGTGTTGTTTATTTATTTATTTGCATATATGTTATGTTGGAGGGGTGGGAAAGGATGCCAATGGTGATACTATTCGGCTGGCCAAGGCCCCTGCAGGGGGCCACTAGAGAGGTCAGCACTCGAGTGTCACCTGGGCACCCCACACCCCCCGCCCCAATCAGGGTCAGGGACTCTGGGTGGAGTCCCCCCAGCCTGGTCGCGGCGTGCTAGAGGCATCACTTCCTGGGCACCAGGACTTGGGGGAGGGTATATAAGCCTCCCCCACCATTTTAGCACCCTCTTTTGCTCCCTACATGCCGTCTCCCACCCTACCGCTTACCCAGCATGGTTTGTGGCAGGGAGGAGGCAGAGAATGTTGTAATGTTTTCTTTATCGTTGCAGGCGGAGCTACAGGGCGATCTAGATGCAGGGCATTACAGAAAGGTACCCCTGCGCGGCACCATAGGGGGTGCCAGAGCCAAATCCTAGGAGCCTCATGTGAGGTTCCTGGAAAACCGTGTCGGCGCCCGTTAGTCCTTCGGGCGGTTGTGGGCCTGAACAACCGGGGGTTTGCTATGCTGCGCTCCACCTTGAAAGGGGCGTGAGTAATAAGGGACCAAGTGTCACGTGATTCGGGAAGTGGATCACCAGTAAGGGCAGCACAGGTGGGGTTTGCCCCAGTGCTGCCTGGCTCTTCAGGCGGCCCAGTTGGTTGCCTGCCCTTGGATCGCCCGTAAGATAACCCACCTATTACATAACGGTGTATGTAATAAACCTGCAGCAACTTTACCCAAACAAAATAAAATGTGTTGTGTATTTATTTATTTGCATATATGTTATGTTGGAGGGGTGGGAAAGGATGCCAATGGTGATACTATGACAAGTTGCCACTTGGAGGCTATGAATGTCCTAAGCTTTCGCGTTCTGCCAGTCTGATTCTGGGCACGGGGTTGGAGTCCCGAGTACATTGCAATGTAGTGCATTATGGGAGTTGTAGTCTTAAATTCATATTAACGTAACGAATATGAACTTAAGGAAAAATATATTGTGCCGCCCATGGATAGAGTGAATTGGTTAGCTTAGCCTCAGTCACTTTACCTGCACTTTTCGTCAAATGTTGGCAATAAACTGCCCACTTTCCCGAAAAGGGTAATCGTTGAATATAGCAATAGGCTCAACTCTTCCCAGTTGTTCATGGAGTTCTTTCCAATTACGTGGCTTTGTCCAGCTCCCCTGCACCTGTGGGCTGTCATCTCCGAGGAGTTTTTTGGAGGGGGCCCAGAAGGCGCAAGACGCTCTCCCAGATTGTTGCCCTGCCTTATGGCTCTTCTCGAGCTTGGCTCTGAGAATACGAGACTCCTTGGAAGAATATTGTGCATCCTTGCGCGCCTGGCGTAGAGACACAAGTCTGTCTCAAAGGTACTCAGAGATAGAGGGCCGGAAGACAACGCGCAGAGGCCAGTTTGGGGCCATTTCACGAACAGGAGCGCAGAGGCAGAAGTGAATGGTGACCAGGCGTCCCTAATTTGCAGGTTCAATCCCGATTCCGGCACAAAGAGGAGTGGTGGGGGCGGGCACATCTTCTCTCGACACTGGCCTGCTCTTGCTCTTGTTTACACGCTCACATCGCAATGCAAGAGTGAAACTAGCCGAGACCTAAAAATTATGCACTAGCTAGCACAGAGCAACACTGGCCGACCTAGGCCACTGTAGAATACTTGCTGCAGTGGCCCCACATTCTCTGCTATCGACCTACAGCTGCTTCACACAGACAGACTACTAGATACTCTTAACACCCAACCTGTGAACCACCAAAGCCAATAGTTCGCTAGTGCACCATTTGCGATCAGCGATCCTGCTTTACAAAAGTCAAAAATGCAGATTAAAAGTCAAAGCTTTTCCCGTGGTGCTCGTAGGAAGGTAATTTTCTCTGTGATAGCGACCCCAGTACACCTCTGTCGGATCTGGCAGTACTGGTTTATGTCCAGTGGGCTTCTGGTGCTGATCTGACTTTTCAGGCAATCGTCTAAAGGAACCGTGTTCAAACGTATGTTTATTATTTGCGAAAGTTCCTAAATTCAGAGCATGAAGTCCACTGCACGTTATTTCATACAAAGACCTACCGGTGAAATGTTGCCAGAAAGCACGAACTGCTTGTAGAAAATCAAGACCTACGGACAACTTACTAGACAAGCACGCGAGTTGTGCGCACGCCACAGCGAGTGATCTGTTTTCAATTATCGCGCCCGTGTCTGGGCACAATAATTGAAAACAGATGTGACCAGTGCGGGCAACCGCAAGCAATAGGCCGTGGGCGGAGCAAAGGTGGGACATGCACTCGCCTTTGCCCAATTGCGTGCTGTCTTTCTTAGAAAGACGCACGCAAAGCCCAATAGCCTGGGAGAAAAATGTCACCACACGCACGAGCGTGTGGTGAGCTTTCTAAAACCCATTACTAAAAGTCGAGCAAGCAGCGCATGCGTGCTGCTCTAGGCTCGACCTAAAAAGCAACCTAACTCAATCTAAATATGTTTTTATTTTGAAACTGGGTAATATCTGCCATGCAGCAGGCATCCCAACATTTCAAAAGCTTTTTGTTTATCACAAACAACCTCCCAAAGCGGTAATTTGTGTGTGAAAAACAAAAATAATTACCCCACACCCTGGAAGCTTTCTTGCAGGGTACGGGGGTAATTATTGATTTTTTGCTGTCCATCTTTGCGAAATTTTCCGGGCGGTGACAGACAGTAAAAGAAAGGTATTACATTGTCTACCATAGATAGGTTGGACGGTGAAATGTCCTTCCTCCAACGGCCCCTGCTCTGTCGGGTCACAGGGGTAAGTATTCTGTCAATGGAGCCAATGGGGGCTCTGCTGATGGATACTTGCGGTTCACCCGACTCAGACTGAGGGTTTGGCAGTCAGGGTACTCAGTCGTGAGACACTGGAGCCAGCTCACAGACCTGGTCTTCGATCTTAATAATTTCGGGGCTGTTGGATCGAAACGAGGTTAACCATTAGTACTGTACCCATCATTCTGAAGCACTGTTCAAGTAGGCATGGCAGACTAATAGTCAACTGTGTAGGTCAATGTAGTTTGGAAGTAAAAATGACTAATACTACCAAAAGGCACTCAGGGGGGTAGTAATACCGAGAACCAACCCATGCCAGAATTAATTATGTTATGTTAGCAGAGATTTATATAGCACTGGACTGCCATCGATATGGCCATGCAGGGATTTCAGATTTGGGTACATTCATACCCACATCTCAAACATTCTGTCACAGACCGGAGTTGGTTTCCAATTTGAATGTAATCATGATTAGTATGGTTGCGGGTATTATTCAGAATATATGATTGAATTGTTGTGGTTTGGTGTGTGATGCTGGACGGCTTTAGCAATTTGGGTGTATGACATAAGAAGCATTAGTCTAAACATTGCCTGGCTTGAGGTGTAGGCATGAGGTTACTGAGACAACAGTTTTGTTTACTAATTTGGATGGTGCTGTTGTGAGCTTGGTGATAACCACTTTTCAATTTGAAAATACAAATATGTGAAGGTCCGCGCAATTTTTCTTAGGATGCTGCCACCCACCTCCCCAACTCTATCACTTGCATTGCCGAGTACATGCAAAGGTGTAGAAAAATGTCTCTTTTGCAGAATCACCCCCATTTTGTTTGGACTGATGCTGATGGTTTTTTGACTCTGTGCACTGGGAGTCTGCTAACAAGGCCCAAGGACATGATCCTAATCCTAAAACATGTTAGAATTAGCGATACTCCTTCTTGGCACATTTAACTTTCCTATAATTCTCTAGTATATGGTTATATGATTGTATTTATTATGCAAGAGATCTACAGATGACCAACCCCTGGCAGGAGAAGCCGTTATCAGCCTCCAGAATTCTAGCAACACATGCCAGTTCCAGAACCAATGAGGCAGAGACATAAACAACAACAGGGTGCTGGAATATCTAACTATACAAATATATATATACAGTATCACAGTAAATAAAGAACCTACTTAAACATAACAGGGTGTATGTCATCAGAAGCATTAGTCTAAGTATTGCCTGGTTGAGTTATATGCATATGGTAACTAAGACAACAGTTTTGTTCTACTATTTGGCTGGTGCTGTTGGTGATGTTGTGAACTTGGTGATAACCAGCTCTTAATTCAAGAAAATAAATAGGTGCAGGTGCACACAATTTATTTTAGAATGCTGCCCCCCCCCCCCCCAAACCCACTGGCCTCTGCTACATCATTACTTGCATTGCCCAGTACCTGCATAGGTGTAGGAAAATGTCACTTTTTGCATATTCACCCCCATTCTTTGGACTAATGCTGCTGGGTATGTGACTCTGTGCACCGGGAGTCTGCTAAACAAGGCCCCAGAACATGCTCCAAATCCGAAAAGATGTTAGAATGAGCTATACTCCTAATTGGCACACTTAACTTACCTATAAGTCTCTAGTATTTGGTACAAGGTATACCCAAAGCTTGTCGGCTAAATGTCACTAGTTAACTACAGCACGTACTGTGCCACCACTAAAGTAACAATGCAAAGCATGACTGTAGGCCTTACACCAGTAACCCGTCTCTGCAGCTTTAAACTGTAAATTCGACCTGTCAAAATAACCCCTTTTGACAGGCTTAAACCCTCCTTTTAAATAATAATAAGTCATCCCTAAGTAAGCCCTAATGCCCAAAAGGCAGGGTGCATAGTATTTAAAAGTAAGACATGTACACCTTTAAAGTAAAACCGGTATTTCTTCCAGTGGTGTGGCCCTAAACACTGTTTGTACTATAATAGGGTTAGCTGTGCCAATGGAAATCATTGGGTATTAATATTAAAATTAAATAATGTTATCTCTGCCTAGGACCCAGACAAAAAGTTAATTCTTGGACTATTTAATGATTTATTATAAATCCAATTCATTGGTAAAGTTGGATTTGTACAAAACGTTTTACAAATGGCACTTATGAAAAAGTCACTGTTTGCCTGCCTAAAGCCTCTAAAAGTCCTTTTGCATAAGCTTCTCACTGTCTCCCAGGAGATAAATAACTCCTTGGTGTGATATGAACTTGCTCCCAATGCTAAATCAAAGGCATTGGGTATGGGAAGGTATTCTGTTCCATTGACAAGGGTGACCATCTAGACAGTGCCAAGGAAATTAATTGTCTTCAAAGGAGCCTACCCTGTAACAGCCAGATGTAGTTAACACCATGGCCTGCCCCTTATCTAGTCCTTCTAGCGAGTGATGCACCAATCACAGTGGGAGAGTGTTAGGCCTGTCAGCCTTAGGGTGGTCTTTCCCCAAAACCTTTGCCTTACTCCTCCTGTTTTTGCTAAATTCATTTTTGTTGGCATTAGGTAACCAGTGCTAAAGTGCTTGGGCTCGCTCCCTAAAACATGGTAACATTGGCTTCCACTCAATTGGCTCAATTTACTCGTAAGTCAATAATAAAGTGGCACTACAAAGTACTAGTGGGCCTACATCACCCCTTGTACCAACCACTTAAGTAGGTCTTTACACATGTCTCAAGCCTGCCATTGCAGCCTGTGTGCTTTTTAAACTGCCATTTCGACCACCCCAAGCGTAGACACTAAATAGCCAATAGGGCAGGGTGCAGTGTATTAAAAAAGTTGGACATCAATTGGGAGCAGGTTGGATTGTTGAATTTGGCCGATAAGGAATTCTAATTTAAAAACCCTGTTAATGGTAAAGTTGAATTTTCAGTCACAGTTCTGAAAATGCCACTCTTAGAAAGTTGGCTTTTGCTGTACCAGACATTTGGCGCCTGCAGCCTGTATGCTGGGTCACATGACTAGGTGTAGCTAACAATTGGTCTTTGTGTATTACTCCCAGACAGTGAAACAAAGAGGGGATGAGTGTTGGCAAGATCAGCCATCTTTGTCAGGATGGGGAGGAGGAGCTGTGACCTATCACATTTACACATCAAAGGCTCTGCCTCAGCACACTGACAAAGGGTTTCACATTAGTCTTGTATGCAGCCAGACAAGCTGGGAACAGGGCAAGGAGGCGGGAATTTCCAGACACCTCTGTAGGATGAGCACTCTGGAAGTTTCTCCTACTTCAAAGTGGGCACCAGATATAAATATTGGATCCTCAGATCCAACACTTGAGTACACATTTGGACCTGTTGAAGACTCAGAAGGAATGCTGTGCTGTGCTAGTTTGCCGCAAGATAGAATGCGACTCTGCTCCCCTCCTGCAGGAGAAGCATTGGACCTGCACCTTGAACCCAGGACCACCAGAGTGATGTCAAGGGCTAGTTGGCTGGCCTCCTGGTCAGAGTCTCAGGGACAGAAAGGCGCAAGACACCTTAAAGCTAGCACCTGGACTCTATCTGCTTTGAGTCTTGCCCTTCAAGTGGTGCCACCCCAATCCTAGAGCCTTAGAAGTGGGTCTGTAGGTGCTCTGCCAACCCAGCTGTGTTCCAAACAGAACCAAAGCATTACCATGCACCTTCGCATTGGAACCAAAGTTGTGTCACACATTGCCCAGGCAGGTTCACGCTGCTGTTCGGAAGCACCACTCGGCAACGCATCTTCGATGCAGGACCTTGCCTCATAACCCCGCAGCTCCTCTGGAACACCTCTGGACAATGAATCCTAGACACAGGACCATACATCACAGCTCCACAGTTGCCAGAGATCACCGATGTGCGACGCATCCACAACCGTGGAATTAGCAACACTCTACAACCCTTATTTGAGGAACTTTGTTTAGCGGGCCTAACTTAATCCCTGTATCCGTCCCATGCTCTATCTCAGTTGGCATGAACTTGTGACTTTGTCTCGGCAGGTGTGACCAGATAACAACAGTTGGCGCTTTGTGCATTTAATCACTATTTTTAAATCTTAAAGATTGCATACCTCGATTCAACTGATTGAATTTTTGACGCTTTGGTGTCAGATAACCCATTACATTTTACTCTATTTTTCCTAATTGGTATGGGATTTTTATTCTGTCTGGCTTTCAATTTATGTCTGCTTGTGTGTTGCATAAGTATCTTACACAATGCCTCTAAGTTAAGACTGACTGCTTTTGTGCCAAGCTACCAGAGGGTTGAGCAGAGGTGAATTTGGGATTTGCTTGTGTTTCACACTGACAAGAATTGTGGTTGCTGTCTGAGTAGGGTTTCACCCCCAACCCCTAAGCCAGAAACCCATTTTTCTACAGAGAGGAGCTGCTCCTGGAACCAGTTTTGAGAGACCACAGTGGAGGGTTTTCTCATTTCCCTTCAATGAGACTCCTTTGTCAGCCTATTGATAGAGCGCCATGGTGTTTTGAAAATTGTAGGGGTGCATCATAATCACATATAGTCCGCATCCACATATATACTTTATGTTGTATTAGCAGATGATTATTAGAGAAGTAAATGTAATAATAAATTATGTGAATGCAATGTTAGAAATGTAATTCGTGTTAGTCGAAAGAGTAAAATGACTTTTAAAATGTAACCGCCTATTGCAAAGTGTCTAACGAATTAATTCATGAGCACTGTAATGCATTAGATTTAAACGTGCACAATATTAAAGGCTGCACGTGTAGGAATGATTACTTATATATTGAATGTAATGAAATATAGTGCTTACAGATTATTAACGTGTGTAGTTTTTAGATGTATAGAGGCCTAACTGAATGTCTATGTTTTACTATGAGAGGCCTATTCGCATTTCTTATGTCAGCTGAATTGTGCAGGCCAAGATGTACTTTCCCTGGGAAGGCTCTCATTTGGAGGATAGTCAGCGAATTTCAAGTGCAGGGAAGGATTTTCTGTTCTCAGGCTTCTGTTGCAGGTGTAAGGACATCGTCCTCGTTTGCTAAGACTAACCTTTTGTTTTAGGAGTTAGGTATGGAGGAGCGTTTGCTACAAGAGTCTCCAGGAATGCAGATAATGAGAAGCCGATACTTTCGGTGCTGAGGAAGCCTGGGACTCAAGAACGTTTCAACCATTATTGGACGACATACAGGTTTCAATGGAAAATTACCTCTAGAAGATGTTGAGCCAGAGGAGGTGTAGCAAAGGCGTGTCCTCCATGTTGTGCATTTTGTATTAGGGACAGTGCCCCGAGGGATGAGGGGAACAGAAGGAGCAGATGAGGGTAGAAGGAAGAGATCGACATTGAGGAAGGAGACTTAGAACAAGTTTGGTTGCTTTGCCTACTGACCCTTTCAACGTGAGTGTACTTCTTAGGAAGTCTACAGGCGCTGACAACTTTCCTTGGTTCGTTTGGGAGATGCTAAGTCGGGATGTCACTTTAGTGGTAGAGTAGGGACAGACTAATCAATTCTTGTAGGCATCCATGAAGACTGATTTGGATATTGGAGCAGTTATCTTTTGTTTGATATTTTTAGAGTTCATTATCCTGTTTATGCTTCATCGAATTAGGTTGTTGCATAGATTAAACTTTGTATTAGTGCCCATGTATTTTCTTAACATCGTCATGAGGTGCTTGTATGTTCAGTTATTTTTGGCTTTGTAATAAACCCCCTAAAACTTAATTCGAAGTTATTGAGTCTTCAGTATTGGAATTGATTGGTTATCTGAATGAATTAGTTCTCTCCCCTTTACACTCCACAGCAGGTAAAAAGGTCCAGTCAGCCGAGGATTCTTAAGAGTGGTAAAATAAGATAAGAATCCGGCGTTATCACCATCATTGACGAGCCTGTCGTCGGATCCAGCCTGCACCTCTGCCCCGCTGAGAACTCCACCTTCTTGAAAATACCTGGTCTTCCTATCTGACCTGTGCTCCAATGCAGTCAGCCTCACACCTTATCCTTGTCTAATGCGACCAGTTAGTTTGTGCTTATTGGCATTATTTGTATTTAAAAATTAAAGATATCATGTCTCTGGTTTCCCTTATTGGATTTTTGTTGCTTTAGTGTCAGTTTGTTCATTAAAATGTTCTCTTTTTTTATAAATAGGAATCAGATTATCATTGTGCTGTGTCTTTTTACGTGTTTTAGTACTTCTAAATGTTAAGCATGTCTGCTCTGTGCCATAGCAAACAGGGGATGAGCTTAGGTTTAAATTAGGCCTGGGAGTAATTAACAATTCTGGTAATTCTGAATAACTTTTAGGCATGGAATTACTGATAATAATGCTACTACGACCTCTCGCTTAATTTAATTTAGCAATTTAATGGAAAATATCTTACTGCATGGCCATATTTAATGAGTGTTAGCAGCTGCTATGCTGCTGTTTATGTTCTGTTAATTTACTGCTATTTTCTTAGCAAATAATGCATCATTATGTCTATTTTAGACACAAGGGTATATTTTACGCTAAGAAACTTGCACTAAATGCAGGGAGCATGTTGGGAGAAAGTGCTCATTTAGCGGGTGGCTGCACGCTATTCATGTTCTGGTGTATTTGGCTCAGCTTCTTAGCACAAAATGCATATTAGTGTAAATTTTGGACATGAGGAGGTATTTTTCGGCTAACAAAACAGCGTTAATTGCAGAATTACCCTTCTCGTGTAATTCTGCGTAATCTCTCTGAATTATTAGGTAATTCTACATGAGTATGCTACATGGAATTATGCGAGTTACGCCCGCCCCTGGTTTAAATGATTGAAACATTTACTGCACCTAACAAGAATAGTGGCATTATTACTTGTGGTGGGCTAACATCCATCCAACTAATGATCCACCTTCTGCAATAAGGAATGACAAAGCTAGATTTCAGTGAGCAAGTGAATCAACCGAGCCAGTTTCCACAAGTGGGGTACAGGGGAGGTATCTCCTGTCTAAATGTTTTTCCCATATTTCAAAAGCTTTGTGTTGCATTTTGGCATTCCTTCAAGGCGAATGTTATGTGAACATTCTCATTCTTAGGAATGTTTACATTGGACGGGAAGCTCCCTGCTGGTCAGTTGGCTGACAGGCTGCACTTCCTGTAAATCTGCTCTTAAGAGGATTGGATAATCCATTGCTTAATTAAGGCTTAGGCAGGTGGGGGTCGACTCATACGCTGTTTTTGTTGAGTGATGGAAAATTGTGGAACCCAAAAAAATAGGGGTGAGATTACCTGTGTGACTTATGAAGAAAAAGGGGAGTCAAAGGGGAGAGAAATCGAGCAATGAAGCACCGGTAGGGGCAGAAGGACCAAGCCAGGAAAGAAACCTCCATTCACCAAAGTGGTTCAAACATTCCAACCCATGTGTAAATCCCTGTTTAAGCATGGGTCAGAATTAGGAGTTAAAAGGTATTTAACACATCCGATAATTATCAGATGTGTTAAAAATCTCAAGCTTAGTTACATTTCGGCAGTTCAAGCCTGCTGAAATTTAATAGGGGAAATAAGTATGTTACTTACCGTACCATGTGGATTTTAGTGCGTTAAACACCAACATCTGCATGCTATTCCCAACAAACTTGTTATAGGTGCAATTTTTCACACCCGATAAATAATCATCAATAAATAGCATCTACACTAGTAATACAATCGTAATCAGGGCCATCGTAAGGAGATAGTACCTCATACTGTAAATGCCATACCTGGACGAGCCACTATTTAACAGGTGTGATATTAGCACCCGAAATGCCAGTCATAGGAATGAAGCCACATCTAATACATGCACTTTGACTTCATCTGCACACTGTATAGTAACCCTGCAAGCTTCAGGGGCCAGATCCACAGTACAGTTTTAGGTTTTGCAAATAAAAACAAAAAGCATTTTGTGCTGTGTGGAGTGCTGCAACAGAAACTCAACCTAAGTACAAAATCTCATAGGCTATCAAAGGACATTTTGGAAATGCTGCTTTATGCACTGCTCGCAGTAAGCGTTGCACCACACAATATGCGCGCTTTTCAGTTGCAGGACTGGTGTGAATAGGTTGGAGCAGGGACCAACCACCCAGGAGACCAGTCTGTGGAGCCGTACCCAGCTCCTGCCCCTCCACTGATCGCTCTGCTCTTACTTTATCGTTCCCCCAAGATTAAAATACAGCTGCTAGAATTAAGCGGTAGGGATTTTTTAGGCCAGCCTGTCTGTTCTTTCCACCTTAGTAAAAATGTCCGGAAAAGCAGGAGACAGCACTAAACTGACCAGACACGTTCTCCTCCAACAAATACAAATGGTCTTTCCGCCTCCTTCCCTACCTCCTGCTCTCACCTATAGAGAAAAGCCCACAAACCTGAAGAGTGGGAAGGATGCCATGTTGTGTTATGTGCCGTGCCTTTATGTCATATTTTAAATCCATGTCATGATATGGTATATGTTATAAACAACGCCTCTAGTTTTCCGTTTTTTTAAAGAAATCAACAGAAAGAAACTCTGTTTTTTTCTCTGCATTAATTAAAAAAACCTAAAAAACTCTCAGTGTTGTCTAACTAAATAAACACGAAAATGGAAAGTTAAGAATAGGACAAGACTCCCTAATGAACGTTAGCTAGATGCAGATGTAAGCATGCTTCTGTAGTGCAATGCAAACAAAAATCCAAGCTGCTGCAATCATTTAATATGGCTGCCACTCACAACTCCACTGCCACTGAATTCCCATTTTACAATAAACGGTTCAACATATGCCCAAACAAATACTTTGCAACTTTTTTTTTTATAGCGCACCAAATAAATATGGATATATACAGATACGGCCAATAAAACCAAAATATGAATACATGCAAATGACAACTTAAATACAACTCCTAAAATTAGGAGGCCAAGTCAGCAGATCGGGTAAAGTTTTTAGCATTTGTCAGTGTGTGTGGGTGCCCAGGACCAAACTGCAGAACCGAAAGCAGTCCTGGCGGAAATGCTCAAACCAGTCTCACTTCCTTCATCTCCTGCTGTACCTTCCTCTTTACATCGATACACTCTCTCTCCTTCTCGCTCTGAGGTTTCTTTCTCTCCACCTTCATGTTTCTTTCTGTCTTCCTTGAAAGCCTCCCGTGGCTGCTGCAATTAACCTCGCGTGATGGTGAAAGTGACAGACGCACCAGAAGCCACCCCTCTGATAGGTCCACTCCACCGGGGACGTGGGCGGTGGAATATATGGCCTCTCTGGCCTATAATGTTCGGGGATGGACCCATTGTGAGTTGTGACCCCAGGGCAGGGTAGGGAATGTAATGCACCCTAGGTTTGCTGGGCCATTTAGTATAGTCCATTGTCACACCGTAGAGGCCGATGTGCTGGACGAGCGGCTGGGATGCTCGGTGGTAGAGGGTCAGGGCCGGACTGGGAACCACAACCGGCCCTGGCAAAGTGCTCGGCCGGCCCCCTCGGGTGCCGCGAAGCTCTGTGCCAGGGCCGGTTTTCGGCCGATTTTGCTACAGGGCCGATTTTGCAGCTATGCTGCAAGAACGGCCCTGTAACAAAAACGGCCCCCAGGGGCCCAAAACCGGCCCCCCCCTGTGCGGCGCACCGGGGGATTGCCCGGTGCCCGCTACGGCCAGTCCGGCCCCGAAAAGGGTCGCGGGTGGGGAAAAACATACAGGCGTCCCCATCACGCTCTTCTGCTCCTCTACAATGTAGGGAGGGAAGGCACGGGCTCCCAGAATGCCCTGCGGCCAATCCTGAAGCTGCTCTCACGCTGGAGAGCAGCTTCAGGATTGGCCTGAGCTCCCTTGATTTACGCTCGAGGACCGACCGAGTCTGTGCCTGCTCTGCCCAGCTCAGCTGCCTGTGTTGCTGGGTTGGAGAGAGCTTTCACTGCGCATGTCGGTTTGGTCAGCCTGGGACGGCCCGTCAAACCGTGAGGCACAGTGATGGGAGAGCACTACCACTCCCCTCAGTGCCTGTCACTCCCAGGCCCTGCCCCCAAGTCTCGAGTGTTAATTATTGTTTTATTTTTACTTTCCTGCTGTGGGGGGCGACGCTCCTCGGCCATAGTGGAGGGGCCGCCACTGGTGTCACATTAGAGAATGAATAAAAGAGCCTTTTTAGCAGGATGACGTCAGGCAGTGACTCGCATCGGTGGAGTTGTGTAATCATCGCCGCTGTGCCCCTAGTATCCGACCCTGCATGGCCCCATCTGCACTTTGCATTGCTATACTGGGAAGGTAGTGGAGTGCTAAATTACAGCACCCCACAACTTGCTTTTAGTTCTAATTTTGCAGAAGGTCGAGGAATGTTGTTACTATGGGAACTGCAATAAGCGGAGGCACCATAGTCTTCTGGTCAAGTGTGTGACATTTTTGTATGTTAAAACATTGTTCTAAAGAGTATTTTTATTATTTATTCTGAAGGTTAAGAAAACGGAGTCTGGGATCATGTACTGGTGCTTCTATTCAAAGTTTTTGTTCTATACATTATTAAGAGTGTTAACAGTGTATAGAATAACAAGTTTGAATGGGAAAGTGACTTTTGCAAGAAGAGATTTAGGGCCTCATTACAAGTTTGGTGATTCATGAGACCGCCAAACCCGTGGTGTTGGTCCGCCCACCATATTATAACTGCTGTGGGACCACCGCAACCGCTGGGGTCCTCTGATCCCACAGTGGTGGCGCAGTGCCATGCTGCACCATCAAGCAAATTAGGGATTTCATCACTGCGACCTTGTCATGGCAGTGAGCCCACCATGAAAAGAGTGGCGGTGAGGAAACTAAGGAGGTGCTACAGGACTCCCACTTGCTTCTATACCCCCCTGTTTATCACCCTCTGTTCCTGCATGGCACGGACTGGCCAGTTCATGCCGTGCACAAATGTGCTTTGAGACTCCCACGGCACTACCTTTCTAAGGCTCAAATACGAGCCTTTGAAAGGCACCGCTGTGGGATCGCCAAAGCAGGGCCGCCCGACCTGGATTACACTCGTATTCCGATGGGTGGTCTGACTACAGCTTTGGAGTTGGTGCAGCGGGCCCTGCTTTGGTGGCCTGCTCCAACACCACAACACTTGTGATTAGGACCTTAGTCCTGATGAATGCCTCTGGCCTTTTGCAAACAGTTAAGTGGCAGAAACATATGGACTATCTTTAGGGGATAGTAAGGGTCATTACAGACGCTATCCTATTTTATCCTCGTGGATAGTTAGGGGAAAATAAGGAAATGTAATGCCATTGCTAAATCATTTTAATTAATGGCCCTCAATGTACACATAGGCCCTGATTACAATTTTGCGGGGACATCGGTCTAGAGCCGCCGAACCGTAGGCCGGAGGTCCGCCTGCCTGATTTGGATGAGATGCCCCATAGGGTGGGCAGAAACATCCATTCTACAATGGAATCTTGTGCGGCAGGAGGAATAGGCCAGCAGCACAAGCTTCCATTGTAGGGTGGATGTTTTTAAACATACCTTCTCAATGTGACAGGCATCATTCTGTACCTGCCACACGGTGCAGGGATGATAAAGGGCATGACCCCAGACTCCATAGCGGAGGGCCAAGGGGGAGTGGCCATGCTAGAGGGCGACCAATGCCACATTCCGACAGCTTTCCATGTCAGAAAGGGAGACATGGAATGGCTGTCAGAAACCAACATCATAATGCCGACGGTGGAGCCACCGTCATTAGGGGATTATGAGCATTTCTGAAGCCCGTTAGCAGCGCCTCAGGTAGTCCCTCCGCCCAATGCCTCCGCCCACTGCATCGTAATGCAGGGACGGACCGCAGGAGTAGATGTCATTGTGTCCTACATCACAATCAGCCACTTAATGCGGTATAGCAACACTTATAGAGGACTCTAGAATAGTGTAGGGCATCTACAAAGGTTACACACAGCTTAATAAAGTCCTGCCAGACCTTGCATCTAGAATGAGGAGAAGACCTCTGATAAAGCATGCCATCACGTGTGCTTACTGATGTGAGTGATGGCTGTGCTGTACACAAGGAAGAATGGACGGTTTGATGGCTGAGGTTGCATACAATGATGGGTGGCTTGGCAGGTGGATGAATAAATGGTTGCAGGATAGTTGTAGTTACGAAACTGGAGAGTTGCATGTGTATATATGAATGAATGCTTGTTTGTGGGATAATGGATGAAAGGTTGGATTAATGGGCCTGTCCTTGGATGCAGGTGGAAGATGGGCACAAAGGGGTGGGTAGATGGATGAATAGATATGAGAAGAAACATGTGGAAGGATTAATGAATGAAAAATGCATGAGTACATGGGTGTATAAGTGTGATTAGAGTAAAGCCTGACATATGACTGGCTGAATAGATGGTTGCAGAGGCGTGGGTTGTAAAATGCACGGATGTGGTTGCATGGAGTGAATATGTCGATCTGGATTTGAATGATCTGCTATGTAAACATGTATTGCGATACCCAATTGCTTAATTATTTGTAGCTAATTGAAGTACCTGTTGGTGAAAAGGCTAAAGTAACTGTTGCTTTTTAAACTTACTTTTTCATGTACATTAATCTTGACACTTATGCTATTATAATATGTGAGCAATTGTGAAAGTATTGACAAAACTAAAGTTATGCTTTTTAAAACCCTGGGTATCAAATGCGCTTCACACAAAGTTATGATAGGCTTCTAATCTAATTTACTGCAGCCCTGTCTACAAAAAATAAAGGGGCATATTATCAAGACAGGCGATAAAATTATCGGCGCTTTAGCCGCGGAAAACTGCCGCTAAAACGGCGATAATGGGCTTGATAATATACTCTATGGAATTCCAATAGAAGCTCAGGTTAGATGTCCTTCACATCTAACATGGGCTTCAATTGGAATTCTCAAGGGCATATTATCAAAACCATTATCGCCGTTTTAGCGGCAGTTTTCTGCCGCTAAAGCGGCGATAATTTTATCGCCTGTCTTGATAATATGCCCCAAAGTGAATTTCAGATTCCACTACTCCAGCAGCACTGTTTTCTGCCCAGTTATTAGGCCGTTATGGTGTACTGGCTGATTCCTGCTTTCTAGCCTGTGTGTTTCTGGGAACCATGGACACCTCGTGCATCTCGTACACTAGACTGTGCAATTCAAGAAATGCAGAGAAGAAACTGCTCCAGAGTCAGGCAAAATTTTAATCATATCCGAGCTAAAACTCTATCATTATTTTGCTTTCTCCTAATAGGGCGGCCGCTTCTGATGTGGCACACAAACATCCGGTCTGCAATGTTCTAAGCACCTCTGATTTTACCTGTAAGAGGCAAAAGCACGAGCACTGCAGAAAGCAAGTATTGGCTCGCATGCAAGGCTGTAATACAAAAAGTAATCCCTGGGTGGCGCCATTATTCAATGCCTGTAAAATTATTAAATTAGAAATGACTGAAGGCCACATCACTTATAACATAGGGGCTGATTACGATGTCAGTGGGCCCGACAGCGATGGCACGTTGGTTTCGGACCCACCGACATCTGCCCCTGCGGTCCGCCCACCCCATTACGATGCGGCGGGCAGAGGCATTGTGCAGAGGAACTGTCCGTGGCGCTTCCGACGGACTCTGCCAGAAATGCTCATAACCCCCTAATGACGGTGGCTCCGCTGTCGGGATTATGATGTTGGGGACTGACAGCCATTCCAGGTCAGCCTTTCTGACATGGAAAGGCTGTTGGAAAGCAACATTTGGTGCCCCTAGTAGGTCCCCCTTCCCCCTAGCCCTCTGCTATGGGGCCTGGAGGGACCTATTGTGCCCCCCCTAACATCCCTGCACCATGTGGCAGGCACCAAATGGTACCTGCCACACGGTACGGGGATGTTTAAATACATCCATTCCACAATGGAAGCTTGTGCTGCGGGCCTATACGGCCTGTCACACAAGCTTCCAATGTAGCATGGATGTTTACGACTGCCCTATGGGTGGTCGCATCTAAATCAGATGGTCGGAACCGCTGACCTATGGTTCCAGACAATATTGCGTCCGTCCTACACATTGTAACCAGAGCCATTGTGTCCACAGTTTCACAATGTATACATCTGCGATATGCTGTTCTCTTTTCACGGCATTATTGATGACACAATCCTGCCACTGTCTGTAGACAGATTTTATAAACAGAAGTGGCATAAGCCAGAACCTTCATTTCACTCTGCTAAAATGTTACGGCCAGAACAGATGATCAACACAGCTTAAGTATTACATTAGTGAGACCCCTAGCTGCACTTTGCCTTGGTGGATCTCTTTGAACAAACATATCTGATAATAACTGGGAACTGCAGGTTTGTGGCATACATCTATTTTTACTGCATGGTTTCTCTGATGTTTGGGCAGAGTATTGAAAAATATATTGTGATACAGAAATATTGCCTTAACAATATAGGGACTTGAAAAACAGGAATATCATTTTAGGGTTGCTTTTAATAATGTTGTCAAAAACATGGATGCAGAAAATATCGCTGTATGTAATATCGTTGGTAAAAGTCAATTAATAGGCAATTTATTGTAATGCACTTTTTGTGTGTTTACATTTTTGTTTAGATCAGTGTTTATAGTAAGCTACATTTTTATTTATGACATTTTTTCAATGTGCATATTAGTTTTGAGATACATATAAATAATTGTTAAATATTGTTTTTAGCAGCAGGATTTTGGCTTTTTATAGAATAAAGGTGGGGAGATTTGAAAAATATGTATATTTTAAAATAAAAAGTTTGTTAATTTTAAGGATATGCAAATGTATAAATTATATTTTTAAGGAATGCTTTTTAAACATTTAGCACAAATTGTTTCCATTAAGATATATATTAATGGTATAAGGAATAATTTAAAAAAAATATGCCAAACCTTTTCATGAATATAATATTTAGAACTTTGTAATAAAGAATCTATAATGTTATAATTTTTGTAAATTGTTTTCAAAATTGTAGACATTTTTAAGATTTTTGTATTGTAACAAAAATAAAATTACATTTTATTTTAAACATTACTATTTTTTAAATAATGCTTGATTTTATGATTATTAGTTTGAAATCATAGTATGTCATTTTATGGTTTATAGTTTCAGAAAGTTTGCAAAAGAATGTAATACATATTTTAATTATTAATATTAATAACATGTTTTTTTCTCCATTTTAATAATTTAGTCTGTATATATTGGTTTGTAGTTTAGGTTAGTTTGTTTTTAGATAAAAAATAAAATCGAAATATATTAACAAATGTGTATGATTATTGAGTGTGTTTGAAACTGCTTGATTTGTATTACTTACCATACATTTTTTAACCTGAAATGGATATTGAAAATCTTGCATCTTTAGTATCTAACACCTTTTTCAAATATCCTTAGATTGGAGTGTGAATAGTAAATGTCACCCCTTTAGTGTCCAACACCATCCTCCAACATGTTTGGATTGAAGTGGGAATAGTAAATTTCACCCCTTTAGTGTCCAACAACTACCCCAAATTGATATAGATTGGAATGGGAATAGTAAATGTCACCCTTTTAGTTTCCGACGCCTTCCACAAATTGGTTCAGGATATAGTAGGATTGTAAATCTCACCTCTTAAGTGTCAAACACCTTACAGTGATAAGTGTCCTCTTCTGTCTAGGAATTAAGACAAAATAATGTGCATATTTTCCATCTGGATGCTCACTTACCTACGTCAGATTCCTTGTGATTCTTTATAAATTCAGCAAGCTCAAAATTTCCTGCTATAATCGCCACCTGAGAAAAAAATAAAGTAGTTATGTTTAATTAGCGATACTAAAAAGTATGCCGTTGTCATACATACATATTGTAATATATGAATTTTACAAAAAGTACGAACGTTTCAATTTATGTAAATAAATATCTTCCAATATTCACACCTCTGGTGAAAAAGTCTTACACTCAAAGAGGTCATGAGGCCAATCTCTGACAGGCCATGATGCCGTAAAGGGTGACACATTACACTAGCATTTGTCAAGCTTCAATTAAAATCATACTTCTGTGAACATTAGCTTTTAATAAAAATTTGAAACAAGGGCCCTCAATAGGATGGCGGTCAGACGAGTGTCTGACTGCCATCATCGCTGGCAGGTGTCCATCCGACAATGAGTCGGCAGTCCCACCTGCCCTATTATGATCGGACCGCCAAGTGGGCTGTCGGAAAGCGTCTTTTCCTACTGCTGCTTGTGCTGCGGCCCAGGAAAGGGCAGCATTATTAGCCACAGTAGGAAAATGCACCTTATGCATATAAATGTACTATTTGCCAGGCACTGTTTAGTGCCTGGCAAACGGTGCATGGATGTGTGGGGGGGGCACTACATGTGCCCCACGGGCCACTCAGCAGTGCACCATGAAAAAGCATTTGGAAATTCACAAACTAATCAATACAGCAGTGCCTGCTTAGGCACCGCCTCCATTGTAGGGATAAGAGTCCAAACCTCTGCCCTGACAGGATCCTAGATCCTGTCTGAGGCGGTCTTCCCCTGACAGCGGATGGTCCGACTGCCGGTGTTATAATCCGCTGTAATTGGTGGTTCAACTGGCATCCAAATGAGGCCTGTAATCTCCACAAGCGTTGCATTGTAATTTATTAAACGGAGCCCAAACTATGTCACCATAAAAGATGCCACATTTTAAGGTCTCGCGCCGAGAGGTGCACTGCGCAGCAATGCTCGCGCAGCGCGAGACATTTTGTATGTGAAAAACGGGGAATGTGAGCTACCCTAGAAATCGCACACGCTCGTGCGTGTGTGTTTCCTTTTGAGCTCCCCCATTGGCCTTTGTGTGCGCAATTGGCCCGAGGCACGCGCATAGCTCCTCCCATGGCCTATTGGTGTCTATTACACGCACCAAGCGCGTAATAGACACCAATAGGCTGTGGGAGGAGCAATGATCGTGCCCAGACACAGGCGTGACGCGCGCGCCACTTGTATAATATCGTGGCCAAGGGATGAACTAAAGTCAACGTGCATAAAGCGCTCTATGTAGGCTGCGAAGCGTCAGTGGAAGCTTGCATACAGCTCCAGGGCCGCATCTCACACCAGAGGACTGCTTGGGGGCTGCAAAAGAGACACATCGTGCAGAAAGTGCACGTCAGCGGTATCTTGTCGGGGTTATTTGTGTATAAATGCGCTCTATCGCGCGTGAGGTTTGTTTTCTTTCCCGTGCTGCCAAGAAGGGCCAAACAAGCTGTTCCCCACACCAAGGAACCTGTGCGCGAAAACACAACATTTTGTTGTGCTGAGGTTCTGTGCGTGGGAGCCGCAGCCCCAGCTCATTTGTGTGCGGCCTCTATTAGGACACTAAAAAGTAACTGCGGAAGCTTAGGCGTCGCCCCAGTGCAGGACACAGCATCACCAGGTGTTAGATGGTGTGCGTATATAAGTACTGCACCGTGCTGGGGCTGATAGCCAACACGCAGGGCATCCAGACGCACAAAAAAGCAAAAGGAAAGACCCGCGCGCACGGGGCCTTCTTAGTGACTGACACAGTTGCACCAGCTGCCCCCGGGTGCCCTGTTTAGGGAAGACGCTTCACGACCAACAAATAAATATTGCTGTTATCAGAGGGTGAAAGGAGGGTCATTTGCAGAAATGTGACTGGAGGCTAGGCTGCTTGCAGAGGGGTGGCCAGGGCACAACGACTTTATGGGCTCTGGCAGAGCTGCAGGCTCGGGGTTGTGACGCTGCTCCGCTCTCAGCAGATGGGCATACTGCGAGTGTACCAACAGAGTTCCGAGTTGTGTTTCCCCAGAGATGCCTACTGTGCCCCGCCTAATCCGCCCGGTGCCATAATTATATCGCTACCCCACATGAACTGGGGCCATAATCCTTTTAACCCTTGCCTCATTTGCCAGTGAAACCCCCAGTCTTCCATGTGTTATATTCCAAATACTCTGAAAACTTTCACTGCTTTACTGCTTTTCAAGCGGGTCTGTTCCCTACCAATAAACAAAAATGCTACACTTTTCTCACTTGCTTTAACAGCACTCGCACCCCCCAAAACGTCAAAAAATGTACTAGTAGAGGTTACAAACATTGTTCATTGTTTTTGGCGTCACAAACAAGTGTTAACTCATTCTACATTATTGAAAAATTTACTTTTGCTCACAAGTCTTGCCCATATCCCTCCAAAGGCACAAAGATGGTTCCGGTAAGACTCGCCTCTGCTTTAAAGTGCGCCCCCCTGCAGAGTGCATTATTGCCCCTCTATCCAAGGAACAGGTGGCTACGGGCTACCTAACCCCATCGACCCACCACCGCTTTCCATTAAACTAACCTGTGGAGTCCATATCAGGTTCCTCCAGCAATCCACAATGCATGTCCTTCTACTGTTGCAGTCTTTTAATTGTTTTCCTTCTCTTTCTCTGAAAGTATTGTTTCTGCATCTTATGCTTTCTAAAGCCTCAACCAAGGGTTCTTAGGTGGCAGGGAGTTTACATGTCGGCTTAGTAGAAATGGAATTTTTTTTTTTTTTAAAAGACCAATCGGGTGTAAAAAGTGAAAAGATATTTAATCAGATGATGACATTCAGAACCAATTTATGTTCTTCGTTGTAGATAAATAGAGCAGGCAGCCCACGACTAGGAGGGGGTTGCCTTCTGAATGTATAAACATATCCAGATTCAATGTAGTACTTCACACTATTAGGCTGCTTCTAAGCACTTCAACTTTAAGCAGATAAAAGAAAAGGGGCATAGCCTATATCCAGCTGACCAGACAATAAACCACCACACCTAGTACTCTTGAGGGACTGTGAACCACCAACTAAAGAACAATAAGCCTCCTGAGAAGTCACACTTACAGCTCATCAGTCCCCTGATAGACTAGCACACTGAAGTGGCCTGAAAACAATATTGATAGAGGCGCTCTACAACTACTATGCATTGTTATTTACAATGCCAATCGCTTTTTTTTGGTAGGCACGGGAGGAGATTAAGATGTGCTCTCCCTTGTGTGCTTCCTCCCCACTTCTCCCCGTGATGTGCTCACCCATGTGTACTTCATCCCCACTTCCCTCCGTGATGTGCTCACCCATGTGTGCTTCCTCCACACGTCCCTCCGTTATGTGCTCACCCTTGTTTGCTTCCTCCCCACTTCCCTCCGTGATGTGCTCATGCTCTGTGCTTCCTACCCACTTCCCTCCGTCATGTGCTCACACTTATGTGATTCCTCCCCACTTTCCTCCATATTGTGCTCACCCATGTGTACTTCCTCCCACTTCACTCCATGATGTGCTCACCCTGTGTGCTTCCTCCCCACTTCCCTCTGTGATGTGCTCACCCATGTGTGCTTCCTCCCCACTTCCTCACATGTGTGCTTCCTTCCACTTCACTCCATGATGTGCTCACCCTGTGTGCTTACTCCCCACTTCCCGCCGTGTTGTGCTCACCCATGTGTGCTTCCTCCCCAATTCTCTCAGTGATGTGCTCACCCTTGTGTGCTTCCTCCTAATTCCCTCCATGATGTGCTCACCCATGTGTGCTTCCTCCCCACTTCTCCCTGTGATGTGCAGTGGCTGCTTCATGTCCGTTGCACCATTCAGGGAGTCCTTTCGTTGGCGCTTTCATGAGGACATGATGAGGAAGCTGGAAACTTTTGGCACATTCTCTTGAAAAGCACAGCATGTTGGCGACTGGTTAATCGATTAGACCTATGTAGCGCTTTAGATCTCAAAGCGCTATGGTGGATGCAGCAGTTATAACTCATGAAATACAGGGTGCAACTCACAAGGAGGGGGGCAGGTTTGAGTGCACATTGGCTGCAATTGAACTCTTAAGATGATGGGCTGTGTGTATCCATTATCAGCACTCAGTCTTCACTAAGTGATCTTGTTTTGTTTTTGTGTCAATGCTTTGCTGCGCCCGTTTGACTTACAACGTGCTTTCTCTTTCCACAAACTCGATGTTTGTGTTCCTTTATTTTGAGATGCTTTTAGTATGTCACACACACAACCACACGCACAACCACACAACCACACACACACAACCACACACACAACCACACCCACAACTACACCCACAACCATACACACAACCACACCCCCAACCACACACAACCACACACACAACCACCCACACAACTACACGCACAACCACACCCACAACCACACGCACCCACACCCACAACCACACACACACACAACCACACCCACAACCACACCCAACCACACACACAACCACAAAACAACCACACACAACCACACCCACAACCACACCCACAAAGCCACAACCACCCACACAACCACAACCACACACAACCACACACAACCACACACACAACCACACACACAACCACACCCACAACCACACCCACATAACCACACACACCCACAACCGCACCCACACCCACAACCACACACACAACCACATACACAACCACAACTACACGCACAACCACACACACACAACCACACACACAACTACATGCGCAACCACACCCACAACCACACACACACACATACACAACCACACCCACACACACACAACCACACCACCACACACACACAACCACAACCACACACACACACACAACCACAAACACACAACCACAACCACACACACTACCACAACCACACACATTACCACACACAACCACACAACCACACACACACACAACCACACATCCACAAACACCCACAACTGCACCCACACCCACAACCGCACCCACACCCACAACCACACACACAACCACACACACAACCACACACAACCACACACACAACCACACCCACAACAACCACACACACAACCACAACCACACACACACACAACCAAACACACAACCACAACCACACACACAACCACAACCACACACACACAACCACACCCACAACCACACACACACACAACCACACCCAACCACACACACAACCACCCACACACAACCACACACACACACAACCATAACCACACCCAACCACACACACAACCACCCACACACAACCACCCACACACACAACCACACACACAACCACAACCACACACACAACCACACCCACAACCACACACACACACAACCACACACATACAACCACACACAACCGCACATCCACACACACCCACAACTGCAACAGTTGATGTGGTTGCACCAAGGATATTGTGCTGCATAACTAAATATTTAGAAGGTCCCAAAAGCGAGACCTATTGGCTATGCCAATGCTTGTTTTAAATGACGGTACGCACACCCGTAGCCCTAAAATCACCCCTTGCACAGTTCTGCGGTCTAAGATCCCCAGCAGGCATTGACTCACTCCACCTCTGCCTTTTTTTGTTGAAATGACGAGAAGCACACCCTTAACCCTAAACATGCTCTATCAACAACACTTGTTGTTTTTCATTTATATTTTTTTCATTGTAATGCTTTATTCTTTGTAAAATCAAGCGTTGTAATGCCTCCGCAAGAATTCAGACTTCATTGTAAAGGCTTGTCCTTAAGTCTTCGTTGTAAAGGACTTTTCCCCAAATGAACAACTAGAGTGATAACATTTTGAATTCAAGACATAAATGAGGCTCACGCCTGAACTCTGAATAGGAGCTTTTGAATTTAATTGCTTTCCTAAGTAGCAGACTAAAGTAAATGAGCATCAAGATGCTTAAAGCAGTTATGGAGCCGGTGGGCTAAAAATGTGAGGGGGTATGAGTTATTAGAAATTTGAGACATAGTGCATCTTTAAAGGGCCTGTAAACAGAGAGAGGCATGTTCATAAGTACAGCATCCCCTTTCAACCTCGGTTTGCTCCCCCTACTCATTTTCTCAGTCACTTAACAACTCCCTAATTTTAAAATAGTAAGATTTTGGTTGACAAACTATCTGTGCAGCAGAAGTTTGTAATTAATGCAGGATTGGTTGCTACCCCAAGCTAGGTATGATCAATAATCTCCAGAAATTCACTGAGAAAATGTTTAAAACAACCTTATAGTTAGGTTAGATAATAAGACCTTCACGAACCTTAAAAAATAAAATAATGAAATTCACTGAAAACATCAAAGGATAAAGTGACATTATAGTTAGGTGTTGAAATGAGAAAATAACTAATATAAAAAAACTACTGAAATGCTCCACTTATAATTTAGTCAACTAACCATAATGTGAGCCCCTATCATGAACTGCTTATGACCTCATATATTATATCACTCGCGACAAGTTAATTGACATCATTGATGAGGAGACACTCATTACATTTAAAAAAAACATTGTTCAATATATTAATGAGTACCGGGGTCACCCCCCAAAAAAGAGAAGAGGCAATGGAGGGGGGATTGTGCTCACGCACATGGTTGTGTATGTAACCATACACTCAATGGATCTACAAAAACCCTAACCAATCAGAAGCAAGTCAAACATGCCGCGTACCTGCCAATTTCAATATAATGGCATCAAAGCTACTAACAAGTCAGTGAAATGTGACATTCCCTAATAGAACCTCTTTGGAACCAGAAATCAAAGCACTGGATTCAACTTGTTAACAGGCTGTACACTTCTACTCAGATTCACAAAAAAGCATCAAAGTTATAGCAAATGTAAACGTTTATGACTCCCTTCCACAATTTAATGGAGTCACCTTGTGATGGATTTCAACTCAATTTATAAGGAGCAAGCTAATCATGCACAGTATCTGCAAGAGTTGCAGACACATGAACTGGCAACAATAGTATTAGCAAATCAATTATTTATTTCCCCCTTTATCAGAACTATAGTTATTAGCAAATTCATACCCTCTTCTAAACTTTCCCCTGTTTATGGAACTGTTCAAAACATGCGATATACATACAAAAATAAACATGCTAAATGTCTGCCACATTTCATGTGAACTGTTAAAAGATTTTAGGGCCCGATTACGACTTTGGCGCTCCTGTGCTGGCTCTAGGTCAGCGCAACAGTGCCAAAGCCGCTCAAAGACCGCCCGCCTGATTACGAATTAAACTTGTGCAGGCGGACGGTCCTATTGCCGTTCCCACGGCGGTGCCCTGAAAAAGGGCACTTCAATGGGAACGGCAAAAAATGTTCCAGCATGGCATGGACTGTGAAGTCCATGTTATGCTTGAACTGGGGGTGCAAGCAGATGTGCCCCCTGAATGCAACCCCATGGCAGCAGGGGAAAGGGAACTATGTAGGGCTCCCTTTGCCAGCCCTTTCATGGCGGTGAGCCCACCATGAATAGGCTGGCGGAGGGGAAACTCATAATATGCTTGGTGGACTGTGGCGGTCCAGCCTTGCATAAAATATAGTCCCTCTGTGCTGGGCCACCACCAGGGAATAACAGTTTCTTGATGAAGCCGGTGTTGCAGTGCCCGGTCCTAAAACCCGCCTCATAATGAGGCAGACGCAGGACCGCCACTACTGCGCCACCGCGAGTCTGGCAGTCCAAGACCACCAGACTCGAAATCAGGCCCTTAGATACCAGCAAAAAAACACTTTTGACTCCCTCTGTTACCTGTACCAACTATTGAAAGATCTACACCAATTTAACAAATGCCAAATGTAAGAAAATCATGCTAAGCTCCTGCTTAATTTTGTGCAAACTCAGCTAATCACACTGAAGTTACAGGCAATTGAAAAATACAATAATAACTCTCAATTTATCTAAAAATAATTAACAATTCAGAGCCCACCTGCTGTTTTTTGCCGGCCTTAGGACTCTGCGCAGTTTATCACTGCTAACCATTGCTAAAGTGCTTGTGCTCTCTCCCTATAGCATGGAAATATTGGCTCACACCTGATGGCACATTTAATTTACTTGCAAGTCCCTAGTAAAGTACTTGTACTCCGGGCCTGTAAATTAAATGCTACTAGTGGGCCTGAAAATAAACACCATCATTAGAGCATCACACGATTTGTCTGGGTCTGGACTCTACATGTGGTCATATGAGTTCTGAGTGGTCCTACACTTATAGACCAACAGAGTACAAAGTTGTGCTTACTTCTGGTTTTGTATTAGTAGCGACCCTTGGTTTGGTCTTCTGTTTTCAGTCCTATGGTACTCGGGGTCAGAGGGGCTTCGCCTTACCTCGATTTACATCTGTGCCTTTCCGTGTCCACAGTTTTCAGCTTCAGAACAAAGCCTGTTGGTCCATAAGTATAGGACCGTTCAGACCTCATATGACCACATGTAGAGTCCAGACACAGATGAATCGTGTGATGTACTGATGACCTCGTAACACAAACTGTGCCCAGAGTTCGTAGAGGTCAAAACGCGTTGCATTACTGAAACAAAATAGATCGAAACCAGTAGAGAAGGGGAAACATATTTACGTACTACATTCCTGAGTGCACTAATGAGCCTTTGATGAACCCTTCCAAGCCAATCCAGTGATTTGGTTAATGGGTACCTTTTTTTGATTGGATACGGATAAGACCCTGAAGAGTGTTTATCTGTATGTAATAACTATTTAATGTGAGTGATTTATGGTGCCAAAACAATCTTCTTTTTTTGGGTGTCGGGAATCACTATTATTTGGTTTTGTGTATTTCAAAGTGTTTTTTACTGTTTTGTATGTGTAAGATGAGGCGATTGTGTGTAGAAAGACAATACAAATGAAAAAATGAAAAGTGAATAATATGTTCACATACAGGATTAATATATTGTATTGTGTATTTCATTTAATTGATAGTTGATGAGGGCCTGTTATTTTTGTACTTTATGTGACTGATCCCTCCCCCGCTTAGGCTTTTTCATGATAAAACCCCATTGTGCTTATGGATACTAGCAGGCATGCAGCACTAATTGCACCACCCACTTAAGTAGCTGTGTCTGCAGTTTTATTAATTTATTTGCATTTCGATCAGGCAAAAAAAAACGTTTTGCCAGGCCCAAACCTTCCTTTTTTATACATATACATCACCACTAGGCTAAAGCTCTAAAGAGCCCATATGACAGGGTGCAGTGTATTTAAAAGGTTGAACATGTACTTTTAACTTTTACATGTCCTGGTACTGATAAACTCTTAAATTATTTTCTCACTACTGCAAGGCCTATCTCTCCCATGGGATAACATTCAGTTACCTTATTACATTTAAAAAGTGAGAACTTTAAATTAGGAGCAAGTAGGAATGTCAAAGTTGGGGACTAAAGAATTGCCATTTAATACCTTCTTTAATTATAAAGTCAGAGATGACTGACCTCCTTTTCTGAGATACAGGGACATAACAAGCTCCAGAGACCTCCCTGCATCTGTCCAGCCGACTTGCTGCCCAGACCTGCAACTGGACCTGCCTGAGCCCTGCCGGCAGTGTCTGAGCCCCAAGAGGTGATCCTCATGTCCTGGACCCATGGTGTGGCATTAGTTGAGTTCCCCCTTCAATAAAAGGAGAAATCCTGAGGTTTTGGGCTCTGGGCAACCACTAACTGGCCTGTTCGCCCCAAGATCTTGCCGCCCCCACTGACTGCTAACATGAAACTCCGGTGAACTCGACTCTTTGTGCTAATGCCACTGACGACTGGCAACACGGTGTCTGCACTTTGCGCTACAGCATCAACAGCCCGTTGGGACCGCCAATGTGAATCTCCAGTGATGACCACCAGCAACATCCGATAGGATCTTTGCGTTCAAGTGACTACCATCCGTGACACCCGGCCTGCTCTTTGTGATACAGCAACAACCATCCGGCATGTTTCCCTGCTCCACGTGGCCCCACTCCACTGTGGATTGGAACTCTTCCCACTGGACCGTAGAAGGTAGCTCTTTCAGCGAGACAAACCTGGTCCCTGTATCTAGCCCGCACTCCGTTGTGGTTGGCCTGAATTTGTTACTTTCACCCGGGCTCATGCAACCAGATAATAGCGAATAGCGGTTTGTGCTGTAATCTGCTATACTCACCTGTACTCTCTAAAATGGCACATCTCTGGTTCTACTGATTGGAGTTTTGACACTTTGGTGTCAATTTAATAAACGTTGCTCTATTTTTTTTAATTGGTGTGGGATTTTTCTTGTGTTGTATTTTCCCTTTATGACTGTTTGAAGTGCTGCATAAATACTTTATGCATTGCCTCTAAGTTCAGCCTGACTGCTTTGTGCCAAGCTAGCAGAGGTTTAATCACAGGTTAATTTGCGGTTTGCTTTTGTTTTACCCTGACAAGAATTGAGGGTGCTGCTTGAGTAGGGGTTCACCCCTCTGAACCAGTAATCCGATTTCCTATACCAACCAACACCTTTTTCAAAGGCGAGCATCTCAAAATCTTCTGAAGAAATTTACATCAAACCAAGCAAAGGCACAACTATAAGTTTTACTTTAATGCCAACTCCTGTGCAATTCTGTACAGCGTTTTTTGTTATCTTACAACAAATTTTCCTACGGGAAATTAAAAAAACAAAAAACTCTTTTTTCACCTCCTCTTTAATTGCCCACATGACCATCCGGCCCCCAGCACGGATCTTCACAAAACGTGACATGCCGAATCTTGAGACAGATTTGCAGATTCGGTAAATTAAAAAAAAATTTTGTGGCAACTGCGCCCGATCGCCAACATGTAAGGAGCATAACCGTTACCACACAAAACCAGTGGAATTGCCAATCATGGTTAGAGGCTCAATCAGAATTCCTCCCGAGGACACAGTTGACAGCCCTACACATGACATGACATGTTTATTGGGGGGCAAGTACCTAAAGGGCACAGTGCAACTAAAAAAGCAGGGAAGTAAGAGCTACATTGATTGCTTTGTAAGGGAAGCATATACAAAATTAAAAACTAAAAGTAAAATAACTGTACATCAATTCACAAATGGAAATCGTTTGTATTGCTGAATAATTAAGCAAACTGCTAGAAGTTCAAATATGTTTAAAAAGTTACACAGCTTGTTCGTATTTTATTTGCACTCAATTATAAATGAAATATGTGCCAGTGTATTATTCCCCCATCACCGCATATTAAGTATCTCAGTTTTAAACTGTTCATAAAAAGTGTGGAATTGTTTGTTTCTCCCAGCTGCCCCTGTGTGGTTTGGAAGTTGCTGAGCACGGAGTCAGTGTGCTGACCTGGCGGGCTTGACTTGCATTTATTAGTGTACACCAAGCTTCTAACATGCTTATCACGCCTCGGGCTCTATTGAGCCGCATTTGCATGCCCACATCTGCCAATTATATTTAATGAAATGTCGGTGAGGAACTGGTGTGGGGTGCAGAGCTCCTGAAGGGGCCTGTGGTAATTACACAAAGGCAGCGGTCTCATTCCTGATGTTGAACATCTGTAGCTGTACAATTTAAGGGTTCCAAGTATACTGGGGCGATCTATTCAGAGTGTAAAAATTGATGATATGGCAGAAGTTTAGATGTTCGTAGTAAAACAATTATTTGTGTATTGAAAGATAGGCGCAGCAGAAATGTTAGTAATATGCAGGACGGAGAGGTGTGTCTGCATTTAAACAAGAGCACAGGGGCAAGTCACGACCACCCCAGCTCCTGGAACACTGGGACTGATTCATCTTCACTAGGTGTATTTCTTTTCTATGGGACTTCACCGGTTCCAAGAGTATTTCACACACTAACCTGTGAGATGTGTAGATATACAGGCTTCATTTCCAAGTCGTCATAACCTCTGCTCTACAGGAAACAGAGTAGACTGAATTTTGCACCTTATGTCCTTTCCTTATTACTACCATCTCTTATTGCTGCTTTTTCCTAGTGTAGTTTTCAGTTTGCTTCTGTGGGAGGAACCATTTGTGAATATCTTTGTTAGGGTGTACGGAAGTGTGCCTGATCGCTCTCCCCTCTTAAGCCCAATGAAACCCCTAACTACACACAATACAATTTGGAGAATCGGGCTGGAAGGTGTGATTGTATCCAGATGCAGAATACCTCTAGGGCAGCGGTTCTTAAACGTTTGACTTCTGTGGTCCCCCAGGGAATCACTACTGGAACTGAAGGACCCCCTCTGAGTCATAATTGGAAGCTGGGGACCCCCGACCTAAGTAATATCGATGACTAACACCTCAAAACAATACACAAAAACAAGTACACACCAAACAAATGCACACATATTGAGATGTTTTGTTTAATTCCCAAAATATAGAAAAAGTTTGCATAGTTTTAATTTTGCTACTTCATTTGTACATATTTTTTATTAATATTAATGTATTTATTTGAACATATATGGGTGCTACATTTAGTTTTGTAACACAGCACGGCCTCCTGTGAGTAGGCCTCGCAGACCCCCAGGGGTCTTTGGACCATAGGTTAACACCCACTTATCTAGAATTTGTAGCCTTATGCAGCGCATTGAAAGGTCATACAGAAGTGCGTCTACTCACTATTTACCTGTTTGCTCCTGACTTCCATTAAATGGATTACAGCAGTGCTGAGAAGTGCAGGTACTTAGCACTGGGCAGTGCCTGGCCATTTATAGCACAGGCTATCTGCCATAAACTTTGCTCCTAGAGCAAGAGAATATCACAGTAAATCCATGTGTGCCATTTTTGCTGGTTGGGTAATGAGCAACAGTGCAAATGGTATTTGAGTTCATGCTACTTTTGTTTTGTTTACATGAAAGTACTTTCCAGCAGCGTGCCTCAGAATCCTCCCACGCCACAGGCAGCCATGCTCGTGCCTGACCCAACAGACTGACAGCAGACCAGTGCCTATTTTGAGCTGGTGGTTTCCGGTGTTTGTCACCCGCAATTATGACAGCCTATCACATGGTGGCGTTGGTTGTCTAATTTAGAGATGCAAACACAATAGTTGTTTATTGAGTCAACTTTCATTAAAGGTGAGTAATACCTTTGCTCAAGCCATTCTAATAGCTTCAGGGGTCAAGAATATTTTGAATATTCACACTTACAGGGGTGTGATGATTGGTAGTTGTGTTGGTACCAGTGCTTAATTTGTAAAATATTAAGTGCAGGGGCTAACATTTGTTAGGAGGCCACGCCCAACTCTTCGGCTCCACCTACTTCCTCCACTGGCCCCCAACCACCTCCTTTAATGGCTCCACCCACATCCACAAGCCTCAACACATCAGAGCCACCTCCTCACTTATTGAGTTCTTCAAGAAGCTGAAGACCTGGCTCTTCATGAAAGCACCTCTGGGACCACACAGCTACACACCTACCCAACCACCTGGATTGGATACCCTCTCGGGTGATTAGTGCACTATATAAATCAATATAACATAATATAACATATGGACAACAACTCAAAAGTGAACTTAAGTTAGAGAATGTGTGTACGTTTCAAAATGCAGCTTTTGGAAAAGTCTTTTGAGGAGCTGAGGCAAGTTTGCAAACTAAACAAAATATGCTTGTACTGTGCTGTTTAAAAGAAAGGAAGTGTTGAAGGACGGAAGGAATACATTAAAGAAGGAAGGCAGAAACAAATGAAGGCAAGAAGGGGAGTACTGGAGTGAGGAAATTGTTATGGATTAAAAAAGGAGAAACTAAGAAAAGAATGTGTAAGGAAGAAATGAAGGGATAGAGGGAGAAAGGAAGTGAATGATGTGTGATGGATGAATTGAAAGAAGGAGGAAGAAAATCAGAAGGTAGGGTTGAGGATATGAAATGAAGAAATTAAAGAAGTGATTAAGGAAGGAGCAGGGAAAAAGAAAGTAAGGAACGAATGAAGGAAGAAGGAAATAATGCACCAAGGGAGAAAGAATGGGGAAAGAATAAGGATGTAAGAAAGCAAGAATGGAAAGAAAAATGGAGGCATGGCTGGAGGTGCTGAGGAAGAGAAAAAGGAAAGGAAAAAGATGATCCGAAGGAAAGAAAGGAGGTCAAGGGAATGGATACGGGTATGAAAGGTACTGAGTCAAAGAGGGACAGAGGGAATAATGACAGTTTAATATTGCAAAGACTTTGATAAACAAAATATTAAAATACATTTCTATGTCCTTACCACACTATGTATGTTGTAAAGCACAGATTCACCAGAGAGGGTCTTGACACCACATAAAAAATGTTATTATCTAACTCAATGGCACTAATCTTTGCGACCTCAGAAAGATGAAAGACTGGGTGGCCACCCCGAGATTTAGATTTATGACCCTGAGCTCAAAGTAGAGTTACAAAGGCCCATCATGAGCACACATGGTAAGCACTCTAACACCTGTCTTTTAAACGTACTGCTCTCCAACCCTCCTTCATCCTGCATTGCTCTTTGACCTCATATCCGACCTGTGCTGGTCTCCTAACCCTTGGAACCCTTCTGTGGTTTCACCCCTCCACTGTCTTAGGCCAGGCACTGTCCGCTATCTCCCTTTATACCCCGTGCTCCTCACACCCTGAACTGTTCTCGAGTCGGCCCCACTCCAGACCCCAGTCCACACACTGAATGTGCCAGTGAATTAGCCTCTGTATAGTGATGAGATATTTACCAGGCATCAGTGGTGCTGCATTATATGAAGAACAAAAGCATCTATTACTAACACCCATGTGCTGCTCTCTGCTATAAGCTGGCAATATAAAGAAGCCTGCACTATTGGCAACACAATGTGAATTAATATGGTACTTCTGAGGCTAGCCAGTTTCTAGCACTACAATCTTTGTTAGATATTAGATCAGAGATGCAGTGACACAGCTGACCAGGGCCGGAAAACAGAATTTAATAAAGTTGTATCAAGAGCCAGCATTAGTTCCCAGGTTCGTAAATTTCAAAGCTGCGAATGGGCTAAAGCAAACCAATCATAATACAATATTCATAGGTAAGTCACACACTGGCACTACTTTTTCTTTTACGTAGCAATCAGTACCACAGTTGAGTGGCAGTGTAAACGATAGTTTTGAAAAATTATTATCCAACTGCCAAAATCACATTTATCGATCGCAGAAGCATGAAAGGCTGTGTTTCCGCAACGAGATTCAAACATGCAACCTTTCGGATGTCCTCTTCAAGCAGTACAATGTGTAACATAAATAAATCTGTAGATGACTAGCTCAAAGGGTTAATGTGCCCAATGCAGCAACTGGTTTGTATGAAGCAGGTCTTTGCTCTTCTGGTAAGATAGCTAGGGTGGCTAATGCCCTTGCTAATGCCCTTGCTGCAGGTGAGCAGTGTGTAAGAAAATGCCACGCGCCATCTTCCAAGTATCATAGTTTAGCAAGTTCCTGTGATTGCTGCTGTGATTCAGGCATTGCTTTCATAACACAAGACATGCAGTTTAATCTTTGAGGTGCTACGTCAAGCTTTCATTGATTTCAATGTGAGTACTAGTGAGCTGGAAACCAAATACCACCAAAAGTGGAAAACAATAGTGTGGCCTGAACATCTACTTCTCCAGATGCAGAAATGTGTTCTACTGACCCCGACTAGTCATTAACGTAAACAAAGACAGAAAGCCCATGTTAGAATTAGTAGAGAACTTTTTATAGGATGTTTTATGTAAGAATCCTCTCCAGGCCCTTGCTGAATGTTAAAACATGAAGAGATGATCAGTACTTTTCTCTGATAAAGTTGGCAACGCAGAGTCAAGAAACAAGAAATTAAAAAAATGAGGCCAGCAGGACGGAGTTGTCGCTACTTTGATTTACCTGATTTAAAAGCAGGAAGGTGGAACACAGGCTCTGGCAGCACCTCTGAGTGCACTGCCGATGGAAAGAGCGACTGAAAGTCAGGGCATATGCGTTACGAGCACAGCACAGCTCGTTAGTTTGGAGTGGAGACTGGTACACAGAGCTAAGTTGTAGCTTCAGTTCATCCACACACTAGGGAGGCCAGGCCACATCCACTCCTGGAGAAAAAAAGCTCGGGCCTCCTGCCGCACGAAATAGATACATTTCAGTTTCTGAAAAAACAGGATCCAGCCCGGCAGCAGCGGATGCAAATTGTATCATTTTGCCATGCACAATACAGGCTGAGAGGGCCTAGGTGACCTGCTCCCCCTCCCCCGCACTGTGGGGCCTTATGTTGCAATGCTCTCTTTTCTCCCTCGTCAGTGAGCTTGGCCCAAATATGCACAGTTCCGTGACCCGGGCAGCAGAACTTCTCTTTCCCTCTCAATCTCACTGAAAGTAACCACCCATGTTCTGCTTCCCTTCCGAGGCAGAGACAATACTGTGGAATGCAAGAGATTGAAAATGGACCATGAAACATACAGTGTACCTAAGCACCCATCAAGCATTGGCAGTCACAACATGTCCTTAGATTCAATAGACCCGGCCCTGTGAAATAAGTGCCGGTGCTGAGCACCGGAAAGCACCGGCACAAATTAAGCACTGGTTGGTACTGACATTGACCAAGCAGCACACCCGCCCCCTCCCACCCAGCACCTTGAGACCCTCACATGTGAGTAGTCGTGCTTTATAAGATTCTTATATATTGATGGCAATAGCAGGAGCAATGGGTGGAGCATACTGCAGTGGTCTTTTAACGAGGGCCCTGGCACTGCAGCAGACCATTGTATCACCACCGTTTCTCAACTTTGCTGGATACTTGCCCCGCCACTTAGTCTTCCCCACCCGCTTAAGAGTCGAGTAGAGAATGAGCAGATGGAAGGGTTTGGGAGGTACCAATTACTGGCCTAGGGCAACTCAAGTGTCTAGAAGAACTGCAAAACACTAAGAAAACCTGGCACTACTTTTTGGGCTCTACCTCACTCTGTTCCTGATAGATGTTTAGTCCACCTTAACACCAGGTGGCATCTCACAAATTCAAGGATTGTCGGACATCTAAGGTCTGGCACTCATGAAGACAAATACCACCAGAGGCTGCGTTACCCCACCTGCTGTGAGCACAGCAGGCAAACTCAAAAAAATAAAATAGTATTTTGATGCTATTTTATTTATTTGGCACCGCCCTGGCTGGCGCTGTCTACTGCGCGTGGGGGTGGGCAGGGCTGAATCCTGCAAATGCAGGACGGCAGCAGTGGTCTACAGTGCGCATGTCGGATTGGCCAGCTGTCTTGCAACGGCCAGACTGACTTGTGCACTGAGGACCCAGCAATCTAAAGGCTGTGAAACAGCCTGGGGATTGCTGGCACTGCCCCCATCTGAAAATGAGCGCTGGGTGAGCCTGATCCTTGGTTGGAGTTCCGTTCCACAAGCAGGAAATAAGTCCTTCCTTTTCTGCTCAAGGAACGGGGAAGTGCTGCAGTGATTGTGCTGTAGCTCCGCATTTATGGTGAGTAGTGCCTGTGCACTCACCATTTTTTACTGAATCTAGCCGCCACTGAATACCACATCTTACAACACACACTTCACTGGCAGTGCGGTCAGTGCCCTCAGCAGAACTCCTGAACCTTTGCGCTGACTACAGAGCAACGGGGCCATCAGTCTGGAAATCGATCTCATGTTGATATTGAACTGAATCGACTGGATTATTGACTGTCGCGGCCTATGTGAACATCTTGTACATAGATCTGAACTAAATGTTGATTTTAAAAACAATTTTTCACCTATATTGTGATTGAAAGCGCGCTATCGGTTCTGATCGGTTGAGTTCTGTCCACTTTCAGCAACTTTTCATCAAAACAAATTGCTTGCACTCCACTAACATTGTACTATGGTCAAACCCACCTGCAGGCACCGAGGAGCAGGGGGTGCCAATTGTTCAGTGGCAGGGTAGGGCAACCCTTCAGAACTTAGAAGTGAACCAATTAAAAATAGTATCATGGTAGGGACATGCGACCTATGGAAAGCTCCTTGGCACATCCAGTGTAGAAAACATCAACTCTTCAATCTCTCCAGTGAAGAGCACTTCCGGCATTCTCCAATCGAATACCTCTGCAGCAGCAATTACACTGGTGACTGCAGAGACAAGAGCCAGCAATTTAATTCCACTGCAGCCCCTATCCACTGGACCTTAGTCAGAAAGATCATTGTCACTTTGACTCTACAAATTTGGCTGAATGGAAACTTTTAAAGAGCTCTGTTGTAAAAGCTATTGTTCCTGTCCTTTCCCATCAGTCAGCCAAAATGGATGCGCAAGTGGACTTTCTGGCATCTCTCGGCATGTATGTCGCAGAAATAGATCAAAAACGTGCCAGGTTAGGCACTGTCATTGAATGGGCTCAGCGAAGGGCACACGGTGACTGTTCTATTTTGAACAAACTCTCTCAACTCCCCGAATGACAAATAATGTGGTCCTATCCTCTTTGCTAGGTCTGTTCAATAAAACATGCTGGACACCCATGAGAAGGCAAATACAGCATATGTTAGAAAACGCCTCTTTTGCATGGTGACTCCCAACTCCTGAGGACTGAAGCTGCTTGTTTTTTAACTCTGCCCACTGGACACTGCTGACCAATTTCCAGGGCATGTGCGCTGACCCCTAAAACATGACAGGATGGCATATTTAACTTTAGAGTAAGGTCATAATTTATGATGCAAAAATTAAACCAATGGCATGGAAGTTGTCACTTCTGGACAAAAGGACATATTGTCCAATCACTAGACTGGCAAGGAAAACACAGCTTCAGGCCTACATGTGTAGCCTGATTGCTATAGTCTAGAAACTTGCAGGCATTTAAAAGTAGGATTTCTTCCTGTCAAAAGGGTTGTTTCAATAGGAAGAAATCCTACTTTTAAATCCTAAATTGGCTATCCCTAAGCAGGAGGCCTTTGAGCCCATCGGGTGAGTGCCTAGTATTTAAAAGTAGTTTTGGCAACTTTGACCTGGAATAAGCTAAAGCTCAATTAACCACTTTAAAAAATAAATTCAATGGTGGAGTTGGTCTTTGATAAAAATATAGACAAAGTAACTTTAGAACGTTAGACTCTCCCTACCAGGAGCTCACGTAGGATAATTAGCAGTAACTTGCCTCCCTATTGGTTGTTGCACCTTAATAAGGTGTCAACACCTCTGTGAAATATATGATTCATCCTCTCTGAGGAAAGGAGAACGTTAGAAGGGTTCAGGCACTCCATGAACTTAAAGGGACCAGGGTAAGGCTACCCATTCATTTTTACAGGTAAAGAGAGACCTGGGGAGAGAAGAACATTTGATCACAGATGTGGCAAAGTGGGCAGAGCTGCTGACTCTGGAGCTGGGGATCCGGGTTCAAGTCGTGGCATCAGCACAACATCCTGTGATTCTGGGCAAATCACTTAATCTCCCCATGCCCATGGACAGCACCTGGATACTCTCACAGGTGATAAGCTGTGCTATATAAATCTACAAATGTACTTACTGTATCCGCCCTGGACCCTCTCCAGTCGGAGGAGGAGTTGGTCCTAAAACTAGCTTGGTGTGTTTGAGGAAAAAGAGCCTGCTTATTTCCCCAGACACACCCCTTGTGGACCACCAGCCTCCTTAAGGGGTAGAAGAGTTCTCCCATCTGATTTTCCCTAAGAATTGTGCATTGTGGAATAGATTGCAATAAGGTAAACAGGATATGGTTCAAAAGGAGAAGATTTGCCCTTGGCAACATTTTGCCTTTTAGTCAATCCTACACATTGGCTAGGGAATTGTACAAAAGTGGCAGCTCACCCCCAAGTCCTCAAAAGACACTTGGACCTCTGGATGAACAGAAGAGGAATTGACATGCTGTCTGTAACCTGACAGGAGATCTCAAGAGCTGGACCTGCTCCGACTTGTACCCAGCACTAGCAAGTGGCTACTAGAGACCTTTTCCTGAAATGACCTAGTGACCATTTACAACTAGACCCTGAATGAAATCGGCCTGTGTCCTCTGCTAGAGTGAGTCCTGGCCCCTAAGCGCTGCCCTTGAGATCATTGGAGCTGTAGAAGTGACCAAAAAGAAAGAAAAGTTAAGACTTAGAAAATGTTTGTTTTACGGAGGACCGTAATTAACCACTGAAGGTGTGACCTTGTGCAAGAAAATCAGGTTGTCCTACTCTGAGCTTTGTGCAGCCTGAGGGCAGTCTTCAGTGGACCCTCATGGTTAAACTCTCTGGCTTCCTTGCAGAGTGCTGAGCTACAGTTTCCAGGCTTGTCTAGTGAGGTTTTTTGAGCTCCAAGAAAATAAATCTTGACCTGTTGAAGGTGGAAAAAGTATTTGGTCAAGAAGAGGACTTTGGTGGGTGGGAAATTTGAATTTTCCTGCTATAAGCTTTTGAATCTAGTCCAATGGCTATCCACCTTCCAGAGGTCTTCATCAGATACAGCCTTCAACCTTGTCTCGCTGAAGGGTTTTGAGTTCCATAAAGAGTCAGAAAGTAAAAACTATGACTGGAATGCCCTGCTTGAGGTATCTGACTTCCAATCCATAGCAATGAACCTACAATTGCCCCTAAATATGTTCAACCACCAACAGTGTCTTCTGATTGCTGGTTTACTTTTTCATGGTGCTTATTTGCCCTAAAATCATCCAAGGGTCCAGGACTGTGGTGGCACCACCTGGGGACAAGTCTCACACCGAGCAGAGTCCAGGTGAATGTTTCAAGGAAGTTGGAGCCTTTTCTGTACCTGAGGCTCTGATCAGAAGGTCAGCCAGTTGGCCCTTGGAGTCACTCTGGTGTCCTGGGTTGAAGAGGCAGGTCCAGTTCTTCTCACTCAGGCAGCAGGACTGTAGAGTATCAGTCGTTTTGAAGAGCAGCATAGCAGTCCTTTGTCTTCCACAGATCTAGAGGTGTACTGGATAGTTGGGTCTTAGGGTCCAATATTTATACCTGGTGCCAGCTAGTTGGAGAGGTTTCTAGAGGGTTCTACCCCCAGAGGTGTTCGGAATTTCCTGCATCCCTGCCCTGGCCCCAGCTTGTCTGATGGTACAAAAAGCTAAAGTGAAACCTTTTATGAGTGCGCTAAAGCAGAGTCTTTGTAAAGTGCAAGTGTAGTAGTCGACAGATCCGCCCCCATCAAGTCAGAGATAGCTCATCCTACCAATACCTATTACCCCTTTATCTTACTGTCTGGGAACAATATACAAAGACCAACTGCCAGCTACAACTAGTCAGGTGGCCTACGATACAGACTGCAGGCAGCAATTGGTTGGTACAAAAAATGCTAATTTTCTAAAAGTGGCATTTTCAGAATTGTGACTTAAAATACGACTATGCCCTTAAAGAGGTTTATAGATCACAATTTGTTAGACACCAAACTGGACATTCCTACCTGCTCCCAAATTAAATCCATCATTTATTCAATGTAATAAGGTAACCCATTGTTAGCCCATGGGAGAGGGAGGCCGCTTTATGGTCTGTTTAGGGGCTACCCTAAGGGTTGATTTTTATGTATTAAAAAGGAAGGTGGCCACTGATGAACCACTGACTCCATGAAAAATAATACTGTTATCCTTATTGTTCTTCCTCATTGTACTGATGTATGCTCTGACCTCCATTTTGCGTAAATGTGATGTACCTGCAATATGATCTACTTTATGCCTTGACCATTCCACAGGTATTGTTTAATAAAAAGAATTTTAAAATAAAAAAAATAGAAATAAAAAAAGGAAGGTGAATGTCTGGCAAAAGGTTTATTTTGCCAGGTCAAAATGGCAGCTTAAAACTGAAAATACAGGTTGCAATGGCAGGCCTGGGACATGTTTTAAAAGGCTATCTAAGTGAGTGGCATGATACGTACTGCAGGCCCACTAGTAGCATTTAATTTGAAGACACTGGGTACATGTAGTACCACTTTACTAGGGACCTAAAAGTAGATAAAATATGCCAATTAGGCAGAGACCAATTGTATCATGTTTTAGGGAGAGAGCACACGCAGTCTAGCACTGGTTAGCATGGGAAGAGCGCAGAGTTCTAAGGCCAGCAAAAACCAAGTCAGCAAAAACAGGAGGACTGAAGGCAAAAAGAGGAAAACCACACCAAGGTTGTCAAGTCAAACAAATAGGAGGTGCACTTTTAATGCTATGTCTCAAACGTGCAAGATGAGTGGGCATGGATAACCCATTATCTCTCCCTCATCATCATAGTCAAAGCTTTTTCTACGCCAACAATCATTATCATTGTAATGAGTTTGCTCACTGGCTTTTTGATGACCTTGATACTTTAGAGTTTTTAAGTTCACTGGCTGTGTTGTGTTTACTAGAGACATTGGCCTCTGGCAACATCAGCATCTCAAGCTGTATGGATTCCACATTAAGGCAATCAGAAATGTAGTAAATGGAGAGATTCTGGTGGTTTATCAATTAATACCTGCTGCCTCTCAGCTAAAGAACTTGTCTGTTATCATCCAGGGGCATCTGCACTCTTCTTTTACATCATTTCAGCCTAGCCTTTTTTCTGGCAACTGTGTATAACAATCTAGATTTTAATGACAAAGAAAAGCATCTTCGTCTAAAAGCTTTCCTTACAAATTTCAAGGTTTTTTTATGCCAACATTTCTAAAATATTAACAAGCGATTTTAAACATAATGTGACTTTACCAAACTTGGATAACTCCAGGTATCACGTGCAGAGGATTTTTGTGCCATTCTAATCTATATACAGTTTTATTCATATAATGATAATAAAGCTTGCTGTTAGCCTAAGTGCACTGAACAGTAGTTTTGCAGGGGACATCTAACACATCATACTACTATAAGCACAGCAGTACTGGATTACACTTTTATATCTCTGGACTATTTTCTGAAGTGGAGGATTTAATATATCTATATCAAGAATGACCAACAGCAATCATTTTCTGCCATATTTTACCATCACAGTTTAGAGAGCAAGAGGCCTTTTGCCTTGGGTTTGGCCTCCCAGTGGGTGTGGGGAACCAGAAATGAACTAGATGGTCTTTAAACTCATGCCCTAAATATTCTAAGTAGAAATGTGCAGTGGAATTACAGTAGCAGTTAATTAACTTTAATTATTCTCCCGTTTCCTCTGAGGCAATCACATCCTGGGAAACTTTGCATGACTCCCTAAGAAAGTCTTTAATTCTGCGATTTCAATCACAGTATCGAAATTAGACTCTTAACTATGCTTTAAAAGGTTTTCAAAAATATTTTGCCATGCTCGAAATCAAGATGCTCAGAAAAGAACATAAGAAGCTAGTTTGGCATCCCAAAGAGTTCCACAGTAAATCTCAATGGTTAAAAACGTATGATATTTGCAATTTTAAAGACATTTGAAAAAGATTCTGGAAATTGATAAATGCCTTGATTTACCCAATAAAAATAACCTACATTGCAGGATGTATGACGTTACAACGCATGCTGTTACAACGCATGCTGTTACAACGAAAGTTTTACAACGCGAGTGCATTGACAACGCAGGACATTACAACGCAAGTCTTTACATCGACTTGCACTAGATGGCGTGCTAACATTAAAAAAGTGTAATTTACTATTCCAACTCCAGTCCACGTAACAGTAGGGAAGGTGTTGGGATAGTAAACTACACTATTTTTAATGTTAGCACGCCATCTAGTACAAGTCGATGTAAAGACTTGCGTTTTAATGTCCTGCGTTGTCAATGCACTCGCGTTGTAACAGTTTCGTTGTAATGGTAGTGTGTTGTAAAAGTTGCGTTGTAAAGTTTGTTCCCCACATTGTATGATCTCTTTAGCTGATTGATTAAACATATTTCTTCTCTGTATGTGGGAAGAAGAGACCAGTCTTTTATCTATGTATATGTTAGTTCTACAGCAGAAATCTAATATAAAAGCAGGGGATGGCCAAGGCAAGAACAAGATCAACGAGTATAAAAAGATCAAGCTGGGTTGAGGATGGTTAATCGATTGTGATGTCATGTTCTTTAAAGATGTAAATCTTCAACTCTTTCCTAAATTGGTTTAGAGTTGGGCAGGCCTGATGGCTATGGGAATGTTGTTCCAGATCTGAGTGCATAGATGGAAAAGGTCTGTAGTCTTGTTTTTTCAGTTTTACACTTCTTGGTCGGCAGTCTGATGTTGTTCGGTTGTGGGTATGCCTAGATCCATCAGAGATGGTGAAAATGTCTCCAAGAAAAGATGGTGTGTTGGTCTTGATAGAGTAAATGATGCAGCTGGTTTTAGAGACTTTGCTGGACAGCAAAGGGAGCCAATGGAGATCCATTAGGTTGGGGGTTATGGGATCATATCTTTTCAGGCCCTGGATGAGAAGTGCTGCAGCATGTAGGATGCCCTTAAGGCGTGATGGTGTGGTGTCTGGGAGGCCATGGATTAGGACATTACCGCGATCTATATCTAAGAGCACGAGGGATTGAGCAGCTGTTCTCATGTAGTTTTCTTTGAGAAATATTTTGACTTTGCGTAGAAGAGAGAGCTGGTAATCGGCTATTGGAAATCAGGGTTTCTAGTTGGAAGTGGTATGCAGCCTGGCCAAGTAGGGACCCTTCCTTCTAATCAGGATAAGGGGATTACACACCCAAGATAACCTCTGGTCACCCCCTTGGTAGTTTGGCACGAGCACTCAGGCCCATCTCAGAGGCAATGTGTTAAGTATTTGGGCATAACACACATAGTAGCACAGTGAAAACACTACAAATGGACACCATACCGGTTTAGAAATATAAAGTATCTTTATCTAAACCAAGCAAAATCAAAACGACAACAAAAAACTAACATACACAATTCAAAATATGACTTTTAAATGTGTTAGAAATTCTGTCCATAGGAAACTATACACAAATTCCCTTCATATGAGTCAAAACTCACAAAGCAAAACAGCCGCAGAGGAGGGAAGCGTCGGAAAACATAGTGATGCGTCAGTTCCTGAATCCTTGGGGAAGTGATGTGACAGTTCTGCTGCACACAGGAGAAGTGATGCATTGAATCTGGATTGTAGTAGGAAGTGATGCGTCGATTCCAAGATGATTCTGGTCTGCGGGTGCTGCATTGGGTAAACTTGCCGCACAAGTGATCTGGATGCGCTAAAGGTCGATACAACAGTGGCCTACTGGTGCTATGTTGATTTCTTCAGTCGTGATCCCACGATGTGTTGACTCTTTCAGCTGCACAGCAGAGCCTGCATCAGAGTCAGCGCGCTGTTTTCGGACTTCGGAGGCCGGTGCACTGAACTCGGCTGCGGCGGTTTCTTCGTCCGCAGACAGGTGCTGTGTCGATTTCTTCAGCTGCATGACAGTGGTGCGTGGAAATTCTTCACAGACGGCAGTGCTGCGTCAGAAAAACAGGCACTGGAAAGGGGATGCAGCGATTTTCAGGTTTCTTGTAGCTTTTTTGTAGCAGGAACAACCCCAAGGGCCCAAAAAAGAATTGGGACTACAAGGCAGGTCATAACTCCCATCTGTGGAGTTCAAGTATGCTGCAGGTGAAGTTGTTGTGCCCCTGAGACGTCTGAACAGGAGGCAAGCTCTACTTCAAGCTCTTGGAGAATCTTCTCAAGCAGGATACAGCAAAGTAAAAGTCCAGTCCTTTCCACTGCCCACACCCAGAAGCAGCAACTGCAGGCCAACCAAGCAAAGCAACAACCAGCAAAAGGGCAGTACTCCTCCTGACAGCTCTTCTTCTTGATAGGATCCTCTTGATCCCGAAATGTTCTAAAAGTCTGGGGTTTTAGGTCAAATACTTATACCCCTTTTGGGATTTGAAGTTGGAAAACTTCAAAGAAAGTCTTTGTTGTTCACAAGTTCTTGCTTTGCTCAGCCTTGGTGCCAGACAGTCTCTAGGGAGCTGGAGACAGCATTATGCGAGGACCGGCACAGCCCTATTCAGGTGTCAGTGAAAACTCCTCCCACCCCTCTAGCCCAGGAAGACCAATCACTCTGGTGGTTGTTCAACAGGATATTCAAGACACACCTCAGCTCCTTTGTGTGAATGTCTAGAGTCAATGCACAAACAGCCCCTGTCAGTCTAAACCACACGTGGATTCCACAGGAGGCAGAAACCTAGGATGATTAAACAAGAAAATGCCCTCTTTTTAAAAAGTGGCATTTTCAAACACACAATCTAAAAAACAACTTCACTAAAAGATGTCTTTTTAAATTCAGAGCTGAGTGAACTCAAACTGCGAATCTCTAACTCTTACCAATTGAAAGTTACACTTGTAAAATGTTACAAGGCAGCTCCAATAATAACCTATGGGATAGACAGACCCTGCAATAGTGAAAAACTAAATTGGCAGTATTTCACTATCAGGACAGGTAAAACACACCAAAGCATGTCCTACATTTCACATACACTGCACCCTGCCCATGGGAGTTCCTTGGGCCCATCTTAAGGGTTCCTTACACGAAGGAAAATGGAAGGTTAGGGCCTGACAAGTGGGTGCACTTGTCAGGTCGACATGGCAGTTTAATCCTGCACTCACAGAAACTGAAATAGCAGACCATAGACACTCTTGTGGGTGACACAACCAGTGCGGCAAGCCCACTAGTAGCATTTGATTTGCAGGCCTGGGACACACACAGCACACTTTACTAGGGACTTACCAGTAAACCAAATATGCCAATCATGGATAACCAATCACAATCACACTTTACACAGAGAGCATATGCACTTTAGCATTGATCAGCAGTGGTAAAGTGTCCAAAGTCCTAAAGCCAATAAAAACAGGGTCAGAAAAATAGGAGTGAAAATGTTTGGGGATCATCCTGCAAAAATAGCCAGGTCCAACACAGGCCATCTTTTTCTTTTTTTTTTAAGCTAAGCAATGTGCCCATTCAGAGTGAGGTTGGTATACAGGGTGAATCCAAGTGACTTGGCATTCAGAAAAAATTGTGGTTCGAAGCCATCAAGGTCCATGTTATTCTGTCAGGTGTGTACTGTATCTTGTTTAATTTTCTTGGCAAAGAGCAGGAAGTCTGTCTTGATTGATTTGAGCTTCAGGAAGGCACTGGATATCTGGATGATGTGCAAACAGTGTTTGAGGCACTAGATGTCTGGAGCAGAGGACACTTTCAAGTATAGTTGTATATGACTGACTGAGGAGCTTACAAAGTGCACTTTTGCCGAGGCATCTTGGCGCTGGGTGAGTGTGAGCAGGCAGCTAATAGATCTTTAAGACCTTGAAAAGAGCCAGGTCTTTATCAGTTTCCCGAATGAGGCCCTGTAGGATTGTAACCTAATTGTCACAGGGAGGGAGTTCCATAAGATGGATGCTTGGTAAGAGAAACCTCCCCATCTAGCTCTTTTTATTCTAGGAACACATACCCATCCTGTGTTGTCAGACCTAAGACAGCGTTGGGGCTGGTATACAGAAAACAGGGTTTGGATATCCATAGCCCCTCCTCCGTATATAGCCTTATGCAGTAGGCATAGTGCTTTGAAATTCACTCTCTGACGGACTGGAAGCCAATGTACCTGCTTAATCGCCGCTGATGTGGGGTGGTATTTAGGTAAACCAAGCAGAACCCGAGCCGCTGCATTCTGAAGTGATTGAAGTTTTGTGATATGTCCCTTGTCAACCCCTAAATACAGGGCATTACAATAGTCGACTCTGGACAAAACCACAGCTCCGACCACTGTTTTCCTAAGTGATAAAGGAATAAATGGCAAGATTTTCCACAGGACTTTTAATGTGAAAAAACATGCAAAGGAAACCTGATTTATTTGCGAGGCAAGTTTGAGGTCCTTGTCAAGCACATTGGTAAATCTTGATATTGTTTTTTTTAAGTTGAGCACTAAGAGGTCCAACGGATAGGTAGTAGATGGCAGTAGACAGTATGGAGCCCTCGGGGACTTCACAGGTGATGGGATCTTCTGTGACCTGAATGTGCCCTTGTAACCAAACCAGGGTTGAGTGCAAAGGTCAATCAATCAATCAGTCAAGTACTACTTGTGTAGCACAGCTTATCACCCCGCAGGGTATCAAGGTGCTGTGCTACAGGTACCAGTCGAAGAGCCAGGTTATGAGTCCCTTCCTGAATGGGTCGGTAAGGGTGTGGTGTGAAGGAGGAGGGCGTTGGAGGCTTTGGCGGCGAGGTGGGAGAAGGATCATCCTCTGGAGCAGGAGCGGCGGATACGTGGTATCTCTCCAAGGGTGAGGTGTGCGGAGTGGAGATTCCTGGTCAGTCTGTGGAAATGCAGGTGGTGGTTCATGGTAGGAGGTAGGAAGAGAACCGGTGATGAACATTGTCTGTGAAGCCCATTCAACACTTCAGTATTAATATGAAAATGATATGATCAACTGTATTGAAGGCAATTGAGTGGTCCAGCAATATCAGGGGTCATCTCCATCTGTGGTCAAAAGTACATCTTTTATGATGCATGAGGTAGCAGATTCTGTGCTGCAGCATGATATGAAGCCAGACTGGTAATCATGCAGAAGATGGTCAACACTGATGTGAGCTGAACATGGACTGCTATTTCATTGATCTTGCCGACAAATGGTAGGTGAGTGGTGGACCGGTGACTGGCGAGGTCATCAGAGCTTTTATTTAGGAGTGGGGGGCTGCCCTGTCTTGAGAGTTTTTTCGGCAGATACCTTGAGTGAGGGAGGCATTAACAGTAATAAGTGGGGATAAGTGAGAATCTCTGGAGAGAGCGTTGATGAAGAAAGATGGTACGATATCATCTTCATTGGAAGTGGCTTTGAAGGAGTTGAGTATGTCAGTGAGATCTCAGAGGGCTTTGAAGACTGACCATTGTGGTTTTAGTTTTATTGCACAACCCAAACTAGCAGTTTATCAGACAGTGACTATGCCTAAAACTAATTAAGTCATACAAGCCAAATTAATACCTGGGCCAAAAGCAGTCTTTAAGTTTGACCTAATGCGTGACTCCACTGTTTAAGTTTTGTATTTTTTGTAACTCTATCCCTGATTCGTGGAGGGCTCCATTCTCCACCTATTAAATAAAAACAGACCACTTAATACCCTGAGCAGTCACCATTTAATAGTACTCATAGATGTCTTTTGGCTGATCATGTAATCTGTACTGATGAGTGCAACTTTGTGCCCTCTTACCAGACAGATTTCAGGGCCAGTTCTGGCAGGCGGGCATCATCATTGCTTTATCCATGGTAATCAAAAAGCAGATTCAATCTGGTCAAAGCTTGTACGCAGGATTCATTGATTTTAGGACATCTATTGAATGAATTGATAGAGCTCTTGCCTGGCCAAAACTACAGCAATTGGTGCTTAGTCCAATTTGATGATCAGTATTTCCCACTTATATGATAAAACCTGGGTTCAAATCAAACACAGTGGCACTATGGCATTATCCCTGGACATTTCCACCTGCAGAGGCCTAAAATAGGGTTGAGTTTTAGCCCTCTTGCTTTCTAATCTGTTCTTACCCCACCACCCCCAACCATATAATTATGCAGGACTCATATGAGTGGTATGCATAAGATACTATCCTTTTGGAGAAAACTATTCAACCATCCTCAATTACTATTGCTGAGCAAATAAGCTATTTATTAACATGGAAAAGATGAATGCCATAGCCAATAACCATAACTAAAAGAAAGTTGGGAGGTGGTTCTTTGACAGTAAAGAAGTATAAATGGCTGCAACATACAAATGCCTTTGCATTTGGCTTCAAGAACTTGGCATCCACACGTATCATCCTTCCCAGGTAGAAGCCAAAGTGCCCTCTTTATCTTTTGCCCAATGCAAACTTCTTAAATCTTTAATGTAGAATTGCTGCTTTCTGTTTTTTAACGTTGTTTAAGGCAAATTCTTCCATCTCCTATGCATGACATCACTGCTTTTCAAGGGAAATTAGCCCACTGGCTGAAAAGAAATCGATGCACGCTCTGTAGACCATCATTTCATCTTCTTACATCCTCCTCTCTGGTGCAGATCTAAATGGGATTTCGCCTCATTAAACAGCCACTTGTGCCTGGCACTACTTGCCCTCACATTTGGCGCTGTATTAGGCACGCCGCTGAAGACAGATTAAAAAACGACTGCTGCAGAGGGAAACGCAGGGTAATTCAACTGAAAGCAGCCCAGGGTTGGTATGCCTGATTGCTGCAAGTTATTAAAAATCTGTCATTCACACAAATTTGGAATCAGTCTTTGACGCATTTGCCCTTTAAAAAAAGTCTTGGCTAAACAATGAAGAATCCTCTCCAGAGAGGCAGATCTGTGCGACTTTGCTGTTCTCAGGCACGAACAACTGTTTGACAACCCGTGCTCAGAAAACAAGCTGCCCACATGCCTTCTTGAGCCAAATGCGCCTTCTTATCTGAGGCTTAGAGTGGGCATGATCCTAATAGGGTAATTACATCAATCATGGACATATCGGGACCCAAACCTTGGCTGCAGGTCCTCCAGCTGGAAGTGGGAGTCTGTGGCACACATTCTTTGCGGCTGCCCGGGCCTCAGATTGCTGTTGAAACCTGCTTTTTTTATAACTTCAGTCACAAAATTGTTATTTGCAGCCATTTTGTCCTGCTTCAACAGTTCTGATATACAGCCGCTGGGCAGCTTTAATAAATTTGCTGCCGCCGTCGAAAATAATCTTATACTCTACTTACCCTGGCCAACTTTTAACTTGCTTTGCACATTGATGGTGTGAATACAAAATGCTTGCTCAAGGTTTCCTAACTAGAAGTGATTGATGCTGCTGTATTGCAGCTACGATTATTGATTGCGTTGTGTTTTATTGTATTACAATGTTATTGTGCTTTCATCTTTTCCTTAATTTCTATTAGCTTCTATTGCTTGGTATTTGTATTAAAATGTTTTGAAGTGCAATAGATTTGTTCTATTATTTACTAAATGAGTAGCAAAATAGTACAAAGTAAATTCTATCTCAAATACACTGTTCAAATGGGTTTTGAATAATCATTGGGACCTGTGATGGAAACGGAGACTAAGGGCTTGATTACAAGATTGGCGGTCCATAGGACTGCCAAACATGCGGTAGCATTCAGGGACCGCCGCACCAGCGGTTCGACTGCTGTATTAACATGGGCGTAACACAGGCCCCCGCAGCCCCTGCGGGGTCGGCCCAAGCTCCAGGGGGGCCTCTCAACACAGTGCTCTGGCTGGGAGCTCCTGATTGAGGCTGGAGGGGGCCCCTTCACGTACCTTGCAGGGGGGCCTCCTCAAGTTTCCTAACGGCACTGCGTATTACAAGTATGGTGGTTGGACCTCCAGGGGACTAGCATTGCCGCCATGGATCCCTGATCCCTGGCGGTTTTGCAGCGGTATTTGGAAGCAATATGCTTGGTGGTGCCGCAGCGGTGAGCCTGCAATGAAAAGGCTGGTGGTGGGGAAACAAAGGGGGCCCTACAGGGCTCTCTATTGGCCCTGTACACAGGGATGCATGCAGGGGGGCACATGTTGTGCCCCCCTGTCAGCATGCACCCCCTTTCCTGCACGGCATGGACTGCATAGTATATGTCATACAGGAATAGCAGTGTCTTTTCAATAGGCACCACAATGAGACCGCCGCGCCGGTTGCACGCCAGACAGCGAGGAAAACCGTAATCTGGCGGGTGGTCGGCAGTCGACGGTCGACTTTGGGGTCAGGGTGTGGGGCGCTGGCATGGCGGCCTGCTCCCAGGCCGCCAAAGTCATAACCAAGTCCCATGTCAGGACTGTCTAGTTTATCTGAAACCCTCTTTGTGTATTGACCTAGTTACCTTTCTTCACAACAAAGGTATCACTTGATTGAACTCAGTTGCATGAGCAGACTCTGGAAGTCACCTTTCCTTCTATTTGCACTCTGTGCTGACCACGGAATAGTGGAAGTACCAGGACCCTTATCTCCGAGGTTATTAAACTCTTAGGGCCTGATTACGAGATGAGGATTTATTTACTGCCCCTGATAAATAACAATATCACAAGTTACACTATTTATTGTGTGTGATAAATAACACCTTTTTACGAGTACAAGGGGAATAACATGCAGATTTTGGTGTTTAACGCACCAAAATCCGCTTGATATAGTAAATACCACATGCTTTCCCCTGTTACATTTCTGCAGGTTTGACCAGCCAAAATGTAATGAAGGTTTAGTTATTTAAGGCATCCGATAATTATGAGATGCATTAAATACCTTCGAACCAGTAATTCTGACTCATTTAATTTTATTTATGAAGCTTTATATAGCGTGAACATGACCTGTGAGGGTGTCAGGGCGCTTTAAGGGGGGGGAGTGAATAACCAGTAAAGATACAGTAATAAAGTGCAGCTATGGCATAAATACAATCATAGGAGAATAATATATTGAAGGACGCGACCTCCCTAGGAGAACAGCAGGAAGTATTCATGATCAAGAAAATAAGAGTACAACAGGTAAGGTCTATCGATATATATGGTATGCTTCCGATTTTAGGCCAACAATTTGTTCATCAGAAAAGGTTACACTTCTATTTTGAAGGAGGCGGTAGAGGGAATCAGACAGATTTCCTTCGGAAGAGAATTCAACAATTTCGGTGCGTTGCCTGAAAAAGCTCTGTTACACGTTTTCTTTATGCGGAAAATCTGTGGTTTCAGCAGCAGGGAGCTGCTACTTCGCGATGATCTACATCCGCCTGATAATTCCAGCTTTTGTGCTAGATATCTGGGGCACTGAAATGTAGGGCTTCATGAGTCTTTCAAATAATTCATGCTACATAAGGGAGCAAGGGTCGCAATATTACGAGGAACTCGTAATCAGGCCTAAGTCTTTTTCCCCGCCTAGCCATACCCACAACAATGCCTAAGTTTGGACAGAAGCCAAGAAGGCTATGAATAAGTACACTAAGAGGGATTGAAACCTTTAACTCTGAGTGACAAGACATCTCTCCTGTCTAAATCTCTTAAATAAGGCGGGTCCCTTTGTTCCATATGCTTGATACATCTATGGGCATGAACCTTCACAATAGAAAACCTAGAGTTAGGGCTGAAGCTTTATAAATGTTGTTAGGAGAAGGTATTAAATCACAGTTTTGCCCTAAGTACTTCTCTCGGTAACTCTATAAAAATTGGGTATATACCTGCAGTGCAGGTGTGTGTTATCTGTCAATGGGTTGACTCACACTGGAATGCCTACATAGCTTTTCGCCATTCTCAAAGGTGCCATCAAGGAGACACTCTGAGACGGTCCGAGTATTCTCAGTTATGGGCCTTGGCAGGAAGAGGGATCACTGCATAAAGTTTGCTGGACTACTGGGTCTTACTGATACCAGTGGAGGGACACCACTAACTTATGCCCTGTTGCCTGCTCCTGAGGCCTTGGTTCACAGAAGTATGCACGTTATTGCATGAATCTCTTACCAATTGTTTTAAGAATTGAATGTCCTTTTAAATCTTCGTTTTACTTGTGATGAATTGTACACTGTTTGGGGGGGCTTGATTCTTACCTGATTCAACGAGCAGTCTTAGGCAGCTCTCCGGTCCACCGCAATCGGTTAGTCGATTGATTGAATGGAGAGAGACTGCCTATCAGATTTCTCTAAACTTGCAGGCCGCAATTTGCAGCAGTTAGCGCTCTAGTGGTCGGATTTCCCGGGGCATAAGACGCTGCCAGCTGCCAGGAGATGCTTCCCGTTTACCCACAGGTACTTCCTGGTCCCAGGATGGTCTACTCTAGAGAGAAGTTGGTGGAACTTGGATGTGTTTCATCCTGTGTAGATCGAAGGATCAACCTACAAGTAGTAGATGCCATTTCTGCAGGGAATTGCCCAGGCTGTGGTTGGTCATTGGTTGATCATAAGCGAACCTCTGGTAGCCTACATCTGTACTCAATCCCCAATCTTTCATGTAAAGGGCAGTATGTTGGGATAGAGAAGCAGACCGAGGGAGGGCAAGAAGTACCCTTCCAGGGGCTGTATCTCAATGCTAGATCTATCCCAAATCATGTGGCAGAAATCTGGGACTTGTTAGATGAAGCTAAGCCAGACATCTGTCTTTTTACTGAGACCTGGCTGAATAATGATGCTACGCCAGCACTGGCAATGGCATTCCCGGCAGAGTACTCTGTTGTCCGTTTGGACAGATCAGAAAAGAGGGGTAGAGGTCTGGCTATTGCCACGCACACCCTCTTATCATATTAAGACCGTAGACACTGTATCTTCCCCCAATCTAGAGCTGTTGATCTTAAGAGTGCAGCGAGCCCAAGTGATTGACTGGGTGGGAGCTTTAGTGTATCATCCTCCCGGAGGAAATAAGAGAGAGTTTTGTACAGCTTTACTACAAAGGCTGGCCCCTTATACGATGCAAACAGATAAGTTCCTTCTGGTAGGGGACTTTAACCATCATTTGGAGGCTCTCTCTAACACAGAGTCTGCCTGTCTGGTTGCAGCTATGGATGCTCTTGATCTCTCCTCAAGAGTCATCGGTCCCACACACGTTGCAGGCCATGTGTTAGACACTATCTTTGCCAACATCCCGGAATTAGTTGAACCTCCCCAGAGGCTAGGTTGGACTGACCACTCGGCGCTAAGCTTTTCCTGGGCACTTACAACATTTTCTGGCCATACGCAAACCAGCAAAAGACCTTCGTAGATCTTGGAAAAGGGTGACACCCTCCGCCTTTAGTCGGGTCTATACCCCCTCTGCATTTGTGAACTGCGATACTGCTTTAGAAAGGTTTGAGGTCTCTATAACCGATGTCCTCGACTCTATTGCACCACTGAAGAGGGTTAAAATCCAGGATAGGGCAGCTCCTGCCCCCTGGTATTCAGACAGTCTTAAGACAGAGAAGGCCCTATGAGAAAGGAAATGGAGGAAATCCATATCTGAGCAAGATGAATTGCTCTATCGAGTGGCTCATAGAGCCTACTTAAATAGTTGTCATTCAGCTAGGAGAGCCTATCTAGGTTCCCGCAAAATGGAAGCAAAGAACTCCTCCCGGGAGCTTTTTACTATTCTGAATGAGTTCACTAACCCGAGGGCCAATAATCTGCTCCCACCACCTACCCAGGAATTATGCGAGGACCTAGCGAGTCACTTTACTGATAAGATCGACGTGATCTATTGCACCTTCGGGTCGGAGGAGGGGGATCATGATAGAGTCTCCCTTCAGGAAAAACCCTGCCCCTCGAGCCTAGAATTATTCCCTGACATCACTGGTGAACAAGTGAGCTCCTTATTAACTCAGGTGAAATCTGGACCCGGTGCCGCCTGCTGTTATGTCTGAATTAACCCCTGTCTTAGCTGATGTACTTGCTGAAGTTTGTAACATCTCACTAGCCACAGCTACTTTTCTGCGTAAATGGATCTCTCTCCTTCCCTGTTGTTCAAAGATCATGGAGACACTAATCAATCAGCATCTTTCTTGCTATTTGGAACAGAACAACTTACTGGATACATCCCAGTCGGGTTTCTGCGCTTCTTATAGCACCGAGGCCGCACTGTTGGCGGTCACTGATACCTTAAGGATGTCACTGGACAAGGATACCCCAGCCATGTTAGTGCTACTCGATCTGTCGGCTGCCTTTGACACCATCTCGCATTGAATCCTTTTAGACAGGCTTCGAGAGATTGGTGTCAGAGGCATGGTCTTTAAATGGATTCAGAACTATCTGTCTGACAGAACACAATGTGTGCAGTTGGACTCCTTTGTGCCACAAACCACTTTGGCGGATAAGGGGGTCCCACAAGGTTCCATCTTGAGCCCCACCTTGTTTAATATATATGTGGCCCCTTTAGCCTCAATTATTAGAAGCTGTGGGTTTGAGACCATATCTTATGCAGACGACACCCAGGTGATAGTCCCCATAGAGGATTACCCTGCGGCAACCAAACTAAAGTTCATAAATTGTATGACTAGTATAGCAAGTTGGATGAGGAAGAATTTCATTCAACTTAACTCCTCCAAACAGAGGTATTGTTGTTTGGGAAAGCGGAGGAACTGTGGACCCCAGATTGGTGGCCACCAGAATTAGGAGAGGCACCCTCCCCAAGAGGATGGGTGAAGAACCTAGGCATCAGAATTGACAATAAACTATCTATGGAAGAACAGGTGAAGACCTTGTCAGGCACCTGTTTCGGAACCATGCGGATGCTTAGAAAGATCTTCCCTTGGATCCCGCTTAATGCCAGGAAAGCTCTCATTCAGTCGCTCTTAGAGTCGACTGGATTATGGCAATTCCTTGCTGGTTGGAATAAGGGAAGACCTGTTATCTAAACTGCAGGTGGTTCAAAACACGGCAGCCCGCCTTGACCTGAATAAACCAGCGTGGACCCCCTCTTTACCTCTCCTGCGCCAATTACACTAGCTTCCTATTAGGAAAAGAGCTATCTTCAAGCTGTTATGTATGGTTTTTAAGTCTCTCCAGGCGACTGGTCCAGCCTATCTGATGAAGAAAATTGAACGTTATCAACCCATACAGTTGAGATCTAGCAACCGCAATCTGCTTTGCACGTGGAGAATAAGGAACGCCAAAATGGCCCCCAGCCACTGGAACAGTCTCCCCAACGAGATCCGGGCCTGTTCCAATTTATCTCAATTCAAGAAAATGCTTAAGACCTGACTATTCTAAAGATCTTACTGTTTATATAGTGTCTCTTCTTAGGCGCCAAGAGATCCCATTGGGGATGATTTGCCGCGCCCCACAAATGAGTCTAAAAAATAAAATAAAAATAAATACATCCTGCAACTATAGATAGCCCTGGACCTCGCTCATACCACATAATACACAACATGAAGCTCTCAACAAGAGGCCAGTGTGAAAAGCAAAAGCAACTATGAAGTGGAACCTCTGAGGCAAACTCTGGGTAAACTGGATAGAGGGGCAATGGGCAGTGCATCCACTACAAGCTAACTTGCTGCCTCTTTCTTCGCTCATAAATGCCGATACCCAGCCTAGATATTTGTCCAGGAATACCAATTCTAGAACTTATGTCATTTTTCTAAAGGATAAAAACCTAGGTAAGAAATCAGCTAGAAAGTGGAAGTGAGTGGCACTATAAAAGGACAACCACAGCGATATAATGGATTCCTTACAGGGAACCCGTTTTTACAAAAGAAAGGAGTAAGGGACATATTTGATGGGGTGGAGGAAGATCGATCAAACTAAAGTTGGCTCTCTAAATCCTCTGAAAAGTTTAAAATTAGTTTTAACCTGTCTCACATCTCCTTAGACTCTGAGAAACTACACCTGGTCAGAATTACCTCTCATAGGGATAACTTGTTGGGAGATCAGCATCCCATAGTGAAGGAAGACATTCATAATGGGGCTTGCTAAGATGCTGGAGCAGTCCCAGTGCAGGCAAAAGAGATGGAGAAACACATATCTAATAATGGTGGGGAAATAGATTTCTCTTCCAGGTGGCTTACAGACTCAAAGAGAATATTTGGTATTGGTGGCCTCTTCTGGCAGTACTAACGATAGTAATGATTCTAGAGGTGTTTCAACAAACCAAAAGGGGCCAATATAAAAGCAGTTCTGGATGTTTAGCTACTCATCAGGGGCAGAGGCTCTTTCCACTAGGACTGTTGAAGCCCTTTTTAGCCATGAGTATAGATGCTATTGAGTAAACAAGTGATGAAGGCTTCGAAGATGTAAGTAGCTTCCCTAATGGAAGCGACAAAAGACAGTCTACAAGACAGCCTCAAAATCTGCAAGGCTTAAGAAAACATACAGGCAAGGGTTCATAAATAAATGTCTCTCACCTTGGCCGCTATCTCAGATATGACAAGTGGAATAATGGAAAATGGTTCTCAGGTTACAATTCAGCTGTTTTCCAATGAGCTCAATTTTAAGCTAGCCGACCTGGTGACTTGTACCGCATCACTTGAAAAAGATCGAGCATCCTTGCAGAAGACTGTGGTCAACAACCCTAAGATCATGAGTGTAATACACAGCCCAGTAATGAGATACAAGACCGGACAGAACGTTTGGAGAATGGGTCATGCAGGAACAGCCTACGCCTCCTTAATATTCCGGAGATGTCACAGAATTGGCACAACTTGAAGAATTTCTAAATTACAATAATAAAAAAAATATTAAGAAACAAGAGCACTTTTGGTTTGGAAGATGAGATTCAGTGAGTTCAGATGCACCCTTTGAGGCTTAATCCTAAATTAACAAAATCCTGAAATATTTTGATTAACAACTGACTGAAGCACTTAAAGCAAAAGCATTTTAAGCAGATGATTTGTGTTTTCTGCCCACTCAGACATGACAGAAACAGAACAGAGACCATGGATGTTAGGTCAAAGGATGGGAGAACTTAGGCAATTGGGAGCAATGGTGCAAATCCCCAAATTCAAGTCATCCACACAGGCCATACAAACGTTTCACTGGCTTCCGATTAGACAGCGCACCACATTTAAGGCACTCTGCATTGCATATAAGGCTCTCAACAGAGGTGCACCTGCATTCTTGAGACACAGTTTTAAAAAATATGAGCCATCCAGAGCAAACAACGTGACCATTCCTAGGATTTACAGGACTAACTGGGGAGGAAGAGGTTTTGTGCTGGGTACAGCAAAACTCTGGAATTAACTACCCCTCTTATCAGAACCACGCCTAGCCAACTGGCATTCAGAAAGGCACTAAAAAAAACATGGTGTTTTGCCTATATTAGCTAATGTTCCCTATCCTGCTGTTATGAGCTAGTACCTTGATACCTCAGGATATTTGTGCACTTAAGAAACGTATATACATAAAATAGAACATAAGTGAAATTCTTTGTTTTTTAAAGTCCGGTATAGCAACAAAATGCACTAGGTTTGTACACCAGAGAAGGCCGATGCTCTTTTGTCTTTCAGTGAACAAGCTTGACAATCAACATTGGGGATATGCTAGATGAAGAGGGTTTTACTATACATGCAGGAGAACAATTGAAGGCAAAGACTTATGCCCTCATTGTGAGTGGTCGAGAAATTGGCTCGGATTTTCCCCACCCCTGGGGTTGCCCTAGGAAATTAAGAACTGGGTGCAGAGACAGAATATTGAATTAATAATACAGAATTACACAAATATCGAGTAAAAAATATCAACATACACATTTTCGCGGTCAAGAAATCAATATTAGGTAAGTAATATCGATGTTAAAAATATCGAAGTGTAAAATTTTGTTTGTAAAAATATACTAGTTAAAAATATCGATTTTTTATTAATGTTATGTATTTTAGTATATATTTTATATGTATGTGATGTATGTTTTTTTGTATAAGAATGTGTTACTTTTTTAGTAGTTATTAATTTTTTTGAATTAGATTTTTGCGTTTTTAGTTCCATAGCGGGTTGTGGGTTTATACGGGAATAGGGTGAGAAGTACTTTAATTATATGAAAGGAATTGATTATTTTTAGTAGTTATTACATTTTTTATTTCAATTTTGCATTTTTTGTTCCGTAGCGGGTTGTGGGTTTATAGGGGAATAGGGTGGGAAGTATTTTTATTATATTACATTTATTGAATTTTTGTATTTATTAATACTTGTTTAATTAAGATGTTATAGTGTTAAATGTGCGTTGTGGTGTTTATAGCTGTAAAGGGTGGGAAGGGTGGGTAGTTATTTATTTTTAATTTATGAATTCATAACTAGTTGTTTATTAATTTTAATTAATTAATTAGTAATTAATTATGGTAATTGTGTTATTAATTTAGGTGTGTGTTGTGGTGTTTATAGGAGTAAAGGGTGGTGAGTAATTTGTGTTAAATTAATTATTATATAGTGTTATTGTTAATTATAGGATATTTATTTTGTGTAACTTTATTTTTGTGTGTTGTTTTTACTTTTAAAGGGGTAAATGTTGGGTATTAAATACATTTTAATTATTTAATTATTAGTTGTTAATAGTAATAGTTTTTCTTTTAAAAATAATGTTAAATTGTGTTTTATTATTTTATAGTTTAATTTAGGTGTGTGTTAAAAATATTATAGTGTTAAAGCATGTGTACTCAATGAATGTTTATTATTATTTTGAATTAAGATTTTTTTAATTAATTATGGTAATTATGAAAATACATTTATTTTAAAATGTGGAAGTGTTTTGTTATTGGTGTGGTGTTATAGGGTAGGAAATAAAATAAAGACATTTATGTTTTGAATAATTTTTTGTTTGTTAATATTTGCTACTTTTAAATAATTATTGGTTATAAATGTATTTATTAATTTATTTTAGATATTATTTGTAGGTTTTTGTTTTATGTAATTAATATTATAATGTGTTATTTTTATATGTTTAATATATTTAATTTTATATTTTTAAAATATTGTTTATTTTTATGATTTTTAAATATTTTTAGTTTTTGCTCAATTGTTTAAGTGTTATTAGTAATTTGTGTTTCTCTGCTATACAACACTTTCTCTGGAGTGGGAATAGTAATTTTTACCTCTACGCTATCCAGCCCTTTCCCTACTGTTGCATTCACTGCAGTGGAAATAGTCATTTTTACCCCTCCGCTATCCAGCACGTTCCCTACTGGAAGAGGTGTGGGGCAGTGGCCAGGGTGCCTGACTCCGGACCACGGGGTTCACGGTTCGATCCCCGATGCTGGCAGCAGGTTAGCCCAGCACCATGTGACTCTGGGCAATAGCTTGCTTAATCTTCCCGAGGGCCCCCAGTGCCGGGCCACCTCTCCGGAGGTAGCTGTGCGCTTTACAAATGCTGGTATTATTAATATTCTTATTATTACTGTTGCCCTCACTGGAGTGGGAATAGTAATTTTTACCTCTCCACTATTCAACACTTTCCCTACTGTTGCACTCACTGGAGTGGGAATAATACATGTTACCCCTCCACTATCCAACATTTATCCTAATGTTGCATTCAGTGGAGTGGGAATATTTAATTTTTACCCCTCCTCTATCCAACACTTTCTCTATTGTTGTATACTTTGGAGTGGAAACAGTAATATTTACCCCTGTGCTATCCAATAATGTCTCTACTGTTTCACTCACTGGAGTGAGAATAGTAATTTTTGCCCCTTCGCTATCCAACATTTTCCCTTCTATTGCACTCAGTGGAGTTGGAATAGTAAATTTAATTCCTCCGCTATCCAACACTTGCCCTACTTTTGCACTCACTGGAGTGGGAATAGTAATTTTTACCCCTCTGCTATCCAACACTTTCCCTACAGTTGCACCCTAGGGAGTGGGAATATTGATTTACACCCCTCCACTATCTAACACTTTCCCTACTGTTGCACTCACTGGAGTTGGAATAGTAAATGTAATTATTCTACTATCCCAACAATTTCCCTTCTGTTGCACTTATTGTATTGGGAAATGTAAGTTTACATTTGTTTTAATAGTTTAATGTTTTAATTACCTATAGATTTTTTTTTTTAGTTTAAATTATTGATATATATATTTTATTTTTATATAAATTTAAAGTTTAAAAATTAAATAAAGATAATAGTTAATAAATTACTTTTAAGTAAATATATGTACATGTATAAATTATTATGTTGCTGTGTTTATTTTTTTTTATTAAGTTTGTTATATTTAGTTAAAATGTATTTTAAATTTAATTATTTTTTTTGAAAATAATACTATTTAATATATTTAATGTATTTTATTTTATATATATTTTTAAATCGATATTTTTTTCATCTATATTTTTTACTTCGATATTTTTGATTCAATATTTTTGTACTTACCTGTTTAAGTATAGGGAGTCAATATTTTTGCATTCTATATTTTTGACATCTATATTTTTGACATCAATATTTTTTCAGTGAACCACCATTCATGGGCACAGTGAGGACCCATGTAGTTGTGTCCTTGCTGAGATCCTTGGGCCGTCGGACACTCTGCTGCCCTATCCCAGCAAAATTAGCTCCAATAATCACCATAACTACAGGGATGCGACGTGAGGCGATCCTGTCGGGGGGGAAGTGCACTAAATAAACAGCTGAGGAATTGTGGAGGCAAACAGTTGAGCACGGGACTGCCTCTCCCTTCACCTCAGTGTTTCAAGATGGCTGTGGCAGATGCTATGTTTGACCACTGGCCCTTCCAGAGCTGATATGAGATGGGAGATGAGTTGATCAGCGGGATGAAGGCGGAAACCAAATGCGGCAGCAGGCCCTCCATGAGGATTGGAGCTCGTCCTGTAGTAGCGCTGCACACAAACTTGCGCCCGATCACCAGTCTTGAGGGGGCTCACCTGGGGGACCCAGCTGGCCCAGTGTTCCACACACAAGGGGATAGAAGATAACGCAGAACCCCCCTTGGAGGCAGAGGGCCCACAATGGGAAAGGAAGAACCGAGATCACCCAGCACTCCTGGACGGACACCACCCTCAAGAGAGAAAACCAAGGGTGGCGACCCCACCGGGGAACCACCAACAGAACAAATACCCCCTCCTGACGAATCCTGTACAGAACTAGTGGAACCAAAGGAATCGGAGAAAGGCGTAAGCAGGGAGCCCAGACAACGGAATGGCAGCGCATCCAGTCACCACACCCCCGTGCACGGGAGGAGAGGGTTGAAGCGGGCAGGTGAGCCAAGTACATGACTGCAAACAGAATCACCCCAGGTACCTAAACTGGGTCGGCAACAGATGGAAAACTGCCTCCGTTAGTGGAAGACATGGGAGGAAAGAACCAGCACAGGTGATACACCACGCAGTTCTCCAACCCGGGAGACAAAATGCCTGAGTGACAGCACTGACACCCCCGGCCTGGAGAGAACCACCAGTGCAAGTATCCAAAGGGAGCGAACCTTGCAACCTCCTCGGAAATCGAGGTAGCCCCTCACCAAAAGCCTTCAGCACCATTGAATCCTAGGCAGTCCCCAATCCAGGAACTCACCAGGCCCAACAATGACCAACTCCTGAGAGCAGACGAGAGCAGGCGGAGGCAGGTGGTAGGCCGCAGATCCCGAATGACTGTCCGGACCAGAACACGATTTCCCTGAAGAGCAGGGCGAAACCTCAGGCAAGTGAATGGCCTACATTTCCTAGAAAGTAGACTAGCAACCCGCAAGCAGGTAATCCCACCGACCTAGCGCAGGTCGCTAACCCAACGTCACCCCCCCAGTGCCACAGGCCGGCACCAGTAGAAACCACTAGGAAGGGGACACCAGAAACTGAAGACCCCTGGAGAGAGTGAGTCCCTCAATTGAGATCGGACCGCAGCAGCTGAGACACAACCACCGGCAGAGCGCAATCCGCGGAGCAAGTAGCCAAGCAGGACATGGGATGGTACACCAACGGGTACAGACGGAGACTAGCCCATGGAAGCATATTGACAGATGCTGACATCAACCCCATCAATCTCAACCACCGATGGCCCGTGGCATAATCCAAGGCCAGGAAACCACCTAGAACCCATCCCCAAGGACGCTCTCCAGGCCGCAGACAAGAACACCAAGCGTCAAGAAAAGAGACACGTATGTGAGCGTCTCGAGTCACGTGCAGGCAAAGCAGCAGCAGGCCAGAGCTGGACTGCTAAGGAGGAAGGTGCTGTCTCGCAGTCACCTGGCACCGACCCAGAGCTGCAACAGGAGCCGGACAGCCAAGCAAAGAAGCCCACAGCAGCCCTGGGAGTAGGGCTGAAAACACCTCCCACCAGATCCTGCTCGAGCAAGGCAGCAAGATAGCCGAGTCCCATACCCCAGAACCTGCTATAGCTGGGTAGAAAGCCACAAGGCGTGGGGGCGAGGCGGGAAGAAAACAAGTTACTTACCTGTAACTTTGGTTCCCCAGTATTGGTAACTTTCATAGATTCTCATGCTTTGTATCATTCCCCGTCGTCGGAATGGGAGCCTCGGTAAATAAAAAATATATCATAACCATAGAAACAAAAGAGAAAATAGGCTTAGGCCTCATCTCATTTTGTAGTATATCACCCTCTTTGTGTAAAAGAGCCCAAACTTTTGCCAGGACCAATCAGCACAGCCTCACCCTTTGGAACTTTCCTGAGAGAGCTCAGAGCCTCAGATTTTCGTAGCCGTTGTGCAAACAGCCACTACCTCAGTAAACCGGCAGAGCTTTCCCAGGGGAGGTGGGTGGGCGCATGAGAATCTATGAAAGTTACCTATACTGGGGAACCAAAGTTACAGGTAAGTAACTTGTTTTCTTACCCCAGTATTGGAACTTTCATAGATTCTCATGCTTTGTATCAGAATAGTTAGCAGTAAATCACAAAAGCACATTTTGGTAGACACTTGGCCTTACATCACCATCTCAGTTTACAGTAAAAACTAGTACATGGTAATCAAGAAAAAACAATCATTATTGAACCAAATGTGCTTACCAGGATGGGGCGATTGTAGGGAAAGCTCACCTCTCAATGAAAAAGATTCCTGAGGACTCCTTGACCAATAGCAGCGTCATCTCGTCCCACCGACTCCAGGCAGTAGTGTTTCGTGAAGGTGTGTACACTGCTCCACGTTGCTGCCCTGCAAATGTCTTTGATAGCAACTCCAGCAAAAAGAGCCACTGAAGATGCCATCGCTCGTGTAGAATGAGCACGGGCCCTTCTGTCCAAAGGTTTGCCCGCAGCCTGATGACAGAATTGAATTGCACTGGAGATCCAGCGGGAAATGCCACTCTTAGCGAGAGGCAACCCCTTCCGTGGTGCACTGTAGGAAATAAATAACTGTGTAGACTTCCTGAAAGATCGTGTGCGCTCGAGATAGAATTTCAGACATCTCTGGACATCCAAAGAATGCAATGTTCGTTCCGCCTGGGTCGAAGGACGTGGAAAAAAGGAATTCAAAATCAAGGGTTCATTCAGATGAAAATCCGAAGGCACCTTCGGGATGAATTTTGGGTTGGTTCTCAATATTAGCACATCCTTTTTGAACTGCAGAAATGGCTCCACTATGGACCGAGCCTGGAGTTCACTAACCCTTCTAGCCGATGTCAACGCTAAGAGGAGGGCTAGCTTCCAGGAGAGGAACTTCAAGTCCGCCCTGTGAATCGGCTCAAAGGGAGCTTTCATGAGCTGAGCCAGTACTAGGTTGAGCTGCCAGATCGGTGGAGGTGCTCGGACCGGAGGATACATCCGAAACAACCCTTTAAGGAACTGTTTTACAATCCTTGTGGACCATAGAGATGGCCCCGATGTCTTTCGTTGAAAACGGGATATGGCAGCCAGATGTACCTTAACAGAAGAGTGCGCCAAACCTGATTTAGCCAGCGACAGGATGTAAGGTAAAAGCTGATGTGGCAGGGATTTATAAGGATGGAGTTTATTCCTCTGGCACCACAGACAAAACCTCTTCCATTTTGCCCTGTATGTCTTATTAGTGCTTGGCGCCCGCGCCTGAGACAAAACATCCCTGCACTCCCTGGAGAGATTCAGATGATGGAATTCTCTGTATTCAGGAGCCACGCTGTCAAGTGAAGTGACTTCGGATCCGGATGGAGCACCTGTCCCTGATCCCGCGACAACAGAGATGGAATCAGGAGTAAGCGAATTGGGCGATCCTGGGAGAGAAGCAGGAGTTCCGTGAACCAGAACTGCCGGGCCCACGCCGGAGCAATGAGAATCATCTTGCATGGTTCCGCCCTGACCTTCCTGAGAACTCGAGGAATGAGAGGAATAGGAGGAAAAGCGTAGCAAAATGCGCCGAACCAAGCAATCGAAAGGGCATTCCCCAGAGATCCTCGATGGGGAACCTTGCTTGCGTAAAACCGACATTTGGCGTTCTCCGGGGACGCAAAGAGGTCTATGGTCGGAGTACCCCATATCTCGAACACTCCCTCCAGCGTGGCTTGGTCTAATTCCCACCCGTGAGTCACTTCCGTCTGACGACTCAGAGCATCCGCCGTGATGTTGAGGCAACCTGCTAGGTGCTCGGCTTGTAGGGTGATCTTGTGAGAAATCGCAAAATCCCAGATCGTCTGAGCTTCCTTGGACAGAGTTCGCGATCTTGTTCCCCCTTGCTTGTTGATGTAGTGCATGGCCGTCGTATTGTCCGTCCGGACCAGCACTGCACGATTCTGAAGTCTGGGAAGGAACGCCAGCAAGGCTAAGCGAATGGCCATCAGCTCCAAGAGGTTGATGTGGTTTAGGCTCTGTGCTGGACTCCAGTGACCACTGATTTGAAGCTCCTGGAGTACCGCTCCCCAGCCTTCTAAGGAGGCATCTGTGGTCACCACCATAGGAGAAGGTGGAGTCCGGAATGTTAATCCTACTGCGATGTTCTCCTTTACCAGCCACCACTCGCAGGCCTTGCACATACCTGGTGTTATCCACACCTTGTCGTTGAACGACCCTTCTGCCTGGCGCCATTGTTTGTCTAACTCCTCCTGCAGAGGACGCATATGAAGCCTGCAATGTGGTATTGGTATGCAGGATGATATCGATCCGAGTAAGGACTTGTACCGGCGAACCGACACATATTTCCTCTGCAGCACTTGACGAGCGGAGGCGATCAGCTTGCATTGACGCTCCTCCGACGGACGAGCGGTGCATAGTGTCATGTCCAGAATAGCTCCAAGGAACCTTTGCGACCTGGAGGGTATCAGCACCGACTTGGACCTGTTGAGCTGAAGACCCAAGTGGGCGAACAATTGAATGCAAGTTGAAACGGCTTGAGAAGTTGCCTTGAGCGATGGAGCCTTGACGAGCCAGTCGTCCAAGTATGGGAACACTTCTAGGGATTGCTTTCTGAGAAAAGCAGCGACTGGTGCCAGCATCTTCGTGAATATCCGAGGTGCAGACTGAAGGCCAAACGGAAGCACTTTGAACTGGAAATGGCTCTTGCCTACTGTGAAGCGTAGATATTGCCTGTGAGCTGGGTGGATTGGAACGTGGAAGTACACATCCTCTAAATCCAGAGACGCCAAAAAATCACCCGGATTCAGTAGACGGAGAATATCCTGGAGAGTGACCATCCTGAAGGAGAGCTTGATGAGATAGGTGTTGAGCTCCCTTAGGTCTAGTATAGGACGCCACGTATCTTCCGTCTTCCGAACCAGGAAGAACTTGGAATAGAAACCCTTGCCCCTCTGCGAAAGAGGTACCAGTTCTATCGCCCCCTTGATGAATAGTTGGTGGGCTTCGAGATGTAACAGTCAGAGATGTTTTGAGGGACGGGCGTCCGGAGCTCTCATTGGAGGAAGATCTTGGAATTCCAACGTATGGCCACTCTGAACAATATTCAAAACCCACCGGTCCGATGTTATAAGGACCCAGCTGTCCAGGCAATAGGAGATCCTGCCCCCAACCGGTGTCCTTGGTAGGGGAGGAACAGTAGTCAGAGCCGGGAGGCCGCTATTGCCTCTTGGCATTGTCTCGTCCCTGACGATTCTGACGTCCTCTCTGGGACTGATGAGAGAAAGACGCGATTGACCTTGGCGTTGGTTTGAGTACTGAGCCTTATATGATTGTCCTGACTGCGTTGAATACTGACGCTGGTTGCCTCTATAAGAATTGAACCCTCGTCCACGAGCTCCTCTGAATGGAACCTTTCGATAACTTAAGGATCCTAAGGACTTTGCTGTGTCCGTGTCCTTCTTGATGCTTTGCAGGGCCTCATCGACATGCTTGCCAAAAAGCATTTCCCCATCAAAAGGAAGGTCCAGGATCTTATTTTGGACTTCCTGACGGAACCAGGTTGCTTTTAACCAGCCTTGACGGCGCAAGACCGCTGACCCTGCCAACGCCCTGAAAGCGGTAGAGGCTATGTCCATAGCACAGTCAATGACTTCAGAGGAACATCTCTCTCCTTCCATGAGAACCTGCTTGGCCTCCTCCTGACTAGAATCTGGTAGTAGATCCATAAACGGCTCCATGTCGCACCACATTTGGCGGTCGTACCTGCCTAGAATGGCTAATGAATTTGCTGCCCGAACCAACAAACTGGCCATGGTGGAAAATCTCTTCCCTACATTGTCCAGCCGCCTGCCATCCTTATCCGGAGGCGTAGTCAAAGGTGTTGACGGATTCTTGGACTTGCTTTGCGCGGCCTGAGATATCACAGAGTCAGGCTTTGGTTGTCCCAGAAGACATGCAGGAATGCCCTCAGGGGCCTTGTATTTCTTCTCCAGCCGGGGAAGAACCGGGATGACAGTAGCTGGGTTCTGCATAATCTTGATTCCCTCATCCCACACATGCTCAATGATGGGAATTGACCTGACAGACTTTTTATATTGTGCCTTAAAGTCATATAGAAAACAGTCCGACTGTTCCACTGTGAGAGGCAGACCAAATCTTTTGGATGCACGCTCCATCAGATTATGGAACCCCCCCAATATCTGCCGGAGGCGACACGTTCGTGTCCCGCCCTGCAGCATCCGGATCTTGCATTCCAGTGTCATCAGGATCCACATCCGGATCCCCTGGATCAGTTAGTGGGACCACGTGCCCCTCATCGTCGTCATCCGTATCCACATCCTGTGTATCCTCATTGGTAGGTTCCGGATACGAAGTCTGAGGAACCACTACTGGTACCACCACTGGTGAGGTATGCGGTATGTCTTTAGGAAGAGGTGGCAAGTCCACTGCCGGCCCTCGCGGAACCACTGATGTAGATGGGTGCACTGGTGGAACGTCAGGGTGTGATGGAAATCGAGCTCTGTAGTCCTGCAACATCATCTGCAAGTCCGTAACCAGAGCAACTGGTAAAGCTATCATGTCCTGTCTCAAAGTGCGAGGATGTACTTCCTGCTGAACATATTGTTGTTCCTCCTGCTCATCTTGACCATAATACTCCTCAGTATCAGTCTCTTGCTGCTTTACATGCAGATCTGAGGGACTGTAGGCATCCCCATACTGCTCGACCTCATCCTCGTCCTCCGACTCATCTAGTAGCATAGATGGTGGTAAAGGCGTAACCCGCCTAGGTGATGTCATGTCCGGTGTAATTTTCAACGTCTGTATTGAAAATCCTGAATTTTTACCCGTCGACGGTCCCGTCGACGGAGTCGTCGTCGAAGGAATCCCAAGCGTCGACGAAATCGACGATGAATTCGTCGACGGCACGGTATTCTTCGTCGACGGAGAGTGAATCGTCGTCGACAATGAGGTCGTCGACGATGCTTGAATCGTCGTCGACGGTAGGATCGTCGACGGAGCCTTTTTCGTCGTCGACGGCAAGCTCGTCGACTGAGCTTTCTTCATCGTCGACGGGACAACCGTCGATGGTCTCGTCGACGAACTCGTCGTCATCAGCATCGACGACGACGTCGCCGTCGTTGTCATCGTCGTCGTGGTCTTCGTCGTCGACACCGCCATCGACAGGAGCTTCATGGAAACCGTCGTCGAAGACGAGAATGAAGCTATCGTAGATGATGAAGCAGAAGCAGACATCGTCGACGGTCCCGTCGACGAAACCAAGGAAACAGTCTTTACCGTGGAAATCGTCGTCGACGTACCTGCTTTAGTCAGCGTCGACGGACGCTGTTTCTTCATCGGAGCCATCTGTGGAGTTCCTGCAGAGTGTTTCTTAGCAGGCTTTTCCTTTTGGGACGGAGGAGAAGATATAGAAACCTCCTTTTTGTCCCTAGAGGCTGTGTCCACACCAGCAGCCTGTCCCTGCCTCTCCTTTTCACTTCCGTGAGGAGATTTCATGGGACCAGCCTCCTCAGACCTTTCAGAGATCCCGTGAGGGGCTTTGACAGGTGGTTCCGCAGAGATGGAGGGAGATGACCTACCCCTCTTCTTTGATCTCCTGGAGGAGGTGCCAGAAATCGAATCCTCCTCATCTGAAGAGAGAACCTCCTTCCTGGTCTTCAGCTTTTGCAGCCATGTCAGCAACCGACCTTCTCTGTCCCGCAAAGTCTTAGTAGATAAGGTCCGACAAATCTTGCAGTCTGTGGCCTTGTGTTCCGGGTATAAGCAGTAAATACAACTCTCATGCTTATCCTCAATGAAAAGTCTCTTCTTTCCACAAGAAGCACAGGGTCTGAATAAGGCTTTCTTTTCCTTTTCTGACATAATGTCACTATAGATGTTAAAATGTAGATTTCTGAAAGAAAATTTGAGAAAACTGAGCAGAGCTCAGTGGAGACTCCCTAGCACAACGTGCGGTAGAAAAATCTGAGGCTCTGAGCTCTGTCAGGAAGGTTCCAAAGGGTGAGGCTGTGCTGATTGGTCCACGCAAAAGTTTGGGCTCTTTTACACAAAGAGGGTGATATACTACAAAATGAGATGAGGCCTAAGCCTATTTTCTCTTTTGTTTCTATGTTTATGATATATTTTTCATTTACCGAGGCTCCCATTCCGACGACGGGGAATGATACAAAGCTTGAGAATCTATGAAAGTTCCAATACTGGGGTAATCTCCAGTCGCCCTACCGCAGTGCTGGTAAAGGAGACGCGAAGCGAGCGTCCTGCGTCTCGTGCAGGCAAAGTCAGCAGCAGGCTAGAGCCGGAGCAGGTCTGCTAGGGAGGCAGGAGCAGTGCTTCACCATTACCCGGCTCTTACCACAACAGGAGCTGAGCAACCACACAAGGGAAGCCCGCAGCAGCCCCAGGAGCAGGGCAGAAAAACAACTCCCGACAGAGCCCGCTCGTGCGGGGTTGCGAGAAAGTAGAGCCCCAAACCCCAGAGCCCGCTATAGCAGGGCATAAAGCCTCAAGGCGTGGGAGCAGGGCGGGAACCACCGGGTGCCCTACCTCAGCCACATGCAAAGAGACGCGTACGGAAGCATCTTGCGTCTCGTGCAGGCAAAGCAGCAGCAGGCTAGAGCCAGAGCTGGGATGCTAGGGAGGGTGTGGCTGTGCCTCATCGAAACCCGGCACCGACCAGGAGCTTCGAAAGGAGCCGGGCAGCCAAGCAGATTGCCCTGAGCAGCTGCATGCTCGCGTCTCAGCAGGAGACTGTAGCAAAATCCGAGGGAAGCATGCAGCCTCCCTGGGAGCAGGGCTGAAAACACTTCCCGCCAGAGCCCAATCATTCAGGTCTGCAAGATAGCAGAGCCCCCTATCCCAGAGTCCGCTATAGCAGGGCATAATCCACAAGGAGTGAGGCGGGGTGGGAATCCCAAGAAACAAGCCCGCTCGTGCAGTGCCTCCCCTCCATGGTCGCGGGTTCTGCTAGAGCAGGACCTCACACTTACCTGAAACGCGCACTTGGAGAGTCAGCACAGAACAAAAGAAACACCAATTGGGTTGGATCGCCCCTCCCCTTACACTGGGTCAAGGGTGACGTTGGTCAGCCATGTTGGGGAGGGATATGAGGCATGGGATGCTAATTTGCTTTGGAGGGTTCTGGTGTGGAGCTAAAGCTGACTACGTAACTCTGGTGGCGAGGAAGACTTACGAGGAAGTAATGGGTAAATACTACTTCTTTGGTATTTCACCAGAGAATACACGATTCACTATGGTTCCGCTTAAATAGTCTTTCTATATGGTGTTATTAAAATGAGTTAAAATCTGCGTAAGATATTCTGGAGAATCCACCTACTGTGGATGGTTGGTTTTCTCAGCGCACCTTGGTGATGGCTTCTAGTTGCAGTAACAAGGTTTGTTGGAAATATGGAGACAAATTGACTCATCTTGGACTGGGCTGCCTGGATGCTGCTGCTCATCGCTGACGCTGAGGGAACGCAGACATTCATAGTTTGTGGCACTGCGTACTCCTGCACTACAAGTGAAGCTGTGCTTCCCATTTTGATACTTGCATGTCCATTTCTAGAATTTAATTGGCCTAGTATGACCAAGTCACTTGATGGCCATCAGGCCGCAGCAGCTCTGTTTTTTTATATATATATTTTCTGAATATTCAAGCTCATTGTTTTGATTTATGGGAGGCTTCCATGGTCGTATAACAATGGAAGGCTCTTTCCCAATCCCTGAATGCCATCTTTGCCTTGAGCAGTGCAGCGTGCTTTACGTGCTTTTACGTGCTGCATCTTCATAGGTGAACTTTACTCTTCCTTTCAACTCCGCTGCATGCTCCTGTTATGTCCACCTGTTTTGTATCAGCTTGTGCACTGTACAAGCCTCAGTGCAGGACTGCCTGCTTATGCCTTGGGACATCGTATTGTGCAGAATGCCACAGTGCGCATGTTTCAAAATCTTAAAAAGCGTGATAATGTACGTAACGTGCGTAGAGATCTTCACTGAGTAACAGTGGAACGGAGGGGACTTTTCACTGGCCTCTGTCAAGTGCTCAAAGCTTTATCGATTGTAACTGTCAGTAATTGCTTCTTATTTTAAACCCTGTTTACAACAATTTTTCCCATACAGAACGGTATTGCTATTAATAGTCTCGAGTATACCAAGTGTGCTAAATAGTTTGAAAAGACATAGTGGACTGTGCATCTATAAGATATTGTTTTGGTGTTTTATAAAATGCCATGTCTTCGGCAGATATATTGCATTTTGCACGTGCTGACATGGGCGCAGTGCATACTGGCATATCATCAACTATCCAGAAATCAAACACTGAGCTTGGGAAGGTCACAGTGTCTGTTGCAAACGTCACAGATTCAAGGTTTTCCAACATTAGTGTTAACATTAGATATTTGTGTTTGTTGCCTTCCTAATCCAAGAATTGCTTTAGGCCCAGATCTCTGTACTGGGGTGAATGTATGACATTGTTCTGCATTCTGTCCATCCACTGTTGTTTTTGTATTTGTCACCCCGAGTGGGACGGGTATGCTCAGACGTGGGTCCCGTGCTCCCCATGCCACTGGAATTAAGCTATCCTGGCTGAAGAGGGGTGAAACCCCGAAACCGGACCTAGGATGCTTGTTTCCAGTCCAGGGAGGACCTGGCTTCGCATTTTGGGCTGGACTGTACCCATGAGGCACAGGGTCAAGACTGATTTGCATATGGCTGGGTTCAAACTGGAATGGCATTGTGAGCAAAAAAAACGATGGATTTAGGCCCAGATCTCTGTACTGGGGTGAGTGTATGACACTGTTCTGCATTCTGTCCATCCAGTTGTTTTTCCTAATCCAAGAATTGCTGTCAGGATAATTGATGAAGTGTTTAGTAACCAGTACCGTGATTGAGGTGAGGAAAATGTGAGGTGTTATTTAAAACATTTCTAAACACACAGATGACTGGTTTGAACATGAAAGGCCTTGGTTATGTTATATCATAAGGATTTGTAGGGCGCACGTATCACCCGATGGGTATCCAGGCGCTGGAGTAGGAGGGTAGGCCGATCGGGCTCCTAGTCGAATAGCCAGGTCTTCAGTTTCTTGTGGAATTCGAGAAGGGATCGGGAGGTCCTGATGTGGTGTGGAGGCCGTTCCAAGATTTGGCAGCAATGTAGGAAAAGGAGCGTCCTCCTGACGTGCTCCTGTGGATGCAGGGCATGTGCACGAGGAGGAGTGAGGTTAATCGCAATAGCCTGATGGATTGGTGGAAGTAGAGGTGGTGGTTGAGGTAGGCAGGTCTGGCGTTGTGTAAAGCTTTGTGTGAATGAGGGAGCAGTTTGAATCCTAAAGATCTACAGTGGGCGGGTTAAACATTGATTCCAAGTGCATTTAGTCTGGATCAAACACTGACATATAACCTCTGCTAACACTGACAAGTCTGCTTTGAAGTTTAGTACTCTTTGTGGTCGGGCACCGCACCCAAACCGACAGACCATGCACGCAACCTGGGCTTCATCCTGGACTCCTCCCTCTCCATGACCAGGCAAGTCAACAGCGTCTCCTCGGCGTGCTTCAACATCCTACGCATGCTACGAAAGATCTTCTGGTGGATCCCCACAGAGACCAGGAAGACCGTCACCCAGGCCCTCGTCACCAGCCGACTGGACTACGGCAACGCCCTCTACGCCGGGACCACCGCCAAGCTCCAGAAGAGACTCCAGCGGATCCAAAACACCTCAGCCAGACTCATCCTCGACATCCCACGATCCAGCCACATCTCCGGACATCTGAGAGACCTTCACTGGCTCCCCATCAACAAGAGAATCACCTTCCGCCTCCTCACCCACGCACACAAAGCCCTACACGACCAAGGCCCGAGCTACCTCAACAGCCGAGTCAACTTCTACGCTCCCAAACGCCACCTCCGATCAGCCAACCACGCCCTCGCCGCCGTCCCCCGCATCCGAAGAGCGACTACAGGAGGAAGGTCCTTCTCCTACCTGGCCGCCAAGACCTGGAACTCCCTCCCGTCCGTCCTGCGCCTGACCCAAGACCACCTCTCCTTCAGGAAGAAGCTGAAGACCTGGCTGTTCGAGCAGTAGCGGCACCCCCCCCCCCCCCCCCCAAGCGCCTTGAGACCCTACGGGTATGTAGCGCGCTTTACAAGTGTCACTGATTGATTGATTGATTGATTGAATTGTGGATCACATTCCTCATAATGATTATCACCGCATATGAATATTGTTTGGGTTCCCATTTAAAGGTATTGAAGCATGTGATTTCTTCTTCATCAGAGTCAAAGAGGACATTACAATGCATCTTGATGGATGTATCTTATAGCTCAATCTGCAGCCACATTGTTATCCTAGCTCAATAATGTGGAGACAACTGAGTTGTGTTAGGAATGTGTCAGCAACATAGCCTCTTGACATAAGAAAACTCTTAATGCTGCTTATCCTATTTGTATGTCATGATAATGAGTAACAAAGGAGAGAGCAGACAGACTTGCATTGTTCCTTTTGCACACATGGTAATTTTCTAAAGTAATCCATCTGTTATTCTTCTAGCTATAAAACCATTGTATAATCACATAAAATTAATACAGAACTTGGTGCTGAAGTTCACTTTTCTATTAATCCAAGACAATATGCTGAATTAACACTGCCCTCTTAGCATCTAATGATCTTCAACATGATCTTCAACAATGCTGTCAACCAGTTGCATGATGTCTACTCCATTTCTCTTCTTTACAAAATCAATTTGATCAAGAAGAATTATTGTGCAGAGCACACTGTTTAACTACTTGACAAAACCTTTTAACATCCTGTGGTCAATGTTCGCAAGTGATCTTGCACCGTAACTTGTACCCAGAAGACGGGTTTCCATGCTTTTTTGTAAATAAATAACAGCAGTTCACTCTCAAATGGACATATTGCCACGTGCATTGCTTTTTTACATACTCCTCTTAGAGTGCTTACCTTTCCTTTTTGTATCGTAAAATGTTTCGTCTCACTTCTGTAAGTGAGAAAGGTTTATCTAGTTTTTCTTTACTTGTTCTAGAGTTGGCAATTATATAGTGTCTAAGAACTCTTTTAGCTTGTTTGAGTGTAGATGTTTGTCAGCATGTAAATGATCATTCAACCCTTGTGTTTACATTTTTATCTCCTGAAGATCCTTGCCTGCTGTGACTTCTATTAAACGATTAATACAATTCATTTTTATCTGCTTCAATTTATGCACTATTACTTACCTTCCTTCCAGTATAAGAATTTGTGAATCCCATATTTACACATTTCAAGCTGTTTTATGATTGCCAAATAACTGGCCTACAGTTCTGGAACTGACAGTTTTGACAGAGTTCCCACATTGAGCTTTTACTGTGTTTTTCTTTTCAAATCATTGTCTCAAACCAGAACTCTAGTTCTGCATAATCAGACAGTGTAATCATGCTATGAAGCGTGACTCAGAGAAAATCATCCGGCAACATAAATTCAGTTCTAGACCATAATCCATGAGTGGAGGACAAAGAGACAATAGTCCTGTTCCATTGCAATGAATAGCCATCTGGCATCTAATAAAACTGATAATCAGCAAAAATCAGTAGGACTTTGGTAAGACCTGGCATTCTTGGTATGGTTTCCCCTGCCTTTTTATCTCTACCTCCTGTATTTTTGACTGTGTGTGAACTTAGTTTTAGCTGGTTTAGGCGCTCTGGGCACTTTACCATGGCTGATCAGTGCTAAAAGGTGCAAGCACTCCTGCATAAATTGTAATAATGATTAGTTCTCCATGATTGGCATATTTGCTCAACTGGCAAGTGCCCAGTTAAGTGCACAGAGGGTGCCCCGGTCCTGTAGATCAAATGTTACTAGTGGGCCTGCTACACTGATTGCGCCACCCACACAAGTAGCCTGACAAATGTGTCTCAGAGCTGCCACTGCAGTGTCTGCGTGCTCAGTTTTTAACTGCCATGTCAACCTGGCAGCTTCACCCACCTGCCCAGTCCTAACCTTCCCTGTTATTACATGTAAGTCACCCCTAAGGTAGGCCCATGGTAGCCCAATGGGCAGGGTGCAGTGTATGTAAAAGGTAGAACATGCTTTTGACTTTTACATGTCCTGATAGTGAAATACTGTCAATTTCGTTTTTTCACTATTGCAAGGCCTGTCTCTCCCATAGTTTATTATTGGCACTGCCTTGTAACATTTAATATGTGTACTTTCAATTGGGAAGAGACAGAAATTTGGAGTTTGAGCTCCCTGAGCTCAGAATTTAAAAATGCATCTTTTAGTGAAGATGGTTTTTAAATTTTGTGTTTGAAATTGCCACTTTTAGAAAGTTGGCATTTTCTTGCTTTACCATCCTGTGCCTCTACCTGCTTGTGGAATCAACGTCTGGTTCAGACTGACACGGGCTGTTTGTGCATTCACTCTAGACACTCACACAAAGGGAGCTCAGGTGTGCTTTGCATATCCTGATGGCCCATCATCAGGCTGATGGGCCTTCCTTAGCTAGAGTGGTGGGAGAAGTTGTCACTGACACCTAAATAGTGCAGTGTCTGCCTTTCACAATACGGTCTCCAACCCCTGTAGTGTGGCAGGACCAGGGAGGACAGACCTGGTTCTAGTAAGCAAGAGTAACTTTCTTTGAAACCTACACCCTTCAAAGGCTGAAAGTAGCATAAATAGTAGGGCCTTGACCCCAGAATGAATTTTGGAACGCTTCCAGACTAAGAGAATCCTGACAAGAAGAAGAGCTGAAGAGCTGACAGGGGGTGTGCTGCCCCCATTTGCTGTGTGTTGGCAGTGCTGGGGTTTGCCTGCAGTTGTCGCTTCTCTCTGTGGGCAGTGGAAAGGACTGGACTTTTACTTTGCTGTATCTTGCTTAAGATGATTCTCCAAGGGCCTGATGTAGAGCTTGCTTCCTGTTAAGAAGTCTCGGGGACACAAAGTCTTCACCTGCAGCATCCTTGAACTCCACCGCTGGGAGTTCTAACCTGCCTTGTGGTGCCAATCCTAGTACTGGGCCTTGGAGGTTGTTTTGCTGCTTGCGTTGCTGAAATTTCATGCATCGCCCTTCCAGCGCCATTTTTCCTGCTACAGGTTGCTGTGCGGTTGAAAACCATACGCATCGCCAAGGTGCGGCTGAAAATATCGATGCAGCACCTGTCCGCAGCTGCAGAAGCCGCTGCAGCTTGAGTTCCAAGTCTCTCAAGTCTGAAACTCCTGCTCCGACTCTGAAGCAGGACCTGTGTTGCGCCTGAAAAAAATCAACACATCACCTGTCTGCAGCTGGGGAAATTCCCACAGTGCCTGGATCAACCCTGCATCAACCCATAGCACCTGGATTTTCTCATGTATCACACCTGTGCGCCAAATCTACATTGACACTGTGCTTGCAGTAAGAAACCAATGCATCACCTCTCCTCGCAGTAAGAAACCGATGCATCACCTCCCCTGGAGCAAGGAACCAACACATCACCTTCCCTGCAAGTAAGCAACCGATGCATCACTTTCCCTGCGCCTGTTGTCACCCTGTAATTTTGACACATCCAAGGTACTTTATGCTAAAACTGTCGCATCCATAGTTTTCTATGGACAGAACCGTTTTACCTTTTAAAAATCATGTTTTGATATCTGTAGGTTGGATTTTTGTCCTTTTGGTCTTGTTTTGATTATATAAATATTTGCTATTTGTCTAAACTGGTGTGGAGTCTTTTTGTGGTGTTTTCACTGTGTTACTGTATGTATGCACAAATGCTATACACATTGCCTCTGTAGTCTAGCCTGGCTGCTCAGTGCCAAGCTACCAGAGGGTGAGCACAGGCAAACTAAGGTGTGTACTTTACTTATCCGTACTAGAAGGAAGGGTCCCTACTTAGATAAGGTGTATATCACTGAAAACTAGAGACCCCCAAATTCTAACAACTTTCCTGTCAAAATTACTCTTGTCAGAGCTGACTGATCTCATATCAATTAATTCTTCTGGCGCTAAATTAAACGCCCTTGGAATATTATATTTTTACATCTTAACATGATTAATGTGTCTTCTATTTCACTTTACCCGTCTTTTGAGCATTGGTAGATTAGATATTAATTTATCAGGGCAATCTATAACTCCTTAACAATTACTTCTGCCACTACCAATCTTCATTCTGTATTAGTGATAGAGTTTAGAATTGATTATTCAAACTTTTGTGAAAAAGGATGCTTATATCACAAGATATTTTAGAGAAGCAGATGTGTAAATCCAGCCATCCTCAGGGCAAATATTTCACCTCTTCATCAAATCAACCAGATGTGTCTCCTGCAGGAACACAATGTGTGCATGAATGCATTTCAGAAATGACCATATTTTCTTTCTTTTGGTAGGAACCTGCTTTCCATTGAAACTCCAGATTACATTTAACATGATTAGGCTAACATGCAATTAAGACAGTTGATGGATTAAGGAAAGTTAAAGGATAATCACTTCTGAATATTTGACGGGATACCATTCCATTTTGGTTTAGTGATTTGGGATGAGCCATAATAAAAAGCCCTATAGATCCTACAAACTTGACGATTTCCCAGTTTTAAGAACAAATAGTAATCATTCACTTAAAATCAAAAATACATGAGCTGCTCCGTAATTTCTGTCATAGAAGTACCAGTATTTAAATAATTTATATCACCAAATATGAACAATTTAATTGCTAAAATAGGAATAAACTTATATCAATAACATTTCAGCAAAATACATTATTATTATTATTAATAATAATAACACTCATAATAAGAATAGTAATAATAATAATAATAAAGCCCTTTCTGGCTTGGAGTGCTGCATAAATTATGCAAAATAGGAAGTTGGGAACTCCGGGAGTTTGAGGTGGAGAGTGGCTCCTTTGTATGGAGCAGCGGCTTATTGTGGGTTGCCAGCACCCTGGGCAAGGCAAGTATTGTGCCCCCTAATCAGTGAACCATTAGCACTTCCTGAGGCCCTTCCGACACAATTTTTTCCTTTTTTTTAATCTTTTGTGCCCTTAAGAATTTGCGCCTGGGGCCCCTGCCCCTGTGGCCCCGCTCACGCTATGCCACTGGTATAGAGCACTCTACAACCCCGCCAACACTCCAAAACTGCTCACCTCAAACATCTGCTTTGTTAGCAGAGTTTGTAAGCATAGGATTAACACAGTGACATCCACGGCTAGCTAGAAAAGGGACAAAGTCATTTGCCCTTTGCAATACTGTGCGTGGACTGGTGAAAGGCTTTTGTCATTTTTCAGCTGTGCCAAAAGACGTTGTTGCAATATTGGCTAAGGACTTTGTCACTTTTCTAGCTTGGTGGCATTTACTGGCTCACAATCTGGCACCATTACAAAAACTACATATATGTCCTAAATAAACACCCTGAATCAATTCAGTTCAATGTGCACTGAGCACAGGCTCACTAACTCACTCGTCTGTGCACTGGTGATGCTTACATAATGAGGCTCTTACCTCTAGTAAATCACTACTCACACAATGAAAGTGTTTAGGTCTAGCTTTTGAGACAGCTTCATCTGTGCAGCCAGACAATTTTTAAAACAAAAACAGCAAACAGCATGGGGTAGTGACTCAGCTCGCTTTGCCCATTGGCTCCTTTTACTTTAAGTGATGCATAACACCCGTGCCTATAGTTCACATCCACCAAAAATACTCCCTTTCGCCTCAGTTATAAACCTGGTTCCAATTGAGCTTTTTGATTTTAGTTATTTTTTTAATTAACTTTAAATAACAGCTATTTATTTTGCCAGAATTATGTGTGCCTATTTAGATGGTGATTTATTTTCAGACTCCTTTTCAAACTTATAAAGTGTTTATTGCCATTATAACATTGTCACCTACTGTGATGTGGGTGCTGGGTTAGCTGGTGATTTATTCTCCTCTCCTGCAGAAATAGCAATGAAATGCATGCCACACCTGAAAGGCTTTTTTAGGGAAAAAAATCACCCTTGTGGCTATACTTAGGTGGTCGAGTGTACTTTTTCTTTTAGTGACTCATACCTGCAGTAAAAAAGAAAAAGAGAAATGAACCATCAAACCAGCCAAAGCCAGACCTATTAGCTTTGCCAATGCTTGTTACTTTTGAGTGTGTGTGTGCAGTTTTTAAATCATCACCTTCTCGCAGATGAAGTAGCATCATGCGGTAGGTGGTACCCAACTGGGTGTGAGGTATACTGAGACAGTGACTTCCATGTAGGTCAGAAATGAAAGGGTTCCAATTACTGCTACATTAATTGAGATGGCTGTTTCCGAATCAGACACCTGCCCAATTGGTGGTAGGATTAAGGCAGGCAATTAATTCCCCTTGTTCCCGATCTTTGTTAATGTGCTTTCATGCTAGTTTGCTATGATTCAGAGACAAAATAGAAAAAAAAAACAAATGTTCCTTTCAAGAGATGAAATGGACTAATTGCATTCAGCGAGCACAGCAGGATGGCTTGAAAAAGAAACCCCATTCAGCTCTTTCAAGCACCACCACAAATGGGGATAGCACAACATTCTTCAGCTGGAAGGCGTCGCATCAAAGTTTGAAGCACAATGGCTTCGAAAGTTAACAATCCATCCACAGAAATGCTCAAAGATTGGAAAACTGCAACTTATGCATGTGCTCTGGGCTGCAATTTACAGTAATTGTGATTCATAACAAAATCACTGTTGATGGGGCTAAAGAAAGCAACGTTCCATCACACTTCAACCTCATTCAATAAAAAGGGAAGCGACGCGTCACCCAACTACATATTGTCAATCCAATGTAGAGGCGTGAGGAGAATTCTACACAGGCCAAGATGGGATTCAGAACTGAAGAAAGCTACTTCAGCAAGCTTCGGTATGTATTTCAGAGAGACGAACAGCACAGCAGGAACAGCAAACCCTAGGCCGGGCAGACATATTCAAATCAGACCCACAAAACCCTGCGCGAGGATAGAGAGAGATGCTGTCCCTCTGCAGGGGCAGAGCAGGAGTGAGGGAGGCTTCTCCCTCCAATGAACATGTTAAAAGCTTGTCTAAACGATGCAAATCAATGACGGGAGATTCTTTTTAATATATAAGGTATGCTCTTTCACGGATTTATCATGGGAACCCACCTGGGCCTAACAGGAGCCCCCTTGCTTGCTGCTAGGCCTGGACACCGAAATAACAGTTGCCCCTTAAGTGGATCAGATAGCGGGAAAAAGTGGCCATGTTCGCAAATTGGAAAAATGTCGAACTTATAAAGACACTCGGTATAAATGTTTTGCAAGGTGTGGAACACTGCATGGATTGTAGCTTGTTGCATGCAATGTTTGTTTTAATTGTAGGGAAATCAACTGTAAAAAGTGATAAACAGACCATATACCAGCCACAAAAAGGGCCCACACAATGACCTAGCAGACCAGCCCATTGGGCGCTTCCGAACTGCCCTACAGGCCAGTCCAACCCTGCTTCTTGTACAGGAACAGTTCAGTTACGTACTGAACTGTTCCAATTTAGTGCGTGCCAATTGGCAAAGTAGTCTAGGAGGAGACAAAAAACAGACGTCCTCATACATGCGAAAAACTAAGCCTTTGCAGGTAAAGCACACCAAGTCCTTTTTTTCATTTTTAGAGACTAACCAATACCTTATTCTTCATCAACGGTAAGGGAAAATTGGTACACAAAGAATTTCTTAGGTTACTAAGTCTTATCAGCTGCCTAAATTGAGAAAGCTTGGTCTCCAGGTCTTAGAAGCACCATCTAGGATATCTGTATAACAATTTGATAGTCTTCCATATTTCTCATCCTAGGTATAAATCACAGACAAGAGGCCAGGGATGAAACTACACAGACAAGAGGCGGGGGATAGAACTACACAGACAAGGGGTGGGAAAGGAAACTACACAGACAAGAAGCGGGAGAGGAAACTGCACAGACAAGAGGTGGGGGAGGAAACTACACAGACAACAGGCGGGAGATGAAACTACACAGACAAGAGGCTAGAGATGAAAATACAAAGACAAGACGGAGATGGAACTACACAGACAAGAGGCAGGAGAGGAAACTCCACAGGCAAGAGGCGGGGGGTTAAACTACACAGACAAGAGGAATAAGATGAAACTACACAGACAAGAGGTGGGGATGTAACTACACAGACAAGAGGAATAAGATGAAACTACACAGACAAGAGGCAAGAGATGAAACTACACAGACAAGAGGTGGGGATGTAACTACACAGACAAGAGGAATAAGATGAAACTACACAGACAAGAGGCAAGAGATGAAACTACACAGACAAGAGGTGGGGATGTAACTACACAGACAAGAGGTGGGGTTGTAACTACACAGACAAGAGGCGGGAGATGAAACTACACAGACAAGAGGCGGGAGATGAAACTACACAGACAAGAGGTGGGGATGTAACTACAAATACAAGAGGCGGGAGATGGAACTACAAAGACAAGAGGCGGGAGATGGAACTACACAGACAAGAGGCGGGAGATGGAACTAGAGAGGGATCCTCCTTGTGTGGTGTGATCATTGAGATTGAATATCAATGGAGAGAGTTAAAAGCCCTGTCACACCCCACAAGAGATGGAATATTTGGTAGATTGCGAATGGGGGAAAGCCACCACTTGCGCCCTGTTACTATGAAAGTACCTCAACCATCCCAACACTGTGCCAGTTAATCAAACCATCTCCAGTTAACTGACCATAATCTCATGGTCAACCATGTCAATAGGCGCTGATCTACTTTGCCTAATAACCATGGTCTCTTGTGATCCTAAGCTACTGTGGCCACCATGACAACGTCTGTGCTATAACTGATTCTAGGGATTCATCCAGAACATGTACATTGTCAAAATGTTTTTCCAATATCTCAGCAAGATGTTGCTTCGAGGCCTTAGCAAAGGCATATGAACACTCAAGAGTCATTTGATTTACACCGCATACAGGCCTGTCAGGTTTTTGAGTTATATGGTGGCTACTGCCTTCTTGTAGACATCTGGAACAACTTCTGAGTGGATTATGAAAATAAATGAAACGTCATTTGTAGAGTGCACGCCTTCTCCAGGGAGTGTCCCGGCGCTAAATAGTAGTTTCTCTGCAGAAAGGACCACTGGATGGAGCTAACCTAATTTTCTAAAAAGCCAGGTTTTTAATTTCTTTCTAAAAATTGAGAGCTCTGGGGTGGCCCAGAGGGCCAGTGGGAGTTGATTCCAAGCTTTAGCCTTGAGATACGAGAAAGATCTGCCAACAATTCTAGATCGGTGGATTTTTGGGATGGTGGCCATATATCGAACGTAGTGTCCTGGAGGGAGGATAAATAGAGAGCCTCTTCCTAAGATATACTGCGCCTTTCTCATGCAGAGCTTTATGCGCCAGGACAGGTATTTTAAATTGAATCCTATTTTTCACAGGCAGCCAGTGAAGTGCACACAGATGTGGAGACAAACAGGTCCTAGGGGCCAGAGTGAGAATCAATCTGGCCGCCGCATTATGAACGATTGCAGCCTGTTCAAGAAATATTCTGGCAGGCCTAGATACAGGACATTTCCATAATCAAGTGTGGAAGTGATTAAGGCCTGAACCACTATGTTCCTGGGTTAAACAGAGAGGAGTGGCAAGAGGTTTTTCAGAGTCCGTATTAACACAAAGCAGGTGCCCGCCAGGGTTTGAATTCAGGGTTGTAGAGACAGGGCGCTGTCAATCTTAATCCCCAAATTTCTCACCACGCTCTGAAGAGTGGCTTGGGGAGGAATGTTTTGGGGATCACTATGCTCTCCAGATTTCCGATGGGGTTGTACCAAAGAAAACTATCTCTGTTCTGTCTGGGTTGCATTTTAGTTGGTTTATGGTCAACCAGTTCTACACTTTGGATATGCATGCTTTAATGATATCACCAGCAAATGTTTCCCGTTTATCGCAGGAGAAGAGTAGCTGCATATCGTCAGCATAAAATATCCCTTTGGCACCATATGATTCAGCAAGAACATCTAGAGGGGCCATATAGGCATTAAAATGCGTCGAGCTCAGTGTTGAGCGTTGGGGAACACCCACCTTTAAGTCTGTATAAGGGAGGCAAATGGGGGAATCCATACTTCTTGGCTTCCATTGTCCAGGAACGAGGGGTGCCACTTTAGCGCCAAGCCTTCAATTCTGATAATATGGAGATGATCCAATAACCTCTCATGAGGGATGGTGGCAAACCCCGCCGAAAGATCCAACATAATCATGACGGCCTTGCAATCAAGCTTGTCCTTAATGTAGTCTGTTATGTCTAGCAAGGCTGTTTCTGTGCTACAGCTTGGTATAAAACCCGATTGACTGGGGTGCAGCACAATGTTGCTTTCAAGGTGGCCTGAGATCGTTGAAATAACATATTTTTCTAGCACCTTTGAAAAGACCGGGAGAAAAGAAATAGGTCTGTAATTGGCCAGGACCTTGTATACTTTTTAAGTAGTGCAAGGACTTTCGCGTGTTTCTATTTCAGAGGCATTTTTCCAGATGCCAGTGATGCATTTAGGACTTTATTAAGCACTGGATTGATGGCCTGAGCCACCTTGGCCAAGAGCCGGGGCGGGCAAGGATCAGCAGGAGAGCCACACTTTAAACACATACTGGCCGATAGGGACTCATCCACAGATATGGGAGGAAAGTAGCGGCGTGGGGATGCTTTGTCCAGGGGTATCCTGGGGCGAGCAACTCAGTGACACAGGTATCATCCTGTGGCAAGTAACCCAACATGGCTTGAATACAGACTAGTTTCATGTGAAAGAATTTTGTCATTTGGTTGGTCCAAATGGCCATGGGTTGTTGGTATTTCTTGGTGGCCTCTGGATTTAGAAACGTCTTCACAAATGTGAAAATCACTTTAGATTTTTTTTTACAGATTCACCAATTTTCTTCTCAAAGAAGGTTTTTTTCTCTACGCTGACCTTTGCATGGTATTCCTTGAGTGCTTCCTTATAAGTAAGTTTCTCATCTGGGTTATATTCTTTTTGCCATATCATTTACAGGCGCTTACAGTGTTTTTAGCTTGACCGTAGATTATTATTAAACCAAGGGACGGCGCTAATAGCCTTGCGCAGGAGGACCACGATGACAGGAGCCAGTGTGTGAAGAGAGAGCACGCAAAGGGGCAACTTGCCGCCACACTGGGCAACATATATATGATCCATCATTCAGAAGTAGCGTTGCAATGGCATTGACAGTTCCCAGGTCATATTCAAGTGGGCCCCAATTATGGCCTGCAGGCAAAGAATGTTAAGTTGTTATAAATATTCGACACATTTAAAGTTAAGAAATGGATCAGATATCCATATAGAGGTGGGGAAGGCATAATGGCCATGGCACAGGAAGAGAGAGACACACAAGTGTATACTATGGAAAATAGTTCACCCTAAAGAATTGTGGCACAGGTGCGATGATAGGTAATAAATGTTGCCTTAGTTGCATGTAAATAGCCTTTGTAGTGTGAAGTGTACTTTATATGTGACCTGTATCTCAAGCGAATATCCTTACTGCCTCTTGCACTTGGCTTGTCTGGCTTCTAGGCTCTACTTCTTGAGCCCAGAAGTAAAGCAGGATCCAGTTTACCTTCCTGTGGAAGACTTTGTACGGATGATTCAAGGTGGGAACATGATGCTCAGCCACCTCATTCAAAGGCAAATATAAGTGGCGCATTTGTTGCATTCCCGAGGAGAGGACTATGTTCTCGCTCAAGAAGAGTCTACTGCATATCAAGTATCCTCCTGAAGTATTGATAGATTTTTAATCTCAACTTGGACCTCCTGAAAGGTTATTAATAACTGGTCAGACCATAATCACAGTGAGCCAACTAAATGGCAAACTGCTGAAGGTGTGGCAAAGACAGTGTCAAGAGTATGTCTGCTCTATACTTCTATCCTGCGATCCACTGTAGGATGTCCCTCAAACACAAGGATATTAGAATAAAGAACAGATATATTCACAACCAAAAACATTGATTTGCATAAGGAGGGCCTTTGTCTAGAGTAGCATGGTGGGCAAAAAACGATGGACTGGAATGCTGCCCTGAGTAATTGCCAGTGGCTGAGATTAAGTCAAGCATTCAACCATCATTTTGTTGTTGTTGTGGTAAACATTGATCACATACTTGCGCTAGCCTCCACATCTCTTCACTCAACCTGGGACAAGCAATGATGTTTTGTAAAAATATTCGGAAAACATCTGCAGTGGCAGCTGCCTTGGAACAGGGTGGTGAGGCGGAGGGTTGATTAAAATAATAAAAGCAACTTACCTTTTCCGCCGCACCACCGCACACCTCTCCTGCTGCCGCACACCTCCTCCGTCTGCTGTGCTGGAAGCACCCAGGCTTCCGGACTCTCCCAGCCAATCACAACGCTGCTCCTTGTGTTTGGTCTGAGCGTCCTGTTTGGACACTCAGGAAATGCCCCTAAAGGGCCAGCCAAACTGTCATGTGCACCTAGAGGAGTGCAAACCACTCCTCCCGTGCTCTGGCGTCACAGAGACCAGCCCTGCCCGACTCCAGCATAGAAACAAAAATGATAATAACGTCCTGTTATTATCATTTTCTTTTTTACACTGCGGAGGAGCCGCCACCGAACAGATGCGTTGAGAATTATGAGTCCTGTTAGGCACCTGGATGTTCTGCAAACCAGACCATGCATCAACGTTACTAGACAGAACTTAATAATATAATCACAGTTGACATATCTCCGTCTAATACAAAAAGCAGCAGTTTTGGTAACAGCAGTCTATTTGATAACTAAAGAGTGAGAAAAGGAGCAGCAGCTTAAACAGACTGCAAATAAAAAAAACAATCAACAACAACTTGTTCACTAATTCAGGTGGAGGACCCACAAATATTGGCAAGTGGAAGGATGTAGATAGATCAGTAGATGTCAGTAGAGGCATATTCATCAATCATCACATTGTGTGTCACATGAGACCAGTTGCATAGCTACCAATGGGTATCTGGTGTGTTATACCACCCCTTAACAAATGCATTTTCTGATATGTAGTTGGGTGCAGGTGCTTTCAGTCTGGGTATGGCGAGGTGTCTGTCAGATTTTTACATACACAGACAAAAATGCACACACACTGTCTTCTTTTAAAGTCCTCCAAAATATTTATTATTTTACAAATATTGTACTTTCTCTCACTTAGTACACTTTGAATACCACATTCCAATCCCTTTCCACTGCTCCTTAAGTCCCTCTCATTCGTCCTGCTTGTCGTATAATGTATTTTAACATTATATACCAGTGTGATTGTTGGAAAAGTACACACACCCCCAATCTCCCCGACCTAGCTACCCCCTCGCATGAGACAACTGGCTACCTGTTACCGCTGTAAAAAACACTATATGGCATGTCCTAATCTGGTGGTATTTGAATTATTTAATGCTTTTATACAGCGCTAAGGGGTCAGTTGCAGGAATATTGTCACATTTAAACCAAAGACAGTAGACCTTAGTTAGTGTTGGGTAGATGTGGGATACATATCAAAAAGTGGTGTATGTACTGCCCGCCTTATTAAGAGTGCAGTGATGGCAATACATCTCTAAATGAATGGGGCATCTGCCCATTTTGTCACAGATGTCCTGTGCCACCATCTCAAAGTAATGCCCATAGGCTCTGAAATGGAATGTTGGGTTGCTATGCAGCCTGCCACGCTTCCTGATCTTTCTCGGTTCATGAAGACAGCCGGCGTTTAGGCTGCTCCTGGGTTCCATTGAAGTTGAAGAGACAAAATATAGGTACACATTGCATCAAATTTGGCAGTGCCGAGCTTGGACATTTTCAAAATGCAGAGATTCACAAGAATACGGCGCACCCCTGTGTTTTCCCTAGAGCTGGTGCTAAATGTAACTGCCTAGCGTCAACGCAGGCACGCTTGCACTATAATGCAGGGGTGCCTGGGTAGCAGGGAATGATGCTTTATGTGGGGGAAGGTGTCCCTTCCTCCACATAAACAATCACTAATGGTGTTTTGTTACTTCAATGTGTGCTGCAATAAATAAAAGTATTTCTCCTCATTGCACCATTCTAACACCTGCTCTTGGATGGCGTTAGTTTTTGGTGCTGTGTTAGATTTACACCGCCTAGTAATTCTGGGGCAGCATCGAAAGCAATGAGTGTTGCGGTGGAACGCCCACAACAAGAACCATTGCACGCACCATTCACGCAAACTAATATGTGTAAAGTGGTCTTATTCACAAGGCGGTGTAAAGCTACAAAAAGTGGCTTAACACTGCTGTGTAAATTTGGAGAAGAGCATATCGCCACCAGAATCTCGCTAAAAGTGACGTTCTGGTGGCGGATGTTCTGCTGGCGATATCCCCTTGTACATATGCCCCATAGATTTCATGAACGCTGATTTCCTGAAACCCCAGTGATCACTTGTTTCAAGAAGGCTACTGCACAATCAGGGCAGAAGAAGTCACACATTGAATAATTCTTCAGTCTGAAGTGATCCTGGGGTGGGAGTGCAGCATTTTGACCCCACATGCTCTTCAGCCCTAATGACAATTACCGCCAGAGAGAGAAGAAAAAGTGTACCCATTCATGACAGATCACCCGTTTCAAATATTCAGATTTACTACTGCTTCCATGTACTCATTAGCACTAATTTAAAGTAGGGCACAGTCAAAAGAAAGATCTAAAAGTTATACTATTTCACGTATTGCCTTATCACTTATATGTAGCCAGTATATAGCCAGTTCCAATCTCTACCCAGCATATTGCAAACAACACCAAAGTGACGAAGATAGAGGAGCCATCTGGGCAAGGACCATCTCATCATCAATGTATGCTCTCATGCCACACCCTTTAAATACAGTCTCCACCAGCTGCACACACAAGCTTGCCCTTTGTCAAGCTCATATTTGGATAAACACATTTCCCTGCAGATGCTCTACCACCGCCTTCAATCTCATCAACCACACTGCAATGACAAGATTTATAATCCATCCACCATATTGGCTTGGTTAATTCATATTATCATAGCTGACTTTAATAAGGTCACTCCAGCAATATTTACTATGTTCACTCCAGAAATATTAAAATTTACTTATGCGTATGTGTCTAATTTTGGTTATTCTGCCTCAGTCTCCAGGGGATGGAGATAGATGTGTAAAAGCAAAAAAGTACAAGAGAGTTGGAAGTGATATACTATGGGATTACACTATATTCACTAGGGGGTTCTATGTTTTGCTCTCTGTTAGTACCCATTGCAAACAGGGTGGAGACCCAAACTGTTTATAGCAACCACCCACCCATGAGATAAGCTATGGCAAAAGGACAAATACAGCCTGCTATATGCACAGCAGACTAAGAGGAACCAAAGTAGTGCAGAACAAAAATCTACATTAGCTTGTCTGTGTGAATACGGTAACCAATACATGACAACTTTTGATTAACACAACAAAATAATGAGAGTGCTAAAACTTTTTAACTTCTCACCCCCAGTCGAGACATCCGGGTTTAATTCCTCATTCTTTTGCTCACTATACCACCCCAGCTTGGACCCAGCCACATGCAAGTCAGTCTTGACCCTGCACCTCATGGGAACAGTCCAGCCCGAGCTGCCAGGCCAGGTCTTCCCTGGAAAGGAAACATGCAACCTGGGACCATTTTTGGGGTATCCCTCCTGCTCAGCTAGGCTAGCTTGAATCCAGTGGCACAGCTTAATGCCTTAGTAGCTATTATTTTTCCATATAATTACTTAGCCAACTAATGGAATGGATAATTACAAAAGTCTATATTTATTGATTAAAACTGGAGCTCGGCGTCATCATGGGACTGATGATAATGGAGCCGCACTAAGTTTGCTTGTAACTAAAATAAGGAACATTTGTGTTTACTGCTGCCTTATTGGATGTTGCCGCATATTTATATCTCAGACCGCTCTAGACTGTGGAAGGAGTTGATCTCCAATGACACTGACCCTATCTTTTCCTTGGTTAATGCACGGGCCATGATCAGTTCTGGGTTGGAATTGTTTTTCCCTCCAAATCTAAAGATGCCCAGGTTTCTATGGATCATATACAGATAATTTCATTTTGGTAGATTGGACTCAATGTTTGTTGAGATCACTGGATTTCTTTAATAACAAGTTCACAACGAATGTGGTAAAGACCAATCATTTGACTTTCAAGAAGGTTAACATCAATTTACCGTGATCCATTGATGGAACACATTTAGAGCGTGTGACCTAGTAAGATCATTTGTGATACTCTTGTATTTGAAACTGTCTTGTGCTCTACAATCGGTAGCAACGATGATGAGATGCAGTGTGATGGAGGAGGCACGTGTCAATGTTACACATTCTATGGGGCGGTCTCTCTGTGTTCTGAAGGGGTTCTGAATCTATAAGAGATTTTTTACTACTGTACGATGCCTTGGCTTATGGAGGGAAATACAGAAAGCAATATGATCTCATTGGGATGGATTCCCTCAGTTGTGTTTTAGGGTCCAGTAAAAGAGCCATGCTGACTATAAACAAGTTGAAGTCAAGCAAAATGGCCATGGACAAGTTGGATGGTGAGGAAGCATGTCTGGTTATTGCTTCTGCGATGCTTACTAATCTGGCTACACCTTCATCAAGTCAGTATTTTGGGACAAAATGTCCATTTATTTTTTGAGTCTCTTTTGTACCAAAAGAGGCTACCTAGAGGTTGCTAACAAAAGGACTTGTAAAAAGTAATGTGCATAAACAGATCATAGCAGTGCATTTTAAGGCAGATTGTGACTTGATCCGAGACTCTGGGGTCTCGTCAGAGCCATTTTTTTACGTATATTAGTTCTTATCGCCAAGATATTTGAGTGTCTTTACACATCTGCCTTTACAGTAGAAATTACCTACCACTAGATGTCAGTGGAGAGGAATCCAACATGTCTTCTTCATAGCCTTGGTAAGCAAAATATGACACAATATTTGCAACTGTCCAGTTTTGGAAGGGCTGCATATACTGTATTTAAATAAAAGTTTTATAGGGCAAAGCTTTAGATTTTTGCATCACTCTATTGTAATGTGAGTGAAAGGACCCAACGATTAAGTTTGGCATCTGTAGACACATATTTAGATTTATTCTACGACGTCCTTCCAAATTCAATCATACTGGTGGTGATTACTTTCTTTTTAGCTCTAGTTCTGCAATATTTTTTGCATATCTAAACTTGATTTTTCCCAATATTTTACACATTGGTAAATCTGTTGGGGAATAGTCGAAGCACCGCTTGCAATAAATAATTGAAATGAATTTGATGATGGCAAAAAGAGGTCTGACTCCAAATGAATCTCTTTCCTCCCGCACATGCTTGAATTTGGCATTTGCATATTATTAAATGCCTAGGAAGTACTGCTGGAAGTCATGGCTCCTTTTTTACAGCCTAATTAATGTATCGTCTGCAGGAGGTTATGCAATATATGCACATTAAAATATGAGACTTGATTCCTTGTTTGAACTATATATTTACATATTCTCTATGAAAGTTGATGCGAATTGATAATAATGGCCGTGGAAAATACTGGAGCCCTCTGTAATTGGGGGGCTGCAGCTAATGCTACACATCACGTGATCTTTGGAGCCTATTGACAAACGGAGAAGGATTTTCAAGTGGACGTGCACTTACATGGCAGAAGTTGCTGTTTGAACAATTGTTCAAAGGAGGCAGTGAAGTGGTGGTGAAGATGCAAAACGTATGGGAACATGCACAACGTCAGCTCTTTGTGGGATTCACTAAAGCTATGCAGGTAGTTTCCTGCACATACAAGAGATCCCCCCTAAAACATCTTCCATGGGAAGAAAAGAAGAATCAGTGCAAATGGACTGTTCCATCTAAGCCTTCTACGGGTGGATTCCTCCTCCCAAAAAGGACAATTGAACGAAGGTAGTGTTTCTATCTGTTTATTTACTCTCTCTTTGTGACACGTGTTCGCCTACTCTTGGGGGATCTTATCTTCACCCAGGCATCTCCCCACTGCCCCTGCTCCTCACTGTCCTTTTGCTCCTCTACACTTCCTGTGCTCTTCTTCAACCCTTGCAGGAAGTGGTGGTCAGCATCCTAGTGGCCAGTGTCGCTCCCCGGGGTCCTAGTGTCCTGGTCTAGAGATGCCTCTCGACTAGGGGTGGGTGGAATTTGCGAAAGTGACTTTTGCAAATTATCACGAAAATGTTAAAAATCTCCGCGAAGATGCAGAAGTTTTTTTCCTGCCCGTTCGCGGTATTTTCTGCGTGGTCGCGGTTCGCCAACTTACCCATGCGGTTGCTCGCGGGCGCGGCCATCTTGTTTTCACTCTTCTCGCGGTGCATGATCGTGAGAAGAAAGACGTGATCGCGCGACCAATGACATTACTGCGGGCGCGAAATGTCGCGAGACAGTGCAAATGGCTACCAACAATCCAACATCTCCTGGAGAACGCGACCGGATCGGGAAAACTTGTCGGCGAACGCGGGGGTTCAGGTAAGGCGATCGCGCACGCGCGAGAATGTATTATTTTACAGCGCGAGCAAGAAACAAATTATCGCTAAGCTGCGGAATGCGGAAATTTTGACATTTTCGCGCTCTCCGCGGAACGCGAAAATGTCAAATTATCGCAATTTCCGCGAGCGGAACGGAAATTTAGCCCAGGCCTACTCTCGACACTACAGGCAGCACGGCTCATGACTGAAAAACTACTACAGTTCATAGTTTTAAAAGAATGCTATTTTTGTGAATTCCATAAGAATAAATGTTGGTCAAGCAAAAGCTCACATCTGGATTATTAGATTTCTGCTTATTTTCAAGAATCGGCCTCTTTACTCTTTCTTATCTTAGCTTAGACATTCATTCTAAAGCCAGGCATGAAAGACGTATTGATGCCTGTTTCAGACAGTGCTATTTTTAATTTCTGAACATGAATACAGCAAATATCTGTATTCAGTTTGCCATATTATGATATTGTTAACGGTACGGAAAATGAACTAGTGCCCAGGATCACACAATTGGTCACGATCGGAATTCGGAAGCCAGGATGGGAAGCCGGAACGAGACCTCAGCGACTGACAGTCCCTATATCATAATCCTTCATTTAATAAAATAGATTCAAAAACCTACAAAGCTGCCAAAACATAAAACTCCCTAATTAAGACGTTCATATGCCCAACAATTGGTTAAAATGACCCAGTACCAACCTTTAAAGAAGCCTTGTATACATTGAATAGAAACCTATGTCTCTCGTGCTACATAAATCCATTTACACTATGTTGAAGCTGCACCTAAAGGTCGCTACTTCGGTGGTAGGAGGTGCCCAACCGTCCCTCTGAATTCTTGGTTGAGCACAGAACATAATGTTCTGATACAAGATTGCTTTGCAAAATGTTTCTATAGTCAAATAAGTTACTACTGTCAGGAAGGAAAATCTGTAAACGTCAAACTAGCATTTGTTTTACAGAACAGCTCAAAAATCGCCCAAGTAAGACAGGTGAGATGCGTGGAGCAACATCATCCGCTGTTCATTCATTCACTCACTCATCGCACTAGCTCAGCGGGGCTGTTGTAGTGCACTGCTGACCCCAGCACCTCACTGACCGTCTGGCAGACACTATCGTTATAGGCAGTGGCCTCTGTCATTCCCACCATTCCTGACTGGTAATTAGGCGCAGAGACCTAGCAAAAGGAAGGGCATTGGAAAGTGGCATGGAAACAGTCTGTGACCGCGTGCAGAGGAACAGCGGCTCATGAACAGGCCGTAACCATATCGCTCCTTCACACATCTCTGTAATGGGCCATGGCTTGGGCGGGATGCTTCTTTCTGAGTTCCTCGGACAGAAGGATGCAGCTCAGCGAGCTCCCTTGCTTCCCGCGGAACTTCAGTGCTACATGGGGAAGATCGGACGTCTCGTTGGCATTGGCCATCATCAGACTGATTCTTCATGCTGTCGAGGCTGCTAGCTCCTTGGTCTAGTTAACCTATCAGTGGACAGCACCTCTTTACTACTGTTTATCCAGAGAGGGTGGTCTCTGCTCTAAAGTGGTGGACTGCTTGCCTACAGAGGACCACCATGGCCAAAGGTTACTAACTGATGGTGGAGACTACCTTTCATCCCACAGTTCAAGGAGAGGTTCTACAGCTTTGGAGTTCCTTTGCCTCTCTTCTCATCAGTAGGCAGGTACAAATTCCACAGAGTGCAGAAGATAAAGGTGAATGATGATGGTCTGACTTAGTGATTATTGACATCTTTTCTTCGTGTGGCTCTTCCCCTCCTGAACTACTGTCATTATTTACATGTTTTTAGACATGTACCTCATTCACTTTAGTCTTCTGTAAACTCACAAAAAGGGTTTCCTTTCCCGAGGCCACATTAAATGTGGGAATGTTTGTAGGAACTTGGATTCTTGATACATTAAATCTAAAAATAAGGTTTACGTTGGGTTTAAAATCTTTTGATCAGGGTTTCATTCTCCTGCAACTCAAAATTGTGTACTGAGTGTGCTACACATGCCATGGCCATTTTATGTAAATGTAAATGTATGTGTCTTGTAAAGCGCACTGCTGCCCTGAGGCGTCCTGGCGCTGTAGACCGCTGGGGAACCCGTCCTGGCTATCCCTGTGAGATGGTCCCTCCAGGGTATCTCCAAGGTGAAACCAGGTATCCCCGGCGAATGTGGGGGGCCATTGTGGAGATGAGGCAAGCTAATGCCCAGAGTCACCGAGTGTGATCCCTGGTTAGAGTAGGCACCGAAGCGAGAATTATCGAGTCCGCTGGCCCTGGTCCACGACCGTGCCGCGTCGGGGATTGAACCCTGGTCCCGGGCTGTCCTCTGCTTCTGGGTCTGCTTCCTCTAACCAGTGAGCCACACCTCTCCATTATCCGGCTGCTGCTGGTTTTATGAGATTCAGAAACCTTTGCCATACGTTTGTATATGCACAGAGGTGGACGCCTGTTTCTGGGTAGATGCGATGCCTGCAACTTGTCTGAGAAGACCCCAGAGTGTGCTTGGTTCATTACAAATGGGGTGTAAACAAATATAGGAGACTTTGGAAAAAAAGAGAGAGTGTTAATAAAGTCTATTCATTATTGTAAATCGTCGAATAAAGCTGCTGTGGGTGATGTTGACCTACAGGGAGGAAGGCTGGGGTTCCAGATCCAGAGGGAGGTGGACAGTCGGAGGAGAGGGTCCAGGTGGGGCAGCTGTTCGGGAGAGGAAGCCCCGATGGCCATCACAGGTGCCGAGAGAGGCAGTTTAGAACCGGTGGTGGTAAAACTCGCCAGTGCCCTTTCTTTTCAACAATAGGCTTGTTTTTGGCTGTCACAGGATCCGTCCTAACACCCAAGAGAGCGCGAAGGGAGAGAGATTTCAGGTGCGAAACCACATCGAGAACGAATCTTGTATTGTGAAATGTGCATTCGTTGTTTGGTGTAAGAGGAGCTTTGAGTGAATCAAATGTGCACACGATGAACATCCCTAGCAGAGGAAGACAGACATTGGAAACATGTCCGTGAACTCAGAGGATGTCCTACTCCCCAGCAATATAATTGTGTGACTTGAGAATAATTTCACTCAGTGGCAATTGACTTCATAACTTTGCTAAGCATAAGAAAGTCCTTCTGCATGATCCTCCTGTAAAAATCATTGTCCTGTCCAATACTTGGACATAGTGAGGCGTCTCATACTTGTGCTCAGCGGGGACTTTAACGTTGGGCGGAGTCGGCAGCAGCATCAAAGTAGACCAGCCGAGCATCTGGGTTAATCGTAGTGTGGAGCGAACAGGCAGCGCTAGACTTGATATGCAGCGAGCTTCACAGCAGGGTCCACGCAGTTGATGGACCTCTTGGATTTGGCATTGGCAGCATCCCTGTACCAGTCGGTGCCATTACATCTAAAGAGACAGATTCTGTAAAGTACCAGCATGGGCAGCGTTCGTCGATCATGAAATGCTTACTCTATCATCAGTGGTACCAAAGGTGATAGCAGTCAGTCTTCCATTCTCACTGTTCCTGATGTTCGCGTTTTTATAGCAATCACAATCTGGATGTTTGCGAACATTGATTTATTTATTTATTTTTTTAACATGAAGAGACTGCTGAAGGAGACCGGTGGGCATGACGTCTGGGTGCTGCTATTATGCCCCAATACAGCCTTGACCTGTGCCGGAGGGGCGAGCGGGCTGCGGCCTTAAGACCAGAGAGTGGGGATACCAATTTAAGATCTCTGCTGTTATTGAGTACATCACGAGTGTCCCTGTGGAGTATGGCCATGAGATTAGAGGCCCTCAAATGAGGGCACAAACGAAGACATGTAGGATCCACCAAGGACAACGAAAAATCTCTGTGGTTGAAAAGTAGTGGTTGTATTTTATTTTGAATGGCTCTATTGGAAAAATAGTAAATGATAGTGAATCCATTGTGAATCTGCGAGCAGAAAGAGATTGATGTCCAACCAGGAGGAATGGTCCTCGCAAAAATGCAGCACTCGATCTTGGTCAGTTCTTTTAGAAATATTGAATAGTACTGGAGTGGGGTTTGGTGCAATTTCACTCCTAGGAAACCTCAATGTTCTTGGCCAATATTCGCACGTTCTTCTAAATTAAGGCTGTGGGAAATCATATGAATTTAGAACCTATGTTTTTTTTTACAGGCAGTGCTGAAACTAACCAAGCCCAGAACAGAGTTTGTCCTGGCACCATCTGTGATGCTAATACACACTACAAGACCTGGAGATATCAAGCACTATTTCAAAATGAATGGGATTGGGAATGGGGTAATATAAACAATTATTATACCCTCAAAAGTAGTTCATATCATGAACTATCAATACCATCCCAAGTGCCTCAAAATTTGACATTTAAAACAACCCAACAGGTGCAAAACATTCCACCAAAAGCATCAACCAGAAAAAATGTGTGGAGAATGAGAAAGCATCTCACGTGCGCAACACCAGAGGAGCTGCTGGCTGGTTCTCGCCAGTGTGCTCACGAGTTTCTCATCATCGATGTCTTTCTCATGAAAATAATGTGAAAAAGAAATGTGTAAAAGATTGTATGAAAAAAGTACACCAGGGAAGGTATATTAGGCAGCCCAAAAACCAATCAGAAAGAAAAAAGTTCTTAGAAAAAAGACCCGTGTGGTCTTACAGATAAGATTAGGTATGACCCACGTCTGTATTTCGACCCGTTTTATTCCACTCTGTGAGTCACCCCAAGGTTAAAAACACGGTCATGTTCAATAACCACATTTATGAATGGCCAACATGTTTCATTGCCTACTTAACTTTGCGGCAAATTCATCAGGGCGTCATGGAACTGCGATCACCTCCCTGGGATAGATCTGTTTTGAAACAGAAATCGCTGCATATATGCAGAGAACATAAAAACACATGTGAGGTTGACAGAAACATGAAGGAACCACATTATACCCCCCTTCAAGCCAAACGACACACCATTTCACAGGGGACATTACCTCGTGAAAGCCAAGGGCCCATGTACCAGCTCTCACGAAGTCAATGTTTTTAAATGAGCACTGTCAGTTGCTCTATTGGTCCTAATGCCCACACACATCTGTTGTTTTGTGGTGCTTAGACCGTCATCTGTCGAGACAAATCAAATACTTTAGGAGGTGCCCACATGTCAAAAGTCGTGCACGCTCGCTCGTATCACTAAGTCTTATCTCAGATAAAAACCTGTCACTACCCAAAAGTCTACTCACAGAGGATAGTTGGCAAGAATCTATTTCACCCAATTCATCCTGGTTATCCCGATTAGCTCGTAATTAGTAGTGCTCTCTCACTATCATTACATGCTGATGCCTCGCATACTCTCAGTATTACAATTTCCCAATGCGCCTCTACTGTTATAAAATGGTCTGCCAAGGGTCGCCGTGTGGTTGAGGAACTCTATTTAACGAAGTTCACCCTGGTTATCCCAGTTAACTATAGGTAGTAATGCTCTCTTGCTGTAATTGCGTATTATCACCTCGCATCCAATGTTAAAGCTGACCAGCCCAAACTCACCGTACGGTTGAAGAGCTCACGCCGTAACTCATTCCCGGAACAACCCGGGGGATGCGCGGCCGAGATTTAAGCCAGCGGCGCAGTACTAGTACTTCCGGGTCGGGGCTGATAACCCGGATCATTATGTGAATGGCAAGGACGCGTCCATCAAGGCGGCCATCTTGTAATGGCCAGGTTTAAGACTAATTGCATACACAGTGCGTTAGTCTTTCACCCAGGCAGAGGTATATTTATGGGAAACGGCAATCGAAATGGAAATTTTAAAATTATTCTCAAATGTATAGATCAAATACCATTACCAGGAGTCGGATGTGGAGAATAGAAAACTTTTCTTATTTATTTTTTATTAAACATTACTCACTGATGAATATCACAGTCCCAAAGGCCCAATTGAGATCCTCACATAGAGTATGTCAAACCACATGGGAACAGGTGTTTAAGGAAGCGGGCAACCAGTACATACACGGAGTGTGTACATCAAATGTCAGGACCTGCATAAGTATATAACCCCTGTTTTATCGTCTGGAAATCTTATTCCACTCAATTTGATCATTCAGGCCAACTTGATCGACCTTTTCGGAATAAATCCAGCGGGCTTCCTTCACTGCAAGTGTATTCTCGATCTGATTCACATTGCCCATCACTCTTTCCAACACCAACCATTTAACAGCCTTGTAGTTGTGCTGGTGGTCCTTATAATGTTGAACCAATTTCGTAGTTAATTTGCCGTTCTTGATGGTACTGAGATGCTCTTGTATCCTCACCTTGATTTTTCTTGTGGTGAGACCAATGTAGTGAAGCCCACATGGGCAGGTAAGCCTGTAAATCGTGTTTGATGAGTTGCAATTACTGAACTTGTTTAGGTACCAAGTTCGTCCATCCTGCAACTGTACACTAGTTGTCTTTTCAGTTAGTTCACAGACAGAGCAGCCTCCACATGGGTAATGTCCCGGGGGAATGGATGTGTTGGTCACTTGTGATTGAGGCCTTGTATGGACGAGCCTATCTTTAAAGTTCTGAGCTCTTCTGAATGCGAACCGGGGGGCGGGCATTTTGTAATCGCTGATGGATAATAAGGACCAATGCTTTCTAATGGCCTGGCGAATTTTCGTCGCAAGAGGGTCAAAGGTAAGCACTATGGGTAGACAATCAGAGCTCTCCCTCGAATTCCTTTCCAACAGTGCTTCACGTGGGGTGTTATGTGCCCTCTTGCGAGCTCTGTTGACAATTTTTCTTGGATATGCCCTTTGCACCAGTTTCTCAGTGAGGGCCTCAGACTGTTTCAAAAAGTCAGCAGTCGAGGAACAGTTTCTGCGATAACGCAGGAACTGTCCCACTGGGAGATTGTCCCTCAGTGCTCTTGGATGGAAAGATTGGTAATGTAAGAGGGAGTTTTTGTTTGTAGGTTTCTGATGAACAGTCGAGGTTAACCTGTCACCAGTCACAGTGATGTCCAAATCTAAGTATGTTACCTTCTCGGTGCTCATGCTCCATGTGAACTTCAAACATTTGTCCCGATTATTGAGCCATTCCAAGAACTCACACAGATGGCTACGTGTATCATCTGTGATGCTGTCAACATGAATTTACGTTTTCTGGGCAGAAACTTGAAGAACTGACCTGAGAGCTTCTATGAACTTTGTAACTGATCTATATTTTAATGAATTGCATGTTTTGCTGATAAAATCTTTTTATCTTAACAACTTTCTCTACAAGAGTAACACTAAGGTGCTAGCAACTTGCATCCCCACAAAGGGCGCATGATTTACAAAAACAGCTTTTTGAGGAGTATCAGCCAGAGGGGCTGAGAGACCCTTGCATCTGGTAATGCTACTGGCACGGAAGTCCTGGAAGCCCCTTGGCCATGAGAGGGACTCCTAAGTGCCAACACTCGAGGCCTGGCAGAGAGGACATGTGGGCACACAGATGGGTACACAGAGTCAGGAGGCGTGGTATATAAGCACTGCGAAGGCATGTGATCCTAAAGGAAGGGTAGTTTTGCTGAGAGTCTGGAACGTTTTGAAGAATCACCACTAATGCCTGTGTTAGAAGTGGTAAATAAACAGACCTGTGGTTTGACGACTGAAACTGATCCTTCAGTAGCCTCAAGTAGAGCCTGTTTTGTACCAAAACGCCTTTCAATGCAATGCAATATGTGCTTTCCACTGCGTGATGTATGCATCGACCCCATACACTATAATGGGTCCTATGAATTATACACAACAATCCACATACATTGAATATGCATGGGAAGATAATTCCATAGTGTGGTTTTGCAATGCATCGTGAGCACGAATATCTATTAAAGTGCTCAGGAAAGCATAATGTGCACTGTGAAGAAAAGCATATATTATATAGAGTGACCGGAAATAAAAATCAGTGTCTAATTGTGCAGATTTCCAGAGAAGTAGAAAGGTTTCACAGTGACATTAGAAATGATGTGTAAAATCTGCATTGGGAAGAAGGAGGATTGGGGTCTGCAGAGCTCTGACTGCACTAACATGGCATCCAGAGAGCTAAGTGGCTGAGAAGCAAAGGAGCTGTCATGTCAGCGGTGCTGGACGTACGTGCTCTCCTCCTCTCTGCTCTCGCTCGCATGCATGCACACACTCCTACACATGTGTATTTATATCTCACTGCTCTTTACGTCCTCCGCCCCCTTCGATACCTGGTGTGAAAGCACCTCCCCCTCTCCTACAACATGGGATCTCGCACCAGGATCTAAAGGATAATTGATGCACCTTCCATAGTGCAGCCAATGGACTGACAGCAATTTCTTGCACTTTAAAATATCATCTCAGTTGATGCAAGCAGTAGATTGAGAACGTCTCGAGGCATAAGCCATCAATGTCACCCTGCAGATGTGGATGAAAAATACCTACAAATACACATGTCATTTGAACATAAGAAGTTATCCATCTGTGGCTTTAAGGACATTTCTAACATTATTACCTTTTTTTGTTATCTTTTTTGTGATGTAAATTTTTCCCCTTGACAATCAAACATCCACTGGTCATGGGATTCAACCTTGCTTAGCAGGTACTGGCCCAAGTACTAGGCTTTGTTGAGACCCTGGATCTAGTGTTCATGTGAATATAACCCACTGCACATGCGGTTTGTAGTCCGAGGCAATATTTTAATAATGGCGGCGTAATCAGAGAAATTTCTGTAATTGTGCGTTACTCTTGTGATGCAAAATTGCTGAAAATGATGCAGTCATGCCCACTCATGTAATCCAGAGAAATTTGGGGACAAAAGGCCTACAGTAGGAGCAGAGGAAGAGAGGGTGAGTGTCTGCTGGTGTTCGTGTTCTGTTGCATTTAGCACTAAATTCTTAGCACAAAATGCATTCTTCAGTCCATTTTGATAAATGGTGGGTTACGCTTCTTGCGTTATTCCACAGAATCTCACTAGACTTTGCTGAATTTTCACATAATTACGCTACAGAAAATTATATGAGCTACGCCCACCACTAGTGGTTTAGTTGTGCACAGCTGTGGCAGAATGTATGGCCAGGCTTTTAGCCAGACAGGGCACCAAGGACATCTGAACATAACCCTCTATGCACGACCTCTATTGGTGTGCCACATGGTTTGAGCACAGGGCAGACACTGCATACCACCTGTTAGACCTGGCACCATTGGTTTGGGTCTCCCTTCTATTTTTTGCTTTTGTCTCCTGTGTTTTTGCTATGTTTTTGCTGGTCTAGATGCTTTGGGCACTTTGCCACTGCTGTTCAGTGCCAAAGTGCAAGTGCTCCCTATTGTAAATTGTTGTAATGGATTAGTTACTCCATGATTGGCTTATTTGATTTACTTGTAAATTTGCTCGTGCAAAGCTACTAAGGGGGTGAGCAGGGGTGCTTTTAGCAGTGTATCCCCCTTTATCTGACTAGAAGTAAAGGTCCCTATTTGGACAAAGGTGCAAGCCATTGCCAACTAGAGACCCCCATTTCTAACACTCCCTGTGTGGTCATGACTCATTGCACTGGGACTACAGTTATGTACAGGGTGTGAGCACAGGCAGTAGCCATCCGGATCCAGTGCCCACACCAGTATAGGCAGAGCCCACTTTGAATAACCTTGAGCCATAAACAGAGGGAACTTGGAACACAACTCATGTGCCCCAACAGGTCACTGTACACAGCCTTTGGCCATATGCACTAGATGTGTGGAGTTTTTCTTCTTCACTTTACAGAAAGTCAGATCCGGATATCAAAAATTGTGCCATGGCAGGGAGGCGTTACCAGCTGTAGAGGAAGACGGCCACTTCCTAGAGTGGCTCCGGCACCCGTCTATCTAATCCCCCATTAATACGGCCAATCATCCGTCTTTCACGACAAACGGTCTGTCCTCCATGTCACGCTCGCTGTGCTAATGCGAGCTTTCAGTTTCTTTGCCCAAACCTAGCCATCGGAGTCAAGGATGAGGCTCCTTTGCTGAGGGGGATGGGAGTTGCCCCCAAGACGATGACGATAAGAGAAGTGGGCGACGAGGCAGTTGAGTGACCGAAGAGGCTCATACCGGAGCTGAGTGCAGCCTAGAGGAATTAACAGAGGCCCCGCTGAATGGCCTAAACATTTCCAGGCAGTCGACCTTAGCAGCGGAAGAGGCGCTGCTCAGTGGTTCCTTTAAGGTGGCAGTGACGTTCCCGAGAGGGGCACAGACGTTCGGACACCAGGGTGAGGAGTGCCTGCCTGGGCATCACCCTCCGCAGTGGCAGATGCACCGGGAACTCAGACCTAGGGGGTTGACCGTGATGTGATAAGGACATCCTGACCAAGGCCCATGAATCCCGAGGGCCGCATCTGAACTACTGGACTTTCTTTCCCACTCCCCCACTTGAAGGTTAGTTTTGTGGTGCACGGCAGGGGCGGCCTCCTAATCACACACTGCCTGACAAAGGTCTGGGGGAAGACCACAATCTGAGACCCGCACTGCGGCTGCCCTGTCCTCCTTGGGACAGCCACCCCCGGATCCTGCACGCTCCTGTGCTGACCCTCTGAATAGGGCTCCTCCCGGGAGGCGAAGACGCTCTCTTCCACTGGGTGCCGGAGTCTGTGGGGGTGCCAACTAAAGGGGGTGGAGAAGCAGACTGCAGGAAACCGACAGACTTCCATGCGCTTTTTAATCACCCCCAGGCAGGCAGCAGTGAGTACTGCTGCAGCATCCCCCCTCTTATTTCCCCTTGTACCTGGGCAGATGGTGACCACGTGTAGTACTTAACAAGCCCCATACAATGATGGGGGCAAGGGATTTTGTGAAATGCAGCAATCCAAACTGAACAGATGCACTTTCCCCAAGGGGGCACCTGTTATTTGGGATCCGTCGGATGCGCCAGCACCATCGACTTCAGGGTCCCTGGGTCGCTAATGCTACACAACATCGTGGCAGCAATTCAGGGGTTGAAAACCTCCCTGGTAGCAAGAATTGACTCAGTGATCACTCAAGTCTCACTGGTGAGAGCGGACCTTTGGAATATGGGAGCAAGCATGGAGGAGGTGGAGCATACTACTGCTGCTTTTAAGAAGTGTAAAAAACGTGCTCAGGGACAGGAAGATTAAGTAGTCAAGGATCTTCCCAGCAACACTCCGTGTTGCAGCAGAGGGTAAGTCCTGGCACTGTTCAACCCCCTAAGAAACATGGTAGTGACTGAAGGGCTGCAGAACAGTGGGGAGGCCACGCTCGCGAGTACGACTTAGTAGCGGGGGGGGAGGAGCTGAGGTATCGAAGCAGCAAAACGGTGCTGGCCAGCACCAGCGAGATAATGATCCCACTAACGACCCTGCGTAGTAACCACTTCACTGTGTGTAGTTTTACAATGCTCATCTGCGAGTGAAAGATGGGCCTGAAACCTGCAGACTTTTTTTCAAATGGGACCCAGGTCTGTCCAGCCAGTAAATGTATGGTGACTGGCTGCCTGTTCCTGAAGTAGTGCCCAATGACTGGCAACAAATGACTCAACCAAATACGTTCTTCTTTGGCACTGTTTACTGTTGGTAACATTTCTCCTCGTGTTTGACAGAGGTGGGATGGATGGCGAGCATGTCTCATATGACCTCCGTCTTCACCAGGTTACATATGTTGGGTTGGGGTGACAGGTGCTCTGCAGAGTTTTGGGGGTGGGTGCTTTCAAGCCTGCTATGCAGAGAGGCAGTGAGGTGGGTATGGTTAGGGGGTTGGTTTGTTTTATTTTTTATCTTGTTATTTTGTTTTATCCTTAGTAGTACACTCACACTAATGAAGCTGCTACTCTCCTGGCAGCAGTCCCGTCTCCTCCTGACTCAGGTCCTTAATTCCCACCACTGATGGCCACTGCACTTGCCCCTCCCCATTTCAAGGTCCTCTCCTGGAATGTAAATGGGCAGGGATACAAAATTAGAAGGGGAGTGGTACTCCAGTGCCTCAAAAAAATGCCACACATGTGGTGCTCCTTCAGGAGACGCATCTTCATGCAAACTCTATTCATGCCCTAGACAGATGGGGGTACAAAATTGTGGCATATGCGGGATGCATTTCCGGCTCGAGAGAAGTGGGCATCCTATTAAATAAAATCTCTACCACTCATTATACATAGTACCTGGCCAGACACGTATGGTAGATATGTTGTGCTCACAGGTTGCTGGGAGGGAGAAGTGATCACTAATATTCTCTCGGTTCATGTCCCCCTGAAATTGCTTGAGGAATTGTTCCTGGACCTGGTGTTCTGCTGCTTTGCCTACCCGTGGGTGTACTGATTATTGGTGGAAATTTGTATCTGGCCCTAGATGACTGAAGGGACAGTTGGCCCCCTAGAACGATGAGACCCTCCGATAGACTGCTTGCTGACCTCCTGTCAGCTTTGAGACTGGTTAACACCTGGTGAATCCGTAAACCTGCAACACATCATTTCACATATCACTTAGGGGTGCATAGCAGCCTTTCGCACATTGACTACATTTTCGTATCGCCACTCCCATGCTTCACGGAGGTATGAAACCTAACAAGGGGTATTTCTGACCATTCCCAGATATGGGCAGTGTACGGACAGCCTCCTCACCAAGGCCATAAAAGGATTGTAGTTAACCATTGGTACTTCAAGGTAACCCACATCTGCAAGGGCTTTGGCTAGGCCATGGGGCGATAGTTTGGTGAGAACAAGGGCTCTGTGATCTCAGCACAGACCTTGTGGGAAGTGTACAAGACAGTCATAAAGGGCCAGGGCCTCTCACTAATGGTGGGACACAAAAAATAATGGAGGTGCTAGAGAATGGGAGTCCAGACCTAGAGACCAAGCTACTAGACTCAAACCTTACACACCATGATGATGTTCAGTACGCTTCCAGTTTTAAACAAAAGAAATATAGGGACAGCACGGAGGAGGCTGCTATTCCATGACCCAACAGCAATTCAAAGAAGTGGGAGATATGGCAGGGAATCTCCTAGCGTAGCTAGACAAGAAAGAAAAGGTAAATAGATGGGTCCCTATCATACGAAAGGATGGGGAGAACAAGTTGGCACCCAACAGGGAGTGGCAGATGCCTTTGCAGCCTTTTACGCATGCCTCTACTCATGGCCTCTGCCGAAGAGTCTCTTGATCTATAGTCAAATATTCGGCTACCTGGGTTGGCACCAGCAGACAGGGTGCTCTTGGAGCAGGATTTTACAGAGGACAAAATTATCCACGTGATCCGGGATTTAACCCTGGGTAAGGCTTTAGGTCAATTTAACTCTACAAACTAACAGTCCCCACAGTAGCACCTCATTTGCTTCAAATTTTTAAGGAAAGCCGGGACACTGGCCTTTTGCCTCAAGACCAGAGATTAGCCAACATCGTCTTGATACATAAAGAGGGAAAAGCTCCTGAAGACTGTGCCTCATACAGGCCTATCTAGTTATTAAACGCTGAAGTGAAAATAATAGTGAAACTGCTGCCCACCAGGCTGCACCAGGTGATGGCGTCATTAATCCACCCTGATCAATACGGCTTCATGCCTGAGCGCAACACCTCACTTAACCTACAACACCTAGATGGGGTTTTGGGACTTGCTGTGAGGCTCAGTGAAGAGGCCCTCGTACTGTAGCTTGATGCGCGTATGGCCTTCGACACAATGGAGTGTCCATACATGTTCGAGGCCTTGGCAACGCTGGGCTTCAGCCCACGCTTCTTGGCATGGGTATGACTTTTATATACTGCTCTGCTGGCTAAGGTGACAGTCAAAGGTGATACATCCTCGGTATTTAATCTGCGGCGCAGCACACAACAGAGTTTCTCACTCATATTTGCCCTAGTTCTGGAATCACTAATGGCCTGAATCAGGCAAGACCCCCTGATCCGAGGAATAAATTGGATGGAGGACTCGGATTACTGCATCTCCCTTTACGCGGATGATATCCTGCTGTATATAGCTGACCCAGTACCCACCCTTGACAGAATAATGTACATTCTTACTCGATTCCGCAGCTACTCGAGGTATACCATCAATTGGGATAAATCTCCCATTTACCTCCTTCACGGAGAAGCCCGGAGACTGGACCGCCAAAGTCCTGGCAGTGGGGTTCTGGTATTTAGGGAAACATATTACAAGGGATCCTGAGGTTTTCTTCACAAGGAACCTGAAGCCATCTCTGGCACTCCTTCGATGAGATATACAACATTGAAGGGCCCTGCCTGTGTCCCTTTTAGGGAAGGCCGCACTGTTTAAAATGATGGTACTGCCCCGCTCTTTATATGCACTCCACAACACACCTTACCTGGTATCTCCCACTTGCAGGCCGTTGATAAGGAAATCCGCATGCTACTCTGGGATGGGGGACCTGCATGCAATGCCCTCAAAAACTGACAAGGAGATGGTGCGATGGCGGCATCACCCTCACCGGCATACAAAAGTACTACTGAGCAGCGAAGCTCATTAAAGTTAATCAGTGGCCATGCATCCAGGGGATATCTCAGGGCTATATACCGTACTATATGCCCCAAATACTTTCTAATCCCCAGAGCAGTCACGCTCACTCTTTTGGCACACAGCACTCCATGCCTTAGGTGAGGCAAACTTACATTGGCTACTCCCCTCTGGGATAATGCGTAGTTAGGGATGCTGGGAAAGCAGCAGGGGTTTGACAAATGGGAACTCATTGGTCTCTCCATAGCTTACAACCTGTGGAGATGGGAGGGGGAGGGGGGAAGTCATCCCATTTGCAGAGCTACAACAAGAATGTCAAATGGCACCCACAGAGACTTATCGGCATCTGCAAATCCGTGACACACTCCAGGCAGTATTACCAAAGGGGGAGGAGCTTCCCGAGTCCACCACTTTGGAGGTTTGGATCCTTGATAAACATATGCCTAAGATAGAGATTTCCGTCACGTATCATAAATTGCTCAACAATTCGCCCGATGCCCTAATTAGGCTATGACAGAAGTGGGACAGAGATCTGGAGTGCATAGAAGAAGATGATTGGTTGGTGGCATTGGCGTCCCCACGAGTTGTGGCTATTAGAGCCAGGTTCTGCCCTGTACAGTTAAAACACAGCTATTTTACATGTAGTACTATAGCAAAGATGGGTAAGGCATCAACCTCACTGTGTCACCGTGATAGCAACCAAGAGGGGGTGTTTTTCCACATGATTTGGGGTTGCCATGCCATTCTGCACTATTAGAACTCTGTGGTTGCGAGGTGTGCAGTTGCAGTATGGAGGCCTCCTCAAAGTGGTGCCTACTTAACATCTGCGAGGCCACAGATCTCCCCCGCATGTGCCAGATTTACATGACAGTGGGTTTGATAGTGGCGAAGCGCATTATTATATATGAGTGGAGGGCTGCCCAGGTGCCTGGCTTAAGTGCCTGGATTGGTGCATGTTGGCAAAGAGGGTTGCTTATGAAGCAAGGGACTTCCCAAAAAAATGGGACAAAATATGGGGGAAATGGAACGACTTCTGAGGTAGAATTTGTACTCTGACTGGTACCACTGACTCTTGTTGTTCTTCGACTGGTGCAACCTATTAGCGATAGGGCCTGATACCTTGCTGCAGGGGTGTAGGAATGGGGAGAGTTTCAGATCTTAATGTTCTTCAGCGGATTCATGATTGCGCTTTGATGCTACGATGGTTGTGATTTAATATTCATGTCTTATTGCTTTTTCCTGAAATTAAATGATTTCACAAAATAACCAAAATGGTGCTAGAGATGTATGCTTGAGGAAGACTTTTAGCATTCTACAAATCTGATTTGCATTTGCGGAGCTCAAAGTTACAAAATGCCAGTCATAGAAATCTGTGAATACACAATTGAATGCGTGAATCCTGTTTGAAAATCTAGCTTTTGGGGGAAATATTCACCCCCTCAGAGACACCAGCCCCATCCAACCTGGGGAAAGGAAATGATCGCATTGCCCCCGTATACCCACACATTTTTGGGTCGAGCCTAGCGCAGCGCCCCAGCGCTGCCCTGCGTGGCTTCTTGTTATCTACTTATCTACTTTGTGTGGCTCTGACTCCTCCCACGAATTGGATTGGCTTTTGAATAGAATCAAAGCCTGCAAATGGCTAAAGGTGGGTGCATGTCCCACCTCTTCTGAAAGGTTCACTCCAACAGCGTTTTTCCTGCGGGAGCGAGCGGCGGCGCGCAGGGCGCAGCTGCAGTGCCTCCTTGTCTCCACACAGCGCAGAGTCAGTTCCTACTCGTATCCTTTACTAACACTTCATCTAACCTCCTCATCCTGCCCCCACCATCTTCAACTTACTCGCAACATTCCTCATCAATATAAAGAAAATCACAAAATAGCAATTGCTGCAAACAACCACTGCTTGTTGTCGCTTTCTCGTAGCGACTTGTTTCAACAGTGTTTGAGCGCTACACAATTGTCAGGGCATACACTATGCCCTAAACTCATCTTTTCCGAACTGTCTGACTGAAAAGTAATTGCTTCGGAATGTGGGCATGCCCTGCCTCAGAAATGTGCCCAATTCGAGCCAAAAAAGAGTGTTCAGCTCTTCAAAACGACAGCTGGCAGAAAGCCTCCAGCACAGCACAGTGAAATGAGGTCCTGCTGCCATATCCCAGTTACTGCAGAGGTGGCTTGTCACCTTCCTCGAAAGACAGTGTTCTGAAAGTCAGGTCAGTAACACTTTGCTATCAGCCTAGATGTGGCCTAAATGAGTGCCATCCCACGCTCCGCTTTAAAATGCAGGTAAGAGCTTACAGCTCGTGTGGTCGGTGGCAATCGAGTGAGTCTGCGAGTCGCTCTGCTGATTATAATAAATGATTAACATCTTTCATACCACTTTATTTATTTTCCGCAATTTTGGCTACAGTCTGATAAATGAGCTGTTAGATCATTATTGCTAATGTTTGAAGCAGTTAACTTAGATTTTCTTGTTGATCATATGGGTGTAATTTCTGTTATTTATATGTTTCGCTTGTCTTCGTTACTTGATTTTGCTCGCGTACAAGTGTCCTCATAGTCGTTGAAATGTCTCTCATAATTACATTGAAATTATGAAAGTGTCACACATAGCAATTTGAAACACGGGCAGCTATGCTCCCCCTCTAGGGACTACCTACTCCTTTCCCCCGGTTTCTGTACTTCGTTTTTTGTATGTATTTCATTTTGTGACGCTCTACGTGCCACACTGCTGTTTCAAGAGGACGTAAAGTGCCCCAGGCTAGTTTTATATTGTCATTGGCGGGCAGAAGACTTGGGCCATGATAGTACCAGCAGGGCCGGTGCTTCTGGCCCTGGGCGTTGGTAGTCTGGTTCTCGGCTTCCTTCATCTTCTCCTTCATGACCGCCATCCTCCTCCACTACCACGTCGACACCCTGGTCCCATAAATGAGGTAGGTGAACGCCGCGACCACAACCAGTCTACCCCATCCTATGGCTTCATCTCACTTCCAAGAAGAATAACTGCGTGATGTCATGCAAATATAAGTGCCGGCATCACAGGCTTGCCGTTTCGAAGCACTGTAAGAACAGGTGGAATTATCAGTACTCGGTGATACTACGTATGGATATCTCTGAAGATTAACATGCGGAGTGCGCCCACTTAGACTAGAACATGTTACCGCGTGACTGATCTTAGCGGTAGGTTTTCAAATCTTTGCCATATCTCACAGATGTGTTTTTATGTTAATAATCACGCGAATCATGCATTTGCGAATGCCTCCTTCATGAAATTACCACATAGCTGCTCTTGCAGAAACCTTTTGCATGCATATATGTCCAGCTTGTTTTATAGAGAGCCTGAATGTCACTGCAGGTAAGGGGGTCTCATGACCATGTTGCAAAAAATCTGTGATTTGGGTGCAGTGCTTACTCTGAGGGGAAAAAAATGCAGGGGACCAAATTATTAATTTAGCAATCTTCAACTTCCACCACCGGCGCTGCCCCCTTCCACCACTGCCACTTCCACCAATCGCACCACCCACACTACCCACTCCCTACAGAGACTTAAAGCTGGATTGCCACGTGCAACCCCTATTTTCAGCAGAAGTTTGGAGAGATTCTCCCATGATAAAAAAATAAAATAAAACCTATACAATATCTCATCAAATAACCACATATACATGACATTTACAACCCTCTCCCCCCGCCCTACTTGGCCAAATGAAGTGATCCCATGGACAAAATAAATCACATTTCTCTAGGTGTGCATTTCACCCCCTGGGAAATGTATTTACACTCCAACCCTCCTTAAGACAGGCTGTAAAAGTGGCGGACAGTCTGATATGGTGAGACTTAAATCAAGAAAAAATAGAGGGCAGGGATTCTTAATGTTAAACGCAACTAGAGCATGTCCTACAGAAACTAGCATTTGCAATGCAATCGATGTCGCTTTTGCGAGTGTTTGAGCTATTGGCATTGTAAATGACAATGTTTTTTATTTGTTTTAAAAACCTGCAAGCAGTGAGTAAATAGGCAGTCTGTGCTTATAGTAGTGGCTTACTAGAAGCAAGGCTGGCAGTAACTGTGTCTCTTTTACTGCCAGCCTTGCTTATCGTATGCAGGGGCTATAAGTACAAAGTGCATGTTTACACACTGCTTGCAGGTTTTCAAAACATAACTAAAAGGCATTGTCATTTACAAGGCCAAGAGCTCAAACTCTCGCAAATGCGAGACCTATTGCATTGCAAATGTTTGTTTTTACTGTGATGTGGGATCTGTGGGCATTCCATCACATCATGTAACGGGGTGGAGCAAAACCTTTTAGTCATGGCCAGCCAATCAGATTGCAAGGATCTACAGATACATGGACACTACCGGCAGCATTTACACTGTGTAAAGTCCTAGTTTCATGACAGGTTTGATATCATTCTGTTCCAGTGAAGAACTACAATTCCTCTTGGAATTAAAATCAAAAATGCATCTTTTGCCTCCTCTCCCTGAAATGTAACTGTTTCCACCCGGAGAGACTCTTCATCAAACCCAGGACTAAAAAATAGCTGAATGTGCTAATTGTGTACCAGTATTCACGCATAGTAGTCACACATGCCCCTTTCACTTCTAGAGACAGGATGTGCTTGCAAGCATGGCAAAATGTCTTTTCACCAGACCCCCACTTTTGGAACAATTTAAAACCTTTTATTTTCTTCTTTTTGCAGCCCTCAAAACAATATAGCTCAGTGATTATTAACGTGCTTTAAAAGTATTTTTCTGTCTGCAGAAAGTGTCTTTATTAGGCAAACTTCATAAAAATACAAATACCGATATGCAATATGTTCCAATGAATCTATCTTGAGCCTCTGCAGAATGAATGAGCCCCATTTCATTGGCTTTGCAGCTTATCGTTCCCGGAAGTCCCTCTCTGTCTGCAGATATGATTAAAAACCTCAAACACACTTAAATGTCCCTGCTATGAGATAAGCAGTTAGGACCTCCCTATTCTCTGTTCATGATCTCACATGTGGTTTCACAACATTACATGTGATGTCACCAAAGATGATGATGTCATGTGTGATATAATGTGACGTCATGAGTATCATATTGTGGTGAAATGATTGTGCGGCGGTCGTATATTAGAATATCATATACAGAAATGTAATCTGACATAAACATCATGTATTAAATGTCTTTTATAAAAATATCCTCAGTGAGGGTCCTGTTATTAAGCACAAAGGTGACATTTTAGTAGATAATATGCAGGAATCAGTGTTATTGTAAAAATATTCTGGTGCCATTTCTGTATAGTTGTACATAAAAATGAACATCTTAATATTTCTATCTTTATTTTACAACTTGCTCTGGAGGTTACCATTCAAGAGTGTTGTCTCATAGTTTCCTATAGGTCTCAAACTAAATACTGTTTCATTTGTCTCCAGAAACAACAGCACTGGACAGTATAGCCACATTTCTGAACATGGCACAGACCTCGTTTAAGGAACTGATTCGATATGGGAGAATTTGACATAGTTGCTTACTAAATGCAACCATGGTTACTATGATGACAGGGATATGGCCATAGGCAGTGGTCCCGGCGTCCAGAGGCCTGTATGTCCCACTAAATTCTCATCATTACTACATTTTTCTAGCCAACCAATAAACAAGGGGCATTGTCCTTTCTTGCGCCAAGGACTTGGCGCTCTTGCTATATGTCAGAGTATGGGGTGTTTTATCTCTTGCCTCAGCTTTTATTTCTCTTTTAAGGAAGAGACAATTTTCCTTTTACTTTCTCAAGATCTATCGAGACAGAGACCTAAATAGTCAAGAAATATGACAAATGGGACACCAGCTCATTAAACTAAGACTTCAATAATTGAAGAATTGTATTTGGCATAATCAATTTCCCTTTCCTCAATGAATTGGCCAAAGAAGTTAAAACAAATCGAATACTATTACCTACGAGGTGTTACCCAGTCCCACGGTTTAAATGACGCCGCTCGGCCTAAATATCGCCCTCTCCTGACTATAGAAATCCCGCTTTCATCTTTACTTTAGAAAATCTCAATTCACAACTCAATGCAATCAAAACACTTGTGTATGATTTGGACACCAAACATAGCCAGAAATCAAATCTTCATTGTAATACAAATAAAATCTAAACATAAAGTGTCAGGAGAGGGACTCTAACTGTCTACTTGCAGTACTGGGCATTCATAAAAGTGCATTCACACCTTGCAGCATGGACAGTTTCAGACAAGCACTGGCAAAGTGAGTAGGTCTGGACTTGCCAAGCTAGTGCCATGTTTATTTTGTTCATTTTTATTGCAAGCATTTGCCACAAATATAAGAAAAACAGAAGACATACTGCGACCTAAACGTGTCGACCAGATGCTTGCAACAACATTTTTCAATAGAAACGAATATAATGTATAAGTTTGAAAACAGTACAAGTGCTGCCTAGCAGCCGGGGCATACATGTAAAAAGGTTAAAAAAAAGAGAGATCCCCGCTCTAGTTTTGATGCAGATGAGAGGAAAACATAATTGTAATTGGTATGTAGAAGCAGTACTGTTGATTTTGAGTTACTGTAACCTGAAGACAGAATTTTAACACACGAATATTACAAAGAAATAAAATAAAAAAGGTTAAAGAAGCACTGAAAATTTTAAATATTGCTCACAACCCTTGGCACTGAAGTGCACTTCTTTTTTAGCGGATGTGCACAAGTAATCAGCCCCATGCTGTCACTTACAATGGAAAAGTGCAGTGGCTGTGGGCTGACCGAGTGCCCCATGCTGTGAAGTGCAGTGGGCGGACCTAGACCAAAGGATGAAGAGGGCTGACCCAGCTTTGTTTTAATTGCAGGTTGGATTTTATTACCGCAGGGTGACGCGACAGCTAAATCTTTCTATAGGACAGACCTAAAAGTGTTGAAATAATTGGTCCTAGTAAAGTAACAGGCAGCACAGATTGGGGCATGCAGCAATCTGTGCTAATGGACCCCGCTTCCCACAACAAAGATGCCTTCTATATGTTCTATATGTTTCTTGTGTTTTCTCTCTTCATATGTACATTAATTGACTTAGTAATAAACATGCAATTCACAGTTCAACATCATCTTCCCTTCACGCAGCCTTGAAGCAGAATCGCCGTCACAAACAGGTGCAACGCATCTGCATTGAGCAGGACCAACCAAAAAAAACACAGCCTTCATCCTCCAGAGTCGAAAACATTCTTCTGCAGCAAAAACTTCTGCCAAACACGAAGAGATCGCGTCGTATCTTGCAGACGCAGCACAAGTAGTGTGCAAGGCTCCATGGGCACAGCGAACGCATGTACTTTACCTGCAGCGCTGCCCTCCGGTGTCTGCAGCGTCACCTGTGCAGGTACTCGGAGCGATGCTTCTGGCGAGGGGCTGGAAGTCCGCTGTCGCTCTCTACTGCACCTGCCTCCCTTGCGGCTGCCTACTGAACATCATGCATCTCTCTGCTCGCCTCCTGCCCGCTGAGTGTCAGATCATGGGAGCCCGGCCCTCCAAGTCTTCATACGGAAGCCAACACTTGCCACTTCTGCTGCAACGCAACGCTTTGCCAACACTGCCTTGCATACTTTGTACAGGATAAAAAAAATCTCTTAGCAACCACCAGCAGCAAGTCTTTTACTGCTCCCGCTCAACTTGCTATGAATCACGACTCCATGTATGGGCTTATTAGGACAGACAATACTCCCGAAATAGTCTTTACACATCCACGCAAGCACTAAAGTTTGCATGGCGAATGTACAGAAAGGAGGGGGGGGGGGCACAGAGAGTGGATCGGGAGGCTGCTAATCATTATGCATAGCATGAAGCATAGGAATGTGGGAGGAGAACACACACAGGGGCGCTTTCGGCTCCTCTGAAGATGTGATAAGAAGTCTTTTCACTCTTACAGTAATCTCTTGGACTACAACCACTGAGATGTGAGAATGCCACACACCTTCCCATTGCTCAGACCGAAGGAGATCAGTGTTTGTAGAAGCCTTGAGCATCACAAAAAAAACCCTCAAACAACACTTCTTGTCACCACCATCTGCAAAACCTGCAGGAGCCTGGCAGTGACAACGCCCCCGCAGCCAAGCACATCTTGCAAAATCGCAGGCGCGGATCAGGGAATCCGCAATGCAGCCGCTGCAGCCACAGTGACAGGCACATCAGGATCAATAAGCCTGCCACAGGAACTTCAAACCTTCATCCACCCACTCTCCCTGCTCCCCTCCCCCAGCTGCCTCCATTGTCACCGCTCCCTAATCCATCGTCAGCAGGACTCCTGATGTGGCACTGTACAGCGGGCGCACTGGCGGTGTGGGCGGGCCAGCGTGGAAATATAGATGTCGGACAAATGAGCACAGCCAATGACAGTGAGGGTCTCAAATGATACTCCATAGGGCTCATTATTTGATGAAGTGTAAATTAATGAGCTACTTAAGCTCTGAAGTCAATTTAATCGAGTTTCTTCTCAGCTTAGAGCACATTTTATTTAGGTGGCCGATAACATCTTGTCAGCTTAGACAGTCTCCCATTCAATCCACTTTTTGAAATGAATTTTAAAAGATAGCCGGTATTTACTTCAATATAAAATTCAAAAGGAAATGACAGTAGTGGTACATCACTAATGCTACAAGGGATGCGTCAGGTTCACGTGCTCGCAGTACCACTACTGGATCTCGCACATCACTACCATACATACTGGAAATACTGTTACCAAAAGAGGACTACATTAGTGCTAATGGTACAACCAAACTCTTATCAATACAAGAACTTGTACTATTACTAACTCTAGAACTACTGGCATATTACTTCTTCAGACACTTTGTGTGCGTCAAGTACTAGAGCGACTACTAGAGCTAAAAACTATCCTGAATGTTATTACTACCAAAGGCATCATTACTACTTGTAGAGATCTACCACAAGAGCTTCTAGCAGCACTGTCTCTATAACTAGGTATAATATAACATTGTAGAAACTACTAGTATGTCAATTACTAGAGGTACTGCTAGAACTATGACTATTTCTAATGTCATTGCCAAAAGCAACATTACTACTATGTCGAGTATTACAAGAAATTCTATTGGTACTATTACTTCTTTAGACAGTTCTATTGTTCCAAGTACTAGACCTACTAACAGACTTATGACTATTTCTAATGTTAGTACCATAAAATGTACCATTACCACTATTCAGAATACTACCATAAGAACTTCCACTCGTAATATTACTACTCTAGACAGTTCTAGTGTGCCAAGTACTAGACCTACTAATAGACTTACAACTATTTCTAATGTTATTACCATAAAATACTCCATTACCACCAGGCAGAATACTACCACAAGAACTTCTACTTACATTGTTTATGTAACTACTAATACAATAACTTGTTTATACACTTGTAGTGAGCAAAGTACTAAACCTATTAAAAGGCTTACAAATATTTCTAATGTTATCACTATAAAAGGCACCATTACCACTACACAGAGTACTACCACAAGAACGTCTACTTGCATTATTTATGTAACTACTAATCCTATTACTTCTTTAAACACTTCAAGTGAGTCAAGTACTAGACCGACTAGGAAACTTCTATTTCTAATTTTATTACTACAAAAGCATCATTACTATTACTTAGAGGACCTCCACAATGATGTCTATTAGTATTGTCTATGTAACTAGTAATACTATTATTTATTTAAACACGTCTAGTGTGTCAATTACTAGAGCTATCACTAGAGGTATGACTATTTCTAATGTTATTACCAAATGCAACATTACTAATATGTAGAGTACCATCACAAGAGTAAAGTTCAAACTATTACTAGTATATTTAATATGCTTGTAGTAGTAGTGCTACTTCTAACGTTGCAACTCATATTGATAATACAAATATTACTAATATGGGAGATGATACTTCTACTGGAATCACTACCTATAGCTCTGTTATATATGCCTGTGCATTCCAGTAATAATACTTGTCTACCTAAATCTACTTTCAACAGCAAAGGGCACATATCAGGAGTGGCCCCTGTGTTTTCTCACCTTTAAAACATGCATTGGCAAAGCCAATAAGTCTGGCCTTGATAAGCTGGGTCAATTATCATATTTTTTATTGCAAGTACATGCCACAGCAGTAAATGGCAACCAGTGTAGCAAACTAAACATGGATATCATACATTTACAATAAAAAAATGAAAATGAAAAAATATTGACTAACATAACCCTCTCATTAGCTATTTCACTTTAAATAAAATGACTTTTTACTGTGTCATGCATTTTATTATTTTCATTCGAGAAGGAGACTAGATTACATACATTTCAAACCAAGCACTCAAATCCCACACAGCTACAATGTTACAATAGAAAGTGTAGTCTATAAATTGTCACTCTATGATTTGACCCTACTGCATCGAAAATTTATCAGGGACTCTAAAATTAGCTACACCTCCAAATTTTGTTCCAGTTAAAATCAAACTGAAAAGACATTTGGAGTTTGGACTATATACAAAGAGACTTGAAAACCCAGCAGGTTGCGTGGAAACAATCATTCATAATTCGAGCCATTGGTCCACGTGTCTTTTACATGCGCCTGCTCACCTTATTGGTTGACGCAGCATTAGTGACTCAGCTGGTTAGTTCTGCAACTTATAAATAAGCATGGTCTTCATGAAAGTAAGCGGGAGCCTAGTCACGGATTACTCTCCTTACAATGAACACTGAAAACAACTCACTGGTATATGTAATTGATGGAGAGTGCAAGGGTCCAGATGTCACTGGAGGACTACGCTCCTTCATGAAGATTCAAGAGAGCTTTTACAATCTAACAATGTTTCTGCAAGTTATTTAACGGTGATTGCAAACAGAAGACACAGGCATTTGCATAACAGAGGCACATATTTGCATACAAGAGGCCCTACAGAACACATTTCATAGCAAGAAGTCATTGCAATTAAATAATCCTTTAGTTCACACTTCCCATCTCCTCGAAAACCACCAGACTCTGGTACAAGTTCTTAATTTGGAAAGTAAGGAGTTGCTACATTGTTGACTTTCAAATTAACTTACAAAAGGACGCTCGGCAGACCATGCCCGTGGCCTACAGCACACTGCTGAATCACCTCTCACGTCCCGAAGAGACTGCAGACAATACAGAATGAGGCAGCCAGACTCATCCTCGATCTCCCCGAAAGGACCCACACCACCTCCACCTCTAGAAGCTCTACTGGCTTCCCATTCAGAAGAGATGACAATTGAAGACGCTGGTCCACACCGACAAAGACCATCACAATCAGGGACAGGCATGCATCCACCACCGCCTGAACGTCTAGAAGCCCTCCAGACTCCTGCGCTCCACCTCCCTCTCCCTCACGCACACCCCCGCATCAGTCGGAGGGACAGCAGAGGACGCTCCTTCTACATCACAGCGAAATCCTGGAACAACCTCTCCCTTCACCTACGGACCTCATACTCCTTTCTAAATTTCAAGACAAGACTCCAGACCTGGCTGTTCGACTGAACTGTGCAGCTTCTCTCAGTGGCTGGATACCCTCGCGGGTGAATAGCGGCGTTCCATAAATCCGCTTGTAGTGCAATTGTCCCCTCAAACTCTTCTTTTACCAATTTCTAGCTCCTAATTGAGAGCGCTGACCGCAACCAAACTAGGCATGTTAGTTACAATATGCTGTGTGCCACAACAAACTCACCTCTTAGCTACTCCAAAGAGAACACATATGGATATACATTAGAGGTAGTAGCTGCTGATAAGTTATTTCTGTCTTGCCTTATTGCACCCCTGGCAGAGGCATTACAAACACTGGTCTCAGGGATTATAAAGGAAGCAACAGAACCGTATATAAACAAGACTCAAGGAGCCACACCTACTTTCTGTGTTTTACATTCACAGCCATCCCTTATACCTCAGCATCAAATATGTGCTTTTGGAGGGATTGAAGGTGGAGGATGAGGTCAACCTAGCGATGGCTTCAGGAACCATATGGTATGTGAAGTCCTTTCCTGTACTTCTAGTGTTTTGATGAATTGATATTCTTGAGAACACCCAAGTTTTTATTCTTTATCTAAAACTTTAACTTGGATAATCACCCTAAAGTGTACAGCCAGATGCTGACTCTTACACACCAGTTATCTAATAGCAGCAATGCCAAATAATGCTAAGTTTCAGCCAATAGCAGCAGACGAACCCTGTCTTCCTGCTGTCTACCCAAACTGCCTGCTTTTTTGTACCTAGACTAAGACCTCTATTGTTGGCTTCAGTTGTAATAATAAGCAGTGGCGTCTCAAGAAGTGAATTTTAAGAGACACACATTAGGCAACGGAAAAAAATAGTGAGCCCACCTACAGAAGTTTTGACTAATCAAGCAGGAGCCAAGAAAAAGGGGGGGCCTAAACATCAATTTCACATTTTAATTCCCGAAGGAAAGTATGCTCTCAGATACAGAAAAGGCTGAATAGAATTACACCAGATTTGGCAGAAAGTTAGAAATGTACTCATTAAGTGTGTAATTCATCATTTGGTGAAATTCCATTCAGCAGTTTTTTTAGAAACGTGCTTTTAAAGAGTTTCAGGGGTGGTCATGAAGTGGTTAAATTCCTGGAAACATATGTGGTATCTGGACAGTTATGTTCTGTGTGGACTCCTGGAGCCCAAGAAATTTTAAAAATACTATAATTCCATTAACTGAAGAAGCCTCTTCTACCGTCGGCCATTGAAGTGCTGAAGAACCTGGGATGGTACTGCTGCACGTTGCAATTTGAACGCCCAGCCACAAGACCTCAAAAAGATTTGTGATAGCCATTACAGGACTTGGGGACTCAGTCCCCAAGTCCTGAAAATGTCCTTACACCCTTAGCCACAGTGATTAAAATGAATCACTTGTGTGCCCTTGCCATGTACAGTGTTGTCTTCTATGATGTTGGTCCAGTTGTTATCAGTAACAATATTAATGATGCAGAGCTATATAATGGGGTGGCGTAAAGTGGAACAGCATATAGCGGAGTGGCACAGAGTGGAGTGATGTAGAGTCGAGTGGCATTAATTAGAGTACCATAGAGAGGAGTGGCATAGATTAGAGTGGTGTACAGTTGGATAGCATGTAGTGGATCGGCACAGACTGGAGTGGCACACAGTGGAGTATTGTGTTGTTGAGTAGAGTGGAGTGGCATAGAGTTGAGTAGCGTTTCATAGAGTGGAGTAGCATACAGTGGAGTGGTATAGACTGTAGGTGCGTACAGTGGAATAACGTACCCTGATAATGGTAGACCGTACACTAGAGTGGCATAGAGAGGAGTAGCATACAGTGGAATAGCATAGAGTAGAATGGCATGGAGTGGAGTACAATGGAGTACTGTACACTGAATTACATAGAACAGAGTGGTGCAGAGTGGAGTGGGGTACAGTTGAGTGGAATAAACTAGAGTACTATAGAGTTGAGTAGCTTGTTGTTCAGTAGAGAGGCATAGAGTGGAATACTGTTGAGTGGAGTAGGACAGAGTGGAGGGACATACTGAGAAATAGTGTAGGGTGGCGCACATTGGAGTGCCCTATAGTGGATTGCTGTAATTTGTTAACCAGAACATCATAAGTAAGAGCACATAGTGAGGGGTAGCCATTTTACCTGCTTTACTACTGCGAGAGGAAGTGGTTTGCAGGAGCTCTGACTGGACATTCGGAATGAAAACAGATGTGATCAGAAATATAAATAAAATTGAAAGAACAGCAAAGAACTGTTACAAGTATGTTAATTAGGTGTAGTATATAAAGAGTATATTTAGATAAAACATTGTGAGTGTATGTAAGTTGAAAAAATATGCGTACCTTCTAGAGGCCATACCAGAAGGGAAAATAGAAGGGAGCTTATATGAGAACGCTAACTAAAAATACTGTGAGCAGGAAAGGAGAATGAGAAATTGGTATACTAAAAGTCTGGTAATTTTATTAAGCCAGTTTGAATGAATGTGTTTGAAATTAGATTGAAATCTGCACGACAAGAGGAGTTTTATGAGAACTATTTTAGCACTCTTGAAAAAGGAGAACTCTGATTGTAGTTGACCTCAGAATGAGGTACCCAAAGAGTAGTGGGTTTCAGAAGGAGGTAGGAGTAGAGAAATGAGTGGGTAAAGTCTCCAGAGGAGAGAAGGAATCCCCCAGATACAAACATCTTTATTGGATATGGTGCATGAGGTACTGTTTCCTCCCAAATCCAGTCCCCTGAGGATCTCACAAACAGTGAGACCTGAGGTCACAGCTGGGCTAGCTGGGTGCAGAGGAGAGACAAGGTGAGTTAAAAAAAAACCTTGGAGTAGAAAAGGGTTGTGTTGGCTGGAGTGTTAAGTAGGTGCACATGAAGGCCAAATAGGCGTTAGACTGTAGTTGAAAAGGTGTGAGCACTACTACTGTGTCCAGTGCAGAAGAAAGAGTTCATATATTCTGAGTCTTGGTGCCTGGCTTTAAAGAGAGGTTTAGATAGGTTATTTCTGGAATAAGAAGTTGCTGTAGTAGTACAGAGGAAGTCTTTGGAGGATTGTAGAGATGCCTTCGAAGTTATATTTGTGGTGATGGGACAGACAACATGTTGGCTCTAGAGAAGGGGACAAGGTTGAGGTATCTCCCTATAAAGGAGGTCCTTGTCACTAAGTATGAATTGATCCCCGAGGAGTGCAGTTTGTAATTCAGTGTTAGTCAGAAACTGTGTGACTACTACTGAGAGGATTTTGTGGGGTAGTTTCGAAATATTTGTTAAAAGTACTGTGTTAGTTTAAGAAGGTGTTTCTAACAGATTTATACTTTTTCCTGTTTTTGAAAGAGGACTGAGAATAAGAAACTGGAGGAACCTTTTCTTCAGACACGTATTGGAGTTCTTTTAGCTTGTTAATCTCATACTGCTCAGTGGCATATCTATAATCTCTTTTGAATGTAGTAGATGGATACTGTAATGCTTATATATTTCTTCAGATCTACTTCTATGTCTTCTGTCCACTTATAGGCAGCATTTCTTAAGTTGTGCAACTTCCATGTTACAGAATAGCTACAACTTTATAGCACATGTTGTGTTTAAGATATAATGTAGCTTTCTACACCTTATTTACATCCACTAGTTCCTGCCAGATTTTGTTGTTTTTCGCTGGTTTACCATTCAGTAGAATAACAAGTGGTTCTTCTAAATCTGTCTCTATACCCTCAGTTTCAATATAGTGTTTCACATCTAAAGGAAAATACACAACTGCACCTGTAAGCACTTTCAGAAGCTTAGTGGATGATACCTTTAATGTTAGAGTTTGCTTCTCTCGGAAAGTAATGCAAGTGATCCAAGAGATATTCTGCCCTACTCAGGTTTAGAAATCAAGCTAGTGTTCCTATATTTCACAACATGTACTTAAGCATGTGATGACGACACCAACACTCATTCGTCCCAATATTTGCAGAGGTAAAGTAAATAGACAGCAGCACTGCAAGTACATGAGTGGGGTCCTATTGTATCAATTTAATTCTGGCAAATAATGTAAACGATACTATACTCCCATTTATACACAGGAGCACATCTACACAACCCTTATACCTATTCATCTATTTATTCTTGTACATTTCTAGAAATTGCCTCTTCTTTTCTCATGCTACTACTTTTTGTAAGAAAAGTTCACGTTCTAGTGTATTTATTTATTTGTAAATAGTTAAATAAGTTATGTTATGTTTGTTAATTGCTTGGTTTAAATTGTATTGTAATATGTAAAAAAAAATTACTTCTAAAGTTATGAATATAATTATTATGAAGTTAATGTGTGGGTCACAAACACACTCATACAGGGACTCATGCATGTACTCACACACCTATACACCATTCACAAAGGTACAGTAGTAGGGAGAATGGAGCCACATAAGACATTTTTAGAGCGGCAATCATGTGGCATTTTGCACAGTATGCAATCATCTCACTCAAATATTCACAAGCTGCTGGTATTCTGAGGCCCGCAGCTGATGAACATTCTCTCAAGGGTGTTCTAGTGGTGGAATGTTCTGCTGTATCTAGTTTCTAGGTCATCATTCAGTTGTACACCCTTTCAGTAACTGCTTTTAAGTATTTCCAATTGGAACTTATCCCATGTGAATACTTCTTGGCAGTTCTGCTGGGTAGTTGTATGCATCAAATAGTACACTGCACATTTTTAGCGGTTACTTTTTTTCCCCAAGAAGGTATAGCAAAGTTCTTCCAAACATCAATTTATTTTGTGCTGTTGCAGAGATATACATGAATGTGTTTGAAGTGATTGTGTAGAAAACTATATTTGTAAATAGTTAATAATGGTAATAATAGTTAAATAAGTTGTGTTATTTGTAGTGAGTGCAATCCACAGTGTTCCTTAATTGCAATGATTTAGTGTGCAGATTGTTTTTTTTTTCTGCATCGTTATGATTGTTTTTTACCCACAGTTCATTGATGAGAGCTTAAAAAGTACATAGTTTACGGTATATGAGTAAAGAATTTGAGAACACTACAAGAAAGGAAATTAAATGCTTATTCATAGTAATGTATACCGTTACAGTATGAGAAATATCTTAGAATTATGTCTTTATGCTGTTGAAATTGTAAGTTACTTTTGTAATTCTATTAGTTGTAAAATTAATAAATATTTCATTTTTTTCTTTTAATTCTGATCAATGCCACCATCTATTGGAGTAATGCACTTGACAAATTAGTTGTTGCAGTGTTTTTCCATAATTGACATTTTGAGCATGCACATCCAAGCACAGATTGCTATAGTCACTAACACGCCTAGGAACACATCAGTACAGCAACTCACACACCCAGCTACACACAGACAGAGGTACTAACAGACTCAGGCTCACAATGATAGACCCACTGACACACATAGATACAGTCACTAACACACCCAACTGCACACTGATACAGCCACTGATACATCCAGCCAAAACACTAATGCATCCAATAATACATCCAGGCACACACTGACACACCCAGGGATTTATCAATGCAGACACTCACACACCCAGGCATACAGCAATGCAGACACTCACACAGGTAGCTAAACACTAATGCATCCTATAACACCCAGGTGCATACTAATTGCACACACTGAAACATCCAAGGACCTTTCAATGCATACACTAACATACAGAGGGATACAGCAATGCAGACACTGACACACTCAGCCAAACAGTAATGTATCCAGTAACATACCCAAGCACACACTGATGCACACACATTCAGAACCCGAGACACTGACACACACAGGCATACAGCAATGACACCGACACTGACACACCCATCCAAATAATAATGCTTCAAAAAGGCACCCAGTGATATACTGATGCATACACTGACACAACCAGAGACTTACCAGTGCAGACACTGACACACCCAGGCATATGGCAATGCAAACACTGACACAGCCAACAAACATTAACGCATTCAATAACACACCCAGGAATACACTGATACACCCAAGGACATAGTAATACAGACACTGACACATCCAGGCACACAGTAACGCAGACACTGACACATCCAGCCAAACAGTCATGCATCCAAAAACAAACTTTGACACACTGAGGCAAAACATGCATTTGCTAACACACTAAAGAACACACTGATGCATACACTAACACACCCAAGCACTCACTAATAAATACACTAACACGCCTATGCATACACTCATTGACATACTGATACACCTACTCTCACACTGATACAGTCACTAACAGATAGAAAATACAGAATGAAGACGCCATAATGGTTGCTTTCAGGGATAAAGTTACCATTACCTACGAGGGCATGAAAATAGTGATTTTCACGACTTATCTGCTATCACCCTTCAAAGACACAGAACTCTCTGACCTGCTATGACCTTTCTTAGAAAAAAGGGGTGCGATATTGTTGGGGACACCCCTTTCAATTTTTCAAGGAGACACATGGTGTGCACACGCTGGACTTCCCAATATTCACAGAGGAGGGCTCCTGTCTTTCGGGGGTGAGCAAGGAATCCCGGCCGTCGGCAGGCCTACACCACTGTCAAAAAGCTAAATCAAACCTTCTGGCCAACCCCACTGCAAATAAGAGAAAAGAGGAGCGAGCGGCCCCGCTGCGGCAGCTTCAGCAGATAGGGATGACCTCTGAGTCCGAGAATTGCTTTTTTAATCACCTGGCTCCACCTGAGGAGATTCTCTGAACATTCTTATTTACATAGTACCCTGACCGAAATACTTACTTGTTCATCGGCACATTGGATTTCTAGTGCATCATGCGGCAGAGCTCCTACTACTACAACTATCTGCTGTGGTGGTGCATCAACGCAATGGACTTCTATCCCCATTGTTTCATATGGTTGACTCCCAGGCGAGGGAGCACAATTTCGACATTGATTTGTTGAAACTTTTGTTTTTCTTTATTTTGTACTACGCTGCTCAGTGCCTTTGCTCGATTCACTCTTGTGGTATGGGGTGGAGGTTATTTTCATATTCCTTAATTTGCTTGCCCGTGTTGGTAGTTTAGACCTCATACACATTCTGTTACATGCTTAAAATACTTTGTCTCAATGTTCGAGGACTTAATGTCCCAGTAAAACACCTTGCCCCCCTCTCTCTGATTATGGAATCCAAATGTGACATCTGTCTCCTACAGGAGACTCGTTTGCTCCAGAGGCTTTGGACTCAGTTGAAATCCCACTGGTATGATAGACAATTCTTCTCCTCATTTTCTCATAAGCGGGCGGGGCCACCATTCTTTTGTCCTCACATTTCCCGGGCAAGGTGCAGATTCACAGAAGCAGGCCTACAATGGCTTGCAGATAGGGGTCTGGTCGACGTTTGGCACCTACACCATTCTGCCAACAGGACATATCTGCTGGCTGTTTCTCTGCTGTCCATCAAACGTACAGCAGAATAGAGTTTTTCCTGACTGCGGCAGTGGCGGATGCCGGGATAAGCATTGCTGCTCTATCTGACCATTCACCCATTACTTTGACCCTACGTATTGCACCGTCATCTCCTCAGGTTTGTACTTGGGATCTTCATCCCAAATTACTACAGTATGAATCCACAAGACAGACATTGAGGAGGCGCTGAGCACCTTTCTTGAATGAAATGCTACTCCTGACACCCCTATTGCACTGTTATGGGACTCCTTGAAAGCTACACTTAGAGGGACTCTATAGGCATATCGGCCACATACAATAGGGAGAGACAAGAAAAGAGTCTTAGAGGAGCGGGTGCGAGATCTTGTGGGGGAGCATCGACACACAGGTTCTCATAGAGTGAGGAGACAACTGAAGACAGCCCATAAAGAAATTCAGGCACATGATACAGATAATGATGAGCACGCTTTGCTGCGCACTAAACAATGTTATTATGTAGGTGGTAATAAAGTGGGGGACCTCCTGGCACATGGTCTACGCACTCAAACCCCTACACAGAGGCTTAATGCTTTAGAAAGCTTTTGTGGAGAAAAGGTTTTTCAGCACTCCCAAATCGCACAAGCATTTAAACGATTCTACTCAACACTCTATACTGCTGAGTCTCTTAGTGAAGCTCGGTAGTACCTTGATACAATACATATGGACAACCTCTCCCGGCCATATCACTACAGATGGACAGTGATATTCGTGTTGATGAGGTTTTGGAGGCAATTTCCTGGCTGAAGCCTGGGAAGGCGCTGTGCCAAGATGGCTACACAGCCGATTTCTATATGGTATTTGCCCCTAAATTAGCTTCTATTCTCACTTGGCTTTTTAATTTATTTAGTGCATCTGAAGCACTTACTGTTACTTAGCAGGAAGCTGTCATAATTGTACTGCCTAATCCTGGGACAGAGCCAAAATATTGCGCGTCATATCGCCCCCATCCCCCTGTTGAATTTGGATGCCAAAATATGCACTAGCATTGTAGCCACAAGATTGGCCCCTTATATGCAGAGTCTGATTGACCGGATCGGGTGGGCTTCATTCCAGAACGGGGTGTGACGATAACACCAAATACTTATCCCATCCCATTGATAAAGTTCACCACTCGCATACGCCTACTCCTTTTGGTAGATCCTGAAAAAGCATTTAACCGGCTCCATTGGCCATTTCTTCTCCTGGTGCTCGACAAGGTTGGGCTTGGAGTTTGTTTTCAGAATTGAGTGTGGTGTAGTCACAGTGCCTCTATGGCACAAGTGAGAGTAAGTGAGATATTGTCAGATATTATCGGATCGCTTCCTTATTACTCGTGGCACTAGACAGGGTTGCCCCCTCTCACCACTCCTTTTTGCAATATATATGGAACCCTTTGCAGGAAAGGTGCGGGATAATCCCCTCATAGCTAAGATTCATATGGGAGGCAGAGAACATAAACTGGCTATGAATGAAGTCGATGTGATGGTTGCTGTCACCCAGCTGCTTATTTCTCTCATACACTTGATGCAAGAATTAGACTTGTTTGTGGGAATATCAGGATTCAGTGCTAATCTAAATAAGACACAGCTCCTGACTTTTCTGTCCGCCACACAGATAGAGCCCTTATTGAGAGCCAATTCCCTTTTCTGTGGGTATAGGGGGGGAGGGGAGTCTCTTATCTGGGTCTTCAGATTTGTTCCATCCTTGTGACCACAGCTTAAAGAAATTATGGCCCACTACTAGACACAACCAGAACGCGTTTACAGTCATGGCAGGCAAGACCTTTACCTGGATGGGACGGTTGGCAGCAGTGAAAATTACTTTACTGACAAAAATATAATATTTTATGGAGACCTTGCTGCTGCAGCCGCCCCCACATGATGGGGTTGAATGAATGCAACATCTTGTAGAGTCCTCTATCTGGAATGGCAAACGGGCATGTATGCCAAAGCATAAAGCTTACTGGCCCATGAGGGAGGGAGGATTAGGCATTCCCCATTTGACCTATTACTACCAGGCAACACAGTAACCATATATGGTGGAGTGGTCCAGGCCCAAATCAGAGAAGTATTGGTGCTTCATTGATCAGGCCATTGCTGAAATTCATATTTGGAAGATCTCTTGGCTTCAAAGGAAATGTAAACCGGTGGGGGTTTATGTCTCCCTAGTCCTCGGGGTTGAGGCTATGAAGCATTTGGGCTAAGGTACTAGTTGCACAGGGTCTCTCTTCTCTCATCTCACTACTGACTTCGGTCATTGGCAACCCAGATTTTCACCCTGCTCTCCGGGGACCAGCCTTCGCACACTGGCAGGCAGCGGGTTACAAGAGAGTGGAAGATATTTTTGATCAGAATGGTCTCTTGGACTTCTCATGAATACACCCAGATTATAAGTTTCCCCCTTCTGCTCACTGGCAATATCTCACCATGATACATTGGATCACACAGCCGCATGTTTGACCACACACAGCCGTCGCCTCACTCCCTTTGAGAAATGGCTTTTTATCCAACATCGGATAAGAAGATCTTGGCAGATATTTATGCTTTCCTTAATGGCCCTTCCGTTAAGCCAGCTTTGTTGGCGCTGCGACGTTGGGAAGTGAAATTTGAAAACTTCTTTACACCTAAGTAGTGGGACGATATTCTTCAATGTGTCCACACTTCTGCTAGTGATGCTGGATATCAAGAAACACAAATATCTCACTGTTGATTTTACACTCTCAGCTGCCTAACTAAATGGAAACCGGGTGAGACTAGTCAATGTTGGCGATATTGAGAACAACAGGCAACACTGACACACATTATATGGCTTTGCCCTGCATTCAAAACTACTGAAGTACTTTATGAAACAGACATACCACGTTTCCCTAGTTATATTCTATTAGATCTACCCAATGCTCTCACATATCCATTGCACTCTGCACATTGTCGAGGTATAGCTTTGGCCCTCTGTGCTTCCCAACAAGCAATCTTGGTTAAATGGGGGTTGGATTTCATCCTGTCAAAGCTAGAATGGCTATAGAAACTCTGGGCTATGCTGGGTATTGAAAAATTGACTGCAACACTCGATTGTACGCTACCGAAATTTGATAAAACATGGGGGCCGCATATATGGTATCTTTCTCAGGAGTTTAGGGAACTAATTTGCATGTACTCCGTGTCCCACTACCTAACAGTAAAATGTCAGACACGACACTCCCACTACCTAATTTTATTTTTCTTCCTATGAAGATTGGTTATGATGATAATTTGTCTACCAAGTAGCAATACATATATTACTGTTCGTTTTTATTCCCACCTTTCCTCCTCTGATCCCTTCCTTTGCCCTTTGTTCATGAGTATACAAGATTCACCACTCTGGCCAGTGGATGTAAGTGCAGGCATTATGTATCGTTCATTTAAAAATTATTAAAAACACTTTCAACCAAAAACACAGGATTAGTTCTTTGTTTGAATAGATGGTGGTGCTAACAAGAACCGTTTCTTTTTCTAGAGCTTTTTTTTTTTTTTTTTATTTTGTAATTTTTTTCTTTTTTTTATTAACAAATAGTGAACAAGGTGGATAAAGGGTAAGGATGGGGAAATGCAAAGAAGCAACTGGCTTCACTGTTCAAAAAACATTATGTATCCTTGGACGCAAAAAAAACGAAACTAACAGTGATACTTCTTCACTGTATCCAAGAAAGCACCCAGAGAATACATTTTGACAGTAACAAGCATGTGGTATTTCGCTCAATGAATAACCACATCACTAAATTCCTCACAGGCAGCTGCTATTGTAAGGAGTGCAGCTGAATATGGTTCTCCCAAGACTGCTGTAGAGGTCGACTGCCCTGTTGCACCTGCTTTTTTTCTCATCATCAGGTTTTTAGACTCTCTCAGGAATTGTCTTAAGTTCCTCCACATAGAACTTGTCCCATGCGAATAATACTTTGTAGTGCCTCTGGATAATTGCTTGCCACACACTGTGCACTTAACTTATTTTGCTGATACTGTCTTTTCCACAGAAGGTATAGTAAAGTGCTTCCACACATCACTTTCTTTTCTACTAGGTGGTGTGTCTACCTCTTCATCCTCAAGAGGCTGTTGATCCTCATCCTGAGCGGTTGATGTAGCTTCAGCAATTCTTTAAAAGTACAACACTGCTGTGTCTCAATCCTCCTTCTAGAGAATTCACTAGAGAAGTAAATGCCTTTGCGTTTTCCATCTGGAAGGGTGGCGTCCTAATGTATATAATCAGAAGGCAAGGTTTGGGTATGTTTCTGCATGAAATTCAGGCCCCTTTAATTTGTGGATTCGCAAAACTGGTAAAATGGGTAAATGTTTTGAGAAACAGATATAAGGTACGTTATATATACTTGTAAATAGGTTCACACTAATGCTAATAATGACAATGGAGAGGTGTATAGATGTGCAGTAATTCCTAAACTTTTCACCGAATCTGCGGATTTGGGCTCACGGATTTGTTCCGATCACGTGATATGGAGTAAAAACCATAGAGTATTAGCCTGACTATATTTCCAGACAAGTGAAGGTACCGCGGTACCTCAAAAATATTTTGCGAAAAATCACTAAAATGTCTTTAATTACATTAAACAAACTTCATTTACTTCAAATTAAGTACATATGTGAGTTTTATATTGTGAAGTGTCTACAAAGATTATTAGTAGAAAAAGAATATCTATGGTATACAAAAAATTAATAATCAAATAATTAAAATAAAATTGTAATACACTTAGTATTAAAAATAAACCATAAAAATTCTCTAAAAAAGTAAGCATTAGAAGGATATAAGATTTTAGAAATGTAATTTAAAAAACATTTTAAGTTCTCTTAAATAATCTTTTCATAGGACCGCCTTACCAGTGGTAGTGGTCCAACCACCGCCTTACTGTGTGCCCACCTGCAGCATAACAGTGTGGTGGTCCGAACGCCACTGGACCACTATGACTACCGTGGATCAAGGATCCCACAGTGGTCTCGCAGTGGTCTGAGGCTGAAGTATGCTGGCAGTACCACAGCGGTACAACCGGTGAGACTGCCAAGAAAAGGGTGGCAGTGAAGCAGCAAAGGAGGCCCTAACAGGGCCCTCTTACGCCTCTGGGCCTGAGAGTGCAGGGGAGGGCACATGAGGAGCCCCCCTTGATTTGTACCCCTGTTTCCTGCCCGGTGTGGCATTTATGCCACACCATGCAGGAAGGTGTGGGCTGCACTCTGCGAAGAGCTGTCTGCCTGTTAGGCTCTTAAACAAGTCTGACAGACCACCGTTGTCAGACCGCCACAAGACCAGCTTCCAGACCAGGAATAAACTCGTGATCTGGCGGACGGTCTCACCACTTGTTTGGCGGCCCGACAGCTGACGGCACATTGCACCATCTGCTATAGGACTGTCAAAGTCAGAATAAGGCCTATAGTCCCAGAAATAGGAATTCCTCAGATTTTGCTTGCTACTAACTTTGCCCCCATTTGATGGATCATCATTAAACTTGCAGACCTTTTGCTTTTTTACTTGTTGTTGTTTTAAAGCTTTATTTCGACAAAGATGTCATAAAAGCTGACAAAATACATTTTAAAAATAGATAAAAAAGCAGTCGCTCAATGTCATAGGCAAAATGTAAACAGACAGTACAACTTGATGGTCTAATTAATCCTGGCCATATTAAAACAATTATTGTATTCAAATGTTTAAAACGTGAGTTCATCAAATAAAACAAACAGTTAATATAGCGAATGGAGATATACAGTAGCAACAGGTTAGAAAAAAAACAAAAGCATTTTGTTCAAATACCAAACCATCCAAAAGTTGTTAACGTTTAGTATTATGCTCTGGCATTATAGGTTACCCTACAGTGATGTTAAAATTATACAATAAAGTGCTTGTGCATGGGTGTAGATTATTTGCTGGCCAAGCGGGCTGGAGGGTATTGCACATATGTGTTGTGGCCTCAATCAAGTTGTTGCTGTGCTACTCTCGGGAGGACCCTCAACCTAATAAGCGACGCCTGGCCCAAATACTTTGCTACACAACAACATTTTTAACATTGTTGGACTACGATAACCACAATGCAGTGGATGTAATAACAGGATGTGATGTCATTCTTGTTCAAATACGGCAGAAATGTAATGCCACTTTGTGTTGTCATTTTTTTCCCGTGAACCAGGGCTCGGCTGAGACTGAAACGCGTTGGGGTGTGTTGGCGAGCTTTGATATTAAATACCCTTGAACTACAACAAACGAATGGATTGTACTTATTTGATTTAAGAAGACGCAGAGCAGTGAGTGTGGTGAGAAAATCCCTTTCAGGGAAAGTGTGGCAATAATCGGACCGGCTTGATCCTGTCGTACTCGGAACGTACCACCAGAGAAGCGCCCACCTGGTCAGGAGAAATGGACTATGCGGACAAAAATATATATAAATATATATATCTCCTACTGGCAGTTGCCAGTAGGTAGTTATAGTTAGGACCTCGCTTCTACTCAAAAGCGTTTTTTCTTTTCCCAATAACTTTGGCTTTGGTTGACAAATCTTCGCAAACTTTTCAAAACTAGTGGATCGTTCCGGTCAGCTCTTGTCTTGAAAGTTTCGGGGTGATTCATCAAGCGGGGGCCGAGAAAAAAGGTGGGTCCCAAAACGCGTTTTCCCCATGTTAATTTCCATAGGAAACTTTAGACAAAGCTACAAACCGAACTGCTGAATGGAATTACACCAAATTTGGCAAAAAGGTAGCCCTTGGTTCAGATGTCATCAGTGATGTCACTGACCATGTCATGAATGATGTAATATGTGACGTCATCCGCAGTGCATTGCGGGGGTGCGAGTTATAGGTAGCTGAACTAACTATAACGGCAAAATTTCACTGGTTTTGTACAAGTGAAATGTCCAACTAACTAAAACGTCCCTGAAACCTATGGTTTTTCAGTGAATTTCAATGGTTTTTTAAATGCTAATTTCTAACTATAACGTCCCTGAAACCTATGTTTTTTTCAGTGAATATATATATATATATATATATCTATATATAAATATAGATATATATATATATATATATATATTCTCTTCGTATTTTCACTCAAGCTGTCAACGTAGCAGGTGCTCCGCCCATGAACACCTGTTATTTCAACAACTTCCGCTCAGGAACAGATGACGGACACTCACGGGGTATTAAGCATCCAATTTATTTCCTCTAGCAAAACAATGGATGCGTTTTGGCACTCGGCCTTAGTCAATGTCAGAGCAGCAATCTCCATTTTCCCCTTTAAACCAAATCACATGCTATAAAATTGATTCAAATTAACAAAGGAAATACAAACTAACAGAATATACTATGCTACATTCGCTTCACTGGCTATAGTGAATGAGGCAGCCATCTTAACACATCTCAGTTTGGTTAGAACAGTAACAATATGCTTATATTTCACGTTTCATTTTTCAGGATTATTACAAAATTAATCGTCAATTGTTATCTATTCGACAATTATTGATGCAATGTTTTCATCTTCAATATTCATTATTACTGATATCTAAGAGTGATTACATTTCAAATTTCATTTCCACAGCAAATCATAATTCCTCCTAATTCCCTGTGATAGGTAACATGTTTACTGAAACCTCGGAAATATTTCCTTAAATATAGACTTTTACGATTTCAGAAGGACCGGAATTGTATTTTCAATGACAACATACATTATGTCAAAAAAGAAACATATTGCTCTAAAAATTAAATGGGATACCTCTCGTCAGTGGCTGGGCGAGCCCAGATTATTCTTGGGCTGTTAAATACATTCATGCCGGGAAGTCAGTGCTGACATTGACAAAGGCAGAGTACCGAAACGTGTCTGTTGTTTTGCTAGTGTCAATAAACTGGATGCTTAATGTCTTCTGCGTACCCGTCATCTGGTCTTGAACAGAAGTTGTTAATAATACTACATACATGTATGTATATTATATATTTATATATATCCTACTGGCAATCTCCAGTGGGTTAGGACCTAGTTTCTATAGTTGCTAATAACCTTTAGACCATTTGACGAATCTTCACAAAGTTTTCACAACTAGTTTGCCACTGACTTCAGCTGCTATCCTGAAAGTTTTTGTTTGATCCGTCATGGAGGTGCGAGAAAAAGTGGGGATCCCAAAAGGTGTTCTCCCCCATGCAATTTTCAATGAGATTTTAGGCATTACTACAGTACAAACCTCTGCATGGAATTTCAACAAATTTGGTAGAAAGCTAGATCTTGATCCCAAAAGATTCTTTGTGTAATTTTGGGTAAATCAGTTGCGTAGTTTTGGAGTTATTAAAGAAAAAAGATTTATAGATATCTAGGGACACAGATCAACTGCAGCGGATCTGCAGATGCATGCGCCACTAGCAATGCTGTGATTGGCTGGCCGCATTCTGATATGAAAGTTGTGGTTGCCATTTTATATATCAGGGCACGGTCCCAGGGGATGAAAATAAAAGTGAAAACTGATAGAAGAGTTCAGGGTCGAAGTACCCTGACCCCATGGGTGTGATAGAGGGGTCGGTGAGGGACCCCTAATGGGCAAGTAATAGCCCAAAAATGTTTTTTAACACATGCAAGGATCCATAGATCCATTGCGGTGAACACCGTGGCCCACAAGTGAATTTGTGACAGAACCGTGGATCCAGAGGACAATGAAAAATAAGTACACCCACTCACAGACCCACTCGCACACAGTCTCTCACACGCTCATACTATTGCTCACACACCCAGTCAGAGACTCATGCATCCACTGACACACCCACTCACAGACCCATACATCCACTCACACACCTTCTCATAGACACACAAAACCACTTACACCCACTCACAGACCGATGCAGCCACACAGACATCCGCTCACAGACCCATACAGCCACTCACACACCCACACATACACTCTCTCATACACTAATACAACCACTCACACACCCACTCACACACTCACAAACACATACAGCCACTAACACACCCACTCATAGACCCACACACTGACTAACACATTCACAAAAGCACTGACTACACAATCACAGACCCACACAGCCACTCACAGACCCACTTACACACACTTACAGCTTGGGGTGGGGCCATTGGATGGCTGTCTATGGGGGGTTGGCCACTGGGCAAGGGCATAAGCCAGGCCTTGTGGTCAACTCCCCACTGTGAGGGCGTGGTGGGGTTGGCTGCATGTGGGGGGTAGGCCACAGGGCCTGGCTGCAGGCCAGGCCTTGCGGCCAACCCCCAGGCAGTTGGATTAACGTATGGTAATTAAATAGTACTCTAGATTTTAAAAAAACATAGAAATTCACTTAAAGAATACCAAAGGTTACATGGACATTATAGTTAGGAAATAGATTTTTTTTTAAACCTTGGATATGCACTAAGAAACCCTAAGGTGTGTGTGTGTGTGATTGACATATTTATTCAATACCATAATTGCAAAGCTATTGGAACTTGAATCATCAGTAAATATAAAAAATATATATTGATCAGGTATTAAATATAGAAGTCAATCCTAAAATAATGAAAGATGTCTTGATGGAGGCAGCAAAACCTACAACGTAATGTTGTCTAAATGGAAGACTGTTTTCGAATTCCTCAGGGTTTAATCTTCCTAACTAACATGAGAAGGAAGAGAAAATATATTGAAATGTATGGAAATTTAGAGATGAATTTAGTTCTCCTGCATAATCCAGTTCAAACAGGAAGCTGAGATGAAAAGCTTGTAGTTACATAATTCGTAAGAGTGCTATGTGGGTGAGTTCATCCTTGAAAAGAATATAAATTAAATACAAAGAGATTGACAGGTATGATGATTGAAGAACTGTTTAAAAAAGAAAAAAAAGAAAATCATAGAACGCTTGCCAATATCATGCACAGATGTAAATGAGCCAGGTCTCCATCTGTAGATGAAATGCTCCCCTCTTTGAGTATTCAAGTGGTTCATTCCTTTCTGATCACAGATACATTGCACTGGGAAAACAAGGGGCTCACACTAGTATTAATCATTTAACTGTGCATGTGAGACACATTACATGACACATAGAAGGAATGCTGGAAGAGGAAATGATTAAATGCATTCTTCTCATTCAATATACATAAGGAAGTGGCAAACAGACCAGAAATCGGATATTGACTACTGGGTAGCAAGTCCATAAAAATATTTTTTAGATTTAAAAGGAAGAGCATGCTTATGTACATACTATTTATTAAACACTAAAACATCAAAAATATTTTATGCTATCTTTCTATATTGCTGTACTTACACTAAACATGTGCCTTTGAATATCTAGATTAGTTAACTAAGTGAATATAAAAGTTACTTCCATAGCACAGGTATATGCCTAGCAAGGAAACTGTTGTTACAATAATCAATCAAGCATTGGCAAAGGCAATACGTCTATGCGAGAGCTATTGGCTTTGTCAATGTGTTTAGGCATGTTGTATACCAGTGTGGCTGCTATTAAGCATGGCTAAATGTTTGTTGCGTGGTGTGGGTAGATTGGAGTGGGGAAGATTGGGGTAGAGTCGAATGCGGTTGATTACGGTAGTGTGGAGTGTGGTAGACTGTGGTAGCATGGAGGGGTACCCCAGCAGCTCCTTCCACTACCGCCTCCTGCCTCCCAGCTGACCGCCCTCCCCTGACCCCTACTTAATGGGGAACGCTGCATGGCTGCGCAGCTGGCGCACCAAAGGCAAGCACATCTGCGACTGTCCGCAACCTGCCGGCAACCAGCACCAGGAACCCTGGTCCTCTGACCCGCCAGTGCTACAGTTCCTCGGATCTCTACGCACTCGACATCAGGAAGAACAACAACTGCAAGCTCTTCTCACCTCATGACACCCATGGACCCTTCACTTGCCGACACTGCTGCCACTCCTTCACCTTGACCCAGAACCCACCTCCACCCTCCAGGACAACTCCACCGCACCCCAAACCCTGCAATGCATCCTCCTCAACATCCGCTCCCTCCACAGACATGCCACGAATATCTAGTACCTCCTTGACAGCACCACGCCTGATGTCGCCTTCCTAACCGAAACCTGGATGAATGCCGCCTCGGGACCTGACATCGTGATCGCGATCGCCATCCCGAAGGCTACAAGATCACCCCAAAGGACCGTCTTGATCACCCCAAGAGAGGCATCGTCATCGCTCACAAGGCCAACCTCCATCTGATCACCTACACCAACTGGCCCACAGACCTGACGGAACACCTCCATTTCAAGGTTTAGGACAACCCGTCCACCACCCTCAAAAGCACCCTCATCTACAGACCTCCCGGACCCCGCACACCTTTCTTTGACTCCATCACAGACATCATCTTCCCACAAGCTATCACCCCCACTGACTACACCTTGTTGGGAGACCTCAACAACCACAAAAACATCAGACTGCAACAGATTGTACCAGAACCAATGCACTCAGCAGGACACACCTTCGACCCCATCTACACAGCAGGAAACTCCATCATCTTCAGCCACACCCCCAAACTCCCATAGATGGACCACCACTAAATCCACTTCACCTTCAAAACAAACATCCCCCGCAGACACCCACACCAGCTCCAGCACAGGAATTAGAGCAAGATCTCCGACTACCAGCTCGCCGCCTCCATCAGCAGCTCTGCTCCCACCACCACCGACAACAACCCTACACACACTGCCCACACCCTACACAACTGGATCACCAGATGCACCAACACCATCGACCCCTCAAGAAAGCATCTAACCCACATACCAAGAAAGCCAGATGGTTCTCCACCGAACTTTGAGAATCCAGATGAACCTACAGACGTCTCGAAAAGTTATGGAGGATCTCCAAAACCCCAGCAGACCTCGACAACTTCAGAGCAGCCATCACCGCCCACCATAAACTCATCAGATAGTCGAGAAAGAAACCCACTCCAGGGCCCCCACGGACCCCTGGCCCCACCACATCCACCGCCGAGCCGCAGACATCATTGCCCGAGCTTCACCAAATTATCAACCACTGCTTCGAGACCGCCTCCTTCCACGATGACTGGAAACACACCGGGATCAACCATCTTCTGAAAAAAACCCTCGTCAGACCCCACTGACCTCAAGAACTTCATACCGAACTCCTTACTCCGGTATCTGGCAAAAGTCATGGAAATAGCAGTCAACAGTCAACTCGCCTCCTACATAGAAGAAAACAACATCCTTGACTCCACGCAATCAGGCTTCTGGAAGAATCAGAGCACCGAGACTGCCCTCCTCGCCGCGACAAATGACATCCGCTCCCTCCTTGACAGAGGAGAGACTGTGGCTCCCATCCTCCTGGACTACTCCACTACCTTCAACGCAGTCTCCCACCGCACCTCAATTAGCAGACTCCACGACGCAGGAGTCCGGAACAAGTCCCTCGACTGGATCCACTCATACCTGTCTGGCAGAACACAGTGGGTCAGACTCCTTCCTATCCTCTCAGAACCCACCGAGACCATCTGCAGAGTCCCCCAAGGAATCTCCATCAGTCCCACCCTGTTCAACTTCTAATGGCCCCACTTGCTTCCATCGTCAGATCACACGGACTCAACATCATATCGTATGCAGACGACACCCAAGTCATCTTCTCCCTATCCAACGAACCCAACATCTCCAAACACAACTTCCAAAAAGGAATTAAAGCAGTCGCTAGGTGGATGAAGAACAGCTGCCTGAAACTCAACACAGACAAAACAGAAGTGCTCATCTTGGGACCACACCCCGATGCCTGGAATGACACCTGGTGGCCCCCCCGCCCTCGGGAACTCTCCCTCCCCCATGGACCACGCACGCAATCTTGGAATGATCCTGCACTCTGAACTCAAAATGGACTGCCAGATCAACGCTGTCACCTCCTCCTGCTACTACACCCTCCACCTACTCCAGAAGATCTTCAAGTGGATTCCCTTCGAACACAGGAAAACCGTTACCCAGGCTCACATAAGCAGCAGACTAGACTACAGCAACACACTCTAGCCCGGGATCAACAAGAACCTCACCCACGAACTCCAGTATGTCCAGAACCCCACTTCCAGACTAGTCCTCATCCTACCAGGCCACTGCCAAATCAACCAACACCTACGGCACTACACTGGCTCCCCGTCGAGCAGAGAATTACCTTCAAGCTTCTCACACACGCCCGCAAGGCCCTGCACAACACTGGACCTGCCTACATGAACCACTGCCTCACGTTCCACGCACCCCAAAGGTCACTCCGCTCAGCCCAGCTCTCTCTTGTGACAGTACCACACATCAAAAAGTCCAGAACAGGAGGATGCTCCTTCTCCCTCCTCGCGGCCAAGGCATCGAACTCCCTCCCTCTCCACCTCCGACAGACACCTACACTCTCCAAGTTCTTGGAGGACCTCAAGACTTGGCTCTTTGGAGAATCACCGTCATCAATCTCCGCGCCTCTCCCCCCTCAGCGCCTTGAGACCCTCTCGGGTGAGTAGTTGCACTTTACAAACACCTGATTGATTGATTGAGGGATAGGTTGGTTTAAAGTAGCGTGGAGTGGGGTAGCATGGAGTGAGATAGAATGGTTTGGAGTAGAGTGGGCTAGATTGGTTTAGAGTGGAGTGGGTAGAGTGAGGTAGACTGGAGTGGGGTATATTGGGGTAGGGTGGGTAGACTGAAGTGGGGTAGATTGTACTGGTGTAGAGTGGGATACATTAAGTGGAGAAGACTTGGGTAGATTTAGTGGAGAAGAGTTAGGTAACCTTTGTGGGGTAAATTGTAGAGGAGTGGGGTATATTGGAGTGGGGTGGGGTAGACTGTAGTGGAGAGAGGTAGATTGTAGTGGAGTGGGGAGTACAGAGGAGTAGATTTAAGTGGATTGCGGTAAATAGGATTGCAGTAGATGGGGTTAGAATGGGGTAGAGTGGAGTTGGAAAGATTGTAGTGGGGGACTTTGATGTGGGGTAGAGTGGAGTAGGGTAGGTTAGAGTGGAGCTGGGTCGAGTGAAGTAGATTGGGCTAGACTTGAGTGGGGTAGATTGAGGTGGAGTCGATTAGATTGGAGTGGGATAGATTGGAATGGAGTGGGGAAGATTGGGGCAAAGTGGAGCATGATACATTGGAGTGGAGTGGAGTAGATTGGAGTGGAGTACAGTGGGGTAGATTGGGTGGATTGGAGTGGGGTGGATTGGAGTAAATTAAAAGCAAGTGGGGTAGATTGGGACAGAGTGGATTAGGGTAGATTGGAGTGGGGTAGATTAGGGGGGAGTGGAGTAGGCTGGGTGGATTAGAGTATGGTAGATTAGCATGGTAGATTGGAATGGAGTGGGGTAGATTGTAGTGAAGTAGAGTGGATTATATTGGAGTGAGGTGGGTAGATTGGGTTGGGGTCGATTGTAGTGGAGTTGGGTAGAATTGAGTGGGCTAGTTTTAAGGGGAGTGGATGGGGTACAGAGTGGAGGGGCGTGGAGTAGCGAGCAGGGCCTGCGAGTGTTTTACAGTGGAATTGGAGAGGCATGGCACAGATGGAAGGGCAAAGATTGGAGAAGAGTGTTGCGCAGTATTAAGTGGAGTGATGTGGAGTGGAGGGGCACAGAGTGGAGGGGCGTGGAGTGGCGAGCAGGGCCTGCAAGTGTTTTACAGTGGAATAGGAGTGGCATGGCACAGATGGAAGGGCATGGATTGGAGAAGAGTGTTGTGGTGTAACTTGATGTAGAGATGAGTAGTGGAAAGTGAAGTGGCATAGATTAGAGTATGCATGGTGTAATAGCGTACTTCCATTGCAGATAACACATTTCCAATTGAGAATGACCATTACATTTCAACAGATATACAGTTGCACCACACACAAAAGATAATGTGTGGAAATATTGATGTTTTTTGATTGTATTTAAATATTTCTTCAACCACACTTCAGAATTACAAAAAAAAGTGTGCTTAATTTCTCCTTTCCTCATTTTAATGCATTGCGAAATATCATCACAGTTCATTTGTGTTATATGGTAGAAATGTTAACATTCTACAGCTTGTCCTCTGGCATGGGTACTCAGCAGAATGGATTGTCACATTAATTCTCTCACTTTGAAGTTAGCGAAAGAAAAGTACAAACCAGGTTCCCTGGGACAACAAAGCCTGACATTTGACCTCTGTCTTTGACTACATAGCAAATGGGACAAGATAAGAACAAAATATAAAGACATGTTTACTGGTAGCAAGTACTGGGGAGCATACAGTAAACAATGAAAGCTCATGGGCGAACCAAAATCAGCCATAAAGAACAAGCAAATGACAGAGCCAGCTAGGAAAGATGCACTGTGTAGAGTGGCTCAACAAAAAGAAAAACATAGATCCCAAAAGTGCAAAAAGTGTAAGAACACAAGTACTTGGGCCTTGCTTTAGGGGAGGGTAACATGCAATAAGAGGGAAGTGCTGAACGTAGATCTTGCCAGCAGGAATCAAGCAATTGAGTGTGGCTTCGACGCCCACCAAGAGTAAGTAATGAGAGGGCTCCAGGACCACTAACAGTAAACAAAATGTCTCGAAGAGGCGGCGCATTCGCTGTCTATGCGCGATTCTAAAAATGAGCAGACAGTATTACTTTTCATTGCTACTGCTCTTCTTTCCAACTCAATGCTGATGCAGCTAGGCTCCTTACAAAACACTCTATCAGAATGTTTTTCCTACCAGCCCCTATCTTTGCACCTATCATGTTTCCATCCCACTGTATAATATAACACATTGAGTTTGTGAATGTAGGCAGACCGATGGGTTTGCACTTGAGTTAGACTCTTGTGTGAACTCCAGTTACCCTCTACGTGCTAGATCTACAGTTTCATAGATTATTTTCACAACCACCAAACTCTACTTTTCTATGTACATACCCATTATTACCTAATGTTTTTATTGTTACCTGTTCCCAATTATGTATTGTTCCTGTAAGCTGTGACTTAGTGCATTTCCTTTACTTTAGTGTACAGCTATTTAGCTGTACTCAACCAACTCCTAGCCTACGTTCTGCTAGTCAGTTTGACTTAATGGATATAGTCTCTCCTTTTTCCACATTGCTTATTTGTTTGATGATATGTTGTTAATGATTGACTTAAATTGCACTCAGGTCTTGCACGCATTGTGCACAGCATCTCAATCAAAAACTAAATGAGTAAAGGGATAAAAAAGTAAATAATGTCAGGGTATAAGATCTCCAAAACAGATCAGTAAAAATTAATTACAAAAAGAGGGGTGAAAATTGTCCTTTATCAAAAACTCTGACCACTGTAAAATGGTGGTTCCTTTGGACTGAAAAGACAGTACCAATCTAGTGTGCAATGATGACATCCGCTGCCGGAGAATACTGTGCAGGCTTCAGCCTCAGAGCACCTTCTCTCCTCTGGATCACACCGTGCTTACTTAAAGGATTAGTAAAATGTGGAAGTATTGTGTGTTGGTGACAAGCATCACTGAAACTGGTTCTAAATTCCACAGGCTACGTCTAACACACACCGCAAGCGACAAGTAGCAGAAAACATGTGCTACAACTGGCCAATAGGACATGAGTGTACAGCGGAACTGTGGGTACATCTCATTTTCAAAAAAGGAAATGTCAAATATTATAGAGGTGTTCAGAAAACTATGCTGGCATTTAAAGAGCAATGGTATTTAAAACATGCCTTTTCCCATGTCATGGCTTTGTGTCTAACTGGAGTTGGAAGAATCATTCAACATTTTCCATACTTAAATAGCACTTCGGAGCCATCCCCCGGGGCTTTCCTAGAGACGGTCACTTAAATGGGCTAAGGAGCTATTATCACTCATAGGGCAGACCAAGCACTCTGTGAGAATACTTACAAGGTCAGTATATCAGAACTCAGACGAGTGCCTTTCAGGAGTCAAAAAGTACCACAAAGACCATGAAGCCCAGAGGTAAAATCCACCACATCCATGACCACGTAGAGGGTTCTCATCTTATGGAAGCATCCTCAGTTGTAAGGTGCACCAGTAAGAAGTCCAGGTCCGAACAATATTTTTGAAGTATTCTTTTAATTTTCTTGTAAAAAGACTTGCAGCCAACGCGTTTCGTTCCACACTGGAACTTCTTCAAGGCAATAGTAAGAATATAATGTGGCTTCGTCTAATATTCGAGTTCGAAACAGGAAGAGTCACCACAACAGCATGGGTAGCTGTAAAATACAGGTGACCAGAGTGACGGCTCCGGGATACGAGCACACAAGTTTCAAAAATTCCAATACTCTTGGAATCCACTGTCCCCAACCCGTCCTCGGAACGTGTAACAGCAAAGTGTACCATGCTGTCGTGGTGACTCTTCCTGTTGCGAACTCGAATATTAGACGAAGCCACATTATATTCTTACTATTGCCTTGAAGAAGTTCCAGTGTGGAACGAAACGCGTTGGCTGCGAGTCTTTTTACAAGAAAATTAAAAGAATACTTCAAAAATATTGTTTGGACCTGGACTTCTTACTGGTGCACCTTCCTCTTTTGCTCTACTTTACATAACTGGTCTCCAGTGGAGTCGATCTACGGCGTGCTCCTGGAAGATTTGTGCACAGGAACTGAACTTTTAACTAAAAAATGTGGGATTTAAAGTGCTTAACTTATGGTCAGCCGTAGCTTGTTCTTTTGCATAAAGCATCCTCAGTTGTAGTATAAGCCGCAGTGCAAGGATGTTAAAAGGAAAGAATTGGAGAAGGAAGGAGCGAGACTCATTTTACCTAAGGCCAGGTATTGATGTTGAAGTCTATGTATCCTTGGACATCTGAAGTGGCTGAAGGGGCAATTAGGAACCTGAGGAGTTAGAGCAAAAAGTCGTAATCCATATTGATCTGATGTTACTACATAGTAAGCCCTTCTTCATGGTAAAAGAGGTAAGATATCAGACATCAATTGAGTAACATTTGTCCTTAATGGCGTACCAGGAAACAAAACATAAGCTAGTCATGTCTTAAAAATGGGACCTCCTGGCATAGTGTGAGCTCCATGTTCTGTAATTTGTTCATCTTCTGTGAGATTCTAGAGACTGGCATTTTCTTTTATTTCTCATAAGGAAAATTGGTTCCTACCAAAATTAAGGAAGAATTTGTCTACAGGGTTTACTTCTTCAGCAAAAAAATACTGTTCTTATCAAATGCATATTAACTAATAGCACCATAAAGGCCAGCAAAGTAGTCCATGTTATTTTCAATTTTATTTATAGGTCCCTCAAAGGTATCCATAGAAAGTTTTCAGGCTAATGTATCAGATGAAGAGCTGAGGGACAGATGCACAAAATGCAATACACAAACACAATGCAGGCAGTAAAGTACTCTATGCTAAGTTTTAAATGGTTAGAGATGTTACTTTCAACAATCCATAAGCTAGTCATGTCTTAAAAATGGGACCTCCTGGCATAGTGTTAGCTCCATGTTCTGTCTATTTCTCATCTTCTTTGAGATTCTAGAAACTGGCATTTGCCATTATTTCTCTCTGAAGGAAAACTGGTTGGTACCAAAATGATTGTATTACTCTTCATGTAAGTTTGTGACACGTACAGATTTTCAGACTTAACCGTGAAGTTATTTTTTTAAATCTGCGGCCACGTAACAAAATAGTTATCAAACACAGAAGTTGAAGATTTCCATCTGTTTCCATCTTTGTTTTTGCTAGTCGCATACAACCCCAGTAGAACTCCACAAAAGGTGCACCAGGCACAGGGTTGCTGGCATATTTCTGGGAATATCATGTGACTTCTCCCAAATACTCCTACAAACCTATAGAATATTCTCCATTATGGAGGATTCCGCATAGGGGGAACTTTTTCTGTGTGGAAAAGGCCCTTTACCTACAGAACCAGTAAGTCCATAAGTGATTTTACACATTTCCACAAAGAAAAGGGAATTACTCGAGCCTTCCAGGGGGGAAAGGATTTGAAGATGAGTTTGAAAATGCCCACAAATATTCATGTTTAAGGACATTCCTTAACGTCCAAGGCAAACCGTTTCTTGGAATGCCCACTTCCCAACCCCTTGAGTGGGATTTGTGACTGTGGATTTCTCTGCAGTCACAGTGAAGAATTCCATGCTGCCATATACATTTATGTATGTCAGAATTCCCTTTAAGCCTCACTGTAAAGTGTAAAAAAGGTAAATTAGGTTTTAAATATACGTCTTCAACTGATTTTACCTTTGTAACTAGGAATTATAGTTTACTCTTATTAATTTACACATTTGTAAAAGTACCTTTATGCCTCTTCACAATAAATGCTAAAACATATTTGGACATTTTCCTCAAATGTTCATAGGTTTCTTGCTTCTGGACTTCTTCCTCAACCTTTCCATGTTTTTTTCCTTTCCGCTATAGTACTCTTATACTCCAGCCTTGCGTTTTCTGTATCATTGTTCAAGACGGAGACTCCAGCTTAAATTCATCCTGCTTATCTTCAACTCACCACTTAGTTTCTTCTGGGGTCAAGTCATCTTAGCCTTCTGGAGCCTTTAGGGATTGGTTTTGTAGGCTTTGGGGCTCATTCTGAGAAGTACTATCTGCTAGGTGCATTGTGGTTACTAGAGGGGGTGACCTTTAACTCTGGCAGACTACGTCTGAGAAGACTGGGTCATTGAGGCGAAGATCTAGAGTATGAATCCAAACCCAGTATCAAGACTGGGACAGACAGTGAATAGCAAGAATCACACACCATATTGGGATATGCTATACTCATGGTTAACAAGGTTACCATACTGGAATTACTGAAAACCTAACAAATTCTGAGAAAATTACTATACCAATTAGCTGATCTATATAAGCTGTGCTGCACAAATAGCCCCCCATAATGGCTGTGGTATTTACTTTCAATTGAGAATGAATGTGACCTTAGAGCAGACAAGTCACCCGATTCCTCCCACAGTCATAGAAAAGGTAAAATGAGAAACACTTTTGTAGGAGCATCATTGGTGAGACGGTTGTCAAAGTATTGCATTTTGAAGTGTGGAAGTATTGGAGGACCTCGCTATATGCATGTTTTTCATGTTATGTTACACTTAATTATACATTTATCACTCTGTAATTTCTTGGCCACTGGGAGCTGTAGGTTCTTGGTTATTCAGGCACCTGTGGTTGGAGATTCGCTTTACTGAAGGTCTCTGAAAGGCAAGGAGCTCAATAGCCTTGCAGGTAGTGTAAGTGTGTATGAAGTGACTTTTAGAGTGTATAATCTCCCTACTAGGGTGGTGCTCCTCAGCACAAGGGTGTTCCCTTCCAACCTTCCAAATGAGTATGAGCCATGTCATAGATTATTGCATAAGAATGCTCTGCAGTGGCCGGAGGGATCTGGTCTTTGATCCACTCTGCATCACCCAAACTAGCTATGGCTGCGTTTGGTCTTCGTTCATTGCGCCACCCACCAAAGTAGCCTTTCAAACTTATCTCAGGCCTCTGGCATTGCAGGGCCTGTGCGTGCATTGTCACTGCCGCTGTGACGTGGCACCTAAAGTGTGTGCCATGTCCGTGACTCCCCTTTACTACATGTCAGTCACCCCTAAAGTAGGCCCTAGCTAGCCCTATGGGCAGGGTGCATTGTAGGTAAAAGATAGGACATGAACCTTAAGTGTGTGACATGTTCTGGTAGTGACAAATAGCCATTTTGGTTTCTCAGTACTGTGGGGCTGCCCTCCCATAGGAATGCATTGGGGATTCCCAGTGTTTCAGTGGTAATTCCTGATATGAGAGGAGCAGCGTGGTCAAGTTTGGTATGTTTGAAACAGTAATAATAAATGCTACGCAATGGTGTGCGCAGATGTATTATAACTATTTTAGAAATGCCGCTTTTAGAAGTTGGCATTTCTGTGTGCTATGTGTCTGCTTGCCTGATGTGAATTGCATGTCTGGCTTTTGAGTGACAGGAGCTGGTGAGGTGTGTGAGGCTCCAGGAGGGGCAGGGTGAGTCAGCGCTAGGCTGAATGGGACATCTGCATTTGGAGTGGTGGGAGGAATAGTCCCCTGGCCCTGAATACGATTGTGCCTGCCTAGGTCAATGCTGGCTTTGCCTCCTGTGGTGTGTCTGATGGCCGAGCCCCCATCTCCCAAAGAAGGGTATTGAGCACTGTAAACAGAGTGCTCCAGAACCAGTTCTAGCTGGTCCCCCCAAACCCTGTGCTCTGCAGACAAAGGGAAATGGAGTATAAATGTAGGAGCTGTGACCCCATGTTTTTTGTGTTGTTCCTGTACTTGCTGCGGGCTTGCTGCTGCTGGGGCCCAGGAGGAACCGCCATGGGTGCTTGCCTCCTTGCTGGAGGGCCCTGTGTCAATCAATCAATCAGTGACACTTATAAAGCGCGCTACATACCCGTAGGGTCTCAAGGCGCTGGGGGGGGGGGGGGGCGCTACTGCTCGAATAGCCAGGTCTTCAGCTTCTTCCTGAAGGAGAGGTGGTCTTGGGTCAGGCGCAGGTCGGTCGGGAGGGAGTTCCAGGTCTTGGCGGCCAGGTAGGAGAAGGACCTTCCTCCTGTAGTCGCTCTTCGGATGCGGGGGACGGCGGCGAGGGCGTGGTTGGCTGATCGGAGGTGGCGTGTGGGAGCGTAGAAGTTGACTCGGCTGTTGAGGTAGCTCGGGCCTTGGTCGTGTAGGGCTTTGTGTGCGTGGGTGAGGAGGCGGAAGGTGATTCTCTTGTTGACGGGGAGCCAGTGAAGGTCTCTCAGATGTCCGGAGATGTGGCTGGATCGTGGGATGTCGAGGATGAGTCTGGCTGAGGCGTTCTGGATCCGCTGGAGTCTCTTCTGGAGCTTGGCGGTGGTACCGGCGTAGAGGGCGTTACCGTAGTCCAGTCGGCTGGTGACGAGGGCCTGGGTGACGGTCTTCCTGGTCTCTGTGGGGATCCACCAGAAGATCTTCCGTAGTATGCGTAGGATGTTGAAGCACGCCGAGGAGACGTTGTTGACCTGCCTGGTCATGGAGAGGGAGGAGTCCAGGATGAAGCCCAGGTTACGTGCATGGTCTGTCGGTTTGGGTGCGGTGCCCAGGGCGGGAGGCCACCAGGAGTCGTCCCAGGCGGAGGGTGAAGAGCCCAGGATGAGGACCTCCGTCTTGTCCGAGTTCAGTTTCAGGCGGCTGGTCGTCATCCACTCGGCTACCTCTTTCATCCCTTCGTGCAGGTTGGCTCTGGCGGCGGCGGGGTCGTTGGTCAGGGAGAGGATCAGCTGGGTGTCGTCGGCGTAGGAGATTATGCTGAGGTTGTGTTTGCGTACGATGGCCGCGAGGGGGCTCATGTAGACGTTGAAGAGGGTGGGGCTCAGAGATGATCCTTGGGGGACGCCGCAGATGACTTCGGAGGCCTCTGACTTGTACGGTGGTAGGCGGACTCTCTGTGTTCTTCCGTCGAGGAAGGAGATGATCCATTCCAGCGCCTTGTCCTTGATTCCGATGTTGCTGAGGCGCCGTACTAGGGTGCGGTGGCAGACCGTGTCGAAAGCCGCGGAGAGGTCTAGGAGGATGAGGGCCGCTGTTTCTCCATTGTCCATCAGGGCTCGGATGTCATCGGTGGCGGCGATGAGGGCGGTCTCGGTGCTGTGTTTGGCTCGGAAGCCGGACTGTGAGGGGTCGAGGGATCCGTTCGTCTCGAGGAAGGCCGCCATCTGCTTGTTGACGGTCTTCTCGATGACTTTGGCTGGAAACGGGAGAAGCGAGATGGTGCGGTAATTCTTGAGGTCGGTGGGGTCCGCTGTTGGTTTCTTGAGTAGAGCGCTGAGTTCGGCGTGTTTCCAGCTCTCGGGGAAGGTGGCGGTGTCGAAGGATGTGTTGATGATGTCTCGCAGGTGGGGTGCGATGACAGCGTCGGCCTTGTTGAAGACGTGGTGAGGGCAGGGGTCGGTCGGTGATCCGGAGTGGATGGAGTTCATCGTGCGGATGGTGTCTTCGGTGCTGATCGGGGTCCAGGCGTGGAGGGTGGTGGTGGGTGGGGGTGGTTGGTCGGTCATGGTGTGCGTTGGTTGGTTGTTGAAGCTACTGTGTATGTCCGTGATCTTGTTGTGGAAGTATGAGGCGAGGGAGTTGCAGAGGTCTTGCGATGGGGTGATGTCGTTGTTTCCTGCGCTGGGGTTGGAAAGCTCTTTCACGATGTTGAAGAGTTCCTTGCCGTTGTGTGCGTTGTTGTCCAACCGGTCCTTGAATGCTGTTTTCTTGGCGGCGCGGATCAGCTGGTGGTGTTTCCGGGTAGCAAGTTTGTAGGAGGTTCTGTTGTCCGGTGTCGGTTCCCTTTTCCAGACTTTCTCGAGGGCTCGGCAGTTCTTCTTGGAGCTCTTGAGTTCGTCGGTGAACCATGGGGCCTTCTTGCTGCCGGGTCTGCTAGGCGGGGTCCTCAGCGGGGCGAGTTCGTCCGCGCAGTTGCTGATCCACTTCGTGAGGTTGTCGGCGGCCTGGCTGGGGGTCGCTGAGCTGGCAGGAGGGTGCTGGCTCAGGGAGGTGGCGAGCTGGTCTGCTGTGATCTTGTTCCAGCTTCTGCGGGCGGCCTGTTGCTGGTGATGGTGAGTCGTCGTTCTCTTAAAGGTGAAGTGGACGCAGCTGTGGTCTGTCCATTGAAGCTCTGTGGCGTGGCTGAAGTCGATGTCTGTGCTGGATGAGAAGACGGCGTCGAGTGTGTGTCCGGCGAGGTGGGTGGGGGTGGACACCAGTTGCTTGAGTCCCAGGTTGGCGAGGTTGTCGAGCAGGGTGCTGGTGTTGTGGTCGTTGTTGTTCTCCAGATGGAAGTTGAGGTCTCCCAGGAGGATGTAGTCAGCGGAGGGGAGGGCATGCGGGCTGACGAAGTCGGCGATGTCCTCGCTGAATTGCGTGCGTGGTCCAGGGGGTCGGTAGATCAGGGTGCCTCTGAGGGTGGTGTTCGGGTTGGTGTGGATCTGGAAGTGCAGGTGTTCGGCGCTGGTCAGGGTGTTGTCGATGCTGGTCGTGAGACGGATGGCGTTCCTGTGGATGATGGCGATGCCTCCTCCCATCTGGTTGGCGTTTCGGTCCCTCCGGACGATCTTGTAGCCCTCTGGGATAGCGATGGCGATGTCGGGAGCTGAAGAGGCGTTCATCCAGGTCTCCGTGAGGAAGGCAACGTCAGGGGCTGTGGCGTCTAGGAGGTTCCAGAGTTCGATGGCGTGTCTGTGGACGGAGCGGGTGTTGAGCAGGATGCACTTGAGGTGGGTGCTGCTGGTGTTCGACTTGGCGGGTGCTGGACTCCCTGGGCCCAGCTATGCCCCTTGAACCCTGAAGGACTCTTGCGCCAGGGGAGCGCTTTACTTTTAATTCTTGGCAAACAGAGGAGCCTTTCGTGGCTTGCAGCGCGTTGCTGCGAGGTGCCTGCAGGGGAAAACCCGGTGTGGGGACTCCCCCGTACCACTGTGGAAGGAGCAGGAGCTCACCCCGCTGTTTTGCGCCTCTGTGAGTGGGTGCCCACCCCGATTTTTGCATATCTAAAGAGCGGGTGCCCACCCCGCATTGTGCTTCCTAGCGGGAGCCCACCCCGTGTTTCTGTCGCTTTTGGGATTTTAATGACAGCGGGAGCCCATCCCGCATTTCAAGTGGAGGCGGGTGCCCACCCCGCACTGCCCCCGAGATCACCGCGAAAACTAGAAAACAGGCAAGTTGCCTGGTTGGGGGCGGGCCGAACAGAAGCTAACAGGGCCGCCCAATCACAGTGCGACTACAGCGGAAGTCAGGCTGTGGTACCCTGGACGTGGGCGGAGCTCCCGTGAGCTGAAGGGAGCCCCACGTGTGGCCGGAAGAGTGAGGCCGGACGGAGGACGGGAACCTACTCCGCTTCCATGAGACGCCACTGAGCTGTCCCTGTGTCCAGCCTGAGACCGGAGGAGTCCCGTGAGGAGGGAGGGGCTGTGCTGCGTGAGTACAGCCCCCAAAAGAGCGAGAAGAGGAGCGTCCAGGTATCCATTTAACCCGGGCCGCAGTGGTGAGAGGCTTCACAGTCCCTGAGGCGGAAGGACCGGTAAGAAGCCTGGCGAGGTGCCGGCATTTCCCTACATGTAGGGCAGTTGCCCCGGGTGGCAGTGGGCAGCTGCCCCCAAGAGAGGCATAGCATCAGGGGCATGCTTTCCAGGAGACCAAGGGGATTTGTGCCCCGCCTACCTCGCATTCCGGGCATTGTTTGGGCTGTGTCTACGGCTGGGGAGGGCTAGTGGAAAGCCCAGTGTCCACGAAAGGACACGCCGTGTAGGGGAAGCCCCGTTGGGAAAGTAAGCTCTCCTGAAAGCTCACCATGCAAAAACTTCGTGCCCTGAGCTACTTTTCCTTTGTGGGTTATCCCGAGTTTGAGTGGAGCAAGGAGTCTCCACAGAACTGCCTAACAGTCCAGGAGGAAAGCGCAGACGCGCTAGGACTGCCATTGGGGGGGCAGTGGGCTCCCAGGGATAGGGAAGCACATTGTTGCCTGTGGGCCATTGTGCTTACGCCTAAGAGAGGCTGAGGTGATGGGCAACGCTGCAGGTGTTACTGTGGGTACGTTCGGTGCCCTGTTACTGCTGATATGTGCAACTATGATGTAATGCCTTATGCATGAGGCGGTTGTTATGTGTGCACTCTATAGGTAGTTAGCCACTGTGCACTGCTGATCATGATTATGCCTAATGTGTGCACTCCGCCAGTGTAATGTGATACCTATGACATAATGTGTTTATGTTTGGGATGTTTAGGCATAATGTGTTTAGGCTGGTGAGGCCTAGTGCGTCATGTGTTTATGCTGATGAGGTTTGGGCCTAATGTGGATATGCCTAATGTCATGCTATGATATTTTAGGATTGTGTCTAATGTAACTGTGATAATGCTTAGGTCATTATTGTACCAGTAGTTACTGGTTGTGGTTTATATTTACTTACCTGTTCTGATGGTTCTGACCATGGCCCGATTGGCCTGATCCTGTATATAATCCCCTGTGAATATTGCCTAGTGCCAGTTGGCACAGTGTAAATGTGTGATTACGTTTCTAATGTGTTTATGATAATACAAAGGCTATTTTTGATATAACCTTGTGTTGAGTTTCTTTCGTAGTGTGCCTAGTGTGTAGCTATTGTGTGTGATAACCTTGTGTTGAGTGCCTAGTGTGTAGCTGCTGTGTGTGTGTGTTGTGCAAACGCTTTACACACTGCCTCTGGGATAAGCCTGACTGCTCGTGCCAAGCTACCAAGGGGGTGAGCAGGGCTTATCTTCAGCGTGTAACTCCCTTGCCCTGACTAGAGTGGTGGTTTCTGCCTGGCTTAGGCGCAAGCCCTAGCCAACCAGAAATCCCATTTCTAACAGAACCACATATATGGATGCGTGTCAGGGCAGTTGCAGATCATTAGCCACACTTCTTTTTAATCCATCTGTGGGAACTCTGGCCTCCAGTGGATAGTTTTCTGCGCATAAAAAGTTTTTTCTCATAGTCTTTCAAAATGTTAAGTGTGCTGATGGAAACTTCTAACCCCGTCAGTCTATACTATTTTGAGTGATGACCCAAAGTGCAGGCACCACAGATTGAGAACGAAACATGGCTCAGCTGCTCTGTTCATTCAGACATAGTTCTCCCGGGCTGGAGGTCAACTCATCTACATCACAATCATCTAGAAATTTTGATTGCACCTCAGGCTGGAAAATGAATGCCTCAGGGAACAAATTATTGCTTCTAACTTTTACTTTGGCTCAGTATGGGGGCAACAATAGACTGAAGAGATGCCTCAGAAAGTCAGGATCAGATATAGCGGGTCTAGAGAAACAAAGTTTAGAACCTGGAATCTGGGTGAATAAGCATTATGAATAAATAATACATGGAGGAATGTGTTTTTTGTAAGAAGGCCAAAGGGGTGTTTTCTAAATGCTTTTTCTCTGTGCTGCCACCTGCCATTGCCACAAAGATCCTACTGCTCATGTTCCACATTTGGATGCCTACCTGCTAACCCAACCATCTGTATTTTCCCTTTACAACAGAAGGAATAGAGGTAAGCAATAAGCATATTCCTAGGCAGTCCTGCAATTTATGACTGCGTTCTTGCTCACAAGTGGGCAGTATTACTTTAGATTGGGGTGTTGCAACCTAAGGATGACCAACATTTCAAAATGGAGGGTGATTATTGCAGAATATTTATGTGTCAAGCCTTTCTTAACATTCAACAAACATGGGCCAGCCACTTCATCAGCATGTTAAAAAAATCAAAAACCTACTTATTCCACCTTGGCTTGGACTGGGAATATTCACGCTTCCCAGATCTAGGTCTCTACACTGTATCTCTTTCTCCATAGTATGCCTCTAATGTGTCCTGACTGCACAATCTCATCATTCCCTAGAATCGCGGTCCCTTTTCTTCAGTCTACCTAAGGAGCAGCCTACATTTGCATATTTCTGGCACTTTGATCAACACTGCCTTTTAGAATATATGATACACTAACAGCTGGATGGTAGAGCTGTACAATATGGAATATGCACATATAATCAAAAATAAAAGTTGGAAGGTGACAAAAGACCAACACAAGCATACTACAAGCACTAGTGCAAAAGATGTAGATGAAAGACTGATCAAATTGGCATCTTTGGATAGAAAGAGGAACATAACCTGGGGTGGATTTAGCAAGTTTAGGGAAGGATAACTGGATAGGATGTCAAGACCTGGCTGTTCGAATGAACATATCTCCCTGAAGCAGTTAGCTACTCCAGCACCTTGAGACTTGCTCGGAAACAATCCTTTCAAATAAACTCGTAACACTGTATTAATCATGTTTGTAAAGACTAATATGCACCACATTCCATATAATTAGTTTAGAGGAAGCTTGCGTATGTGTCTTACTAACAAATAACCCGAGTGAAACTTAAAATGGCTGCTAACGCATGAATTTGCACCGCGCATGCGTCAACTGCATCTACGCAGGATGACGGACTAAAGCTTGGAGGGAATTTTCTGCTTCTGCGCACTTGCTTTAAAATGGCCGCTTGAAAGCTCACATGCTAAGCACCTCCCCGCTGAAACTAAAACATGCTATTTACTAAATGCTAATGCAGGGAGACCTTTTGTAAGTAAATGGGATTAGAGTAGAGATAGGTGGTATATAGTGAAATCATTTTATTTTGATTTTAACATGTTTCTTTTTGACCTCTCTATTAGTTTGTATTTGGGCCTCTGAGCGATGCTAAAGTCTATACTTCACGTGACTCCTCACACAGGCGCAGTGACAACCAGCCAGAAGCCATGAGGGTTTGCTTGGATCCCGTCCAAGGCCGTGTTCGCGACATGTCCTGGGAAAGTGATGGAAATCCTGCAGGATGAACAAGACAACTGTTATATGTATTCTGTTTATTGATAAAGATGTGAAAGGCGGGTGGGAAAAAAGCTTGGGGAAATAAATTAAGGGGCGGGACCACTGAACAACGAACTAGAAAATTGTTGAAACTTAGCATGGTGTGATGATCAGTCCCCCCTTGCCTGTTAAATCAGAATTAGGAGTTTCATAAATTTGAAACATTTAGTGGTGGTACATGCCATTAGAAAAGTATAATTGAGGTAGATTAGTTAGTTAGATAGCTGCTCGTGTTGCTGAGATGCTGAGAGACCGGGATGCTGTCCGAGAGCTGATCAAATACTGAAGACGAATCGAATTGCAGAACTTAGAACCAAAATCTAATAAATTAGAAGAAGATCGCAGAAGAATCGAGGAGGGAAATAAGGCAAGGAATTAGAAGAAGATCGCGGAAGAAACAAGGAGGAAGATAGTGTCAGAGAGGGGTGCGACGCAGGCGTCGGATCTAGAAGAGGTCATCTATCCTGTCCCTGAAACCTGTCCTGAAACCTTTGTCACCTGAGCTGTCCCAGGGGACCCTTCCAGCTCCTTGGCCAAGGGGTTGGTTTCCACACCATTCTAGGTAATTATAATTCTGTGTAGTATGTCACTGTACTGCTCTCTCTATTTTTTCCTCTCAGGTACTGTCATTGCAATAATATTGTTTAGATGATTTTACTGACTTATTTGATAGATTGATTTTCCTTCCTTTGGGAAGACGGTGCACGAATTGTATTTTGCTTTGGCTCACATGAATTTAACTAGATAAACATTTGAACTCTTCCAGAGTCTGTGGTTATTTAAAATATTAAATTTACGTTGTTTCACCTTATACTAGCTTAAAGGTCCATTGACCAGAGGAAAGTACTTTTGATTCAGAAAAGATATTATTAGAAAATGTTATGGTTAATTAAGCTTAAAGGCATATCACAACAAATTGACCCCAGCGGTATTTACCAGCTTATGTGAATGTGTGTTTATGGGCCCAGGTGAGTATGTGGTTTGTGAGTTTCTCTAGCTGGTAACCCGCTGGATCAAGACCCTCACAGGAAATTTGCTGTGCTACATAAATCCCTGATTGATTGATTGATGTAGTCCACATTCCTCTTTCTTTTAGGGATGTCAGTAATGGTGGTCTTCACCCCCATGCCCAAGCGAGAATACCTTTTATATGATTTCAACAATCTCCATATCATAATCTACCTAAAACAGTATTTCTGCATGTTTCCCTTCTCTTGTGGGATCATCTTAAAATGTAGTGGGTTGGGGGGACGTCGCCGTCACTGTGGAGCTGTAAATTAACCCTTGCTGCAGTTTTCTACCATTCCCATTCTGTTTTACAAGATGCCACAAGGTTATTAAGTACCATATGAAAATCCCATACGCTAAAGAGGTGTGAAAAGTTTCAAGTTTTCTCCTCGACAACTTTTCAATTTTTTGTTGAATCTGACCAATCGTGATCAACTTTCCACAGGTAGGAATTAAAGAAAAACAAACATCAGGAGAAAAGCTCTGCTAAGGAAGCTTGTGATTGAAGTATTCTGCAAGAAATAATCTCTTGAATGGGTGAATTCTTTGGCAAAGAAAGTGGAAAATGGTCTCTTGCACAAACCGCTTTGACAATAAACTGCTACCACTAGTAAAGTTGGACAGAGCTGTCCCTGGTACTTAACGGGAGCTGCAGGAATGCTGGTTTTACCGCTTACACGTTGCTGCAAGAAACAAAATGCAAAAACACAACAGATACACAGCTGCTAACATCGGATGACGGTTACATGGTGTTACCTGTGGATGCAGCATTGAGTGTGGGGGTTAGTTGCCAGACTGGTGACCAACAAGCTTTGACAACAGTAAACACAGCAAAAAGGTACCGGCACTTCACTGGGCCCCGGAGAATGAGGTAGTGGCCTGTTACCTTGTGGCAGGCAAGGCTGCAACTCCCACAATGCACTGGACCAACTGGATTTGAGCGATCCTACGGAGGGCCCTATGGCCAGAGAATCTCCAGATCCAGTTAGTATTTTTACCTGCAGTTTGCAGGGGACTAGCGCTACTAGTCCAGTTGAGCATGAGGGTGCTTCTGGCTTCCACAGGGGTCCCTCACTCAGGGAGCATTACATTTTAGCCAAGGACGAGGCTCCTTCACTCAATTCTAAATCTGTTGCCACAGGGACAAATTATCCCTCTCTAGCTTTGGTGCAGTGGGCAAAGTCCTATTGTCTGCAACATGGGTCTTCTCTTGGTCCTTCCTTGTTGCAAGTTGTTCCGCTGTCAGGGGGGTCCCTTACATTTTAGATTTAGGGGAGTAAGGGGTGTGGGACCTAGTAGCTAATATGCAGCTAGTCCCTACAGTTGCATAGGTAATTTCATGCCTGCCCTGGTACAAATGTGCCTGGGGCAGAGGGTGGGCTGTTTTCTCAACGGGGAGTCAGCCCTGATGTATATCAGAGAAGGTGGAGCCTTTGAAGGTGACTGCCTTGATGGGTCACGTCACTAGCTTGCCTGGAAGCAGGCTTTCTGACTCCTGGAAGTGGTCACACTGCCTGGCATAAGGTCAGAATCCTGTCTTGGTGGCAGGAGGAAAACAAGGCTTGCCCGATAGAGCACAGAGAAGTTGGGGTAACCAGGTGGGCAACCACTAAAGTAGCCACCTGGGGCATGCCACATCACCCAGGGCACAAGATTAATTTCAGGGGTAAGATGGCACTTTGATACCAAACGTGACATATTTCAGTGGTACCCTAATTGAACTGCCAACCTCGAGAATACCCGGGTGGCAACCCATCTTATCCTATGGACCGCTGACACTATAGTAGTTTCCAATGGGGAACGCCATTAAAAGGACATACAGGTTTTCACCTTTATTTCCTCACCTTTACAATACTGCACCCTGCCTCCTGGGATGATGAGGCCTACCTTAGGGGTGTCTTTCATATATTAAAAATAGTGCATTTGAGTGTGCAACACATGGTGAAGGCACAGTCTAGTTTTGAGCAGTTTTCACTGCTCCCGCAGTCTACAATAGCAAGCCTGCTGTCAGTAGTTTGTTTGAGTCTCCCAGGGGGGCACAAAACCATGCTGCAGCCCTGGGGACCCCGTCTACCACTTATGCCCTAGGTACCGCTGGTACCATTAACTAGAGGCTTTGCCAATTTGGGATTACCAAGTCGAAATTAACTGTTTTCGGAAGAGAGGATAGGTACTGGGGTCTGGGCAACAGACTCCAGTGCCCTATCAGAGTCATAACCATCAGCATTTTGAGCAAAAACTTGGAGGTCACCATACAAAAAGGGCACTTTCCTACACACAGTGAGCATTGGACTCACGTCTGGGCCAGGGGTGGTTTCTCCATTAGTGCTCAAAGGTTGTGTCCCACTGAAATATGCACAAATATTAAATAGACTGATTTATTGAGAGATACTTTTGTATCTCTAAACAAATCAATGTATTTAAGTCTAGATTGTCTGCCCGAGGCTGCCTGCCCGACCTCGCTCTGAAGCAGGAGACGAAAGCCAGACAGTAAGTCACCTTTCTGAACTGTGACACACGATGCAGGGCTTACCATTCTAGAGCCCTTCATTACCATTGTAGTCTATGGTAGTATCCACTGTAGGCCAGTGACGGTTTCAGCGACACAGTTTCGGGCGTCGGAGTCTGTCCCTTCGTGGCAGCCGCCCATCATTCACAGGCATAGATCATACCCTTTCCCATTCATCACACATAGGAGTGGATGCAAGCATGTGTGATTTGGTGCCTCGTCCTCAGGAATGGTAAATGTTATAATGCTAATCTTGTGTTATTTATATATGTATATGGTGCTGAGACCCCTGGGCATGCTAGCTCCCCCCACTGTGACACCCCGGGCCCTGGATGCACGTCGCTGTCCCTTTTAGAAGTAGAACTACTGTATTTGCTTCTCCACATAATGTATCCAAAAGACGACTATGGTTGTTCCCTTGCGAAGTTGATCCAAATATTTGAGTCAAGACCAAAGGGAGGGATATGGGCTTAAAGTAAAAACAGTTATGTGCTGTAAGGCGATAAAACTGTCCCTATCCTCATGCCCTTAACATCAATGCTAAAAATATGCATTGATTTATGAACAATGAAAGTTAAAAAGGCAATGCATGTCAGCGATTTAGTCTTATTTCACATGCTTTACTTAATCTTGGATTTTCCCATGAGTGTTAGCCATTTTATTATGTTGCGTTTCTGTACTTTTTCCGTGCATCTTATTACTCTTGCATTGTGCATACTATTAGCCATACCAGGTGTTTATGAGGGGCTTTGATTGAGAGCTCTAACGCTGAGGCTGAAGCCAAAGCAAAGTGCCTGTCAGTGGTTTGACCTCTCTGCAGAGCACACAGAACAGTGGTCATGTATTCAAGTTGAAATTGAAATTAGATGGAAATGTGTGAGAAGGAGTACTCATATTTCAAAATATGTACAAGGCAAAAGCAAAAGGAAATACATTGCTTAAATGTGACTGCAGTGTATGTTTCGATGTGGTGAAGTGAGGTAGATGTGAAGAAGTGCATTCGAGGAAGAATGAAAAGAGGGTGCTGAAGAGGAAAGAGAGGTGGTTGAAAATGTGCAGATGGACGAGATGCAGAGAAAAAGAGGATACATTTCTAAGATTAAGCGCACATAACTGAACGCCAAAACTCCTTCCACAGGACTCAATACCGTTTAATTCACAGACTCACAATTTCAGAATTGAAACATTTTGAATGTAAATATTTATATCAAATCATTGTTGTTACTCATTTATCTTAAACAGCTAACAACCACTGACAAAGCCAATCATACTGACAGGTTTTAGATGTATGTTGGATGATATATATCTGGATTCAATTACATCTCATACGTGTCTTAAGGTTGCAAGATTTTAGCGGATGACGATCATGTAAGATCATTTCTTAGTCGTTTAAAGATGGTTCAACTCTATATATGTGTTATTATTGTTTTTCATTTAGACCGCTGCAACTTTTTGTCTTTTTTAATAGAAAGTACAGTTATGCATTTGATATTATTATTTTAACGTTCTTTGTATATGGGCATATGCTTCTGTTATGTTATGGAGAGTTCTAAGGCACATAGCTACCCCGGAACGGGCTTTCCAGTGCTCGCCTGCTACCATGTTAGAACAGCATAGACCAGCACAGAAAGGACCTATGATGCAAACAGCCAGGTCTTCAGCTGCTTTCTAAAACATAAATGATTTTGCATCTTCCTTGGCTGTAAAGGCAAGTTGTTCCACAGGACCGGGGCCGTTGCTTGGAAAGAACGACCACCCAGTCTTACTCTTTTAGTACGTGGTATAAGAGCTGGGTTGCATGAGGGAGGCCAAACTAGGTGCTCCCGCCTTGTTCATAATGCAATGAGCAACACACAAAGATTTGAATTGAGTGCATTTCTCAATCGGAAGCCAGTGGAGCTGCTTCGAAACCGAGCAGAATTTAGGCAGATGGAAAAGTAGTCTAGCAGCCGCATTCTGGACAATCTGTAGCCGATTTATCACGGATCTATTGACATCCAGATTCCAGATAGAGAATGTTGCAGTAGTCAAGTTGGAGGAAGGTTATTGACTGTACAACCATTTGCCGAACCTGGGGATTGAAGAAAGCCAATAATCGATTTAAGGCTTCTGAGAGTACCAAAACGCATTCCTGCTAGTGCCTTGAACTGTGACTCAAATGAGGGAGTGTCATCAAGCCAGACACCTTATACGCTGAATCTATATTCCTACACATCTACAAATGATCAACTTGGGATTTTACTTGTGTTTAGAAATGTCACTAGTACTGTCATGATTTTTTGTATTATCTTTATCATTTTGTCTATTATCTGTGCAAAAAGTGTTTATTAAAGAGTATGAAGGATTAATTGATTAGCCATTATGTATCCTCTATATATTAAATGACATATATATAATTGCATTTAACCTCATAAGGTGACTTCCAACCTTACTGCTGGAGTGTCCGCTAAGACCCGCCGTGCATGCTACCTCTACACGGTGGCTGTATCTCCGAGTGAAATAATGATGCTGCCATGCAGGGCAATAGATCATCCCTTTTTTAAGTACATAAGAAGGAGTCTGTAGGCGCCACAGTGTAATAAACACGGCTCAGAGACTCCAACATTGACTTTGTGTGCTGCCAACTCCCCAGTCACCAATTACGTGGTCCTTGAAGCCTGCATCCAGTTGTAGGCAGCCCAGAACCAAGAATAATTATGATTTATTGCATTGATTTCATAAGCTTATAAAGCACTAAATTGTCTCACCAGGACACTTACGTATCGCACACCTAGTAAAAGACTTAATAACTGAGGCACAATACAGCTTGAGCCAAATGATCTGAAAACCTTCCCAGACAGGATTAAATTGGCCAAAATATGGCCCATTATAATTGCTGTGCAGGAAAGGATCTTAATATTAATGCATTCTTTTCTGATAGTTCAGGACAAAGCCATGCTTATGTGAGTGCAAGGGAGTAAATCTGCACAGCTCCTCGGGGCTAGATTATTACCACTCAAACGACCATCTGAATCCGGCACTGGCTAAAAGAGATGTGGCCAGGGAATAGAAGGTGCCGGCTGCCCCTTCAGTCACTGTATGGAAGAGGGGTATGGATTTTAATATGGGTCTAGAGCTCCCGGTGTTTGAGGCTAGGGGGTGCCCCCGCAAGCACTATAAAATCTGGAAGCGATGGGCTGACTACCGAGGGATATTTCTGGAACCACCGGCGGTTGGGCGGGACGAACAGCGGGTGTGAGTGGTTCGTGGTGGAGGGTCCCCCGAGTGAAGCAATGACGACGGTGGGTCAGCTGGGCAAATGTAGGGAGATCAATATATTTCATTGCCAGCCATGGGCAGGTTAGCGGTCGGGGGTGGGACCCGGGGGTTAGGGGGGGAATTTCAGAGTTAGTAGGGCTTTACTTGGTTTGAAATGCCCTGCATTATTTTAGTATTCTCTGGGTTACAGAGACCTGCATGATACGTGTTCTTGATAAATAAAATATGTTTTAGAAAAAAAAAAACTACCATCTGAATCCAACAAGATTTATGGCCAGAAGTGTCAGAGGGCCTGAAGTGTCACAGGGTTTTACCAGTTATGTTTCTGTGGGGAAATGGGTGGATACATTAAGGCCCAAGTTTTAAAACTTTGTAAACTGGGGTGACTAGAAGATTCCACATATAGGAGACATCTGGTTGTAGGTCTGTAGCCAAATTACTCGACGATAAAGTGTTTATATTTAAAATATATATGTGTATTGTTGGAAATGGCCCTCTATGCAGGGTCACTCCCAAACTTATTGCCTTCCTTTTCTGCCTTCTTGACCTTGTTTTTGCTGGTATTAGGACTCTGCGCCCTTTACCTCTCCTAATCAGTGCTAAAGTGCATGTGCTCTGTCTTCTAAAACATACCCAATTTGCATATTTAATTTTGTTATTAGTCCCTAGTAAAGTGTACTACATGTGCCAAGGGCCTATAAATGAAATGCTACTAGTGGGTTTGCAGCACTGCTTGTGCCACTCACTTGAGTAGCCCTCTAACCACGCCTCAGGCCTGCCATTGCAGAGCCTATGTGTGTAGTTTACACTGCCTTTTCGACCTGGCAAGATAAACCTCTTGCCAGACTCACACCTTCCATTCTTATACATATAAGTCACCCCTAAGGTAGAGCCTGGACATCCCAGAGGGCAGGGTGCAATGTATTTAAAAGGCAAGACATGTTTCCTGGCAGTGAAATGGTCTCAAATTCATTTTTCACTACAGCAAGGCCTATTACTCATCCCTAGGTTAACATTGGAATTACCCTATTACCTTTTTTAGGTGCAATTCCCAATTGTGAAGAGATGGACTCTCCAAGTTTGATGTCTCTGGAATCCCAATTTAAAATCACAATTTATGGTGAAGCCGTATTTTTTTCTTGCAATCTGAACATGGCACTTGTAGAAAGTTGGCATTTTCGTACTTTAGTCGTTTGGTGCTTGATGCTTAACTCTGATACACGTCTGGGGAGGGTGAAAGCTGGGCTCTGTGTTTTCCCCCTAAACAGCCACACACAGTGGTTACTTAGGTGTGACTTGATGGGCCAACCTGACAGGATGGGAGGGAGGAGCTGGACCCAGTCTCACTTACACTTGAATAGTCTGTGGCCTGTCCCCAAATAAAGGAATGCATACCCCCTGTAGTGAGTGAGTCTTGAGCTAGGACAGGAAGGGAGGACCTCTGTGCACTTCAAAGACCCATCTTTGACGTCTCCCCCACTTCAAAGGCCCAAATGGGAATAAGTACTGGAACTCTGACACCATGACCTCAGCACATGTCTGGACCTGTGAAGACTCTGCCAGGAAAAAGGACTGCTGTGCTGCTGAAGGACTGGTGCTCTTCTGGATTTCTGCTTTGATGGGCTCATGCCTTGTTGTGCTGCCTTGCAGCCAGCTATTCCCCTACTTGGGTGGTAAGGACTGGACCTGCCTCACTTGAACCCAGAGTGACTCCGAGGGCTAGCTGACTGGCCTCCTAATCTGAAGTTTCAGGGACTCAAAAGACTTCCAACTTACCTGCTTCTGCACCTGGGCTGTGTCACCTGTGAACATGCTCTGCCAAGAGGTGCCACCCCTCGTACTAGACCCTTGGAAGTGGGCCTAAGGTGCTTGCTTCTGCAAAACCGATGCATTGTCTTTCGTACCGGTACTATTACATGGATCAGAACAGGCGCATCACCCCGTTGCGTGGATTGGAGCCGGCGCACCTCGCCTCTACTGCGTGGATTGCACCAAAGCATCGCCTTCAGAACCACCACTGCCTAAGGTCTCCACATCTCCATCAATGGTAACCTCATTGACGACGACGTATCTCCTCATCGCAGCTCTTCGGAGCTGACGCATTGTCACTGCTGCACAGATCAGCAGCGTGTATTGCCCCCACTCTGTGGATCGACGGTGACACATGGCTTTGGCTGCAGGCCGCATCTACAATGCTGATGCAGCCGGGATCAAGGTACTTTAGTTTAACAGGCCTCACTGCGTCCATGTATCCAGCCATGATCCATTACGGTCAGCCTGGACTTTTAACTTTGTCCCATTCTGGCGCGACCAGATATCCCAAGTAAGCGCTTATTGCTTCTAAGCGATATTATACAGTTTATTCTTTAGAAATTAACATCTCAATTCTACTTATTGGATTTATATCGTTTTGGTCTTGTTTTATTATTCAAATTAAGTTCTATGTTTCTAAGCTAGTGTGGAATCTTTTTGTGTGGTGTTTTCACTGCTTTACTGTTTGAAGTTGTTAGACTTGTAATGTTTAGGGTGATCTTCCCTCAAACATTTTGCCTGCTTACCTCCTCTTTGTGCTGATTCTTTTTCTTGGCCTCAGGTCTTTGGGCACTTCATCACTGCTGACCAGTGCTAAAGTGCATGTGCCTCTCCCCTAAACATGGTAACATCGGTTTATCCACAATTGGTATATTTAGTTTACTTATAAGTTCCCTGTAAGGCAGTATACCACATACCCAGGGCCTGTAAACTAAATGCTACTTACTAGTGGGCCTGCAGCATTGATTGTGCCACCCACACAAGTAGAGTTTTTAAACCTGGCTCAGGCCTGCCACTGCAAGGCTCTTGTATGCAGTAACATGTGGCAACTTACTGCGTCTTCGCCTTGGCATTTAAAACCCTTTCCCAAGCTTTAAACTCCCCTTTTATTACATCCAAGACACCCCTAAGGTAGTCCCTAGGTAGCCCATAAGGCTGTGTAAGTAAAAGGTAGGAAATGTACTTTTAAATGTTGCATTTCCTGGTAGTGATAAACACCCACATTCGTTTTTCATTATTGTGAGGCCTACTCCTCTCATAGGTTAACATTGGGAATTCCTTAATACTCTTTTAATTTGTTATTCCTAATTAGTCATGTTTTAGATCTTTGGATGATAAATCCTCTTTACTGGTAAAGTTGAAATTAACATTACTGTTTTGGAAATGGCACTTTTAGAAAGTGTTATTGATAAAGGGGTTGGGCCCTCTTACAGACGACTAGGTAGAGCCTATCAAATTCCAGAACAACAAAATACCTAGCCGTGCCTTGGATTGCTGCTTTTTACTTCAACAGACTCAGGCCATTCTATAATTTAAATTGTTGGTAGTATTTATTTACTTATCATTTTGTCTTTTTTTCAACATTTAAATTATTTGTTATTCATGTCAGAATATGGGATAGACCTCAAAATTCTCTTAGTAAACATACATTTAAATCTAACTTTTACAAAAAAAAGTAACAAACAATACAGTACATTCAATGCATTTGTGTGAGATAATTTTAAATCATTATAAAACCATTCATATAGTCAAACTGGAAATATTCACCACCAGGGGAAACACTTAAATTGATTTACACTTACTCGCGCGGTACAGCTTGTTACAAGTCTCTGCCCCTCACAAGTCTAAAGGGTGTCCCCAATGACTATCTGATAAACAAATCAGGATTGTTTTTTTGTAAAAGTTTCCTTTAAATGTATGTTTATTAAGGGAAGTTTGAGGTCTATCCCTTTTTCTGACATGAATAACAAATGATTCAAATGTTGGAAAAAAGACAAAATTATAAGTAAATAAATACTACGGACCATTTAAATGATAGAATGGCCTAAGTCTGTTGAAGTAAAAAGCAGCAAGCCAAGTGACGGCTAGGTATTTTGTTTGGAACTTTTAGAAAGTGGGCATTTTTCTGCTCTTATTGCTCTGTGTGTCTGCAGCCAGTCTCCAGTACTTGTCTGGAGTGGGTGACAGCTTCAATGTGTGCATTCTTTCAAGACAGCCACAAACACAGGAAGTTTAAGCGAGTCTGAGTGCCCATCTGCATTCTGATGGCTCCTTCTGGGCAGGAAGGGAGGGAGGAGTTGCAACATGCATCTGAATAGGTACTGTCCTGTCCCCACACAAAGGGCTGATTACCCCCTACTGATAGTCTGGAGCCAGGACTGGAAAGAAACGATCTCTGTGCACTTCAAAGACCCTCTTTGAAGTCAACCCACTTCAAAAGCACAACTGGCTATAAGTACTGGTTCTGTGAAAACTCTGCCAGGTGGAAGGACTGCTCTGCTGCTACAGGGACTGCTACTCTGTTGGACAGCTGCTCTAGAAGAACTGATGTTCTTCTGTGCTGTGTTGCCCTGCTGCCTGCTACCCTCTGCCCTGCTGTGGAAAGGACTGGACCCATCCCACTTGAACCCAGAGTGACTCCAAGGGCATACTGGCTTGCCCCCAGTTCTGAGGTCTCAGGGACATCAAAGACTTCATACAACCCTGAAACAGCACCTGGACTCGGCCATCTGTGAGTCACTACCCTGTCAAGTGGAGCCAACACAGTTCTGGGCCCTTTGAAGTGAGATTTTCTGTGCTGCAACCCTCGACAATGACGCATCACCACCATTGTGCTGATCAGAACCGGTGGAATGCACCCGACGACGAAGAATAATCAGATCCTGCCCTGCTTGATGACGAAGTCTCCCGGAGTGCGTGGCTCGACAATGACGCATCGCCCATCTTCAGTACTGCCCAATGACAAAGCTTTCTCCAAGTGTGCACCATGACGACGACGCATTGCCTATGAATCCTTTGGATCGATGAAGATGCATCGCCTCCCTTCTCCTCGCATCTCGTTCCTAACATTGACGCAGATCCTCCAAAGGTACTGTTTTCAGCTGGCCAAGGCTGGTCTCAATATCCAATCCGTGCTCCATCGTGGTCGGCCTAGGCTTTTGGGTTTGGCCTGGTAAAGCATGACCAGATGTCCGCAGTTGGCGCTTAAATGACTCTAAGCACTATAATTGTATTTAATCTTTAAAAATTCATAGCTCCAATTCTAATAATTGGATTTTAGTTGGTTTGGTGTTGATTTATTCATAAAATTATTGTCTATTTTTCTAAACCTGTGTGGAATCTTTTTGTTGGTGTATCCATTGTGGTACAGTGTGTTGTATTGTACAAATACTTTACACATTACCTCTTTAGATAAGCCTGACTGCTTTGTGCCAAGCTTCCAGAAGTTGAGCACAGGTTATCTCTTAGTGTGTATCTATCTGACCCTGACTAGAGTGGTGGTGCATACTTGGACTAGGTGTATACCTCTGCCAACTACAGGTGTATACCTCTGCCAACTACAGACCCCAATTCTAACAGAAATGTTGCACAAATACTTTACACATTGCCTCTACGTCAAGCCTGACTGCTCTGTGCAAAGCTACCAGAGGGTGAGCACAGGTTCATTTAGGGTTTTCCTTTTTCTTACCCTGACTAGGATTGTGATTTCTGCTTGACTAGGGCTCATACTCCAGTCGACCTACAACCCAATTTCTGGGATATATATATTTTATCTACTGGCAGACACCAGTAGGTAGTTATAGTTAAGACCAAAGTTTCCATAGGAAAAGCGTATTTTGTTTTGCAATAACCTTGGCGCTGCTTGACGAATCTTCACAAAACTTTCTTAACATTTCCCCCTTTTAGTTCAGCTGATGTGTGTAAAGTTTCAGGGTGATCCTTCAAGCGCACCGAGAAAAAAGTGGAGCCAAAAACACATTTTAGCGAAGTTATCTTTGGAGATTTTTAATTTTTTAACACAACTACACCCCCAACAGAATTACACCAAATTTGTCAGACAGCTACATGTTGGTCCTGGTCCAAAAAGTGTGCTATCTGTGATTTGATGTAAATCGATTCCGTCGTTTCAGAGATATTGACGTTTAAAAAATACAGATATCTGGGGACGCAAGTCCTTGTTGTGGACTCGCGAATCCTACTAAAATTTGATTGGCTTCAACCAAGAAGTGTTGGCAGCCATCTTGAGACGCAGCTTTTAGCCGAGTCATAGAAAAAAGGTAAAAAAAGAATGAAAAGGGGGCAGGGTAGGAATACCCTGACTGCCCACATATGTTAGGGGGGTCCCAAGGGATCCCAGCCAGGGGTAAAACGTTTTTTTTATTTAATTTTTCCACAAATGTGCGGGTGGACCCATGGATCCGTACCAAAATAAAAAAAAAACAAGCAGACACGCCTCTGGCTAAAGTGGACTACTTCCCCAACCAGTAGTGCGCCAGGAGATGTGTTTGTGGAGTGATGGAGAAAGTGGGCATGGCCTATGACAACCTCTTACCAATCCAGCTGTGTGGGACTTACTGGAGATACCAGCAGGGGTAGATGGCCCCAAGGATCCTCAAGAGCCGAGAGGACTTCAACCCCCAACTAGTAGTGCACCAGTAGGCGCGTATACAAGGTGGTGGAGAAAGGGGGCATGGCCACCAAAAACCTCTCAGCAGACCCACTGTGTGGAACTTACTGGAGGTACCAGGAGGTGTAGTTGGCCCCAAGGACCCTCAATAACCAGAATAACTTCATCCCCCTACTAGCAGTGCTAGGCGGGTTTGCAGAGTGGTGGAGAAAGAAGACGTGGTCTCCGGCAACCCACTCGGCAATACTGATGTGTGGGAATTAATGGAGGTAACAGGAGGGGTAGTTGTCCCCCAAGGACTTCATTGGAGGCCAACTACCCCTCCTGTTCCCTCAACTAAGTCTCACACAGCAGAATTGCTAAGAGGTCTTCAGAGGCCATACCCCCTTTCTCTACCACTCTGCAAATGCACCTTGTCCTGATGCACTACTGGTTGGGGGATGAAGTCCACTTTACTCGTGAGGGACCTTGGGGGCCAAAAAGCCCTTCTGGTACCTCCTGTAAGTCCTACACAGTGGGATTCCCGAGAGCTGGTTGGAGGCCCTTTGCCCTTTCTCCACTACTCTGCAAACGCGACTACTACTGAAAAAACCTTAGGAATTCACTGAGAAAACCAAAGCATATAGGGATGTTATAGTCAGGAAATGGAATTCAAAAACCATTAGAAATTCACTGAAAAAAACAAAGGTTACAGGGACGTTATAATTAGGCTCATGTTTCACTGATACAAAACCAAGGAAATACAGCTGTTATAGTTAGTGAGTTCACTATAACTTGCACCCTCGCAATGCACTGCTTATGACCTCACATATGACATCACTCATAACATGATCTGTGACAACACTGATGACATCTTAAATGACATCACTAATGACGTCACTCATGACATCATCAACAGAATCTCTGAGGCACCCACTCACACCCCCATATAACCTTTCTTACACCCACTCCAACTTCCACACTACTGTTCTCAAATCAATTCACACACCAATACCAGTACTTACGCAGCCACTCACTGATTCACAGATCAACACACACATCCACTCACACAGACACTCATACACCCACTCACTCACTCTTACAGCCACTGACATATCAACTCATTTACCCATACAGCCATTCACACACAGAGTCAGTCATCCATACATCAAAATCAAATCAGGTGTTTGTTAAGCGCAACTACTCACCCGTAAGGGTCTCAAGGCGCTGGGGGATGTGCGGGGTTTGGCAGGTTCCAGTCCATCAAGGAGGGGGTCTGTCGAAGAGCCAGGTTTTGAGGTTTATTGTGAAGATGGGGAGCGATGTTATCTGTCTGAGGTGGAGCGGAAGGTCGTTCCAGGCTCTGGCCGTGTGGAAGGAGTAGGAGCGGCCTCCCAATCTAGTCTTTCTGGTTTGGGGGACCACGGCATAGGAGAGCTGGGCTGATCGTAGGGTCCTTTGGGGTGCATGGAATTTGAGTCAGCTATTCAGGTATACTGGTCCGGTGTCATGGAGGGCCTTGTGAGCATGGGTTAGCATCTTGAAGGTGACTCTAGCTTCGATGGGGAGCCAGTGGAGTGTGCGCAGGTGCTGGGAGATGTGGCAATGTCTTGGCAGGTTGAGGACCAGACTTGCGGCGGCGTTTTGGGTGTTCTGTAGCTTGCGGGTGAGATTTTTGTTTATTCCGGCATATAGTGCGCTGCCGTAGTCGAGCCTGCTGGTGACCAGGGCGTGAGTGACAGTCTTTCTGTGTTCGAGGGGGATCCATTTAAAGTCTTACGTAGGAGGCGGAGGGTGTGGAAGCAGGAGGACGAGACAGAGTTGATCTGGTGGTTCATTTTGAGCTCTGAGGCCAGGATGATTCCCAGGTTGCGTGTGTGGTCCGTGGGGGTGGGCGGGCTTCCGAGGGTGGGGGGCCACCAGGTGTCTTTCCAGGCATCTGGGTTTGGGCCCATGATGAGTACTTCCGTTTTGTTGGTGTTTAGTTGTAGGCAGCTGTTTTTCATCCATTTGCCGACGGCTTCCATGCCTTCTGGAAAGTTGTGTCTGGCGGTGTTGGGTTCGTTGGATAGGGAGAGGATGAGTTGGGTGTAGTCTGCGTATGACACAATGTTGAGTCCGTAGGTTCTGACGATGGGGGTGAGCGGAGCCATGTAGACGTTGAAGAGCGTAGGGCTGAGGGAGGACCCCGGGGGACTCTGCAGGTGGTAGGTATAGGGTCCGAAAGGAAAGGGGGGAGTCTGACCCACTGCGTTCTGCCGAAGAGGAAGGAGCGGATCCAGTCGGGGGCTTTGTCTTTGATCCCTGCGTCGTGGAGTCTGCATATTAGGGTGCGGTGAGAGACTGTGTTGAATGCCGCTGAGAGGTCAAGGAGGATGAGGGCTGCTGCTTCTCCTTTGTCCAGTAAGGTACGGATGCCGTCTGTTGCGGCGAGGAGGGCGGTATTCGTACTGTGGTTTTTTCTGAAGCCAGATTGGGAGGAGTTGAGGATGTTGTGCTCTTCGATGAATGTGGCGAGTTGGCTGTTGATGGCTTCCTCGATGACTTTTGCTGGGAACGGGAGCAGGGAGATGGGTCTGTAGTTGTTGAGGTCGGTGGGGTCCGCCGAGAGTTTCTTCAGGAGGGGGTTGATCTCAGCGTGTTTCCAGTCGTCAGGGAACGAGGCGGTTTCCAGGGAGCGATTGATGGTGTTGCAGAGCATGGGTGCGATGGTGTCGGCGGCTATATTGAAAATGTGGTGGGGGCAGGGGTCCGTGGGGGCCCTGGAGTGGATTGACTTCATCGTCTTCAGTGTGTCTTCGGTGGTGAGGGCTGTCCAGTTGTCGATCGTTGACTTCAGGGTGTCGGGGGTGGTTGGTGAGGGTTCAGTGTGTTGGTTGTCTTCGTCGAAGTTTTTCATAGATGCTCTTGATTTTGTGGTGGAAAAAGGTGCTGAGTTTGTCGCAGAGGTCTTTGTGAGGGAGGAATGTTGGTGGACTCGCTGGTGGGTTGGGCGAACTCCTTGATGATGTTGAAGAGTTCTTTGCTGTTATGTGCATGAGTGGAGATTCTGTCTTCAACCGCTTTTTTCCTCGTTTTTCTGATGAGGTGGTGGTGGGCGTTGGTGGCGGCTCTGAAGTTATTGTGGGCTTCTGTGGATTTGGTGTTCCTCCAGGCCTTTTCGAGGCAGTGGCAAGTGAGACTTGACTCTCGAAGTTCGGTGGTGAACCATCTAGCTTTCTTGGCGTGGGTATTGTTGTTTTTCTTGAGGGGGGCTATGGTGTTGGAGCTGTCGGAGATCCATCTGTGCAAGGTTCGGGTTGCGGTGTTGGCGTCGTCGTTTTCCGCGATGGATGGGGTGGAGTTGCTGAGAGATGAGGTTAGCTGGTCATCGGTGATTCTGGTCCTGTTTCTTTGTGGGAGCAGGTACTGGTGTATGTGTATGGTGGGTGTTCTGAAGGTGAAGTGGACGCATCGATGGTCAGTCCCTGGGAGTTCGGTGGTGTGGCTGAAGGTGTTGGAGTTTCCTGTTGTGAAGAAGAGGTTGAGGGTGTGTCCTGCTGAGTGCGTGGGTTCAGTCACAATCTGGCGGAGTCCAATGTTGTGGAGGTTGTCCAGGAGGGATGTCATGCTGGGGTCCAGTTGGTTGTCGAAGTGGAAGTTGAGGTCTCCCAGTAGGGTGTAGTTGGTGGACGCGATGGCATGCGGGGAGATGATGTCCGTGATGGAGTTGACCAAAATTCCGCGGGATCCAGGGGGTTGGTGGATGAGGGTTACTCGGAGGGTGGAGGTAGTGCTGGCCAGTATCTTGAAGTGAAGGTGTTCCATCAGGTCTGTGGGCTTGTCGGGGAGTGTGCTCAGGCAGAGGGTGGATTTGTGGATGATGGCGATTCCTCCTTCCTGGTGATCCTGTATCCTTGGGGAATGGTAATGGCGATGTCCGATCCCAAGGTGGTGTTGGTCTAGGTTTCGGTAAAGAATGCTACGTCCGGGGTAGTGCTGTCGAGGATGTCCCAGATTTCAGTGGTGTGTTTGTGGAGGGATCGGACGTTGAGGAGGATGCATTGCAGGGTCTTCGGTTTGTTGTGTTCTTGCGGGCGGATTGCGCTGGGTCAGTGGTCTTGGCGGTGCTGCAGGTGTGCCGGCAGCGGTGACAGCTGAAGGGTCCGTGGATGTCGGCTAGTGATGCTAGTTTGCAGTTGTTGTTTCGGCCTGGGTTGAGAGCGTGGAGTGCCGCTGGGTCGTAGTGTTGGCGGTGCAGAGATCCAGGGTTCCTGGCGCTGGTCGCAGTCGGGTCGTGGACAGGTGCAGACGAGCTTGCCTTTGGCGCCCTAGCGGCGCGGCCGACATTTAGTAGGGGGAGGGGAGCTGGATTGGGCCGGTCGCACTGGTCATGCTGGGGGGGGGAGGCGCTGCGGGGCCAGCAGCGGCGGGGAAAAACAGGCTGAAAAAGACAAAAGGAAAAAGGAAAAAAAGATAGAGAAAAGTGAAAACAAGGCAGCAAAAGTGCAAGAAAGAGGGGAGGAAAGACACAGAGGACACAGGAGAGTGAAAGGGGGAGATTGAGATGAGGGTAAAAAACGATTGAAAAACGGAGGAAAGACACAGAAGGAGAGTGAAGGGTGGGCTTGAAATGAGGGGAAAACGAGAGAAAAAGTGCAAGAAAGAGTGGAGGAAAGACACAGAGGACACAGGAGAGTGAAAGGGGGAGATTGAGATGAGGGTAAAAAACAAGTGAAAAACGAAAAGTGCAAGAAAGAGTGGAGGAAAGACACAGTGGACACAGGAGACTGAAAGGGGAGATTGAGATGAGGGTACAAAACGAGTGAAAAATGGATGAAATACCCAGAAGGAGAGTGAAGGGGGGAGATTGAAATGAGGGGAAAAACGAGTGAAAAAAGAGAGAAAAAGCAGAGCAAGAGAATGGAGAAAGAGGTCCACTGGACCACCAGGGATGAGGCGCAGGTGAAACCTGCGGGTGGAGGAGGGCCTCGAACACCAACACTCTAGAGTGCAGGGGCTTGGGGGAAGGCTTCACTTAATGGTGGAGCTGCAAGGGAGGGAGAGCAATTTCACTGACAATGAGTCAGTGGTCTTGCACGCCTGTCCCCACAGTGGCCGCCATTAAGTAGGGGTCAGGGAGGGCTGGACAGCTGGGAGGCGGGAGCATGGAGGGGAGCTGGATTGGGCAGGTTGCACTGGTCGTGCTGGGGGGGAGGGGCCGCGGGGGCAGCAGTGGCGGGGAAACACGCGCTGAAAAAGGCAAAAGGAAAAAGGCAAAAAGAGAGAGAAAAGTGCAAATAAGGCAGCAAAAGTGGAAGAAAGAGGGGAGGAAAGACACAGCGGACACAGGAGAGTGAAAGGGGGAGATTGGGGTAAAAACGAGTGAAAAACAGAGGGAAGACAGAAGGAGGAGAGTGAAGGGGGAGCTTGAAATGAGGGGAAAACGACAGAAAAAGTGCAAGAAAGAGTGGAGGAAAGACACAGAGGACACAGGAGAATGAAAGGGGGAGATTGAGATGAGGGTAAAAAACGAGTGAATAACAGAGGAAAGACACAGAAGGAGAGTGAAGGGGGGAGCTTGAAATGAGTGGAAAACGACAGAAAATGGAGGAAATACCCAGAAGGAGAGTGAAGGGGGGAGATAGAAGTGAGAGAAAAATCGAGTGAAAAAGGAGAGAAAAAGCGGAGCAAGAGAATGGAGATAGAGGTCCACTGGACCACCAGGGATGAGGCGCAGGTGAAACCTGCGGGTGGAGGAGGGCCTCGAACACCAACATTTGAGAGTGCAGGGGCTTGGGGGAAGGCCTCACTTAATGGTGGAGCTGCGAGGGAGGGAAAGCAATTTCACTGACATAGAGCTTTTGTGACATAGAGCTACTCACACACCTACTCACTCACCCATACAGTCAATCACACAGCCACTTACCCATACGGTTACACGTACACTCACTCACTTACTTATAAAGACACTAACACATACTCACTCGCCTATATAGTCACTGACATAGCACACACTCACCCATACAGCCACTCTCACATTCACTCACTCACACATACAGTCACTCACATACCCCATCACTCAACTATACTGCCTTTCACATACCCAGTTACTCACCCATCTCATATACCACTGGCACATGCATTCACTCACCAACACAGCCATACATACACCCTCTCACCCATACAGGCCCTCACACACACTCACTAACCCAAACAGCCAGTCACACACACCCTCACCCACTGCCACAGACACTCAGACACCCATAGAGATACCATTATAACCAATCACTCACCCATACAGAAACTCACATACCATACAGCCACTTAAAAACCAACTGACAGACTGATACATACATTCACGCAACTAGTCACTCACTCATACATTCACTGAGACACCTAATCACTCACTTATACAGTCTATCAAGCACCCACTGAATCATCCAGACAGGCACTCATACACCCACAGATTCACCAATACACCTTGGCATATATATTTAACACTCATATACTTTTTAAAAACACTCACAGTCACTGGATGATGTCGTCAGTGATGTCATTTAAGATGTCATCAGTGATGTAATATGTGAGGACATAAGCAGTGTACTGTGGGGGCTCGAGTTACAGTTAACTCACTAACTATAATGGCTTAATTTCACTGGCCTAGTCCCTGCAACCTTTGTTTTTTTTTCAGTGGAAAAAAATAATGTTATATATTTATATCTATCTATATCTTAGAAAACTGTAACACCTGTCATTTACAACAGTAGAAAAGGTAGGAGAATGGCATGCCCTGTTTTTTTCTCTCTCTCTCTCTCTCTCTCTCTCTCTCTCTCTCTCTCTCTCTCTCTCTCTCTCTACGGTAGTGAATTTACTTGCCTCAGAAGGCTGAGTCTGCATTGCTTAGAATCAAAATCATGCTATTCAGATGGTCAGAGCAGTCTTCAACTTGAGGAGCCCTGCTGCCCTAGTTTGTGATGATCTAGGCACATACGGCCATGCACCCCTTTAACAGGAAACAAATATACACTGCCACGTAGCATAAGCGCCAAAGAATCTGGAGCCCAGAAAGACATAGTGGAAGTTTATCCGCTTGTCCTGGGTTATGATCGGGTGATATTATCTAATAGTATTAGAGGCCAGGGGTTTGCATAAGGGTGATTAAGTCACAGACTGCACCCCAGGGCCAGCTTTAGCAGTGGTGGCGCCCCGTGCAACAGACTTTTTTGTTACCCTCCCCATGACCTTCTTTGCCACTGATTGCCTTCCTACCACCCTCCAACAGTGTCTCTCATCTCTCCATAGCCTCATCTCTGACAAACATTTCATTTTTAGATATTGCTTCATAGTTCACTCACACTCACACTCAGTTCTGTGACCTGCATGGTAAATGTTCTTTACAGCAGGCACCTTAGCCCCCTACGCTACAGTAGGATGAGATAAAAACTCCAACTAGACAAAACTCCAGTATCTGTCCGCCAGGAATATTAATCACCAGAATGAACTTGACATATTTATTGTTGCCTGAAAACTGCTGAACTCAAAGGATCCCTGCAGGATGTGCTTTTAAGCCATAAGTCATTTTAAACACTGCCCACACCCCCAAAGTCAGTGCCAGGTGCGGCTGCACCGGTCGCACCGCCCTGAAGCCGGCCATGCTGCAGCCTTCTTCTTTGGAACCTCTGGGGCTGGCCAGTAGGTGAGGTTTCTCAGTGCCGATTCCCACAGCAGGCCCCCTGCTACATTGCCAGTATTATGACGTCACCCGCCATCCCTCCCCCCACTGAGCAGGAGTGACGTTGTCCACTCTGGAGCGACAATGGGTGGAGTCCGACCTACTCTGGGATTCAATGTTATAGAAACAAAGTAACATCAGATGTTTTGATTTGTTCATTTTAGGGCCCCGCATGCGGTGGCACGCGGCAGTGGATTGGTCCACACACGCCATTCCCACACTACAGCACTGCACCTGCCGACCCTCTTCCGGGTACCACCAATATATCCTGCCGAATCAGTACATTTCTTTATAGTGCACGCACCGGCACTGATTGGCAGTTTCTTCTGATCGATTCCTACCCGTTTTCGATTCCTACCACTTCATTGTGTATATTATATGAAGTGCTTCTTTTACTCGAGCTGACATATTTTTGGCGAAAACAATTATTTTCTATATTCACAGGTAGATTAAATGGCAAATGAGAAGATGTGGCACATTAATTTATGAAACACAACGGTAAAAATGTTACTTTCATTAACTACCATCCTTCAGACAATAAAACAACTTTCATATCAATAGAAAGCAGTGTGCATAGTTTATTAAAGAAGCTGCAAAGATTTAAATATCGTGAGACAACCAGCTAATAAAAAAACCTAAAAACATTCGTTAGACAAGTTAAAGCAGCAACACGGCCCCTTCGTATTGTGTTTTGCGAAGCATCGACAGAGTTTTGCTAAAAGACTAATTTAAAGGATAAAACAAAAACATCCGAATGAAACAAATTCTACAATGTCACTAGTGTTGTCATCACTAATTGTCAAGAAGCGTCTTCCGGGTGGTAATTGCTTTTCCAGCCAGCATTGTTTGCATCTCTGAGTTCATGCCACGCTGTGAAGCTCATCAGATTTATTAGGACTCGGATTGCATTCGCGGGTGTAATTGTGGCAGACGCCACATTCATTCATTGTGAGCCTGCTCCCTGCTTAGAGTAAAGGGGATAGAATTGCGGCTGTGAATGCATCACGCCGCTGATCTGGAAGATGGAGTCGGCTAGAGCAGGAGGGGGCCAGGGGGGATATCACTGTGCTGTGGGGGTACCACACTGCCACCCCCTTTACATCTCTGCCACACTCAGGTTACGCCTCCTTGCGGTCTCCGCTCTGGCATAGAGGAGGCTTCTGCTGGCCTTTTCTGCTGGCAGGAGGATCCCAGGTAGTTATGATTGATCGGCCACGGATGGATCCGACCACACTCCATGATTCAACTCCTCCGCGGGGCGTGGTAGAGCAGGGATCAGACAGGATAGCAGTATCTCAGAGGATGTACGCCGTGCCTGCTACCTTCCACCGCCCATGTGATTAAAGAAGCCGTGGTGAGGACCGAGAAGGTGAGGCTCAGGTCCTGGCCATCTTGTTCCCAGCATTTGTCAGGGGGGTGGGTTTCAATGTATATCAATACTCTTCATTTTCGGTTGCCTCCCACGGGAGAGGTAGGAGGACCATGAAGGAGGGTCAGCATGGCTTTGTTCGCCCCTGAACCCCACAGAGAGTCTCCACACCTCCATCGGGTGTAACTGCTCCCCAGATCTGAGGCTGGACGCAATGAGCAGCAGTAAACATCACAACACAGCAGTCAGCAGGCTGGGGTGACGTGGGACAGGCCGCTTCCAACAGAACATCTCCCGCCACTGAGCCTGGCCAGCGGAGCAGCACACACCAGCCCAGGCCAATAACGGGCGGCGTCATTGAAGATGACGGCCGCTCCTCGTCCACGTCCAGTGCTATGGATCTTTAAGAGAAGGTTGGATCCACTGGGATCGATTATGACACTATTAATGCAACGGAGGCAACTATTTCTGACCGCGAGTACTTGTGCTTTATGACAAACGTATGAATGTTGGCAGTGTCCTCCAAAGAGGGGCCTCGGGCTAAAGACATTTTTCAGGCCCCCAGTTCGTAAAAACTTGAATTTTATTACCCATTTTCTTCTTATTGAACCCCCCCATGATGCAAACAAACTTTCAGAGATGGGGTACCCCAACAACAGCTGAAAACTATCTTTTTCTGGGCCTCAAAAAATCTTAAACTGCCACTGGGCAAAGAGAGACAGATTTAGAGGTAAAGGTAGATCGAGACGAGAGCGGTTGAGATACAGAAATGCACCGAGGGGATCTGGAGAAAGAGAAAGGTTACTTTTCAAGGGGGGGGGGGGCTATGAATGTGGGAGCGCCAGGCAATTGCCAACTTTGCCCATGCGGTAAACATCTCTAAATGGTGGTAAAGTGTTTGGTGAAGAACCAGGCACTGAAAGTTGCCGAAACATGGAGGTTGATTAAATCACAAAGTGATCTTGCTGTTGATGTACAGATTAATGGTGAGGTAAATAGGGGTTCTTTCTAGGGCAAGGAAAAGCAGGTTCTATGCACCAGATATGCTGAGGGAAGTACAGTGACAGTGGAAAAGTAAGTGCAGTGTTGCTCAGATCCAGCTGTGTCTGTAGAAGAGGGCCCAAATTTGATGACGCTGTAGTAGTAAGTTTCTGCTTCAGGTTTGTGCCTGAGCAGCTGGTTTTTCAATTTCTTTCTCCATTTTTGGTGCACGCTAAGATGGGGCATGAAGTCACACAGATTATACCGTCACTTTAAGGAGGTGTTTGGGAGAAATAGGTGTCAGAGGACTGCAGTTGGCATAAATCAGAGGTCTGAAGGGAGGGACATATTGATGACCAGCATTGGTGGCTTTCTACAGGAGGCAAGAGTGGGTTCTAAAGCTTCAAATGAGATTGGGCGTATTTAAGAGATTTAAATGCTCTGAGCAGCCTCAAATCTGTAGGGTCTCTTTTTCAGAATTTTCACTCGCTTTCAGATCGCAAAGATAGACTGTGATAAGTCCTGGAAACTTGTTTTTTTCCATTTTGTTTTATAACTCTTACTCATTTTAGGTTTATCTTTTGCAATATGTTGTATTTCTGAAGTAGTCTAATGTTTAAAGATGTCACACATTAATTTATCTTGAGTCCCACTCTATTTGGTGGGTTATATTCTGGGATATTGTGAAAGGAATATCGAAAGGCCACAATATTGTGATCAAAATATCAGAAACCAAACTATAAAGGAGGTATGTGCACAGAGCGAGGTATAGAGTTACTATTCCGAGGTCCACATCTATGTACGTTGTAGATATATATACCATGCTCCTCATGTATGTGCCCTGATGAGATATATATGTATATATATATCTCATCAAGGTGCAAAAATGTAGAATATATAAAAATATATATCACCAAGGTACGTAAATGAGGATTATGGCATACAGTAACTATAATGACGTACTTGTCAGCTTTTGGGTCCTCAATCTTCTTGTCGTATTATTGTGACCTTTGTGCGCGGCGGGTGCTCCTTGATTGACAGGATTGTTGTGACTATGGTGAGTGTGTCTAGGATTCCCCCAGGCTGTGTTAAGTGGGCAGTGCAGTTTCCAGTTAGGATTATTTTAACATAATACTTTCTAAATTCCATACATCCTCATTTCTGCCAGTTTGCATAGGTTTGCAACTTAGTTTACAGGTTTCAATATCTCTAATTACAATTCAGACCCATACACCCCGCCCCCAATACCTGCGCTTTCTAGGGGCCCAAACTCGAACTCCTGTTTACACATCACTGACCTAGAACCTCACAGGTGGATGCACCAATGTTGCACACTGACAGGGCTGATAACACATAATAATGTGCTCCCTGGGCAGATCTGAGCCATCATGCTGGGAGCCCAATGCCACTGTATGTAGTTGTTGCATGTCGCCTGACCAGTTTCCCCTGCTAGAGGGATGATGCTTCAGTTCTGTGTGTAAATACATTCCTGGAATTGTGCAATTGATACAGGACAAGGGTGGTATTTACTTGTCTTCTGCCTGATCCCCTAACATCTAGCTGCTGTTATAAGTGTTTCTGAAATCCACGCACCTACAGTCATCCACACAGGACTGAAAACCATGTACAAACCAAGGTGGAGATACTTATATCAAACACTCACCTTCTAAGCTGAACTATCTCTTAATTAGTAACACACCAAGCCGAGGACAGCGAGCTGGAAATACTACTTTACAGTCCACCAATCCCCAATGTCCCCAACCATCAGATGTCTGAGGAGCTGCATTGGGGATTGACCTCCTACCTGGAATGAAGTCTGGCTGTTGTAGTTCTTAATCTCTTTATTGGTTCCTCGATAGAGCAGGACTCTGGCACAGCTGTCCTGCAAAATGAAAAGTAATATGGCCAGGTCAGTTTGAAGATCTGCCCACGAATACGGATACGGATACGTCAACGCCGCGAACAGATAGCAATCCCACTTATAACACAAACAGAATCAAAACTGTGGCCACAGCACCATTTCCCATGCACTTTTTTTTAGAAAAATACAACCTAATGTGAATGCTGAAAGAGGTTGGAGTTGCACGAATGCGCTGTAGGTATTGTAGCATTTTTGTAGAATTATAAAAGGCAATCCCACTTAAGAAAACACAACACAAAGGCTGACTTGTCACAAAAATGCTGGAAGTGGTGGGCTGCAGCATGAAGACACAACAATAGAAAGGTGAACTTCACCTTTCTAGGGGCATGTCTATATGTGCATGTCTAATGAGTACAATTTCACACATTTGCCTCCACGTATAGAATACGTGTCAGACCGCCCCTTACAATGGATCAAAGCCTTCCCTGCAGAACAAAGTCCTAGGTGAAGAAATGGCCTCACCTCCACATCGGGCCTGTCCCTCTACGCTTCTCACTCATAACTCCCCATTTGTATTTAAGAGCTCTCCAGGATTCCTGCAGACCCTATAAACTAACCTCCAGCTACCCTCCTATCGTACGCCAATGTATCTGCCTGCCAGCTGAGGCAATGGCTCGGTGGTGGACGGTGCAACTGTATGGATGGCACTTTGGTGCTTTCCAACCACCACTAAAAGAGTAAGATGATGCCCTGTTTCGGACCGTCAGCATGGCTAATGATGGCCTCGCACATGCGCACTGCACTAGACGGGAGTAATCGAAGCTACCACCCTACATCTGCATGCAATGTCTGCATAAAAACAAGATGGCAGATTTACGTTTCAGGAGACCATGCACAGGCATGCGGACAAGAAAAGACCTGCCCCCGATACTGCCCTTCCCTGCTTATTGGCTGAGAGTGCCTGTCAGTCATACCCAAGAGCAGAAAGGCCAAATCTGGTCTTACAAGTGGACATTGACTGCCATGACTGCTTTCTCCTGCAGCACTGTTTCCTCATGCTTCAAGCCAAGGTTTTATCTGGGAGCTCTAGGTGACCTCGGCGGTTCTTAAATATGTTAATGTGTGGTGTGTACAGAGTGTGTGTGTATTGGTGGATGCATGTGTATGTGCATAAATGTGTGTGCACAAATCTGCAGTGTTGCTAAAAGAGAGTGTAAGGAGAATTGACCCTCACTAAATAGAAATCCAAAGGGAATGATGGACGGAGTGTTGATATGTATAGATCAGGAGTTTGTTTGTAGTTTATCACGTCCTCCTTAAATTAGATTTTTAAATATTAAGGTCTCTCTCTCTCATTTTACATCAAAAATGTATGCATTTGCTTTAATTCTTGACACATGAGGTTAGAGCTTGGGTGGCAGACAGAAGCAAGATGATGGCTCGGCTTGTTTTAGGCTTGAGGATCCAAGAGAACCATGAGCTGAACAAGAGCCAAGCATTTGGATCAACCCTCAGCGGCTAACCCACTTCTATCACATAGTGTTGGGGGGAGGTCTTTGTCACTGAATTTAAAAAAATACTTTCTAGATTAACTGAACATGTTTATAAGCACTCCAAATGTTTACATATAAGAGATTAAGGGGATAATCCCTAAGATTATGTTTCATTACAAATCAACAACCAAATGACTTATTTCCTTTACTTGACTTGCCAAAGGCAGTGACAGCATGCAAGAAAGTCTCACTCCAGGGTGTGGTAGAGACTGCAGCCCATATACAGCACGACACAGTATTGCCATATCTATGTTTCTTTTAGAGACTAGGAATCGGAATTTAGACGGCGGTCTGGAATGAAACCTACAAAATAACTCCACGACTCACAGCCCGCACTATTACATGCTTTTTCTCCCCACATTTCACCTCTCTTCTCTCCCAGTGCCCCCTGCTGGCATCATCGCAGCCCTCTGTCCCACCACCGATCATACTTTTTGTCACCTTGGAAAATGTTTGTGAGTACCCATGGCGTAGACATTGATTTCTTTCAGAGGAGCCGAATCTTGCTGGTTAGAAAGCACAGAAAATAAACCATCATGACTGACGTAATGATAAAGTGGATGAGGTGTGAGAAGGTATCAGGTGTGATAATTTTCAGATTTTATGCAAGAATGCTGTTGGCATACACACCGCTTTTATGGAGTTGATTATAGCGCCTAGGGATAAGATGGCTACAGAGATGTTATACTGTCTACGTGTCCATGCCTAAATTGACCACTTTGCAAATTTGTAAAGAATTGATTATATTTGGGCTCTATGTTCTAATCATCAATTGAATGTGGAAAACATCCCTTTGTCCACCAACCAAGATGGGCCTGCCTGGTCACCAGGACAGGCTGGGATTGTCCATGCTAGTCTAAAGCCCAGGAATTAGAGAAGAGGACAGAGTTGGCACCAAAAACTGGAAGTGATTGGTTACTGGCTTCCAGGGTATTTTGTGCTACTTAGCTATGCTAGGGAAGCTAACCAATTGCAGTCTATACTCCAGTGCCATCAGGGAAGGTGCCCCAGAGCACTGGCCATGATATTCGGAGAGAGCTGGCGAGCTCGAGTCTGCTCTGTTTGTCTCCTCAGGGAGGGAGAACTTCACCAGAGCAGGGCATGGCCAGACTTCTGTGAAAACAGTGAAAACAAATCACTGGATGCTGTGAAACCACTGAACACAGGGGGACAGACACAGATAGCTCCACACAACTCAATCCCTCCAGAGCCTCTTGTGACTGCTCAGTGTACATATAAACGCCAACCCCCTTCCAGGGTCAACACAACCTTACACGTTCAACATCCATCTCCATGAAAACACACAAAGACAAAACGCTAAGGCATACCCAGTCGTAAATAAGACAACATCACACCACTGCTAAACAACATAGACACACATTATAAAACAGAAATACAAAGCAATAAGACAAGTGGGAAGCAATCATGCTGGTCCAAAATCATTCCATCTCTGTGGTGGATAATGTAACCGAGAATCATCTTTTGCACTTTCTCTCTGCACGCGTCACATAACCCTTAGTATTTCTATAGAGCACCATCACCCACACCACACCATTCCTCACTTCCCGCCGCGGTTCCTACTCCACTCCCCTCATGGGCTTCAACTACGACCATAAATCAGATCCCACCCACACCTGGATTACATGCCAGCTTTGGTCCATCACAGCGCCTCGCCGTATTCCTCTAAATCCATTGCCTGCGTCCATCAGTCGCAACACTGATTCCCTCCACCCTAAATTGTGTTACTTGATGAGACTGCAAACCTACTCTCAGCCTCCACCCCCTCCGGAGGCCCCTAGCTTGGGTCTAAGAATCCTTTAAAATCCCTTTTTGCTTTTCTCACGAGCCTCCTGACCTCTAGCTCTCACCTCCCCAGTATCTCAGGCCTGACTTATGTTTCCTCTCTTCTTGTACTGATTTTGGAGGAGGTGTAAACGTCGATTATGTTTAGGAGTTGATAAGTTCAAGAGGCGCTATTATCTTATGTTAATATGCAATACTCCTATTACTTTTTTTAAAATTAACAATACAAATGAAGCTCACGAAGCTTCCCAAAAAGTATTATTTGGTAGGGCTAGAAAGAAATGTTTCTGAATTTTGAATTCAGTACAGCACCCTCCTATATTCCCTACGGTATCCTTTGCCCCATGTGAATTTTCAGCCTTTCGCAAAGGTCACGCCTCAATTAAGAATGTACAGATTTACAGTGTCTTCCTGTTGTAAACGGATCCTTTGGGATGGCATTTCTGCGAACAGTGAAGGCACCAAGTTCCTATTTACAGCCTCTTCAATCCTTGATGGCCGAGCAGATGCCATCCTTTTACCAAGATGCCATGGACTGGCATGATTGGCAGATCCCTGGCTGGGGCTGGCATTGTTACAAGTCAGGCCCTGTCATGCTCTTGCATAATTTGAGTATTGACGGTGCACTGCATGAAAGGATTGCATATAGTGTTGAAATTGTACAAGAACTCGACCTGAACAGAGGAGTTAATGGCAATCTGTGGAGGAATGCGGCTACGCCTACAGTTAGAACGGGTAGGGGGTTGCAAGGCAGTCGTGAGTACGGAGCAGAAAACAGGAGCTCTTAGGTACCATGTTCCTGGCATATACTAAAATATGTGCCACAGCAGGATAGGGAGAATGCAATCTGGCTGAGTCCTGAGCAGCTAGAAGGACATATCCCAGCGGCCCATCCTGACACCTGTCAATGGGGCCGGGATGTTGCGCAGTGCTGGTGGCGAAGGATGGACCGACTGACAGAAGTGACCTTGTAATGTCTCTAATGCAGACGAGAACTGCACGCCAGACCCTAGAGTGAGGGTGGTGTGTGGTTTCCGTCAGGTCAATTTTGTTGCTACTTGAGTGATCCGTTACATTTTAAACCGGCCTTTAACCCGCTCTTCGTTCCGACTGGTTTATTTCTCGAGCACAGAGAGCAATTTTTTGTTGTAAGAGGCTAATCGTTTTAGAAATATAGAACTCATGTTTCTGTGCTATGTTTGGGGGCACTGCTACAGGATATTGTTTGCTTATCTTCTTGATATACCTCGCTCACTGAACTGGTTAGTTTAAACCCCGGAAGGGGTGTACCCAGCAGCCATTGTGGTTCCTCTTGCTGGAGGCCATCTTGGGGCGTTAGTGGTCATGACAGAGGTGCGCACCACAGGGCCAGATTGACTGGGAGTACGCTCAGTCCGTGGAAAATCATGACACGTTTTGTTCGGTCTTGACTCCGTTCAAGCCCAGCGGAGTTAAATATCACCTGCCTATTGCGGGCTGTAGATTCTACCATGACCTGAAGGAGGCCCACACTGGGGGTAGCTAAAATGCTTTGACATGATCCTAAAATGTTTCGACGTTGGGGGCGGTTATGCTGACAGCACAAACACACTGGCCTAGCAACGCTTAGGACTAACGACAGCTCACCCGGTCTGACTGACGGATCACTGTTGGGGGTGAAGCCTGCCTCGCTGGGATGAGCGAGATGCATCAGGAGCTCAGTCCCTATTAAAGACTTACCGTGAACAGCTTCTGCGATTGGCTACTGCTGCGAGAGGGTGCTGAGGAAGTAGGGATTCCCAACTGCCCGTGTACAAGACATCTCCCCCTACACCCCCAGAGAAGGGCCTCAGCCTTGGGCCCAGCCTGGTGACTGAAGCATGGTTGGCTGGGTCTGGGTATCAAGGGGGGAAGCGCACAGACACCACCAGGCTGAAGCAGCCACCCCGCAGTCGTCTTCACCTGGGGTGTGATGCCAACAGTGTGAGCAGTAGTGTTGATACAGTCTGTGAGAAGGTTATTAAAGGCTACCAGAGACTCACTAGCCTCGAAGACGGGTCTCGGGGATCCACCACCAGGTCAGATCTACAGGACAGAGAATACGAAATTGTATCACAAGAGGAACGGCATAGGATGAACCCACAGGACACAGAACACCGGTCCTGGCGCGATACCTGTGCATCTTGGTCCTGACAGGGCCTTCTGATAGAACCCGCATGAAGATGTTTATGGAAGAGACCATCTGAGAACTGTTCCCAAACAACGTGACACCAGACCTCATTCACAGACTTCCTTTCAAAGGGTGAGCCTGCAGTCTGTCCGCCATGATCAGAAACTGGCATCTCAGGGGGCATCCAACTATTGAACACTGCGGTGCCAGATACCATTCGGGTGACAGAAAATCGAAGCTCTTGTCTGAGCCAAGCGGGCATTAACAGCGTAATAATAAACGGATACTGAAGGGACTTAAATCAGACGTCATAGACCGACCCAGTTCGGAGTTGATTCGTCAGTAGCTGCGCCCAGTCATAGCGGCATCTTTTATCAGGGTGATACGGACTGTGCCAGCCATCCGTGTCCGCGCGCAGCGTCCACTGCCCGCCGCTCGGGAGTTGAGCACATTTGAATAGTACTCTCGCCTTTACTTTTCTTAACATCGGTTACAGAGAAACCGGAAACAAGAGTAACACCGTTCTGCTTTAGAAAGAAAGAAAACGCTGGAACCATTCTTTTTCACGCCAGTTGCTGTGCATCGGTTTGCCACATCGCTGCCTTGGAGATTTTTTTTACTAGTTATGTGCAGTATTTTGTTTTTCTAAGCCTGACCTCAAAGACCCCATTGCATCGGTTTTCCAAGCAGTGCCTGTATATTATGAAGGGGGTTCAGGTCGACGGGGAATCGAAAGGCACTGCGTAAGCGCGTATGGCAGGGAAAGCGCGCTCAGCAGTTTGTATTTCTGGACGGGAATGCTGTTACATGTTACTTGTTTGTCAGGAAGTACAAAGAGAAATAGCAAAAAAAAGGTACACCTTATTTTACTGGCGTTTCTAGCACGCTTTACTGTCTTTCTGATGTATGCATTTTTCGGGCGCTATTACTTTTTCATTTTTCACTTTGGAGGGCTGTTTGAGGGATAAAACTGGGTCGGATTTGTAACTCTATTTTTAGCACATCCTTTAAAATCAATGTAGTTGCTACTTGAGTGATCTGTTGCCATTTTAAACATTTTTTTAACCTGCTCTTCGATCCGACTGGTTTTATTTAGAGTACTATTTTTTGTTTTAAGGGGGCAATCCTTCTGGAAATAAAGCTCATTTTTCTGTGCTATGTTTGGGGACACTGATCCAGGATTATTTTGGCTTATCTCGTTGAGGTAACACGCTATCTGACCCGGTTTGTTTAAACCCGGGAAGTGAGTAATGCCCAGTGGCCATTTTGGTTCCTCTTGCTAGACGCCATCTTGGGTGGTTAGTGATCTAGTGGTCACGAAAGAGGTGTGGACCACAGGGCAAGATTATAATCAAAAGCAGACCCGTGGCACGGATGCACCGAAGGCATGCCAAATACAAGCCCTTCTGCGCCCATTCGCGTTCGATCCACGGTCAGCGCCAGCCATGATGCCAGTTTTGGGACAGCTGACATCTAGTGTCCTGAATTCCCCTATAAATGGCTCAAAGAATTAGGCCGGCCACTGAGCTGTGAAACCAATGTGAATACTGGAAAAGTTATGGGTCCTCTTTCCTTCTCAAAAGGTAAGCACTTTCTCAATTTGGAAACAAATACATCTTATCTTGTGCAGGGATGTCATGGAATCTGGTCCCAGGGGTGGGCTCCTGAATGTACAGTCCTTCCTTAAACATACTGCAGAGATTTATAATCTGCTAGTTCATAAAGATTTAGACTTCAGGTCAACACTGAGACCTGGCTAAATGACTCTTCTAAACCAGATATAGCTTTTCTCCATTTCAGATGGCTATTCTGTTCACCACCTCAATAGAAATCGAGTCAGAGGTGGTGGTCTCACTATTATCTTCCGTGATTCTCTTCAGTGCTCTGTGTATAGTCTCGACAATCTGGGAGGAGCAGATAACTTGTCGGTTTTGTTTCAAAATTACCCAATATCATTCCTTTTATATAGCGCAAACTTGACCGAAGGTATCAGAGCGCTTTACACGAGCACCAGTTGCGTTACAGATGAACACCATCATTTTCTTAGGCACGGGGAGATTAAGTGATTTGCCCAGAATCACAGGATGGTCGAGCATCCCTTCCAAGACTTGAACCTGGTTCACCAGCTTTGAGGTCGACCGCTCTAGCCGTTAGGCCACATCCCCTCCTTCTGTGGTGTATTAATAAACGATCCCCCAGACAACCGGAGAACTTCTATGATTCACTAGTGGAAGCTCTTACTCCCCATTGGTTACAATACGCCAATCTCTCAGTCCTGGTGACTTTAACTGTCATGTTATGTTATGTTATGTTATTATTTTTTATAGAGCGCGGCTAATACCCGAAGGTGTCCTGGCGCTAATAAAAGGAGTCCATCCTTGGTCCGAGCCCGGGAGGGTGAAAGGCTTAAAGTGTGAAAAGCCTAGTCTTGAGTGCCTTCCTATATTCCAAATGATTAGTGATGTGTCTAAGGTCTGATGGCAGTGAGTTCCATGCCTTAGTTGCTTTCACTAAGAAGCTTCGTCCGCCCCAATTCGCTTTTTTTCCCCTTGGGACTGAAACTAATTTTGCCTCAGAAGACCGCAGCCTTCTTCCGGGTGTGTACCATTGAATGTGCCTTATCAAATGGAGGGGTCCACTTTTGTATAGGGCTCTGTGCGTAATGCACATGGCTTTAAACAGCACCCGTTTATTTACTGGCAGCCAGTGAAACTTTTTGATCTCAGCCGAGATTGAGGCATATTTAGGAATCCCAGAGATCAATCTGGCCGCTGCATTTTGCAATAGCTGTAATTTTCTCTGTAATCCCTCCTGCATATTTAGGTATAGACTATTACAATAGTCCAGTTTTGATAACGCCAGGGCAGAGATAACTATCCTTTGAGACTCTTTGGGTAGCAGAGGCAGGATCTTTTTACAGGACCGCAAAGTGTGCGAAGTGACAGACACTACTGCATTGACTTGGTCTTTAAAAGAAAGTTTATTATCGATGATGATTCCTAAGTTTTTCACTTTTCTGCAGGGCGTTGGCAGGGGGCCCAGTGATTCTGGCCACCATATTGGTGTCCAGAAATTTGGATCATTTCCAAAGAGCACCACCTCGGTTTTGTTGGCGTTTAGCTTGAGGCAGTTCTGGGCCATCCAGCTGCCTACAGCCATCATACAATCCTTAAATTCTGATGCTATACTCGGAAGACCTCCGGGGAGAATGGAAACCACAATCTGAGTATCGTCCGCATATGAAGTAAGGTAGAACCCAAAAGATTCTACCAGAGGGGCCAGGTGTTTTACATAGATATTAAAAAGTGTGGGACTGATAGATGATCCCTGTGGAACACCACAGGGAAGGGAAAAAGATTTGGCAGTGAAGTCTCCCAGCGTGACAGCTTGTACTCTATCAGCTAGGAAGGACTTAATCAAATTCCATGCTTTCCCTTTAACTCCAATCTCAAATAGCCGGTCCATCAATAATCCATGATGGACCGTATCAAAGGCCGCGGAAAGGTCTAACATGATCATTGCTGCCTTTCCTCCTTGATCTAGTATAGATCTGATTTCCTCGGTTGACTTAAGAAGCGCTTATTCAGTGCTATGTCCCCCTCGGAAACCATACTGAGTGGGATCTAATACCTGGCCTTCTTCCAGGAATCTACTGAGTTGTGTATTCATTATCTCTTCAGTAATTTTTCCAGCCAGTGGAAGCCTGAATATAGGTCTAAAATTGTTTGGTTCGTTGGGATCCAGATGTGGTTTTTTCAAGAGAGAAAGGATAGATGCTAATTTCCATGTTTTGGGGAAATAGCCCTTTGCAATCATTCTGTTAATAATGGTAGTTAGGATTGCTGATACTGGTTCAGGAGCCAGCATCAGTACTGATAAAGGGCAGGGGTCCATAGGAGAAACTGATCTTGTTTCCTCCAGGAGTTTTTGAACCTCGGAAACTGAAACAGGCGCAAAATTGTGGAGCTGAGCCTCATTGCTATTTAAACTATTTGTTTCTACCAGCCCTGATAAGGATGTGACATCTGGGGCGTGTGAAAAAGTAGAAAAGATAGCTTCAACCTTCTCAAAGAAAGAATTGGCTATTTTGTCACAAAGTTCTTGACTTGCTTCTATAGGAGGAGGAGCAGGGTGTTTAGTTTTATGAAGCAGTTGTTTATATTGGTTCAAACTAATTTTGTATAGTTTTTTTATCATATGCGTCATATTTTCTTCGCCAAGTTCTTTCTAGGTATTTGCAACAGAGTTTTTTCTCCCTTAGCTCTTGCGAGTACCAGGGAGAAGACGGTCGAACTCTAAAATTATGGCGGATTTTCTTAGGAGCCAATACGTTACATACTGAATCTAACCAACTGGAATAATTCAGAGCTGCTTCGTCCAAATCTGAGGGAATAGGGGGGAAGGTTTTTACTAGACGGTTGTTTACCTCCTCAACTTTCACGTTTTTCCAAGATCGATATACCGTGTGTTTAGCTATAGTTTTATTGGTACCTTGCGTTGGGGGTGATACTGTGAATTTCACTGCCTTGTGGTCTGACCAGGTCACAGAAAGTATGTCAGTGAAAATAACATGTGCATTATTGGAAAATATGCCATCAAGGGTATGGCCTGCCTTGTGTGTGGCTCCAAGGACTATTTGTTTTAGGTCAATTAGGTTACTGGTATCAGGATCATCCTCAGCTTCTAGGTGGAAGTTAAAGTCCCCTAGTATCGAATAGGAGCTTGCACCTAGTTCATTTTCCACCCAGCTGCTGGCATGTGTTATAAACCGGGATTTATGGCCAGGAGGCCTGTACACCAGGGTACCTTTGAACGTGTATTGGTGCGAAAGATAGAAACAGAAATCTAAAGCTTCGCACTCTGAGTTAGTTGAACTGTTAAAGGTTGCGTTTATGGAATCATGATAGATTATTGCTAGTCCACCACCCTTCTTGTTTTGTCTATTAAGCGTGTGGCAAATGTAACCTGGGGGTGTGGCTTTCACAATATCTGGACCAGAGGCCTCATCTGTCCATGACTCCGTTATATAAGCAATCTTAATCTCTTCATTTTCAATTAGGTGGGCGCATTCAGTGCTGTGTTTAACAAGTGATCTAGTATTTAATAAAAGGCATTTAAAAGGATTCTTTCCTCCTGTCTTTACTTCCAACCGGGTCTGCGTAGTATTAGTCGGTTTAGGGCAATACAGTGGTATAATAGTTCCACAGTTAGAGCAAGTTATAGTGTCACAAACAGGTTTAAATTCCGGAGAAATACATCTACACCTGGGGTTGTCCTCCAAGATATTTAAATTGTGCAACATCGCGCTAGAGTAAATCTGGCGTCTAATTATTCTCGGAGTGAATAATGATGATCATGTAGATGATGAACAGAATCCAGCAAGAAGACCATTATGGATACGTTATCCATTCTTAAGCTATCGCAGAAGATCTTTGGCTCAATGTAGTCGGCAGGCCATAACTTGGATTTACCTGCTACAATTAGCTCTAAGGCTATTTGGAACACCATGCCCCTGGAGGGCAGAATGTTCTAATTAGTAAACACAAACGCCTGTCTGAGCTCGGGATGGTTTAAATCCTCGGACTCCTAGGGACGTTTGTTCACAGCAGCAAAGTCAAACAATGGAATGTTGGTGCTCCGGGCTTCAACCAGCTATTAGAAACCCAGAGAACTCTATTGTTTTTAATAAAGCCACAAACATTCCAACGTCCTAATATACAGTATAAATCCGGTTCTCCTTTAGATCCCTGTCCTCCGTCACATCCTAGGAATGCTATTGACATCACAAAACTCCAATCTGAATATGTCCTTTAGCCTTTCCTTAGTGCTGGATGTATGGACGTTGGATATAGCTGGAACCCTGCTAAAAAATGACAGCAGATGATCCTAATATCCTTTTCAATTTCAGCCCAATTTTACTGCTTCCGGCCTTAAAAATGCCTGAAAGGCTAGTTAATGCTCAATTAATGGAATACTTGGAAAGGTTCAAGCTCCTTCCTCCTTTTCAATCTGGATTCTGACTGCAGAACTCAACTGAGTCACTTCTCCTCGGAGTGTCAGAGTCGATAAATATCACTCTTGATAAAGGCAATAATGCTCTTTTAAATCTCCTTGATTTGTCGGCAGCTTTCAACGCTGTGTCTCAAGATATACTTCTACAGCACGATGCTGACATTGGAATCCAAGACAGGGCTTGGTCCTGGTTTCAATCTTTCCTGACAAACAGAAAGCAGGTGATTATGATGCATCATTTTACGCCAGTGGAAAAAGGCACAATTAAGGCACTCAGGGGTCCTCCCTCAGCCCCACTTTGTTTAATATATATATGACCCGCTGAACTCACTTAGACAAAACAGACATTCTTTGATTCGGAAAAAACCAATTCCTTCTCTGCAAAGGATTGGTGGCTGGATAGACTTGGTAGCCCACCTCTGGCTCTGCCCGTGGCAAAATATTTAGGGGTCAAAATTGGTAGTGATCTCTCTTTCCATCGCCAATGTATGACAGTGTTGGGAACCTGCCATTCCCTCATAAAAAATTAGAGTTCGTACCTCTTGCAGCTAGAAAGACTGTAGTGCATGCCCCAATCACCTTAACAATTGATTATTGCAATAGTCTTACATTTAGCTATCTCTAAATATTTTATCAAAAAATTCCAGGTTGTGCAAAATGCAACAGTCCGTTTAGTGCTCAAATTATGCCGCACAAGTTCCACAGCTAAATGGCTTAGCCTTAGGGCACGTCATTGGTTGACCGTGCATGAGCGGATCTTGTGTAAATCTCTGAAGATTACTGTCAGAGCCTTCCATCAATCGGGACCCAAATATCTCCGCGACCATTTCACTCATTGCAAAGCTCACCGAGTTCTGAGATCCACTAACGCCAAACTTCTACAGTGTCCTAATTTCAGGCTCAGCACTAGAGGTGGAAGATCTTTCTCTGTCCTGGGAGCAAAAGCTTGGAATCTACGTTCTCTCTTTCTGAGACAACTGGAAAATGAGACAACCTTTGGGAAACATCTGAAGTCTTGGTTCTTCTCTCTTCCCTAGGTGTTTCCTCGCTTTTGTTTGGAATGTGCATCGGGATGGTACTTATCCCTCTTCAGATTAGTGCCAGGATGACCCTGTTGACGTAAAAGGACGCTTACTAAATACCCATGCATTCATTCATAACCACGACTACAGTTCATTTAAGTATGTTACTTCCATTCTCTGTCCTTTCATATCTTTAACTATTTTTGTTTTTAAACTATGCCTCCAACTTACAGTACTTCAAAGCAAATAGTACCTTTTTGTTAGAATCATTTTCCTGTGTTTTGCATTAAATCTGCAAAGGTTTCTACAAATGTTCTAAGCATGACTGCCGCAAATGTTCTGGCCTATTAAAATTGTATACAATAGCTATAGCTTTTTTAATTAATATTTTCTACTGGAAGCATATTGCTGCTTCTTTTAGTCAGCATGCTTTTTTAAAACTTCTTTTAATTCTTGTGTCATATGTTCTCAAAACAAGTTTAAATACACAAATGCAGCTGCCAAGGCCAGCCCTTTGACTTGTGGAGCAAGGCATCAAATGAATCAGCACTGATGGGGGTGCATATTCTGGTAATCTGATAGAGACTTCCAGCTGCAGATTCCTTATCTTTGAATTTCCCATGTGCCAGCCAGTTATTGTTCTGATGGCTCTGTACCTAAAGGTCCTGATTTCTCAGGACAATTGTTTGGGGGTTGGCACCATTGCTGACTAAATGTGGCATTGTTAACTGGATAATGGAAGGAGCGCCCACTGTTTTGGAGCGATTTACATATTTGAGGTTTTGGTAACAACACTGAGGAATACTTTGGGAGACCTACACACCCCACCTGCATCCATGGGCTACTTTTCTGAGTTTCCATATAGTGTGAGCTTGGCCCACAGACATCAGAGCATTTAAAGTGAGTGCCAGTTTAGATTACCTAGGGACAGGTTTTTTTGTAGACATGGAGGATTAAGGGATTTAGAATATGTTGAGCCCATGCCAGGACTCGAACCTGGTTCCCCAGTGCCATGGCCAGCAGCCCAGAATATTAGACACATCTCTTGCCTTATACATACGGCAGCCAGCCTACTGTGTACATTTATTTTTCAGTATAATGCAGTATCAGAATCCCCAGCGGATGGCTCTGCATTGGAACAGCCCATGGATGCCAACACTAACTGGAGCTTTGCTACCTTACTATGATAGTAGTATGCATTTACCTGTTGGATGCGACTTTAGGTGCTAGACTACTGAACACCTAGTGCTGGGATGTGCTCGATTTTACACTGAGGAAATTAGATCGGCTAAGGCATGACTACTACTATATCTTTATGATGTGTTGCTTAGTGTTACCTGTAGATTAAATAGTATTTAAAAAATGCAGTGTGGAGAAGGTGATGGGTGACATTCTGGAAAAGGCTACCCTTTGGATTCCTGATGGAATCCCGTAAGATCGCTGTGCAAGCCTTGATCACATTTAGGCTGGACTACGTGAACATCTTGTATCTGGGGCTGCCTGAGTATTTGCTCAATCGGCTGCAGGTTGTGCAGAACGCTGTGGCCAGAGCTATTCTTATGGTAAACACCAGAACACGTATGTCACCTCACCTGAAGGCTCTACATTGGCTCCCGGTGAGAAAGAAGGTTCAGATTAAGGCCTTAGTGCTTCCTTATCGGGCCTTCCATGATACGGGTGCAGTATACCTGAGGAACAGGATCCAATGTTACCAACCTCAACGGGTCCTTGGATTCTCTAAGCAATCACTCATGGTGATTTCTAAGATCACAAAATCTTGGATTGGAGGAAGGTCATTCCAGGTTCAAGCGGCGCGTTTGTGGAATAAATTACCTCTATATCTGAGGCAAGCTCAGGACCTGCTGTCTTTCAGGAAACAACTTAAAACGTGGCTGTTCCAACAATAACTACTGGTGGGGTGATTCTACATAAGGTTTCTGTCTCGAGATCAGCGCCGGGACACTCCTTGTGAGTATCCGCGCGCTTTATAAATATTTCATTTTATTTCATTTCATCAGTGCCAATGGCAAGCAATTCGGTTTTCTGCACACTGACATAGTCAGGGGCCAAGTGTCATAATGCAAGCATGATGAGGGATGCTAGTGCCTGCCTGGGAGAAATAAACAGCCGTATGTGGGGTTCAGTAGGTGCCTTACATCCTTGGACACTGGTGTCGCTACTGAGATCCAAGCCTGTGGTTCTACAATCAGATATGAACTTACAGTACTGAATGCAAAAGGCCTATTGTAAGGATATAATACCTCTCTACTTCTTAGGAGCAATGAATATAAGGACCAGATCCCAAGTGGTCATCACAAAGTCATCAAGATAATCCTCAGGCGAGGCGAGATCACTCGGCCAGGAGGTCAGGGTCCTACCCTTGTCTGGCGATGCAGTCTCTCTGGGCGAGACTGCTGTTAAAAGGAACAGCACCACAGACTACCCAACTGTCTGTGGCAGTCAGCCATCCAGCTTCACTTCTCCTTACATGGTTCCATTGCTAAGTCCAAAGATGATGGAGAACCTTCAGCTAAGTGGAGAGCTGCACGGAGACTGGGTGGGAGGGGTGTTTACAACTGTGTGACCTATGCAAAGCATGAGGGCGCAGGATGCCAAACTCAGTGCTATTGTGACTACCCAAGACTGGCCAACCTCTACAGCCTCCTGCTGCAAGCGCTATGAGCTACTCAGCACCACAAGTACTGAGCTGATCATGGTGCCTATCATGCCATGGGGCCTGGAGCGAGAACCAGACTCACACATTGTCAAACAGTGAATCAGAAGGCACTGGTGGCAGACAGGGGGCAGAAGTGAGGAAGCAATCTGCAATCCGGCTCTGACTTAGCAAGAAAGTAAAACAGAAATCTCCTCTGTAGAGGTAGCCGTCTTACATGTGACACCAGTGTGGGCAGTGGTTCCTGTCGCACAAGAGCTCTATGGGTGTTGCACCCGCCACACTGGGCGTACGGGCTCTTCCCCAAGAGTGCTGCCTCAATGCATTGGAAGCTTGGGTACGTCTCAGGACTCATGATTTCTGCTTACCACATAGCAGCTCCATAGGTTAGTCCAGAACCTCATTCAATACTGATGACTGTAGGGCATTTAAAAACACTAAATGGATGCTTCAAAGGCTGGGGCAAATTGTATATGATGTCTTACCAAAGCGTTGAATGCATTATCACTGCATGACAGTCCCTGCCCCTTGCTAAATGCTGGACACATTCCCATGCAGCTGCATTCCCCTGGTTGGTGACTCTTGCATACCTTTTTGTAGGTTTCGCCCTTTGTTGGAAGTGCTTTGTTGCCTTCAGGGAAGGGAGCAAAATGGCTGACACTGTGAACCAGAAATGAAGGCGAAATTGGCTCTCATTTCAACCGCCTGTGCTCATTATTTGGTTTTATTTTGCAACAGGAGTGGTGACCTCAATTCCCCACTTTTTTTTCTTCTTTTTTTTTAGGTTGGGGGGCCATTAGCCCTGCATCTCTTCAATTTTGGTTTAAATTTCCCCCTTGTACTCGCCGCATCTGTCATCCCAAGATGCAGTAAAGTTACGCAAATGTCTGGGAGGGAAGAGTAAGCAGAAAACGCTCCACATACTCAACAAATAAATGGCTGAAGTCAGCTGAACAATTCTGGCACTTTACGTATGTTACCTGTGGGCGGATCCGATCCAGAATTAGAACGACACTTTAGCAAACAAAGTGTTACCTGTGGGCGGAGCCGATCCAGAATTAGAACAACACTTCAGCAAACAAAGTGTTACCTGTGGGCGGAGCCGGTCCAGCGTATCAATGACACTTGTGGCGCCGCGGCCAGGGCGACTGACTCTGGAATCTGAGGATCACGGTTCGAGCCCTGGCGCTGGCGGCAAATTAGCCCAGCACCATGTGACTCAGGCAATAGCTTGCTTAATCTTCCTGACGGCCCCTAGCGCCTAGAGACCCTTACGGGTGATTGTTCGCGCTTTACAAATGTGGATTATTATTACACTTTAGCAAACAAAGTGTTACCTCTGGGCGGAGCAGAGCCAGAAAATGAATGACAAATCAGCAAACAAATGGCTGACGGGGGCTGACCTGTATTAAATGTATTTTGGTTTATTTTTGCATGATTTCCCAGAAGTCGGTAGGCAAATAACGCTGTCTCTAGATCAGATCTAAAAAGAGCATGTCAGACAAGAGGATGGAAGGTGAGCTAGAACACGGAAGGAGAACTAGAACACAGCGGGGGTACCATGAACGTCAATTCACCAAAATGCTATGGGTCGCGGAAGTGACATCACACACCATGTACTTTTACTCATAAATGTATGCTTACGAATACAGAAGAAGAACCTGAGGTTTGCAGTTTTAGAAACTGCATCCCTCTCGCTGTTATTCTATAATTATTAGGTGCATATATGACGGACCTTTATGCTCCCCGCGTCCCTCCCTTTGTATATTGCTTACACAAACAAACACTCACACACTCGCTCTCCCTTAAAGACACTCAAACCAACAAGCACGCACGCACACAACATACATTTAAAAGCGATCTGTACTTGCCTTGACTGCCAGTAAGGGTCATATTCCAGCTGTTACCCATTCTTCATGTCAGTAATAGTGAATAATAAAATATTATGCACTATTAGTGTGATACAAAATTGACAGAAAACAAGTAAAGTGGTGCCGCAACTGACATCCAAAGGACCTGGTGGCCTTATAATCCTGGCATTGATTTTGCGACCTCTGAGGCCAGGGGTCGCAAAGGCAGTGCCAGGGGTCACAGCTGCACCCCCTGGCAATCCCTAAATGACGTCCATGAGAGACCGCACAACCCACAGGCTGGAACCAGTGAATAAAAGTCAGGGGTAGTTCTGTAGCAACGGTGTCTCATCCAAGGGGTCGCAAAGGCAGTCCCAGGGGTCACAGCTGCGACCCCTGGCAATCCCTAAATGACGTCCATGAGAGAACGCACAACTCACAGGCTGGAACCAGTGAATAAAAGTCAGGGGTAGTACTGTAGCAACGGTGTCTCATCCAAGGGGTCGCAAAGGCAGTGCCAGGGGTCACAGCTGCGACCCCTGGCAATCCCTAAATGACGTCCATGAGAGAACGCACAACTCACAGGCTGGAACCAGTGAATATAAGTCAGGGGTAGTACTGTAGCAACGGTGTCTCATCCAAGGGGTCGCAAAGGCAGTGCCAGGGGTCACAGCTGCGACCCCTGGCAATCCCTAAATGACGTCCATGAGAGAACGCACAACTCACAGGCTGGAACCAGCGAATAAAAGTCAGGGGTAGTTCTGTAGCAACGGTGTCTCATCCAAGGGGTCGCAAAGGCAGTGCCAGGGGTCACAGCTGCGACCCCTGGCAATCCCTAAATGACGTCCATGAGAGAACGCACAACTCACAGGCTGGAACCAGCGAATAAAAGTCAGGGGTGGTACTGTAGCAACCGTGTCTCATCCAAGGGGTCGCAAAGGCAGTGCCAGGGGTCACAGCTGCAACCCCTGGCAATCCCTAAATGACGTCCATGAGAGAACGCACAACTCACAGGCTGGAACCAGCGAATAAAAGTCAGGGGTGGTACTGTAGCAACGGTGTCTCATCCAAGGGGTCGCAAAGGCAGTGCCAGGGGTCACAGCAGGGACCCCTGGCAATCCCTAAATGACGTCCATGAGAGAACGCACAACTCACAGGCTGGAACCAGTGAATAAAAGTCAGGGGTGGTACTGTAGCAACGGTGTCTCATCCAAGTGGTCGCAAAGGCAGTGCCAGGGGTCACAGCAGGGACCCCTGGCAATCCCTAAATGACGTCCATGAGAGAACGCACAACTCACAGGCTGGAACCAGCGAATAAAAGTCAGGGGTGGTACTGTAGCAACGGTGTCTCATCCAAGGGGTCGCAAAGCTTCTGTAGAACACAGAAAGTAGGTGTTTGGAGTGGCCAAGGACACAGGTAAGTCAAGTGGGTGGTGACAAGGGTTCTCTTCGGCTTGTTCTATGCAAGTACAACTGACACGCGTTTCTAGTGTAACTTTAAGTTTTTCTGTACATAGGGAAAGTTTATAAAATAACTCTTCTAGCATGTGACTTTGGACCCCTTTAACATACCCATTAGTTGCTATCAAGCATTGGACCAGAGAAGATTGAAATGACAACGTAGCATTATCTGAGAAACATCCTAGCACACAGATCTAACCTGTAATGACTTCGGGACAATGTTTCTTAGGGTTCTCGGTTCAATGAAGCGCTACTGTTGCCATACTTGCTAAAGGGCACATCGCCGGGCTCGGGAACCAAAAGCAGCCCTGGCAAAAACGCTCAAACCAACCTCGCTCCCTTTGTCTCCTTGTGCAAGCTCTCGATTTGCATCCATCCCATAACCAGCCCCTTCTCTCTTTATTTTCTCTCTTTTCTCTCTCTCTCTCACCCGTCCGACTCATGCCTGCTTCACTTATCCTATGGGACCTGAGGAAAGTGACAAAGGCATCAAGAATGGAGCTGGGCTTTAAAAGCCCGACCTCCAAAGGCTCCAGTCTACAGGAGAAACGCCCGGTTGAATAAAAGACCTGCCCGGCCCTGCTCATACTTAACGCTGACATCACAAGAAAGTGTAGAGTTACTAACCTGGTTATAAAGTGCGCAGACGTGAAGTGCTGTATTTCCTGAGGCATTCTGCACTGCCATATTTGCCCCGTAAAAAAGCAAGTGCTCCAAATGTTGATCGTGCCCATACCGGCAAGCCTGCAAAATATAAAAATAAACACAGCGTGAGTCCATTTCACTAGAATTGACACATTTACACACTCTTAAGGCTACTGCCGGCTCGGTCTCCGGGGCTGCTGTTCCCTAACCAGAGTGCTGAATTTATCCAGAAGCGCTCCTTGCTCAAAACTGCCTTAAGCTAGGAAGGGCGGCCCGAGTTTGAAACACCACCTAAAACTGACTCCATGAGTTCAAGGCTTGTATTAGGAAGGGGAGGCGTCTCAATGGCTGAAGACTGCGGGAACAGGTGAAAACCTTCATCGATTAGACCCATCTGGTTTTTGGGCGGTTTTGACAGTTTTAAGACAATCTTAAGGCAGCAACAACGCTTGGCCACTCAGCTCAAGGTGTCAGGGGAGTACCGCCACTTAGGGGCATATCCCGTTAACAGCACCTGAAACACGTCTCTAAATACTGCAACTTTCTTTACATTCCCCACTATACATTTTAAAATATAAATGTTATTATAAAAGTTCAAGCCCGCAGTATTTCGGAACTAATGTATGGTAATGTAAGAATTTGGGGGCATAAAACGCAAAGATTAGAAGAAATATTCCACGGTCAGTGCAGTAGTGGGGTGATGTGCACCATGGTGAGAAAATATTCACCAGAGGTGGGCCATGTGAGTTACTAAAGCTGTTTGCAAACTCTGCATGGACTGCTCGTTGCTCTCAGTTATGTTTTGTATCCCATTGCTTTATATCATGTATATCATGTATGTCTGTATGTATGTATGTATGTATGTATGTATGTATGTGTTTAGATTTTTAGATCTCTAACCTAGCAATAAAGTAACAGAGTGCATCACAGGAACATGTGGGATACAAAGGTGTATTGAAGTAAGGAGCAGGAGTAAAGGAAAGATGGAGCAAGTAGAACCCAAGGCCTGTGTGGCCACAATAAAAGAGAGAGGGGTAGTGATAGGAAAGAGCGTGGAACGTTCGTAAGACTATGACGATCTGGACAACTCGCGTTGCCTGGACAACATATTCTTGAACTATTCATGTAATCCAGTGTGTTTGAGGTTGGCAGGCCGTCATCTGTGCCAGCCTTCACTATCTCATTGTATCCAATTTCATACATGAGTACAGTTTACTAAATCAAAAAGTATTATCTACTTCTAAGTCAAGATACCTCAAACTACATAGGGTGCCAATAAGCAAAACAAAGAGCAGTGTTACGATCAATTGACTAGATCAGTTTTCTTACATGTAATATGAAAACATCCAATAGCTTTTGTTTGAAAATCAAGATGAAACATAATTTTCAATGTACGTGCCGAAGCCCAAATTGGCTGTTACCAGTTACAGTTCTCTTTAAAGTGCAAACGTACCTAACATTTTTTTATTTTCTCTCCACCTTTAGATACATTTTACACATAACAAACTCCCCCTTTTGACACCCATCAAATATGCGCAAAAACATCAGACCCAACGTGCAAGTATTCTAAAAATGCATTGATTATGAAAAGTGATTTGTAACATATTGGTCGCCTGGATTTTAGAGCAAACGTGATTCAAAGCCTTTATAGCAATATCAGTGTGTACTCTGGAGCTGAAATGTGTCTGTGATGAGTAAGTTATTAAGATGATGTTAATTTCACAGACGTTAACTCTGACTTGCACTGTCCCCCTCATGGGAAACCGACACACCACTGTCAACTAAGAGAGGACTTCTTAAAATACATCATTACTTCGTTCCCTATTACCAGGTCAGATCTAGTTCATAATAAATTGATCTTGCGGTCTTTGATGTGGGAAAAGATCAATTAATAAGTCAATGCGATTCATCTAATTAATGAGACAGTATTAATCTCACAAATCCATAAACAAGTCACATAGAGATCAAACCAGGGGCGTATCACAGGCCCCCCGCATCCCCTGCAGTGCTGGGGGGGGGGGGCGAGCTGCAGGGGCCCCCCCTCCGCCCAGTATTTGGGCCTTAGAGCTCCGGATTAAATCCGGAATGGGGGCCCGTCCGTAGACTTTGCAGGGGGGGGAGGGGGGGGGCTCAGCTTTCGTTACGCCAGTGGATCAAACCTGTCAATTTCCCATCCAAATCTTCTCCTGATCAACCGGGTTAATTCACTTTGAATTATGCACACATTTGGGGACCATCAAAGAAAGGATGAAGGTTCTAGTAAGGGGAGAGCGTGCTCTGCACATACAAAACGGTCTACACAGGCACTTATATATCACAAATGTACAAAATCTGCTGCAAAAAGCCAGCACATACATCCCTCACTTGCCACACCCACTAGTCACTTCTCAGACACACCATAGCTACTGTTGGACTGGGCCCTTTATGCAGGGTCACCCCAGATTTTTGCCTATCTTTGCTGAGCCCGTTTTTGTTGGGTTTTAGGACTCTGTGCAATCTAGTCCTGCTAATCAGTGGTAAAGTGCTCGTTCTCTCCATTAAACATGGTAAAATGGCCTACACATGAAGGATTGACTGGGGTGTGAGCCCTGCTTGACCAGGGCTCACGTCCCAGCCACTGGTAACCCAACTGGTCCCAAATTGTTTATAATGTTGACAAGGACAGGCCCTATTAATAGTAAAATATCAATAAATTTGTAAATTGTGCTTAAATATATGCTTGTAAAATTAGTTTGGCCTGATAATACTTCCAAGTCAAAAGATAAAACTTGTCACATTCATTCAATATATTCCAATGCACATTGTCACTCTGCCTTTTATCATTAATTATTTCATTTGCAGTATTTAATGAGTGTAAACTCTGCCAAGGAATTCGATTCACCAAAATACCGTAGGCAGCAGAGATGACATCACATGACTCTTTAACGCTGGTGATGTCACCGGAAGTGGTGCCACATGACCTTTGATTCATGTGGCACCATTGTCATTAAAGTTGTATTTTACCCACCTCTCAGTGTGGACTATCATATCATTCACCATTAGTCACTATAGTTCCTCGCATGCTGTGCTCGAGGTGTTGCCTTGATAGGTCAGGGGTGATGCAAACACCTGTGCTGATAGAACAACACATTCCAGACTGTGCCACACTTGCCAAACACATTCCCACCCGCATAGGCACAAGCAACAGGTTCAAATGCCCAGGCAGCGCCCTCATGGCGCCCCAAGGGGGAGGGTTTAACACGAGACCCAGTGGCAGACACAACATTCAGTGGCCCCACGAAGCCTCAAAAGCACACACACGACCCTCATGACACACTCACAGCACACATCGGTTAAGTACCCCACAGCTAGCTGCAGGGTAAGGACGCAGAAGGGCAGCCTCGGTTCAGGCACTCATGCTGCTACAGGAATGCACCCAGCCTGCTGTGGAGGGATGGGGTGTCGAGAAAACTGAATGCCGAAGTCCTACTGACACTCGGAAAGGGAACAGAGAATATAACAGCTTGAAGCCTCACAGCTGATCCTCTGTGTCGAGCTGTATTTTTATCCCCTCATCTGTTGTGTGCCCTTTTCACGCACCACACCTGCCCCCTTGCTACACACTGGCTGCCAGGACACGAGTTCCCCTGTTTATCATAAGGTTATACTTGTCAGTGTATGTTTCTAAACCATCATGATCCGCCCAGTTACTGCCAGAGGAAATTCACTTTTAAAACAATTACGTTGACAGAATGTGCTGCTAGGACGAATGTGTGTTGCGCTAGAATTGCTAACACTGCATTGCAAAGCAGCCATTTCAAATAGCACTTCAAGGGGTGTTTCTGTACAGCCCACACCAGAATGAAAAGGACCACCAGATTCAATGAAAGGCAAGGAGAACTGGAAGGGCTTCAGTGGGCGATGAAATAAGAGTTGGCACAGGCTGCCAGGCCTTTCCAAACGGAACACTTATAAATATATATATATTCTTTATTCGATCAAAAGTATGATCATTTGCATCATAAAAACAATTCATAAGCATAATAACAGTTAAAATTACGATACAGTAATTCATAAAATAATTCGTATAAAAAACAGACTTTCATATCTTCCAGAATGAATACAAAATACATACATCCGTTCCCCGGGGCCAGGTTGAGATGTGTTAACAAGTTAAATTCTCAGAGGCAGTTTCAATCATTTTTTACCTCTTCCACCAGGCAAAGAGCAGATATTTCGAGATTGCAAATACGAGCCACCTTGTAGTGTCTGACCTAAAAATACGTAAAGCATCACTGAGTCGAGTAAAAGATAATAAGCGGCAGGCAGGAGTTATCCAAATTTTTCTAAGCTCAACATAGGAGGGACAAGAAAAAAGAAAGTGATCAAGAGTCTCAGAAACAGTGTGACACGTAGGACACAGTGGAGTCACAGACGCATTTTCCCAGGTGCTTCTTCTTGCATTTAAGGGGAAAGCTCCGTATCGGAATTTAATATACAAAGCTCTTGCCTGGGGGGGTTCGATGTCATCCAGAAATATTTCGAAACCAAACCCTCCTTTAAAATTTTAAAAACTCGCAGTTAAAGTTCCATGTGCAGTACATTCTAGACTTTGTGAGTCCAAATACTCCCAGTACCTATTTTTTGAGAAGGGGAACCATTGATTTTAGAATGGACCCTGGCTCCTCCCAAATGCATCCCAGCCGTAATTTTAAGAACCACTCCTTGATCTTATTGAGCCACTTAATGCGACCTGTTTGTTTATGAAGAGCAATCAGCTCTTCCAGGGCTTCCTTCACCGGGACCTGTGTGTTACTAGTCCATATCCTAATCCAGAACAGGAGTGCCCTAAGGGTAGCAAAGTGGTCTATGGGTTTTAAACCAAGATCAAGTCTTAGCGGCAGTAGGGGAGTATTCGCAGGCAGGTTCAGGATCGCTCTAATGAATTTATTTTCAGCAAGGGCTAAGTCCTTCAGATTTTCCAATACCCATAGCTCAGCCTCATAAAGGGCTGCTCATAGACCTTTAGCCCTGTGAAGTTCTAGAATAGGCGAAATTGGCCGGTACGGAGACGCCCTGGCCCTTCCGAACTGTTGCACAATCGGCATGCTGGAGGGTCAGAGTGCTCTTATCAATTTGTGATGTCCAGGCTAGCGTATCGCTAATACACACTACCAAGTAATCGTAGGACTTGACCTGCTCAAGGGGTTGCGTGCACAGCATAAGTTTACCCTTGTGGGATTTATAGGGATTGAAAGTCATGTATTTAGTCTTGGAGCCCCCTCTCCTTGCATGCTTTGTCAAATATATTCAGGAGGTTCTGGAAACCCTTTAGGTGTTCATAAGTAATGTATCATCTGCAAAAAGCAGGCATGGCACTACACTGCCTGCTAGTTTCGGGGGATTGCCACCGCAGTTATACAACTCTCCTATTAGGCCATTTATGTAGAGTGAAAAATGTTGGGGCAAGGACACAACCTTGGCAGACACCTTTCCGAACCGATATATCATTTGTAAGACTACCATCAGAGTTCCACCAGACCTTTGCGTATGTTTCATGATGTAGCCGGATCAGGATATTGAGTAAATAAAATGGGAGTCCTAGTTCGTTCAGGGCTAGCCATAGTTGAGTACAGTCTATAGAGTCAAAGGCCGTTTTTAAGTCCATAAATACGACATATAAGTAGCCTCCCGCTGATGGTCACTTCCTTCCAGATTAACAAGAGAAATCTAAAAACGTGGTCAGTGGTACTTGTGGAGGCCCTGAATCCTGCCTGTAAATTTGACAAAAATTATTTTCCTCGAACCAGTTTTGGATCCTAGCTTAAATAATTTTACAGAAGATTTTTTGGTAGATATCTATAAGGCTGATGGGTCTGTAGTTTCCGGGAGACCCTTTATCACCCTTTTAATGGATTGGAATAATCTCGGCGCCCCTCCAGGTTGCCTGGATTTCGCCACCTAACATGATGGCGTTGAAGACCACTTGGAGCAGGGGTCCCCATATTGTTGGTTCAGCCTTATACATGTCTCCCGGGAGCTTATCTAGGCCCGGGGCTTTCCCCTTTCTGTATTGAGTTTATGGCTAGGATGGTTTCATCTAGAGTAATGGCAGTCTCCTCGATTATTACTGAATCTAAGAGTCTCGTTTGTAGGGCTGGGTCATATGGAACCCAATGTCCTGCATATAATTGCTCAAAATATTCCTCCCACACATGGGGCTGTATATCAGTTTCTATTTCCATGTTGGGAGAGCCTTTTGACAGAAGGTGCCAGAACAGTTGGCTATTCTTTTGCTTCAAAGCTTCTACAAGCATGCTCCAGTTTTCTGACTCCAGTCCCTTTTTGCCTTAGTTTGTGCCAGTTTATATACCTTCCTGCTATTTTTTAAGTCTGTAGGAGATTTCAACTTCACCGCCACAATTAGATCGCCCTTGGCTTTTTTACAGGCCTTATTAAACCAAGGAGCTATTTTCCGCTTAGGTCGATTACATTGATTATAAAAGAATGGTCTTTTTGTGGTGGTCAGTTGCAGGAATGTGGCCATGATGCCATCTATCCCATAGACAATATTACTCAGATCTATGAGAGTCTGCTCTCCCTCTGAATATATTTCAGGAAGAGCATTTGGATCAGCCAATATCATGGGCCATTTAACTCTTTTGTTGTTATTGTTAGTGATTACTGGGGCGCTCTTAGGCCACGAGTGTTCGTACAATAGAGCTGTACCGGACAGTGTGAGAGCCAGAGCATTATGGTCGCTGTCTTCCCTGATTAAAACAACCATATCTTTAACACTAGTCCAGAGTTCCAAATCGACGAGGATATAGTCAATCCTGGTCTTGGTTGCCCCCCTCTTGAATGTATAGCATGCTTATCTGTCGGAAACTGTCCGGCCATTGCAGGCTCGGACACTAAAACTAATAGTAAATGATGAAACCTATTACCCCACCCTAGTATATTTCGTAATGGGTGGTGTCTGGAACTTTGCAATCCCCCTGGCTTTCTCTCCATCTGAAATAAGGTCCTCTATGTAGTCAACAGGTTTGAATGTTGTGTTGAAGTCACCTGCAACTACGAGTCAGTGATTTCCCTTGGCTGATTCAAGGTAGTTCGTTAGCGTTGTTATTGTGCCAGATGATTTATGGGGACTATTACAGCGATTATAGATGTTGAATAACCTAACTTGAAAATTCCCTTTACAAGAGGATAATTCCAGCCCAAGAATTTCCTCAGAGCCGAGGTGTAGGACCTTGATTTTGCAGGCTAGAGTGTTTTTGACCCAGATTAGGAGGCCAACCGTGGGCGGCCAACGGTTGACTGCTTGGCTTCAATGCTGTATGTAGTGAAACCCACCCTATGAACACGACCTACCGCCCAGGTTTCTTGCAGTAGGCATAAATGGAAATCATCCACTAGCTTGCACCAGTCGGGGTCAACTAGCTTGGACTTTATACCTGCAACATTCCAGGATAAGATTTTCAGATCCTGGAGTTCTATTATAGGTTCCTGAGTGTGTCCTAAGCTGGTAATTCCTCCCTCATACTCTAGTCGGTGTTGGTCGTGGTAGTTACCAATTGCTGGGTCGCTTGGGGAAAAACTTTATTAGTGTGGAACTCAGGGGTTTCATCAGACTGCATGGCGACTGGTTCCTCAGAGGTGACTGATGGAAGTAAAGGTACTATGGGTAGTCAGTCTTGGGAATCTAGATCACTCAAAGGATAGAATCTATTTCTTGTTTCCAGAAGGGGAACCTCCTGGTACATAGAGGGCATCCTACTAGATGGTTTGGCAACCATAGTGTTCCCCCCTCTGCTTTCAAGAAACCTGTAAAAGAACCCAAGTGGAAGAATGTCGATCCCTAGGCCCAACCTCTGGTTTATTGAGTGTGGCTCCCAACCAAGCAGCCGACTAGCTAACATTAGAGATCTGCAGTTAATGGCAATACAGTTCCCAGAAAAGGACTTGCATAGCGGGCCAACCCAGCTAACCCGCCTTAGGAACAAAATGTCATGATAATTTGTGTTTAAAAAACTTGTATTCTGTGATAGCCAGTGGCAAACTCTGTTCTTCAACTGGGTCTGAGTTTCAATTTGGTTATCCTGCAGCGGGGGAACATTGGTAAGAATTGTCTAGTAAGGACAACACTCAGGTGGAAGATGGAGGGTCACCATGTCATCTCGATTAACTAATCCATTTTTGTGAGGAAATAATGAGGGTGTTTGTTGGTTAGAGCCAACACTGATCCCAGTAGTAGTTGCGGGTGGGGGACTAGACCTGATTTTACTAGAGGGCGAGCATGTTTTATCCTGGTGTCTGGTGCGTACGGGTCCTGGGTGCTTTTGTACTGCAACACTAGTAGCATTTCTAGGAAGACCATTGTTCACAGAACTGGTTGAAATATCGTCGTGTGTTACTGAGTGCCCCTCAACTGAGTTTTTACCCCCCCATGATCAGGTCCCCCAACCGGCACTTTCCTTTTAGCTCCAACCCCTAATGATATATCAACAACCAAAGAGTGTATTAGATTCACAGTTGACTCCAGTTTATCAAGTCTGACTAGAGGGCAATGGTAAGTTGGAGCCATTCGTTGTAAGTGATCCTTGTAATGGTTCAACGGGGACTTCTGGGCTTGGAGCCTGAGTTTTTTTCCTGGATCTAGTCCCTGTACACCGTGTGGGCTCCAAGTGTTTTACCTTTTTTTTCCTTTTACCTAATGTGTCACGTACTGGTGAAACTGGGGGTGGTGAACAAGGCTGCTGTGCAGGAGATAAGTCAACTAGGCCCCTCATTAATGCATGGTTAATTTGACCAGTATTATTCATTTGGGCAGCCTGTACATCAGCCACAGCAGGTAGGTCAATAATAGGACCAGCCGAGTCGCCTCCCACAGATAACCGGCGTTCTGCGACCTGGATTTCCTTGTCAATGGCCTTTGCCGCCCAAAGTAGAAAGCAATCTAGTGTAGAGTTGGTCAGAGTTTTTGGCGTGGCCGCCTTTCCCCCCAGTGATTTCAGATCTAATGTCATTCCAGTGGGATTGAATTACGTAAAAGGGTGTGCTTACTTGAACAGGAGGAGCAGGCCAGTAGTATGGACGTGCAGGAGTCCAGAGTCCGGGAGCCAAGAGACCGGGCCCCACCCCGCCTCTTCCTGCCGCTGACGGGCGCAGACGGGCCCGCCCTTGGCCCGGGCTTCGCCTGCGCACGTCACGCGCACTTCCTCGCTGCGGGAACCCGCAGCTGCCTTTATGCGCCTCCTGGCGCGTACAGACACTTTGGCGCCTCCGGGCGCTATGCACTATGGGGGCTGGAGCCTCTCACTGCCGGTACTGTTGGGGGTGCTGGTGGCGGGACTTGAGGCTACCGGTGCTGCTGGCAATTTAAATTCCAGGGCTTCAGTCATGGAAATGGGCTCCCGTGCTGCGGTAGCCCGCAGCTGCCTTTATGCGCCTCCTGGCGCGTACAAACACGTTGGCGCCTCTGGGCGCTGTGCACTATGTTGGCTGGAGTCCCCTCACTGCTGGTACTGCTGGTGGTGCTGGTGGCGGGACTTGAGGCTGCCGGTGCTGCTGGTGGTTCAAATTGCAGGTCTTCAGTCATGGAAACGGGCTCCCAGCCAGGCTTATCTCGGGCATCTCCAACATGTAAAAAATATAGTTACAAAATGTGTGATTTATATAAAAATAAAGAAGAGCAATAATCCAGTGCCGGTGCAGCTTGATGATGGTTGACAGTGCTGAGCCTTCCAATGTAATACTCACGCCACGAGAGGGGAATAAAAATAAAGATATATTACAGAAATAAAACGGAACACTTTTGATTGGCTGAACTCGAAGTACCACAAATGCAACTCCAGAGAACGTGGAAAAAACAGAATGTCGGTAATTCGGTTTCCTGTGACAGTAAGGAAGTTGAGGCCATCCAGAAAAAAATATTTCTTTAGTTTAATAATCAGACGTGCCTTCCCCAAGCGCACTATATTCAGTAATCGCTAATTCTCTGCCCTTTGTTCTCATTCAGTTTTCCTTCCCTGGCAGATCGTTGTCAGGGGGAGTTGTGATGCGCATGCGCCTAGAAACTAAGGGCCTCATTTAGATATTGGCGCAAGAGGTCTCCATCAAGGGACGGAAATCCCTCCGCCTTCTTACAAGTGCACTGGGAGATAATGAACTGCAATAAAGCGGACCGGATATCCGGGACCTTTATGACGGGTTCAACCCTCTGCCAAACGCTTAATCAGCCCCTCAGTATTAGCTTTCAAAGCGGGGTTTTTATTCTTGATTATGTTTGGCCTTCTGGCGTTAAATGAAAGGCCTCGTGATGCACAAAAAACGGACCGCACTATGGTCCAGTCTACAATGGGTTGGGGGGCGGGGGGAGGTTGCAAGTTTGTTACCACCACAGACGGGTAAGAGTTCAGTAAATGAGCAGCTGGGTTTGGCTTTCCTTCAGGGTGAGGGTGATGGGGTCATATCCCTTCTGGTCCTTAATGGGCCATGTTGTAAGATGCCCTGCAAAGAACCAGTATGGAGCCTGAAGCCCTGGAGCAGGGTAGCGCCACTACCAAGATGCCAGTATGAGGGTTTCACTGCAGGTCTGAAGCCACTTTCAATAGTAGAAAGAGGTTTTTTAACCTCCATTGTAGCAAAGGATGCTATTAAAATGCCCCAGAGGTGGAAAATAAATGGTGATGTAGTTAATTCATTACCATTGTATTTTTCAACACGCCATCCAGAACTGAGTGTCAGGACGGGGGCGGGACTGCTGTGTGGCAGCAGCAGCAGGGAGGAGATGAGCTGCCTGGGCACTTACGTTCAAGGTGCGCAGGTCCCTTTGGCTGGCTGTCTTGCGACGGCCAGCCAGACATGCGCACTTTAAACGTTGCAACCCAGCTGTGTTAAGACAGCTGGGATGAGAGCAACTGCGGGCCTCCAGTTTCAGCTTCGTACATCTGATTGTATCATTGCATTGAATGGCATTTATTAGAACAGTCATGGCCCCCCTCGCCTCTAACCACTCTGATATTAGGGTACCAAGAGGCATTTGTAGCTTCTGAATAGTCTAAACTGTTTTGCTACATGAACAGCATTTTAATCCAAAGCAGACACAAGAGATATTATTTCACAGTGCACATCCTGGACTCCTAGATTTGAAAGGGCTCTCATATACGATAATGATGAAAAGAAGCAAGGTGAAATGAAACAATGGCCTAAAATCACTCCCTGTGTTCAAGCACGGGTGCTCGGATGGAGGCCAGGTACTCTGACTTCACATTGTGCGTTTCAAACACTAGATGGTTCTATCGATCGACATCAAAAGGTAATAACGCCTTGTTTTTTAATTCTTGGAGCACGAGGTTAATGCGTGGCTGGCAGGCACAAGACGCAAGAAGGCATGGCTCACTGTGCGCTCGATAACGCAAGAGAAGCTCGGCCTGAGTCTGACTCAAGTTTGGCTCAAGCCTTCACTGTCACATCCACCTCCATCACCCATGGCAACCGAGGGGCAAAGGAACAGGAAGGACATGGTCTGGCAAAGGTCACACTATTTGGTGGCACAGGAGTCCCACCACAGTGCAGGACCAAGTGCTTCAAGTACACTTCATTTCTCATTACACTACATTTTACAGCCTCAGTGAGTGCCCACCCCACCCCCGGAAAAAAAAGTCAAATGACTGTTGGGTTGCAGTCCCGCTTTCTTATCACTGGCTACCGGAGCTTAGTTTTTATTAAATTCCTCCTGTCTCTGACAAAAAAGCAGAGAGAGATGCTCAGAAAGTGATTGCCCAAGAGCACAGAGGTTATTACAAGGGGGGCGGCCGCGGGATTAACAATAAATACCCGTCTTTTGGTAGCGTAGTTTCCAACTTGCTCGTTACATAAGAACTGGAGTATGAGTGGTCCAATGGTGAGGCCCATGGGCTACTCACACCAAAGCAATGCCACTGGTAGGGAACCTCTGCAGACCTTTTTTTTTTTTTTTTTTTTTTTTTTTTTGAAACCGTTTATTGCAGTTTGTAAAAGTTACAGGTATGGGCCTACAACCACCCGGCCGGCCGCTAGAATGACAAAAGCATATTGCATACATACAGTAAAAGTCTCTCGGCAGTGCAGAGCAGTGAAACAGGAGTAATCAATGGTGCAGGCCACACAGCTCCAAGCCCACAGTACGGTTCCCTTTTCTTGAAACAAAACAACACTAAAAAACCACACCCGCAAGGCAACCCGCAATCCAAAGTGACAGCACGTGCTCCATAAGTGGGGGATCCAAACCAGCAGCAGAACTCTGAGGAGGGGAATGGGAGTAGATCAGGGACTGGGGGACCGCGCACCCGCGGCCGAGGGAGGGGGGCCGTCTAGGGAGACGGAGCAGGCGAGGCAGCCGGTAGCAGCGGTGGCTCACAAATACCCCCGCGGTAGGCGTTCCAGGGGCCCCAGAGTTTCACCCACGCCCCAGGCTTACCCCTCGCCACATACACCACCTTTTCACGAAACATACACCAATCCATATGCTCTTTCCAGGCCGACACCGCAGGGGGCCTCTGGGATCCCCACAATTGAGCAATGTCACGCTTAGCTATCATGTATCCCAGAGTCACCCACCGCGTCTGCGGGACCGAATAGTCATTCGGTTCCCATACATTCAGCAAGCATCTCCTCGCTTCAGGCAGCAGCGCGACACGCGTAACCACACGCAGGACCTCATGCACACCACGCCAGAATCGCTCCACCTTCGGGCACTCCCACAGTATATGCATGAAAGTCGCCAACGCACCACAGCCACGCTTACACATTCCGTCACCAGCAAAACCCATACGCAGAAGCCTTGGCCCCGTCACGTAAACTCGGTGAAGGATCTTGAGCTGGACGAAACGAAGGCGAGCCGGGATGGCCACCTCTTTCGGAGAGGCCACCGCGGAAATCCAATCCTCGTTGTCCAGCTCCAGCCCGTCGGCAACCCAAGCCTCGCGGAGACTAGTCAGCAGGCACGATCTATCGTTGATCAGTTTTTTGTATATGAGGGAGATCGTGCTGTCCGGTACATGGCCATCCAGCACTCTGTCCTCCAGGGGGGAAGACTCCGGAATGGATGCGACATCCGGGAAGACGGAGCCCAGCGCATGGCGGACTTGTAGGTACCGAAAGTACTCACTGCCCTGCAGCTGAAACTCCGCCTGCAGCGTCTCAAAAGTTTTGAATCCCCCCCTCGTCCAGAGATCTCCCACCGTGCTGATTCCGATCGTGTCCCACTTCTCGAAGCCCTTCGACGTCCACAGGGAGCCCAACCTCTCGGACGCATACAGCGGTGACGCCCGGGTCAAACGGTCCTTCCACCCCATAGCTGCATTAGCCGCGTGCCAGACACGCACCATGACACGCGTCGGTCCCGTCAAACGGGAGTCGGGCGCGCCAGAGTAGAGCGCTCGATTGTAATCGCCACCGGGTAGGAGCATCTTATCCATCTCAAATGCCGGGTTCAAGGCGGGCCCGTAAAGGCCATGATTAATTGCAGCTAGTTGGGAGGCCCAGTAATACCGTTTAATGTCCGGGAGGGCAACCCCCCCATCGTACCACGGGAGCGTCAATTTAGCCAGAGCAATGCGCGGCCTCCCGTCCCAGAACAGGCGCCGCTGGAGGCCCTCCACCTCACGGAAATAGCGTGCCGGGACCAAGTCCATAGTATTCTGGAGGGCGTAGAGGAAGCGCGGCAGGGACATCATTTTAAACAAGGCCGCTCGGCCGAGCGGCGAGAGCGGCAGACGCCGCCAGCGCACCACGTCCTCCTTCAAGCGCTGGAGGGGGGGTAGCAAATTCCGCTCATAGCGGGCCTCCGGGTCAAGAGTGATATAGATACCCAGGTACCGAAAACCTTGGGAGGCAATCTGGATCGGACAGTCCCGTGGTAGGACCGGAGCCTCCCCGGAAAGCACATAGACACAGGATTTCGCCCAGTTGATGACCAGGCCTGAGTTGCGACCGAATGAGCGCAAAACATCAACCAGGACGATCAGTGATTTACGCGGGGAGGCGAGATACAGAAGGATATCGTCAGCATAGAGGGACACACGGTCCTCCTGCTCGGGGGTCCAGCGGAGACCACGGATAGAAGGGTGCCACCGCAGCCACTCCGCCAGGGGCTCCAGGGCCAGGGCAAACAGGAGAGGCGACAGGGGGCAACCCTGTCGCGTACCCCGCCCCAGCGCGAATGGGGCCGAGACTCGCCCATTCACTACCACCTGCGCCAATGGGCCCGAATATAGCAATTTGACCCAGCTAATGAAACCCGGGCCAAACCCAAATTTCGCCAGCATCGCCCAGATGTATGGCCATTCAAGCGTATCAAACGCCATGGTGGCGTCCAAGGACGCCAAGATGGCCGGCTCCCGCACGAATGGGACACGCGCGAGCACCCCGTGTAAGCGCCGCAGATTGAGCGCCGTGTTGCGGTGCGGTATAAAGCCAGATTGGTCTTGGTGGACCAAATCGCCCACCACGCCAACCAACCGGTTGGCCAACACCTTGGCGAGGATTTTGGGCTCCGCGTTCAAGAGCGAAATCGGCCTATAGGATGTGACCCGTTCACGGGGCTTCCCCTCCTTGTGGATCACCACAATTGTGGCCAGACGCTGGTCCGGCGGGAGGGAACCCTGCGAGTGGGCCGCCAGGAACATCGCGCGCAGGTGGGGCGCCAACACATCCGGGCGTAGCTTGTATAGCTCGATGGGAATACCATTGGGGCCCATGGCCTTGCCGGATGCAACCGAGCGAATAGCCAAGGCAATTTCGTCCGAGGTGGGAGGGGCGTCCAGCGCATCCCTGTCCTCCACCGTAAGGGAGGGCAGTGCGATGTCCCGAAGCAGGGCATGGGAATCTTCCTCCGAGCAGGGGGAAACCGGGGAGTAGACTTCGCGGAAATAATCCGCGAAGCAGGAGACAATGGCTTCCGGCTCAGTGACACACGCACCATCAACACTCTCAATCAAAGGCACCACGCGGCTCGCTCTCTCCCTCTTATCCAACCACGCAATCAATTTGCCAGCCTTATCACCCACATCATACAATCGCCCCTGCTGCTCTCTACTGAGGCCCCTGGCCGCCTCCGTGACGAGGGCCCGATAGGCCGCCTGCTTTAGGTGTAGAACATGCAACTTGGCGTCTGTTACCCCGCTCCCCAGGTCACCCTCCAGTTCTGCAATCTCGGCCTCTACCCGGGTCACCTCCTCCCGCTCGCGCCGCCGGGCATGGGAGATAAAGGAGAGGGCCTCCCCTCTAAGAACTACCTTGAAAGCCTCCCACAGGGAGATGGCCGAAGGGACCGACCCCACATTCTCGTCGAAATATCGCTGTAAGGATTTGATCAAATCGGCACGAATGGTGGGGTCGCGCAAATACCATGCATTGATTGGGGCCACCCTGCCATCCCCCCTCGGGAAGACATCGAAATGCAACAACAATGGGGAGTGGTCTGAGATACCCCGCGCCAGATGGCGCACCTCCCCCACCCTCCCTGCATGGGCCGCCGGGACAAGGATGTAATCAAGCCGCGAGAGGCTACCATGGGCACCCGAGTGGAAGGTGTACTGTCGCAATGCGGGATGCTTTAATCGCCAGCAATCCACCAGGCCCAGCGTGTCCAGAAGGCCGGGCAGCCACGCCTGTGCCCGGGGGAGGTCCCTAGGGGGATGGCGATCCATAGACCCAGAGGCTACCGCATTAAAGTCCCCTCCAACCACCAGCAGGCCACTCGGAAGGTCCAGAAGGAGGCGCCCCAGGTCCGCAAATGTGGTGGCTTGTAACCCAGGCGGGACGTACACTGATATAAAGATAAACACTCTACCCTCCATTCTTCCCACCAGAACCGTGTAGCGTCCCCTCTCATCATGGCGCACCTCATCAATCTCCAACGGGAGCGAGTTCTTGATCATGATACCCACCCCCCGCGAGCCCGAAGTGAAGCCGGAATGGGCCGCCAAACGATATCCCCGCCGATTCATTGCATGAAAGGAGTTACCTATAAGGTGCGTCTCCTGCAGGAAGACAACATCTGGTGAAATACGTTTTAAGTACTGCAGGACCACACCACGCTTAATCCTATCCCCCAGGCCGTTAACATTCCATGACAACACAGTCAAATCCCTACCCCCCATCATACGTCGAAACAATCGGTCGTCCCCCATCGAGCATCCTAAAAACAACAACATAGTAGCGGGTTTGCCCTGCGGTGCTAACAAACAACACACCCCCCCCACCCCCCGGTCCCAACAGAACTCCCCCCTCCCTGCACCCCTGCATGAGCCCAGACAGCCCCCCCAAAGTGCAGTGTGCCTGTCGCCCCATAGCTAAATACTAACTAGTCCCCCAGAGGAGGAGGGAAGCCCCCAACAGACCCCGCACGACCTCCATAGGAGGGGAACATACGCAATCAATAAATGGTGAAGGAACAACGTCCAGAGCAAGGCCTATTCAGTCACCCCTCAATTCTGATCCGGCGGGCCCTCCTCGCCAGCCGCGCCCCCCCCGCCCCCCCGGCCCCGATCTCCAGGCAGAGTGTCCAGCCAGTCCCCAGCCGCCTCGGGCCGGTCGAAGAAGTGCGTGCGACCATCCATCTCTACCCTCAGCTTAGCTGGAAAGAGCATTGAGTACTTGAGGTTCAGGTCCCTTAGGCGACGTTTAACACCAAGAAAGCTCTGTCGCTGCTTCTGGACCGCCGGAGTAAAGTCTGGGTAGAAATGTACCTCCATGTTGTCAAGCTTGACCGGTCCCTGTTGCCTGGAGGTCTGGAGGATAGCATCTCTGTCCCGAAAATTAAAAATCCGGGCAATGAGAGGCCGCGGCGGGGCACCAGTCTTAGGTCTGCCCCCGGGGACCCGGTGAGCACGCTCCACCGCAAAAAACTTACTCAGCCCCCGGGGCTGGAGATGGGTCAGGATCAACTCTTCCACGAAAAGATCCGCCGCCTCCGCCTCTCGTCCCTCCGGCACCCCCACAATACGGACATTATTCCTCCGGGCCCGACCCTCGGAGTCTTCCAGTCGCCGGTCCATCAGGGCGCTCGCCTGGCCAAGCCGGCGCACCTCCTTCTGGAGGGCCACCACGTCTGTCGTGAGGCTCGTTGTGGTGTGGGCCAGGGAGTCGACTCGGTCGTTTGTTTTGGACAAGTCTGCCCTCACAAGGCTCACATCCACCAGGACCGAGTCTATTTTTTGCGCTAAGGTGTCGAAACGCTGGTCCACCGAGGCCTTCATCTCTGCGATGGCGCCCATGACGTCCCGGAGGGTCAGATCCACCGGATGAGCAGATGCCTCCGTCGGGCCCACCGGGGATGCACGCGATGTCTCCGGAGAACCCTTCTGGAGCGTGTAGCGGTCCATACTGTTAGCCTGGTGCGCCGTGCCACGGCGGGTCGTCTTCACCTTCGCCCGGTCGCCATCTTGTTTGGTGGACATGCTGACTCTTCCACCGTCGTGCCAAGCTCCCCAAACGGGCCGCTATACCAAGTCACGGGTGCCAGGGGGGGGGCGGGGGCGACCACCGAACCGCGGGTCAACCCACCGCCGGTGGGTCAGCCGGGCTCCTGGACAAGGCCACACCACCGCACCCCGCTCCGCAGCCCGACCCCGCTTGAGAGCTAGGAGGGCGCAAAAGCGAAAGTGAAAGTGCGGGGTACGCGAGTCGCCCAGCCCCGCTCGCCGCTGTTATTCACTTTGTCCCCGGATCGCCCCACTACTCCAATCCGGGGGGCCGGCGAGGAGAAGGCCGCAACCTTCGATCGATGCTCCCACCGGCGTTCGGGGTCCGATTTGAGCCCAAAAAACGGGTGGCGCCTCAGCTCCGGTTCCCCAACACAGTCCCCTCAACAAGGACAGGATATCGCCAGGATTAATTCAGGAGGTCGCGGAGGTCCTCGGGAGCCTCGCACCTACGCGGCCATCTTGGTTGCGCGCTAGGCTCCTCCCCCCTCTCTGCAGACCTTTAACATCGTTTCACTGCCAGCATATGTTGTTGAAGCAGTAAAGCCAATATTTAAACATCTCATCTCCTTGTGGCGTCAGTACAATATTCCCACTGTACCATGGCTAGCGGTGAAGAACGGGTGTTTGCTCTTCTCAATGAACTGCACACCGTGTTGGGGGCCTTTGTCTAGGGTTTTTTAATAGTTCTTGGTACCTTACCTGAGCTTGTTTCAAGCTACGCTATTGCTCATAGATAAGATATTAAAGACATATGGAGATGGTGAGGCCTAGGCTTCAAATTCATTCCAACTCAATAATCAAGACACTGCCTTTGTACACTTGACTCACCAAAGGTAGCGATAATGAGCAGGGAAGGCTTACTTTAGGGTGCAATAGAGGGAAAGGAACTCAGACACAGCTTAACACAGTACTGTCAACTCTATGCCTCTTATAGAGACGAGAGGCTAATCTTCAAGGGCAGTATAGAATGAAACCCTCAAAGTAACTCTATGACTCAGTGCACACCATGTACATGCTTTTCACCCCTTACGTCTGGAGTAAGATGGGAATCTTACCCCACCCCATCCAGCCTCCACCCTTTTGTCATCAATGTGGCCCCCAGTCACAACACTGAACATACTTTTTGGCCCAAGCAAAATATTTATGATTACACATGGTGCAGACTACAATAATTTTGCAAATAATGACAGCATAGAGCTGTTGAAACTGTTAATACGTTTTCTTGTGCCGGAACAGGCCCTTTGAATATAGACCATGGTCCCCCACAATGTGACAAAAAGACCCCATGGGGAGGAAGCTGATAGAGGGTCCATGAGCCCCCCCAAAGGATGCGCTGCAGGTGATATGTGTTCACCTCTGCCTGACTGGCACACACATACCCGACATGTCTTAGTGCGTTAATTGCTCTGGTCTACAGGTTACAACTTGGTGTTTTAGCTATTTGAGGAGAGCAATCACTGCCACTAAATTTGTTTATAGCAGCACCTGCTCATCCCAGGGCGTGGAAGGGTGCTATAGAATGCAAGCTCAAGACTAGTTCTTATTATTAGCATTATTATAAGCACATCTGTCCAGGGCTTTTTGCCCATGGGCCTTTGGAACAGTTTTCTCATTGGGGTGCTGGAGGAGGAGTCAGTGGGGTGGCTCCCCTCATCAGCAGAAGCTCCAGGGTGATGGTGGTCGCGGCGTGACGATGCAGCGCAAGACCACTGTTGTAATGAGTTGTAATGCCATCTCCTGTTCTTTTGCTTATTTCACTCATTCCAGCTAGTGTCACTGGTTCCAAGCTCCCATGGTAATGACTTTACTGGAGTGAGTTGGAAGCTGGGGAACTGGGGAGCTGGCTGTGTCTGTTGGTGGTACCATCGTACTTAAAATAAACTGCTTAAACCTACCCAGTGTCTGTCATTTGAGCACTAGCGATGAGAAGTGCTTGTGGGGGATAAGCACTATCCACCAACTCCCCCGTGAACCCACGGACATTACTAGATTTTACTTGCCACGAATATGAGTCTTCCTTCTGATTTATGGTGTTTTGGCAAGGTTGCTTAACACCCGACATCTGATGCCTCCGTGAGTTTCCTGTACCCACTCACTACGTTTTGGTACTAGGAGTGAGGTGATTCTACTTTTGTATCCTGTTCTGCACTTCTGGAGCTACCGGTTTTTGCCGGCATAAATTGTTGTTTTTACTGCCAAGACTTTTGTGTCTGCTTTCTACGCGAGACATTTGTGTTTCCCTAGGTGGTTGATATCCCCTTGCCTCCAACCCTTACTTTCCATTGGATGTATACATTTTAAATCATCACAGCTGCGCGGTCCTGCGCTCGCTCTCACCTTCGTGTGTTTCGATTCCATGAACCTGGAGGTTCCGACATTTGCCCCGCATTCTCCCTGCTTGCCTTACTTCTGCACAACGCATAGGAAGCCGCTTAGCACTGTGGGTACATTGCGACATCATACGTACGGCGGCCATCTTGGGTGAGTCGCTTAGAGGTTTTTCTTCAGACTCCAATGTCCAATGTTTACTCCTTTGGTGCAACGCTTCTACCAGCGTTTCGCACGCTATCAAACGATTTTGGCAGTTTCAAGGTCATCAAAACTCTTCTACTGAATTATTTTGTGCGAGGCCATGATCGGTGATTCGTACACCTGTTGCCTACTTCTTTGTGCAAGTGAGTTTTGTGTACTGTATGTGTTTTTGATCATAATAACTATCCTGCCAGCATGTCTACGACTTCCGTGAGCCACCCCCCAGCATTTTTATCTGAAAAAGGTGAACCTCTACTTCTGTAGAAAAGATGGAGGAAGCTGTTTGACTCATATCTCGTGGCAATAGGTGGTGAAAAGTTCTCGGCCCATAGGAAACAAGCTATTTTACTGCATCATTTAGGAATTGAAGGACTTAATATTTATGAGAGCATTGACGAAACTCCCATAGGTGAAGGTGATGGTGAACCCAGAGATGTTTATGAAATGTCTATGAAAATGTTAGAGACTTATTTTGGTCCATGCATTAATGTGGTATTAGAGCGTCACAAATTCTTTATGAGGATCCAAGAACCGAGTGAAAAAGTTGGAAATTATATTGCTTCTTTGAAAACCCCTGCTCGCACTTGCGAATTTGGTTGTTTGACAGATTCTTCAATTCGTGACCAGTTAGTCAGATGTACTAACAGTTCCAAAGTACAAGCAAAACGTTTATCTAGGAATCCCTCGCTGAAAGAAGCTGTTGCTCTGGTGGAAAGTGTGGTAAACACCTCTGGTTGGGTCAAGAAGATGAAAGCACAGAAATCTGTTACAGAAGATGTTTCAACTCGCAGTAGTATCCATGAGGTAGCACGTAAGGACTCTCCTGTCCCTAATGACAATGTGTGTAAGGTGGTTCAGACACCTAAAACCAAACATTTTAATGACTTCTAAAATCAAGTGTTACAGATGTGGAAGTTTCAATCATGCTTCCAATTATCCGAATTGCTATATAAAAAATTCCACTTGTCATAAGTGTGGAATTAAGGGTCACTACGCCAGAGTTTGTAGGTCTGGTGGAAAAATGTGCACAGTGGAATGTGTTTAATCTGTCAGAGACAATTCTAAGATGGTGGTATGGAATGTCAGGAGTGATGGAGTTGTTGATGCTGACTCCATAAATATGCCTGAGTGTGAAGTTGAGATTGGAGGTAAAATGTTTGTTGTTTTAGCTGATTCTGGTTCTCCTTTCACGATGGTGGGCAATGAATTGTGAAATAAGACATTTCCTGACATCCAACTTCTTCCTCCTGACATTAATCCGGTGACTTATGGGGGGGGGGGGGTCACATTGATGTCTCTGGTTACACTGTTATGCAAATACAGTTCAAGGGAAGAGAAACCATTGGCAAGATCTATATAGCCAAATGGGGGGATAATCTCCTAGGTTGGAGGCACCAGACAGACTTGGGAATAATTCTTAACCCCAATGCACAGAACCCCTCTGGCCAAGTCATGGCGGTAAATGATAACTCTGTCTCCAACAAGTTCTTTGATGAATTTCCTCAGGTGTTTACAGACAAACTTGGTCTTTTGAAGGATTTTGAACATCGCACCATTCTGAAGGAAAATGCTGTGCCTTGTGTACATAAGGTTAGGAAGGTTCCAAATATGATGTTAGGACCTTTGAAGGTAGAACTAGACAGACTGGTGGCATTAAATGTAATGGAGGAAATTGAATCTTCTGAATGGTTGGCGCCAGTTGCTTTGGCCCCCAAGGATGGTGGAAAGAATATCTGAATGTGTGTGGACTTAAGAAGCCTGAACAAATGGATATGGGTGGATTGCCAGCCTCTTCCTAATATTGCTGAGTCAATTTGTATGCTTAAAGGGGCCACGGTTTTCACGCTTTTAGACTTGTCATCAGCTTATCACCAGGTACCACTCCACCGGGACTCTAAACATCTTACATCCTTTGTGACACCACTGGAAGCTTTTCGCTTTGTCAGAATGTCGCTTGGACTAGCCTCGGCAGCGGCATGCTTCCAACGTGTCATGAAGATGGCACTTGGTGATATGTCTAACATATTGTTTTTCAGGACGAAATTTTGATTCATGGCAAAGATGACAGTGAGCATGACACTATGTTGAGAAATGTTCTCACTAAGTAGTCAGATAGAGGTCTCACTGTCAACAGACAGAAATGTAGAATTGGTGTGTCCTCTGTCACCTATTTAGGGCATGTTATCTCTGGGGAAGGTTTCCAGCCTAAATTGATTTCAGCCAAGAGCACTGTGGACACCCTTACTCCCTCTGATAAAGAACAAGTGAGATCTTTTCTTGGGCTTGCTGAGTTCTATTCTAAATTTATCAAGGGTTTTCCAACCATTGTGGAGCCAATTAGAGCTCTGCTCACAAAAGGGAACCAATCTGCCTGGACAGATGATTGTAATATTGCATTTTGCGATGTTAAACATGCTATCAGTGTGATACCACCGGGTGCTTGATCTGAATTTCTGTCCACCTTTATGTCGCTTATGGAACCCCTTGCAATCGAGGATACCTTTATGGTCTTGGGGGACTTAAACTTCCACCTTGAAAAAATGGAAGATACCGAAACCCTATCTCTTATGGCTGATCTTAGCACTCTAGGATTAACCCACTTGATAACAGTACCCACACATGAGGCTGGACACACATTAGATGGCATCTTTTCCAATACTAAAGAGATAACAGTAAATGATATACTGCCCCTTACTTGGTCTGATCATTTTGCCATCCTGAGTAACATTTCCATTATCCAGGCCTATATACCTAAACAGGCTCCCTTAACTCAAGAACTTTTTAGAGTCTGGAAGGATATTGATAATGCGACCCTAAGGGTATCCCTAATCAACTCCCGTCCGACCATTTCTGCAGACTCTAACATAGCTGCGCAGCAATTCTCTGACTGGCTAGGTAGTGCAGTGGAGACACTGGCCCCTTTTAAATCTATCTCCAGAAATAGGAAAGTGCCCTCTGCACCTTGGTTCTCTGAAACTCTAAGAAAACAAAAACAAATCTGCAGGAACCATGAAAGAATTTGGCGAAGGTCTTATGATAGCGAAAGTAAAATCCTATATAAAAAGACATTGGTCATCTATAAAAAAATGATCAATGAGGCCAAAAAGAAATTTTATGGGGAACATATTGAAAATGCAAAAAACTCTAGTAGGCAATTGTATGAGGTGGTGAAATCTTTGGCTGGGAAAAAGCCTGACTTGGACCCCCCGCCCTCTCAGGCGTTCTGTGACGCTTTGGCAAGTTTCATTTTCTCGAAAGTAAATGATATTTACTCGAGTTTTCAGTGACCGATAAACTAATGACCTCGGTATCTAGTCCCCTAAGTAAACACCTTGAGTGCTCACTAGCTCAATTCAAAGAGACAAATGAGGATCAAATAGCTTACATCATCAAACTCATTAAAACAGGCTCTGCCCTTGACCCCTGTCCTCCTAAGATTTTTTCCCCAATAATTGATTTGAACAGCGAAATCATCATGCAAATTTGTAATGCGATGTTTAAATCGGGCATTTTCCCGGACAGGCTAAAGAACACGCTATTAAAACCACTTCTTAAGAAGCCTGGTTTAGATAAAGATTCTCTAAAAAATTGCAGGCCCGTTGCCAGCCTACCTTTTTTAGCCAAGGTGGCCGAGAAAGTAATGAATGATCAACTCTCAGAATACATTGAACAAAATGTCTTGCTTGATGACTCTCAGTTTGGCTTTCGGAAAATGCATGGCACCGAGACCACGCTAATCAAAGCCGCTGATGACATTAGAACTATCAGAGACCAGGGCGGTACGGCGGTACTGGTTCTGCTGGATCTGTCTGCGGCCTTCGACACGGTCAATCACTCCATCTTGATTGACTGTGTCAGAGAGTTGGGCATCCACTCTAGGGCTGGAGCCTTGCTTGCCTCCTTTCTGTCTGGCAGAACCCAGGCCGTAACACTGGGGCCATTTAAATCGGCCGATCTGGCTTTACCCTGTGGGGTTCCTCAAGGCTCATCCCTAAGTCCGACACTTTGTAACATCTATGTGTCGGACTTAGCTAGGGTTATTAAGACCTACCGGATGAGCCTTACAACATATGCCGATGACACCCAGTTGGTGTTAGCCATCAATAATGATGGAGAAAGGGTAGTGGCTCGGTTTCAAGAAGGCATGCTGGCAATTAAGGAGTGGATGGCCTGTAATTGCTTAAGGCTGAACTCCGAGAAGACTGAGGTGATTATTTTCGGTAAACTATCACCTATGTGGTCATCTATTTGGTGGCCCCCATTACTCGGAGCTATACCAACTCCAGTTCAGAAGGTCAGGAATCTGGGTGTCATCTTTGATGAGAAATGAAATTTTGTTAATCATGCCAATCAAACAGCGTCCTTAGCATTTTACAAACTTAAACTTTTAAGAAAAATAATTCCATTTCTTCCAGAAAGTGCTAGGAAAACTGTGGTGAGTTCATTGATATTGTCATCTCTTTATTACTGTAACGGTTTATTTGCAAATGCTCAAGCTCGGGTGGTCGCCAAGCTACAATTGGTCCAGAATGCGGCTGCAAGATTGCTATCTGGGACCCCCAAATTTAAACCGATTAAGCAAGTAATCAGGAATTACCATTGGTTGACGGTCAAAAACCGGATCAGATTCAAAACTTTGTGTCTTATCTTTAAAGCCCTCCATCAGCCTGGGCCGGAGTTTCTTAAACAGAAGCTCACTCTCTATTGCCCTACCCGACAATTAAGATCCAAAAATCTACACCAACTAGTGGTGCCACGGACCAAGACTGTCACCTGGGGAGATAGATGTTTCACTAACACCGTAGCCAGACTTTGGAACACTCTTCCATTGGTGATTAGATCTACACCCACATTGTTCCAATTCAGGAAATTGTTGAAAACCTGGCTGTTTGACCAGTAGCTCTTCTCCTCACCTCATTACCTTTAATTCGCCACCGTCCTCATGGAGGCATTAGTTGAGTCATAGCGCCAAGACGCCTAAGGGCATACGTTGCGCTTTACAAATCTTAAAAATAAATAAATAAATAATAAATAAATGCCTACACTTGGTCAATTTGATAGAAGAAAAAAAACTGTACTTAGCACGGATGCTAGTCTCTCTGGATTGGGTGCAGTCCTAACTCAAATAGATGCTGGTGTTGAGAAGGTGATTGCATTTGCATCCAGGCTGCTAAAAAAGCTGAGCAGCTATATTCCTGCATTGAAAGGGAGGCTCTTGTTATTGCTTGGTCCATCAGGCATTTTAAATTCTATCTGTGGGGGATACCTTTTGTGGTGAGGTCTGTTCACCGTCCTCTTGTACAGGTGTTCTCATGCATGGAGAGTGAGACTAACTCCCAGGTTGAAGATATGGAGTGAAGGTTTAGAGGAGTTCAGTTTTCAAGTGCAATAGCTCCCAGGTTCTGCTAATAAAGCTGCGGACTGTCTGCCCAGACTACCAATTGAGGACAGTGAGGAGTTTTGTGAAGCTAAAGCTATGAGAATCTGCTGGGTCAAAGAACCTGCTATTACAGAAACTGAGTGGACTGCATCTAAAACTCATGATGTACTTTTGTCTATTGTTTCTGATCTTGTGGTCAAAGGTTGGCCTGAGTACAAGAATGTTGACACTGAATTGGTACCTTTCTGACCTGTTAGGGATGAGCTAACATTACTACAAGGTGTGTTAATGCATGGTGAGAGGTTAGTACCTCCTTGTAACTTGAGGTCAAAACTGATCAATCTCGCTCATGAGGGGCACTTAGGAAGGAGTCTTAAAAAGTCCCGACTTCGTAAACGATATTGGTGGCCAGGTATGGAACATCAAGTTGAGGAAGTTGTCAAAGAGTGTTACCAATGTGCCATGAATGACAAAACTCGAGTCACCAATTCTGCTCCCCTGTCTCTGGTGGAGGTCCCACGTCAACCTTGGACCAAACTAGGTTTGGACTTAATGGGCCCATATGAGCTGCTGGGGCCTTCTGAAAGATTTATTCTTTTAGTGGTCTCCACTAGGTGTGTTCACTCTGCCACATCAAGGTGATTTTGGATTTCCTCAAGGATGGATTTGCCTGCGAGGGTATTCCTAAATTTTTGATCACTGATAACTGTGTTCAATTTATTTCCCAAGATATGCAAGACTTCCTAAAAGATTTTGGCATAACCCATCTTAGAACAGATCTTTATGCGCCACAGGTCAATGGTCTTGCTGAACGTATGAACAGGGCAGTCATGGCGTGTGTTGAAAGAGCTTTAGAATCTAAGGTCTCTCTCAAGGATGCACTGCGTGACACTTGGTGGGCGCATCGCACCACTATTAATTATGTCATGCAGAGTTCTCCTATCCAGATTTTACGTAAAAAGGCAAGCTCACTCCAAGTTAAAACCTGGATGGTTGCCTTTGAAAGATACCATTTCCTTGGATAAGGAGGAGGTGGATGGTAGGATTAAATCCTATCAAGGGAGATATAAAGAGAGATACGATTTCAAGAAATCAGTGAGGGTAAGATCATGGAGTGTGGGTGATTGGGTGATGGTAAAAGAAAACCCAGGTGGCAAAGGAAGGGAGTCACTGAATTTATGGGTCCCTTTGTCATAATTTCTATTCAAAGGAATGTCATGACATTGAACTATGGTCGTAAGTGGAGAATGTCGCGACTGGTGTAGTTCTATGGTGATAGGTCACTGTATCCTTCTTGTTCTGATTCCAGTTTGCATGATAAAACTAATTCTACGTCTGGTACTAATACTAATACCTTCCCTTCGAGGTCCCATTGTCCTCCAAGAAGGTTCTCGGATTATGAAATGTATTGGTGCTGTCAAGCTTTATTTTTTCCATGAGTTCCTCTCTTCTTTCTTTCTCTTCCCCTTACTCTTTTGCTCTCACTCTGTTTCTTCTTTATTTTTATTTTTTCATTATTGGTAAAGGGGATGTGTTGTAATGAGTTGTAATGCCACCTCCTGTTATATTGTTCTTTAGCTTATGTCACTCATTCAAGCTCGTGTCACTGGTTCCAAGTTCCCATGGTAATGACTCTACTGGAGTGAGTTGGAAACTGGGGAACTGAGGAACTGGCTGTGTCTGTTGGTGGTACCATCCTACTTAAAATAAACTGCTTAAACCTAGCCAGTGTCTGTCATTTGAACAACCACCTAAATGTATCGAAGGGATATGAGTGCATGGTGCACACCTGTGTCACTGAAAGCTGCGCCTCAGAATGTTCACGTGGAACTGACCAGAGTCTTCATGAACTGTTCATCTCTGCTCCGCCTGGATAGGGATAAGCCACTAAACAAAGAGAGCCCATAGAAGGAAGACCGTTGAGGTGTCTATTTACTATGTCAACAGAATTTCCCTTGTGTCCTGCTCGCCTAGGAAAAGAGCAGCACATTAATATTCAAATATAAGTAAAACAGACTCAGGTCATACAGTTATTAACTTCAGTAAAATGCTGCAATATATTTGAATATAATTTGCTCATTAGAAGGTGACCGGAACCTCAGCTCATTGTGACTTTGCATACAATTTGAGAGTTACTAAGCCTTCAAATGTGCTTCTGATGGAGTTGCAGTACTAATCATTAGACATCATTTATTACGTCAGCAGCAAGAGCTTCCGGTGTTAAAGAAAGTTTTAGTATGCAGCTGAGATCACTGCGCCTTACTTCTGCATCGATTATCAGGGCCGGCCAGGATGAAGTGCATTTCCAAACCTTTTAAATGTATTGCCTAGACGCACAGACCTAAATTGAAGATGTGTGATTTTATCAATAGGAAGGATACATGTCTCATGCTTGCATATCCATTTCTCTCTGTATAGCCAAGTGTTTCAATAGACTGGATTAGCACCCATAAGCTACGCGAATCAACCATGTACAAGTCTTTTGTGAATATCGAGAGTTGCCACGGCAGAGCTGTGGGTCCAACCCACAAGAGGGTGAGAAGACTTCAAAACTGGCATCAGTAGGTGTAGCTCCATTAGTCCACGTAAACTGAGTAACGCATGTAATACAAGTCATGAAAGGTACCCTGTGGTGATGTGCAGTGAATAGCAAAGTCTATCTCATCGCTGGAGTGATTCGTACCCAAAGGTTTGGGATCGGTCCCAATAGATTGCAAGCAATCTGCCAGGACCTGTAGATTTTCTTATCAATACTGCATACCTTTGATTAGCTGTGTGCTGTAATACTGCAATGTACACAGCCTTTATATTGCCATAAGCTGGATGCCTAATATCTATACTCCACTGAACTGGTGGCTACTCCACTTGAGACAGAACTATCTGTCTCAGCAGTCACAGGTGAGCTCTGGACTTCTACACAATCTGTTTCAGCAATAGTAGGTGAGCTCTGGACTTCTACACAATCTGTCTCAGCAATCACAGGTGATCCCTGGACTTCTACACAATCTGTCTCAGCAGTCACAGGTGAGCTCTGGACTTCTACACAATCTGTATCAGCAGTCACAGGTGAGCTCTGGACTTCTACACAAACTGTCTCAGCAGTCACAGGTGAGCTCTGGACTTCTACACAATCTGTCTCAGCAATAACATGTGAGCTCTGTACTTCTACACAATCTGTCTCAGCAGTCACAGGTGAGCTTTGGACTTCTACTTCTCAATCTGTCTCGGCAATCAGAGGTGAGCTCTGGACTTCTACACAATCTGTCACAGCAATCACAGGTGAGCTCTGGACTTCTACACAATCTGTCTCCGTAATCACAGGTGAGTTCTGGACTTCTACACAATGTGTCTCAGCATTCGCAGGTGAGCTTTGGACTACCACACTATTTGTCTCAGCAGCTACAGGTGAGATCTAGCATTCTACTCCACAATCTTTCTCAACAGTCACAGGAGAGCTCTGGATTCCTACTCCACAATTTCCTTTCAGAGAACTGCTTATTCCAACAGTGTCATCTATTTAAGGTTTTTGTTTAATGCCTCCTCAGCAGCTTACTTTCGTCAGTCCTTCCAAATATGGTTTAAATTGGATTCAGCACACAATCTATTTACACTCAAAATGACTTTTTGTGACACAGAGTCTCTGCTTTCATCTCCATCAACACAGAGGCTTGCTCTAAGTTCTCTTTCCGAAAGACGCGATTACTGTAACTAATGACTATGTAAAGGTTTACCTGAAAGATATCTCATTGCAATAAGATTGCCCATCGCTGCTAAATGGGAGCCGATGATGTATGTAAAGAGGCTTCACCTGTCCTTTCGAAGGTTCCCTGGGAAGCTTGTTGGCGCATTTAGCCACAGCACATATAAATCAATCAGGATCTATAAAGCGCGTCTAATCACCCAATAGGGTATCCTGGCACTTACAGGCCCCAGAGGCTTATTCAAAAGCCAGGTCTTGAGGGCCAATCAGAATTCTGGAAGTGAGGGGATGGTACAGGGGTGCGTGGAGAGGCTGTTCCAGGTCTTTGCTGCGATGTGGGACAAGGAGCGTCCTCCTCTTCTGCTTTGGTAGATGTGGGGAGCATGACAAAGTGAAAGGAATGCACAGCATAGTCTGGTTGGTGGAGGTTCAGGCAGTGGTTAATGTACGCAGGTACTTGATTGTGTAGAGCCTTGTGTGCATGGGTCAGAAGCTTGAATTGACATCTCTTCTGTACAGGGAGCAAGTGGAGTTTCCTGAGGTGGGGTGTGTTGTGGGTTGGTCGGGAAAGCCGAGGATAAATCTGTCTGCGGCGTTCTGTATGGTCTGAAGTCTCTGTAGAAGGTGTGTAGAAATTCCTACATAGAGGGCATTGCTATATTGCAGTCGGCTGGTGATGATGAGGGCTTGAGTCACTGTGTGTTGCGTGTGTAGGAGTAGCCACTTGAAGATCTTATGTAGCAAGTGCAGAGTGGAAAAGCAGGTGGAGGAAACGGCATTGATCTGTGATTTCATGGTGAGTTTGTTAATGATGATTCTGAGATTTCTGGTATGGTTGGGGGGAATGGGTGTGGGTCCTAAGTCTGATGGCCAACAAAAGTTTTTGCTGATATTGCTAAAGATCAGTACTTCCATCTTATCTTTGTTCAGCTGCAGTCAGTTTGTTCTTCACCCAGTTGGCGACGTTTGTCATGCATCTGTGGAAGCTGGCTTTGGTGGTGATGGGGTTGTCGGTGAGTGAGGGAATGAGTTGGGTGTCGTCTGTGTAAGAAATTATGCTGTAACCGTGGGATCGGACGATGTTGGCCAGAGGGGTCTTATATATTTGTTGAAGAGTGTGGGGCTGAGGAAGGAGCTCTGTGGGACACTGCAGTGATCTATTTGGGTTCAGAGGTGAAAGGTGGCAGGTGAATTCTCTTGGCTCTTCCGGTAAGGAAGGAGGTGATCCATCTGAGCACATCCCCTTGGATGCCGATGTGGTGGTGTTTCTTGATCAGTGTGAGGTGGGATACGGTGTTGAAGGCTGCAAAGAGGTCGAGGAGGATCAAAGCTGGTGTTCCTCCTCTGTCGAGGATGGTTTGTATGTCATCGGTGGCTACGATCAGGGCAGGTTCAGTGCTGTGAATGCTGCAGAAGCCAGAATGGGAGGCGTCAAGTCACTGATTCTGCTCCAGGTGTATCATGAGTTGATTGTTGATGATCTTTTCCAGTACCTTTGCTAGGAATGGGAGCAGGGAGATTGGCCGGTAGTTTTTGAGTTCGCTGAAGTTGTCAGAGGGTTTTTTGAGTAGTGGTCTGACTTCGGTGTGTTTCCAGGTGTCGGGAAATGTTACGGTGGTGATAAAGGTGTTGAGTATTGTGGTGAGTTCCTTGCCAATCCTTTGATTTCCGAGGTTGAAGATGTGGTGCCGGCATGAGACTGAGGGAGCTCCCAAGTGGATGGAATTCATGGTGGATTTCCAGGTGGTCAGTGTGTGGTTTGTTTAGGTAACGGTGGTGGCTTATCTGTCGAATAAGTCCATAGGTGTGGGTTGGGGTTTGAAGTTTCTGTATTTGGTTGCAATCTTATCATGAAAAAAGTGGGCGAGGTGGTCGCACTGCTCCTGTGAAGGTGTTATGTTGTTTTAGCTGGCAGCCAGGTTGGAGAATTCCTTAACGATGTTGAAAAGTTCCTTGGTGTTGTTGGCGTTGATTTCGATGCGTGCAGCATGTGCTGTCTTCTTTGTTGCTCTCAGCAGGCGGTGGTAGACGTTGAGGGAGCTCTTAAAGGCTGCCCTTGTGGTGAGTAACATTACTTCTCTAATTTTTGGTCCCATGGCATAGTTCAAGGGTGAGTAGATGGTAAGATAGATGATGGACACCGCAACAGGAGCAAGGACTTCAATGCTCAGCCACTATTCAACTTAACAATCCTCAATCCAACACTCACATCACAAAATACAACTTCAAATTCTATATCATCAATGAGTAATGTACAGACACAGGAATGTAGAGGTAGATAAGTAAACTCTTCCCTCAGGATGCTAATATGTACAACTCCTTATCTATAACAGCACCCATACATGGAAGACTGGAGATACGATAGTTTGCAATCATACCTAGAGCAAATAATGACGTCTTGAGTAGGTGGGCGGCATCTACATTGGCTTTGCTGATTGTCTGTGCAGATGAACGCTGAATAGAGGTGTCCTGGGACACCAACTACACATTCTAATGATGACAGGTAGCCCTACTTAAAGGAACAGCCACTCCAGAAGGGATGATGGCAAAAGGATCAGTCCTTACCCTCAACTGATAGCTCAACAGTAAACCAAGTACGACAAGAACATAAACGCTTAATGTACATCGTCCACTAAGAAGACACCTCTGAAACATGACATGCCAAACATGCCAAAATAGCCAAGCACAGTACAAGATGCTACATATCTTTCCCATTTGCAACCAGGAAACTCTACCCCAACATCGACTCACTTAAAGTACATAGATATTAAAGTGCAACAAACACCCAATCCAGGGCAAATCACAGCCATGAGTATGCATCTATGGAGGATGTTACACTCAACTCTATAGATTAGAATTAGAAAGAAAGGAACAACAACAAAGGCAGGTTTTGCATTATGCCTCGATAGGCCGTCTTTCATTGAGTTAGGAGGTTCTCCTGGTAGATTGATTGTACATAAAGAAAGTGTAACATTATCAAACTGAAACATACAGTGGTGTAACACAAAATGATAGGGTACCCATGCTGAATATGAAGAGGGGCCCAACATTCTCCCATATATCACATATATCAATTGGCTGTCGGTTGAATGCCCCCCCCCCCCTCCTCAAGGGTTGGGGGGCCCTGAAGGGCAGAAGGCCCCACTGCACCACAGGGGCTGCAGGGACATGTGTTGCACCCCTAGAAACAATGGGGCACTCGGTAAAACCAATACAGTGTGTGATGTATAGGAGACACACGAGAACATTAGACTAGGGGAAAGCACAGAACATTATGAATGTGTGCTAATGTGTGATCTACTTTGTCAAGTGTTAAAGCTGGGGTGTAAAAAAGTGAACCATCTAGTAAACAAGAAATATTGTTGCAGAGTGATCATCTGCCCCCTTGAATTACTCAGCACTAGGCATTAAGACAGAAATGATCTGGGATGCTAAAAAGATGTAAACAACAGTAATTCAAATTTGGAATAAATAACATTAGAATATGCTCTTTTGAAACATGCGCGATGGTATCATAATCAAACATCTCAAGCACATTTCTGAAAATTGTGGCCTTCTTTTAATTCAAAGTGGATACTATCATTGGTGCAGTAAAGATGCGCAGGGATTCGATTCTGTCATGTTATGGATTTCAAAATGAGAACCAAGATGGATACACTAATACCTCGTCATTTTTCAATCTAAGGGCCTCATGTAGGTAGCCAAATAGCGGTCGGTAACGGCCGATTTTCGGTAAATATGCCGTTACCGACCGGTATTCAGACAAGTGAGATGTAGGAGTCCAAAAACCACTTTTCGGTAAATATGAGGCGGTAAATACCGATTCATATTTACCGAATTCCAAAATACCGATTCAGATTTACCGAATACATAATTAACGAATCGGTAAATATGAAGTGGTAAATATGAAGTGGTAAAAATCAAAATGACATGTAGGAGCACTCGGAAATTAAGAAATCCAAGAAAATCGGTAAATTAGAGTCGGTAATTAACACGGATTGAAAGCAGGTGGTAACCATCAACAGTGCAGATAAGCAATCCCAAAATGCAACAGCGTGGACAACATGCTCGCTATGTACGTCATTGCAAGGCGCCTACATCTACAGGCAGCAGGACTGAGGGTTTGGCGACGGGAGGAACGCATCTACAGACAGCGCATCACACTATTCCAGCTGACTGATGCAGAGATACATGACAGGTACAGGCTACACCCCGAAACCATCATGGACTAAATCAGGGACCTGCACCCACTCCTGGACCAGCCAATAAGAAGGGCGCACGCCATACCCCCACATGTGCAGGTGCTCTGCAGCCCACTTCTGTTGGCATCCGGCAGTTATCAGGTGGTGACAGCTGCGGTGGGTGGTGTATCCCAGAGTTGCCCGTCCCGTTCCTTCAGGAATTTCCTGGATGCCATGATGCAGAGAATGCACCACTACATCAGCTTCCACAACACACAGGCTGCACTGCAGGAAACAAAAACAGACATTTCTCACATGGCACAGTTCCCCCATTTCATTGGCTGCATTGATGGTACACACATCCCAATCTGTCCACCAGCTGACACAGAGCACATCAACAGGATCAGGAAGTCCACCCACTCCATCAATGTGCATACCGAATTGAATGATTTTGGGAATGGTCCTGTGGGTGGCTGAACCAAAAGGTGGGCGTATGCTATTTACAACGAAGTCTGCAAGTTGTCGCACAGTGAGGCGGCTTCCAGATTGAGAGCTATTGACCAAGCAAACATGGAGAAGGCCTTAGCCGTTATAGATAATAGCTCTAGCACTCTCACTTCTAGGATTCATACATGAGACAATAGGCACATGCAAGTACACGGCGCATGCAATGTACAAGCCCCGATTTCGGCGTGCGTCCTACGAGGTATCCCAGTGCCTGTGATTACACCTTCTTTCACTCTGCTTGCAAACGGTATTCATTTAATTATGATTAATGAAGCTTGCTGCGGGATGTGAGTGGGAATCCCGTACATAACTGTCTCGCATAAAGTTGTCTGCTGCAATACTGTTCTTTTCCCACCCCCGCATGGGCGGCGGGATGTTTCCATCTGGCCTTCGATTCCAACCTTGAAAGCAGAGTTCAACAAGTTGAGCAGAATAGAGCGCCATTGTCCCACAAAGAGGTGCCTTTGACTTCCTCTCGTGAAATATTTGTCCTTCACGTTGCTACTACGCGCACTGAGGTACAGGCGCCTCTGAATACTGACCTCCCCCTGCATTTCGGCTCTTTGATCCAAAGTATTATCAATGCCTCGTCCACGACCGGCCTGGCTCAATTTTTTTAAACATGTGGGCTCGGGTCTCGTGACCTCTTTCCAAACTATTTTTGATGTAATTCCGGCATTTGTTCATTCACTTTTCTCGAGCATCTTTGGAGGTGTTCCGCTGCTTCTGGCGCTAGTGGCAGGTGTGCTGCTTTTCCTTTTCATACTCCGGAATGGCTGCTCCTTCTGTGCCACACGAGCACCTGTCCCGTCTGCATCTTCTTCGTGATAGGATGCTTGACTTCTATGGGACTTTGCCATTGGCGACTTTGAGCCTGGCTTATGGATTATCCTTCAGGTATTCCTACTTCACCTGCGTACAACCTGTATTACACTGCCTGGATTGTCCCTTTGAATGGCCTCTGGATTTGTGCTTGACCAACATGGTGTCTCCGGTGCCGGATTTCGATCGACTGATGCGGCCCTTAGTGTCTCACGAGTTGGCCTGTTCTGGTGTCCGGATCATGGCGTGTGGTGCGGCGCATGGTATCCTGGGTAATTGGGACATCTCAGCGGCAGCCTACGACTTCTTGTCCATGAGCTATTTGGAGGAACATTCCGGGTGCCCTCTGATTGTGCTAGAGGCTCCGTTGGTTGGAGAACACGTATGTTCCTTTTCTTTACTCAATTGGATGGCTGAGACTTTTAGTGGCCCTGAAAATGATTTCTTGTTGGAAGCCGTGGCCACATATGCTGCCTATACATTCATGGATTAACTGGATTGTCGTCCATTGCGCCTGTGCTACTGGACAGCACCCTGGCGCAACATTTATTTCTTTTATTTCTCGTTTTTCTCTTCCTGATGGTCGGCTTGAGTTTTTCACTATACTTGCATTGTGTTTTTTGGAATTTTATGCTGCAATTAATTGGACTTTAGGACTTTGGCGCTGCATTGGTTACGCCTTGTTCTGCTCTGACGAAACTGAACTCTGCGTTCTCTCTTTTCTTGCCTATTACATATTGCTTCGCTCAAGGGGGCGTGTAGTGAGTTCTCCCTGAATACGTACATACATTGTTCAGTTAGCATGACCACGTTGAATGTTATGTAGCCATATTTTTGTCTTTGCACACGACACTGCGTGTACATGTTCTTTCTTGATTAAACTGCTGTCTCGAGACTTCCTTCAGACGAGTGCATTCTGTTGTTCCCATCCCAAGCTCTGCGCAGCGACCTTGGTCTGTACATGCTGTGACACACAGTCTGGAATTTTACACAATGCATGTTTTCCACTCTAGGTTGTTCGACCCACGATTTAGCCATGGCACACGCGCAGCTGCACATACCTGACAGTTGGTGCTTTTCATATCACAGACATCATGTTTATTGTTCAGACCGCAGACGAGCCTTCCTGCGAGACGGCTCCTGATGCTCCTGTGATGTGATTTCACTGAGCTGATTTTTGAGGTATGGGGTCCCCTATTCAAGCCTGAGAGGCCTTCTATAATAACATGATTATGATATTGGCTACTTAGTTAAGGGAAGGTGGTAGTATCCTCGGTATTTTCCGAATCGCTAAATACCACCTCGGTATTTACCGATTCGGTAAATACCACCTCGGTATTTACCGATTCGGTGAATTCCGATTCGTATTTACCGAATGTTACCGAATCGGTAACTGTTACCGAATTTTTACCTACATATAACTTACCGATTCTAATTTACCGATTCGGTACGGCTCGGTATTTACGAACCGGTAACATTTATTTACCTACATGAGGCCCTAAGTCCCTAAGTTATAGGGTTATTATATCACGAGTGTGAAATTGTCTGTAAATATAGTTGTATCTGTTTTAGAAAACTCTTTTCTTAAAAACAGAAAGAAAGGCAACACATGTGAGACCAGAAATGTGCTAAACACAAAGCAGAGGTTAACATATGATGCAGAGGACGGCAGAGGGTTCAAGAAATAGTTCACTGAATCCATCACAGAAATATGCTGGCACTCAGATTGACAATGCATGTTTTTTTTTAAGTTCATTGAACAACAATCCAGCTCAGCTTATACATTACTTAGGTAGATACTTGCTCATACTGTTCGAATAGAAACAAAAAATACATAGCAACGTCCGAAACCATAGTAATGACAATAAGCAATAGTACATCAGTCACAGGTAGTAATCGTATTATATCACTGACCCATTCCTTGAACTTGGGCGCCCTGCCCAGTCCCCATCTACATGCTATTCTCCATTTGGCCAACAGGAGACCAAATGAAACAAAGCATCAATATGCCATATTAGATCCTCCCTGTACCCTAGTAAAGCCAGCAGAGGGGAATCCTGTATCTGTAGTGATGTCACCTGTTCTAATGCGTGGAATACTTGTCGCCATCATGTCTGTATAGCGCCACATTCCCATGCAAGATGCAAAAAAGTCGCCCGCCTCTGTGCTGCACCTGTCACATTTATCGTTATCGTGCAGCTTGTACCTGTACATTCTGGCAGGGGTAAAGTAGGTGCGGTGAAGAAATTTGTAATGTGTAATACACATGCGGCTGCTGGAGGAAATTTGCTCTGTCTGTGTGCAGCAATAGCCTCACTGTTTGTCAGTTATATCCTGGCCTATTTCAGAGGTCCACCTGTCTTTAGCATGGCACTGGGTGGAAATCGAGCTAGGATACAGGTTATGATTTAATGTCGCTACCAAGTGTGAAGCGGCGTCACTGCGCAGTATTGTATGGAGCGGAGGAAGGTCTTGAGGCTCTTGCAGATTCGTGGGAGTGTATTCTTTTAGACCTTGACGCAGTCAGACGTAAAGAAAAATGTCCATGGGAGAGGGTATCGCATTAGCATACCACTACTGTAGGGTACGGAATCTGCCATTGGAACAGAGATCCCCCAGCAGGCAATATTTAACTTTGCTTTTGTGTTTTTTAAAAGCTTCTTCTTGCAGTACTGGCATCCTGGGGTGTTAAACCAGTGGTAGGAGAGGGGAATATACCATGGGTATGTGCGACAAAACACAGGGCCGGACTGGGAACCAAAACCGGCCCTGGCAAAGTGCTGGGGCCGGCCCCCGGGGGTTGGGGGTGCGGCAGCGCAGTTTGCCAGTGCCGGTTTCGGCCGATTTCATTACAGCGGCCGGTATTGCAGCTATGCTGCAAAATCGGCCACCCAGGGGCCCGAAACCGGCCCCAGCCCTGGCGGCCCACCGGCGAAATTCCCGGTGCCTGCTGCGGCCAGTCTGGCCCTGGGGCTCCTATAACACAGTGCTGCACGCTGACTTGCCTCAAGACATTTTTGGCCTCCAGGGGTAGGTGTGCAGGGGATCAGAAAAGCTGAAGTTCATTTGACAAGGAGGGATGGCCAGTCCATGACTGGGCCTCCCATCGCTGCTGCCTGCAGCCCTGCTCCTTTGGAATTCATGATACTAAAGAAGCGAGGAGAGGATAGGGGCTGCCAGGTAACACTATGCTGAGCGGAACTGCTGGGAAGAAGAGCGGCTACTAAGGCAAAAGCCCCAGCAGCCCCTGCACTTCACCCCCTTTCTTCCAGTCCACTATGCTCTGCCGCCAGTTGGCACAAAGCGCCCACTGCTGCTGTGCGTCTGCTTTAGTGCAGGTGAACCTGGCTGCTCCCACCTGGTATGGTAGGCCCCAACCTGGCCTCTGACATACTCAGTGAGTCCTGGACCACAGCCTGGCTGGTCATGTTTTGCCGTCTTGGTATCCAGCAGGACTGGTCAGAAAGGACTAACTGCGACCCACCTTCTGCATAAGGATGGACATTATCTTTGCGAGGATTCTGTGGTCCACACTGGGCAGCAAGACTGGTCTCCAACTCTTGAGGCCTTTTCTTTCTCTCTTCCTTCAGTTTTTAAAAAGTGTTATAATGCTGTCCCATAGGAACTGCTGCATACTACCCATTTTTAGGTCATCTCTTCAGTGGGTCTTGGCTCACTTGGAGGTCATCCCTGCTAGGTACAGGTCATCCAGTGTTAAGGATATATTGAGGCCCTGTATCCCCTCTGCCTGAGATACCCCCAGGAAACTGCATCTCCTGTCTCTCACAGACGACTTCGTTGAGTAGAGTTCATCATAAAAGTTGGCATCGGCTCTCATGATTTGCTCCTTCACACTTTGAAGGCTTCTGTCTGAGTCCTGAAGCTCCACTAATGTGGTGTGGGCCGAGTGAAGTTTCTCAAAGAACAACAATTTACATTTTGCATCGTTCTCAAGGTTCTCGGTTGTGTTTCGGAACCTGTCCTTCACCCATTCCCACTATATTTCAGTGCGGTGAAAAGGTCCTTCATTCTACTCCACTCTACATACACAACTCCAAGGTCTGTCCTCACTCTTTATTTCTCAGCAGCGTACAGTTCATCTGCCAGGAACGTGGGCTAGGAGGAACTTCCCTGTGAGAACGCCCTCCAAACGTATTGCTCTGTGGATGTTAAGTAATAAGAGAATTTATAGAGCGCACGTACACCAATAGGTCTCTGGGCACTAAGGTAGTGGCAGCAGCAACTAGCAACAAAGTTAGCCATAGACTTGTCTAAACAGCCAGGTGTTTCCTAAATCCCACATAATTGGCTGTTGGGGGGATGAGAGTTCCAGGTGTGGGGAGCAATTGCTGAAATCCTATCCCCTAACCTAACCGATTTTGATCTAATTGCAAGTGCGGTTTAGGCCAATAGGGAGTCCTAGATAAAGCGTGTTAGCGTTATCCATCCTGGACATCACTAAGGCAATGATTGTTTGGATTCCAGCTTCCACCGTGAAGTATCTTCTAATTTTGCATATTCTCTGGAGTTGGAGAAAGCAAGCGGAAGTCACTGCTCCTATTTGAAGTTTCAAGGAAAGATCCTGGTCAACAGGGATCCCAAGACTGTTCACAGCATTCTTGGGTGCATGGAGAGATCCCATCTCAGAGCGCCAGAAGGAGGGATTCCATTGATGAAGCTTGCTCTTTGTGACAACACTTTCCATTTTGTCGGAGTTTAACTTCAACTGGTGACTATTCATCCGGTCCCGAATATATCGCATGGTATTTTGAAAGAATCCATTTGTTTCCATGGTTTTGTCAATGGTGAAATTAGCTGCATATCGTCGGCATAGTTGTATATTTTGACCTTCCGTTCATGAAGGCAATGAAACAGTGGGCGGATATAAAGATTAAGCACATGAGGAGATTAGGAGGGACCTAGGGGTATTCCACAATTTAATTGGAACTTGGCTGAGTAAAAAGGGAAGAGATGGACTGATTGAAACTGGTCTTTAATAAAAAAAAAAAAGGACATCCAGTCGAGGGCAGGAACCTGAAAACCTGCAGTGCTGACACCATCGAAATGGCATGGTCGACCGTGTCGAAGGACGCTGAATGGTCTAATAGGGCTAGTGCCTGTGTGGTACCGTTATCCACCTCTTTCCTCATGTGCTCCATTACACAGAAAAGAACTGTCTCTGTGGAGTGGGAGGGCGAAAACCAGCCTGATGGGGGTCAAGAAAAACACCTCCAAAAAGGAGCACAAATGTTGAGCAACATGGGTCTCTAATAGTGTTGCTAGATAAGGAAGTAGTGAGCTGGGTCTATAGTTTTTTTTAATACAGAAGGGTCCTCCCCAGGTTTTTTTAGGAGAGGGAACAAAACAGCTTCCTTAAAGGAATCAGGAAACTTCCCCTGGCTACGGGATAGGTTGAGAAGAGAAATAGCTCTGTCAGGAAGACAGAAAAAATAGTTTTTGGAACACGCCAGGGAAAAATATTATTCAGAGAACCAGATTTGACTTCGGCCATCAACTCAGTAAGGCGCTCTTTAAAAATAACAGGAAAGGAAAACGGTCAGTGTCATGGGTGGACACCCGGGAGCTCCAAACAAACTTTAATCCAAGAAGGTTAACAAAAAGTCAATCCGTGGAAGCATGGAGCTATAGAGGAGACTCCATGAGTAGTTCCTAGAAATCACCCTCATACTCTCAATGATGCCCCGTAGGGAGGCCTCAACTACCACCTCTGCCAGTAGAATGGGCATTGCATCCATCCCTGCAGAGCCTGCTCTAGTGTGGGCGTCCGCCTCAGTGATGCAGTTGAAATCGCCTTCCATCAGAATGGTCCAGGAGGTCACAAGCAGCACTCTGAGGACCTGGAGCATCTCAAGTCTGTTGTCCGTCTCTGGGGGGCATACACACTGATGAGCTCTGACTCTCCCGACCACAATTTGTCCAAAACCAGAACTCTGCTGTTTACCTGCACTGTAGCCCTCTCGGCTACGAAAGGCTTCCCCCTGATCAGAAAGGTGACTCTTGAGGACTTGCCATCATTACTTCAGAACCACTGACCTTCAAATTGGCTGAACGATTGGGGGTATGAAATCCCACATTCCCGCAGAAAGCAGATATCTCGGTTCCGGGCACTGAGGAACTATAGCGTGCCAACATGTCTAAACTATTGCTTTACACTCCTACAACGTTAACAAGGATACACCACTTACTTTAACATTAGCTGTCAATGTTTGGGTTCTAGTTACTCGAGAAGACGGGGTGATACTTTACCAGGTGGCATGGGCCACCTGCAGGTCCACATTTCCATCTTCTTCCTATTCTTGTGTATTCTCAATGAGGATTTCTGTTCGGGCCTCTCGAATAATTGCCAACATAAGCACCCTCTTCCATCCAGCCTGCTGTTATTAAGAGATTAACATTACCAGGACCTGAGCATCACCAGGACCTGAGCATCACCAGGGCCTGAGCATCATTTGGGCATGAGCATCATTTGGGCATGAGCATAACCAGGGGATTAGCATCACCAGGAGAGGAGCATCACAAGGGATGAGCGTCATTAGGGTTTGAGCATCACCAGGGCCTCAGCATCATTTTGGCATGGGCATTAGTTGGGCATGAGCATCATTTGGGCATGAGCATAACCAGGGGATTAGCATCACCAGGAGAGGAGCATCACAAGGGATGAGCGTCATTAGGGCTTGAGCATCACCAGGGCCTCAGCATCATTTGGGCATGAGCATCATTTGGGCATGAGTATCATTTGGGCATGAGCATCATTTGGGCATGAGCATCACCAGGGGATGAGCATCACAAGGGGATAAGCGCCATTAGGGCTTGAGCATCCCCAGGGTCTTGGCATCATTAGGGCTTGAGCATCACCAGGGGATGAGTATCGTCTGCACTATCAGTGTCCACTCTACAGGCTCAGGAGCCTCCAGAAGGGTAGGGGACATTTAATTATCATATGTTCAATTGTTGTGTGTTGTTTCTAGGTATTACTATTAGCCTGGTACACGTCTGGGATAGTTGGGGGAGCGGCTAACAGGCACCAATTGGGAAAGTAGTTTATAGTTTGATGTGAAAAACCTCTGGCACGTGTACAGCAAGCCTCAGGAAATGTCAAAAATCCCAATCGGACATTTGGAACAGGGAATGCTATCCGACAAAAACAGGAGCTGTAGAATCCAAACCCTCCATGTTTAGCTTTTATTTGACTAACTGAAAATAAGATGTACAACTTTAGAATTCAGAATGGCCAACTCAGCTTTTTATCCATATGAAATCGATTTGGTATTATTGTATTGCATGATATGAACTACAATTTTTATAACGCTTCACAGCAAAAATAAACTACAGTAGTAAGGGATGCATATATAGAAACTTAATATAAACATTTCCTAAGGAAATACACATGTATGTAAAGAGAAGCGCACCCGGCATGTGACAGAAAGAATCACATTCAGAGCAACGATGCACGCATTCGTTTTTCTTTTTTTTTTACAGATTTTGAGGTGAACAGTTCCCTAAATAGTGTTTAAGGGTGAAAGTTCTATGGATGAACGGATGAACGGAGACACGTAGAACGTCGTACGCAGACACGTATAGCGTCATACGCAACGTCGTGCACAAGCATTCTATTCAAGAATACCTGTAGCACCATGGGGACCAAAAGCACACCGTATAGCTCCTGCAATACATGGTTGCCATGGCAACTATAGAACTTCTAAATGGTTCGTGGGGAACTTCGGATGGAAGCATGCATTTTTTTGGAGAACTAGTCAGTCGGTTTAAGGTGCATTTGCGTGAATGCCCCAAGAGTTCCTTTTCGATACTTTTTGCTACACGGGAGGTAAAAGAAAAGTCTCTGCCTACATATGAAAAGAAACGGATCCCTTATTCCATCGAAGAGTCGAAATGGAAAGTGATTATTAGAATCTAGTGACTTATTCTATAAAATGCATAATTAAAAAATAAAAAATAAAAACTAACAGAATTTCATATCTAAGTAGCTGGTTCAAGTGCCAGTTAATAACTGACTGCCAACTTTGATGCCCTGGGCAGGTGTGGCAGGACGCAAATGTGGATTCCAATGCCAGAAAAAGAATGCCATTTCAACTAAAGAAGCAGACATTCTTTCACCTGTCCCTGACACGTCATTAACCCTAGCGTGAACAGCAGGTTTTATTTCGCAGAGGGCAGTTTGTGATTTCTTCTCTGCCCTCAAGAATCTTGTAAGAAAATGTCAGGGCGAAGGCAAGCAAGGGTGACGAGAGCATTTATTACACCTGACTTACTTTTCAGGAATCCTATTCAGAACACTGAAAGCATGAGGCTCTGATCATTTTAAATGTTCTATATCTGGCAGAAGTCTGAAAAATAGTGATTAAAACTTTTACAAGACAGTGACAAAGCCAATGGGTTTGTCTCTTTGCTAAGGGAAGTGTTTGATAATAGCTGAGCAACTTGTGTGCTTCCCCCAGCTATTCTAGAAAGAAAATGGCCCAATGCGGCAGCATAAGTGGTAAGATCACATGGGAGCTTGAAGTAGGGCTCCTTTGCAGAACAGACTATACTAGCAGAGTGGAGCTGTACCCATCAAGAGGGACAGGGCAAGGAGGCAACGCTAATGATTGCTTTTACAAATGGTGAACTTGAAAGATATACAAACCGCATATGGCATAGTAGATACCGTAGACCAAAAGCTAGTATTTGTGTTGTATTGTTACGAAAGCTAAGGCTTTTTCTGTGTGAATAAAAGAGCAGTAAATATAGCAATACGTACAACAAATGCATTTGAAAGGACAATTAATTAGAAGCACTGTGTCTTTATGATAAGCAACAACCTCCCAAATAGAACCCACTTCCTCAAGTAAAGAGCCATAATTCAGCAATTGAAAATAGAATTGTGTCAGCAAAGTAAATGAAATGTATGTGTACAGCTACATACGTCATGCCAAATATGCAGTCTAAGAGAAGGGCATCTGTAGTGAAGTAAATGAGGATCCGGTGCACGTAGGTTCTTGTAAGAATAAGTATTTATTTAGTAGATGGTACAAGATAGTAGTCAAGGTATCAAGGCGTTAGGAAGGATGAAAAAACCCCACCAGGAGCTGTCTCCTAACAGCTCAGCCCCAAGCTCCCAACTGAACTGACAGAGCCAGGAACCCACCATTCTCACGCGTCATCATGGATACCAACATCCCACATGGAGACAGCAGAGGATGAGCAAGAAAGATGTGTAGCAATCACTACAGCATCCTTATGCCCTATCACCAATACTAATGGAAACACACATGGGACGCTGTAAATATCCACACAATGATGCTTCTTTAAGGGACAGCCCATCGCACAATAGGAAACCAAGATAAAGACAGAAACGGAAATGGTTGAAAGAGGAGGACTCCGACCCACTCTCTCTAGACCTCTTATTGTATTTTTTGAAGAATTGAGGAAGTGAGGTCAATTAATGGCTGAAGCTATTTATAGCCAGCCCTAAGAAGATAAAGTGTTAGGAACCAGCACATGGCGGAATAGGATGCACTAGACAATACTGTCGCAATGTAACAGTAAGTCTTTATTCTACTATGGCGTTCAAGCAATTAAAGGGCCAGCATCAGCGCTACCCATCAGTCCAGCAGAAATAGATTCACCTTCATCTTTGAGTATCCTCGGTTCTCATCGAATGTACTATGGCATGCCACGCATTGTATCTTAATTCTTGTGTAATGTTGTGTAATATTAAGTAATACCCTTTTTAGCCCGTGGGTATGATATGTACCATGGTCTATGTGTTATATAGTTTGTAAAAAGCAGAAACTGGTGGTGGCTTTGGGATGCTAGTACATGTGGGAGAGAGAGTTACATGTTAGTTTTGTTTGTAAGGATCACCAGGTGGGTGATAGTGGTCTGCTATGGATGCAAGGATGGATACCTATGCTGCACCAGGTAGAAAATAACTGCGCTGGTTGAGATTTTGATACATTTGAAGGAGTGTGAGGGGAACACACAACGGTCATCAGGCGCAGGGAGAAAACTCCCTTTTTAGGTTGAGCTTCGAACGACCTGTTATATCTCTTCTGTGGGGTTTGGCACACCCACCAGTTGCCACTGGCTGTTATCTGGGTCATTTACAAATGGTGGCTTGTTATTGGTGCATTTCTGTAAATGTCCCTCCTTTGTGTGCTTAGCTCCCTCCTCAGCGATTTCACTAAGAGAACCTTTTGTTTCTCCATCACGCTGTACAGCATGTGATGGCCTCTCCTCCCTTCTCACATATGGCCATTGCAGTTTAGTGTTGTTTATAGCTGGCAGCTGCAACAGAAACAAAAGCATTGCTCCACTCATGTGAGGGCTAAACAGAGTGTTTTTTGGCATTTTTATGCGTGCTGTGGATAAGTACAGACTCAGCACTAAATATAAATATTTTTCTTTCTGTTTGCTCTTTATTGCGGAAAGCAAAGAAACTGCCGTAACGACTAAAGCGGTTGCTTGTTCTTATCCTCATTTTATATAGGTCGTACTCCACCATGTTACACAAGGATACATTCGAGTCATAGCAATGCAACTTTAACTCGGACTGATTTTAAGTGCTCCTAAACTGTCGGCTCCAAATTGTGCAAAATAAAACTGCTTAAATCAATGTTTTTGAAGCCCATACAGCTGAGTATTTATATTTAACACACGCCCGAACTTTTTTCTGTTTAAATTGTGCTGTGTCTGTTTTGCCGTATGTATTTACAAGTTGACATTAAATGTAATAATTTCTATAGCTGATGCTGAAGAATGTGAGTCACGCCAATAGATGCCCCCTGTTTAACACATAGTGCACTGAAGTAGTTAGAAGTAAACTCAGCGCTGTAAAGGTCAGTAGTAGAGGCAACATTTAAAGCGCTAACAGCCTCTGGAAATGTTATGTTATATATATATCGCGCGCAGATACTCAACAGAGTGTCCCGACGCGTACCTGGGAAAAGGAGACATAAGCCAGGGCAATTGCTAAAAGAGAAGGGTTTTTAACATGTTCTTAAAAATCGCAAGATCTTGTATTCCGCGCAGCGCCACGGGTAGTGCATTCCATGCTAAAGCAGCTTTCCGCACAAAGGAGCTCCCACCAAGCCTTTGGCGTTTGAACCTGGGGGTTTGCACCAGAAGTTGGAAAGAAGAACTCAGCAGTCTCACTGGATTGTAGAAAGCAAATCTCTTCTGTAGGTAGGTAGGACCCGAACCATGAAGAGCCCTGTGGGCAATAGCCAAGGTTTTTAATTTTATTCGGGACTCAACAGGGAGTCAGTGCAAAGAGCGCAAATGAATGCGCACACTACACCTGCTAGATAGGCCCAGCAGGAGTATGGCAGCCGAATTTTGAACAACCTGCAATTTATTCAGGAGGTAGCCGGAAATACCCACGTAAAGTGCATTGGCATAGTCCAGGTGGGAAAAGATCAAGGCGCGGAAAACCATTTATTTAGCAGGTGTAGGAAGGAGTGGAAGACACTTCCTCAGTGCTTTCAGGGTTCTGAAACAGGTCCCAGCCGCTTCTTGACCTGGGTTAAGAAGGTCAGGTTCTCATTGAACCAAACCCCCAGATTTTTAGCAGCATTACCCATTGCACTAGGCAAGGGGAAGCCTGGGGGCCACAATTTCTCTCTGAATTTGGCAGGAAAAACGCCATACAAGAGGACTTCTCTTCATTACACTTCAACTGCACCGGAGCGCGCCAGCGAAAAACAGAGGACAAACAGTGCTGCGCCAAGAGAACAGAAGCTGGGTGTCATCAGCGTAGGCCATCACCTTAGCCTCTAATGTCTCCACTGAATAAATCAGCGGAGTGACATAGATGTTAAAGAGAAGGGGACTAAGGGGACTAAGGGATGACCACTGCGGGACACCAGTGGCCATCATGGGGCACAGAAGCACACGGAGGAAGCCAGATCTGCTGTAGACGGCCTTCCAAGAAGGACCTGATCCAGCCCCAGACATACCCAGATATGCCAATCTCCGAGAGGCAATGAAGAAGCAGGGAGTGGGGCACAGTATCGAATGCCGCCAAGAGGTCTAGTATAACCAGTGCGGCTCTCCAGCTGGCATCCAGACACTCACAAATTGCCTCTGACACTTCTAACAATGCCGATTCCATGCTAAACGAGGCAAATTTATGCACTTAGGACTTAGTGCCTCCCTGATTTAGGTTCGGAATCTCAAGCCGTTGATAGAGTCACTACCGGATGGGGCATTGACAGGCGGTTATTAACTGTACAAAGGTCCTAATGTGTTTGTTGACATTAATTTAATTATTTCTACAGCAGATGCCAAAGAGTGCGAGTTACGCCAATACGCATTTCCTGTTTTACACACAGTGCCCTGTAGATGTTAGAAGTAAACTCAGCACTAGTGCCTTGAAGTCGTTAGAAGTAAACTAAGCACTGTAAAGGTCAGTACTGGAGGCTACATTTAAAGCACTTGTAACCCCAGGACATTTAAGCACTTTGCACTTAGTGCCTACCTAATTGACGTTCGGAATCTCAACCCGTTGATATCGAGTCACTTCCGGATGGGGCATTAACAGAGAGTTATTAACTGTAAGCATAGCAGGCCCAGCGCTTTCTTTACACTCCCTAGGTGTGTTCCGGCCGAAAAAGGTGCTTCAGTGTCTGACATTTTCTGAGCCGTTTCCTGATGTTTTCTTGCCCAGGGACAGTGATGGGTATTTAACCCCTGTATAACAAGCAGCCGCCAGTCATTGGGGCCCGTATGCTTTAGAATTGTTCTTCAGTGTTGATTCAGCAAAACCAAGTAGTCCTAATATCAGGATCCACCCCTCGCCTATTTAACCCCATTGTGTGATCTTGGTCAAATTGCTTTTTATAAACGTTCCCTTATCTACTAAGAGTTGGTGTCATTGAAACACATATAGTCTGTTTACACTTTTAAAAAACGAACCGTTACTGCTACTTTGACCACCAGAAACGTGCATTTAGTGCCCTCAATTATTACCACAGGTCTTAAAACAGGATAAGCACGGAGGCAGCTCTCCTGGAGTCTGGATCGAGTTCTGTGGAGCTCTCTCAGCCGAAATCTTAGCTTGGAATCAACCACTATCCATGACAGGCGTGGAAAAAAAAATTGATCCAGTACTTATCACTTGTTTTCTACTAGTATTTGCTTTCCTTGCTCCCATGCTTTCTGCTTTTCCTTCCTATATGCTCTATTTGGTTTCATTTTTTTGCTGTGCTCTCTGTTTTCCATTCTGCTAAGCTATATACTTTGCTTTAATTTTTCTATGCCCACTGCTTTCTTTTCTCCTATCAATCAATCAATCAATCAATCAATATAAACTTTATTCGGATAAAAGTACATATCCATAAAAGTACAAAAACATAAAATCAATTACGACATCCATTAGAATTAAAATTCGGCCTCCAGTAATACAGTGCACAGTCTCATAACGAGACAATCAATAAAGGCACAAAACAGTTCAAATTTAAAAGCATAAAATAAAGTGCTATAGTTCAGCAGGGGAGCATAGAATTACGGGTGCGCACCACCGCCTTCAAAAAAAGAACCAACCCGAAAGGTTAGTTCATCATCATTTAGAGAAATGACCATCCAATAAGCTGCCTTATAATCAATCACAGGTAAAGCTTTAAAATAAGGGATCAAAAACCTTTTGGTGAGAATTAGATAATAAGAACAAAAGAATAAAAAGTGCAGTATTGATTGTTTGTGTTGATTATTGCAAGGACAGGGTAGAAGGTCAAGGTGAGTAATAAAGCCCACAGGGAATGATAACATATATTTCATGGTATCAGTCCTCAGCCGAAAGGGTAAGACCCTTTCCCAGCGGCCTATTGGTTTTAACAAATAGCTAGAAACCGCGGCAGTGACGTTCTCAATATGCATGTATCTGGCCACTGACGTTTTTTTGCGTTCTGTAACCAATCTGGCACTTTTATACGATGCATAGAGAGTCCTTTAAAGGGATTTACTACTGATAGTGCCAAGGTCTGAGGGGTTTGAAAATACACATTCTAGGTTCACACTAACTAGACTTTTGTGAACCGCAGCCAACCATGGTATATCCATCCCCCTGTCACATTTCAAACAATCTGAGATTATCTCTCTAGTTAATTGAGCCACAGGATTTTTCCAAATTCTTAACCAGAATAGGGTTGGGCGAGCCATAACGTAGTCTTCAATGTATGGAAGGTTGAGTTCACAATGACTAGCGTACTTGGATGATGAGATAGGTGCACCCAGGATTTTGCGGCAGAATCTATTTTCTTCACCCTGGATGCTAACACTGTTAGTGTGCCCCCAGACTTCAGCGCCATAAGTTGCAACTGGGATGCATTGGAGTCTGTAAATCTTGACAGTTGGGGACACCACCTCTACATTCCTCGGCTTGGGAAGCCCAAGTATAGTGTTAATAGAATTTGTGAACTTCCTCCTACAGTAGGCCACATGGGCTGTCCACAGTCCATTAGATGCAAATACCAAAACAAGATATGGGAAAGTGCGAGTGCTTAATAAACAGTTGGAATTTAAAACTATCGATGAATTAAAATACTTCTTAGACCCACACGCCATTAAAAAGATTTTTTAAAATTGGTGCATAGATCCAGGGCTGCCATAAACTCTACAAAGCCATGGACCAAAATGCGGAGAGCTTTTGGGGTGCGCCCCATCAGCACCGCATCATCGGCATATAACAATGCAGGAATTTTATTGTCATTGATAAGTGGGACATCCTGAGTTAATGTTGCCAAAGACTTATTTAAATCATTGATGTATAAAATAAATAGGAGGGGGGCCAGGACACAACCCTGCCTGACCCCCTACCGACATCAATGGCTTTGGAGACCTCACCATCCTTGCTGATGCGTACCCGGACGTGTAGACCTTTGTGCAAATAAGCTAAAAAAAGAAACGAGGGACTCCTCCAACCCATAGTTTAAAAGGGTTGTCCACAGCCGAGATCTGTTAACAAAGTCAAAGGCCGACGTGAGGTCCATGAATGCCAGATATACAGGTGTTTTCTTAGCTATGTTATATTTGCTGATGATCAAGTTGAGGTTAAGGCATTGTTCCACAGTACCGATGTTACTCCTGAACCCCAGCTGACATGGATGTAAAATCTGACGTTCTTCGGCCCATGACCTAATCTTGTTATACAGTACCCTCCCTAAGATTTTCAAAGTATTATCGATCAGGGAGATCGGCCTGTAGCAACTCGGGTTTGAGCGGTCCCCCTTCTTAAAAATCGGCACTATAATACTGGAGGACCAAGTGTGAGGTATAGGGGAATTGATTAAATTGTTAAAAACATTTAACAGTAGTGGCGCCCAAAAATCTGGGTAACTTTTAATAAGGTCAATAGGCAGGCCGTCAGGGCCGGGGGCATTACATCCCAGGCTCTGTATGACAGCCTCCTCTACCTCCAATAAATGAATCGGGATCCTAGTAATTGGAGTGTTCTCCTTATTAGCAGAGGGAGGATCCGGGACAGCATAGATCTTACTAAAGTGGGCCTCTCAAGACTCACTGGAGATATTACAACTAATTGACGACATAGAATTTCCCAGAGACCTCATACCTTTAACAGCCTGCCAAAAGTCCTTTCCATTTTTTATAGTGTTTGCCCGAACGAGGTTTACCCAATGTTCTTATATAATCTCCTCCTTTCTGATTGCGATAACTCTCTTGTAACTCAGCCTAAGTGATTTAACCAGAAAACTGTCTCTAGGTTTATTAGCAAGCGCCCTTCGAAGGGCTCTATTAGCTGAGAAACAGTCGGGATTAAACCAACCTGGGTCTAAGTTAGTTTTCTTATTGGGCTTAGACAACAAGGATTTGATGCCGGTACAGAGCTCTGAGAAAGCACCGACTACCTCCAGGTTACATTCTCTAAGCATCAGACAGGTGTTAATCAAATCAGGGTAAGATCTTACCATGCTTTCAAATACCACTTTATTATCTATACCACGCCAAACCAGTCTAAGGTTGTCAGTAGCTCCTTGCACATTGTCATAAATTGGTCTGGGCGTGAAACTCAGGGTCAAATTAATCTGGTTGTGGTCCCCCTGAAGTGTGGGAATTACCTCTGCCTTTAACACTGTTTTCTAAACAGGCGGTGATAGAGATATAATCATTGGTAGAGGCTGAACTCCTGCCTCTATAGGTGGGTTCTATGTAACCATCCCTAGAGGGCACAGCTGCAAGCTCCATAACATCTAGTAAGTTATTGGAGCTTAAAAGATCCAATAACTGGTCTCCTCTGTGACATAACGGTCGCGTATCAGTTGGATGAATAGCTGAGTAAATACCCTTTGGGATTTTTACATTGAAATCACCACCTAAACAGATACCCTTGACTGGTGCCACAATTAACTGTTTGTAAATTATAAACAAATTTAAACAACTCAATAAAGTTCATATTGGGGACAGTTTTAAAATCATCATTATGAAAATTAATCAAATAGAGTGAGATCCCCTGTGTGTAGATAGTAACCTGGAATTTATCATTATTAGTATGCAGAACTCTAGCGCGGCCCCCTGCCCTGATGTTAACCCACGTAGAGAGTCCTCCAGCTGGCCGGCCTGAACCAAGGGTAGGGGATATCATTCTGAAACATTCAAACCCCTCCAGGAACAACTCCCGGGTTGCTCAGGTCTCTTGGAACATTACAATATCTTGGCTATGGATAAACTTCAGCCAGTCTGGTAAATTTAATTTAGATGCCAGGTCCGCGACATTCCAACTCAATAATTTAAGAGTAGTATCTTCGTTAGGTGCAGTTGGAATGTCAGATTCACAGGGCTGGGGGCAAATTCGAGGGGGTACTGGCTCTTCTACCTCTGATGGCTCTCGATTTATGAAGGTAATAGTCAATCTTGAGAATCCAAACCTGATAAGGGCGTACATCTGTTAAGTAGGGGAAAAGGGCGGGGAGTACAAGACATATTAGGGCGGGATGCCTCTAGTATGGGCCTATAAAAATAGCCCAATGGCAAGGCCCAAATACTAGTGATAAGATTAGCCTGCTCCTGCTGCAGCGATAATATTGCTTTTGCCACAGATGGTCTGCGAAAGTTAATAACTATACAATCCCCTTTGATGGATTTTGGGGACGTACCCACCCATCCTACTCTCCGCACCATAATAATATTCTCAATTAGTGATGTCCTAAACCTTTTATGTTTGGAGAGCCAATCCACGCTCTTACAGCGTAATTGCTCCCATGATTCTGTTCGATCAGACCTTAATGGGGGCACACCTGCTAAAACCACGACATAAGGGCACGCCTCCGGAGGTAGATTTAATACCTCCCTATTGCCCCCAAGCTATGACAAGCAGGTGGGGTCATTTGCATGCTCACGTGGTGTGTTGCCAGAGGCGTTAGTATTAATTAAAGCCACAGAGGGAATGCTAGTGGGTGGCATGATGTGTGTCGCATTTCCAGCAGTAGTTCTATTTATGCCATTATTCACAGTTTCCTGTTTGGCCCTCTAATACCCCCAGGTTCAAAACACAAGCGGATTTTATTACACATATCACAGTGAGTAAGGCCTGAATTCAGATTAGGGGGATTATTTGAGATCTGCTGGTAGATTCGAGCGCTATTAGATGGCATGGTTGACATGGTTGGCATTCCCGCATCAATGGGCACAACCATACTAGCATCTACAGGGGGGACAATAATGGGAATCACAGGTTGGGGCATAGGCATAAGGGGCACAACGTTGTTCTATATTTGGGTCAGTGACCAGGGAAAGTGCTTATCTGTGCAAGAAGGTCATCAGAGCACATGTATATGCGTCTTCTACAAAATTACTTTCATTGATCAGGTTACGGAACAGCAGTGTTAAATACTTGTAAACAAAAAATATAAGTAAAAAACTTTGTCATTTACAATGTCAATAGCTCTAACTTTCACAAATGCGAGACCAAATACATTGCAAATGTTTGTTTCCCATTGCTTTTCATTTTCTGAAGACAAACTCCGACTTTTCTGCTGACTTTGCAGGCCCCCTCAGGTTTTTTTCTGGGTTTAAAAAGCTCTAAACAGCACAAGGGAAGCTTTAGCCAGCGAGGGCTCCACGAAACTGGATACTTCTTTTCAGGAGACCCTCTGTACCGTGCATTTGGATCCAAAAGCTTCAAGCAAGGCTCACTTTAAAAATTGATAAGGAAAAAAATATTGCTTTGTGCTTCCAGAAAGCACCTCAGACTATCAGGCATGAGGTAACCTCACTAGAAGGGAATTACTGTAATGGACAAGGCACATGAAAACAAGGAAGGACCGCCCAACCCCCCCCCGCCTTCCCCCCCACTTAATTGGTGGAGGGGTATTCTAGTGCTCAGTACCAGCCCTTAATTCTTAACATAGGCACATTTTTCTGGCACGCCACCACATGGTGATGCTGTGTGTCAATTTTCAGCAAAACACATTTGTTTAATATTTAAAATACACGAAAAAATAATAACAATGCGCACAGTGGGATATATTTTTGCAGATGTATATAGCGCGGAACATAAACCAAAGGTACCGGAACGCTTTACATGAGCTTCAGTTAAATTATGCATGGTCATTTTTTTGGATCTCACGACCTGTGTTGCACTGCATAGCAGTGCTCGCGCAGGCGAGAGTCCTTTAGTCCGGGGCTCAGAAATGGACACTGGAATTTTACACGCTTGTGCGTGTGTTTTTAGACTGCTCTTCTGTGATTGGGCTTTGAGTGCATGTATTTTGTTAACAAAGCACGCAATAGGCCAAAGGCGGGCGCATTGCTCTGCCCATGGCCTATTGGTGTCTGTTACGCGCACCAAAGCCCATATGTTTTCAATTATTGTGCCCAGGCACGGGCGCGATAATTGAAAACATATGTCTCGCAGTGGCACGCGCGCACCACTCGTGGGCGTGTGTTTTTTTACAATAGCGATCACGATCGCTCAGTGTCGCTTGTTATTTGCTTGTTTTAAAATGTATTAGCTTTGCTTATCTTTGAGGAATACAGTCTTCCAGTTGAAGTGAAACACAAACGAATTCCACGCACGTTGCACCCAACTGAAGCTTTTAAAGGATACTATTGCATGTGTTTCGATAAATATATTGTATTTTTATGTACCGCATGCCAAAGGGCAAGAGCCAAAACTCAGACAAAGGCGCTCTCAAGGGGCGCGGCGGCTCAGTTTCTCATCCTAGAGCTATTTTTAGACATGAAATAGGCATGTTATGCGACACTGAAACACCGACCCGGGCTTGCTACAGAGGAGCTGAGAATGGATCTGTACTGTACCACTATGGCTACAATTTAGGAAAATGAACGTTTCTTGGCAATGTATACATTTTTAAAAGTCTTTTAGATGGTTATTGTGTAGCTCTGTGTGTATGGTAGCAAGGAGCCCTTCATGGGTGCGGTTATCAGACATAGGTCTAAGAATATCTGTGATATATTGAAGTCTCAGGGGCCCCTCGCCATGTTATCCAGTGGGTCCACATTATTTTCAGTTACACCACTGTATATATATAGTGGAGCCGCACAAAGGTATTGATAATGCCTTAATGTAAAGTGCTGTGGTACCCATGGCTTTAAAAACGTGATCAAAGCATGAAGTAATTGTGATTCTGGTCTGATTATTTTCCCTGTGCTATTTTAATATTTTATTATTTTTTTTGCATTTCTTTAAAGCTTCTTTGGTATTTAAAATGAAATCTGTCACTTCCACAACGTGAATAACTTGAAACACATAGGAACTCATTGGGAGTGAGCCTGAACTTGTCTGTCTATTTTCCCCGCTGTCCAAAACAACCGAAAACTAGCAAATAAACTGCAGGGAATTACAGTGTGAATCAGACCCAGAATTACAGAAACATTCGGTAATTACCAATTTCTCAGTGGAATGTGCGTTCATAATACCCACTAACAACGCACTACCAGATTTGGAAGAATCCACAGTAAGGGTAATGCCGGAAGTGCAGGCTTACCGGGTGTAGTTCCAGGGCACTTCATTTTTTTGTAGGTTGAGCCTGGGCAGCTCATGCACTGCTCAGTGAGCCATGCTGTATTCGAGTATGTACTTAAAGCCCCGCCCACTCTCTGCCCATATTTGTCATTGGCTTGTGTCATTGTCCTTCGTAAATGCTGGCTTCTGATTCGTTAATAGGCTTGTTAGTCTCTCCTTAGTACTGCCTTGGCTTCATTTGTAACTTCCTATGAGGACTGGCCCTTTTAATTCAGTTGTTACCCGGTAAGTCTTCTTTAGTCTGCAAGCAGTGTTTTCTTTAATGAGTTTCTCTTACTGAAAGAGGGTCTCTAGTGTGCAGTTGTGACCACCTGCTTGTTTATTTAACTCGTAGCAAACGGGGAGCTCTTCAGGGGCCATGGGAGACAACAGGGGGCAACTCAGCTATGCCTTCAAGCATTTGGAATGCAATAGGTCTTGCATTTGCGAGAGTTTAAGTTATTGACACTGTAAATGACAATGCCTTTTATTTTTGTTTTAAAAACCGAAACAAATAAAAGGCATTGTCATTTCAATGCCAATAGCTCAAACTTACGTAAATGCGAGACCTGTTGCATTGCAGATGCTTGTTTATTTTTCGGCACGGTAGATTAAGTGATTTCTTCAGAATCACTGAACCTTGAGCCAACCTCGAGACTTGAACCTGGTTCCCCCGGTCCAAAGATGGCACCTCTTACCGTAATGCCTCATCCTCTCCGGATGCAGATGGCATCACTGACAGGGGCAGTCGGTGATGCAAGCTGGCATGGACTCCGCAGCAATACCTTCAGCCATGGCACATATTTTTACAAATGAAGTACTTGGACCCCGTACATACTTTGAGTTTCATTTTGCTTGGCACTTCTGATACGGGAGTTTAGTAGTCACAATGTGGTAACGTTGTGTGGTGTGTTATTGCAGGCCACTAATCATGTCTCTGGAATATTAAGACTCGTAATATGCAAGGAGGAATCCTGCATTTCATGTAGGACAGTGTTTGTGCAGGAAGGCACACCTTCCTGCACAAATATAATCTTGAGAGGCTTTTTCCTCTTTTTTGTGTGCTTCTGCATCGCAAGTAAAAAGAGGAAAAAATGAGGAGAAATAAAGATATTTCTCCTTGTTATGCCGCACCTGGGGAGACATAGGATTTTCGTGCTCTCACAGGTTTACAAGTCCTTGTAAATCTGTGAATGCTGAAAAACCATGGGAGTTGCATGGGAACACCCACTGCAACGCCCAGAGAATGCTTCCGCACACTAAGGCAACGCAGCAATTAGCGGTGCGTTGTTTTACTTCATATTTTTTAAACCATTCGAAGCTACGCAAAGTAGATTTGCGTGGCTTCATACATCTGAAGCTTACGTCATGCATGTGCCACTTTGCGTGATGTAAAGGTGACATAAGCCTCTCATAAACATGCCCCTTTGTCTATGGAGTTCAACTATGGGTCTACTGAAAGGCAGCATTGTTTTAACAAGATACAATAAACACTGACAGATCAAGCTGATGAGTCCTACAAGTTATAGCCCAGCTCTTCAAATCAGAAGGGTCATTCGGTGGTAATCAGAGGGATGCAGAAGTTGGATAGACAATAGACAGTGAGAGGGTTTGTTTAATGCCCGAGTGCATCAGACACTTATCTGACCATCTTCTGTAAAATAACAGTAAGTTATCGTTCATCTACTACAGAGAAATGTAAGGTTCAGGCAGATTACCTTTGCTTTGCAAACACGAGTCTGCAAGATTAGCTGGTGTTATGACCAGTCTGTGCTATGGAGACCAATAGGCAAGGGTGACAGATTGCCTATGGATGCATAAAATATGACCAGATTGCCAGTGAAAGGGGAGGCCAAATGCCACATTGCAGAAAGCCCGTGCTTAATTTGTGCTACGTTTGCAATTGTTGGGCACCAGCATTCATTTGTGGGGATAGGACTTATTTTTCATCCCCAACACAAAAAGGGTCTTACAGGAGTTTTTAAAGACATATATGCATTACTCCTAATAGCTCGTATAACCACAACACAAATGCATCCAGTCTGAGGATAAACAAATTGCTATTTCGGTACACTCACCAAACCGAAGCAAAAGACTCCTAATCCTGATAAAACCCAAAAATTAAGGACGAGAACCCTCACCCATCATATCGTGGCATGCTTCATCATAGGGTCCTTCCTGACACCCCCTTACCAGCGGTTCATGGGGTGGGCTACCAAATCCCCCTCAGGGAGGAGCTCTTCAATTATTTACCCTATACGAGCAATCAAGTGTGGGTGGGGATAGCAGAGTGTGATGTGATCGATATGAAACTTAAAAGTACTTCCTGGTGGGGTAAAATAAATCTTCGTTATGACTTCTCCCCAAGGAGTATATTAAAAACGAAGGTGACTTGAATCCAATTGTAATATTTGGGTCAACATGTTTCTACCAATGTAATACCCTGCTTCCAGGTGAGCGGCATTCATCAGGATCAAAACTATTACAATATCACTCTAACATAATCTGTGATAAGAATTGAAACAATCATAGAACCAGAAGGCCACTCACTTGCATTGTGAAAATATTTGCCACTCTTGTCACCCACAAAAGTCGGGTTACATGTGAGGAGTAGCCCTCCGCTTACACATTCTGACGGATTGCGAGTTGAGGCCTGGAACCCAACTTTTGAAGAACATATAACTTATTGGATCAACAATCAACACATGACCTATCAGTGAAGAAACAAGTGAATCTGCTGTTGACATAAGTGAGGGAGAATGTACATCTATAAGGAGCAATCATAGGAAAACACCTTTTATTTTAATAGAAAATGCAATTGGAATATATAGACCAACGGAACACGAGAGGATGCAGCTGGGGTCAGGCTGAGGAAGAGGACAGGTATAAGGAAAGAAAAAACAGAAAAGGGCATCGGAAAAAGACACCACCCTTTCCGCAACTGTAGAACACAATGGCAATAGACACACAAAGTAATCCTACTTTAATTGTAAACCTATCAGACTACGAACTAACCAAGGATGAACAAAAACTTTTAAACAAAGTGTTGGACCTGGCATCCTTGGCATGGTTTCCCCTGACATTTTGCCTCTACTTCCTGTATTTTTGACTGTAGGCTGGATTTAGTATTTGTTGCTGGTTGAGGTATTCTGGGCACTTTGGCACTACTGATCAGTGCCAAAGTGCAAGTGCTCCCTTTGTAAATTGTGATCAGTTCTTCATGATTGGCATATTTGATTTACAGATAAATCCCTAGTAAAGTGCTCTTAGAGTGCCCAGGGCCTGTTAATCAAATGCTACTAGTGGGCCTGCAGCACTGGTTGTGCCACCCACACAAGTAGCCTTTCAAATGTGTCTCAGACCATCCACTGCAGTGTCTGAGCGTACAGTTTTTACCTGCCATGTCGACCTGGCATATGCCCCTTCTTGCTAGGCCACAGCGTTCCCTTTTTATTTATTTATTTAGAGTTTATATAGCACTAGCTAGACCCGAAGGAATTAGAGCGCTGTACAAGTAGTGTGTGTATAGGCTCATTCGAGATTAAAAGTAGTCAGCGGGAGCTAAAAACCTAACATATTAAAAGAAATAGTGAGAACACAATCAAAGTACAATAATACAGCAACAAGGTAATGACGTTACATAATACAGCTAAAAGGTAATGACCTTAGTGTCAGATGGGACTGACTGGTTCAGGTGGCTACAACGGAGAGTCTGTGGAGTGGGGTAAGGTTTTTGGGAAAAGTAGGTGACATGTGCGAGATGATGCAATTGTTCAGTAGCCAAGATTTGAAATCTCTTTTAAAGCCGTAGAAGGTGGGGTGGCATTTGAGATCTTTGGGGGCGGGGGGGCATTCTGTTTCACAGGGGCATTTCCTGAGATGGCGCATTTTCAAGTGGATTTCTTTTTCAGCTTGGGGGTATTAGAAGCAGTGTGCTGGAACTTCTCCATTCTTGGCATGTACCAGCTATGGAAAGTTTGGTTGCTAGGTATAAGGGTTCTTTTGTATGAAGGGTGAGATTTTGAGTATACATCTTCCTTCAATGGGAAGCCAGTTAAGACTCTTAAGGGTTGGAGAGATGTGATCAAACTGTTTTATTCCTGTGGGAAGTCTCGCTGCCGCATTGAGAGTGGCTCTAAGGGGTGCACGGTGACTTTTTGGAGTTCCAGTGATGATGGTGTTGCCATAGTCCACTTTAGAGAGGATGAGCGATTGCACTACAGACTTACGGCCATTGTCGCGGATAAAAGGTTTAATTTTCTGTAGGTGTTTTAGTGTGAAAAGGGCTCCTGTAGCTGAGTTGTTGTAGTGCTCCTTCGTTGACATGTTTCTGTCCAGGTGACACCTAAGGATTTTACAGAGCTTGAAAGTGAAAGAGAGCAGTCTAGTGAGTTCAGGTTCTTAAGCCATTCTTGGATTGGTTGGGGATGTTTTTACGGGAGAGGAGTAGCAGTTCAGTCTTGCTGGGGTTCAGTTTTAGGTGGTTGGAACTGAACCGGTTTTGTATCTTTTTAAGAGTGGCACTCAGATGGATGATGTCTAAGTAGAATTGTGTGTCATCAGCATATAGGTGATATTCGATATTTGACGCCTGCTTTATTCGGAATAATGGTGAGGTGTTCCATGAACAGCATAACTAGGACAGGAGAAAGGATTGAACCCTGAGGAACACTTTGTGGCACTAGCACAGGTTTTGAGAGACAACTGTTGATTTGTATTTGTTGAGACCGATGTTGCAGGTAGGATGAGAACCATTTCAAGACTGTGCCGTTCATACCAGGGTGACTCTTGAGGGTCTCAAGTAGAGCCTGATGGTTCACCACGTCCAAAGTGGCTGATAGTTCGAGGAGGACAAGGAGGCAAGACCCACCTTCATCTAGGGATTTGTGAATGCCATCAGCAATATTGAGCGGACCAGTTTCAGTGCTGCAGCCTTTCCTGAAGCCCGATTGGAAAGTGTTGAGAAGGTTGAGTTCATCAATATGCTGATTGATATGAAGCAGGACACATTTCTTGATCATTTTTGCTAGGAAGGGAAGGTTGGTGATTGGTCTGAGGTTATTGAAGTTGTTGGGGTCAGTACCTATTTTTTTAAGGATGGGTGTGACTCGCCCTAGTTGGATGGAATCAGGGACGAGAGAGAGGCATTAATGATTTTGGTCTAAAATTGGTTGAGGTTCTGTATTAAGGTGGAGGGGAGAAGGTCTTTAATGTAGGATGATGGCTTCAAATTAGCAATCATTTTGAAGACTTCGTTTTTCTGTGATAAGTTTGAAATCAGTCCACTTGTTATTGTTTTTTAGTTGGAGGGGGGTCAATGATTGTAATGGTGTTTATTGGGTCCCCCGGTTATTAGTTGAGTTATATGAGGCAGTCTCCATCGAGCTTTGCATGTCGGAGGAGTAGTCAGGCTGGGATGATGGTTATGAATCTGGGATAAGCGAAAGTTGGATTCTAGCAACTTTGTCAGAGAAGAAGATGGCTATTTCTTCACATCGTTCATTGGTGGCTATTGCTTCATATTTGGGGGTAAGGGTGGTAGGTTTTTTTATGATATTGAGTAGCGCCCTTGGTCTGTTTTTCACCAAGTCAATTTGGTTGCAAAAAAAAGTGTCTTTTTCCCTAAAGATGTGTTTTTGTAGGAGAGATGTTTTGGCCTGAGGAGTGTGACGTGTGCCAATGAAGGGTTCTGTCTCCATAGCCTTTAGGTCAATCTTAGGTGTCTCCTCTCATCGTTAAGGTCTGAGTTAAGCCAGGATCTGGAATGGATTTTTCTAGAACTCTTTAGTTTGAGAGGGGCCAATTTGTCAAGAACATCAGTCGATTGGGAGCTATAGAGGTAGGTGAGTTCATTTACGGAGTAAAGGTTAGGTTGAGAGTGTACATGGGTGCGGAGCCTGGATTCCAGCTCTGTAAGGGGGTTTTGCATCAAACTCCTTGTCCAATGCGTAAAAAAATTGTAAATTGATACTTGTATAGCGCACTACTCACCCGCAAGGGTCTCAAGGCGCTTGTACGAATACCGCTGTGGAACCCATCCTGGCTTTCCCTGTGAGGTGTCCACTCCTGGGCCCCCTCAAGGTGGAGGCCAGGCATCCTTAGCGTTGTGGGGGCCATTGTGGAGATTAAGCAAGCTATTGCCCAGAGTTGCAGAGTGGGACTCCTTGATTGGAATAGGCACCGAGGCGAGAATTGTCAGGTCCATGGAATTTTGAGCCCAAGACCCGCCGAGGCGGGAAATTGAACCCTGGTCCCGGGCCAGACCTCTGCATCAGGGTCTGCCGCTCTAACCATTGAGCCACACTTCTCCACTAAAGCCAATAAACTCCAATGCGTGAGTTTATTGGCTGATGATGGGAAAGTACTGGGGTTTTCCTTGAGATAAAATCGTATTAATTAGTTGGTCAGACCAGTCGATGGGCATGATGGATTGAAGGTAGACACAATTGTTTTCAGTAATTATTGCATCTAGCATAGAGCCTTTATTTTGGGTCTGTTCGACCATTGTTTAAGGTCATACAGTTCAAGAAAGTTTATTAGATGCCTGACTGTGGTGTCTTCTGTGTCGTTGCAGTGCAGAATGAAGTCGCCTACAAGCACATCTTTGGTGTCAGTAAGGGAGAACTTTGTTATTAGGTTGGTTAGTTCTTCAGTGAAGAGTAAGCGATCTATCATCAGGGGGGTGCTAGATCATGTGGAGTGAGAGGGGTGGTGCCTTTTATTGTGAGATCAACTCTGAGATATTTGAAGGTTGAGTAGTCGATGGATTCTAGTGTGTTCAGTCGGATTTAATCTTTGTTGAGTATTTGTTGTATGATTTTCAGAGTGATTCAACTTCAAGTGGGGATAGGGGTTTGAGAACTCGGCAGGGTCAATGGGACAGGCGTTTCAGGGTTATTGGAGGTCGTGCAGAGGTGGTGGCTGACATAGGAAGAGCCTTTCTGGTGAGTCCATTTCTCTGTCCTCGAAGTGGTATGGCCTGTTAATTAGGCCTGGTTCACTAGATCACATTTTACCTGATAGAGGTCATTTGCTAGAGAATCAAGTTTCTTTTCTATGCTGCTGAGAAATATCATTGTATGTCAGGGAGGTATCCTGTTCTATAAGGTAGAAGACAGCTGGAATGTCCCATATCTAGAGATGGCCAGTAGAGTTCAAATGGGTGGAGGCCAGAGAAGCTGGCAATGTGGGGGGACGGTTTGGGTTGGGAGGGTTCCAAATTGGGAGTGGGTGTAGCGATCCAGGTGGGTTCAAAAGTGAGAGAGCTAGGCTTGGGATTGGTGCTATCGTGGCAGTGAGTGTATCAAAGAAGTTCATGTTGTTGGGGCTTTTCCCTGGGGTTGGCGTAGTGGTGGCAGACAGGTGTGCTCCTGAGTAGGGAGGGTGATCGGGAGTGTTGTAGTGTTGCATTGTACATCATTGGAGTCTTGGGGGACAAAATCATTTTGGCATGGTAAGGAATAAAGAGATGGCGAGCATCGGTCAAAAATAAAATAACGGTCGTTCGCTTGTACTAGGATGTTACCCATTGTGAAAATAAATATGAAGACCTCCCCTCTGAAACTCTAGCAAGTAGCAGTGGTGAGTTTCGTGCCATAGGAAATTTTGACAGTTTTTTTAACTTTTAGGTGGAGAAGGAAGGTTTTTCTCCATTTTGCTGGCTGTTTAGAGCAGAAAATGAAGTTGGTCTTTTTATTGCCATTGACTGTAAGGTAGGAATCAGGAATTAGCTTTTCTGGATGTTGTTTCAGTAGGTTGTGTTTAAACGTTTTTCTAGCATTACTTGAGAGATGAATAGGATACTTTATGCTCCAAGAGTTGGGGCCGTACATCTCGAGTGTGGTGCTGTGTGGTCTAGGGTGAGGGTAAGTCATCAATGCTGTATCTACTCCTTTGGGGAGATGCTGGGAGATGTCTGAGAGGTCATTAGGCACCTATGAGATCAGTTGGTGGAGTTTCCATGGATATAAGCAGCAGTCGCTTGTCCTCAAGGCACCATTTGACAATAACTGACAGTGGATGAGGGGTAGGAGTGTAGCTCAGTACTGCAAAACAGATACTAGACACGTTCATCAGTGGTAGTAGAAGTGGCTACAATGTTACTGTAGGTAAACTTGGATTAGTTTAGAGAATGTAATTAGGGATAAACCATTCCAAGATGGCCGCTCCTTACTGCAGACTTAATATTGAGGATAGAGCCCAACATTGCTTTTAGTGAGACTGCATTTGTGCCGTCCTATTTCGCTTTCTATTAGGAATGGCCGCCATCTTAGGAGCTACAGATCCCAAAATGGATGCAGGGCTATCCTAGCAAGACCCCTGCTGGCCAACAGGCTTCAGTGGTAACTGGGACATACACTGGGACAACAAAAATGAAAATGAATAACAGCGCTCAAATCCACCGCAAAGTACTGGGAATCTGGTGGAAGTATAGTGGACCATCAGGAGATGCGAAGCACCAGTAGCGGCTCCAACGTTTTCCTCTCAACATGAGGCTGAATTGAGATGACAGAGGTAAAGACTCACGGCACAGCGTGTCAGATTCAAGTCACAGAAGACCGCTCTTAATATCTGCATGATGGGAGAACTCGTAGTCCAGAACCCGCACCGCATTCAGGGGCAAGCACTCTCAGACCTCAGCTCTAATCTGCCTTGGTGCAGAGAAGACCTCCTGGGCATCTAATCACTCCTGCTCACAGAAGACAGGGGAGTGGCCAGCATGGGGCGTCCATAGCCCGAGAGGGGCCGGGAGGTGGTAGCACTCACCAGACTCGTCAAATCACCCTGCTATGGGATTCGTTCACATCGACGACCTCGTCCAAGCAACTCGGTGAGTCCGCGGCAGGTGGCTTGGGCATCCAGGCTACAAGCCTGATCTGAATCCTCAGGAGGCTTGGAAAAACCCAATGGTTAATGACTTTGGCTGTTTTTCACCAGCACCTATCCGCTGAACGTCCGGCAAGGAGGGCTTGGGAAGCGGCTGCATAGGGTCCGTCTTGGCCGCGAAGGTCAAAGCTCGTACAGGTGGTAGCCAAATTGGGTTCATATTCACCTGCCCTACATGCAGGCCGAGCTGGACCCATTGAATGTGACTCCTGGTTGGCCATTGTGCCGTTGCTATGAAGGTAGACTGCGATGCTGCGGATGTCAGGGTATATCAGGGATAAATATAGATTTTTTAATCTCAGACCCAGGAGCTTCCTCGCTGGTGCTTTATCCTGGCAGCCATCTTGCGTTATACATGTAAGGCACTCCTAAAGTAGCCCCATGGGCAGAGTGCAGTGTATGTAAAAGGTAGAACATGTGCTGGTGTGTTTTACATGGCCTGATAGCGAATTGCTGCCAAATTCCTTGTTCACTATTGAAAGGCTATCTCTACCATAGTTTATCATAGGAGCTACCTTGTAAAAATACATCTGTTAGTGAATATGGTTTTTAAATTGTGTGTTTGAAAATGCCACTTTTAGGAGGTGGGCATTTTCTTGTTTAACCATCCTGTGTGCCTCTGCCTGCCCGTGTATTCACTGTCTGGATTTAGACTGACAGGGATTGGTTGTGCATTCACTCTAGACACTCACACAAAGGGAGCTGAGGTAAGCCCTGCATATGGTGATGAGCCTTCCTGGGCTAGAGCGGTGGGAGAAGTTGTCACTAGCACCTAAACAGGCTATGGCAGCTCTGCACAATGCTGTCTCCACCTCCTGTAGTGAACTGGACCAGGGAGGACAGAAGTGACTTTACTGAGCAAGAGAGACTTCAAAGAAAAAAATGGGTATAAGTAGAAGACCTAAAACCACAGAATTTTAGATTACTTCTAGAGGAACCTCTGCCAAGGAGGAAGAGCTGTGAGGAGGAGTAATGCCCCTTTGCTGTGAGTTGCTGTGCTCGGATGGCCTGCAGTTGCTGATTCTGCCAAGGAGAGGATAATGACTGTACTTTGCTGTGAAACCTGCTTGAGAAGACTCTCCAAGGACTTGTGTGTGCATACCTCCTGTTCTGAAGTCTCGAGGACACAAATATTTCACCAATTGTTTCCTTGAACTCCAGTGCCAGGAGTTCTGACCTGCCTAGGGGTGCCTATTCCAGTTCTGGGCCCCTGGAGGTGGTTCCTGCTACAGAAAACTGTAAAGAATTGAAGAAACTACAAAATTGCCGCATCTACCTTCTTGCTGCTATTTTATTCAATGATGCACCGCCATGCCGGAGAAATTTCGACCAAAGAATCGAGGCAGTGCCTGTCAGCGGGCCAAAAACCTGACACACGCTGAGTTCCGTGCACTGATCTACGAAGTCCGAGATCAAGGCACTGACTCCAATGCAGGCCCTGCTGTGCATTTAAAAAGAATCAACGCATCGTTTGACCGGGCTGAAGAAATGGACGCAATTCCTGTGTGACTGCTGCCATATCGACCTCCAGTGCATCAGGATTTCAACGCATTGCACCTGGGCGCCAAATCTTTATCAACGCTGGGGCAGCAGTGAGACACCGATGCATCACCTCCCAGCACAGTAAGAAACCAACAAAATCACCTCCTCTCCAATAAAAAACAGACACATTACCTCAAATGGAGCAAGGAACCAACTCATCACCTTCCCTACACGTATGGAACTTACACATCACCTTCCCTGCACCTGTTTTGCTTGTGATGTTTGATGCATCCCAGTTTTTTTGCAACAAAACTGACGGGACTGTTTTTACCTTTTAAGAGTCATATTTTGATATCTGTATGTTGGACTTTTGTCGTTTTGGTCTTGTTTGGTTTAGATAAAGACACTTAATTTTCCAAACTGTGGTGGTGTCCATTTGTGGTATTCTCACTGTGTTACTGTGGGTTATATAGAAATGCTTTACACATTGCATAGGTAGTATAGCCTGACCAGAGGGTGAGCACAGGCAGACTTATATGCGTACTTTACTCATCCTGACTATAAGGAAGGGTTCCTGAATACACAGGGTGTATAACACAGCCAACTAGAGAACCCCATTTTAACACAAAGGTTTAATATTCTGACCCAAAAAACATTTCAACCATGTTGAACCCCAGATTGACATATGCAAATTTGTTAGGAAATTAAAACTAGTGAAGCTACATGCCTCAAAGCAAAAGGGCACAGAAGAAGGCCAAGTGGATCAGCAAGAATCCTAGATAATGATGGAGCAAGTACCGGATTTTAAACTTTTTTTGACCTAATCTATGCTTTGGAAGGAAAATCCACAGAAAATGTCATCCTAATGGAGTCGGGGATTGACATTAACAAACACAAATACAGTAATCTGTAGAAAAAAAAATCAAAGTTATGCCCAGTGCTCTTGTCAGGCAAAAAATTACATATCTTTCAAGAGTTAGCTGCAGCTGGCATTGATAAATTGAAAATGAGATGACAAGCTGACAAAATTGAAAACCTAAGCTCCAGAGAAAGAGCAGCCCTCAAAAAGTTGGCAAATAAGTCAGATATAATTATAAAGCCAGTGACAAAGGCAGCAATATTGTGATCCTTTACAAAAAAGTTTACACAAAGGTCAAATTAAGACAATTACGGAATGAAAACAATTTTTGAAAAAATTATCACAATCCTAGAATTACATTATTGTAGAATTGGAAAGCAATCTATAAGAATGGTACAGGGAGCTTTTAATAAACAATGATGACTTTGGATTTCTATCAACAGAGAATCCAATAACACCTTCGATTTACTTCCTGTCAAACATACACGACAATCAATCATCCAGACTCCTCTTGTGGTTTCCTCTATGAAAGGATTTCAATCTATGTAGACCATTATTTGGCAGCTATAGTTAACGACTTGAATTCATACATAAAAGGCACCCGATACTTTTTAAGGATATTATCCAATATAACCAGAAATTATTTTTTTTCACTTGTAACCTTAGATGTAGTTGCACTGACATGAAATTGGATTGAACGCTTGTGCATATTTTTTAAATCAAACAAATGGGATATGTTAGACCTGGCACCATTGGTGTGGGTCTCCCTTCCATTTTTCGCTGGTATCTCTCCTGTGTTTGCTGGTGTTAGACGCTCTGGGCGCTGTGCCACTGCCATTCAGTGCCACAGCGCGAATGCTCCCTGTGTAAATATGACATGTGAATTGGTATATCCATGATTGGCTTATTTGGTTTACCTGTTAGTCCCTAGTAGCGTGGCCTGTGTGTGCCCAGGGCTGGTAAACCAAATGCTGCTGGTGGGCCTGCAGCGCTGGTTTGCGCCACCCACAGAAGCAGCTTGTAAAGTGTGTCTCAGACCTGCCACTGCAGAGTCTGTGTGCAGTCCAGAACTGCCATCTTGGCTGCGAAGTACACCCACTTCCCAGCCCCTGAACCTTCTCCTGGAGTCATGTAAGCCACCCCTATGGTAGGGTGCATTGTATGTGTAAGGTAGGACATGCCTTGGTGTGTGTAGCATGTCCTGGTAGTGAATTACACCCAATTTCGTTTTTCACTACAGTAAGGCTACCTGTTCTCCATAGGCCAGAATGGGCAGTTTGACTATTGCATTCTATAGTCCTAACTGACCCAAGGAACATTGTAGAAAAACGAATTTAGTATGCCTGAGCTCAGGATATTAAAATATATCTTTTAATGAAGTTTATTTTTATATTCTGTGTTTGAAAATACCACTTTTAAAAAGTAGGTATTTTCTTGCCTAAGCCTTCCAGTGTGCTCTGCTGTTATGTGTATTGGCTGTCTGATTTTGTAGGGACAGGGCAGGCTGAGTCAGACCTGGGTTGAATAGAGAGATCTGCATTGGAGTATGGGGAGGGGTAGCTCCTTGACCTGAATAGGGCTGTGCCTGGCAAGGTGAATTCTGGCTCCACCTCCTACTGTGCGTCTGATGGCAGACCCCCTCTTTCTGAAAGGAAGGAAGCAGCCTGGTAAACAAAGTGCTCCAGGACTGAGCAGAACTGGTTCTGGCTGGGTTCAGTGACTTGTGGCTTTTGAGAACAAAGACTTTCGAGGTGTATAAATATCTGTGCTGAAACCCCTACAATTTGTATTGCTCCTGGTGAACAAGATGAACCTCTGTCCACGTAACTGAAGGAATCTGCAGGAGGTGACTATCCTTGTGCTTGTGTGCTGTTTCTTGGATTGGCCTACAGTGGTTACTATTGGACTTGGAAGAAGAGGGAAAAGGACTTTGAGAGAACTTTTATTTATCTTGCTACAGTAATCACCCAAGGGCTAGGAGAGAGCTAGCCTCCTGTTGAAGTCTCAGGCACATCAGACTTCACCACCAGCCTCCTGTTTCCTCCCAGCAAGGATTTCTATCTGCAGGTGAGGCCCCTGTGTGTTCCAGGGCCTCTAGTTCTACTACAGAGAAGAGAGTGCTGAAATCGTCGCTAACGCCCGTTTGCGAGCCGCCTCAGCTGAAAGCGCACCAGAAAATCATCGCGCTACTGCCGCTGAGTGCTTCCAACCAAATATCATCGCACGTTTGCGGGCTGCCGAGTGCTCGCTAACCAAAGATCATCGCATCGAGATCATCGCATCAGGACATTGCAGCGCGGACGCCGGGCGTCTGCCATTTTCATCGCATCCCATCAGGATCGTCGCTCCCTCGCAGAGCGCCATTTCTTCGCATCGCAACCCGATCGCACACGCAACAGGATCGTTGCCTCGTCTCCTCCCTCGCTGCAAGGAGTCATCGCATCAACGGCCTAGAGATGGAGGACAGGGAGAGAGATAGGCAGCATAATATGGAGATGGCTAAGCTTAAAATGGATGGTCAGAGGGACCTAGAGAACAAGAAGTTAGAACTTGAGATTATGAAAATGAAACTTGAGCATGAGAGAATATTGAGGGAGTTGGAGATTAAAGCAAAGAGTGTCGAGCTCTCCCCCTCTGGTGGCAGCATACCAGTAGTGCATATTGAGAGTAGAGTGTATATATATCCAAGGAGGTTATTAAGGATTTCCATAAAAGTGAAGATATTGGGCAATGGTTTGCAGCCTATGAATTAGCCATGGTGTCCCACCGGCTTTTCAGGGTGCCCATTCACCGAATGTCCATGGGTATTTCAAGTCCGGGTGCAGGTCGGGGAGACAATGCCATCACATACGCTGAAAAAATCTTCTGATTTCCTCGCGGAGAACATACACCATCTCCACTGCCCACTACTCCAAATTCTTTTCCCCAAACTATATATATATATATGAGACAAAGGAACGGTTCCTATCAAAGCAAAGGATCCAGCAGCACTTCGATACAGTTTCAATATTTTATTAAGTCTGCTTCAGCAGAGGGGGCGTGGCTTAGCCGGCTGCAAGATGGCCGCACCTTGTGTGGGCTCTGCCGGCCAAGACCACAATCTGCTAAAAATCCTGCAGACTCAACACCCATCGTGATCTGGAACCCTGCCATCATCGCCTGCCCGGCCCTGGGGTTCAGTTTGGTCCGGGACCCGCTGCCCTACGACCTTGCTGTGCTGAGCTCCGACTCTGCGTGTGTCCTGGTGCCGGGCCCTGCGTCTTGAGCGCCCGACCGTGTTTGGCCAGTGCTGCTCGCCTCCGACCGCCCGGCGGTTGGCCCCCCGCCTTGCATCCCGCATCTACAACTCCAACGTGTGAGCCGGTGAGTGCCGCTGCTATGGGCGTGCTTTGTGGCGGGGTCGTGTCAGGATCTCTTACCTTGTGCCAGAATTTTTCCACAGAAGCAGATGATAGCTCCCAAATCCCCAACGCGGTTGCCAAATCAGATTTCTGAACTTGACACTCACGGGGGGGAAAGGGGAATTGGATAAGAAAAGAGAGACTGCTGCACGTTTAGGAACTGCCCAACCTCTTCTATTAGGAATCTTCAAGTGGAATTCCCTCGTCTGGAATTAGATTGTGAAGAAATCGGGCCGGACCTGCAGAGGATGAAAGAACAAACTTATGCCTCAAATTACATTGCCCCACTACTCCCTTCCTTCACCCTCTGGGAAACTGGTGGCTACCTGAGGAACACTGCAGGCTTGCTTCTCTCTTACTGATAACCTTTGACTTTTATAACGTCCTGAATATACCCAAAATACGATAATAACCAAGTCTCTTCAAGAAATGGAATAGCTGTCAATTGTTCAAGTAAACCTCAAAGGATACAGTTCCAGCGGAGTAGTTCTCACAAGATTATTCGTCTTACTTATTTCTGGTAGATTTGTAGTTCAAGAAATGATAGACTCCTCAGGGAATTCTTCGAACTTCAAAGACCTCTTCAAATCCTGACAAGAAACTTCTCTCAGGAAAAACAAGATTCAAAAACTAAATCGTTACTGGGAACAGCGTTCCCGATGTGCACATCCTTCCGCAACAGCGGGAGAAAAAATCATGAGGAAAACAAGCTGAAAATCTCTTCAGAGCGGGAACAGGAAACAAATGTTGCTCTCAGCCGAGAACTTCAGTTGAAGTGCGCGGCTTGTAGGGAGCTCGCGCTAGAGATTCGCTTGGGCTCGAGACCTTAGCCCGGAAACTAGAGCGCTCAGATTTCGCTCGAGGGTTGCCGCCATCTTGGATTTCCTCTACGCCGGTTTCAGCAATCAAGAGGAGCAACCTCTGCATTAAGATCCACAAGTGCTGCAATGCTCTTCCATACCTGGAACGAGGAATCATTCTTCTTCTTCTTTTCTTAGGGGAGGGGGTAACAACGGCTACTAGTGAGTTCTTGACAGGTCGGGAGTGTGCGAGTCGCACTACCCGGCCCAGCATGCTGACGCGCAGGCGCCTTACTCTGGACACCGGTGCCCGCTGCGTAGGCCATCCGCCATCGGGCCTGGTGACGCGGGTGACGCGCTCCACGCGACTCCCTGCTATGAGCTGCTCCACTCCCACTGCGGCTGGCCCGCTCCCTGTGGTGTCCTCCTGCGGCCGCCGAGCCGGCTATTTTGCTCACCTCTGCCTCATCCGCCCGAGTGCCTGCCTGATGCGGAGTGCGACCCACTGGGGGCCCTACGATCGACGGCCGTCCTGCTCTGGGCATTCCCGCTTGCCGCCCCTCACAGCTGCCTGCGAGCCATGCCTGCCATGCCTGGTGTCTGCCTGCTCCTCCTGCCGGGCCCTCACCTGCCTTCCTTTCATCGCTGAGGCTTGTGATCATTAACAGGGTTAAGTGCATGTACGGTGGGGACTGCCGCGGCAGGGTTGAGGGCGCACGCGCTTGCCACGAGACCCGCTTCCAACGGCTCGCATCACTCCTTTTGTTTTGTGCCTGAGTCTGGTGGCTCTGGCCTCGTGGGGGTGTGCCGTGCACCCTCCTCGCATCCCTGCTGCCCCGTCTACCTAAGTCGCACTCCCCGTCACGCCATTTCCTCGGGTGGGGTTAAAGGACTCTGCTGGATTCCCTCTCTTTGGACTCGTACTGCCCGTGTGGTGGCAACACCTCCCCGGCTCACTCGTCTCACTGACCCGGAGACCCTGGCTGACACCCCTTGAGGCGGAAGGTCTGTGGATAACCCCCCAACACTGCCTCCCAGCTCCACCGATCCGCCGCCTTGGCCGCTGCAAGTTTGGACATTGCTCCTTCACCCCCTGCTGAGCTCCCTCTGTGCGCTCCCCATTTCGGGTGGCCGACATGGGTAAGGCCGACCCTAAACAACCCAGGCTCACATTCGACCAGCGCAGGCAGATGCGCCAGGAGGGCGCATTCGCCGACGGGGGTGACCCAACTACCCCCGCAGAGATGACCGCCTCTCGAGAAGATGACCTCAAATCTATCATGTTGGAGGTCAAATCCGCGGTCTCTGGCATTGCTACCCAGTTGGAACAGCTGTCCTCTCGCCTGGATGTGGTAAAATCCCTTGTGGACTCACACGACAACCGCTTGCTGCATGTCGAGTTGAGGGTCTCCGACGTTGAGGATGCCGCCACTCACAACCGCCAAAAACTCCTCCAGATGGACAAAATCCTGGAACTAATACGCTCCAAGAACGAGGATTTGGAGGCTCGCTCCCGCAAGAGCAACCTCCATATCACAGGGGTGACTGAGTCCACCAATATTTCGCAGATGGAAGACTTCGTGGAGCAACTGCTGCGTGAACTGTTTGGTGAAGTGCTCTCCCCAGTCTTTATTGTGGAAAGAGCGTACCGCTCCCTTGGCCCCCGCCCGGCCCCCGGATTGCCAGTCCGCCCAATCATCACCAAAATCCTAAACTTCTGGGATCACGTCGCAATTCTCCGGGCGCCCAGGGAAAAAGGTGAAATCCGTCACCAAGACAACTCACTGTCTTTATACCCCGACTACACCTTGGCGGTGCAGGCTGCACGCCGCGAGTTCCTGCCTGAAAAGTGCATTCTTCAAAAACATGAGATCCCATACTCTCTTGCTTATCCAGTCAAATTACGAGTCAGGCAGGGCTCCAAGACTTTGGTCTTCCCAGATCCTAAGGACGCTCTTGTCTTCGCCAAGAAACTGGATCGCACCCATCGCTCCACTCCAGCTAACTCTCAGTACTCCGATGCAGCCTGTCTCAGTGACAAACACTGACATGATCCTCTCCAGTGGCTTTGGTTGTCTATCTCTCCCCCCATGATTTCATGTTTATCTGTCTGACATGGCCGCATTTCGCCCCCTGGTCTCTCGAATGTTTGTCTTCTGCTGCAAGCCCAGGGGCCTGGCACACCTGTTCCTCTTTTTTGGTTTATGATGTATCCTGAAGTCTGCTTCCACATCTGGCTTGGCCACCCTGCCTTCCCCGGCAGAGCTGTACGCTGAGTGATGCCATGCTCCCGCAGGATGAATCCCACTCTGGCTATTGACTGTCCCTTCCCAAGTTGTGGTTCCCCGGGGTGGCTGTGGGTAGTACCTCAACCTGTTTGGGGGGTTGGAGTGGGCGGAGGGAGGGAGGGATTTTGGTGTTTGTGTCCTCCTTCTGAGGCGCTTTTGCATTTGACTGTATGCATTCTACTGTTTTTTAGCACATTTTACGTTGCTGTATTTCTATTTGTGTGGGGGGTCAGTTTGGGTGTGGGGTGGGGGGTTCTTTGGGATGTTTGGCCTCTCCCTGAGGCGACGTTGTTTTTATACTTGGATATTCTGTTGACATACTGCTTGCATCAAATCACCGTTACACATGCTCCCCGCACTGCCATGGTGCGCTGCATGGCGCACATTCCTAAGGTTGTGCTTTCAGGCACGGCATCTATTGCCGTCCTCCCTCCTGTGGCAGTTGTTTCCCCCCTACTGCCCAGCCACCTGCCTTGGCAAGCTCTCGCCTGCCCTCTTTCATCCCCTACATCGCTACACTGCTCATCCTTTTCTTAGTTTGTTCGCACCACCATACGTACTCACTCAAGGGCCCAGACTGCTCTGCGTCCTACTCTTCCCTACACTACTACGGTATGACATACACTGTATGTTGGACATGAAACATCCGTGGTCTAAATGACCACCGAAAAGCCCGACTAATACACTCACACCTCCTTCGGCACAAAGTGGACATCTGTTTGTTACAAGAAACCCACCTGCTATCTGCAACTGCCGCCAGACTACATTCCCGACATTCCTCTTTCTACTCCAACTACTCTCGGGGGGTGTCTATTCTGATACGCAGGGGACTCTCCTGCCAAACGATCCAGGTAATCACTGACCCCGATGGACGATACGTTATCCTCCATATCTCCCTGCAGGCCCAACCTTTAACGATTGCTGCTGAATATGGCCCTAATACTGATGACCCGGATTTTTTTACGCAAATCTGGCACCACATCTCGTCCCTAGGCCCTGCCGCGCTCCTCTGGGGGGGGGGGGGGGGGATTTGAGTGTGACACTTTCCACAGTCTTGGACCGCTCTGGCCCCTATGCCTCCCACCCACGCTCTGTTGCACTCCTCAGCTCCATTCTTGCCGAAAACTCCCTGTACGATGCTTGGTGCCACAAGTGTCCTGATGCCCGCGAGGGCACTTACGTCACTAAAACTCGTGGTTTTTGGTCTCATCTGGATCTCTGGATCACCTCTCTGGACATCCTTTCCTGGCTTGTCTCTGTTGATCATATGGTGCGCACTTTTTCGGAACACGCGCCGGTACAGCTTAGTTTCCGTCTACCTCAATCCCCTCTGCGCGCCTTCACCTGGCGGCTCCCCCTGAACGCGCTTCACGATTCTATCTTTTGCGAGGAGGTCCGTACCGCGATCACTAACTATTTTGAGCTAAATGAGGGCTCTGTCGATTCTCCCGCCACACTTTGGGAGGGATTCAAGGTTGTCATTCTCGGCGAATGCATCTCTAAACAGTCCGGGGTTTTACGCTCCATTCGCAGCACCCTTGATAAACTGGAATCGGAAATCAAATCTTTGGACTCTGCCCACGCTCTCCACCCCAGCTCTGATACACTCGCTCGCCTTCACAAGAAACATACTGCATTCGCTGAGGAGGCTAACAGAGAGCTGTCCTTCCTCGGCAGGGAGTCCCGGGCACGCCGCTTTGGTGAGGGCGATCGGCCCGGTAAAACCCTGGCCAATTTTCTCCATCCACCTCGTGCTGCATCTTATATCACGGCTCTTCTTGATGGCGGCCCTACTCGGACTAAGTCCCCTGATGAAATCAAGGCACGTTTTACGGAGTACTACTCGAAACTATATACTGCGGGTTCCACCCCCTCGTGCAAGGTCTTTAGCCAGTATTTTGACACCCTCAAGCTTTTATGGCTCGAAAACTATCACCGAGAATTTCTTGACGAGTCTTTCTCTAAAGAGGAAATACTTGCAGCCATCAATGGTATGCCTGGCTACAAGGCCCCTTGTTTAGACGGTCTTCCCGTCTCATTCTACAAGACCTTTGCCCCGCTTTTGGTGTCGCACCTGGATGCTATGTATAATGACTTTTTCGAGAGTGGTCTTCTCCCCCCGTCGCTCCGCGAGGCGATGTTTACTCTTCTCCTCAAGCCGGACAAACCCCCCAAATGCCATGATTCCTACTGCCACCTGTCCCTTATTAATACGGACAATAAAATCTTCGCAAAGCTACTCGCCTCGCACCGCCTTCTTCTCATGCCACTCATTGCTCGCCCTGATCAGTCCGGCTTCATTCCTGGACGCGCCACTTCTTCGGTACATCTTTTACGTCCTCCATCAGATTAATCCAGCTCTCCACGCAGTGGCCGCCCTTCTTAAACGCCACTAAGGCCTTCGATAACCTAGAGTGGCCTTTCCTATTCTCTCTCCTTCCACGTCTTGGCTTCAGCCCAGTATTTATATGCAAAATATTACTCCTATACACTCTTCCCACCGCCTGTCTTCAGATTAACAGACAAATATCTGATCCCATCCCTACCGGGCACGGTACCCGCCAGGGTTGCCCGCTCTCGCTCATGCTCTTCGCCATCACAATGGAGCCACTCGTGGCCAGACTCCGGCAACACCATACTCAGAGGGGCGTTGGCTTTGCTGCCCGCGCCCTCTTAGTCTCCATGTATGCGGATGATATTACTTTATATGTTCGTCACCCCCAGGAAAATCTCATCCCCCTGGTGTGCGAGATTATATGGTTCGGTGGATATTCTGGTATCCAGGTAAATTGGAGTAAGTCAGTCCTCTTTCCTCTTACTGACGCAACCACGCCTTTCACTCCAGACTACCCTTTCATTTGGGCGGCAGGTCCCACTACCTATTTGGGTATATGGCTTAGCAGGGACATGGATGAACTTTGGAGGGCTAACTTTGGTCGTGTGGTGGACTGGCCTGAATTCAAGATACCCTAATGGAACCGGCTGCCCTTGTCATTGGCCGGTCGCATAGCTATTGCCAAGATGGAGGTCCTCCCGAAATTCTTATATCTTTTCCTGAACATACCTGTTCCCCTAACTGCTCACTTTTTTCGTAGGATCTGCTCAATGATCATCTCTCTAATATGGGCTGGTAGACAACCCAGGATCGTGTATGACATTCTCACCCTCCCTATGTCGTGCGGTGGCCTAGGCGCCCCAAACTTTAAGCTCTATGCATTGTGTGCTCAGACCAGTTTTTTGCACTTCTAGATTCAACCCACTCCTTTCCAGCCGCATGTGGCAGTTGAGGCAGACTTCGCAGCCCCGTGGCCGCTCGTCACCACGCTGTTCGCCCCAGCCAAACTACCAAGCACCGAAATAGACACGGTCGAGACCTTGCGCTGGGCCTGGAATGGACTACGCGGTATGTCCGGTGCTCCGATGTTATCGGCAAACACGATGCCGATCGTTTGGCATCCGGTTTTCCCTCTGGCATGGCTAAACACACCACCCGCCTGGGGTTGACTACATTGGCGGAACTCTACCCGGGGAACACATTCTACTCTCCCACTGCCGTTTCCGGTCCCATGGAGACTTTACTTTTTCTATCAGTTACGGGGCATCTGTAGGGAGCTGCATCCTACGTTCCCCCAGCCTCCTCCCTCAATGACCACTCTTGATTTCCCATATTCATCTCCCTCTCCTCGGAAGTTGGTCACCAAACTCTATGCCCTCTCGCTGACGGCCAACTCCATCCCCACTGACCATGCTCGTGTGGCATGGGGCGAGGACCTTGGTGTTGATATTTCCCAAGCTGATTGGCTTTATTGTTGCAACCAGATGAAGGGATTGTCCCCTAACTACCGCCTGCACCTTATACATTTTAAATATTTGCACAGGCTTTATTGCTCCCCTGTTCAGCTGCATAAGTTGGGACTCACCCCCAGCTGTGCTGCTCCCGTGGCGGACTTCTCTCATCTTGCCTGGTTATCCCCAAAGGTCTCCGACTATTGGCGGGAGGTCTGTACTGCAATCTCTGAGATCACCTCCTCACCGGTTCAGCCCGACCCTCCGCTCTGCCTTCTAGGCTTTGTGAAGTACTGCCCAGACGCCTCCCGCTGCTTAATTGCCATGCTGCCCATCCTCGTGCGGCGTAGGGTGTCCATGTGTTGGGGGTCGCAAACCTGCACCTAAGTTCACCCACTGGCTTGAGGATGCAGTGTGATGCCAGACTCTATTATCTGAATTCTGGGAACTTATGCCAGCAAGATCTCGCCCACTCGACATATTGGCCCCCTAGTGACACACCTTCAGGCTCATACCCCTCAAATCCAGACTGCCTCTCCCGCACTCCCCGCTGGCACTCTGCCTGCGGCGACTGCCGGTGTAGGTCAGTAGTCACCCTTTACCCTGTCCTTATTCCTTTCCGGTCAGGCCTGCTCCTTCTCCCGCAGTTTGTATGATTCATACCTACTATTGCTCACCGTCTAGCTGTGCCTAAGTTGTGTCTGTTTACGCTATTGCTCTCTGCTGGTCTGTATTATTGGCCCTCCTTTCTATCCCCAATTGTACTTATGTATACGGTGCCCTGATTGGATGCAAGAATGTACCCTGTTTATGCAATTCTGTCAATAAAGGTTTTGAAAATCAAAAAAAAAAAAAGTCTGCTTCAGCAGAGGCACTATCGTCAACGGGTTTCAGTGCTCGCAGGCACCTTGGTCATGACGCTGACAATGTTTCTCAATACCTTTATTTTACTTTGTTCGTCAACACCCGAAAAAGTAATAAACATAACAGAAGGACTAACTCAGTTTTTCTTAATGCAAAGTCGCCATCTTACTTTGGCTTCTAATACATCAAATGTTCAAATTTAAATTAATATTTACAAGTTGGGAGGGTCATACACCTCTACATGAAGTTAAAATTAGTCAGCCTAGATCTCTCATAAAATTTAACTTTTCTGGTAAATACCAAACCTAGAACTAAAAGTGTATTAATACTACATGTTGCCTTCTTTGAGTATTTGGCAAGTGCTAATGTTCATCATAGTACCAACTTTAGTAGTACCGGGGTTCTCTAATAGATTATCAACATATTCCAATTACTTTCATAATCATGCACATACTTTATAATTAAGGCTCCCTGTTTTCCGTTATTACTGATTTTTACAGATAAATACAGACAGAAAAACATTTATTTTACTGTCTGTATTTATTTTTAAAGGTGGATAAAAACGGAAATTGGGTTGTTTTTGAGTGATTCTATATGCTGTCAATCATGACTGCCAGGATGATAGCTGTGTAGATTGACAGGCAAGGTGATTAAAATTAAATAGGGATTTTAATAAAGAGCCTTAAACAGCAGTTGATTTCCACAACCTTGATACAAAACTTGACACATTTTCTTACAAGTACATGTTTTACCATCTGAGTGTAATATTACATTGAAACTTGTCAGACGTTCAGGCACGAGTGCACATTAACTGGTTAAATTAATGCAGAAATATACACATTTCAGCCTCATTTTTTCACAAACCCTAAAATAAATATGGATAAATACAGGTAAAATTAGCAAAAAATAAATATGGATAAATACAGACGGAAATGACAAAAATATAAATACCATAAAACCGGGAACCCTATTTATAATATATGTTCTTACAGAAAAACCATCGCATTCCAGAGGGAAACTCAGCTAACCGAGCTGGAATATATATAGTCACTCTATGCCTGAAAGGGAATTATTTTGACTTATACTGGGTACTCCCTTTTGTCTGGACAAAGCTATACCTCTCTGAAGAGATCTAATGAGAACGAAACACAATGGTCAGGGATTGCTTTTATTTATTTTAGGTTGGCTTGAATGGTATTTTACCAATCCAAAGCTGTAATACTGTGCCTGGATTGGTAAAAGGCTTTGCCCATTTTCCAGCTTGGCATGGATAGCAATTTGATATGCTAAGTTCTATTTCCTAACTATAACATCCCTGTAACTTTTGTTTTTTTAGTGAATTTCTAAGGTTTTTTAAATGCTAATTATTAACTATAACGTTCCTGTATCCTTTGAATTTTTCAATTTCTTAGGTATTTTTCAATTCTATTTGTGAATTGCAAGGTCCATTTTTTTTAAAGTAAACCGCTAAGATTTTCATACTTTCTTTTTATAATTGGAAATTGTGTATTTGTATAATACACGACCTATCTTTTAATTTAACATGTGTTTATCAGAAAATACATTATATTTGGTTTTATTTTTAACAATTTTGTAAGTCGGCACAACATTGCTGCATATACTGTGGAGATTCTGTCATCAGTAAATCTATTTCATATACTAAAAAATACACTTAAAGGAATTTTTTAAATAATGTTTAACTCTAAATATTTAGTAATATGTCGTTTTAACTTTTCTTTCTGTGATCAAATTAGGAGCATGCCACCCTTACAAAAAATGTTTATATTCGCGACTACCGACTCCATCGTGGTGAAGAGCACGTGGTTTATACAAAGGGTTAAACATAGACATAGGTATATTCTACAGTATATTTAACAGCAGAGCTTTATTAATGTATTCTTCAAACTCATTTTTTTCTAGCGAGTTTCCAGAATATCACCTCCAATCACTTTTTCTCGTTTCCGCGAAGACAGTGGAAGCCGCGATGATGTTGGTAATCGCAACGATCGCGCATTTTACAGAAAGTGAAAACACATACATGCACACATAATACTCTATTTTACACACTAGGGGTTTCCTATAGTATTCTCTAAAGTCATGTTTTTGTAGAGAGTTGCTATGAAAACCATCTGTAAAACCTATCTAATTTTTTCGCAGTGACGCCGGAGATCGCAATGACATTGGCAATCACGATTCCCCAGGACACGTCGTGAAAGAGGGAAATAAAAGCAGACATTCAATGAACACCAACACATTTAAAAATAATATGTAAAAAAATCTATTCTAAACATTGCCCTACACATATTACTATATACATACTTCATTAAGTTTCTTCAAAAACTATCTTTCAGACCTATTTACTGTGTTTGCGGTTATTCGGGACATGGCAACTACGTCGTTAACCTCGACACTCGTGCCTTTCACATAAGGTGAAAACACATATATGAACACACATTACAGTATCGAACACACTAGAGGCTTATTACTGTACACTACAAACTCAGGTTTTTCTACCGTATTTCTAGGACATCCATCTCTAAAACCTATTTTCTGTTTTCACTGTAAGGCCAGAGATCGTGATAACATCGGTAATCGCGATCACCTCGGACACGTCTCGAAAGCGGAAAGCAAAAGCAGGAACTCAACAGCCGCCACCACCACATTAAAAAAAAAAAACTATATAATTAATTCTAACCTTCACAGTAGATAACTCAGTAAATAAATACCCCTACTAAAACATTTATTAATATCTCTATAACAATGCATATTAATGATTTACTGATATATCTTTTTTTATAACTCCACCAATATTCGCAACGGTGTTGATAGTCGTGATGTCCCCACAATGGTAGGGAGGGCTGCACTGGCGGTCGCTGTGTTGTTGCGAATATCCATCACAATTAACAAAAAACTATTTTGGACATATAATTTCTGTCACTAACACCTTCATTTCTCAAACATGGGTTCAGAGTATATCCACCCTGACCCCTTATGTGGGCTTTGACACAGATTTTCAGCCCCGGGAACCGTTCCCTATATATAACATGGCGGTCGCAACTTTCTATTAAGGTTGCGTCCAGCCAATAAGAGCATTCCTGTTGACAAGTGCATACGCAATTCATCGCAAAACCTTCATGACTAATAAATGGGTTTACACCAAATAAGCAAAAGGCACTTTCTTTTACCAACATCTACCTCCCTGCCAAATTGGGTGGGACCAGTGCTTAATTTGTAAAATATTAAGTGCAGGTGCTCAGATTTATTTTTAGGAGTCTACCCCCACTATCCCTGGCTACGCCCACTTCCACAACTGGCTCCACCCACTCCCTTTATTGGCTCCACCCACATCCACAAGCCTCAACACATCAAAGCCTCCTCCTCACTTCTTGAGTTTTGCAAGATGCTGAATATATGCACCATGGGGACCTCACTTCTGAACACCTGCCCAAATGCCTGTATACCCTCTCAGGTGATTAGTGCAATATACAAATCAATATAACATAACATAACATATGGAAAGCCTATGAAAACAACTGAAAAGTGAACTCAAATTAGAGAAAGTGTGTACATTTCAAAATGCAGCTCTAGGAAAGGTCATTTGAGGACTTGAGGCAACTTGGCAAACTAAAGAGAATGCGCTTATACAGTGCTGTTTAAAAGAAAGGAAAAGATGAAGGTAGGAATACATAAAAAAAAGGCAGCAACAAGTGCACACAGAAAGGGGAGTAAAGAAGTGAGGAAATAAATAAGTAATGGCTAAAAGATGGAAGAAATAAGAAAATGTGAAAGGAAGAAATGAAGGGATAGAGGGAGAAAGGAAGTGAACGGTGTGTGATGGAAGAGTAGAAAGAAGAAAAGATTGGAGGAAGACAAGCAGAAGGAAGGGTTGAGGATAAAAGAGGAATACATTAAAGAAGGGATGAAGGAAGGATCTAGAAAAAAGAAAGGAAGGAATGAATGGAGGAAGGAAGAAGCTATGCAACAAAGGAGAAAGGGTGGGGAATGAATGAGGATGTAAGGAAGCAAGAATGGAAAGAAGAAAGGAGGCATGGCTTGAGGTGCTGAGGAAGAGAAAAAGAAAAAGATGAGAAGAAGGAAATAAAGGAGGTCAGGGGAATGGATACAAGCATGAAATGTACTGGGTCAAGGAAAGACAGGGGAAATAATGACAGAGGAATATTACAAATAAATTGAAAGAAAAAAAGATTAAAAATACATTTCGATGCCCTTAACACATCATGTATGTTTGTAAATCATATATTCGCCAGAGTAGGCCTTGCAACCGAATTCAAAATGCTGTTATCCAACTCAACGGCTTTAATTTTTTCCACCTCAGAAAGATGAAAGGCTGAGTGGCCACACCAGGATATAAATTTATGATCCTCAGAATAACCATTTCACCAAGAATTGTTACATACACACAGACGAAAAAAAGCACACACACACTCTCCCGTGCTCTGTTTTTAAACTCTTCAAAAATATTGAGCATTTTTAGAAATTATTGCAATTTAGCTCACTCAGTACCCATACCAGTCTGCATTCCTTTCCTTCTCCACTGCCCCTTAGACCCTCTCTGCACCCTGATTTCCGTATATTGTGTGTTAACATTATATGCCAGTGTGCTTGTTTGGAAACCTGAAGCTCACCCCACCAATCTTACTGACCAAAAGGCGATGGCGTTCAAGCCAGTGGACAAATTAATGTATGCAAGGTGGAAGAATGAGAAGGGAAAGAAAGGGGTATATTTTGATGGTCGGTTAAATTTGATGTAATCTTTCAGCTTTGGTGTGATCTAAATCTCTTGCACCTAAACCTTTTATATCAATAGAGCAGCATGTCTTCTTCTCCAGTGCCTTTCAGCACTCTGTTGTTTTAAGGCTTGGACATCTTTTGAGACATACTATTTTGGGACCCCAGGGACATGGGCTGTCAATTGTGCAGCAAATGCAGTGTCTGGGAGGGCGCCACTAACCTCCAAATTTTGATGTTTTTACCGCCCAACAGGAACGTTTAGGCCACATTTTCTTTGCTAGCATTAGGGCCCATGGGAACCTTGCTATGCCACTGCCCACCCCCTCTTCATTTCTATACCCTTTCCTCTTTACTGTAAATTTGAGCCTGTGTGATGTACTCCATGTCTGCACATCGGTCTCTGTACAGTGTATTGTTCATTTCTAGCTCATTTTGCGCTAAATACCGCACAGATATGCATGTGCATAGAATATAAATCTGAAATGTACAAGTCCATTGTGTTTTAATGTATGCATAGGATTTGGTCCAGGATGGGGAAAACGCCTAGTGAGTTCGGAGAGTGACGTTTTCAGCTTCCCTGGGGTCGGATCTACAGCACACTGAGTGCCAAAGTCAAAGGGCAGCCTCCGCCTCCACAATCAGAGGAAAGAAGAAAATGTGACCATATCAAAAGCACTCTGCACTCACACATTCCAGAAGCCAAGACAGTGGCCCAGCAATATAGTGGGATGTGAGAATTAGAAATCAGACCATAAAAACACAGTGTAATTCGGCGCAGCGGTGGTGTTAAATAATATTCCCAAATTGAGAGAGCAAAGCAAGGTAAATATCCGAGAATAGCGCAGAAAGATGTTTTTTACAGAATATTTTGAGAAAACAGTAGGTTGGAAATATGTTTTAAAAGCAATTCCGATTGTACTTCTTAAGGTTGAGTGTGTCTTTATATTTTGTCATGCACATAAGTAAATAATTTGTCAAATTAGTACAGGGACCAAAGTATTACTTTTTCTTTCTGCACACATGGTTGCATGATTCACTGGCTTAGCGGGTAAATAATGAGAGGTGAAATAGTTGAGTTGCAACCAGACACACAAAAATGTAATAAAAGCAAAAAAAGCTTTCGCTTTAATATACATTCATGTAAAATGCCAAGATTCAATCATTTGACAGATGATGGTTTCAACGACGGCATAGACATACAAAATTAAATGAAAAGATTTGGAAGAAAAGCCATGTGACACACCTATATAGGGAAATGGAAACACATTGTGCCGCCATCCAGATAAGCGGTGCATGTGCCTCTCCAAAATGGTTAAAATTGAAATGAGTAAGTCTACTTTTGTAATGACCCGGTACATACTCTCCCCTACAGCCCGTCCTCTAAAGTTACACCTGCCTACTTCATGCACCACTCTATTTCCTCATCACCTTTCTACATCCACTAGCTAAGCGCCCGACAGGATGTTGCTTCAATAATATTAGATGCCAAATGCCTTAGTAAAGAAAGTTATCAGTATGGTTCAAAAAATGAAGTGTACATCCATGGGTGATCAGTGTGCATGTCTTACATACAATATATTAATTTACCAGTCGCTACAAGTTTCCTTTTCCCTCGGTGTGAGGACTTTATTTCAGGTCAAGGAAAGGTGAGCCTTCGTCTGTGTTCACAAGTCAGGGACGACACCAATGACGACAGCTTGGCATCATCTTTTTGCTTTAAAGCTATCAGGTGTCCGGGCGCACATGCATTTGCACACAATTTTTAATGGAAGAAGAAGGTGAACATGAACCAGAAAAATATATCCACCCACTTTATGCCTTCAAAATGAAGCTCCCTGTGATTGGTGAGACTGTGCGTGCTTCCACCTTCGCGCTGCCTGTAATTTCCTGATTGTGCGCATGTCTACAGAGTTTGATATGCACCGAGGCAGGCCTTCCATCCAATCCTGAAGCCACTCTCCTCTTTCCTAAAAATAAAAACTTGAAAGGGGAATCTAGATTGGCTGAAACACGGAATTCAAGCACTCCATCTAAGAACAGGGAGCTGCTTTCTCTCTTTCCTCCGGCTCTCAGGAAGTGCAGCTGGGAGACCTCAAAGTGTGCGGGATGGACGAGCCAGAGAAAAGGTCAATCCTTCATGCACTGCTGCGCAGTTTAATCCACGGCAGCAATAGCCTTGTCACTTATGACTACAAGTAGAACAGGGAACGTGCACCACAGGCAAGCAATAATTACTGGGCACACCCCGAGGGGAGAGAAATTCTATAGACCCGGCCCTGGGAAATAAGTGCTAAGCACTGGAAAGCACTGGCACAAATTAAGCACTGGGTGGAACTCCATTGAGCGATTCGGGCTGTAGACGTGGGTAAAGGTTCCTATGGGATTTAACATTACAAACACAACCTTTTTTCGCGTCCCAAATTCTCAGTCCCCACTGCACGGATCACCTCCAAACTTTCCCAATCAATACTACCCACCATGACACTTTTTTCGTAAAATTTGATACAGATTGGTCAAACAACACCAAAGTTATAGCCTAGTCAAAAATGCTTTTCCTAAGGAAACTAGTTCCTAACTATAACTGTAGGTTATGTATATATGTATATTCGTTTGTCCGAAACAAACAACCGCTGCACTCCAGAAACGTATCATTATAATATAAAGACAATTCCCTTTAAGGCTTGGAGTGCCACATAAATTATGCATAGCGAAAAGAAACAAGGAACTCTGGGAAGTTCCCAAGTTTATATGGAGGGCAGCTCCAATATAGAGCAGCCTGCAACACCAGTGATACCCTGAATCTGCTCACTTCATATGTCTGTTTTTCTAGCAAGGTTTTTAAGCACAGGATTAGTGCAGTGCCATCCACTACCAGCTAGAAAGTGACAACGTCACTTGCCATTATTAGAACAAAGTCTTTCACCACAGGAATAGCTAGTGGCATCCACACTGAATCATGTTTCACTCTTGTTATGAGCTCATCAGAGAGATGTAGTCCAGACACAAGGGAGCACTTAGTATAAGTCTAAACAATATCCTTATAGCCTTAGAGTGTTGCATAATTATGCAAAAAATGTAACAAGGGACTCTGGGAATTTCCCAAGTTTAGGTGGAGAGAAGCTCCAACAAAGGGCACCCTAAACCACCAGCAACACTCTAAATCTGCTTACCTCAATGTGAAAATGAATGCTGTAGCCTACAATCATCTTTTCAGCATGTAATCATCTTTTGTACCCGTCTCACCCTGTACACAAGATTCATGCACCAGAAACTCTGGAAGCACAATTTTGAGATGTGATGTCACTTTCCAAGGCTTTTCCTTAAAGTGCTAGAGCACATTATTTCATTGAGAGTTAATATTCATAATGCCTCACCTATTGGGTCTATGGTGATTTCTCATGAGAACTTGTCCTTGTATATTATGTAAAGATATTTGTTTAGCAATTTAGGTACCCGAGGGGCACCATGGATGGGAACTGCGTTATGTGAATCTGTGGGCTTGAGATTGTATCATTCTTTCTTTAACCCGATTGGTTCAATGATATGATTCTTGCATAATTTCATAATGTATGGTTTTCATTGCATTTTGCATTATCAAAGAAGTCATCGCAAAGGATTATGGGTTCACTTTCCAGTTATCTATAGTAGTCAACAATATGTCCAACTGAACTTTGATTTATGACTTTCTTATAACTGAGCTGAACTATATTTTGTTATGCTAAATTATTATTTACATTTCATTCAGAGCTTCATGCTATTATTTGATTTAAAGGGCTAATTGACTGGCACCTGCCCATTTATTTTGTTTTCTATAATGATTTCAATCTTTAATAAGCCTTCATAATTTGGTCATAATACTTGTCAGTCTTCATTGTAAACCCTAATGTGCTTTAAATTTAATTTTGAAATGTTATTGAATATCGAATTTAATTGTTGACCAGATCTAGTTAGCAACAACAAAATTCTTCAGAGATTAATACTGCTACTGGTTCATCAGCGGCACTTTAATTTACATACCTAGAAATAGAGCCATCAACTATGCTCCTGCCCATCTGTCCTCCCTTCACAGGCATCCCACCTGCCCTCCAGTTTGTTGAGCTTCATAGCCTTTCTTGCTTGTCCCGCATGGCTGGCTTGCTGTCCCTGCCTCCCTCCCACCCTGCCCTCAATGGTCCATTGTTCTGCCACTGCCCCACCTGTTTAAACCTATATGGTCCATTGTGCTGCCACTGCCCCAGCTGCCTGCCCATTGAGGTAAGTGTGCTGCTTCTACTCTCTGTGCCCTGCCCTCCGTTGTCCAAGTCTGTGCCCCTGCTCCTTCCCTCCGCACAGTGTACTAATGAACAACTAGAGCACAAACACTCTGTAATTATGAGAAAAGTGTGGCACACCTGAAGTCATCCTGATTGAATCAAAATTGTAAAAGCCAAAGCTTTTTGTTTACAAATTAAGAAAATAAGAGTTTTCTTTATACTAACTAGAGTTAGTACTCTAGAAAGATAAACTAGGAATGCATTTTCTGTGGTCTCAATTAGCTAATCAGCAGTTGCACTGACTCAATGATCTGCATTAAGACCTACTTTATTTAATGTTTATCTCACACCTCGGGCGGCGTTAGCTGAGACATTGGGGACGGAGGTTTTTTCACATGCTGACGACACACAACTGCTTTCCACATGAGAGAAAGGTGCATAAAGCTGGATGGAGGAAGGATAAAAACTACCCTCACTAATGTGTTTAAATGGCTGTCTACTAACCAACTAAAATACAATCCTGACAGGATGGTGATTGTGATTGTTGGCTCCAACTCACCACATGTTGGCCTCAGGCTGCCCCTTCCCTGGCCCACAGCAGAGCATGGTAAAACACATAGGTGCCAAATTGATGGTGCTCTGTCTTTTTAGCCTCATATTCAGGCAGTGGTGGGTTTCTGTTTTGGACGGCTATGCTCCCTGAAAATATTCTTACCTCTCATGTCTGTCAAATCCAACAAAATGCTAATTAAGGCCCTAATTACTTACATACATGATTATGGAAATGCACTTTACTTGGGTCTTTCGGAATACCTTCTTAGGAGACTACAAGTGGTGCAAAATGCAGCTGCTACAATGATTCTGAACCGTGACCCCACATCTAAAATAGCTTCACTGGCTCCCTATTAAAAATAAATTCACTTTAAAACATTGATCCTGGTTCATAAAGCCCTTCCTGAGAATGGAGCAGTGTACCTGAGGATGAGGATTTGTGCATATGTCCCTCAGAAGAACCTACGGTCAACTTACAGCTCATTAGACAAAGTTTCCAAAATATGCTGGAGCAGAATTGGAGGCAGATCCTTTTCCTACCTTGGCTCGATGGCACGGAACAATCTGCCCTTGGAACTTAATTCACATCTGAGCTATCAGTCTTCAGGAAAAAGTTAAAGACATAGCTTTTTCAACGTGATTGAAGGGATATTTAGAAAAGGCTCGGCAGGAAACCTTTCAATTTAGAGCCTCGACCCTCCTTGGTGTAAGCGTGCACTTTACAAATGCCTTTTCGATCATTCATTCATTCAAGTAGTGGGGAAGGGCTTTTTAACTAGTTGCTTTTTAAATATTTTTTATCTAATTGATCACTTGATTATGTGTTACACTAGCTACTTTAGCGGTTTGCATCGTTCTATCATTGGGCTATTTTGGAGCTAAATTGGTGTGCATTTGAATTGGGTTTGTGATTTTTTATGCCAGGAGGTCATCTTGGGAGACTGGTTTTGTTATCAAGCTTCCTCATTTTTAGGTCTCGTCTGACCCAGCACATGCGCTGGTCTGGCGAGACATTTTGTGAGGGCTCCAAAAAGTGCTATCAGGCCAGCCTAGACCTACAGTGCATGTGCGCGGGCGCGCGCGTCCCGCTTTACCGCGATTACTTTCACTTTCGCGGCCGCTTTGATGTTCTCCGTGAGGCTTCAATAGATTGCAGCAGTTAAAACAAGCATTGCCATAGCCAATAGGTCTTGCTTTTGGGACCTTATAAGTGTTTAGTTATGCAACTGTTGCATGGATAAACACTTATAAGGTCCCAAAGGCGAGACCTATTGGCTATGCCAATGCTTGTTTCATTTACTGCAGTATTCTCTGTAGGAAATGCTTTCAGTTTTACCTCTTTGAGTCTATAACGATGGCGGTCAAGTGTGGCACACTTTTGTTATAATTACAGTATGTTAGCACTCTAGTTGCTCATTACAACACTCTGGTAAAGCTGCAAGTCACCAACAGGGTAGTAACTGACAGGCTGCTGCTGGTTTTGAATGCATTTTTCAGTCTGCATGCCAGAATGGTTTACTGAAATGGATGAGGAAAATACTTGAGAACTCAGAAAAAATGTGTTTTAATCTTTCTCTCTATAGCACTGACCATAATTTCCATGGTATAATGAACCCCCCGCAGTGTGCGAATTTCTGAAGGAAACGTATTAAAGTTACAGCTTTGATTCAATCAAGATGGTTTCAGTTGTGCCACACTTTTGTCATAAATAAAATGTTAGAGCTCTAGTTGTTTATCAGAACCCTATGGAAGGTTGTAGCAGAATACTCAGAAATCGCTGCTGTTGGAAGTACATGTTTTACTCAGTGTGAGAGATTGGGTTATTAGTTATGAAACACTTCCTAAGCAACAACCATAATCCTCATCATGGTGAACCACATAAAGTCACTACATCAACCCTTGCATAACCATTCAGTACCTTGGCACAAAAGTAATCAGGCTAAATTTAAAGGCAATGTATAAAGAAGTTATGCATTACTCAAACAGTTAAAGTGAAAACACAACCAAGAAAAATCCAACATCAATTTGGACAAATAGAGCAAATGTCAACAAATAAAAATGACAAAAATCTAATCAGTAGACCTGGAAATATTCAATTGCAAATTCTTAGGTTAAGGTAACACCAAAAAAGTGTGAACCCATGCACAGTTTTGTCATCCATGACTTCATTTCATATGGTGCTTTCTCATGAGAACTTGTCCTTGTATATTATGTAAAAATATTTGTTTAGCAATTTAGGTATCCGGAGGGCACCATGGATGGGAACTGCGTTATGTGAATTTGTGGGCTTGTGGTATATGTTATTTCAGAGATTGTATCATTCTTCCTTTAACTCGATTGGTTCAATCATATGATTCTTGCACAATTGCATAATGTAGGGTTTTCATTGCCTTTTGCATCATCAAGTGAGTCCATCGCAAAGGATTATGGGTTGACTTTCCAGTTATCTATAGTAGTCAACAATATGTCCAACTGAACTCTGATTTATGACTTTCTTATAACTGAGCTGAACTATATTTTGTTCTGCTGTATTATTTACATTTCATTCAGAGCTCCATGCTATTATTTGATTTAAATGGCTAATTGACTGGCACCTACCCATTTAATATGTTTTCTATAATGATTTAAATCTTTAATAAGCCTTCATAATTTGATCATAATACTTGTCAGTCTTCATTGTAAACCCTAATGTGCTTTAAATTTAATTTTGAAGTGTTATTGAATATCGAATTTAATTGTTGAGCAGATCTAGTTGGCAGCAACAAGATTCATGTTATCAATGATGTAACAAATCATGTAATGAGTGATGTAATATGTGGGAAAATCAGACATGCATGACATGGGCGCTAGTTATAGTTACTTTAGGGCACATTTATAGTTACTTGAGATAACTATAACTGAACTTATGAATTTCAGTAGTTTTGCAAGTACAAAACATAATGATATACCTGAAATTTTTACCTAACTATAACGTCCTTTTAACCTTTTTTTTTTTCCAGTGAATTTCTAGGGTTTTTTTAAATGGGAAGAAAGATATTTCTCTCACACCCAACTATAATGTCACTTTAACCTTTGTTTTTTTAAAGTGAATTTATAGTGTTTTGTTATCTAAAGATATATTTTATTACCACACATAACACCATCACCATGACACGCAAAGTGTGGTGTGGGTTTCACCGCAGGACCTGGTCTGCAGCTATGCCCTGCAAACAACCCTTTATGGGCAGCCCACCCCACACTATGCACAGCCTTCTGTCGTGCATGGCATGGGGCTGGCACAGAATCTGGCCTGTGGCCAGACCTTGCCTCCAACTCTCCACAGGCAGCCAACCCCCATGCCAAGAATGGCATTTTGCCATGTGTAGCGTAGGACTGCCCTTGGGGCAGGACCCATGCCCAAACCCCACTAGTACCCTGTGCACACAAGCCATTCACAGCGGGAGGTTGGGAGCAGGGCTTGGTGCCCAAACTCTCACAGGTGTATATTGCGGACTATCAGAGGTGCCATTTTAAGTAAGACAGAGACTGAATTTGGCAGAGGGTCAGAACTGCAAATATCACAGTGGGCATATTGGCTTTATGAAGGGGTCAGAATATCAACATATATACAGCACATTATCTTTCTCAGAAAATACCCAATAATTGTAATGGAATTTAAATTTCATTAATTCACTTAGTTCAATGCTTAATAAAAGTGACAGTCATTAAATTTTTTTATAAATCTTTATTAAAAAAGGCCTATCAACAGGTCTTAGAGTTGCTTTTTCAAGCTACAAGTTGGAGCCATTGAGCCAACCACAAGGGGTCACTGCTGTCCCACTGAAGAGCATGCAATTTCAGCTAAGAGGGCTTTAAAAAATATGGTAAGCTCTCCTAGGTCATGGATTCAATGACTAAAGAGACATATGTTGTTTTAATGCTGCTGCGGGGCTGCTGCACTCTCTACAGTGCCACACAACATTAGAAATTTTTTTGTTGGTGCTCCAGCTTCTTCTAGGAGCACCACAAGCATGAAAATATATTTTATTAAAATGGACCGGGGGCATTATGGGGCACTCCTTGCTAGGAGTAGTGAGTAATAAATGAGTGGGTATTTTGGGTCTACTGCTGCCTCCCTGGGACACACAGATCTTTTTTTTCTTTGGGGTCTGTAGGGAAGCTTGAATGCCCCCAGGACCCCCGTGATTCCACCTGCTCCCCTGACATCATCCATACTAGGTGCAGGCGGGAGCCAGCAATTCTTTTTTCTTTAAAGGGAAGGGAACATGAGGTCTGCCTTCCCAAGACATTACCGGCCCTGGGTAGCCCTTAACCCTGGGGCCATATAATTTTCTTAATTGAAAAGTAGATATTGATAGAGGAAGATGGCGAGCTGAGAGTAAAACGAGACTAGAGAATAGAGGGACTTGGTCACCAACAGAACCAACATGGAAGATCAAATTCAGATAAGGCTGATACTAACATACAACCGTTGGAAGCCGGAGTCCCAGGCCTGCAATACCGTCACAAAATGCACGACACAGGACTCCCCACTCAATGTTAGCCAAGAAAGGACACCGTTTGAGATAACCATGCTCACCCTCTTAGTAGCTTGGCACGAGCAGCCAGGCCTATATCCGAGTTTAAAGTATGTGCAACCACGCCCACAGCAACTCACTGGTGACACCACAAATGGACTCCACACGAGTTTGATAAAACGAGTATAAACTTTATATAAAAAGATATACGATCAGACCACACGATACAAGAATCAACATGTAATACAGGGTAATATTTGTCCCGGCTGGCTGATAGGTTCAAATCCCAACTGCTGCTTTTAAAATGCTATGCTTGTCATAATGCTGGAATCACACATGTTTCAATGGACAGACAATCGTGCACTGAGTAACGATACTATCCTGTTCTGAGCAAATGATAAATAACACAATGCGTAACGATACACCCCAGTACCTTGCAATGGAAGAAATAATGCAATGCGTACCGCTCAAACTTGTACTGCGCAATGAAGGAATAATGCAATGCGTCACACCCCAATCACGTACTTTGCAATGAAGAAAGACTGAAATGCGCCCCACTACGATCATGTACTTTGCACTTAAGGAATGATGCAATGCGTAGCTACAATTATGTACTTTGCAATGAAGAAATAATGCAATGTGGGCCGCTGCAATCCTGTACTTTGCAAGGGAGAAATAATGCAATGCGTAGCGCTACAATCGTGCACTTTGTTATGCAGAAATACTGTTGGGCGTCATAAGACAGTTCGGCAGTTCGTTAGCAGCAATATTGGCAATGTGTATTACGACAGCCTCTTCCATAACAGTTGCCCCCACATGGATCAACGATGACCTAAATCACAACTTCTCACTCTGGCCCCAGTACTGCCACTCCTTTGGTCAGTACAGTCCTCAACCTGAGCCGAAGCAAAGGCTCACGTCGCCAGAAGGACTGAGAGGCCGAGAGAGTGTCCCTCCGAGCCCGCACCATGCCCAGGCAGTGTTCCACGATACCTGGGGGGGCAACCCCACTCTCCTCCTTCAACGGACTGGGCCTGCCGTGTAGAACTTCGACCCCGACACGCACCCTGCGCTTCCGAGTCTCACTTCTCCTTTGATGCACGCGCCAACCAGGCGCTCCTCACCAACACCTGGAGTGCACCATGACACACACCCTGCGTGTCCGAGTCTCACTCCTCCACCGATGCACACGCTGACCAGGCGCTCTTCACCAACGCCTGTGGTGCACCACAACACGCACCCAACGCGTCCGAGACTCACTTCTCCTTCGGTGCACAGTGTAAAGAAGGCTTTGCTGATCTAGTTGGAAGGTAATCCAATTACTCTGAAATGACGACGTTGCACAAATTTCTTCTGGTGTAGTCAGCTGTGTCTGTGCTTAGATTTTAAATGATTCCAGATGTGCACTGCAGTAATGTTAAAGCACAAGAAAGGTTTTTGCTTCTGTAATAGTTCTATACTGGTGGCTAGTTTTTATGAATTGTGCTTACTGTTCAAAAGTTAAATGATTATATAGTTGGCTCTGGGCTCGGCTTCTGTAAATCACAGAAGACCTGTCAGAGTGCATCAGGTTAGTGCACTCGATCGATAGTGTCCGAGTCTCACTCCTCCACCGATGCACACGCTGACCAGGCGCTCTTCACCAACACCTGTGGTGCACCACAACACGCACCCAGCGTGTCCTAGACTCACTTCTCCTTCGGTGCACAGTGTAAAGAAGGTTTTGCTGATCTAGTTGGAAGGTAATCCAATTACTCTGAAATGACGACGTTGCACACACTTCTTCTGGTGTAGTCAGCTGTGTCTGTGCTTAGATTCTAAATGATTCCAGTTGTGCACTGCAGTAATGTGAAAGCACTAGAAAGGGTGACACTTCTGTAATAATTCTATCCTGGTGGCTAGTTTTTATAAATTATGCTTACTGTTCAAAAGTTAAATGATTATATAGTTGGACCTGGGCTCGGCTTCTGTAAACCACACAAGACCTGTCAGGGTGCATCAGGTTAGTGCGCTTGAACGATAGTACCTCCACAGAGCGCACTGTGGGACAAAGCGCCTCGTGCTACTCTTGCTGAAGACGAGGAGCTCCGGAGCCAGAAGAGGTGGATCGGTAATACACACAGCAGCAATGGTAGCGTCTGCAATTACTTAGAAAATGACTGCCCACAGAATATGCCTTCTTTGAAGCATATGTTAGCGGGATGGACAGGCATTTAATTCCACCGGGCATTTCCCGGTGTACTGGAGTCTTCGGAGGCCGGATCTGAAAACATAGGGTCGCTACTGGTGCCTCGGTCACTTTCCCCAGTACTCCCCTGTTAATTGCATCAGGCAGGGGGAGGCTTCAGAAGAGTGTGAAGGAGAGTGAGGGAGGAGCAATGTAGAAAGTAATCAGAGACGGAGGAGGGAGAGAGGGGAGCAGGGAGAGAGGGGAGGAGAGAGAGAAAGAGAGAGAGGATGGATGGAAAGAGATAGATTGCGCAACGGGCTGGGTTGAGATTTTTTTTGCTAGAGCTGCTCTGGCTTCCCCACTGAGGCCCTGTATGCAGGGCATGCAGCCCAGGAGCTGGAGTTAAGGGGATTAAAGAGCAATCATTTTGCAAGGGAAAACTCCTCAGCTGTGAAATAAACCTTAATAGAAAAGGACACAGACTAGGGGGGGGTACCAAAAAGAAGCCAGTGAAAAATACCGAAGAGGTGGGGGAGATGGGAGAGGAAGCCTAGCATGTGTGGTGTGTGACAAAGCAGAGATGTTTAAGGACGTAGATGGAGGGAAGAGTGTGCTCTGGCCAGAAGCGCACTAGCTTTGAAGTCACGACCAGATATCCCCATTCCGGCCTTGCAAGCAAGCCATGCAGTCTAAGAGTTGGAGTTAAGGGGATTTGAGAGCAAATGTATTGCAAAGGAAAACTCCTCAGCTAAATAAACAAGGTTCCGTTGGGCCAGGAGTTGAGGGGACAGACCGCTTACATAGTCAAACCAGTGCTTAATTTGAGCCTGTGGTTTCCGGTGCATGGCACCAGCACATATTTGTTAACACTGGCACTTATGACAGCTGTCAGATGGTGGCACTGTTCGTGTAATTTAGAACAGATGTTTATTAATTCGGAGTACATTGAATCCAACTAACTGCTGCTACCCAAGCAATTCTTATTGGGTTGCAGGCCTAAAATAGTCTGCGTTGTCACACTTGTAACAGTGTGATGGTTCGAAGTTGTGCAGGTACTGGCACTGGCAGCCCTGGCACGGCCAATGGGAAGTGCCAGCTGCAGTGGTCACCAGACAAGGGCCCTGGGACTTACTTTTATACAAATTAAGCACTGACTCAAACCAAGAACAAGACACCATTTTCAACACACCAAAGAAACTCAGGTGCAGTGATATAAGAAGTTTTTACATGAGTGCTATAGATAAGCTACATAAGGATAACATATAGAGGCATACTTAGGTCACTACTAAAACATTTTAAGTTGCCACCCACAATCTAGGTTGCAGTGAAATTTTAGGAATCTGAATTATTAGTAAGCCTGGGCAAAGCACTACGCTATGCTCGCATAGTTTGCGAAGTTCACGCTACTTCGCACTACGCGAATTGCACGTGGCACAGTGCGAACACGCGGAGCGTAGTGTTGCGTAGTGCTGCGGTCATTTTTTGCTTGCTCGCGGTCCTCAACGTCAAGTTGGCGACCGCAAGCAAGCAAAATGATATCCCGGCGAGACTTTTTCCTTGTTCGCGATCAGCAACATCAAGTTGGCGATTGCGAGCATGGAAAATAAACCTCCCGGCGAGATTCCCAACGCGAGGAGGTCAGGTTTCTCATTGTGAGTGGTCGCGTATGCTCGCGACCACTCGCGATGAGAAACTACCAGTTCGCATTGAGAAAGCTGCCGCTCGAGTAAAAATCTACTCGAGCAGCAGAAAACTACAGCTCGCAATGTTCAAGATGCCATTTTCAATGATTGCACAGTGCCGGTTGCTTGTCCGCACTGTGCAATCATTGAAAACGACATCTGGCACAGTGCGAACAAGGTACTACGCAGTTCGCGAAGTGCTACAAGTAGCTCGCGTAGTGCGAACTGCACTTTGCGTAGCTTCGCGAAGTGCTACTTCGCGAACTACGCCCAGGGTTAATTATTAGACATATAGGGCCCTATTTTGATGTGGTTCGGTAAGCCTCCAACCTGCGGTAGAAGGCTTTTCGACTGACATCTTAGGTTTCAATTCCAACTGCCATATTACGACTACGGCAGTCGGAATTGAAACTGGCCTGTCATTCCGGCTGGCTTCCGAACGCTTGAGCCCGCCGACCAGTCAGAACCGGCACGTAATCCACTAAAATGGCATTTTCTCCGTCGGGATTATGATGTCTGTTTCCCACAAGCTTTTCATGTTGGGCTTTCTGACGTGAAAACCCTATCGGAAAGCGACTTTAGGGGCCCTTAGCCAGGGCCACTTGCAAAAGGGGCATCCAGTTGGGTGTCTGGGGGGCATATATAGCGCTCCCCGGCAGGGCAGGGATTAACAAAAACTCCCATTTCTCTATGACAGCTTGTGGTGGGGCCAGTTTACGGCTGCAGCACAAGCTCCCATAGAGAAATGGGAGTATGTGACCACACCATGTGTACATTGTACATTGTAATAGCGGTGTAGGGACTGCCGACCAGAGGTCAGCCGGTCAGTCCCTAGACCGCAACGGTGTCAGGTGGATGTGAGTCCGCCCGAAGTCATAATGATGCTCTAAATATAAATATGAATAATTAGATTTAGTTTTCCAAAAGGATAATTAAGTGCATCATTTTTGTCATCACCCATTTTTTCCAGTCTGGTTTTGCCGGCTGTAGGACTGTGCGCAAAACCAACATGAACAGTAAAAAGCACCGCAGCTCGCATCGCAACGTACTGTGTATTGGATTATCTTATTTGGCTTTTTAACTTCCCTGTAAGGTCATAGGAAATTGCCCGATGAGGCACCAATAACTTGGGCTTGGAATCCATGGACTGTTCTGCGTACTTATACCACCCACATATACCACAAACATACAGGGCTGCTGAGAGCACCGCCGTGCTCTGTCTGGAATGCAATTTAAGGGCACTACGAAGACGCATGGCAAGCAAAAGTGACTTTGCTTAGTAAGATAACTTGTTTTTGTATGTTAATAACCCCTAGGCCCTAAAGTCTGCCTTGTAAACTCACTAGGCAGTGTGCCTCATATATAAAAAAAAAGTTGAGCACTATATTTGAAATAGATGTCTTCACAGTAACAGGGGGCCTAGAAGCTGTTTTCACTGTGAAATTTCAAAAGACAGGTGTAAGCATGATTAGATTATTAATGTCACATATCCCCTTAGAAAAATGGTAGAATAAATATTCAAAGTTACTATACGCTTAGTTTTCAAATCCTGATTTAATAGTGGACTCAGACTTTCGTTAACTTTGGTTGAAAAGTAACTATTAAAATCTTCTCAATACTGTCTGAATACAATCTGTTTTAGAACCAATTTGGCCAATAATCTCACACCTGGAGGCTAAATATACATACCTGACTGGAGTTACTGACTTTGACTAATCCAAGGGCGAGATGATTAAGCTGCCATCCCCAGTTCATGAGAGCACTGGTGATCCAGAGTGAAATGTATTTGAATAATTGCAGCTGAATGACTGAAGACCACGCTGAACGGTTGTATGACGGAACCACGCATCCCCTTGTAATGCATGCTGTTACAACACAGCAGTTACAGCGCAAATGCCATTACACGCATAACCTTTACCATGCATGCCTTTACAACGCATTTGCCTCTACCACGCTTGCCTTCACAATGAATTTCATTGTAAAAGCATAAATGGTAAGGACATAAGCATGGTAAAGTTTTACAAGCATTTTAGAGGTAAGTTTAAACCCTTTCTATATATAGTTAAAAGGTTCATATTTTCTTTTTTAAAATATATATATATATATTTATTTGCAAATGCAAGCTGACGGAAAGGAATGCCCAGACTCTCGGGTCGGGGCTCGCAAGCGATGTCACCGCTCAAATATTCCAAAGAAAACAAACTTTCCTGTCTCTGAAAGTGTAACACGAGTCCACCAGCCAGTTTCAGGTAAATAACGTTTTCTATTTATTTCAGAGTCCAAAAAGCAAATCTCCATTACACGTTTCAACCTCTTTGTAGTATTCTCATGTTTTGTTATTATATACTATGTTATCTTGTTCCTAGCTGCTCAGCCTGTGTGAATGTTCTGTGTGGAATGTTTGTGTGCGGGCCATGAGTGGAATGCTTGAGTGACTGGGTATGAGTGGGGACAGTTGGTGGAAGGGCTGAGCAGCTAGCAGGCTGCTCCTGGTGGGGCTGCTGATCAGGACTTATAAACTGCTGTACAGGATCTAAGCTACTTGTTTATCTACTTGAATAAACCTACTTGAACCTTATCATACAGCGTGGACTACATGGCTACATTTATTTTGGCGACGAGCGGACTTACTCATGCGTCTTTTATGGCTCATTGGTACAGCAACCAAGAGAAAAGACAAGAACCATGAGAATATCTTCAGTTCTTAATCATATGGAAATGCTGGGTAAAACATGTGCACATATTTATAAAGCAAGTCCTTAACAGACATGAAAAACAGACTTCAAAAAGATTAGGTCACTCACATAGATCATTGCTGTTCCATTGCAAATGAATGTCTAATATAGTTCTGGACTAATTCTGGAATCAGCTTGAAGACTGCTCTCCACAGCTATCACTTAGAGAGCTTTCTATGGTTGTTTAAGACCCCCTAAACCACCATAAGGGTTGTCTAAACTGTTGCAGGCTGTCCACTTACATAAGTGTACATCATATACCAGGCCAGCTTCTCACACACCCGAAACCGATACCCACCCTAAACCCTAAAATTACCCTTGCCACCTCAAAATCCTTACCCACCCTAAACCCTAAAATTTCCTTGCCCACCTCAAAACCTATACCCACCCTTGCCACCCAAAAACCCATACTCATCTTAAACCCTAAAATCCCCCTTGCCACCCAAAAACCCATACCCACTCTAAATCCTAAAATCACCCTTACCACACCAGAATCTATACCCACTATAAACCCTAAAAGTACACTTGCTTCCCCAAAATCCATACCCCTTAAACCCTAAAATTACCCTTGCCACCAAAAACCCAGACCCACCTTAAACCCTAAATTTACCCTTTACACCCCAAAACCCATACCCACCCTAAGCCCTAAAATCACCCTTGCCACCCCAGAATTCATACCCACCTTACAAATACTCTTGCCACCTAAAAACCAGTATATATATGTTTGTTTCACAAGGAGAAGTGCTGCACTCCCGGAGGTTCCATTCAGCAAATTCTTTCACTGATTAAACAACGTAGTGCCAGACACCAAGACAAGTTTCTACTTTCCATCTTTTTCAAGTGGTGTATGTCTGTTGCCCCTCATTGATACTGCTGCCATGTCTTTATATTACTGTAGAGGCATACTGGAAATTGCAATTGTAGAGATACCAAGGTCCAGGGATCCCAATTCTGGAGGGAATTGCTCAATTTGTATATACCTTATTCCTTGTGGAGGATGACTCAAGACACTGGACCTCTATGGTCTCAAAAAAGTACATGCATTCAGTAGTGAGTCAGTTCACTCCTTCTCAAGTAGATTTGAAAAGCAAGAAAATCAAATGAGTTGGTGAGTCCAAATTATTGTTTTATTTGTTCAAATAAAGGACTTCTGTTTCAGCTGATCCAATCATTCAAGCTTATATTTTTCAAAATAAAGCGAACAAGCACATTTGAAGCGGAAGTGAACAGCCGACACTTGTTTCACCCTTATGGCTCAATATCGGGCCAGGGCTTTCTGTTCTGGAAATTGCAGTCTCATGTCTCTCACACCGGGTGACCATCTGTATTTACAAATGCAATATATAGTACCAGCACGATTCCTACGATAATCACAGCTATTCAGTCCCTTAAAGCACATTGTTGATGTAGTGCTTCCCAATTTAACATTCAAAGTTGATATAACGGCAGTTTGTTCATTCACATTTCAAAACAACAGATATATATATATATATATATATCTGAGAGCACTCTTCTTTCTCGTAGTTCCCACAACTGGAGCAGAGTAGAAAGAGCACGGACCACAGGATCCTTATTCAATACCCGTTTGATTTATTCACAGAATCTCACAGACAAACGGCAGCCATAACACGTTTCATCCCTCCTTGGGGACTTGATCACACATATATATATATTACCTACTGGCGGTTGCCAGTAGGTAGTTATAGTTAGGACCTATTTTCCATAGGAAATCTGCAACATTCTATTTCCAATAAGTCAGGTGTTGGTTGACGAATCTTCGCGAAATTTTCCAAACTTTTGGCCAGCTCCGGTCCGCTCCTATTCTGAAAGTTTCGTGGTGATTCGTCAAGCATGGGCCGAGAAAAAAGGGGGGTCCCAAAACGCGTTTTCCCCATGCAATTTCCCATAGGACCTTTTGACGCAGCTACAGCCCGAACTGCTGAACGGAATTACACCAAATTTAGCAAACAGGTAGTCCTCAGTTCAGACTCATGCCTTTTGCTTAAATGGTGTAAATCCGTTTAGTAGTTTCTGAGAAAATTACAGTTAAAAGTACATATATATCTATGGCCTCGGAGGATACGCGCACCCCATGCGCACACTGAGCGCACCCTCTGAGACCCGTGCACGCACCCTCCCAATCACGCGCTGAATGCTAATTGGCTGTCAAGTGTCTGTCAACATTCAAAACCAGGAACTGTTGGCAGCCAGTTTTTGTGCCTCCGTAGAAGCGAGGTCGAGGAAGTAAGGGAAATAAGTGTGTGAAAGATGTCAAGGGGGCAGGGTAAAAATACTCTGACCCTCTAGTGTTGCTTAGGGGTCCCAGAAGGACCCCCCGGGGCCCTCTTTTATTTATTTATTTTTAAAACGGCAAAATGTGCGCAGGGTGCGCTGATCCGGCCGTAAAAAATAAAAACCAAAGCGCGGGCTTTCGCGCTTCCTTAATAATTAGCCCCCGGGGTGCCAAATCTCGGGGGCAAAATGCGTAAAAATTTAAAAGGGGGCCCATGGGGGGCCCCCCAGACCCGGGGTCCGCTACCCCGGGGCTACAAAATAAATAAGGTGGGGGGGCTGAACAGCCCCCCCAAATCCGGGGACCACCACCCCCGGTGCTTTATTTATTGAGGGAGGGGGGCTGCATGGCCCCCCTCCTGGAGCGTTTGAGGGCCCTGGGGACTGCCACCCCCCAGGGCCGGCTCCTACAGTGTCCTGGGGTGCCACCCCCAGGACACTGTTGTTTGCTATGAGAGGGCGGGAGTCTCCTGCCCTCCCATAGCAAACTTTGTTTGGATTTTGAAAGAGAGAGCAGGGAAACCTGCTCTCTCTTTCAAAATCCAAACATATTGCTTTTCCACACGGGGAGCTGCATGTCAGCAGCTCCCCATGTGGAAAAGCAATGCCGGCTCCCGAAGGAAACGGGGAGCCAGCTGGGACCGTGGGGGCGTTGGGGCTCCCCCCACGGTCCCCAGCGTGCTTTTACAAGCCCCGGGGGATGGGGTGCCCGGGGATAATAAAAATTAGTGATAGGGGCTAATTTTTTTTTTACGGTAAAATTAGGAGTCGCGCATCCTAACATTCTATTTCCAATAAGTCTGGTGTTGGTTGACGAATCTTCGTGAAATTTTCCAAACTTTTGGCCAGCTCCGGTCCGCTCCTATTCTGAAAGTTTCGTGGTGATTCGTCAAGCATGGGCCGAGAAAAAAGGGGGGTCCCAAAACGCGTTTTCCCCATGCAATTTCCCATAGGACCTTTTGACGCAGCTACAGCCCGAACTGCTGAACGGAATTACACCAAATTTAGCAAACAGGTAGTCCTCAGTTCAGACTCGTGCCTTTTGCTTAAATGGTGTAAATCCGTTTAGTAGTTTCTGAGAAAATTACAGTTAAAAGTACATATATATCTATGGCCTCGGAGGATACGCGCACCCCATGCGCACACTGAGCGCACCCTCTGAGACCCGTGCACGCACCCTCCCAATCACGCGCTGAATGCTAATTGGCTGTCAAGTGTCTGTCAACATTCAAAACCAGGAACTGTTGGCAGCCAGTTTTTGTGCCTCCGTAGAAGCGAGGTCGAGGAAGTAAGGGAAATAAGTGTGTGAAAGATGTCAAGGGGGCAGGGTAAAAATACTCTGACCCTCTAGTGTTGCTTAGGGGTCCCAGAAGGACCCCCCGGGGCCCTCTTTTATTTATTTATTTTTAAAACGGCAAAATGTGCGCAGGGTGCGCTGATCCGGCCGTAAAAAATAAAAACCAAAGCGCGGGCTTTCGCGCTTCCTTAATAATTAGCCCCCGGGGTGCCAAATCTCGGGGGCAAAATGCGTAAAAATTTAAAAGGGGGCCCATGGGGGGCCCCCCAGACCCGGGGTCCGCTACCCCGGGGCTACAAAATAAATAAGGTGGGGGGGCTGAACAGCCCCCCCAAATCCGGGGACCACCACCCCCGGTGCTTTATTTATTGAGGGAGGGGGGCTGCATGGCCCCCCTCCTGGAGCGTTTGAGGGCCCTGGGGACTGCCACCCCCCAGGGCCGGCTCCTACAGTGTCCTGGGGTGCCACCCCCAGGACACTGTTGTTTGCTATGAGAGGGCGGGAGTCTCCTGCCCTCCCATAGCAAACTTTGTTTGGATTTTGAAAGAGAGAGCAGGGAAACCTGCTCTCTCTTTCAAAATCCAAACATATTGCTTTTCCACACGGGGAGCTGCATGTCAGCAGCTCCCCATGTGGAAAAGCAATGCCGGCTCCCGAAGGAAACGGGGAGCCAGCTGGGACCGTGGGGGCGTTGGGGCTCCCCCCACGGTCCCCAGCGTGCTTTTACAAGCCCCGGGGGATGGGGTGCCCGGGGATAATAAAAATTAGTGATAGGGGCTAATTTTTTTTTTACGGTAAAATTAGGAGTCGCGCATCCTAACGCGTTGGGTGCATGATTTCTCTCGCGTAGGGTGCGCGGTTCCTATTGCGTTGGGTGCCCGACTCCAAGGGAATTTTTTAAAAATATTTTGGAGATAAATATCAAGATTAAGTGTTTTGTTCTTGAGTGGCTCTTAAAAGAGCCGTTATGTTCATTGAGAGTTTTTGGTACTTATAAGTAAGTACCTATGCAGAGTCTAAAGTTGTTGAGGAAGACTGTTTCCTTCATCCGTAAAGTGTACTCCATCTCTCCTATACATCTCTTGCATATGAAAGCGCAGATTGTTATTATAAATGGACCCCATTCTATAGTCTCGGAGAAAAGCAGAAACAGATTTATTCACATGTTTCCTAGCTTTCTCAATCTGTGGGCAAAAATGATTGGACCAGTTCCATTTCTGCCTTTGGCATATGTTAGAATACACAAAGGCAGTTTTGGGAAAAAGTGAAATCAATTCTGCAAAGGTGTCCTTCATAAGCATTTCCAGACCTGCCCCAGTCAAAGTGCCTAGGCCATTGCCACCACAGTGCACTATTATGAGGTCAGGGTGTTGGAGATGCATAAAGGATTTTACCAATGGCATCAATTGGTGCCACTTTAACCCTCTCTGTCCAATCCATTTAATGTCTACATTTGGCAAACCTAGGTCTTTGTGAATGCCTTTGTTTTCTGCATACCTTTGGCTCCAGAAAATATAGCTGCGTCCCACAATCCATACTCTAAGCATCTTGAAGGGAGGTCTGGATGCACTCAGATGGTCTCTGTAAATGAAATGGCAGTTTGAAAAGTAAGATTTTTCTAAAATGGTGGTTAAGATGCAGTTTTGAAACAAGACAAGAAATTGGTTGTTTGACAACCTTCTACACTGAAAAGTAGGGTGCATGTTTCTGTTTTTTAAACACATGATTCTATTGGTTAACAAAAAGTGTTTGAAAGGAACATTATATATGATAAGCTGATATGTTGAAAAGTCAAGCACACTTGCTGTTTTGATTAGCAAAATTGTGTGCTGAACTTCTGACCTGTGTGCTCAGTTCAGTGTCCCATGAACTGTTTCTAAGGTAACAGGCAGAAGGTAGATTGGGGGTAGGGTTCAAATTTATGTCATTTGGAAAGGGTTGAAATGTTTAACCAATAGAAATGTGTGTTAGCTTTTGAATTATTGTGGGAAGGAATGTGATTTGATGTTTACATGTATATGTGTGCAAATTGAGAGGGAAACTTTGCCATTCTTTGGTTTTGCTGACAGGTGCACAGTGCAGAGATTCTGTATAAGAAAATCTGGTGTGTGACTGATATACTTAATCTACAAAACAACTTGAAAGGTGAGTTATTTAATTGTGAGGGGATGTATGTGGTCTATTTTGATTTTAATCAGAGTGATGTATTTCTCCTGCTAAAGTGCAGGAAGTACATTTTTTTGTCTACAATCTTGACAGTGTGTGTGCATGTAGAAACCATTCTGTGATAAGCATTTGTGTTTTTTATGTGTTTGCAGACAGATAACTGTGCTGTTTTTATGTTTTGGTAGAATTAGAAACCAGTCATTGTTTATGTATTTGCAAAATGAGTCACGTTTCTACACTAAAATGTAGTATTCCTTCTAGATTAAGAAATGTGTTTTGGTATAGTGCAAGGGATAGTGTTGTTTGTCTAGAATCACACAGTGAGTCTGTGTGCATTTAGGAATCATTTTGAGAGAAACATTTTGGTACTAATGTGTAGTAGAACATGTTCTGCAATGTGTGCAGTCACCTTACATCTTTTAGACTAGTGAATGTATTTTGTAAAAGGGATAGTTGTCTGTCTACAATCACACTGTGAGTCTGTGTGCATTTGGGCAATTATTGTGAGAAAAGCATTTGGTAACATCATGTATTTGCTGGTAGATAACTGCTTTAAAACCTGTTTTGTTGTCAAGTTTGAGTAGCATTAGAGGCCAGTCATTGCTTATGCAATGGCAAAATGAGTCAGGCTTTCACAGTAGTGTGCAATATTGAAATATGTAGAATGTATGCAGTCCCCTTACCCCTTCTAGACTAGTGATTGTGCCTTGGTAAATTACAAAGAAGAGTGTTGCGTGTCTAGAATCACACTGAGAGTCTGTGTGCATTTGGGAACCACTGTGAGAGAAGCATTTGGGTACTTCATATCTTTGCATACACATAACTGTTTAAAAACCTTTACTGTTCTCAAGTTTTGGTAGCATTAGAACCAGTTATTGCTTATGTATTCGGAAAATGAATCAAGCTTTGACACTAAAGTGCAGTACTGAAATATGTAGAATGTGTGCAGTTACTTTACCTCTTCCAGAGTAGTGAATGTGTTTTGGTAAAGTACAGGGGATAGTGTTGCTTGTCTATAATCACACTGAGTCTGTGTGCGTTTGGCCAACCATTGTGAAGGAAACATGTAGTAACATGGTGTATTTGCTGACAGATAACTGTTTTAAAACCTGTCATGTTGTGAAGTTTTAGTAGTAGTAGAAGCCAGTTATTGCTTATGCATTCATAAAATAAGTCAGGCTTTGACACTAAAGTGCAGTACTGAAATATGTAGATTGTGTGCAGTCCCCTTACCCCTTCCACAGTAGTGAATGAGTTTTGGTAAACTCCTAGGGATAGTGTTGCTTGTCTAGAATCACACTGTGAATCTGTGTGCATTTGGGTAACCATGGTGAGAGAAGCATTTGGTAACATTGTGTATTTGGTGACAGATAACTGTTTTAAAATCTGTCATGTTGTCAAGTTATAGTAGCATTAGAAGCCAGTTATTGGTTTTGCATTAATAAAATTAGTCAGACTTTGACACTAAAGTGCAGTACTGAAATATGTAGTTTGTGTGCAGTCCCCTTACCCCTTCCAGAGTAGTGAATGAATTTTGGTAAAGTCCAAGGGATAGTGTTGCTTGTCTAGAATCACACTGAGTCTGTGTGTGTTTGGCCAACCATTGTGAGGGAAACATTTGGTAACATCGTGTATTTGCTGACAGATAACTGTTTTAAAACCTGTCATGTTGTGAAGTTTTAGTAGTAGTAGAAGCCAGTTATTGCTTATGCATTCATAAAATAAGTCAGGCTTTGACACTAAAGTGCAGTACTGAAATATGTAGATTGTGTGCAGTCCCCTTACCCCTTCCACAGTAGTGAATGATTTTTGGTAAACTCCTAGGGATAGTGTTGCTTGTCTAGAATCACACTGTGAGTCTGTGTGCATTTGGGAACCACTGTGAGAGAAGCATTTGTTAACATCGTGTATTTGCTGACAGATAACTGTTTTAAAACCTGTCATGTTGTCAAGTTTTAGTAGCATTAGAAGCCAGTCATTGCTTATGCATTGATAAAATGAGTCAGGCTTTGACACTAAAGTGCAGTTTTGAAGTACGTAGATTGTGTGCAGTCCCCTTACCCCTCCCAGAGTAGTGAATGAGTTTTGTTAAACTCCTAGGGATAGTGTTGCTTGTCTAGAATCACACTGTGAGTCTGTGTGCATTTGGGAACCACTGTGAGAGAAGCATTTCGTAACATTGTGTATTTGCTGACAGATAACTGTTTTAAAACCTGTCATGTTGTCAAGTTTTAGTAGCATTAGAAGCCAGTCATTGATTATGCATTGATAAAATGAGTCAGGCTTTGACACTAAAGTGCAGTTTTGAAATATGTAGATTGTGTGCAGTCCCCTTACCCCTTCCACAGTAGTGAATGAGTTTTGGTAAACTCTTAGGGATAGTGATGCTTGTCTAGAATCACACTGTGAGTCTGTGTGCATTTGGGAACCACTGTGAGAGAAGCATTTGGATACTTCATATCTTTGCATACACATAACTGCTTAAAAACCTTTCCTGTTCTCAAGTTTTGGTAGAATTAGAAGCCAGTCACTGCTTATGTATTCACCCAGGAACTCTCCTTGCAATACTGTAAACATTCAGTTAATATCCAAATAATAATGAAGTGAGGCAGGCCTTAGCACATGGATTGATTCAAACGCCTATCCACTATGCATGCAGTCTTCTAACCATCTACACAATTGTCTTTCACACCTTCAATTGCCCAGTCAGTATCTATATACTCCAATAAACACCCTGTCACTCCCCTTGCACACCTCCAGTGACTCATCCAGCACCATGTACTAATCTATTCAATGTGCCAAAACCCCAAAACTTAAAAGATTCATCCAGGCACTCTCCTTGCAGTACTCTAATGATTCAGTCAGTACCCAGGTACTCATGCAGTGACCCAGGCCTTAGCTCATGGACTGCTTCAAATATCTGTCCAGTATGCATGCAGGCCTCTAACCACCTACACACTTGTCTTTCACACCTTCAATACCCCAGTCAGTATTCATACAGTTCTCTCAAACACCCTGTCACTCCCCTTACACTTCTCCAGTGACACATTCAGCACCATGTTCTAATCAATTGACTGCACCAAAACCCAACCACTTATAAATTCACCGAGGCACTCTCCTTGTAGTACTCTAATGATTCAGTCAGTACCCAGGTACTTATGTAGTGAACCCGGCCTTAGCACATGGACTACTTCAAACGTCTATCCACTATGCATGCAGGCCTCTAACCACCTACACAATTGTCTTTCACATCTTCAATTACCCAGTCAGTATCTATATACTCCAATAAACACCCTGTCACTCCCCTTGCACACCTCCAGTGATTCATCCAGCACCATGTACTAATCTATTCACTGCGCCAAAACCCAAAAACTTAAAAGATTCATCCAGGCACACTCCTTGCAGTACTCTAATGATTCAGTCAGTACCCAGGTACTCATGCAGTGACCCAGGCCTTAGACCATGGAGTGCTTCAAACGTCTGTCCAGTATGCATGCAGGCCTCTAGTCACTTACACACTTGTCTTTCACTTCTTCAATTAACTAGTCAGTATCTATATACTTCAATAAACACACCGTCACTCATCTTGCACTCCTCCAGTGACTGATCCAGTACCATATACTAATCTATTCACTGCGCCAAAACCGAAAAACTTAAAGGTTTCACCCTGGCAGTCTCCTAGCAGTAGTTTAATGATTCAGTCAGTACCCAGGAACTCATTCAGTGAACCATGCATTACCACATGGACTGCTTCAAAGGTCTATCCAGTATGCATGCAGGCTTCTAACCTACTATACACTTGTCTTTAACAGCTTGAATTCCCCAGTCAGTATCCATGTACTTCCAGAAAACACCCTGTCACTCCCTTTGCACTCTTCCAGTGATTTATTCAGCACCATGTACAAATCCATTCACTGCACCAAAACCCAACCACTTATAAATTCGCCGAGGCACTCTCCTTGTAGTACTCTAATGATTCTGTCAGTGCTCAGGTACTTATGTAGTGAACCCGGACTTAGCACATGGACTACTTCAAACGTCTATCCACTCTCCTTGCAGTACTCTAATGATTCAGTCTGTACCCAGGTACTCATGCAGTGACCCAAGCCTTAGCTCATGGAATGCTTCAAAAGTCTATCCAGTATGTGTGCAGGCCTCTAACCACCTACACACTTGTCTTTCACACCTTCAATACCCCAGTCAGTATTCATACAGTTCTCGCAAACACCCTGTCACTCCCCTTACACTTCTCCAGTGACCCATTCAGCACCATGTTCTAATCAATTGACTGCACCAAAACCCAACCACTTATAAATTCACCGAGGCACTCTCCTTGTAGTACTCTAATGATTCAGTCAGTACCCAGGTACTTATGTAGTGAACCCGGCCTTAGCACATGGACTACTTCAAATGTCTATCCACTATGCATGCAGGCCTCTAACCACCTACACAATTGTCTTTCACATCTTCAATTACCCAGTCAGTATCTATATACTCCAATAAACACCCTGTCACTCCCCTTGCACACCTCCAGTGACTCATCCAGCACCATGTACTAATCTATTCACTGCGCCAAAACCCAAAAACTTAAAAGATTCATCCAGGAACTCTCCTTGCAGTACTCTAATGATTCAGTCAGTACCCAGGTACTCATGCAGTGACCCAGGCCTTAGCCCATGGAGTGCTTCAAACGTCTGTCCAGTATGCATGCAGGCCTCTAGTCACCTACACACTTGTCTTTCACTTCTTCAATTAACTAGTCAGCATCTATAAACTCCAGTGAACACTCTTTCAGTCCACTTGCACACCTCTAGTGACTCATATGGCACTATGTAGTAATCTATTCACTGCACCAAAACACAAAAACTTAAAAAGACTAACCCAGGCACTCTCCTTGCAGTAGTGTAATGATTCAGTCAGTATCCAGGTAATCATGCAGTGTCCGAGGTCTTAGCTCATGGACTGTTTAAACGTCTATCCACTATGCATGCAGGCCTCTAGTCACCTACACACTTGTCTTTCACTTCTTCAATTAACTAGTCAGTATCTATATACTTCAATAAACACCCTGTCACTCCAATTGCACACCTCCACTGACTCATTTGGCACTATGTACTAATCTATTCACTGCGCCAAACCCCCAAAACTTAAAAAGATTCACCCAGGCACTCTCCTTGTAGTACTGTAATCATTCAGTCAGTACCCAGGTAGTTATGCAGTGACTCAGGCGTTAGTCCATGGACTGTTTCAAACGTCTATCCACTATGCATGCAGGCCTCTAACCACCTACACACTTGTGTTTCACACCTTTAATACCCCAGACAGTATTCATACAGTTCCTGCAATCACCCTGTCACTCCCCTTACACTCCTTCAGTGACTCATTCAGCACCATGTAGTAATCCATTTACTGCGCCAAAACCTAAACACTTATAAAATCACCCAGGCACTCTCCTTGCAATACTCTAAACATTCAGTTAGTATCCAAGTACTAATGGAGTGAGATAGGCCTTAGCACATGGATTGATTCAAACGCCTATCTACTATGCATGCAGGCCTCTAACCACCTACACACTTGTCTTTCACACCTTCAATACCCCAGTTAGTATTCATACAGCTCCCGTAAATACCTTGTCTCTCCCATTACACTTCTCCAGTGACCCATTCAGCACTATGTACTAATCCATTCACTGTGCCAAAACCCAACCACTAATAAATGTACCCAGGCTCTCTCCTTGAAGTACTCTAATGATTGAGCTTCAGTACTGAGGTACTTATGTAGTGAACCCAGCTTTAGTACATGCACTGCTTCAAATGTCTATGCACTATGGATGAAGGCCTCTAGCCACCTACACACTTGTCTTTCAAACCTTCAATACCCCAGTCAGTATTCATACAGTTCCCGCAAACACCCTGTCACTCCCTTTGCACTTCTCCAGTGATTTATTCAGTAATATGAAGTAATCCATTAACTGTGTCAAAAAACAAACACTTATAAATTCATGTAGGCACTCTTCTTGCAATACTCTAAATATTCAAGCAGTACCCAAGTACTAATGGAGTGAGGCAGGTCTTAGCACATGGATTGATTTGTACGCCTATCCACTATGCATGTTGGCCTCTAACCACGTACAAAATTGTCTTTCACACCTTCAATTCGCTAGTCACTATCTATACACTTCCAGCAGACACCCTGTCAATCCTTACTCTCTTCTAGTGACTCATCTGGCACCATGTAGTAATCTTTACTGCACAAAAACCCAAACCCTTAAAAGATTCATTCAGGTCCTTGCATTATTCTAATGTTTCAGTACTCATGCAGTGAACCATGCCTTTTGACAAGGACTGTTTGTAGTAACTATCCACTATGTATATAGTGGTCTAACCCACTTTTACACTTGTGCATCAGGCCTACTTTTCCACAGTTACTATGCCTTCACACCAGCTACACACTGTGACTGCTGTTGCAAACACATAGTGAGTCTTTTAGTAGCATGTAGTGATCTATTCAATGAAGTAAAATTCAAACAACTGTGATTTCACTCAGGGTCTCTCCTTATAGTAGTGTAATCATTCAGTCAGTTAGCATGTAGTATTTCAGTGAGGCAGGCTTTAAGGCATGAACTGCTTCAAAGTAGTATGCACTATGCATGTAGCGTTTTAACCATCGTCACACTTGTGCTTCAGGGCTATAATTTCGTAGTCAGTATTTATATAAAATGTGTTTCTATAGTAATAGAAAAGTATACATTTTAAAGTTATAAATATACATTTATTTGTGATTATTTTTTACAGATACTGTTTTTCAACATTAAAATAGAGAAATCTTGCCAGAAAAAAAAGAATAAGAAAAGAACAGAGAAAGGAGAGTTACTTGAAGAAAAATCAACCACAAGTATTGCATGAACAACATAATGTGGCTAAAAAGAAAAAGATCTTCTGGTAAGATCACAAAGCATTTTATTAAAAATGTTTGTAGGACCAGGCAGAATGTACAGAATGCTGAAACCTCTGAGAATGCTTCAACTAGAAAAAATATTCAAAATAGGAAAAGCAAAAAAGCAAATGGACAGTCAAAGGAGACGAAGTATGGTGAAAGAAGGCAAAATCAGTATAAGGAAATACGCAAAAAAATATTTTACAAGAGAGTAGTACATAATTTGCTGAAAGATGTGAAGAAATATAAAAAGAGAGCTCTATTTTATAAAAAGAAGAAGCATATTGAAACCATTGTTGAAAAGGCTTCTGAAGTAAAAAGGAAACTATTCATTTTAGTATTAAACAGAATTCGATCACTAGATAAACCAATCCATTTAATGAAGGCCAAAAGTAGGAGGAAAAGAGTAATTAACCCCTTCGATGCTCATGACGGAGCGGTTCCGTCATGAGCATCGGTTGGGCTGTGCTCATGACGGAACCGCTCCGTCATGAGCACAGCCCCTGGGGGAAGAGCTGGCGCTCCCCCCCTGGGGGCTCGATCTTGGCACCAATTGGGGGGTTGGCAGTGGAAGAGTTTCCGCTGCCACCCCCGAGCCCCCCCACGCTTCCTGATGACGTCAGCGCGCACAGCGCGTGCCGACGTCATCAGGAAGCGTTGGACACGCTGGAATTCATTTCTTCCAGCGCATCCAACGGAGAAGGTGAGTGTTTGGCTCCGGTGTGGCGGGGGGGGGGCGGAATTGGGAGGCCTTGAGGCATCGGGGGAGAGGAAAGAGTATTTCCTCTCCCCTGATGTCTCAATGCTGGGCATTCCTGTCCCACGATCGCGCACAGCGTCGCGATCGTGGAGCAGGGATGCCCCACTAGACACCAGGGATGTGTTTTTATTCAGTTAGGAAGCGACCCCTTGGGCAAGGGTCGCTTCCTTGGGGGCATCATTTATAGTAAGACTTTTCTGCCCCCCCTGGGGGCAGATCGGTCGACTTTCGGTCCGTTTCTGCCCCCGGGGGGGGCAGAAAAGCCCACTAGACACCAGGGATGTCTTGTTCTTCATTTAGGGAGCGACCCCTTGAGCAAGGGTCGCTTCCTTGGGGGCATAATTTTCTGGAAGACTTTTCTGCCCCCCCTGGGGGCAGATCGGTCGTCTTTCGGTCCGTTTGGGGGGCAGAAAAGCCCACTAGACACCAGGGATGTCTTTATCTTCAGTTAGGAAGCGACCACTTGGGCAAGGGTCGCTTCCTTGGGGGCATAATTTAGTGGAAGACTTTTCTGCCCCCCCTGGGGGCAGATCGGTCGACTTTCGGTCCGGTTCTGCAGAAAAGCCCACTAGACACCAGGGATGTCTTGTTCTTCATTTAGGGAGCGACCCCTTGGGCAAGGGTCGCTTCCTTGGGGGCATAATTTTCTGGAAGACTTTTCTGCCCCCCCTGGGGGCAGATCGGTCGACTTTCGGTCCGTTTGGGCAGAAAAGCCCACTAGACACCAGGGATGCATTTTTTTGCATGAGGAAGCGACCCCTTGGGCAAGGGTCGCTTCCTTGGTGGCATAAAGTATGGGAAGACTTTTCTGCCCCCCCTGGGGACAGATCGGTCGTCTTTCGGCCCGTTTCTGCTCCCAGGGGGGGGCAGAAAAGCCCACTAGACACCAGGGATGTGTTTTTTTGAGTAAAGGAAGCGGCCCCTTGGGCAAGGGTCGCTTCCTGGGGGCCCAAATATTTCTCAAGACTTTTCTGCCCCCCCCCCCCCCCCTAGGGGCAGATCGTTTTTTTGTGTAGCCGTTTCTGGCTCCAGGGGGGGGGGGCAGAAAAGCCCACTAGACACCAGGGAATTAGTGTAAATAAAAATGGAAGTGACCCCTTTGGCAAGTGTCGCTTCCAGGGTGCAATTTTTATAATATGTATTTGGCCCACCCGCCCCGGGACAGAGTAGCCTTTTTTTTCCTGCTGTTTTCTGCCCAACCTGGCACACAACCCGATTGAACATTTGGGTAGTAACATAGCTTGTTATAATGTTTATTGTTATATTTTTTGTGAATTGCAATAGTAATGTTTTTTTTTTACTTTTTTGTTCTAGGTGAAGGCTTTTGCTCTTTTCAGTTTGCCGTGTTGTTACTGGTGGTTCTGCTGTTTGTGTAGTTTGGTAACAGACTTTTTTTTGTACAATGTAAATGTGTTTGATTTCTCTGCATGAATTTTTTTTGCAAATGGTGTAATAATAGCAGTATGTTTGTTTTTTGAGTGTCAAAAACATTTTGCATTGGTGCTCGATGTGTATTTTGTTGTCTTGTTTTTTTTTCTTCTTTCTAGTTGGATATCGTTGGTTTTTGCTGTGTCACTGCAGAGTTGGTTTCTGGTGAGTGCAGCTGTCTCTTGTAATTGAATTGTATAGTTTTTGAGTACATTGATCTTTGTGATAAAGGTACACATTTCTTTACTTACTTGGTTTGCACATTGTTGGTTGTTGTTGACTTGTTTGTGCAGTCTTCTATTTTAGTAAGTATAATGGCTAGCCACAGGATTACTGCTCAGCAGGTTGTTGGTTTGCTGTTTGAGTCTTCCTCTGACCATGGTTCAGAGACTGACTCTGCATCTGAGGGAGAGGAGGCAGGGGACGATTCTGGCAGTGAGTTTTCTCTCCGTATGGAGTCATCGGATGATGAAGATACTCTTAGTGCGGATAAGGTGCCTGTGTTAGAGGAGGAGACTGATGTGCCGATAGTGCGGCAAGAGGCATCTGGGCTGCAGCCTGCAAGGCTTCCCATTGGTGTAGTGCGGCAAGAGGCATCTGGGCTGCAGGCTGGGGCTGCAAGGCTTCCCTTTGAAAGTGATGACCTCTGGGTTGCCCCTGGCATGGTGCAGCCGGCATTGCCAGAGTTTACTGGTGTTCCAGGGTCTAGAGTGAATACTGAAAACTTTTTGCCGGTAAATTTTTTTCAGTTGTTTATGGACGATGTGTTTTTGGCAGAGATTGTTGAGCAGACTAATTTGTATGCCGAACAGTTTTTGAGGGACAACAGTGCCAGTCTTAAGCCATACTCTAGAGCTACCCGGTGGACTCCCACAAATGTTGAAGAGATGAAGAAGTTCTTGGGTTTAACTTTTTTGATGGGCTTGCTAAGGAAGCCATCAATGTCTTCATATTGGTCTAGCAGTCCCTTGATGGCAACGTCTATTTTTCCGGCAGTCATGAGTCGTGACAGGTATTTGCTTCTGCTTCGGATGATGCATTTTGTTGATAATCGTTTAACGTTGCCATGAGATCACCCTGAGTGTGACCGTCTTTTTAAGATTAGGCCTGTCCTTGATTACTTTGTTGATCGATTTTCTGAGATTTATGCCCCTGGGAAAGAAATTGCAGTGGATGAGTCTTTGGTGTTGTTCAAGGGCCGCTTGGTTTTTAGGCAATACATTACTAGTAAGAGGGCATGCTATGGAATAAAGCTGTATATGCTGTGTGACAGTAGGATTGGATATGTCTCTAATTTCAGGGTGTACACCGGTAAGGAATCTAGGATTAACCTCCCTGGTTGTCCGTCCACTTTTGGAGTGACTGAGAAAATTGTTTGGGAACTTGGTAGAGGATTTTTTAACAAAGGCCACCATTTATATGTAGATAACTTCTACACTGGTGTGCGGTTGTTCAGGGAATTGGCCAAAGTGGACACTGTTGCTTGTGGCACAATCCGCTCTAACCGTAAAGGTTTCCAGAAAGAACTTGTTTGTCAAAAGCTTGTGCGGGGACAGTGCAGTGCGTTGCGTTGCCAGGAGCTTCTTGCTGTGAAGTTTTCAGACAGGAGAGATGTCTACATGCTGACTACCACCCATGATGAAAGCCCTGCACCTGTGACTGTTTGGGGTCAGGTCGCTGAAGCGCGCAAACCTGTGTGCATTTTAGACTATAATAGGCACATGGGTGGTGTTAACAGAGTAGATCAGAGGTTGGAACCTTACACTTCTCTTCGTAAGGCTTACATTTGGTACAAGAAGTTGGCTATCCATCTTTTCCACTTGGCAATGTTTAATACTTTTGTTGTGTTCCAGGATTCTTGCCCTGAGTCAAAGATGACTTTTGCTAAGTTTCAGGAGTCTGTAATAGGCAGCCTTGTTGTAGTGGAACAGGCAAGTGTTCCTAGAGTTGGAGTGGTGGAGGATGTTGCTAGATTGAAAGATCGCCACTTTCCAGATCACATTCCTCCCACACCCTCCAAAGATTTTCCCAGTAGGAGATGTAGAGTCTGTTGGCGAAGAGGTACGCGGAAGGAGAGTCGTATGTACTGCCCCGACTGTCCTTCTCATCCTGCACTGTGTGTCCCTGCTTGTTTTAGAGCGTACCACACGCAAAATAATTTTTGGGAGCATTCATGAGTGGTAAAGTGAACTGCCTGGTCTGTATTCTTTGGATAATTTGATTCTGTTTCAAGGTTGGTGTTGGTGTTAGTGCAATGTATTTAGTTGCTGATTTTCTGTTTGAAGATTTGTATCTATTTGCGATTTGTTTGTGTTTTTATTTTTTTCTAAAAAAATCCTAAATGTGATGGCGGTGTGTGTAGGCTTGCGCTTGGCTGTTGGTGTGTGTGGACTGGCACTTGGTTGGTGGTGTGCGTGATTTGATTTGATTTGATTTCAGATTTGTAAAGCGCGTAGCTACCCTGGGGCGTCCCAGCACTGTCGGTCAACCTGTAGCATTCAGAGAGGGGGAGCTGTATGGAGGGTTTTATGCGAAGAGCCAGGTCTTTAATTGCCTACGGAAGGCCAGTAGGTTGTGTTCTCTTCGGATGGGGAGTGGGAGGGAATTCCACAGCTTTGGAGCATTATATGAGAACAGTCGCCCCCCGAGCGAGCCTTTCTTATTCTGGGGACACTGGCCAATGAAAGGGAGTCTGATCTGAGCTGTCTGTTGGAGTGATGTGGTTTGACGAGAGATCTCAGAATGGGAGGGCCTCTGCCTTGAAGTATTTTGTGTGAGATGCAGAGGGTCTTAAAGGTGATCCTTTCCTTGATCGTGAGCCAGTGTAGTGATCTGAGGGCCGGTTTGGCAGAGCATCTAGATTTGGTCCCGGTCAGGAGTCTGGCCGCGGCGTTTTGGGCCCATTCCAGTCTGATGATGACTGATGAGGGCGCACCTAAATATAGGGCATTTCCGTAGTCCAGTCTAGAGTTAACTAGCCCCTGTATTAACAGTTTCCTGGACTGAAAGGGGATTAGATGGAGGATTTTTCGAGCTATCTGAATGAGGCCAAAGCACGTGCCGGCTGTTTTTCTGGCCTGGACTTTAAAGTTGAGGTCCTGGTCCAACCAGATACCCAGGCTCTTGACTTCGGTCTTAGGGGAGGGGGGTGCTCCCATGCAGGGTGGCCAAGAGAGGGATGGGGGGAGTCTGCGTGGGTCCCCCAGCAGAAGGATCTCAGATTTCTCTCTGTTTAGTTTCAAACGAGAGTCGCACATCCATTGAGATATATTCTGGAGGCAAGATGACAAGTTGTCCAGACATTTGGTCGACTGGTTTAGAGAGAAGACCAGCTGGGTATCGTCGGCGTACATAACAGTTTTTATGCCGAATGGGGTTACGATGTCTTCGAGGGGAGACATGTATGTGTTAAAGAGTGTGGGGCTCATATCGTAAATAATTGTTTTACCTGCTTGTTGCCCTTTTCACCCTGGGCACTCCCCCTCCTTCAAACCAACAGTAACCACCCCGCGCAGCCGATGTAAACGATGCCGCGCGTACTAGCCTATTCCTGCCGCCATTAGCCAGTAACGAGGCCACGCCCACTATCCCGAGGCCACGCCCACTGGTAGCCTATAAGTCGCGCTTTCAGGTGAGCTCGCAGTCAGTTTACCACATAGCTCCTGAGGCGGAAGCCGGGAGGATCGCGTAGCGCTTTTTAAAACTTGTGAAATATCGTAAATAATTGTTTTACCTGCTTGTTGCACTTTTCACCCTGGGCACTCCCCCTCCTTCAAACCAACAGTAACCACCCCGCGCAGCCGATGTAAACGCTGCCGCGGGTACTAGCCTATTCCTGCCGCCATTAGCCGGTAACGAGGCCACGCCCACTATCCCGAGGCCACGCCCCCTCCCTCCGCCCCATAAGGATGTACCTCGGTCGGACGCACAGCGGACGCGCGCCAAAGGCAAGCCCGTCTGCGCCCGTCCGCGCCAGACCGAGCCCTGAGCCCAGAACCCCTGGAACTCTAACACCTTCTCCACTGAGGTACTCCCAAGACACTCTCATCCAGCTCGGAAAGCTTTTTCCTACCCCTTGCCGCAACATTATCTCTTTAGAGGAAGGACGATCCTGCTGCTCGGTCTGCCCATACAGGCTGACACCTCGAATGCTCCCAAAAACACGATGGATTAAGATGGCTCTACTCAATTGCAGGTCCCTCCCGAAACACCGAGCAGAAATCAATATGCTTCTGCTGGAATCCAAACTTGAGGTTCTCTTCCTCACTGAAACATGGATCAACCCCACTTCAGACCCTGACATAGTTCAAACAATTCCCTCCGGTTACCTAATCAAACATCAGGATAGACTCTCCAGGACAGAGGGCGGAATTGCAATTATCTACAGAAGCAACTTGTCCTGTCACTTCAAGGACAGCCCAATTCAGGACTGTGAAAACATTCGGTTCTCCATCCATTTATCACCATCAAAAACCCTCTCGGGAATCCTCGTCTATCACCCTCCAGGACAGCATAGCCTTTTTTGCAAATCCCTGATGGAAACCATCTCCTCTCTCGCCTGTCTGTCACCCAATTTTACGGTCTTGGGAGATTTAAATCTCCACTTTGACGACTCTTGAAACAAAATAACGGAAGACCTTAAGGCAGACCTAGCTGCCCTCAATATTCATTTAAAAGGCAGTCAGCCCACCCACTCTAAGGGCCACTTGCTGGACCCCATATTCACTAATCTCCCCAGCCTAGTAGTGAATGAACTCCTCCCTATTCCTTGGTCTGACCATCACTTGATCTATTTTAAACTTCAATTTACTAGCGAAGCGCCGGATAGATCCCCCCCCCCCCAAGCACCAGCCCGCCCTTGGCAAAAACTGGACACGGCAGTATGGATCCACGAATTAGCCTCTACTACACTTGAGCTCGACCCAGATCCCTCCCTAGCAGATGTCCAACTCTGCTCCTGGATTGAACAATCCCTCGAAGTAGTCCTCCCCGTCAAACCTCTCCCCAGTAAAAAGGGAACCTTCAAATCTCCCTGGTTCACCCCGGAACTACACAAACTCAGAAAAAGGTGTAAAAAACTCGAGCGCCTCTGGAGAAAGGACTGGGCTAACGAAAGCAAATTTGAATACAGGTCTACCGTGAAGGATTACAAAACTTGCATAAAAAACACCCAGGCAACTTTTTTCGAGGGAAAAATATTAGCTGCAGCTAACTCCGCCAAAGAAACCTATCGCTTCGTCCGTCTTCTGGCGAAAACTCCGGAACCACTGCCCATACCAGACCCATCTGGCACTAGATGCAACCAGCTCGCTGAGTTTTTTTCAACAAAAATCAACAACATTTTAAAAACCCTCCCCACCCACAACATCCCCTTACACCCCCCGACTCCTCTCACCTGCCTGGAGGCCCCATGTTTCGAAGCATTCTCCCAGGTGTCCACAGAATCGTTCTTGACCATCCTTCATACAGTGAAGAGTGGAGCTCCCACAGACCCGGCCCCCATGAGCAAATTGAAATTGGTTGCTTTCACGATTTCCTCCCCCTTCACCAATCTCATTAATGCATCTTTTGCACAAGGCACCATCCCAACCAACTGGAAAAACGCCACAGTCCGTGCGCTTCTCAAAACCCCCACCTCGATCCTGCTGACCTGTCTAACTTTAGACCTATCTCACTCCTCCCGGCCATCAGCAAAGTGGCCGAGAAAATTGCCAATCAGCAATTATCCCTCTTCTTAGAATCCAACAACCTTCTTCGCCAATCCCAGACAGGGTTCAGACCAGGACAGGGTATGGACACCGCACTCCTAGCCGTGGTCGAAGAGGCAAGATCCATCCTAGATGCGGGAGGATCAGTGGCAGTGATCCTCCTGGACTTGAGCGCCGCCTTCGACACGGTGGATCATGCCATCCTTATCCACCGTCTTAGCATGGCAGGAATTTCCGGTACCACCCTGTCTTGGATCAAATTCTTCCTAGAAGGCAGAACCTTCCAGGTAACCGACGGCTCAGTTAACTCCAGAGCTCTCCCCCTGTGGAATGGTGCTTGGCTGGTGGTGTGCATGGACTGGCGGTGTGCATGGACTGGCGGTATGCGTGGACTGGTGCGTGGCTGGTGGTGTGCGTGGACTGGAGCTTGGCTGGCGGTGTGCGTGGAATGGTGCTTGGCTGGCGGTGTGCGTGGACTGGTACTTGGCAGGCGGTGTGCGTGGACTGGTGGTGTGTGCGGACTGGTGCTTGGCTGGTGGTGTCCGTGGACTGGAGCTTGGCTGGCGGTGTGTGTGGATTGGCGATTGGCTGCCGGTGTGCCTGGACTGGCGATTGGCTGGCGGTGTGCCTGGACTGGCGCTTGGCTAGCGGTGTGCGTGGACTGGTGTTTGGCTAGCGGTGTGCGTGGACTGGCGCTCTGCTAGCGGTGTGTGTGGACTGGTGCTCGGCTGGCTGTGTGTGAGTAGTGACTTTCTGCTGGTCACTACACACACTGCTATCTGAGTGCCACTCCACGCAATCCATCAGCCTGTGTAGTTGCTGTGTCTGGATTGTGGGCGTGTGAAAGTGATGGGCCCTTGAATGGCGCTGTGTGCTGGTGTGAGTTTTGTTATGTGATGGGCCCGCGGCTGGCGGTGTGAATGGTTTTGTATGTCTCACACGTATGAAAGGTGTATGAATGGCCTGTAAAGAGGCTGGTGCCTTGTCGTGGCTTTACAGCTCACAATCCCCTGCAAACCTCAATTTTAGCTGAAAAAATCACTTTTTTCACACATTTTGGTGTGGGAAAGTTGTGGCATCACCGGGCTCACACAAATTTACCACCACCCAGCATTCCCCCAGGTCTCCCGGTAAAAATGGTGCCTCACATGTGTGGGAGGCCCAAGTACCCGCGGCAGGCAAGGGCCCAAAACGTAGTGAGGCGACATCAAAATGGCCTATCGCAAAACCACCTGGTTTTGCAAGGGGGTCACTTTGGTTTTTGACCCGGTGCTCGGCGGCCTTCTAGGGAAACCTACCAAACCCACACATTTCTGAAAACTAGACACCCGGCAGCTTCCAGGGAGGTATGGCTTGCGTGGATCCCCCAAAGTTTCCTTACCCAGAATCCCCTGCAAACCTCAATTTTAGCTGAAAAAATCACTTTTATCACACATTTTGGTGTGGGAAAGTTGTGGCATCACCGGGCTCACACAAATTTACCACCACCCAGCGTTCCCCCAGGTCCCCCGGTAAAAATGGTGCCTCACTTGTGTGGGAGGCCCAAGTACCCGTGGCAGGCACTCACTTTCTCAGACACCTCAGACTCAGATAGTGAGGGTCAGTCAGGAGGTTTTGAATCCAGGGGCAATGGACACCAATATATAGAAGACAACGAGGTGCACAACCTTTTTTAGGGAGGTGATACAACAGACGCAACAACTGGCGACCTCAATATCAGCCACGATTCCAAACCAACACGCAATGCCAGCCGCGCTTCCAGGGCAATCCAGCGATGGATTTCAATCAATACCTAGTTACGCGCAATGCGCAATATTGGAGGGAATAGAGACATTACCTATTTTCAACCTCAGCAGCTCCTCATTAACAGCATCTACCATCTCGCTGTTATCTAAAGGATTAACCTTTGCCCCCCACTCAGGCTTAAACAAGTTCGAGTTGTTTAGAGATTTAAAAGCTTTTTTCAGAAAAAAACAGATTAAAAGTCTTTTTCAGTACCAAAGACACACAAATGGAAACTACTAATGCTTCTGGCTTGGCACCACCCTCCCAGTTCACACCTACCATTGAACAACTGCCACCCGAGGTGGCGGTGTTCGAACGAATTGTCTATAATAAAATCATGAATATCACCAAGCATGTGCAGAAGACCCCTTTCAACTTAAGCCAAGATGAATACTTGGCTTTGCAAGATTTGAAACACACACAGCACAAAACCACTAAAACGTGTGATAAAGGAGGAGGTATTGTTGTCTACGATACATCCACCTATATCTCCAAAATGGTACATATGCTTGGAGATACTCGTTTCTACTGTCCTATTACCAGAGACCCTACATCTAACACCATAAAGAAAATACAGAGATTAACTAACAAAGCTTTAAGAGATGGTGATATCTGTGACAAGGGATGGTCCTTCCTTAATAAGGAAAAACCTAAGATGGCTAGTATCTATGGCATACCGAAAATTCATAAAAATGCCATAGATCCCCCACTCAGACCCATAGTTACCACCATAGGGTCAGTCACTGAACCATTGGCCAAGTATGTAGATGCTTTACTATGTACTCATGTCTCAAGAACACCAGCGTTTGTTCAAGACACTCGACACATTATCAATTTAGTCGAAAATACACCATTCTGTCCAGACACGCAATTTCTAGTAACCATGGACATTGAAGCCCTTTACAGTAACATCCCTATTGAAGGTGCTATAAATGCGGTCCATTGGTTCATCAATGCCTATAATATCAAATGCCCCACTCTCTTCGTTCTAGAATGCCTTAAAGTGGTCCTGGAAGATAATGTGTTTGAATTCAATATTCAACTATTCAAACAACAACAAGGTGTCAGCATGGGGGCATCTTGTGCCCCCACGGTGGCTAATATCTACATGTCCCTTTTCGAGAAAAAATTCGTATTCAATGAATTAGCACCTTTTTATGAATCAGTGACCAAATGGTCACGATTCATAGATGATGTCTTATTCATTTGGACAGATACACAAGAAAAACTGTGGGAATTTATCGAGTGGATTAATCGCTGCGATGATAATATTCATTTCACACATAACATAAGTTCCGAAAAAGTGGAATATCTAGATATTCAGATCAAACATGATAAGGGTAATCTTGCAGTGGACTTGTACATCAAACCCACAGCAAGAAATACCCTGTTACACTATGACAGCTTTCACCCGGTTACTCAAAAGAACAGCATACCTTTCGGTGAGTTCTTACGCCTGCGGCGTAATTGTACAAATATAAAAGACTATGATGACAGATCATTGAGTATGAAAAATAAGTTTTTGGCCAGAGGGTACCCTAAAAAAATTGTACGAGATTCGTACAAAAGAGCGCGTTTCTTTGATAGGCAACATTTACTATCTAATATCAAGCCCAATAAGGATCCTCTTTTGGTCTTTATCACGAGACATTCCATGCTTAATGACAAATTACGTCAGGCAGTTTATCAAAGTTGGCCAATTTTAAACACTGACAGAGCCATCCCTAAGCCTCTCTTTGCGTTTAGACGCAACAAAAGTTTAAAAGATCTTGTGGTTAATTCAAGAATTAAACATACCAACACTTTTCTACAAACAAACATTGAAGGTAACAAAGCAGTGGTGGGTAACTTTAAATGTTCCACCTGTAAATCTTGCGATACAGCCATCGAATCATCGACATTCAAATTTAATGGGCAATTAATTTCACCCAAGAGCCTTAATAACTGTAAAACGACAGATGTAGTGTACTTGCTCATCTGTCCATGTTTTCTTGGTTATGTTGGTGAAACAGGGAGAAGCTTTAACACCAGACTTACAGAACACCGTTCAGCTATACGTACCAGGAAACTTCAAGTACCTATGGTGCAACATTATGTGGACCATAATCATGCGCCTGAAGCTATACAATGGTACATTTTGGAGAAAATTTACCCTAAAACAGGTTCAACTACGGAGAAAACCAGAAAGTTAAGAGAAGTTTTCTGGATTTTTACTCTGGGTACAGCAATTACAGGGCTTAATCAGGAAATCCCGTGGGATCAAGCTATCAAAAATAGTGGCTAATATCTTCATTGCAATTTTTGCGTTTGCATTATTGCCCTTATTTCTTCATTTCGTTAATTAGTTTTTCTTTAGACTCTTAGTCTGCTCTTCATTATTATTACGTATGCCCATTTTGATAAATTTTGTATGCTTCGATTGTTGTACATGGTTTTTGTGGCACTATTTCTACCACTAGACACATCTGAGATTTTGATGCGTTGAAATCATCTTTTAAATAGAGGTCCTCTATGTTGCTTTATCCATAGTCTTTATTCGTTCCCAGTTCCGTGTTAACACAGTTAACATTACCGGTGACGAGGTGAGTCCCCCTCCCGATATGGCGCTGGCCATAAGCCTTCCTTTTGTCTGTTTTTCATTTCGACCATGCATATTTTAGTTTCTATGCTTGTGCTCATCAGGCTCCCCACGCCGAGCATATAAAACGAGAACTCCACTTCACGCTGCACGCTTCGTGCTACGATCTGTGCCAGATCTCTGCCCAACAGTAAGTAACGGGTTTCCGCCCCGGTGCTTGTGCTCTTAATTAATTACCGTCGCAGCCGACCGTATGCACTTTTGGCTTGTGTAATTTTCGCCCATCTAACTTTTATGCAGGGTCACTTTCATTTTTAGTTAACCTGCATTCAACTTGGTCTGTCACGGCATTTGGCTCACGTCTTTATTTAATGCTGTTGGCCCGGACTGCATGTATTTCGGGCTTGTTATACCCTTGCTTGTTTCACTTCTATGCAGGGTAATTTTAATTTTAATTCACTCGCATTCAGCATAACTTGCCACGGCACTCTAGTTCACGACCGGACAAGAACTATTGTTATATTGGCATAGATCACAGATTATCTATCTAGCTAATACTTTAGTTTTAGCGGGATAATTTGATCAGTTGGATAAGGTTCTATATTATATTGTCCCACCTAATTATTAGAGCCAGTAAGTTTTCACTGTTATGAAACAGGTGCATATAAGGTACACTATTAAATATTTCGTGTGTATCTCTCTTTGATTTTGTTTCCAGTCGTTTTATATATCAACCAGAGGCTGCATATTTGAGAAGAATGGCATTAATCACACACTCCTTTACAAGTTTCAGGAAGTAGGATATGGTACCATATTACCAGCAGGTTAGTCTCCCTTTACTCATCTCGTATAATGAGGGAGAGTTATTCATTTCTTTCTGTATTAAGAAAAAATTCTTTTTCCATTATGCTCATTTAATGGGATCATATTTTAGTCTCATTTATCTTCTTTTTAGGCTAACTGTGGTGCATGACTATTGATCGACTCGGTTCCTCTGTTTTTGCAGTATCTACATACTCTAATCATCCATAAAGGAATTTAAGGTACTCTTGCTCCATACACTCTTTACATCGCACGTAGTGTAGCTCCAGTTCAATTAAGTAACTGTACAAAATAATGGACCCTTATGGTATAACAGGCATCACGATACCCTTAACCTAGGTTTCATTCCTTTTGCATTAGGTATGTGGTTCGTGTATCCTTAAACCCCATTTAATCCAATATTGGGGTCAGTTTGTGGAAAGAGGCAACCGCTTGGTCTAACTTAGGTATATATCATCTCTCAGAACAAGATTTGGCCACATTTCATATATTCTTTGGTTTTCAACTTTCATGTTAAATTTTCTTTACAGCCCGTTTTTCCACCAGAGCTGAAATTCATATTGGAGATTGTCCATCTATCTAGACTTTTGGTTATCGAGTGTCCCTTTTTGCTCTTATTATTACTCAGGTATATTAAAATCTACTTGCATTCATCTTCTATTTAGTGGTTTACTGTCACTTTATTTTAGTGCTTTATTTTTCTTTAGAACACTTGGGTGAGGTTCTATCTTTTATTTTTTCATCTATTCTAGATATTCACTTACCCTTGAATTGTGTGTAATCTTCAATGGTTAAACCTTGTTGGTAAGAACGTTAGGAACCTTAAACTTTTTGTATCATGCATAATATATACTTGTGTGCTTTAAACTCAACACTTGAGTTTCTTTAAACAGTGATTAACTCTTGATAATTAACTATCTGATTGTAAATAAATTGATTTGTTTTTGTCTAGTTAAATCACCGTGAACGGACACCTGATGAAGGCTTAGCCGAAACGCGTTGTGCGAAATGTGAAGATACTCATCACCATTAGGGTTTTGTCTTGTTCCATGCATATATATATTTTTGGTTATACCATTTGTCAGATTATGTGTATTTTTTGTGTATCATTCAAATTGATTTTTGAAATTATCATTGTTTCTGTATATATTTTTTGTATTAATCAAATCAGGAATATTTATTCATTGATATAAATTACTAATCAAAAAATGTATTAAAAAATATATATTTTGTCTATAAGATCTGTTAGTTCCATTTTCTTCTTTATTTATATCTTTATTTAAAATAACAGTGGGATATTATCTAGAGTTAACATTCCATTCACTGCACACTTTTCCTTTTATTATTTTTTGCCCTTTCCTTTACCTCTCCTAGTTTTCCCTGCTAGGGTGCATTATCAATTCGGCAGGGGCCCCTTATTTTCAAAACAAATTAATCTCGCGGCTAGTCTGTGAGGGATGTCGTTTTCCTAGTAGTGCTACTGACACGCAAATTATGAGTTTAAGGTTCCTTCACATAAAAGTTAGGTGAATCTACAATTTTTCTTACACATATATTTCTCCTTCATTTTCTTTTATCTCTTTGTGATCCTACCGGTCACCTCAATCTTTCTTAAAAAAAATTTTTTTTTTCTTTCAGCCATGGCCAATCTCCCCACTTTTGGGTTCACAGATGAACAATTTGCCAATATGGTAGGTAATTCAGCTCATTTTGTTCATCAAATGACGAATACCACCGATAATAAAGATGATGCCTTGGTACTTTTAGCCCTAAGAAAAAAATTCAAACGAATAGAACTCCACGGACAGTATATGCTAGAATACCTTAAAGCTGGGGTCATTCCCCAGGGATTAAGGGTAAGAAATATACCGGGCTTGTTTGTACATATTAAAAAGTTCCTAGAACGTTGGGCCATGATTTCCAACCGCTGCTCTCGCGATTATATGATGCTAATAGTTGAGACAGCCAAAGAGGTCCTAGAACAATTAACAGCAGAAATTCTCGACTTAGAAAATAAAATCAAAGCATCATGCAAAGTAGAAGAGGCTAAGAAAAAGCTAGAAGAAATTGATAAGGATTTGCACTCTTATACAGAGTATCTAACTAAGCGTAAACTAGACAAATTAAAGAAAGATGTACGCTTTTTTAGTAAAGAAACAGCCTATCCTTATCTGTCAGACAGTTTCTACAATCAAACCGACAACACGCTATATGAACCATACAGACCATCTGGACCTGGTAGAAAGGTACTCACTTTCTCAGACACCTCAGACTCAGATAGTGAGGGTCAGTCAGGAGGTTTTGAATCCAGGGGCAATGGACACCAATATAGAAGACAACGAGGTGCACAACCTTTGTTAGGGAGGCGATACAACAGATGCAACAACTGGCGACCTCCATATCAGCCACGATTCCAAACCAACACGCAATACCAGCCGCGCTTCCAGGGCAATCCAGCGATGGATTTCAATCAATACCTAGTTACGCGCAATGCGCAATATTGGAGGGAATAGAGACATTACCTATTTTCAACCTCAGCAGCTCCTCATTAACAGCATCTACCATCTCGCTGTTATCTAAAGGATTAACCTTTGCCCCCCACTCAGGCTTAAAAAAGTTCGAGTTGTTTAGAGATTTAAAAGCTTTTTTCAGAAAAAGCAGATTAAAAGTTTTTTTCAGTACCAAAGACACACAAATGGAAACTACTAATGCTTCTGGCTTGGCACCACCCTCCCAGTTCACACCTACCATTGAACAACTGCCACCCGAGGTGGCGGTGTTCGAACGAGTTGTCTATAATAAAATCATGAATATCACCAAGCATGTGCAGAAGACCTCTTTCAACTTAAGCCAAGATGAATACTTGGCTTTGCAAGATTTGAAACACACACAGCACAAAACCATTAAAACGTGTGATAAAGGAGGAGGTATTGTTGTCTACGATACATCCACCTATATCTCCAAAATGGTACATATGCTTGGAGATACTCGTTTCTACTGTCCTATTACCAGAGACCCTACATCTAACACCATAAAGAAAATACAGAGATTAACTAACAAAGCTTTAAGAGATGGTGATATCTGTGACAAGGAATGGTCCTTCCTTAATAAGGAAAAACCTAAGATGGCTAGTATCAATGGCATACCGAAAATTCATAAAAATGCCATAGATCCCCCCCCTCAGACCCATAGTTACCACCATAGGGTCAGTCACTGAACCATTGGCCAAGTATGTAGATGCTTTACTATGTACTCATGTCTCAAGAACACCAGCGTTTGTTCAAGACACTCGACACATTATCAATTTAGTCGAAAATACACCATTCTGTCCAGACACGCAATTTCTAGTAACCATGGACATTGAAGCCCTTTACAGTAACATCCCTATTGAAGGTGCTATAAATGTGGTCCATTGGTTCATCAATGCCTATAATATCAAATGCCCCACTCTCTTCGTTCTAGAATGCCTTAAAGTGGTCCTGGAAGATAATGTGTTTGAATTCAATACTCAACTATTCAAACAACAACAAGGTGTCAGCATGGGTGCATCTTGTGCCCCCACAGTGGCTAATATCTACATGTCCCTTTTCGAGAAAAAATTCGTATTCAATGAATTAGCATCTTTTTATGAATCAGTGACCAAATGGTCACGATTCATAGATGATGTCTTTTTCATTTGGACAGATACACAAGAAAAACTGTGGGAATTTATCGAGTGGATTAATCTCTGCGATGATAATATTCATTTCACACATAACATAAGTTCCGAAAAAGTGGAATATCTAGATATTCACATCAAACATGATAAGGGTAATCTTGTAGTGGACTTGTACATCAAACCCACAGCAAGAAATACCCTGTTACACTATGACAGCTTTCACCCGGTTACTCAAAAGAACAGCATACCTTTCGGTGAGTTCTTACGCCTGCGGCGTAATTGTACAAATATAAAAGACTATGATGACAGATCATTGAGTATGAAAAATAAGTTTTTGGCCAGAGGGTACCCTAAAAAAAATTGTACGAGATTCGTACAAAAGAGCGCGTTTCTTTGATAGGCAACATTTCCTATCTAATATCAAGCCCAATAAGGATCCTCTTTTGGTCTTTATCACGAGACATTCAATGCTTAATGACAGATTACGTCAGGCAGTTTATCAAAGTTGGCCAATTTTAAACACTGACAGAGCCATCCCTGAGCCTCTCTTTGCGATTAGACGCAACAGAAGTTTAAAAGATCATGTGGTTAATTCAAGAATTAAACATACCAACACTTTTCTACAAACAAACATTGAAGGTAACAAAGCAGTGGTGGGTAACTTTAAATGTTCCACCTGTAAATCTTGCAATACAGCCATCGAATCATCGACATTCAAATTTAATGGGCAATTAATTTCACCCAAGAGCCTTAATAACTGTAAAATGACAGATGTAGTGTACTTGCTCATCTGTCCATGTTTTCTTGGTTATGTTGGTGAAACAGGGAGAAGCTTTAACACCAGACTTACAGAACACCGTTCAGCTATACGTACCAGGAAACTTCAAGCACCTATGGTGCAACATTATGTGGACCATAATCATGCGCCTGAAGCTATACAATGGTACATTTTGGAGAAAATTTACCCTAAAACAGGTTCAACTACGGAGAAAACCAGAAAGTTAAGAGAAGTTTTCTGGATTTTTACTCTGGGTACAGCAATTACAGGGCTTAATCAGGAAATCCCGTGGGATCAAGCTATCAAAAATAGTGGCTAATATCTTCATTGCAATTTTTGCGTTTGCATTATTGCCCTTATTTCTTCATTTCGTTTATTAGTTTTTCTTTAGACTCTTATTCTGCTCTTCATTATTATTACGTATGCCCATTTTGATAAATTTTGTATGCTTCGATTGTTGTACATGGTTTTTGTGGCACTATTTCTACCACTAGACACATCTGAGATTTTGATGCGTTGAAATCATCTTTTAAATAGAGGTCCTCTATGTTGCTTTATCCATAGTCTTTATTCGTTCCCAGTTCCGTGTTAACACAGTTAACATTACCGGTGACGAGGTGAGTCCCCCTCCCAATATGGCGCTGGCCATAAGCCTTCCTTTTGTCTGTTTTTCATTTTGACCATGCATATTTTAGTTTCTATGCTTGTGCTCATCAGGCTCCCCACGCCGAGCATATAAAAAGAGAACTCCACTCCACGCTGCACGCTTCGCGCTACGATCTGTGCCAGATCTCTGCCCAACAGTAAGTAACGGGTTTCCGCCCCGGTGCTTGTGCTCTTAATTAATTACCGTCACAGCCGACCGTATGCACTTTTGGCTTGTGTAATTTTCGCCCATCTAACTTTTATGCAGGGTCACTTTCATTTTTAGTTAACCTGCATTCAACTTGGTCTGTCACGGCATTTGGCTCACGTCTTTATTTAATGCTGTTGGCCCGGACTGCATGTATTTCGGGCTTGTTATACCCTTGCTTGTTTCACTTCTATGCAGGGTAATTTTAATTTTAATTCACTCGCATTCAGCATAACTTGCCACGGCACTCTAGTTCACGACCGGACAAGAACTATTGTTATATTGGCATAGATCACAGATTATCTATCTAGCTAATACTTTAGTTTTAGCGGGATAATTTGATCAGTTGGATAAGGTTCTATATTATATTGTCCCACCTAATTATTAGAGCCAGTAAGTTTTCACTGTTATGAAACAAGTGCATATAAGGTACACTATTAAATATTTCGTGTGTATCTCTCTTTGATTTTGTTTCCAGTCGTTTTATATATCAACCAGAGGCTGCATATTTGAGAAGAATGGCATTAATCACATACTCCTTTACAAGTTTCAGGAAGTAGGATATGGTACCATATTACCAGCAGGTTAGTCTCCCTTTACTCATCTCGTATAATGAGGGAGAGTTATTCATTTCTTTCTGTATTAAGAAAAAATTATTTTTCCATTATGCTCATTTAATGGGATCATATTTTAGTCTCATTTATCTTCTTTTTAGGCTAACTGTGGTGCATGACTATTGATCGACTCGGTTCCTTTGTTTTTGCAGTATCTACATACTCTAATCATCCATAAAGGAATTTAAGGTACTCTTGCTCCATACACTCTTTACATCGCACGTAGTGTAGCTCCAGTTCAATTAAGTAACTGTACAAAATAATGGACCCTTATGGTATAACAGGCATCACGATACCCTTAACCTAGGTTTCATTCCTTTTGCATTAGGTATGTGGTTCGTGTATCCTTAAACCCCATTTAATCCAATATTGGGGTCAGTTTGTGGAAAGAGGCAACCGCTTGGTCTAACTTAGGTATATATCATCTCTCAGAACAAGATTTGGCCACATTTCATATATTCTTTGGTTTTCAACTTTCATGTTAAATTTTCTTGACAGCCCGTTTTTCCACCAGAGCTGAAATTCATATTGGAGATTGTCCATCTATCTAGACTTTTGGTTATCGAGTGTCCCTTTTTGCTCGTATTATTACTCAGGTATATTAAAATCTACTTGCATTCATCTTCTATTTAGTGGTTTACTGTCACTTTATTTTAGTGCTTTATTTTTCTTTAGAACACTTGGGTGAGGTTCTATCTTTTATTTTTTCATCTATTCTAGATATTCACTTACCCTTGAATTGTGTGTAATCTTCAATGGTTAAACCTTGTTGGTAAGAACGTTAGGAACCTTAAACTTTTTGTATCATGCATAATATATACTTGTGTGCTTTAAACTCAACACTTGAGTTTCTTTAAACAGTGATTAACTCTTGATAATTAACTATCTGATTGTAAATAAATTGATTTGTTTTTGTCTAGTTAAATCACCGTGAACGGACACCTGATGAAGGCTTAGCCGAAACGCGTTGTGCGAAATGTGAAGATACTCATCACCATTAGGGTTTTGTCTTGTTCCATGCATATATATATTTTTGGTTATACCATTTGTCAGATTATGTGTATTTTTTGTGTATCATTCAAATTGATTTTTGAAATTATCATTGTTTCTGTATATATTTTTTGTATTAATCAAATCAGGAATATTTATTCATTGATATAAATTACTAATCAAAAAATGTATTAACAAAAATATATTTTGTCTATAAGATCTGTTAGTTCCATTTTCTTCTTTATTTATATCTTTATTTAAAATAACAGTGGGATATTATCTAGAGTTAACATTCCATTCACTGCACACTTTTCCTTTTATTATTTTTTGCCCTTTCCTTTACCTCTCCTAGTTTTCCCTGCTAGGGTGCATTATCAATTCAGCAGGGGCCCCTTATTTTCAAAACAAATTAATCTCGCGGCTAGTCTGTGAGGGGTGTCGTTTTCCTAGTAGTCCTACTGACACGCAAATTATGAGTTTAAGGTTCCTTCACATAAAAGTTAGGTGAATCTACAATTTTTCTTACACATATATTTCTCCTTCATTTTCTTTTATCTCTTTGTGATCCTACCGGTCACCTCAATCTTTCTTAAAAAAATTTTTTTTTTCTTTCAGCCATGGCCAATCTCCCCACTTTTGGGTTCACAGATGAACAATTTGCCAATATGGTAGGTAATTCAGCTCATTTTGGTCATCAAATGACGAATACCACCGATAAGAAAGATGATGCCTTGGTACTTTTAGCCCTAAGAAAAAAAATCAAACGAATAGAACTCCACGGACAGTATATGCTAGAATACCTTAAAGCTGGGGTCATTCCCCAGGGATTAAGGGTAAGAAATATACCGGGCTTGTTTGTACATATTAAAAAGTTCCTAGAACGTTGGGCCATGATTTCCAACCGCTGCTCTCGCGATTATATGATGCTAATAGTTGAGACAGCCAAAGAGGTCCTAGAACAATTAACAGCAGAAATTCTCGACTTAGAAAATAAAATCAAAGCATCATGCATAGTAGAAGAGGCTAAGAAAAAGCTAGAAGAAATTGATAAGGATTTGCATTCTTATACAGAGTATCTAACTAAGCGTAAACTAGACAAATTAAAGAAAGATGTACGCTTTTTTAGTAAAGAAACAGCCTATCCTTATCTGTCAGACAGTTTCTACAATCAAACCGACAACACGCTATATGAACCATACAGACCATCTGGACCTGGTAGAAAGGTACTCACTTTCTCAGACACCTCAGACTCAGATAGTGAGGGTCAGTCAGGAGGTTTTGAATCCAGGGGCAATGGACACCAATATAGAAGACAACGAGGTGCACAACCTTTTTTAGGGAGGCGATACAACAGACGCAACAACTGGCGACCTCCATATCAGCCACGATTCCAAACCAACACGCAATACCAGCCGCGCTTCCAGGGCAATCCAGCGATGGATTTCAATCAATACCTAGTTACGCGCAATGCGCAATATTGGAGGGAATAGAGACATTACCTATTTTCAACCTCAGCAGCTCCTCATTAACAGCATCTACCATCTCGCTGTTATCTAAAGGATTAACCTTTGCCCCCCACTCAGGCTTAAAAAAGTTCGAGTTGTTTAGAGATTTAAAAGCTTTTTTCAGAAAAATCAGATTAAAAGTTTTTTTCAGTACCAAAGACACACAAATGGAAACTACTAATGCTTCTGGCTTGGCACCACCCTCCCAGTTCACACCTACCATTGAACAACTGCCACCCGAGGTGGCGGTGTTCGAACGAGTTGTCTATAATAAAATCATGAATATCACCAAGCATGTGCAGAAGACCCCTTTCAACTTAAGCCAAGATGAATACTTGGCTTTGCAAGATTTGAAACACACACAGCACAAAACCATTAAAACGTGTGATAAAGGAGGAGGTATTGTTGTCTACGATACATCCACCTATATCTCCAAAATGGTACATATGCTTGGAGATACTCGTTTCTACTGTCCTATTACCAGAGACCCTACATCTAACACCATAAAGAAAATACAGAGATTAACTAACAAAGCTTTAAGAGATGGTGATATCTGTGACAAGGAATGGTCCTTCCTTAATAAGGAAAAACCTAAGATGGCTAGTATCTATGGCATACCGAAAATTCATAAAAATGCCATAGATCCCCCCCTCAGACCCATAGTTACCACCATAGGGTCAGTCACTGAATCATTGGCCAAGTATGTAGATGCTTTACTATGTACTCATGTCTCAAGAACACCAGCGTTTGTTCAAGACACTCGACACATTATCAATTTAGTCGAAAATACACCATTCTGTCCAGACACGCAATTTCTAGTAACCATGGACATTGAAGCCCTTTACAGTAACATCCCTATTGAAGGTGCTATAAATGCGGTCCATTGGTTCATCAATGCCTATAATATCAAATGCCCCACTCTCTTCGTTCTAGAATGCCTTAAAGTGGTCCTGGAAGATAATGTGTTTGAATTCAATATTCAACTATTCAAACAACAACAAGGTGTCAGCATGGGTGCATCTTGTGCCCCCACGGTGGCTAATATCTACATGTCCCTTTTCGAGAAAAAATTTGTATTCAATGAATTAGCATCTTTTTATGAATCAGTGAGCAAATGGTCACGATTCATAGATGATGTCTTTTTCATTTGGACAGATACACAAGAAAAACTGTGGGAATTTATCGAGTGGATTAATCTCTGCGATGATAATATTCATTTCACACATAACATAAGTTCCGAAAAAGTGGAATATCTAGATATTCACATCAAACATGATAAGGGTAATCTTGCAGTGGACTTGTACATCAAACCCACAGCAAGAAATACCCTGTTACACTATGACAGCTTTCACCCGGTTACTCAAAAGAACAGCATACCTTTCGGTGAGTTCTTACGCCTGCGGCGTAATTGTACAAATATAAAAGACTATGATGACAGATCATTGAGTATGAAAAATAAGTTTTTGGCCAGAGGGTACCCTAAAAAAAATTGTACGAGATTCGTACAAAAGAGCGCGTTTCTTTGATAGGCAACATTTCCTATCTAATATCAAGCCCAATAAGGATCCTCTTTTGGTCTTTATCACGAGACATTCAATGCTTAATGGCAGATTACGTCAGGCAGTTTATCAAAGTTGGCCAATTTTAAACACTGACAGAGCCATCCCTAAGCCTCTCTTTGCGTTTAGACGCAACAGAAGTTTAAAAGATCATGTGGTTAATTCAAGAATTAAACATACCAACACTTTTCTACAAACAAACATTGAAGGTAACAAAGCAGTGGTGGGTAACTTTAAATGTTCCACCTGTAAATCTTGCGATACAGCCATCGAATCATCGACATTCAAATTTAATGGGCAATTAATATCACCCAAGAGCCTTAATAACTGTAAAACGACAGATGTGGTGTACTTGCTCATCTGTCCATGTTTTCTTGGTTATGTTGGTGAAACAGGGAGAAGCTTTAACACCAGACTTACAGAACACCGTTCAGCTATACGTACCAGGAAACTTCAAGCACCTATGGTGCAACATTATGTGGACCATAATCATGCGCCTGAAGCTATACAATGGTACATTTTGGAGAAAATTTACCCTAAAACAGGTTCAACTACGGAGAAAACCAGAAAGTTAAGAGAAGTTTTCTGGATTTTTACTCTGGGTACAGCAATTACAGGGCTTAATCAGGAAATCCCGTGGGATCAAGCTATCAAAAATAGTGGCTAATATCTTCATTGCAATTTTTGCGTTTGCATTATTGCCCTTATTTCTTCATTTCGTTTATTAGTTTTTCTTTAGACTCTTATTCTGCTCTTCATTATTATTACGTATGCCCATTTTGATAAATTTTGTATGCTTCGATTGTTGTACATGGTTTTTGTGGCACTATTTCTACCACTAGACACATCTGAGATTTTGATGCGTTGAAATCATCTTTTAAATAGAGGTCCTCTATGTTGCTTTATCCATAGTCTTTATTCGTTCCCAGTTCCGTGTTAACACAGTTAACATTACCGGTGACGAGGTGAGTCCCCCTCCCAATATGGCGCTGGCCATAAGCCTTCCTTTTGTCTGTTTTTCATTTTGACCATGCATATTTTAGTTTATATGCTTGTGCTCATCAGGCTCCCCACGCCGAGCATATAAAACGAGAACTCCACTCCACGCTGCACGCTTCGCGCTACGATCTGTGCCAGATCTCTGCCCAACAGTAAGTAACGGGTTTCCGCCCCGGTGCTTGTGCTCTTAATTAATTACCGTCACAGCCGACCGTATGCACTTTTGGCTTGTGTAATTTTCGCCCATCTAACTTTTATGCAGGGTCACTTTCATTTTTAGTTAACCTGCATTCAACTTGGTCTGTCACGGCATTTGGCTCACGTCTTTATTTAATGCTGTTGGCCCGGACTGCATGTATTTCGGGCTTGTTATACCCTTGCTTGTTTCACTTCTATGCAGGGTAATTTTAATTTTAATTCACTCGCATTCAGCATAACTTGCCACGGCACTCTAGTTCACGACCGGACAAGAACTATTGTTATATTGGCATAGATCACAGATTATCTATCTAGCTAATACTTTAGTTTTAGCGGGATAATTTGATCAGTTGGATAAGGTTCTATATTATATTGTCCCACCTAATTATTAGAGCCAGTAAGTTTTCACTGTTATGAAACAAGTGCATATAAGGTACACTATTAAATATTTCGTGTGTATCTCTCTTTGATTTTGTTTCCAGTCGTTTTATATATCAACCAGAGGCTGCATATTTGAGAAGAATGGCATTAATCACATACTCCTTTACAAGTTTCAGGAAGTAGGATATGGTACCATATTACCAGCAGGTTAGTCTCCCTTTACTCATCTCGTATAATGAGGGAGAGTTATTCATTTCTTTCTGTATTAAGAAAAAATTATTTTTCCATTATGCTCATTTAATGGGATAATATTTTAGTCTCATTTATCTTCTTTTTAGGCTAACTGTGGTGCATGACTATTGATCGACTCGGTTCCTTTGTTTTTGCAGTATCTACATACTCTAATCATCCATAAAGGAATTTAAGGTACTCTTGCTCCATACACTCTTTACATCGCACGTAGTGTAGCTCCAGTTCAATTAAGTAACTGTACAAAATAATGGACCCTTATGGTATAACAGGCATCACGATACCCTTAACCTAGGTTTCATTCCTTTTGCATTAGGTATGTGGTTCGTGTATCCTTAAACCCCATTTAATCCAATATTGGGGTCAGTTTGTGGAAAGAGGCAACCGCTTGGTCTAACTTAGGTATATATCATCTCTCAGAACAAGATTTGGCCACATTTCATATATTCTTTGGTTTTCAACTTTCATGTTAAATTTTCTTGACAGCCCGTGTTTCCACCAGAGCTGAAATTCATATTGGAGATTGTCCATCTATCTAGACTTTTGGTTATCGAGTGTCCCTTTTTGCTCGTATTATTACTCAGGTATATTAAAATCTACTTGCATTCATCTTCTATTTAGTGGTTTACTGTCACTTTATTTTAGTGCTTTATTTTTCTTTAGAACACTTGGGTGAGGTTCTATCTTTTATTTTTTCATCTATTCTAGATATTCACTTACCCTTGAATTGTGTGTAATCTTCAATGGTTAAACCTTGTTGGTAAGAACGTTAGGAACCTTAAACTTTTTGTATCATGCATAATATATACTTGTGTGCTTTAAACTCAACACTTGAGTTTCTTTAAACAGTGATTAACTCTTGATAATTAACTATCTGATTGTAAATAAATTGATTTGTTTTTGTCTAGTTAAATCACCGTGAACGGACACCTGATGAAGGCTTAGCCGAAACGCGTTGTGCGAAATGTGAAGATACTCATCACCATTAGGGTTTTGTCTTGTTCCATGCATATATATATTTTTGGTTATACCATTTGTCAGATTATGTGTATTTTTTGTGTATCATTCAAATTGATTTTTGAAATTATCATTGTTTCTGTATATATTTTTTGTATTAATCAAATCAGGAATATTTATTCATTGATATAAATTACTAATCAAAAAATGTATTAAAAAAAATATATTTTGTCTATAAGATCTGTTAGTTCCATTTTCTTCTTTATTTATATCTTTATTTAAAATAACAGTGGGATATTATCTAGAGTTAACATTCCATTCACTGCACACTTTTCCTTTTATTATTTTTTGCCCTTTCCTTTACCTCTCCTAGTTTTCCCTGCTAGGGTGCATTATCAATTCAGCAGGGGCCCCTTATTTTCAAAACAAATTAATCTCGCGGCTAGTCTGTGAGGGGTGTCGTTTTCCTAGTAGTCCTACTGACACGCAAATTATGAGTTTAAGGTTCCTTCACATAAAAGTTAGGTGAATCTACAATTTTTCTTACACATATATTTCTCCTTCATTTTCTTTTATCTCTTTGTGATCCTACCGGTCACCTCAATCTTTCTTAAAGCAATTTTTTTTTTCTTTCAGCCATGGCCAATCTCCCCACTTTTGGGTTCACAGATGAACAATTTGCCAATATGGTAGGTAATTCAGCTCATTTTGGTCATCAAATGACGAATACCACCGATAAGAAAGATGATGCCTTGGTACTTTTAGCCCTAAGAAAAAAAATCAAACGAATAGAACTCCACGGACAGTATATGCTAGAATACCTTAAAGCTGGGGTCATTCCCCAGGGATCAAGGGTAAGAAATATACCGGGCTTGTTTGTACATATTAAAAAGTTCCTAGAACGTTGGGCCATGATTTCCAACCGCTGCTCTCGCGATTATATGATGCTAATAGTTGAGACAGCCAAAGAGGTCCTAGAACAATTAACAGCAGAAATTCTCGACTTAGAAAATAAAATCAAAGCATCATGCATAGTAGAAGAGGCTAAGAAAAAGCTAGAAGAAATTGATAAGGATTTGCATTCTTATACAGAGTATCTAACTAAGCGTAAACTAGACAAATTAAAGAAAGATGTACGCTTTTTTAGTAAAGAAACAGCCTATCCTTATCTGTCAGACAGTTTCTACAATCAAACCGACAACACGCTATATGAACCATACAGACCATCTGGACCTGGTAGAAAGGTACTCACTTTCTCAGACACCTCAGACTCAGATAGTGAGGGTCAGTCAGGAGGTTTTGAATCCAGGGGCAATGGACACCAATATAGAAGACAACGAGGTGCACAACCTTTTTTAGGGAGGCGATACAACAGACGCAACAACTGGCGACCTCCATATCAGCCACGATTCCAAACCAACACGCAATACCAGCCGCGCTTCCAGGGCAATCCAGCGATGGATTTCAATCAATACCTAGTTACGCGCAATGCGCAATATTGGAGGGAATAGAGACATTACCTATTTTCAACCTCAGCAGCTCCTCATTAACAGCATCTACCATCTCGCTGTTATCTAAAGGATTAACCTTTGCCCCCCACTCAGGCTTAAAAAAGTTCGAGTTGTTTAGAGATTTAAAAGCTTTTTTCAGAAAAATCAGATTAAAAGTTTTTTTCAGTACCAAAGACACACAAATGGAAACTACTAATGCTTCTGGCTTGGCACCACCCTCCCAGTTCACACCTACCATTGAACAACTGCCACCCGAGGTGGCGGTGTTCGAACGAGTTGTCTATAATAAAATCATGAATATCACCAAGCATGTGCAGAAGACCCCTTTCAACTTAAGCCAAGATGAATACTTGGCTTTGCAAGATTTGAAACACACACAGCACAAAACCATTAAAACGTGTGATAAAGGAGGAGGTATTGTTGTCTACGATACATCCACCTATATCTCCAAAATGGTACATATGCTTGGAGATACTCGTTTCTACTGTCCTATTACCAGAGACCCTACATCTAACACCATAAAGAAAATACAGAGATTAACTAACAAAGCTTTAAGAGATGGTGATATCTGTGACAAGGAATGGTCCTTCCTTAATAAGGAAAAACCTAAGATGGCTAGTATCTATGGCATACCGAAAATTCATAAAAATGCCATAGATCCCCCCCTCAGACCCATAGTTACCACCATAGGGTCAGTCACTGAATCATTGGCCAAGTATGTAGATGCTTTACTATGTACTCATGTCTCAAGAACACCAGCGTTTGTTCAAGACACTCGACACATTATCAATTTAGTCGAAAATACACCATTCTGTCCAGACACGCAATTTCTAGTAACCATGGACATTGAAGCCCTTTACAGTAACATCCCTATTGAAGGTGCTATAAATGCGGTCCATTGGTTCATCAATGCCTATAATATCAAATGCCCCACTCTCTTCGTTCTAGAATGCCTTAAAGTGGTCCTGGAAGATAATGTGTTTGAATTCAATATTCAACTATTCAAACAACAACAAGGTGTCAGCATGGGTGCATCTTGTGCCCCCACGGTGGCTAATATCTACATGTCCCTTTTCGAGAAAAAATTTGTATTCAATGAATTAGCATCTTTTTATGAATCAGTGAGCAAATGGTCACGATTCATAGATGATGTCTTTTTCATTTGGACAGATACACAAGAAAAACTGTGGGAATTTATCGAGTGGATTAATCTCTGCGATGATAATATTCATTTCACACATAACATAAGTTCCGAAAAAGTGGAATATCTAGATATTCACATCAAACATGATAAGGGTAATCTTGCAGTGGACTTGTACATCAAACCCACAGCAAGAAATACCCTGTTACACTATGACAGCTTTCACCCGGTTACTCAAAAGAACAGCATACCTTTCGGTGAGTTCTTACGCCTGCGGCGTAATTGTACAAATATAAAAGACTATGATGACAGATCATTGAGTATGAAAAATAAGTTTTTGGCCAGAGGGTACCCTAAAAAAATTGTACGAGATTCGTACAAAAGAGCGCGTTTCTTTGATAGGCAACATTTCCTATCTAATATCAAGCCCAATAAGGATCCTCTTTTGGTCTTTATCACGAGACATTCAATGCTTAATGGCAGATTACGTCAGGCAGTTTATCAAAGTTGGCCAATTTTAAACACTGACAGAGCCATCCCTAAGCCTCTCTTTGCGTTTAGACGCAACAGAAGTTTAAAAGATCATGTGGTTAATTCAAGAATTAAACATACCAACACTTTTCTACAAACAAACATTGAAGGTAACAAAGCAGTGGTGGGTAACTTTAAATGTTCCACCTGTAAATCTTGCGATACAGCCATCGAATCATCGACATTCAAATTTAATGGGCAATTAATATCACCCAAGAGCCTTAATAACTGTAAAACGACAGATGTGGTGTACTTGCTCATCTGTCCATGTTTTCTTGGTTATGTTGGTGAAACAGGGAGAAGCTTTAACACCAGACTTACAGAACACCGTTCAGCTATACGTACCAGGAAACTTCAAGCACCTATGGTGCAACATTATGTGGACCATAATCATGCGCCTGAAGCTATACAATGGTACATTTTGGAGAAAATTTACCCTAAAACAGGTTCAACTACGGAGAAAACCAGAAAGTTAAGAGAAGTTTTCTGGATTTTTACTCTGGGTACAGCAATTACAGGGCTTAATCAGGAAATCCCGTGGGATCAAGCTATCAAAAATAGTGGCTAATATCTTCATTGCAATTTTTGCGTTTGCATTATTGCCCTTATTTCTTCATTTCGTTTATTAGTTTTTCTTTAGACTCTTATTCTGCTCTTCATTATTATTACGTATGCCCATTTTGATAAATTTTGTATGCTTCGATTGTTGTACATGGTTTTTGTGGCACTATTTCTACCACTAGACACATCTGAGATTTTGATGCGTTGAAATCATCTTTTAAATAGAGGTCCTCTATGTTGCTTTATCCATAGTCTTTATTCGTTCCCAGTTCCGTGTTAACACAGTTAACATTACCGGTGACGAGGTGAGTCCCCCTCCCAATATGGCGCTGGCCATAAGCCTTCCTTTTGTCTGTTTTTCATTTTGACCATGCATATTTTAGTTTATATGCTTGTGCTCATCAGGCTCCCCACGCCGAGCATATAAAACGAGAACTCCACTCCACGCTGCACGCTTCGCGCTACGATCTGTGCCAGATCTCTGCCCAACAGTAAGTAACGGGTTTCCGCCCCGGTGCTTGTGCTCTTAATTAATTACCGTCACAGCCGACCGTATGCACTTTTGGCTTGTGTAATTTTCGCCCATCTAACTTTTATGCAGGGTCACTTTCATTTTTAGTTAACCTGCATTCAACTTGGTCTGTCACGGCATTTGGCTCACGTCTTTATTTAATGCTGTTGGCCCGGACTGCATGTATTTCGGGCTTGTTATACCCTTGCTTGTTTCACTTCTATGCAGGGTAATTTTAATTTTAATTCACTCGCATTCAGCATAACTTGCCACGGCACTCTAGTTCACGACCGGACAAGAACTATTGTTATATTGGCATAGATCACAGATTATCTATCTAGCTAATACTTTAGTTTTAGCGGGATAATTTGATCAGTTGGATAAGGTTCTATATTATATTGTCCCACCTAATTATTAGAGCCAGTAAGTTTTCACTGTTATGAAACAAGTGCATATAAGGTACACTATTAAATATTTCGTGTGTATCTCTCTTTGATTTTGTTTCCAGTCGTTTTATATATCAACCAGAGGCTGCATATTTGAGAAGAATGGCATTAATCACATACTCCTTTACAAGTTTCAGGAAGTAGGATATGGTACCATATTACCAGCAGGTTAGTCTCCCTTTACTCATCTCGTATAATGAGGGAGAGTTATTCATTTCTTTCTGTATTAAGAAAAAATTCTTTTTCCATTATGCTCATTTAATGGGATAATATTTTAGTCTCATTTATCTTCTTTTTAGGCTAACTGTGGTGCATGACTATTGATCGACTCGGTTCCTTTGTTTTTGCAGTATCTACATACTCTAATCATCCATAAAGGAATTTAAGGTACTCTTGCTCCATACACTCTTTACATCGCACGTAGTGTAGCTCCAGTTCAATTAAGTAACTGTACAAAATAATGGACCCTTATGGTATAACAGGCATCACGATACCCTTAACCTAGGTTTCATTCCTTTTGCATTAGGTATGTGGTTCGTGTATCCTTAAACCCCATTTAATCCAATATTGGGGTCAGTTTGTGGAAAGAGGCAACCGCTTGGTCTAACTTAGGTATATATCATCTCTCAGAACAAGATTTGGCCACATTTCATATATTCTTTGGTTTTCAACTTTCATGTTAAATTTTCTTGACAGCCCGTGTTTCCACCAGAGCTGAAATTCATATTGGAGATTGTCCATCTATCTAGACTTTTGGTTATCGAGTGTCCCTTTTTGCTCGTATTATTACTCAGGTATATTAAAATCTACTTGCATTCATCTTCTATTTAGTGGTTTACTGTCACTTTATTTTAGTGCTTTATTTTTCTTTAGAACACTTGGGTGAGGTTCTATCTTTTATTTTTTCATCTATTCTAGATATTCACTTACCCTTGAATTGTGTGTAATCTTCAATGGTTAAACCTTGTTGGTAAGAACGTTAGGAACCTTAAACTTTTTGTATCATGCATAATATATACTTGTGTGCTTTAAACTCAACACTTGAGTTTCTTTAAACAGTGATTAACTCTTGATAATTAACTATCTGATTGTAAATAAATTGATTTGTTTTTGTCTAGTTAAATCACCGTGAACGGACACCTGATGAAGGCTTAGCCGAAACGCGTTGTGCGAAATGTGAAGATACTCATCACCATTAGGGTTTTGTCTTGTTCCATGCATATATATATTTTTGGTTATACCATTTGTCAGATTATGTGTATTTTTTGTGTATCATTCAAATTGATTTTTGAAATTATCATTGTTTCTGTATATATTTTTTGTATTAATCAAATCAGGAATATTTATTCATTGATATAAATTACTAATCAAAAAATGTATTAAAAAAAATATATTTTGTCTATAAGATCTGTTAGTTCCATTTTCTTCTTTATTTATATCTTTATTTAAAATAACAGTGGGATATTATCTAGAGTTAACATTCCATTCACTGCACACTTTTCCTTTTATTATTTTTTGCCCTTTCCTTTACCTCTCCTAGTTTTCCCTGCTAGGGTGCATTATCAATTCAGCAGGGGCCCCTTATTTTCAAAACAAATTAATCTCGCGGCTAGTCTGTGAGGGGTGTCGTTTTCCTAGTAGTCCTACTGACACGCAAATTATGAGTTTAAGGTTCCTTCACATAAAAGTTAGGTGAATCTACAATTTTTCTTACACATATATTTCTCCTTCATTTTCTTTCATCTCTTTGTGATCCTACCGGTCACCTCAATCTTTCTTAAAGCAATTTTTTTTTTCTTTCAGCCATGGCCAATCTCCCCACTTTTGGGTTCACAGATGAACAATTTGCCAATATGGTAGGTAATTCAGCTCATTTTGGTCATCAAATGACGAATACCACCGATAAGAAAGATGATGCCTTGGTACTTTTAGCCCTAAGAAAAAAAATCAAACGAATAGAACTCCACGGACAGTATATGCTAGAATACCTTAAAGCTGGGGTCATTCCCCAGGGATTAAGGGTAAGAAATATACCGGGCTTGTTTGTACATATTAAAAAGTTCCTAGAACGTTGGGCCATGATTTCCAACCGCTGCTCTCGCGATTATATGATGCTAATAGTTGAGACAGCCAAAGAGGTCCTAGAACAATTAACAGCAGAAATTCTCGACTTAGAAAATAAAATCAAAGCATCATGCATAGTAGAAGAGGCTAAGAAAAAGCTAGAAGAAATTGATAAGGATTTGCATTCTTATACAGAGTATCTAACTAAGCGTAAACTAGACAAATTAAAGAAAGATGTACGCTTTTTTAGTAAAGAAACAGCCTATCCTTATCTGTCAGACAGTTTCTACAATCAAACCGACAACACGCTATATGAACCATACAGACCATCTGGACCTGGTAGAAAGGTACTCACTTTCTCAGACACCTCAGACTCAGATAGTGAGGGTCAGTCAGGAGGTTTTGAATCCAGGGGCAATGGACACCAATATAGAAGACAACGAGGTGCACAACCTTTTTTAGGGAGGCGATACAACAGACGCAACAACTGGCGACCTCCATATCAGCCACGATTCCAAACCAACACGCAATACCAGCCGCGCTTCCAGGGCAATCCAGCGATGGATTTCAATCAATACCTAGTTACGCGCAATGCGCAATATTGGAGGGAATAGAGACATTACCTATTTTCAACCTCAGCAGCTCCTCATTAACAGCATCTACCATCTCGCTGTTATCTAAAGGATTAACCTTTGCCCCCCACTCAGGCTTAAAAAAGTTCGAGTTGTTTAGAGATTTAAAAGCTTTTTTCAGAAAAATCAGATTAAAAGTTTTTTTCAGTACCAAAGACACACAAATGGAAACTACTAATGCTTCTGGCTTGGCACCACCCTCCCAGTTCACACCTACCATTGAACAACTGCCACCCGAGGTGGCGGTGTTCGAACGAGTTGTCTATAATAAAATCATGAATATCACCAAGCATGTGCAGAAGACCCCTTTCAACTTAAGCCAAGATGAATACTTGGCTTTGCAAGATTTGAAACACACACAGCACAAAACCATTAAAACGTGTGATAAAGGAGGAGGTATTGTTGTCTACGATACATCCACCTATATCTCCAAAATGGTACATATGCTTGGAGATACTCGTTTCTACTGTCCTATTACCAGAGACCCTACATCTAACACCATAAAGAAAATACAGAGATTAACTAACAAAGCTTTAAGAGATGGTGATATCTGTGACAAGGAATGGTCCTTCCTTAATAAGGAAAAACCTAAGATGGCTAGAATCTATGGCATACCGAAAATTCATAAAAATGCCATAGATCCCCCCCTCAGACCCATAGTTACCACCATAGGGTCAGTCACTGAATCATTGGCCAAGTATGTAGATGCTTTACTATGTACTCATGTCTCAAGAACACCAGCGTTTGTTCAAGACACTCGACACATTATCAATTTAGTCGAAAATACACCATTCTGTCCAGACACGCAATTTCTAGTAACCATGGACATTGAAGCCCTTTACAGTAACATCCCTATTGAAGGTGCTATAAATGCGGTCCATTGGTTCATCAATGCCTATAATATCAAATGCCCCACTCTCTTCGTTCTAGAATGCCTTAAAGTGGTCCTGGAAGATAATGTGTTTGAATTCAATATTCAACTATTCAAACAACAACAAGGTGTCAGCATGGGTGCATCTTGTGCCCCCACGGTGGCTAATATCTACATGTCCCTTTTCGAGAAAAAATTTGTATTCAATGAATTAGCATCTTTTTATGAATCAGTGAGCAAATGGTCACGATTCATAGATGATGTCTTTTTCATTTGGACAGATACACAAGAAAAACTGTGGGAATTTATCGAGTGGATTAATCTCTGCGATGATAATATTCATTTCACACATAACATAAGTTCCGAAAAAGTGGAATATCTAGATATTCACATCAAACATGATAAGGGTAATCTTGCAGTGGACTTGTACATCAAACCCACAGCAAGAAATACCCTGTTACACTATGACAGCTTTCACCCGGTTACTCAAAAGAACAGCATACCTTTCGGTGAGTTCTTACGCCTGCGGCGTAATTGTACAAATATAAAAGACTATGATGACAGATCATTGAGTATGAAAAATAAGTTTTTGGCCAGAGGGTACCCTAAAAAAAATTGTACGAGATTCGTACAAAAGAGCGCGTTTCTTTGATAGGCAACATTTCCTATCTAATATCAAGCCCAATAAGGATCCTCTTTTGGTCTTTATCACGAGACATTCAATGCTTAATGGCAGATTACGTCAGGCAGTTTATCAAAGTTGGCCAATTTTAAACACTGACAGAGCCATCCCTAAGCCTCTCTTTGCGTTTAGACGCAACAGAAGTTTAAAAGATCATGTGGTTAATTCAAGAATTAAACATACCAACACTTTTCTACAAACAAACATTGAAGGTAACAAAGCAGTGGTGGGTAACTTTAAATGTTCCACCTGTAAATCTTGCGATACAGCCATCGAATCATCGACATTCAAATTTAATGGGCAATTAATATCACCCAAGAGCCTTAATAACTGTAAAACGACAGATGTGGTGTACTTGCTCATCTGTCCATGTTTTCTTGGTTATGTTGGTGAAACAGGGAGAAGCTTTAACACCAGACTTACAGAACACCGTTCAGCTATACGTACCAGGAAACTTCAAGCACCTATGGTGCAACATTATGTGGACCATAATCATGCGCCTGAAGCTATACAATGGTACATTTTGGAGAAAATTTACCCTAAAACAGGTTCAACTACGGAGAAAACCAGAAAGTTAAGAGAAGTTTTCTGGATTTTTACTCTGGGTACAGCAATTACAGGGCTTAATCAGGAAATCCCGTGGGATCAAGCTATCAAAAATAGTGGCTAATATCTTCATTGCAATTTTTGCGTTTGCATTATTGCCCTTATTTCTTCATTTCGTTTATTAGTTTTTCTTTAGACTCTTATTCTGCTCTTCATTATTATTACGTATGCCCATTTTGATAAATTTTGTATGCTTCGATTGTTGTACATGGTTTTTGTGGCACTATTTCTACCACTAGACACATCTGAGATTTTGATGCGTTGAAATCATCTTTTAAATAGAGGTCCTCTATGTTGCTTTATCCATAGTCTTTATTCGTTCCCAGTTCCGTGTTAACACAGTTAACATTACCGGTGACGAGGTGAGTCCCCCTCCCAATATGGCGCTGGCCATAAGCCTTCCTTTTGTCTGTTTTTCATTTTGACCATGCATATTTTAGTTTCTATGCTTGTGCTCATCAGGCTCCCCACGCCGAGCATATAAAACGAGAACTCCACTCCACGCTGCACGCTTCGCGCTACGATCTGTGCCAGATCTCTGCCCAACAGTAAGTAACGGGTTTCCGCCCCGGTGCTTGTGCTCTTAATTAATTACCGTCACAGCCGACCGTATGCACTTTTGGCTTGTGTAATTTTCGCCCATCTAACTTTTATGCAGGGTCACTTTCATTTTTAGTTAACCTGCATTCAACTTGGTCTGTCACGGCATTTGGCTCACGTCTTTATTTAATGCTGTTGGCCCGGACTGCATGTATTTCGGGCTTGTTATACCCTTGCTTGTTTCACTTCTATGCAGGGTAATTTTAATTTTAATTCACTCGCATTCAGCATAACTTGCCACGGCACTCTAGTTCACGACCGGACAAGAACTATTGTTATATTGGCATAGATCACAGATTATCTATCTAGCTAATACTTTAGTTTTAGCGGGATAATTTGATCAGTTGGATAAGGTTCTATATTATATTGTCCCACCTAATTATTAGAGCCAGTAAGTTTTCACTGTTATGAAACAAGTGCATATAAGGTACACTATTAAATATTTCGTGTGTATCTCTCTTTGATTTTGTTTCCAGTCGTTTTATATATCAACCAGAGGCTGCATATTTGAGAAGAATGGCATTAATCACATACTCCTTTACAAGTTTCAGGAAGTAGGATATGGTACCATATTACCAGCAGGTTAGTCTCCCTTTACTCATCTCGTATAATGAGGGAGAGTTATTCATTTCTTTCTGTATTAAGAAAAAATTCTTTTTCCATTATGCTCATTTAATGGGATCATATTTTAGTCTCATTTATCTTCTTTTTAGGCTAACTGTGGTGCATGACTATTGATCGACTCGGTTCCTTTGTTTTTGCAGTATCTACATACTCTAATCATCCATAAAGGAATTTAAGGTACTCTTGCTCCATACACTCTTTACATCGCACGTAGTGTAGCTCCAGTTCAATTAAGTAACTGTACAAAATAATGGACCCTTATGGTATAACAGGCATCACGATACCCTTAACCTAGGTTTCATTCCTTTTGCATTAGGTATGTGGTTCGTGTATCCTTAAACCCCATTTAATCCAATATTGGGGTCAGTTTGTGGAAAGAGGCAACCGCTTGGTCTAACGTAGGTATATATCATCTCTCAGAACAAGATTTGGCCACATTTCATATATTCTTTGGTTTTCAACTTTCATGTTAAATTTTCTTGACAGCCCGTGTTTCCACCAGAGCTGAAATTCATATTGGAGATTGTCCATCTATCTAGACTTTTGGTTATCGAGTGTCCCTTTTTGCTCGTATTATTACTCAGGTATATTAAAATCTACTTGCATTCATCTTCTATTTAGTGGTTTACTGTCACTTTATTTTAGTGCTTTATTTTTCTTTAGAACACTTGGGTGAGGTTCTATCTTTTATTTTTTCATCTATTCTAGATATTCACTTACCCTTGAATTGTGTGTAATCTTCAATGGTTAAACCTTGTTGGTAAGAACGTTAGGAACCTTAAACTTTTTGTATCATGCATAATATATACTTGTGTGCTTTAAACTCAACACTTGAGTTTCTTTAAACAGTGATTAACTCTTGATAATTAACTATCTGATTGTAAATAAATTGATTTGTTTTTGTCTAGTTAAATCACCGTGAACGGACACCTGATGAAGGCTTAGCCGAAACGCGTTGTGCGAAATGTGAAGATACTCATCACCATTAGGGTTTTGTCTTGTTCCATGCATATATATATTTTTGGTTATACCATTTGTCAGATTATGTGTATTTTTTGTGTATCATTCAAATTGATTTTTGAAATTATCATTGTTTCTGTATATATTTTTTGTATTAATCAAATCAGGAATATTTATTCATTGATATAAATTACTAATCAAAAAATGTATTAAAAAAAATATATTTTGTCTATAAGATCTGTTAGTTCCATTTTCTTCTTTATTTATATCTTTATTTAAAATAACAGTGGGATATTATCTAGAGTTAACATTCCATTCACTGCACACTTTTCCTTTTATTATTTTTTGCCCTTTCCTTTACCTCTCCTAGTTTTCCCTGCTAGGGTGCATTATCAATTCAGCAGGGGCCCCTTATTTTCAAAACAAATTAATCTCGCGGCTAGTCTGTGAGGGGTGTCGTTTTCCTAGTAGTCCTACTGACACGCAAATTATGAGTTTAAGGTTCCTTCACATAAAAGTTAGGTGAATCTACAATTTTTCTTACACATATATTTCTCCTTCATTTTCTTTTATCTCTTTGTGATCCTACCGGTCACCTCAATCTTTCTTAAAACAATTTTTTTTTTCTTTCAGCCATGGCCAATCTCCCCACTTTTGGGTTCACAGATGAACAATTTGCCAATATGGTAGGTAATTCAGCTCATTTTGGTCATCAAATGACGAATACCACCGATAAGAAAGATGATGCCTTGGTACTTTTAGCCCTAAGAAAAAAAATCAAACGAATAGAACTCCACGGACAGTATATGCTAGAATACCTTAAAGCTGGGGTCATTCCCCAGGGATTAAGGGTAAGAAATATACCGGGCTTGTTTGTACATATTAAAAAGTTCCTAGAACGTTGGGCCATGATTTCCAACCGCTGCTCTCGCGATTATATGATGCTAATAGTTGAGACAGCCAAAGAGGTCCTAGAACAATTAACAGCAGAAATTCTCGACTTAGAAAATAAAATCAAAGCATCATGCATAGTAGAAGAGGCTAAGAAAAAGCTAGAAGAAATTGATAAGGATTTGCATTCTTATACAGAGTATCTAACTAAGCGTAAACTAGACAAATTAAAGAAAGATGTACGCTTTTTTAGTAAAGAAACAGCCTATCCTTATCTGTCAGACAGTTTCTACAATCAAACCGACAACACGCTATATGAACCATACAGACCATCTGGACCTGGTAGAAAGGTACTCACTTTCTCAGACACCTCAGACTCAGATAGTGAGGGTCAGTCAGGAGGTTTTGAATCCAGGGGCAATGGACACCAATATAGAAGACAACGAGGTGCACAACCTTTTTTAGGGAGGCGATACAACAGACGCAACAACTGGCGACCTCCATATCAGCCACGATTCCAAACCAACACGCAATACCAGCCGCGCTTCCAGGGCAATCCAGCGATGGATTTCAATCAATACCTAGTTACGCGCAATGCGCAATATTGGAGGGAATAGAGACATTACCTATTTTCAACCTCAGCAGCTCCTCATTAACAGCATCTACCATCTCGCTGTTATCTAAAGGATTAACCTTTGCCCCCCACTCAGGCTTAAAAAAGTTCGAGTTGTTTAGAGATTTAAAAGCTTTTTTCAGAAAAATCAGATTAAAAGTTTTTTTCAGTACCAAAGACACACAAATGGAAACTACTAATGCTTCTGGCTTGGCACCACCCTCCCAGTTCACACCTACCATTGAACAACTGCCACCCGAGGTGGCGGTGTTCGAACGAGTTGTCTATAATAAAATCATGAATATCACCAAGCATGTGCAGAAGACCCCTTTCAACTTAAGCCAAGATGAATACTTGGCTTTGCAAGATTTGAAACACACACAGCACAAAACCATTAAAACGTGTGATAAAGGAGGAGGTATTGTTGTCTACGATACATCCACCTATATCTCCAAAATGGTACATATGCTTGGAGATACTCGTTTCTACTGTCCTATTACCAGAGACCCTACATCTAACACCATAAAGAAAATACAGAGATTAACTAACAAAGCTTTAAGAGATGGTGATATCTGTGACAAGGAATGGTCCTTCCTTAATAAGGAAAAACCTAAGATGGCTAGTATCTATGGCATACCGAAAATTCATAAAAATGCCATAGATCCCCCCCTCAGACCCATAGTTACCACCATAGGGTCAGTCACTGAATCATTGGCCAAGTATGTAGATGCTTTACTATGTACTCATGTCTCAAGAACACCAGCGTTTGTTCAAGACACTCGACACATTATCAATTTAGTCGAAAATACACCATTCTGTCCAGACACGCAATTTCTAGTAACCATGGACATTGAAGCCCTTTACAGTAACATCCCTATTGAAGGTGCTATAAATGCGGTCCATTGGTTCATCAATGCCTATAATATCAAATGCCCCACTCTCTTCGTTCTAGAATGCCTTAAAGTGGTCCTGGAAGATAATGTGTTTGAATTCAATATTCAACTATTCAAACAACAACAAGGTGTCAGCATGGGTGCATCTTGTGCCCCCACGGTGGCTAATATCTACATGTCCCTTTTCGAGAAAAAATTTGTATTCAATGAATTAGCATCTTTTTATGAATCAGTGAGCAAATGGTCACGATTCATAGATGATGTCTTTTTCATTTGGACAGATACACAAGAAAAACTGTGGGAATTTATCGAGTGGATTAATCTCTGCGATGATAATATTCATTTCACACATAACATAAGTTCCGAAAAAGTGGAATATCTAGATATTCACATCAAACATGATAAGGGTAATCTTGCAGTGGACTTGTACATCAAACCCACAGCAAGAAATACCCTGTTACACTATGACAGCTTTCACCCGGTTACTCAAAAGAACAGCATACCTTTCGGTGAGTTCTTACGCCTGCGGCGTAATTGTACAAATATAAAAGACTATGATGACAGATCATTGAGTATGAAAAATACGTTTTTGGCCAGAGGGTACCCTAAAAAAAATTGTACGAGATTCGTACAAAAGAGCGCGTTTCTTTGATAGGCAACATTTCCTATCTAATATCAAGCCCAATAAGGATCCTCTTTTGGTCTTTATCACGAGACATTCAATGCTTAATGGCAGATTACGTCAGGCAGTTTATCAAAGTTGGCCAATTTTAAACACTGACAGAGCCATCCCTAAGCCTCTCTTTGCGTTTAGACGCAACAGAAGTTTAAAAGATCATGTGGTTAATTCAAGAATTAAACATACCAACACTTTTCTACAAACAAACATTGAAGGTAACAAAGCAGTGGTGGGTAACTTTAAATGTTCCACCTGTAAATCTTGCGATACAGCCATCGAATCATCGACATTCAAATTTAATGGGCAATTAATATCACCCAAGAGCCTTAATAACTGTAAAACGACAGATGTGGTGTACTTGCTCATCTGTCCATGTTTTCTTGGTTATGTTGGTGAAACAGGGAGAAGCTTTAACACCAGACTTACAGAACACCGTTCAGCTATACGTACCAGGAAACTTCAAGCACCTATGGTGCAACATTATGTGGACCATAATCATGCGCCTGAAGCTATACAATGGTACATTTTGGAGAAAATTTACCCTAAAACAGGTTCAACTACGGAGAAAACCAGAAAGTTAAGAGAAGTTTTCTGGATTTTTACTCTGGGTACAGCAATTACAGGGCTTAATCAGGAAATCCCGTGGGATCAAGCTATCAAAAATAGTGGCTAATATCTTCATTGCAATTTTTGCGTTTGCATTATTGCCCTTATTTCTTCATTTCGTTTATTAGTTTTTCTTTAGACTCTTATTCTGCTCTTCATTATTATTACGTATGCCCATTTTGATAAATTTTGTATGCTTCGATTGTTGTACATGGTTTTTGTGGCACTATTTCTACCACTAGACACATCTGAGATTTTGATGCGTTGAAATCATCTTTTAAATAGAGGTCCTCTATGTTGCTTTATCCATAGTCTTTATTCGTTCCCAGTTCCGTGTTAACACAGTTAACATTACCGGTGACGAGGTGAGTCCCCCTCCCAATATGGCGCTGGCCATAAGCCTTCCTTTTGTCTGTTTTTCATTTTGACCATGCATATTTTAGTTTCTATGCTTGTGCTCATCAGGCTCCCCTCGCCGAGCATATAAAACGAGAACTCCACTCCACGCTGCACGCTTCGCGCTACGATCAGTGCCAGATCTCTGCCCAACAGTAAGTAACGGGTTTCCGCCCCGGTGCTTGTGCTCTTAATTAATTACCGTCACAGCCGACCGTATGCACTTTTGGCTTGTGTAATTTTCGCCCATCTAACTTTTATGCAGGGTCACTTTCATTTTTAGTTAACCTGCATTCAACTTGGTCTGTCACGGCATTTGGCTCACGTCTTTATTTAATGCTGTTGGCCCGGACTGCATGTATTTCGGGCTTGTTATACCCTTGCTTGTTTCACTTCTATGCAGGGTAATTTTAATTTTAATTCACTCGCATTCAGCATAACTTGCCACGGCACTCTAGTTCACGACCGGACAAGAACTATTGTTATATTGGCATAGATCACAGATTATCTATCTAGCTAATACTTTAGTTTTAGCGGGATAATTTGATCAGTTGGATAAGGTTCTATATTATATTGTCCCACCTAATTATTAGAGCCAGTAAGTTTTCACTGTTATGAAACAAGTGCATATAAGGTACACTATTAAATATTTCGTGTGTATCTCTCTTTGATTTTGTTTCCAGTCGTTTTATATATCAACCAGAGGCTGCATATTTGAGAAGAATGGCATTAATCACATACTCCTTTACAAGTTTCAGGAAGTAGGATATGGTACCATATTACCAGCAGGTTAGTCTCCCTTTACTCATCTCGTATAATGAGGGAGAGTTATTCATTTCTTTCTGTATTAAGAAAAAATTCTTTTTCCATTATGCTCATTTAATGGGATCATATTTTAGTCTCATTTATCTTCTTTTTAGGCTAACTGTGGTGCATGACTATTGATCGACTCGGTTCCTTTGTTTTTGCAGTATCTACATACTCTAATCATCCATAAAGGAATTTAAGGTACTCTTGCTCCATACACTCTTTACATCGCACGTAGTGTAGCTCCAGTTCAATTAAGTAACTGTACAAAATAATGGACCCTTATGGTATAACAGGCATCACGATACCCTTAACCTAGGTTTCATTCCTTTTGCATTAGGTATGTGGTTCGTGTATCCTTAAACCCCATTTAATCCAATATTGGGGTCAGTTTGTGGAAAGAGGCAACCGCTTGGTCTAACTTAGGTATATATCATCTCTCAGAACAAGATTTGGCCACATTTCATATATTCTTTGGTTTTCAACTTTCATGTTAAATTTTCTTGACAGCCCGTGTTTCCACCAGAGCTGAAATTCATATTGGAGATTGTCCATCTATCTAGACTTTTGGTTATCGAGTGTCCCTTTTTGCTCGTATTATTACTCAGGTATATTAAAATCTACTTGCATTCATCTTCTATTTAGTGGTTTACTGTCACTTTATTTGAGTGCTTTATTTTTCTTTAGAACACTTGGGTGAGGTTCTATCTTTTATTTTTTCATCTATTCTAGATATTCACTTACCCTTGAATTGTGTGTAATCTTCAATGGTTAAACCTTGTTGGTAAGAACGTTAGGAACCTTAAACTTTTTGTATCATGCATAATATATACTTGTGTGCTTTAAACTCAACACTTGAGTTTCTTTAAACAGTGATTAACTCTTGATAATTAACTATCTGATTGTAAATAAATTGATTTGTTTTTGTCTAGTTAAATCACCGTGAACGGACACCTGATGAAGGCTTAGCCGAAACGCGTTGTGCGAAATGTGAAGATACTCATCACCATTAGGGTTTTGTCTTGTTCCATGCATATATATATTTTTGGTTATACCATTTGTCAGATTATGTGTATTTTTTGTGTATCATTCAAATTGATTTTTGAAATTATCATTGTTTCTGTATATATTTTTTGTATTAATCAAATCAGGAATATTTATTCATTGATATAAATTACTAATCAAAAAATGTATTAAAAAAAATATATTTTGTCTATAAGATCTGTTAGTTCCATTTTCTTCTTTATTTATATCTTTATTTAAAATAACAGTGGGATATTATCTAGAGTTAACATTCCATTCACTGCACACTTTTCCTTTTATTATTTTTTGCCCTTTCCTTTACCTCTCCTAGTTTTCCCTGCTAGGGTGCATTATCAATTCAGCAGGGGCCCCTTATTTTCAAAACAAATTAATCTCGCGGCTAGTCTGTGAGGGGTGTCGTTTTCCTAGTAGTCCTACTGACACGCAAATTATGAGTTTAAGGTTCCTTCACATAAAAGTTAGGTGAATCTACAATTTTTCTTACACATATATTTCTCCTTCATTTTCTTTTATCTCTTTGTGATCCTACCGGTCACCTCAATCTTTCTTAAAACAATTTTTTTTTTCTTTCAGCCATGGCCAATCTCCCCACTTTTGGGTTCACAGATGAACAATTTGCCAATATGGTAGGTAATTCAGCTCATTTTGGTCATCAAATGACGAATACCACCGATAAGAAAGATGATGCCTTGGTACTTTTAGCCCTAAGAAAAAAAATCAAACGAATAGAACTCCACGGACAGTATATGCTAGAATACCTTAAAGCTGGGGTCATTCCCCAGGGATTAAGGGTAAGAAATATACCGGGCTTGTTTGTACATATTAAAAAGTTCCTAGAACGTTGGGCCATGATTTCCAACCGCTGCTCTCGCGATTATATGATGCTAATAGTTGAGACAGCCAAAGAGGTCCTAGAACAATTAACAGCAGAAATTCTCGACTTAGAAAATAAAATCAAAGCATCATGCATAGTAAAAGAGGCTAAGAAAAAGCTAGAAGAAATTGATAAGGATTTGCATTCTTATACAGAGTATCTAACTAAGCGTAAACTAGACAAATTAAAGAAAGATGTACGCTTTTTTAGTAAAGAAACAGCCTATCCTTATCTGTCAGACAGTTTCTACAATCAAACCGACAACACGCTATATGAACCATACAGACCATCTGGACCTGGTAGAAAGGTACTCACTTTCTCAGACACCTCAGACTCAGATAGTGAGGGTCAGTCAGGAGGTTTTGAATCCAGGGGCAATGGACACCAATATAGAAGACAACGAGGTGCACAACCTTTTTTAGGGAGGCGATACAACAGACGCAACAACTGGCGACCTCCATATCAGCCACGATTCCAAACCAACACGCAATACCAGCCGCGCTTCCAGGGCAATCCAGCGATGGATTTCAATCAATACCTAGTTACGCGCAATGCGCAATATTGGAGGGAATAGAGACATTACCTATTTTCAACCTCAGCAGCTCCTCATTAACAGCATCTACCATCTCGCTGTTATCTAAAGGATTAACCTTTGCCCCCCACTCAGGCTTAAAAAAGTTCGAGTTGTTTAGAGATTTAAAAGCTTTTTTCAGAAAAATCAGATTAAAAGTTTTTTTCAGTACCAAAGACACACAAATGGAAACTACTAATGCTTCTGGCTTGGCACCACCCTCCCAGTTCACACCTACCATTGAACAACTGCCACCCGAGGTGGCGGTGTTCGAACGAGTTGTCTATAATAAAATCATGAATATCACCAAGCATGTGCAGAAGACCCCTTTCAACTTAAGCCAAGATGAATACTTGGCTTTGCAAGATTTGAAACACACACAGCACAAAACCATTAAAACGTGTGATAAAGGAGGAGGTATTGTTGTCTACGATACATCCACCCATATCTCCAAAATGGTACATATGCTTGGAGATACTCGTTTCTACTGTCCTATTACCAGAGACCCTACATCTAACACCATAAAGAAAATACAGAGATTAACTAACAAAGCTTTAAGAGATGGTGATATCTGTGACAAGGAATGGTCCTTCCTTAATAAGGAAAAACCTAAGATGGCTAGTATCTATGGCATACCGAAAATTCATAAAAATGCCATAGATCCCCCCCTCAGACCCATAGTTACCACCATAGGGTCAGTCACTGAATCATTGGCCAAGTATGTAGATGCTTTACTATGTACTCATGTCTCAAGAACACCAGCGTTTGTTCAAGACACTCGACACATTATCAATTTAGTCGAAAATACACCATTCTGTCCAGACACGCAATTTCTAGTAACCATGGACATTGAAGCCCTTTACAGTAACATCCCTATTGAAGGTGCTATAAATGCGGTCCATTGGTTCATCAATGCCTATAATATCAAATGCCCCACTCTCTTCGTTCTAGAATGCCTTAAAGTGGTCCTGGAAGATAATGTGTTTGAATTCAATATTCAACTATTCAAACAACAACAAGGTGTCAGCATGGGTGCATCTTGTGCCCCCACGGTGGCTAATATCTACATGTCCCTTTTCGAGAAAAAATTTGTATTCAATGAATTAGCATCTTTTTATGAATCAGTGAGCAAATGGTCACGATTCATCGATGATGTCTTTTTCATTTGGACAGATACACAAGAAAAACTGTGGGAATTTATCGAGTGGATTAATCTCTGCGATGATAATATTCATTTCACACATAACATAAGTTCCGAAAAAGTGGAATATCTAGATATTCACATCAAACATGATAAGGGTAATCTTGCAGTGGACTTGTACATCAAACCCACAGCAAGAAATACCCTGTTACACTATGACAGCTTTCACCCGGTTACTCAAAAGAACAGCATACCTTTCGGTGAGTTCTTACGCCTGCGGCGTAATTGTACAAATATAAAAGACTATGATGACAGATCATTGAGTATGAAAAATAAGTTTTTGGCCAGAGGGTACCCTAAAAAAAATTGTACGAGATTCGTACAAAAGAGCGCGTTTCTTTGATAGGCAACATTTCCTATCTAATATCAAGCCCAATAAGGATCCTCTTTTGGTCTTTATCACGAGACATTCAATGCTTAATGGCAGATTACGTCAGGCAGTTTATCAAAGTTGGCCAATTTTAAACACTGACAGAGCCATCCCTAAGCCTCTCTTTGCGTTTAGACGCAACAGAAGTTTAAAAGATCATGTGGTTAATTCAAGAATTAAACATACCAACACTTTTCTACAAACAAACATTGAAGGTAACAAAGCAGTGGTGGGTAACTTTAAATGTTCCACCTGTAAATCTTGCGATACAGCCATCGAATCATCGACATTCAAATTTAATGGGCAATTAATATCACCCAAGAGCCTTAATAACTGTAAAACGACAGATGTGGTGTACTTGCTCATCTGTCCATGTTTTCTTGGTTATGTTGGTGAAACAGGGAGAAGCTTTAACACCAGACTTACAGAACACCGTTCAGCTATACGTACCAGGAAACTTCAAGCACCTATGGTGCAACATTATGTGGACCATAATCATGCGCCTGAAGCTATACAATGGTACATTTTGGAGAAAATTTACCCTAAAACAGATTCAACTACGGAGAAAACCAGAAAGTTAAGAAGTTTTCTGGATTTTTACTCTGGGTACAGCAATTACAGGGCTTAATCAGGAAATCCGGTGGGATCAAGCTATCAAAAATAGTGGCTAATATCTTCATTGCAATTTTTGCGTTTGCATTATTGCCCTTATTTCTTCATTTCGTTTATTAGTTTTTCTTTAGACTCTTAGTCTGTTCTTCATTATTATTACGTATGCCCATTTTGATAAATTTTGTATGCTTCGATTGTTGTACATGGTTTTTGTGGCACTATTTCTACCACTAGACACATCTGAGATTTTGATGCGTTGAAATCATCTTTTAAATAGAGGTCCTCTATGTTGCTTTATCCATAGTCTTTATTCGTTCCCAGTTCCGTGTTAACACAGTTAACATTACCGGTGACGAGGTGAGTCCCCCTCTCAATATGGCGCAGGCCATAAGCCTTCCTTTTGTCTGTTTTTCATTTCGACCATGCATATTTTAGTTTCTATGCTTGTGCTCATCAGGCTCCCCACGACGAGCATATAAAACGAGAACACCACTCCACGCTGCACGCTTCGCGCTACGATCTGTGCCAGATCTCTGCCCAACAGTAAGTAACGGGTTTCCGCCCCGGTGCTTGTGCTCTTAATTAATTACCGTCGCAGCCGACCGTATGCACTTTTGGCTTGTGTAATTTTCGCCCATCTAACTTTTATGCAGGGTCACTTTCATTTTTAGTTAACCTGCATTCAACTTGGTCTGTCACGGCATTTGGCTCACGTCTTTATTTACTGCTGTTGGCCCGGACTGCATGTATTTCGGGCTTGTTATACCCTTGCTTGTTTCACTTCTATGCAGGGTAATTTTCATTTTAATTCACTCGCATTCAGCATAACTTGCCACGGCACTCTAGTTCACGACCGGATAAGAACTATTGTTATATTGGCATAGATCACAGATTATCTATCTAGCTAATAATTTAGTTTTAGCGGGATAATTTGATCAGTTGGATAAGGTTCTATATTATATTGTCCCACCTAATTATTAGAGCCAGTAAGTTTTCACTGTTATGAAACAGGTGCATATAAGGTACACTATTAAATAATTCGTGTGTATCTCTCTTTGATTTTGTTTCCAGTCGTTTTATATATCAACCAGAGGCTGCATATTTGAGAAGAATGGCATTAATCACATACTCCTTTACAAGTTTCAGGAAGTAGGATATGGTACCATATTACCAGCAGGTTAGTCTCCCTTTACTCATCTCGTATAATGAGGGAGAGTTATTCATTTCTTTCTGTATTAAGAAACAATTCTTTTTCCATTATGCTCATTTAATGGGATCATATTTTAGTCTCATTTATCTTCTTTTTAGGCTAACTATGGTGCATGACTATTGATTGACTCGGTTCCTCTGTTTTTGCAGTATCTACATACTCTAATCATCCATAAAGGAATTTAAGGTACTCTTGCTCCATACACTCTTTACATCGCACGTAGTGTAGCTCCAGTTCAATTAAGTAACTGTACAAAATAATGGACCCTTATGGTATAACAGGCATCACGATACCCTTAACCTAGGTTTCATTCTTTTTGCATTAGGTATGTGGTTCGTGTATCCTTAAACCCCATTTAATCCAATATTGGGGTCAGATTGTGGAAAGAGGCAACCGCTTGGTCTAACTTAGGTATATATCATCTCTCAGCACAAGATTTGGCCACATTTCATTTATTCTTTGGTTTTCAACTTTCATGTTAAATTTTCTTTACAGCCCGTTTTTCCATCAGAGCTGAAATTCATATTGGAGATTGTCCATCTATCTAGACTTTTGGTTATCGAGTGTCCCTTTTTGCTCTTATTATTACTCAGGTATATTAAAATCTACTTGCATTCATCTTTAGTGGTTTACTGTCACTTTATTTTAGTGCTTTATTTTTCTTTAGAACACTTGGTTGAGGTTCTATCTTTTATTTTTTCATCTATTCTAGATATTCACTTACCTTTGAATTGTGTGTAATCTTCAATGGTTAAACCTTGTTGGTAAGAACGTTAGGAACCTTAAACTTTTTGTATCATGCATAATATATACTTGTGTGCTTTAAACTCAACACTTGAGTTTCTTTAAACAGTGATTAACTCTTGATAATTAACTATCTGATTGTAAATAAATTGATTTGTTTTTGTCTAGTTAAATCACCGTGAACGGACACCTGATGAAGGCTTAGCCGAAACGCGTTGTGCGAAATGTGAAGATACTCATCACCATTAGGGTTTTGTTTTGTCTTGTTCCATGCATATATATATTTTTGGTTATACCATTTGTCAGATTATGTGTATTTTTTGTGTATCATTCAAATTGATTGTTGAAATTATCATTGTTTCTGTATATATTTTTTGTATTAATCAAATCAGGAATATTTATTCATTGATATAAATTACTAATCAAAAAATGTATTAAAAAGAATATATTTTGTCTATAAGATCTGTTAGTTCTATTTTCTTCTTTATTGATATCTTTATTTAAAATAACAGTGGGATATTATCTAGAGTTAACATTCCATTTACTGCACACTTTTCCTTTTATTATTTTTTGCCCTTTCCTTTACCTCTCCTAGGTTTGCTAGGTTTCCCTAGGTGCTGGCAGGGCTAGGGTTCAAAAACTACAGCTAGTCACTTTGCCAAAAAGGGGTCATTTTTCACTGCAAAATTGAGGTGTGACCACGTTGCGTTTTGCGCCGTTTCCTGTCGCGGGCACTAGGCCGAACCGCACAAGTGAGGTACCATTTTTCTTGTAGGACTTTGGGGAACGCGGGGTGGGTGGAAATTTGTGGATCCACGCAGATTCCAGAACTTTCCATCACAGAAATATGGGGAAAATGTGTTTTTTTTGTCAATTTTTTACGTTTGCAAGGGATTCTGTGTAGCAGACCATGGTGGGAGGCAGTCAAGTCACCCCATCCTGGATTCCCCCGGGTGTCTAGTTTAAAAAAATGTATAGGTTTGCTAGGTTTCCCTAGGTGCCGGCAGGGCTAGGGTTCAAAAACTACAGCTAGTCACTTTGCCAAAAAAGGGTCATTTTTCACTGCAAAATTGAGGTGTGACCACGTTGCGTTTTGTGCCGTTTCCTGTCGCGGGCACTAGGCCGACCCGCACAAGTGAGGTACCATTTTTCTCATTGGACTTTGGGGAACGCGGGGTGGGTGGAAATTTGGGGATCCACGCAGATTCCAGAACTTTCCATCACAGAAATGTGGGGAAAATGTGTTTTTTTGTCAATTTTTTACGTTTGCAAGGGATTCTGGGTAACAGACCATGGTGGAAGGCAGTCAAGTCACCCCATCCTGGATTCCCCTGGATGTCTAGTTTACAAAAATGTATAGGTTTGCTAGGTTTCCCTAGGTGCTGGCAGGGCTAGGGTTCAAAAACTACAGCTAGTCACTTTGCCAAAAAAGGGTCATTTTTCACTGCAAAATTGAGGTGTGACCACGTTGCGTTTTGCGCCGTTTCATGTCGCGGGCACTAGGCCGACCCGCACAACTGAGGTACCATTTTTCTCGTAGGACCTTGGGGAACGTGGGGTGGGTGGAAATTTGTGGATCCACGCAGATTCCAGAACTTTCCATCACAGAAATATGGGGAAAATGTGTTTTGTTTGTCAATTTTTTACGTTTGCAAGGGATTCTGGGTAGCAGACCATGGTGGGAGGCAGTCAAGTCACCCCATCCTGGATTCCCCTGGGTGTCTAGTTTTCAAAAATGTATAGGTTTGCTAGGTTTCCCTAGGTGCCGGCAGGGTTAGGGTTAAAAAACTACAGCTAGTCACTTTGCCAAAAAGGGGTCATTTTTCACTGCAAAATTGAGGTGTGACCACGTTGCGTTTTGCGCCGTTTGCTGTCGCGGGCACTAGGCCGACCCGCACAAGTGAGGTACCATTTTTCTCGTAGGACCTTGGGGAACGCGGGGTGGGTGGAAATTTGTGGATCCACGCAGATTCCAGAACTTTCCATCACAGAAATGTGGGGAAAATTTGTTTTTTTTGTCAATTTTTTACGTTTGCAAGGGATTCTGGGTATCAGACCATGGTGGGAGGCAGTCAAGTCACCCCATCCTGGATTCCCCTGGGTGTCTAGTTTTCAAAAATGTATAGGTTTGCTAGGTTTCCCAAGGTGCCGGCAGGACTAGGGTTCAAACACTACAGCTAGACTCTTCGCAAAAAAAGTGTATATTTTCAGTGTGAAAATGTGGTGTGTTCACCTTAGGTTTTGAGCCACTTCCTGTCGTGGGCACTATGCCTACCCACACAAGTGAGGTACCATTTTTATTGGGAGAATTAGGGTAGTTCAGATTTGTAAAGCAACTGTTATTACTTATTGATTTTTGATGCATTTCTCCCTTCCAAATGAAAGACATTGTGTAAAAAAAAAGTCATTTTTAAAAATGACCAATAATTGTCATGCAAGTATGAGTATTCCCAATTTCGAAAATGTGCAAATATGCACTGTTTCTAAACTCTGTAATTTGTTCCCATTTCAGAAATACATAGGTGTCTTTCATACCGATTTTTCCATGTATACATTTTCCCACAATAATTGCCATATACCCGGAACAAAAAAACAAAACATTACAAAATGCTGCTCAGTTTTTTACTCTGGGTTCGTTGGGCTCTTGTGAACATACAAGTCCTATATATCCCCACAACCAGGAAGGTCCACCGGATGTAACGGTACACTGCTTTCAAAGAGATGTCATAATTAGAAGAAGTTACAGGTGAAAACGTTGACTCAAAAGGCTGCTTTTTTCAACAAATTTTTAATTTTTCCTATATTTAACTGTTAGTTTCTATAAAGAAACCTTGATGGATCTACGAAAATGACCCCTCGCTGAATTCAGAATGTTGTCTACTTTTCAAAAATGTATAGCTTTCCAAGGTCCATTATTGCTTTTATACCCATTTCTACCATTATCTGGAAGGAGGTTGAAAGCACAAAAAATAGCAAAAATAGGGTATGTCCCAGAAAAATGTCAAAACTGTGTAACAAATGTTGGATTTCTGACAAAAATCTGTCATTCCCTAAAAGCTGGAGAAATGGTGATTTCCACCCCACAAACCCTTTTTTGATATCATTTGCAGAGAAAAACCCAGACGCTTTCATTTGCAGCCACTTTTCCCCATTTTTCACAAAAAAAACAAAATTTTGCTGTATTTTGACTAATTTCTGGGAACCCTCTAGGAGAATCCACAAACCCTGGGTACCTTTAGAATCCCCATGATGTTGGAAGAAAATGACGCAAATTTGGCGTGGATACCTAATGTGGTCAAAAAGTTACAGGGGCCTAAGAGCGCACTACCCCAAATAGCCCAAAATAGGCTTAGCACAGGAGGGGAAAAGGCCTAGCAGCGAAGGGGTTAATAGAACACATTTTTGTGATGTTTTTTTGGGAGAATGGAAACACAGTTCAAGTTCAGAGCCTTTTTTTAATGAAGAGAGTTATTTACAGAGCAATAATTTATTGCATGCAGTTAACACCAGTGGTCGAGGTTATGAGGTTAGAAATGGTTGTTCAATTGACAAAGAGAAAATGGTTGAAAGAAATGCAGAAGAAGTGATAGCTGATGAAGTTCTAGGGAGACGTCCTAAACACCCTGTGTACACTTGGGATTGCAGTAGTATTTGTAGTGTACAACAAGAATCGATTGATAAATTATGTAGTTTCTTACGAGCATATAGTAAAAATAAAGTGTTAAACAAAAGATTAAGGTGTTGCAAGGACTAGACCCTTGCAGAGTGAGAAAAAATACTGGTTTACAAGGTCATTCTCTGGCTTGTCTTTCTAGGAAAGTTTGTCAAAGTGTTTTTCACCATTTCAGGATGTTGGGAGTACATCATACTCAAATGCGGAAGTTAGTGAGAAAATTGTATTATGCAAAAAGTCCAGCACTAAAGTTAAATGAGTTGAACAGGCCTCTTTTGCGTGGGTCAGTGTCAGATGTCAAGAAGGTTTGTGATGATATTGAGTTGTGTTACTTTGGTCCTCAGCAAGAGAGTGCAGAAACTGACACATTAGTAGAACAAAATGTTGAGGACAATGTAGAAGCCATGATTATAAAAATTTTTGAAGATCAAATCACAAAGTTTAAGGAAATTTCAGGTGAAAGACCAAATGTTTCTTGTATTTGCTGTCGGCGAAGTCACTATAAGAATCAGACTAGGAGTGTCAATCTGTATTTAAAAAGTGAAATAGAAAATAATGAGAAGTGGAAGGAATTTGCAACTTATTTGTTGGTAGAGGATTGTTTTGATTTGGGATCTGAGCAGCGTATTTGCAAATATTGTTATAACAAATTAGAAGAGAATAAAATGCCTGCTAGAGCTGTTCATAATAATCTAGAGTTGGTTGCTTTTCCTCCAGAGCTGATAGATTTAAATACGTATGAGTCTATACTCATTCAATGTGTGCATCCGTTTCAGGCTATTGTTCGTATGGAGCCTAAAACAGGTAAATTACCTCCATCAGAGTTTCAAAGAGGATTGAAAGGAAGAGTTGTGTATTTACCGTTAGATTTAAATTAAAACATTGGAACTATTGGTGTAGACCATGCAGAAAATGAACCACTAGTCATTCTTGTTAATGGTGTTCCTACTAAGAATAAGAAAATCTGGCAAGAGTTAGTGGATGTTAGAAAAGTGCAAAAGGCATCATTGTATCTGATAAAAAATAATGAGTACTATAGAATGGGTTTGTAGGAGTAGAAGAAATAGATTTAGCAGAAGATACTGAAATATTAAGTGGACAAATTGAAAAAGTGGACATGTCCAGATGTGAAGAAATCTATGAACATTACAGTGTACATCCACTTCATTCCAAAGAGGTGATGGGGGATACGATTGAGTTGTTCCAAATGAAAAAAGCAAGAGGAAGTCCCATGAGTGTATGGGAAGAGAGCTTGGAAGCTCGTTGTTTCCCGCAGTTGTTTCCAACTGGAAAAGGTGGACGATATGATGAACGTCCTGTGCCTATTCCTGCATCTGAATATCGGACAACAAGATTATATGCACAAGATCCAAGATTTCGACAATGTATCCCTTATATGTTTCATCTTCTGTTTGAAAGTGACTTGTCTGGACTTTCATATGCAGTAAATCACATTTTAAAAACTGGAATGCATCTGCAAATTGTAACTGCAAAGTATTTTATGGATAAAGTGCATCAGAGAGATGATCATTTAGAATCTCAGTTGATTAATCTGATGGCATGTCAGCGTGGGACTAATGAATATTGGTACTGTCGTCATGGAGAACTGAAATGTATGCTACGGAACTTAGGAACTCCTACATGGTTTGTTACACTAAGCTGTGCTGAGTATGCTTGGGATGATTTACCTGAATTTCTTCAAGAGGCAAATTCCAATATAAAAAATATTGAATACAAGACACCTGGAGAATTGTGCTCTTTGGATCCTGTTAATATATGCAGATATTTCAATCATAGATTTGAAGCTATGATGTCTTTTATCTGCAATAAAAAAATCCTCCTCTTGGAGAAGTTGTGGATTTCTTTTGGAGAAAGGAGTATCAAGCAAGAGGTGCTCCTCATATACATATGTTGTTATGGATCAAGGACGCCCCCAAATTTGGAACAGATTCAGATGATACTGTTTTGTCTTTCTTTGAAGATTATGCCACATGTGCCGTACCCAATAGCAGAGAAGATAAAAACTTAAAACATCAAGTCTTACGATTCCAAAGCCATAGGTGTGGAAAATACTGTCGACGAAAGTACAAGTCGACAGTAGTTCTATACCAAATGTCGTTTTGGATTTCCACGTCCTGTATTATCCAAAGGAAGAGAGAACAGTTTTATGTCAGCTATGCGACATACCATCACAAGAAAGTCTCCGAAAAATACCTACAACTTAAGAAGAAGCGAAGAGTCAAAATACATTAATGACTACAATCCAGTTATTTTATCTATGTGGAACACTAACATGGATATTCAGTATGTTGCGGACAATTCCATTGCTGTTGCTCGATATGCAACGTCCTACATTACTAAATCAGAAGCGACAGAATTGAAAGAAATGTGGGAAGAGATTTCTCACGAGAAGACTCTAAGTAAGAAATTATACAGTTTCAGTTTGAAGATGTTATCGCATCGTGAAATTGGAGCATATGAATGCTCAGATCGGTTATCATCTGCAAGTCTATACTCCAAAAGTAGAAGAATCATTTGGGTGAGTCTAGGTCTTGCAGCAATGCGAAATCGGGTACTGAAATCTGTTCAAGAAATGGAATATTTAGCAGAAAAAGAACCAGAAAGTACAGATATTTTGAAAACGAATATGTTGGACACATATTACCCAAACAGAAGTCATCATCTTGAGAACATGTGTCTCTATGAAGTGCTGCAAAACTATACTTTTAAACGGAATACTACAGAGAACATCAATGATGGAAAATAAGCAGTGATTGGTTCCGAAGGATGTTTGGTGAAACAAAGGAAAGGATATTTAATTAATCACAGGAAACTGAGTTGCGACACTGCTGATAAAAGGGAATTTTACTATTTAGCCCTTTTGCAAATGTTCAAGCCATGGCGTTCAGAACTGGAATTACTTGGAGATTTTCAGAGCTATGAAGATTCATTTAATGCTTGTAAAGATAGCATACAATGCAGTGCTTTTGCAAATTATGTGAAAATGTTGAATGATGAAATTGATCAAGAAGCTACAATTGCAGCTGAGATTGCTAGAGACAGTTCTCAAGACAGTCAAAGTTCTGCTGCACTGAGTCAAGATCCACTAGGACAACCAATTATTGAAAATGAAGCAGCAATTGCCATGAATGAGGTGGAAACAGCAATGCATCAAGCTCAAGAAGATGTAATGCAGTTAGGAAACTTGGAAGAACAACTAAATGTTGAACAGAAACAAATATATCAACAAGTGAAAAGAGTAGATTGGCCATGGATTACTTCATGAAAAGAAAGGGTGCTCATGTACATCATTTCAACCTATCCGAATGTATGTGAGAGGTCAAGCTGGAACAGGAAAAAGTTTCTTAATTAAAGTAATTACAAGTTATCTGCAGACAACAACTGAGTCGCATTTGTCTTGTGTTGTCACTGCTCCACTGGGTTGGCAGTACATAACATTAAAGGAATTACTTTACATCGTTTACTAATGCTGCCAGTAGAGCATGAGAACAAATTGGAATACCACAAGCTATCTGGAGAAGCTTGTTGTGAAGTTTCAAGATTTCTGAAGAAAATGAAACTTCTCATTATTGATTAGCTAAGCATGGTCTCAAACTTGATGCTTGTCTTCGTGCATTTAAGAATGCAGCAAATTCTTAAAACAGAGTTTGATGTTTTATATGGAGGAAAACACATCCGTCTTTGAAGATCTACTGCAACTGACTCCGGTAAAAGGACAACCGGTATTTAAAATAGGACATATTTTGAATTCAAAGAACTGACAACAAATATGCAACAGGCAAATGATGCTGAATATGGAAGTATTCTTCAAGATATAAGAATTGGACTTCTGACAGAATATGGCAAACAAGCTTTGCAGAGTCGATTACTTTCCAATTTGTTTCCAAATGAAAATGTAGTTCCTGAGAAAGTGTACATGAAAATTGCAGAAAATAAATCAGTGATCTGCTTAATGCCAACACTGCGCGAGTGTTCTATATTCAACGAAGAACTATTGAAACTGGAAAATGAAGAAATTATAAAATGGAAGCCAATCGATAAAATAGAGCATGAACTAATCACTACTATTTTGATGGGAAAACAATTTCCATTTTCTCTGGCATATGCAGTGACTATTCATAAATCTCAAGGATTAAGTGTAGACAGTGCATTGGTGAACATTGGATCTACCGTGTTTAAAGAGGGTGTGGCATATGTTGCTTTGTCGTGAGTCAGAACATTATCTGATTTGTTTTTGATTGATTTTGATGAGACAAAGGTTACTGCAGATGCAAACTGTGTAAAAGAGTATAATAGGTTAAGAAGGGTGTATGCTCCCAATTTAGGTTAATATCCTGTATTTGAAAAGCGTGTGGTTGGTTGAAAAAGAAGGTTTGAGAATATCTGTACTGAAGGTGTAGAGAAGGGAAAAGAACAAGATAATGTTGTGATTGCAAGTAAAAAAAAAAAGGACACTATTGAAGAGTTTGTTGGTTATCAGTTTGAAAATAGTTCAGGTGTCAACTGCAATGCTAATGTAGTGGTCAATGTTGTTTTTTATCTTGAAGGTTTGCAAGAACAAATTATGGAGAATCGGCAAAAAAGATTTTGTTCTTTGTTGCATTCTGTTTATGAAAAATTGACAACAGATACAAGTAAAATACAAACTGTTTCAGATGTTTGTAATCTTTTGGATGTGTGTTCTGGTTCTACACAATTTACGCAAAATATCCAACAAGATGCTGAGGAATTTTTAATGTATATGCTTACCATTTTTGAAACGGAAGGTGTAGAAATAGAAAATATTTTTGGCCTTTCTTACAACTGGGAACATCATTGTGAAAATTGCATGTATACATCTAGCACTAATGTAGACATTGAAAGATTTCTATATTTAACATTGGAATGGTGAAGACATTTCTCCTTGGGACTCAAATGAAAAGGAAGCTGTTATGTTGGAGTCTTTGCCATTGGATTGTTTTTGGTAAATGTGGCGATGATAGCCCACATGGGTCAAATTGGTTTGCACTACAATTCCCAGAAATCACGGCAGTTGCCGTCCGGATCTTCCGAGGTATGGCAATAAAAGCAGGACATTTATTGGAAGTGGAATTGTCATTTGTACCACATGATGCCTCTGATGAGGGCGGTGGCTGAATGTGTGCAGGTTCGGGGAGCGTCAAATGTTCACAGGGAGCTCGTTCCAGGTTTTGGCTGCGATGTAGGAGAAAGCTCCCCCGCCAGTTCTGTGGCTGCGGATGTGGGGGACTTCTGCCAGGGCAAGGTCGGCGGAGCAGAGGCTCCTCGTGGGTGCGTGGAAGTCTACTCTCTCGTTGAGGTGTTTGGGTCTGATGTTGAGGGATTTGTAGGCGTGAGTGAGGAGTTTGAAGGTGACCCTTGTCTCGACGGGGAGCCAGTGGAGGACTCATAGGTGTTGGCTCATGTGCTCTTGGCACGGTGTTCCGAGGACGAGTCTGGCTGTGGCATTCTGGATGGTTTGGAGTTTGTGTAGAAGAGTTTTGTTGATTCCGGTGTAGAGGGCGTTGCAGTAGTCCAGTCTGCTGGTTATGAGTGTGTGGGTGACGGTTCTTCTGCAGTCGGGGGGATCCATTTCAAGGTCTTACGGAGGATGCAAAGGCAGTTGTAACTAGTGGAGGCGACGGCATTGATCTGGCGGTTCATGGAGAGGGAAGAGTCTAGGATGATGCAGAGGTTCTGAGCGTGGTCTGTGGGGGTGGGTGAGCTCCAGAGGGCCGCCAGGTGGTTTCCCAGGCAGAGGTGCAGGATCCGAGGACCTCGGTCTTCTCTGAGCTTAGCTCCAGGCAGCTGTCCTTCATCCAGGCTGCCACATTCTTCATTACTTCCTGGGAGAAGAGTCTGGTGTCTTCGGGGTTCTTTGTGAGTGAGAGGATGAGCTGGGTGTTGTCTGCGTAGGATACAATGCTGAGCCCATGTTGTCTGACGATGGCAGCAAGGGGGGCCATGTAGATGTTGAAGACCGTGGGGCTCAGTGCTGATCCCTGCAATTGATCTCCGTGGGTTTGGAGATGAAGGGAGGGAGTTGAATCCTCTGTGTTCTGCCAGAGAGGAAGGACTGGATCCAGTCGAGGGCCGCTCCTTGTATTCCCACGTCGTGCAGTCTGGCTGCGAGTGTGCGAAGTGAAATGTGTCGAAGGCTGCGGAGAGGTCTAGGAAGATGAGGGCTGCAGTGTGTCCCTGATCCAGTAGCATGCGGATGTCGTCAGTGGCGGCGAGGAAGGCGTTCTCTGTGCTGTGGTTGCTGCGAAATCCAGACTGGGAGGCATCCAGGATGGAGTTCTCTTCGATGAAGGCGGTCAGCTGGACGTTTATGAGTCTCTCTGTGACTTTGGCTGCAAACGGGAGGAGATGGGCCGGTAGTTTTTCAGGTCTGTTGGGTCGCCAGTTGGTTTCTTGAGGAATTTTACCTCCACCCATTTCCAGTCGTCTGGGCAGATGCCTGCTCCGAGGAGGCGTTGATGATGCATCCAAGTTCGGGTGCGATGACGGAGGCGGTCCTGCGGAATATGTGAGGTGGGCATGGGTCAGTAGGGGCTCCTGAGTGAGTTTTCTTCATGGTTGCGGTGATGAGTTCCACGGTAGTGGGATCCCAAGACGTGATGGTCGGCTCATCGGCAGCAGTGGGTTGGGGGTGGTGTTAGTTGTTGGTTCACTGAAGTTGTCCTAGAGGGCCTTGATCTTCAGATGGAAGTAGGAGCTGAGCTTGTCGCAGAGTTCCTGGGAGGGTGTGATGTCCGTGGCTTCTCTGGTCGGTTTTGTGAACTGCTGTATGACGTTGAACAGTTCCTTGGCGTTGGTCATGTTGCTCTGGACCTTGTCTCTTATGAATGTCCGTTTGGTGTCTCTTATGCGCTGGTGGTATTCCTTTTGGATGATCTTGTGGTTGTTCCGTGCTTCCGTGGTTTTCAGGTGTCGCCAGGTTTTTTCTAAGCGTCTGCAGGAGCGTCTGGCTTCTTGCAGTTCTGTGGTGAACCAGGCGGCTTTCAGAGGGCGTTGTTTGGCAGGGGCAGAGAGGTGCGAGCTTGTCGGCACAGCAGGAGACCCAGAGGTGAAATTCCCTAGCTGCGGAGTTGGTGTCGGTCGTGGCGATGGGGGGTTTTGACAGAGGGTGCTGTTGAGGTACTCCTCTGAGACCTTGCTCAAGTTCCATCGTGGCGGACGCAGGGCGGATTTGGATGCGGTGGTGGTATTAAAGGTGAAGTGGATGCAGTGGCGGTCAGTCTAGAGGGGCTGGAAGGTGTGGCTGAAGCGGATGTTTGTAGCTCCCGCGAAGATGGGGTCAGTGGTGTGACCCACTCTGTGGGTAGGCGTGTTGACGAGCTGCTTCAGTCCTAGGTTGGCAAGATTGTCGAGGAGAGTGGTGGAGTCGGGGTCGTTTCCGTTGTCGAGGTGGCAGTTCAGGTCCCCGCGTAGAATGTAGTCTGTGGAGGTGATGGCGTTGGGTGCGGAGGGCGGGTGTGAGGTCCTGGCAGTCTGTAGATGAGGGTGCCGCATAACCTGGTCCTGGGGTTTGTCTGGATCTGGAAATGGAGGTGTTCTGTGTTGGAGTGGGGGTCACTCGTGCTGGAAGTGGAGAGTTACAGGGGGGTCTTGTGTACGTTGGTGAGTCCTCCTCCTGGGCAATGCGGCTGGTCCTTTCTCCGGATTTTGTAGCTGTCGGGATGGCAGTGGTGATGTCGTCCAGGTTTCCGTGAAGAAGGCGACATCGGGCGAGAGGGTGTCGATTAGGTCCCAGATTTCTACGGCGTGTCGGTACAGGGTGCGCACGTTGAGAAGGCTGCAGGTCAGGGTTTCGGTGGTGGGTGCCTCAGGTGTGTTTTCGGTGGTCGTGGGAGCTATGTCGATGGTAATGGATCTGCGGCAGGGTCTGCATGAGAACTGCCCGTGGGTGGTGTTCGGTGTGGATTTTGCGCAGTCGGCGTGTCTTCTAGGGTTCAGTGCATGGAGGGTGATTGAGTCGTAATGGAGGGGTCTAGGAAAACCAGGGGTCCTGCTGCTGGGCGCGGTCGGGTCACAGACAGGCGCAGACGGGTTTGCCTTAGGCACGCCTTTGTCGTGCCAGCGGTGCAACCGCATAGCGGTCGCCATAATGTAGGGAGCGGGGTGGTAGGGGGAGGGGTTAAGAGGTCAGTGGCAGCAGGAGACGGCGGGGAGAAGAGGGGGGACAAGCAGCACACAGTGAACACAATAAGGGGAAACTGTAACAAAAAACAGCAGTAGGCACAAAATAAACACAATTAGGCAAATTAAGATACAGGTCACAGCACGCGGGAAAGGACCTGAATCAGGGTGGTCTCGAACCCTGCAACGGCGGGCTGGTTTCCCTGAGGCGAATGCAGATCATAGGGGAGCTGCCAGGGAGAGTGTGCTCCTAGGACCAAGGTCTGAGGACTCACACGCGGTCACCTGCAGCGGTCGCCATAATGTTTGGGGGGAGGGACGTGCAGCTGGGAGGCGGGATTGGGGCGGTAGGGGGAGGGGTTAAGAGGCCGTCGGCGGCGGGGAGACGAGGGAGGACAAGCAGCACACAGTGAAGGCAACGAGGGGAAACTGTAACAAAAAACAGCAGCAGGCACAAAAATAAACACAATTAAGCAAATTAAGACACAGGTCACGGCGCGCAGGAAAGGACCTGAATCAGGGTGGTCTCGAACCCTGCAATGGCGGGCTGGTTTCCCTGGGGCAAACGCAGATCACAGCGGAGCTTACGGGGAGAGTGTGTTCCTAGGATCGAGGTCTGAGGACTCACCTCAGGTTGAGTTGGGACTGTTCAGCTGTAGTGGATGGCACAATAGATGCTGCATTCGGACAGTGACACTTTACTTACAAGCCCTCTGTACACTTTGTACCATATATTAGGGAGTTATAGATACAGTAAATATGTCAATTAAGAGAACAACCAATTTTGACATGTTTTTGGAGTACCAGCAGCATAGGAACACACTTTCGTGTGTGGTCTGATGTTTTTCTGCAATTGTCTAGACTGAAAAGTCTAAACATAGAGAAGAGGAAGAACAAGGCAGGTGAAGGGAATTAAGAAGACCCTAGTCAGGCTTCACCTAATGGGATGATGCACATGCTCGGAGTACTCCTTCACAGCTGCAGCAAGAATGCCACTTCTGAAGGGGATTTGTTTTTTGTGGTAATGAACACCTGGCAATTAAAGCTAAAATGTAAAGTCAGGTGTGCAAATGTCTTATTTAATTGTGAGGCACTGGTATTCCAAACATCCACCATGTCACCCTTATTGTGAGACAGACTGGTTAAACACTGAATAGATTTCATGTAAAACAAATAAAGCTCCATGCACAAAAAGATATTACTTTATCAGTTTTCGTTTAAGCTTTCTTTTGGTACTATTTGGCTGAAAGACGTCAGATAGTTTAGTCTCTCGCGTGTTTTTGTATTTCCCCTTCATCCCTGAAAATTTAACATGGGATCCAATAGTGTTCGGCATGACATGGTCTTGAATTAGCTGAAAATATGTAGCAGAAGACCCCAGAGTATGCCTTGCCCAGATCACCAATAGTTCTTAAGATGGCAGTGAGTAGGCATCCAGTTGTAAGTTCCAGCCTGCTGCGGACCTTCCAGTTGGCACCACAGTCAATGCCCTTCAACACCACAAAACACTGCCATGAAAAGAACTCCATGGCATACCAGACACATACCCCTTTCATGCAATCTGTAAACATCACTGCACCATTCACAAAGGCATCAAAATCTCAACCAAGCCCTACAATAGTCTTGGTCACCTCCATTGAATCCTCACCTCTGTATACAATGTATTTCTTGCCAGACTGTAACTCTGGAAAACTCACCAAATTGGTGAAATTGGAGTGAACTGCTAGAGCACATGAGATACAAAAACATGTAACTCAGGGAGTGGCTGGTAAAGCAATACAAATGATTTTGTAATCCAAGGTTATTATCTGAGGTCAACTGGTAAAACAGCATTTTAAGCACAATCAATGTAGCCTTAAAGCCCACTGTAGCAGCCTCTACCGGCCATTAAAGGCCTGCTCCAGCATTAAAGGCCTGAGCCAAATGCAAGGGCCTTTAACAAGGGAGCAGGCCTTTAATGGCTGGTACAGCCTGCTACGGAAGGCTCTAAGGCTATTTGAACATTCTGTCTCTAGAGGGCAGAATGTTCCAATTTATAAAACAACGGCCTCATGGAGCCTGGGCTCCGTGAGGTCTTTTGCTGACAGCAGGAGCTGTAAACAAACATTGGAATGTTAGAGCTCCGGGATTCTACCGGCCATTAGAAGCCCGGAGTACTCCATTGTTGTAAATCGAGCTCCCAAAATTCGAATGTTTTATTATACATTATCACAAACAACAAGCTAAATGCCTGTTTAGCCATCCGACCAGTTACCTAAACACAAAATATGGAACCACTCCAGAAACGGTCGCATTAACTTGAGTCACTCTAAGAGGTCCACAGCATTAACATTTAACGATGGTTCTGACCTGGTGGATTTCATGCCATCCGTTTTCATCTTTACAGCCCAGCGTGGCGTGTTCGTAAAGTAGCAGCTCGCAGCAGTAGGGGTCCCCGCCAACCATGGCAGTGTGGTAAAGCGGGGTCAGACCCCGGCTGTCTTTGTAATCAGGTGATGCACCAAGCTCCAGGAGTGTCTAGGGACAATAAAACACATATCAATGTAATGGTCACTACTGAGACTAAACAGAAGACCCAGGTAGGGACAAAAAGGGAGAATACAAGGCATACATATCAAAAGAATATCTGAGCTACAAAAGGACGCTTTTCGTTCAAAAACAAAAGGGGGAGGTGGCTAGAGCCTGGGGTTGTTGTACTATAGTTAGAAAGCTGGATGTAAAATTTGGAACTTTGTTTCTGCCACCACCTTAATGACTGCACATGAGCTCTCCTGATCAACCACACTCAGGTAGCCTTTTCCAGGCCACTTATAGCCTCATTCTCAAAATGCGTTGTGCTATGTTATTTGTGGTATTTGTGTACCACCTGAGCATCCTTCAGAGGCCTGTTGTGCTGTGTAAATAATTCCAATAAACTCAAATGAAACTAATAGTAGAAGTGAGAATGGCTGGAAGGAGACACCAGGGAGTAATCGCAAGGTAACAGCCAAAAACAGAGCTGGAAAGCAAACAGCTTCTGAAGGCTGACACAAAGATGGCTCTGAGAGCGTAACGCTTTCTGCAGAAAATGATAGCGTTCTGGAGGTCATGAGTTTGAATCACAGCAACGCGCACTCGTCCTTACATAGTAACATCTATTATTTACAGTGCTTAAAAATGGCAGAAGAGAAACATAAAAAAAACCTGTTATCTTTATATGGGTTACGGAAAGCTTTGACATTGATTCTCACCCAGGGGCAGCACCTCCACTAGGGCGGAGGAGCGTCGCCCCACTGCTTTATCTCTGTGCGAGAAGCAGAAACATAAAATGGTCATTACTACCATTTTATGTTTCTGCTTCTCGCACAGCAAGAAAGCTGAACATGAGGAGGAGCCAAGATGGCCGACGGGACGGACGCTTGAGCTCCCGGCTCCGTAGACCGTCTGGCTTCCTTTGTTAATCCTGATCAATTCTCCTGACCTGCGCCGCCCTACCGCCGCGGATTACCGGCACTGAAGTGACTGGCGTTCTCCTGACACCTTTGTCGGCGGGTTTGGCAGCGGACTCGGTGTTTACCGCGACCTTCGGTGTTCCCACTGGTCCCTGCGTAGATGGCCGCCGCTGGACGCCGAGGGATGTGGATGGGGTGCTGAGCTGGAAAACTGCGAGCGGCCGCGGGGGTGAAAACGCTGGCTGTGCGATTGGAGTCAGACCCTTACGTCCGGGTCGGACTCCCCCACGCGCTGGCAGTGGTGTGGACGACGTTGGAGCCCCCTAATACTAGCTCTCCTCCGCCACCCTGAAGAAAAGCGAGCGGACTCCATTTTGAAGCGTCTCCCTGCGGCGAACGGCCGGTCCTCACGGTAACCGTGGGACGCTCTCGCCCGGTGCAGTTCCCGAGTGGAGCACAAAGCCTTTTCCGGTCTCTACATCCTCGGATCTCCGGTATACATAGTCATTTTTGTCCCGCCACTAATTACCCGCAGTGGAGATGACAATGGCGCCTGCTCTTCTTGCTGAGACGCTGGCTGACCCTGGACTCGCAGTGTCGGCGCGCCCATGTGCCCCGGAGCTGATTGCCGCATCGGAGGAGCGGCGGGATAGTGCGGACCGATGCTTGGCACGGAGAGACCCGACCTGTGGGGATGTATTGGCCGCCCTCGTGGCGTTAGAGGTGGCAATGCAGAGTACTTGCCGGGCGCTGACCCGGAGAATCGATGAGGCACTGTTTGCAACGGGACGTTCCCGGCTGGAGGATCCCCCACCGCCCATGTTTTCTCCTGGAGGTGAAACAATGTTGCAGAGCGGAGGGACGGTGGCGCGGAGTCCTCCTGGCTACAATGTAACGCGTCAATCCATCGACGCGGAAACAGTTGCAGGGACACCCTTCATTTTGAACGCTGTGACTCTACCTACGAACTACCTGTTGAGACCTAGCCTTTCACTTCCCTTGCCAGATGTTACCCTGACTGCACCTATCGCCGGAGCTACTGTGGCATGTCACTGCTGCGTTTGGGACCCTGCGTTACGATACGTCTTCATTGTCCCCTTTCCTCGAGGGCGGCCATCTTGTCTCTTTGTCCTGGCTGAAGGTGACTCGCAGCAATGGACGGGCCTGAATCACATTTGCCGGTCCGGACAGGGGTGATGGCATGCTCGTTGTCGCTTTGGTTGGATTGGCAGACGGGGACCTGGACTGATACACGTTTTGCAATATTGGCTGAGTAGTTTTTAAGGACCTGTTTTTGTTACATGTCGCTGTGATTTCGCCTCCTGTTTCCTTCTTCTGCCGGGGGGAGGACTTGTGCAGTGCTGAAGTGCTGGGTGTTATCGATTCGGGACCACTGGGTTTACGTGGGTCTTTTGGTACTGTGCTGTACATGGCGCAGGATGTATGGGCGGCGCGGGGGTCCGGGAGTTCGGCAGTGGGGTGGGCTCCTCCCCGCTTTTCCTTTCCCTGGGAGTAGTAGGGTAGTGCACTCTTCTTTTTCTCCCTGGGTTCAACCGTGATTTTATGGGTTTTTTTTTTTCCTTTCTTCATTTCTTACTTCTACATTTCGGGTTTCTATGGGGCGACAGACACGTAGCTAGGGGGGGGTAGGCCATAGCCTCGGCATGCGTGTAGGGTGGGGGGTTTTCTTCGATACGTTTTTTGTTTCTATGGGCCTTCTTTTCTTCTCTTTCTTCCGTCCTTTTCTTACGTCTTTTTCTAGGGTCAGTGGGGGGGACTGGTGTTAGGAGGGTAGCGGCGGGGAGGCACACTTCGCTGCATATCTATATCCTGGTATTTAGTTTCGTGCCGCCATTTTAGATGTGTTCACTGTTAGTTGACTCTCCTGGTGGCTGTTACCCATTTATCACATGATCGTTTTGTTCTGTACACTGATCCGTTCTAGCTCTGTATCTCCTTACATTTAAAAATTTTTAAAATTAACCTTACTGTCTCCTGCCACCCGGTGCATGTGGATTTTTGTAACATAGGTTGTATGCTTTTATGTGCTGCCGGGCCACCGGGTGGACGTATATTTTGCTATCAAGGTTCAGAAGTGTCGAGGCCGACCGGATGGTTGTAGGCCCGTATTTGTCTTGTACACAGAGATAAATAAAGGTTTTTAAAAAAAAAAAAAAAAAAAAAAAGAAAGCTGAACAGAAGGGTTTGGTTGCCGGGCTCCTCTGCTAGCAGGGGAGGAGTGGTGTGTCCACTCCTGATGGCACAATGACTGTTTGGTCAGCCCTCTGGGGCCACCCAAACCAGTCATGCGCACTCTGCCCTTTCTCCATGCAGGTTGCAATGCAGCCTAAATGGAGAAAATGGCCTCCCCGTAAGCCCCTGGCTGGGCGTCATCCCCACCAATCACAAAGCTGCCATTACAGCGTTGTCATTGGCTTAGGGGAGGGTAGGGAGGATGCCTGCTTCCTGTTCCTGCCAGAGGCAGGAGAGCAGGAGAAGGCGCCGAGCAGGACTGGCGTCCAATAAACGCGGGACCCGGCCGGCAGTGAGGTAAGTTTTTCTTAAATTATATATTTTTAATAAAGCAATTGGAAATATAGAAAATATAGTATTAGTGTTCACTAGATAGAAAGTTCATAATTCTTTCAAAGTTTCCAATATTTTATTCAATTTGAATAGTTATTTTTCTGTGCTTCCAGGTTAAAGGCTATTAGGAACATTCCACTACTCCACAGATCCAAAGGAGAAGAGGTAATATCTTCCAAATAAAGATGGTAATGAGCTACATCAGCTCAGATGAAAGATTGTTTTTTAGGAGTAACAAGCCAACCATAAAAGCAAAGCAGGTAATACGAGTTTCGTACGGCTCACAATTCTCCGTACCTCGGTGTGGCACGCTGCTGTCCGCCTTTCTCTTGACATTCAGGCTCTTTTCATGGAGGACTCATCCTTTTCTCTTTCCTGTTGGTATCACTTTGGCTCCTCAAGACGTCTGAGCATCATTATTCTGAATCAAGCTTGAATTGTAGATGGGCATTTCTACCATAATATCACCTGCGTGCCACTGAATATAAGCAATTCATCAATGAGCCCTAATGGAGCGCGAGACGCGGTCTCGTGCGAAACACATAGTGGCTGCTTTGTTATAATGGTTGGCTTGATACACTTTTTTTTAAAAGTGCCTGCGGTGACACAACACAATACCACCTTTAGTTGCAAGATGTGGCCTCTTCTATTTTGGAGCTGTTAAGAAGTAGACAAAGAACTTTTCAAGTTGAATGAAATGTTGTGAGCTTTGTATCTTGTGAACACTTATGCTGGACTTTTCGATGTTTTCAGTTTATAAATTGAGATTGTTGATGTATAACTGTGACGATTTGGATTGATTTTAACCTTGGTGTTTAACCCGGGTGTAATTTGTCCATTATTAACTCTGATAGCGCAGTATTTTTATTAACAACATTTTGGTCTGCGGTTTACATCAGATACAATTTTGATATATACTGGTACCAACCACCTGCCTCCATCTTCACTGATGGGGGATTCCACCTCCCCCCTGCCTTTCAGTGGTGAGAAACAGAAGATTATGTAATTATGCTATAAAAAGTTTAACAAGGATAACAACCAAATAGAGCAAATTTCCGTTTGCCCCATTTTTAGGTCTCGCCTGACCCAGCACATGCGCTGGTCTGGCGAGACATTTTGTGAGGGCTCCAAAAAGTGCTACCAGGCCAGCCTAGAGCTACAGTGCATGTGCGCGGGCACGCGAGCCGCGCTTGACCGAGGTTACTTTCACTTTCACGGCCACACTGCCGCTTTGATGTTTGAGCGCGAACACTTTCGCGGCTGCACGGCCGCTTGACATAGCCAATAGGTCTCGCTTTGGGACCTTATAAGTATTAGTTATGCAACTGTTGCATGGCTAAACACTTATAAGGTCCCAAAGGCGAGACCTATTGGCTATGCCAATGCTTGTTGTTGCTTGTGTTCGAGGACAAGCAAAACCCAGCATTTGCTTAAATCTTTCCACGGTCATCAATAAATACTTCTTGCATCAGAGCAAAGCAGAGAAGAAAGTCATTTTGTACTTCTTTTGCTTTGGTAACAAAGATTGATAAATCGTACTACATGGAAAACATATTCAAACGTGCTCTCTTTCTTATCGTGTCGGTTCAAACTTGTATTCATGAATCAGGTTCACGGTTACCTTTCAAAGAAGGCCTATTTCACCTGTAAAATAAGTTAATGAACAAACAGATGGATCATAAAAGGTTTTACAAAAGTGTCGCAAAGTGTTTCCTTCAATTTGCTCTATCACAACGGCCTCTAAGTAACGAGGACTGGATAAAACCTCCAGTAATCGTTTACTTAGTTTTTCCCTAAATATGTAGGTGGAGTCACCGTCACTCAGAAGCCCTGCGGCTCAACCTCGCGTTTAACGCAAGCACAACGCTAGGGGGGGTGGTAAGGATGAAGGTAAACAGATGCTTGTGGAAGAAGAACATCCACTCCAGTGTAAAGGGATTATTCTGAAAGAGCTTGTAGGCTTTCGTAATATTTTACATGCTGTACACATTAAAACTGCTTACCGTGAGGGCAGCTTGGTTCTTGGCTCTGGCCGCCTTGTGCAACGCTGTCATTCCATCCTTGGCCCGGAAATCCAAATGGGCCCCGCCATTTCGAAGTGCCTTGATCATATCCACAGGATTGTCAAATTGGACTGCCAAAGTCAATGGGGTCTCTGTATACGCAAGACAAAGAAGACGTGCTAAATTATAGTTTGTGTCCAGCTATATAATACGCCATTGGATAATCAAGAGTCCCCATTATAGAATCAAAAGCAGTTCACAGAGACTACTAATAGCAACTAGTGTCTATAAGGGCTTCGCAGAAGGGCTATGACAGGCTAATGGTTGCAAAGTCATCCTGTGCCCTGGGTACCCCTAACTTTTTTGCTGACTGATACTGGTGGTAACTGACTCTCAATGACCCTGGGCTCTGCCTAACCAGCCCATGGCACTCAATGCTGAAAACATACTTAGAATACAGTGAAAACACCTACATACACTAGGGTATCCTATGGGTTAGGGTACCCCTATGATTGGCATGACCTCCCATATAGGCTCTTATAAATAATAGGGCAGAGGGATTGAAACTACCTTTAAGTCTCTCTTATATATTAGGGCATGGCAGTTTAGAGGCCAGCAGCCCTTTCTGCACTTGCATGTGTGCACTGCTGTGGCCTGAGGTCAGTTCAAAAGCAGCACTGTGTAGCAGGACAGCTTTCAAAATGAGAATTGTGCCTAAACTCAACTTTGGTGTTTGGGGCACTTGAAAAATTAATAAACTGCAATATTATTGCATATTAGGTACTCTCGGGGTCTCCCCTACATGCCACAAGGGTGAAGAGTCATACTTATAGGGAGGACCCTTATAAAATAGGTTTTATATGCCTTGGGGTTAGTGAAACAGCACATTTCACTGCACACATTGTAGTAAAGTGCTTCCCAAAATCGACCTTTGTGCTAGGAGCACTGTGAAGTGAGGATCTGCATTATTTAGACGTATTCAGAACCCCTAAAGTCTCCCCTAGGTGTTCCAGGGTGTGTCCTGTAGATAAAGGCAGGGTTCTTATAAAAGATGTTTTATGAGCTCTAGTGTTCGAGAAATTGCCCAGTTCATTTTCCCCATTGCAGATCTCCAGCCACATAATTTAAAACTAATGTTAAGGAGGTAATAGAAATATAATTTAAGGACTTTCTAGAATGGTATTGATAAATCAAACAATATGCTATTGTTGAATGTATCCTAAAATGTACCGATAAGAAGTTATAAGACTCTTGTCTGTAAGCAGAAATTCAGTCTTCCAGTGATCTGTCCTGATTGTTCAGAGTTAAGTGGATTAGCCAGGCTGCTTGGATGAGGTGATAAGTACCCCTGGGGTTAGAGAGCCATTCTGGGAGGGCAGGGTACTGCTTCATAGGAATGCCAGAGCAGGGGTAAAGGGTCATAAATTATAATCTTCAATAGAAGGAGGAGACAGGAAGGAGAGGCCAGTTTCATTTGCACCCCTACTCTTTGAACCCAGCCAGATTGCGGGATTAAGGAAGAATGAGCAGATGTAAGGGGAAACAACAATATGGAGATGTACCATTCTGAAGGTGGGCTTAGCCAGCTCTTGTCTCTCTGCTGGAAAATCACCCATGTTGAATTTTGGAGATATGGTGCCCTCTGGGAGAATATAGTACCACACTTTGATGGATATGGTCATACTCTGGGGTGTTGCCCTGCACCTCGTTAGACAGGAGTGCCCTCCTGCTTGACCCTGAGAACTTGGAATAAGTATCTGAGAGGGGCAGGGCCTCTAATATCTACTGCTTGAAACTAAACTAAGAAGAAGGGTTCATGCTGAGAAGTTTGATTTGCACCAACCAGGCCCTGCACTCTGAAGACTGCGCCTGCTGCTCAATATGGTACTACAGCCCTATGGACTACCTTGCTTATAAAAGGGCTAGAGAGTGGACTCCGTGCAAGCTACAGGTTAACAGAGCTCACTTAGTCCATCACCACCAAGAATCCCCAGCCTGGAGTACAACCAGTGGATTTGTAAGAGTTTTGTCGAAGTGGACTGTGGGAAATGAAGTCTCAAACTTTCAAGGACCATCTGGGAGCTACCAGACACTTGGAGTAAGATTTGCACACTTTGGGACTCTCTGGGGAACCTCAGCAAGAAGTTCAAGGAGAACTTGGGAGTTTGGAGTGGACCGACTTGACCTGGCCCGCTAAGCTGATGACCCTCAACCACGAGCCCATCTGCTGTCTAAGGTACGTCCAGCTGAAATACCCTGGAGGTCTGACTTCCATACTTTGACCCAGAGCTGGCTGAAACCTAAGCTGGCAAACACTCACTGAAGCCAGGTTGGTGAAGAGCAGCAAGGGACCCCTGAAGAAAAAGCTCTGTAATAATTTCTAAGTCCGAACGTAGGAGAGGTGACCGTGACCAACCGCGACAGTCAAGCCACTAACCATAAACTGCGAGCTAGCCTGGATCCCTGGTTTGTCCCACTGGAGAGCTATGGAGGTCTGCATTCCATAAGTTTGACCACAAGCTTGTTGAAAGGCAAGCCGGCGAACCCTCACCAAATCCAGACTGCTTGAGAGCTACGAGGGACCCCGGGAAGACAAGCTCCAGAAACGTTTCTAAGTCCGAAGGTAAAAACTTTGACCGCAGAGCTCCATCACTAGTCCCATTGGTATCATCAGTGTTATTCCCATTGTTGGCATCGGCACTAGTCCCATTGTTATCATCAGTGCTATTCTCATTGTTGGCATGGGCACTAGTCCCATTGGTATCATCAGCGCTAGTCTCATTGTTGTCATGGGCACTAGTCCCATTGGTATCATCAGCGCTATTCTCATTGTTGGCATCAGCACTAGTCCCATTGGTATCATCAGTGCTATTCTCATTGTTGGCATGGGCACTAGTCCCATTCTTATCATCAGTGCTATTCTCATTGTTGGCATCGGCACTAGTCCCATTGCAATCATCAATGCTATTCTCATTGCTGTCAGGAGCACTAGTCCCATTGGTATCATCAGTGCTATTCTCATTGTTGGCATCAGCACTAGTCCCATTGGTATCATCAGTGCTATTCTCCTTGTTGGCATCGGCACTAGTCCCATTTTTATCATCAGTGCTATTCTCATTGTTGGCATCGGCACTAGTCCCATTGGTATCATCAATGCTATTCTCATTGCTGTCAGGAGCACTAGTCCCATTGGTATCATCAGTGCTATTCTCTTTGTTGGCATCGGCACTAGTTCCATTGTTATCATCAGTGCTATTTTCATTGTAGTCATGGGCACTAGTCCCATAGCTATCATCAGTGCTATTCTCATTGTTGGCATCAGCACTAGTCCCATTGGTATCATCAGCGCTATTCTCATTGCTGTCATGGGCACAAGTCCCATGGTTATCAGTGCTATTCTCATTGCTGTCATGAGCAATAGTCTCATTGGTATCATCAGTGCTATTCTCATTGTTGGCATCGGCACTAGTCCCATTGGAATCATCAATGCTATTCTCATTGCTGTCAGGAGCACTAGTCCCATTGGTATCATCAGTGCTATTCTCATTGTTGGCATCAGCACTAGTCCCATTGGTATCATCAGTGCTATTCTCCTTGTTGGCATCGGCACTAGTCCCATTTTTATCATCAGTGCTATTCTCATTGTTGGCATCGGCACTAGTCCCATTGGTATCATCAATGCTATTCTCATTGCTGTCAGGAGCACTAGTCCCATTGGTATCATCAGTGCTATTCTCTTTGTTGGCATCGGCACTAGTTCCATTGTTATCATCAGTGCTATTTTCATTGTAGTCATGGGCACTAGTCCCATAGCTATCATCAGTGCTATTCTCATTGTTGGCATCAGCACTAGTCCCATTGGTATCATCAGCGCTATTCTCATTGCTGTCATGGGCACAAGTCCCATGGTTATCAGTGCTATTCTCATTGCTGTCATGAGCAATAGTCTCATTGGTATCATCAGTGCTATTCTCATTGTTGTCATGGGCACTAGTCCCATTGGTATCATCAGCGCTATTCTCATTGTTGGTATCGGCACTAGTCCCATTGGTATCATCAGCGCTAGTCTCATTGTTGTAATGAGCACTAGTCCACTTGGTATCATCAGTTCTATTCTCATTGTTGTCATGGGCACTAGTCCCATTGGTGTCATCAGCACTTTTCACATTGTTGTCATGGGCACTAGTCCCATGGTTATCAGTGCTATTCTGATTGTTGGCATCAGCACTAGTCCCACTGTTCTCATCAGCGCTATTCTAATTGATGTCTTGGACACTAGTCCCATTGACAGTGTCTCCTATGAATGAGCAGTGCGGACCCTGAGTAACAGTCTCTTAATCATGCAGTTTTGCCATATGCACTAGTCCTGTTATCATCAGTGCTATTCTTATTGTTGTCATCGGCACTAGTCTCGTTGTCATCGGCACTAGTCTCGTTGTCATGGGCACTAGTCTCGTTGTCATTGGCACTAGTCTCATTGTTGTCATCACCTATTCTCCCTGTTCTCGTTAGCACTAGTCCCACTGTTATCATCAGAGCTATAGTCATTGTTATCATCACCACTAGCCCCATTGGTATCATCATTACTATTCTCATTGTTGTCATGGGCATTAGTCCCATGGTTATCAGTGCTATTCTCATTGCTCTCATGAGCAATAGTCCCATTGGTATCATCAGTGCTAGACTCATTGTTGGCATCGGCACTAGTCACATTGGTATCATCAGTGCTATTCTCATTGTTGGCATCGGCACTAGTCCCATTGTTATCATCAGTGCTATTCTCATTGTTGGCATTGGCACTAGTCCCATTGGTATCATCAGTGCTATTCTCATTGTTGTCATGGGCACTAGTCCCATTGGTATCATCAGTGCTATTATCATTGTTGGCATCAGCACTAGTCCCATTGGTATCATCAGTGGTATTCTCATTGTTGGCATTGGCACTAGTCCCATGGTTATCAGTGTTATTCCCATTGTTGGCATCGGCACTAGTCCCATTGGTATCATCAGTGCTATTCTCATTGTTGGCATGGGCACTAGTCCCATTGATATAATCAGCGCTAGTCTCATTGTTGTCATGGGGATTAGTCCCATTGGTATCATCAGCGCTATTCTCATTGTTGTCAGGAGCACTAGTCTCATTGGTATCATCAGTGCTATTCTCATTGTTGGCATCGGCACTAGTTCCATTGTCATCATCAGCGCTAGTCTCATTGTTGTCATGGGCACTAGTCCCATTGGTATCATCAGCGCTATTCTCATTGTTGGCTTCAGCACTAGTCCCATTGGTATCATCAACGCTATTCTCATTGTTGGCATGGGCACTAGTCCCATTCTTATCATCAGAGCTATTCTCATTGTTGGCATCGGCACTAGTCCCATTGGAATCATCAGTGCTATTCTCATTGTTGGCATCGGCACTAGTCCCATTTTTATCATCAGTGCTATTCTCAATGTTGGCATCGGCACTAGTCCCATTGGTATCATCAACGCTATTCTCATTGTTGTCAGGAGCACTAGTCCCATTCGTATCATCAGTGCTATTCTCTTTGTTGGCATCGGCACTAGTTCCATTGTTATCATCAGTGCTATTTTCATTGTAGTCATGGGCACTAGTCCCATAGGTATCATCAGAGCTATTCTCATTGTTGTCATGGGCACTAATCCCATTGGTATCATCAGTGCTATTCTCATTGTTGTCATGAGCACTAGTCCCATTGGTATCATCAGAGCTATTCACATTGTAGTCATGGGCAGTAGTCCCATGGTTGGCAGTGCTATTCTCATTGTTCGCATCAGCACTAGTCCCACTGCTATCATCAGTGCTATTCTCATTGTTGGCATCGGCACTAGTCCCATTGGTACCATCAGTGCTATTCTCATTGTTGTCAGGAGCACTAGTCCCATTGGTATCATCAGTGCTATTCTCATTGTTGGCATCGGCACTAGTTCCATTGTTATCATCAGTGCTATTCTCATTGTTGTCATAGGCACTAGTCCCATAGTTATCATCAGTGGTATTCTCATTGTTGGCATCGGCACTAGTCCCATTGGTATCATCAGCGCTATTCTATTTGTTGGCATCGGCACTAGTTCCATTGTTATCATCAGTGCTATTTTCATTGTAGTCATGGGCACTAGTCCCATAGCTATCATCAGTGCTATTCTCATTGTTGGCATCAGCACTAGTCCCATTGGTATCATCAGCGCTATTCTCATTGTTGTCATGGGCACAAGTCCCATGGTTATCAGTGCTATTCTCATTGCTGTCATGAGCAATAGTCTCATTGGTATCATCAGTGCTATTCTCATTGTTGTCATGGGCACTAGTCCCATTGGTATCATCAGCGCTATTCTCATTGTTGGTATCGGCACTAGTCCCATTGGTATCATCAGCGCTAGTCTCATTGTTGTAATGAGCACTAGTCCACTTGGTATCATCAGTTCTATTCTCATTGTTGTCATGGGCACTAGTCCCATTGGTGTCATCAGCACTTTTCACATTGTTGTCATGGGCACTAGCCCCATGGTTATCAGTGCTATTCTGATTGTTGGCATCAGCACTAGTCCCACTGTTCTCATCAGCGCTATTCTAATTGATGTCTTGGACACTAGTCCCATTGACAGTGTCTCCTATGAATGAGCAGTGCGGACCCTGAGTAACAGTCTCTTAATCATGCAGTTTTGCCATATGCACTAGTCCTGTTATCATCAGTGCTATTCTTATTGTTGTCATCGGCACTAGTCTCGTTGTCATCGGCACTAGTCTCGTTGTCATCGGCACTAGTCTCGTTGTCATTGGCACTAGTCTCATTGTTGTCATCACCTATTCTCACTGTTCTCGTTAGCACTAGTCCCACTGTTATCATCAGAGCTATAGTCATTGTTATCATCACCACTAGCCCCATTGGTATCATCATTACTATTCTCATTGTTGTCATGGGCATTAGTCCCATGGTTATCAGTGCTATTCTCATTGCTCTCATGAGCAATAGTCCCATTGGTATCATCAGTGCTAGACTCATTGTTGGCATCGGCACTAGTCACATTGGTATCATCAGTGCTATTCTCATTGTTGGCATCGGCACTAGTCCCATTGTTATCATCAGTGCTATTCTCATTGTTGGCATTGGCACTAGTCCCATTGGTATCATCAGTGCTATTCTCATTGTTGTCATGGGCACTAGTCCCATTGGTATCATCAGTGCTATTATCATTGTTGGCATCAGCACTAGTCCCATTGGTATCATCAGTGGTATTCTCATTGTTGGCATTGGCACTAGTCCCATGGTTATCAGTGTTATTCCCATTGTTGGCATCGGCACTAGTCCCATTGGTATCATCAGTGCTATTCTCATTGTTGGCATGGGCACTAGTCCCATTGATATAATCAGCGCTATTCTCATTGTTGTCATGGGCACTAATCCCATTGGTATCATCAGTGCTATTCTCATTGTTGTCATGGGCACTAGTCCCATTGGTATCATCAGCGCTATTCTCATTGTTGGCTTCAGCACTAGTCCCATTGGTATCATCAACACTATTCTCATTGTTGGCATGGGCACTAGTCCCATTCTTATCATCAGAGCTATTCTCATTGTTGGCATCGGCACTAGTCCCATTGGAATCATCAGTGCTATTTTCATTGTTGGCATCGGCACTAGTCCCATTTTTATCATCAGTGCTATTCTCAATGTTGGCATCGGCACTAGTCCCATTGGTATCATCAACGCTATTCTCATTGTTGTCAGGAGCACTAGTCCCATTCGTATCATCTGTGCTATTCTCTTTGTTGGCATCGGCACTAGTTCCATTGTTATCATCAGTGCTATTTTCATTGTAGTCATGGGCACTAGTCCCATAGGTATCATCAGAGCTATTCTCATTGTTGTCATGGGCACTAATCCCATTGGTATCATCAGTGCTATTCTCATTGTTGTCATGAGCACTAGTCCCATTGGTATCATCAGAGCTATTCACATTGTAGTCATGGGCAGTAGTCCCATGGTTGGCAGTGCTATTCTCATTGTTCGCATAAGCACTAGTCCCACTGCTATCATCAGTGCTATTCTCATTGTTGGCATCGGCACTAGTCCCATTGGTACCATCAGTGCTATTCTCATTGTTGTCAGAAGCACTAGTCCCATTGGTATCATCAGTGCTATTCTCATTGTTGGCATCGGCACTAGTTCCATTGTTATCATCAGTGCTATTCTCATTGTTGTCATAGGCACTAGTCCCATAGTTATCATCAGTGGTATTCTCATTGTTGGCATCGGCACTAGTCCCATTGGTATCATCAGCGCTATTCTCATTGTTGGCATCGGCACTAGTCCCATTGGCATCATAAGCGCTATTCTCATTGTTGTCATGGGCACTAGTCCCATTGGTATCATCAGTGTTATTCTCATTGTTGTCATGAGCACTAGTCCCATTGGTATCATCAGAGCTATTCACATTGTTGGCATGGGCACTAGTCCCATAGGTATCATCAGTGCTATTCTGATTGTTGGCATCGGCAATAGTCCCATTGGTATCATCAGCGCTAGTCTCATTGTTTGCATCGGCACTAGTACTATTGTTATCATCAGCGTTATTCTCATTGATGTCATATGCACTAGTCCCATTCTTATCATCAGCGCTATTCTCATAGTTCGCATCAGCACTAGTCCCATTGGAATCATCAGTGCTATTCTCATTGTTGGCATCGGCACTAGTCCCATTTTTATCATCAGTGCTATTCTCATTGTTGGGATCGGCACTATTCCCATTGGTATCATCAATGCTATTCTCATTGTTGTCAGGAGCACTAGTCCCATTGGTATCATCAGTGCTATTCTCTTTGTTGGCATCGGCACTAGTTCCATTGTTATCATCAGTGCTATTTTCATTGTTGTCATGGGCACTAGTCCCATAGCTATCGTCAGTGCTATTCTCATTGTTGGCATCGGCACTAGTCCCATTGGTATCATTAGCGCTATTCTCATTGTTGGCATCAACACTAGTCCCATTGGTATCATCAGCGCTATTCTCATTGTTGTCATGGGCACTAATCCCATTGGTATCATCAGCGCTATTCTCATTGTTGGCTTCAGCACTAGTCCCATTGGTATCATCAGCGCTATTCTCATTGATGGCATGGGCACTAGTCCCATTCTTATCATCAGAGCTATTCTCATTGTTGGCATCGGCACTAGTCCCATTGGAATCATCAGTGCTATTCTCATTGTTGGCATCAGCACTAGTCCCATTTTTATCATCAGTGCTATTCTCATTGTTGGCATCGGCACTAGTCCCATTGGTATCATCAACGCTATTCTCATTGTTGTCAGGAGCACTAGTCACATTTGTATCATCAGTGCTATTCTCTTTGTTGGCATCGGCACTAGTTCCATTGTTATCTTCAGTGCTATTTTCATTGTAGTCATGGGCACTAGTCCCATAGCTATCATCAGTGCTATTCTCATTGTTGGCATCGGCACTAGTCCCATTGGTATCATCAGCGCTATTCTCATTGTTGGCATCGACACTAGTCCCATTGGTATCATCAGAGCTATTCTCATTGTTGTCATGGGCACTAATCCCATTGGTATCATCAGTGCTATTCTCATTGTTGTCATGAGCACTAGTCCCATTGGTATCATCAGAGCTATTCACATTGTAGTCATGGGCAATAGTCGCATGGTTGGCAGTGCTATTCTCATTGTTCACATCAGCACTAGTCCCACTGCTATCATCAGTGCTATTCTCATTGTTGGCATCGGCACTAGTCCCATTGGTACCATCAGTGCTATTCTAATTGTTGTCAGGAGCACTAGTCCCATTGGTATCATCAGTGCTATTCTCATTGTTGGCATCGGCACTAGTTCCATTGTTATCATCAGTGCTATTCTCATTTTTGTCATGGGCAGTAGTCCCATAGTTATCATCAATGCTATTCTCATTGTTGGCATCGGCACTAGTCCCATTGGTATCTTCAGCGCCATTCGCATTGTTGGCATCGGCACTAGTCCCATTGGCATCATCAGCGCTATTCTCATTGTTGTAATGGGCACTAGTCCCATTGGTATCATCAGAGCTATTCACATTGTTGGCATGGGCACTAGTCCCATAGGTATCATCAGTGCTATTCTGATTGTTGGCATCAGCAATAGTCCCATTGGTATCATCAGCGCTAGTCTCATTCTTTGCATCGGCACTAGTACCATTGTTGTCATCAGCGTTATTCTCATTGATGTCATATGCACTAGTCCCATTCTTATCATCAGCGCTATTCTCATTGTTCGCATCAGCACTAATCCCATTGGAATCATCAGTGCTATTCTCATTGTTGGCATTGGCACTAGTCCCATTTTTATCATCAGTGCTGTTCTCATTGTTGGCATCGGCACTATTCCCATTGGTATCATCAATGCTATTCTCATTGTTGTCAGGAGCACTAGTCCCATTGGTATCATCAGTGCTATTCTCTTTGTTGGCATCGGCACTAGTTCCATTGTTATCATCAGTGCTATTTTCATTGTTGTCATGGGCACTAGTCCCATAGCTATCATCAGTGTTATTCTCATTGTTGGCATCGGCACTAGTCCCATTGGTATCATTAGCGCTATTCTCATTGTTGGCATCAACACTAGTCCCATTGCACCATCAGCGCTATTCTCATTGTTGTCATCGGCACTAGTCTCGTTATCATCGACACTAGTCTCATTGTTGTCATCACCTATTCTCACTGTTCTTGTTAGCACTAGTCCCACTGTTATCATCAGAGCTATAGTCATTGTTATCATCAGCACTAGTCCCATTGGTAGCATCAGTGCTATTCTCATTGTTGGCATCAACACTAGTCCCATTGCACCATCAGCGCTATTCTCATTGTTGTCATGGGCACTAATCCCATTGGTATCATCAGTGCTATTCTCATTGTTATCATGAGCACTAGTCCCATTGGTATCATTAGAGCTATTCACATTGTTGTCATGGGCACTAGTCCCATGATTGTCAGTGCTATACTCATTGTTCGCATCAGCACTAGTCCCACTACAATCATCAGCACTATTCTCATTGATGTCATGGGAACTAGTCCCATTGATTGTTATCATCAGTGCTATTCTCAGTGATGTCGTGGCCACTAGTCCCATTGACAGTGTCTCCTATGAATGAGCAGTGCGGACCCTGAGTAACAGTTTCTTAATCATGCAGTTTTGCCATATGCACTAGTCCTGTTATCATCAGCGCTATTCTTATTGTTGTCATCGGCACTAGTCTCGTTATCATCGACACTAGTCTCATTGTTGTCATCACCTATTCTCACTGTTCTTGTTAGCACTAGTCCCACTGTTATCATCAGAGCTATAGTCATTGTTATCATCAGCACTAGTCCCATTGGTAGCATCAGTGCTATTCTCATTGTTGTCATGGGCACTAGTCCCATGGTTATCAGTGCTATTCTCATTGCTGTCATGAGCAATAGTCCCATTGGTATCATCAGTGCTAGTCTCATTGTTGGCATCGGCACTAGTCCCATTGTTATCATCAGTGCTAGTCTCATTGTTGGCATCGGCACTAGTCCCATTGTTATCATCAGTGCTACTCTCATTGTTGGCATCGGCACTAGTCCCATTGGTATCATCAGTGCTATTCTCATTGTTGTCATCGGCACTAGTCACGTTGGTATCATCAGTGCTATTCTCATTGTTGGCATCGGCACTAGTCCCATGGTTATCAGTGTTATTCTCATTGTTGGCATTGGCACTAGTCCCATTGTCATCATCAGTGCTACTCTCATTGTTGGCATGGGCACTAGTCCCATTGGTATCATTAGCGCTTGTCTCATTGTTGTCATGAGCACTAGTCGCATTGGTATCATCAGCGCTATTCTCGATGTTGGCATCTGCACTAGTCCCATTGGTATCATCAGCGCTAATCTCATTGTTGGCATGGGCACTAGTCCCATTTTTATCATCAGCGCTATTCTCATTGTTTGCATCGGCACTAGTCCCATTGTTATCATCAGTGCTATTCTCATTGTTGGCGACACTAGTCCTATTTTTATCATCAGTGCTATTCTCATTGTTGGCATTGGCACTAGTCCCATTGGTATCATCAGTGCTATTCTCATTGTTGTCAGGAGCACTAGTCCCATTGGTATCATCAGTGCTATTCTCATTGTTGGCATCGGCACTAGTTCCATTGTTATCATCAGTGCTATTCTCATTGTTGTCATGGGCACTATTCCCACTGTTGTCATCAGCGCTATTCTCATTGATGGCATGGGCACTAGTCCCATTGATTGTTATCATCAGTGCTATTCTCACTGTCGTCATGGGTACTAGTCCCATTGGTATCATCAGCGCTATTATCATTGTTGGCATCGGCACTAGTCCCATTGGTATCATCAGTGCAATTCTCATTGTTGGCATCGGCACTAGTCCCATGGTTATCAGTGATATTCTCATTGTTGTCATGGGCACTAGTCCCATAGCTATCATCAGTGCTATTCTCATTGTTGGCATCGGCACTAGTCCCATTGGTATCATTAGCGCTATTCTCATTGTTGGCATCAACACTAGTCCCATTGCACCATCAGCGCTATTCTCATTGTTGTCATGGGCACTAATCCCATTGGTATCATCAGTGCTATTCTCATTGTTGTCATGAGCACTAGTCCCATTGGCATCATTAGAGCTATTCACATTGTTGTCATGGGCACTAGTCCCATGGTTGTCAGTGCTATACTCATTGTTCGCATCAGCACTAGTCCCACTGCTATCATCAGCACTATTCTCATTGATGTCATGGGAACTAGTCCCATTGATTGTTATCATCAGTGCTATTCTCAGTGATGTCGTGGCCACTAGTCCCATTGACAGTGTCTCCTATGAATGAGCAGTGCGGACCCTGAGTAACAGTTTCTTAATCATGCAGTTTTGCCATATGCACTAGTCCTGTTATCATCAGCGCTATTCTTATTGTTGTCATCGGCACTAGTCTCGTTATCATCGACACTAGTCTCATTGTTGTCATCACCTATTCTCACTGTTCTTGTTAGCACTAGTCCCACTGTTATCATCAGAGCTATAGTCATTGTTATCATCAGCACTAGTCCCATTGGTAGCATTAGTGCTATTCTCATTGTTGTCATGGGCACTAGTCCCATGGTTATCAGTGCTATTCTCATTGCTGTCATGAGCAATAGTCCCATTGGTATCATCAGTGCTAGTCTCATTGTTGGCATCGTCACTAGTTCCATTGTTATCATCAGTGCTAGTCTCATTGTTGGCATCGGCACTAGTCCCATTGTTATCATCAGTGTTACTCTCATTGTTGGCATCGGCACTAGTCCCATTGGTATCATCAGTGCTATTCTCATTGTTGTCATCGGCACTAGTCACGTTGGTATCATCAGTGCTATTCTCATTGTTGGCATCGGCACTAGTCCCATGGTTATCAGTGTTATTCTCATTGTTGGCATTGGCACTAGTCCCATTGTCATCATCAGTGCTACTCTTATTGTTGGCATGGGCACTAGTCCCATTGGTATCATTAGCGCTTGTCTCATTGTTGTCATGAGCACTAGTCGCATTGGTATCATCAGCGCTATTCTCATTGTTGGCATCTGCACTAGTCCCATTGGTATCATCAGCGCTAATCTCATTGTTGGCATGGGCACTAGTCCCATTTTTATCAGCGCTATTCTCATTGTTTGCATCGGCACTAGTCCCATTGTTATCATCAGTGCTATTCTCATTGTTGGCGACACTAGTCCTATTTTTATTTTTTTTGTGCTATTCTCATTGTTGGCATCGGCACTAGTTCCATTGTTATCATCAGTGCTATTCTCATTTTTGTCATGGGCAGTAGTCCCATAGTTATCATCAGTGCTATTCTCATTGTTGGCATCGGCACTAGTCCCATTGGTATCATCAGCGCCATTCGCATTGTTGGCATCGGCACTAGTCCCATTGGCATCATCAGCGCTATTCTCATTGTTGTCATGGGCACTAGTCCCATTGGTATCATCAGTGCTATTCTCATTGTTGTCATGAGCACTAGTCCCATTGGTATCATCAGAGCTATTCACATAGTTGGCATGGGCACTAGTCCCATAGGTATCATCAGTGCTATTCTGATTGTTGGCATCAGCAATAGTCCCATTGGTATCATCAGCGCTAGTCTCATTCTTTGCATCGGCACTAGTACCATTGTTGTCATCAGCGTTATTCTCATTGATGTCATATGCACTAGTCCCATTCTTATCATCAGCGCTATTCTCATTGTTCGCATCAGCACTAGTCCCATTGGAATCATCAGTGCTATTCTCATTGTTGGCATTGGCACTAGTCCCATTTTTATCATCAGTGCTGTTCTCATTGTTGGCATCTGCACTATTCCCATTGGTATCATCAGTGCTATTCTCATTGTTGTCAGGAGCACTAGTCCCATTGGTATCATAAGTGCTATTCTCATTGTTGGCATCGGCACTAGTTCCATTGTTATCATCAGTGCTATTCTCATTGTTGTCATGGGCACTATTCCCACTGTTGTCATCAGCGCTATTCTCATTGATGGCATGGGCACTAGTCCCATTGATTGTTATCATCAGTGCTAATCTCACTGTCGTCATGGGCACTAGTCCCATTGGTATCATCAGCGCTATTATCATTGTTGGCATCGGCACTAGTCCCATGGTTATCAGTGATATTCTCATTGTTGGCTTTGGCACTAGTCCCATTGTTATCATCAGTGCTATTCTCATTGTTGGCATGGGCACTAGTCCCATTGTTATCATCAGTGCTATTCTCATTGTTGGCATGGGTACTAGTCCCATTGGTATCATCAGTGCTATTCTCATTGTTGGCATCGGCAATAGTCCCATTGGTATCATCAGCGCTAGTCTCATTGTTTGCATCGGCACTAGTCCCATTGTTTTCATCAGCGTTATTCTCATTGTTGTCATATGCACTAGTCCCATTGTTATCATCGGCACTATTCTCATTGTTGTCATGGGCACTAGTCCCATTGGTATCATCAGTGCTATTCTCATTATTGGCATCTGCACTAGTCCCATTGTTATCATCAGTGCTGTTCTCATTGTTGGTATGGGCACTAGTCCCATGGTTATCAGCGCTATTCTCATTGTTGGCATCGGCACTAGTCCCATTGTTATCATCAGTGCTATTCGCATTGTTGACATTGGCACTAGTCCCATTGTTATCATCAGTGCTATTCTCATTGTTGACATCGGCACTCGTCCTATTGTTATCATCAATGCTATTCTCATTGTTGGCATCGGCACTAGCCTCATGTTATCAGTGGTATTCTCATTGTTGTCATGGGCACTAGTCCCATTGGTATCAGTGCAATTCTCATTGTTAAAACCAAAGGAAATGATGGACGGAGTGTTGAACACAGCAAGCACCCACCCCCAGTCAACTGATCTGGGTTTAATCCATCACCGTTCTTTAGCCCACTCTGCCACCCCAGTTCAGACATGGCCATATGCAAATCAGTCTGACCCTGTGCCTCATGGGAACAGGGTAGCCCGAACTGCCAAGCCATGTCTTCCCTGGACCGGAAACCAGCTTCCTAGGACCGGTTTCTGGCATTTCAGCCGTGTTCAGCAAGGCTTGCTTGAATCCAGTGGCAAAGTGAGCAAGGGACTCACGTCTGAGCATACCCTGCCAACTTATGGCGAACAAAGCAAAAACCAAAGGAAATGATGGACGGAGTGTTGAACATTGCAAGCACTCACCCCCAGTCAACTGATCTGGGTTTAATCCATCACCGTTCTTTAGCCCACTCTGCCACCCCAGTTCAGACATGGCCATATGCAAGTCAGTCTGACCCTGTGCCTCATGGGAACAGTCCAGCCCGAAGTGCCAAGCCATGTCTTCCCTGGACCGGAAACAAGCTTCCTCGGACCGGTTTCTGGCATTTCAGCCGTCTTCAGCCAGGCTTTCCTGAATCCATTGGCAAAGTGAGCAAGGGACTCGCGTCTGAGCATACCCTGCCAACTTATGGCGAACAAAGCAAAAACCAAAGGAAATGATGGACGGAGTGTTGTACATTGCAAGCACTAACCCCCAGTCAACTGATCTGGGTTTAATCCATTACCGTTCTTTAGCCCACTCTGCCACCCCAGTTCAGACATGGCCATATGCAAATCAGTCTGACAGGGTATGCTCAGACGTGAGTCCCTTGCTCAGTTTGCCACTGGATTCAAGCAAGCCTGGCTGAAGACGGCTGATATGTCAGTAACCGGTCCTAGGAAGCTTGTTTCCGGTCCAGGGAAGACATGGCTTGGCAGTTCGGGCTGGACTGTTCCCATGAGGCACAGGGTCAAACTGATTTGCATATGGCCATGTCTGAACTGGGGTGGCAGAGTGGGCTAAAGAACGGTGATGGATTAAACCCAGATCAGTTGACTTGGGGTGAGTGCTTGCAATGTTCAACACTCCGTCCATCATTTCCTTTGGTTTTGCTTTGTGCGCCATAAGTTGGCAGGGTATGCTCAGACGTGAGTCCCTTGCTCACTTTGCCACTGGATTCAAGCAAGCCTGGCTGAAGACGGCTGAAATGCCAGAAACCGGTCCTAGGAAGCTTGTTTCCGGTCCAGGGAAGACATGGCTTGGCAGTTCGGGCTGGACTGTTCCCATGAGGCACAGGGTCGGACTGATTTGCATGTCTGAACTGGGGTGGCAGAGTACGCTAAAGAACAGTGATGGATTAAACCCAGATCAGTTGACTGGGGGTGAGTGCTTGCAATGTTCAACACTCCGTCCATCATTTCCTTTGGTTTTGCTATTCTCATTGTTGGCATGGGCACTTGTCCCATTGGTATCATCAGCGCTATTCTCATTGTTGGTATGGTGACTAGTCCCATGATTATCAGTGCTATTCTCATTGTTGGCATCAGCACTAATCCAATTGTTATCATCAGTGCTATTCTCATTGTTGTGATAGGCACTAGTCCCATTGTTATCATCAGTGCTATTCTCATTGTTGTCATCGGCACTAGTCCTATTGTTATCATCAGTGCTATTCTCATTGTTAGCATCGGCACTAGCCTCATGTTATCAGTGGTATTCTCATTGTTGGCATGGGCACTAGTCCCATTGTTATCATCAGCGCTATTCTCATTGTTCGCATCGGCACTAGTCCCATTGGTATCATTAGCGCTATTCCCATTGTTATCATCAGTGCTATTCTCATTGTTGGCATCGACACTAGTCCCATTTTTATCATCAGTGCTATTCTCATTGTTGGCATCAGCACTAGTCCCATTGGTATCATCAGTGTTATTCTCATTCTTGTCATGGGCACTAGTCCCATTGGTATCATCCGCGCTATTCTCATTGTTGTCATGGGCACTAGTCCCATTGGTATCATCAGTGCTATTCTCATTGTTGACATGGGCACTATTCCTATTGGTATGATCAGCGCTATTCACACTTTTGTCATGGGCACTAGTCCCATGGTTATCAGTGCTATTCTCATTGTTGGCATCAGCACTAGTCCCACTGTTATCATCAGTGCTATTCTCATTGTTGGCATCGGCACTAGTTCCATTGTTATCATCAGTGCTATTCTCATTGTCGTCATGGGCACAAGTCCCATTGGTATCATCAGCGCTATTCTCATTGTTGTCATGGGCACTAGTCCCATTGTTATCATCAGTGCTATTCTCATTGTTGGCATCGGCACTAGTCCCATTGTTATCATCAGTGCTATTCTCATTGTGGGCATCGGCACTAATCCCATTGTTATCATCAGTGCTATTCTCATTGTTGGCATGGGCACTAGTTCCATTGCTATCATCAGTGCTATTCTCATTGTTGCCATCGGCACTAGTCCTGTTATTATCATCAGTGCTATTCTCATTGTTGCCAATGGCACTAGTCCTATTATTATCATCAGTGCTGTTCTCATTGTTGGCTTCATCACTAGTCCCTTTGCTATCATCAGTGCTAATCTCATTGTTGGCATCAGCACTAGTCTCATGTTATCAGTGGTATTCTCATTGTTGACATCGGCAGTAGTCCCATTGTTATCATCAGTAGTATTCTCATTGTTGTCAGGAGCACTAGTCCCATTGGTATCATCAGCTCTATTCTCAATGTTTTCATGGGCACTAGTCCCATTGTTATCATCAGCGCTTTTCTCATTGTTGGCATCGGAACTAGTCCCATTGTTATCATCAGTGCTATTCTCATTGTTGTCATGGGCACTAGTCCCATTGGTATCATCAGCGCTATTATCATTGTTGTCATGAGCACTAGTCCCATTGTTATCATCAGTGCTATTCTCATTGTTGTCATGGGCACTAGTCCCATAGTTATCATCAGTGCTATTCTCATTGTTGGCATCAGCACTAGTCCCGTTGGTATCATCAGCGCTATTCTAATTGTTGGTATTGGCACTAGTCCCATTGGTATCCTCAGTGCTATTCTCATTGTTGTCAGGAGCACTAGTCCCATTGGTATCATCAGCTCTATTCTCAATGTTTTCATGGGCACTAGTCCCATTGTTATCATCAGCGCTTTTCTCATTGTTGGCATCGGAACTAGTCCCATTGTTATCATCAGTGCTATTCTCATTGTTGTCATGGGCACTAGTCCCATTGGTATCATCAGCGCTATTATCATTGTTGTCATGAGCACTAGTCCCATTGTCATCATCAGTGCTATTCTCATTGTTGTCATGGGCACTAGTCCCATAGTTATCATCAGTGCTATTCTCATTGTTGGCATCAGCACTAGTCCCGTTGGTATCATCAGCGCTATTCTAATTGTTGGTATTGGCACTAGTCCCATTTTTATCATCAGTGCTATTCTCATTGTTGGCATCGGCAATAGTCCCATTGGTATCATCAGTTCCATTCTCATTGTTTGAATCGACACTAGTCGCATTGTCATCATCAGCACTATTCTCATTGTTGTCAAATGCACTAGTCCCATTTTTATCATCAGCGCTATTCTCATTGTTGTCATGGGCACTAGTCCCATTGTTATCATCAGTGCTATTCTCATTGTTGGCATCGGCACTAGTCCCATTGTTATCATCAGTGCTATTCTCATTGTTGGCATCGGCACTAATCCCATTGTTATCATCAGTGCTATTCTCATTGTTGGCATGGGCACTAGTTCCATTGCTATCATCAGTGCTATTCTCATTGTTGCCATCGGCACTAGTCCTATTATTATCATCAGTGCTATTCTCATTGTTGCCAATGGCACTAGTCCTATTATTATCATCAGTGCTGTTCTCATTGTTGGCTTCATCACTAGTCCCTTTGCTATCATCAGTGCTAATCTCATTGTTGGCATCAGCACTAGTCTCATGTTATCAGTGGTATTCTCATTGTTGACATCGGCAGTAGTCCCATTGTTATCATCAGTAGTATTCTCATTGTTTACTTGGGCACTAGTCCTATTGGTATAATCAGCGCTATTCACACTGTTGTCATGGGCACTAGTCCCATGGCTATCAGTGCTATTCTCATTGTTGGCATCAGCACTAGTCCCACTGTTATCATCAGCGCTATTCTCATTGATGTCATGGGCACTAGTCCCATTGATTGTTATCATCAGTGCTATTCTCATTGTTGGCATCGGCACTAGTTCCATTGTTATCATCAGTGCTATTCTCATTGTCGTCATGGGCACAAGTCCCATTGGTATCATCAGTGCTATTCTCATTGTTGGCATGGGCACTAGTACCATTGGCATCATCAGTGCTATTCTCATTGTTGGCATCGGCAATAGTCCCATTGGTATCATCAGTTCCATTCTCATTGTTTGAATCGACACTGGTCGCATTGTTATCATCAGCGCTATTCTCATTGTTGTCAAATGCACTAGTCCCATTGTTATCATCAGCGCTATTCTCATTGTTGTCATGGGCACTAGTCCCATTGTTATCATCAGTGCTATTCTCATTGTTGGCATCGGCACTAGTCCCATTGTTATCATCAGTGCTATTCTCATTGTGGGCATCGGCACTAATCCCATTGTTATCATCAGTGCTATTCTCATTGTTGGCATGGGCACTAGTTCCATTGCTATCATCAGTGCTATTCTCATTGTTGCCATCGGCACTAGTCCTGTTATTATCATCAGTGCTATTCTCATTGTTGCCAATGGCACTAGTCCTATTATTATCATCAGTGCTGTTCTCATTGTTGGCTTCATCACTAGTCCCTTTGCTATCATCAGTGCTAATCTCATTGTTGGCATCAGCACTAGTCTCATGTTATCAGTGGTATTCTCATTGTTGACATCGGCAGTAGTCCCATTGTTATCATCAGTAGTATTCTCATTGTTGTCAGGAGCACTAGTCCCATTGGTATCATCAGCTCTATTCTCAATGTTTTCATGGGCACTAGTCCCATTGTTATCATCAGCGCTTTTCTCATTGTTGGCATCGGAACTAGTCCCATTGTTATCATCAGTGCTATTCTCATTGTTGTCATGGGCACTAGTCCCATTGGTATCATCAGCGCTATTATCATTGTTGTCATGAGCACTAGTCCCATTGTTATCATCAGTGCTATTCTCATTGTTGTCATGGGCACTAGTCCCATAGTTATCATCAGTGCTATTCTCATTGTTGGCATCAGCACTAGTCCCGTTGGTATCATCAGCGCTATTCTAATTGTTGGTATTGGCACTAGTCCCATTGGTATCATCAGTTCCATTCTCATTGTTTGAATCGACACTAGTCGCATTGTCATCATCAGCACTATTCTCATTGTTGTCAAATGCACTAGTCCCATTGTTATCATCAGGGCTATTCTCATTGTTGTAGTGTGCACTAGTCCCATTGTTATCATCAGTGCTATTCTCATTGTTGGCATCGGCACTAGTCCCATTGTTATCATCAGTGCTATTCTCATTGTTGGCATCGGCACTAATCCCATTGTTATCATCAGTGCTATTCTCATTGTTGGCATGGGCACTAGTTCCATTGCTATCATCAGTGCTATTCTCATTGTTGCCATCGGCACTAGTCCTATTATTATCATCAGTGCTATTCTCATTGTTGCCAATGGCACTAGTCCTATTATTATCATCAGTGCTGTTCTCATTGTTGGCTTCATCACTAGTCCCTTTGCTATCATCAGTGCTAATCTCATTGTTGGCATCAGCACTAGTCTCATGTTATCAGTGGTATTCTCATTGTTGACATCGGCAGTAGTCCCATTGTTATCATCAGTAGTATTCTCATTGTTGACATGGGCACTAGTCCCATGGCTATCAGTGCTATTCTCATTGTTGGCATCAGCACTAGTCCCACTGTTATCATCAGCGCTATTCTCATTGATGTCATGGGCACTAGTCCCATTGATTGTTATCATCAGTGCTATTCTCATTGTTGGCATCGGCACTAGTTCCATTGTTATCATCAGTGCTATTCTCATTGTCGTCATGGGCACAAGTCCCATTGGTATCATCAGTGCTATTCTCATTGTTGGCATGGGCACTAGTACCATTGGCATCATCAGTGCTATTCTCATTGTTGGCATCGGCAATAGTCCCATTGGTATCATCAGTTTCATTCTCATTGTTTGAATCGACACTAGTCGCATTGTTATCATCAGCGCTATTCTCATTGTTGTCAAATGCACTAGTCCCATTGTTATCATCAGCGCTATTCTCATTGTTGTCATGGGCACTAGTCCCATTGTTATCATCAGTGCTATTCTCATTGTTGGCATCGGCACTAGTCCCATTGTTATCATCAGTGCTATTCTCATTGTGGGCATCGGCACTAATCCCATTGTTATCATCAGTGCTATTCTCATTGTTGGCATGGGCACTAGTTCCATTGCTATCATCAGTGCTATTCTCATTGTTGCCATCGGCACTAGTCCTGTTATTATCATCAGTGCTATTCTCATTGTTGCCAATGGCACTAGTCCTATTATTATCATCAGTGCTGTTCTCATTGTTGGCTTCATCACTAGTCCCTTTGCTATCATCAGTGCTAATCTCATTGTTGGCATCAGCACTAGTCTCATGTTATCAGTGGTATTCTCATTGTTGACATCGGCAGTAGTCCCATTGTTATCATCAGTAGTATTCTCATTGTTGTCAGGAGCACTAGTCCCATTGGTATCATCAGCTCTATTCTCAATGTTTTCATGGGCACTAGTCCCATTGTTATCATCAGCGCTTTTCTCATTGTTGGCATCGGAACTAGTCCCATTGTTATCATCAGTGCTATTCTCATTGTTGTCATGGGCACTAGTCCCATTGGTATCATCAGCGCTATTATCATTGTTGTCATGAGCACTAGTCCCATTGTTATCATCAGTGCTATTCTCATTGTTGTCATGGGCACTAGTCCCATAGTTATCATCAGTGCTATTCTCATTGTTGGCATCAGCACTAGTCCCGTTGGTATCATCAGCGCTATTCTAATTGTTGGTATTGGCACTAGTCCCATTGGTATCCTCAGTGCTATTCTCATTGTTGTAAAGAGCACTAGTCCACTTGGTATCATCAGTGCTATTCTCATTGTTGTCATGGGCACTAGTCCCATTGGTGTCATCAGCACTATTCACATTGTTGTCATGGGCACTAGTCCCATGGTTATCAGTGCTATTCTCATTGTTGGCATCAGCACTAGTCCCACTGTTCTCATCAGCGCTATTCTCATTGATGTCTTGGACACTAGTCCCATTGGCAGTGTGTCCTATGAATGAGCATTGCGGACCCTGAGTAACAGTCTCTTAATCGTGCAGTTTTGCCATATGCACTAGTCCTGTTATCATCAGTGCTGTTCTTATTGTTGTCATCGGCACTAGTCTCGTTGTCATCGGCACTAGTCTCGTTGTCATTGGCACTAGTCTCATTGTTGTCATCACCTATTCTCACTGTTCTCGTTAGCACTAGTCCCACTGTTATCATCAGAGCTATAGTCATTGTTATCATCACCACTAGCCCTATTGGTATCATCAGTGCTATTCTCATTGTTGTCATGGGCATTAGTCCCATGATTATCAGTGCTATTCTCATTGCTCTCATGAGCAATAGTCCCATTGGTATCATCAGTGCTAGTCTCATTGTTGGCATCAGCACTAGTCACATTGGTATCATCAGTGCTATTCTCATTGTTGGCATCGGCACTAGTCCCATTGTTATCATCAGTGCTATTCTCATTGTTGGCATCGGCACTAGTCCCATTGGTATCATCAGTGCTATTCTCATTGTGGTCATGGGCACTAGTCCCATTGGTATCATCAGTGCTATTATCATTGTTGGCATCGGCACTAGTCACATCGGTATCATCAGTGGTATTCTCATTGTTGGCATTGGCACTAGTCCCATGGTTATCAGTGTTATTCCCATTGTTGGCATCGGCACTAGTCCCATTGTTATCATCAGTGCTATTCTCATTGTTGGCATGGGCACTAGTCCCATTGATATCATCAGCGCTAGTATCATTGTTGTCATGGGCACTAGTCCCATTGGTATCATCAGCGCTATTCTCATTGTTGGCATCAGCACTAGTCCCATTGGTATCATCAGCGCTATTCTCATTGTTGGCATGGGAACTAGTCCCATTCTTATCATCAGCGCTATTCTCATTGTTGGCATCGGCACTAGTCCCATTTTTATCATCAGTGCTATTCTCATTGTTGGCATCGGCACTAGTCCCATTTTTATCATCAGTGCTATTCTCATTGTTGGCATCGGCACTAGTCCCATTGGTATCATCAATGCTATTCTCATTGTTGTCAGGAGCACTAGACCCATTGGTATCATCAGTGCTATTCTCTTTGTTGGCATCGGGACTAGTTCCATTGTTATCATCAGTGCTATTTTCATTGTTGTCATGGGCACTAGTCCCATAGCTATCATCAGTGCTATTCTCATTGTTGGCATCGGGACTAGTCCCATTGGTATCATCAGCACTATTCTCATTGTTGGCATCGACACTAGTCCCATTGGTATCATCGGAGCTATTCTCATTGTTGTCATGGGCACTAATCCCATTGGTATCATCAGTGCTATTCTCATTGTTGTCATGAGCACTAGTCCCATTTTTATCATCAGAGCTGTTCACATTGTAGTCATGGGCAGTAGTCCCATGGTTGTCAGTGCTATTCTCATTGTTCGCATCAGCACTAGTCCCACTGCTATCATCAGTGCTATTCTCATTGTTGGCATCGGCACTAGTCCCATTGGTATCATCAGTGCTATTCTCATTGTTCTCAGGAGCACTAGTCCCATTGGTATCATCAGTGCTATTCTCATTGTTGGCATCGGCACTAGTTCCATTGTTATCATCCGTGCTATTCTCATTGTTGTCATGGGCACTAGTCCCATAGTTATCATCAGTGCTATTCTCATTGTTGGCATCGGCACTAGTCCCATTGGTATCATCAGCGCTATTCTCATTGTTGGCATCGGCACTAGTCCCATTGGCATCATAAGCGCTATTTTCATTGTTGTCATGGGCACTAGTCCCATTGGTATCATCAGTGCTATTCTCATTGTTGTCATGAGCACTAGTCCCATTGGTATCATCAGAGCTATTCACATTGTTGGCATGGGCACTAGTCCCATTGGTATCATCAGTGCTATTCTGATTGTTGGCATCGGCAATAGTCCCATTGGTATCAGCAGCGCTAGTCTCATTGTTTGCATCGGCACTAGTACAATTGTGATCATCAGCGTTATTCTCATTGTTGTCATATGCACTAGTCCCATTCTTATCATCAGCGCTATTCTCATTGTTCGCATCGGCACTAGTCCCATTGGAATCATCAGTGCTATTCTCATTGTTGGCAACGGCACTAGTCCCATTTTTATCATCAGTGCTATTCTCATTGTTGGCATCGGCACTAGTCCCATTGGTATCATCAATGCTATTCTCATTGTTGTCAGGAGCACTAGTCCCATTGGTATCATCAGTGCTATTCTCTTTGTTGGCATCGGCACTAGTTCCATTGTTATCATCAGTGCTATTTTCATTGTTGTCATGGGCACTAGTCCCATAGCTATCATCAGTGCTATTCTCATTGTTGGCATCGGCACTAGTCCCATTGGTATCATTAGCGCTATTCTCATTGTTGGAATCAACACTAGTCCCATTGGTATCATCAGCGCTATTCTCATTGTTGTCATGGGCACTAATCCCATTGATATCATCAGTGCTATTCTCATTGTTGTCATGGGCACTAATCCCATTGATATCATCAGTGCTATTCTCATTGTTGTCATGAGCACTAGTCCCATTGGTATCATCAGAGCTATTCACATTGTTGTCATGGGCACTAGTCCCATGGTTGTCAGTGCTATTCACATTGTTCGCATCGGCACTAGTCCCATTGTTATCATCAGTTCTATTCTCATTGTTGTCATGGGCACTAGTCCCATTGTTATCATCAGTGATATTCTCATTGTTGGCATTGGCACTAGTCCCATTGTTAACATCAGTGCTATTCTCATTGTTGTCATGGGCACTAGTCCCATTGTTATCATCAGTGATATTCTCATTGTTGGCATTGGCACTAGTCCCATTGTTAACATCAGTGCTATTCTCATTGTTGGCATCGGCACTACTCCCATTGTTATCATCAGTGCTATTCTCATTGTTGGCATGGGCATTAGTCCCATTGGTATCATCAGCGCTAGTCTCATTGTTGTCATGGGCACTAGTCCCATTGGTATCATTAGCGCTATTCTCATTGTTGGAATCAACACTAGTCCCATTGGTATCATCAGCGCTATTCTCATTGTTGTCATGGGCACTAATCCCATTGATATCATCAGTGCTATTCTCATTGTTGTCATGGGCACTAATCCCATTGATATCATCAGTGCTATTCTCATTGTTGTCATGAGCACTAGTCCCATTGGTATCATCAGAGCTATTCACATTGTTGTCATGGGCACTAGTCCCATGGTTGTCAGTGCTATTCACATTGTTCGCATCGGCACTAGTCCCATTGTTATCATCAGTTCTATTCTCATTGTTGTCATGGGCACTAGTCCCATTGTTATCATCAGTGATATTCTCATTGTTGGCATTGGCACTAGTCCCATTGTTAACATCAGTGCTATTCTCATTGTTGTCATGGGCACTAGTCCCATTGTTATCATCAGTGATATTCTCATTGTTGGCATTGGCACTAGTCCCATTGTTAACATCAGTGCTATTCTCATTGTTGGCATCGGCACTACTCCCATTGTTATCATCAGTGCTATTCTCATTGTTGGCATGGGCATTAGTCCCATTGGTATCATCAGCGCTAGTCTCATTGTTGTCATGGGCACTAGTCCCATTGGTATCATTAGCGCTATTCTCATTGTTGGAATCAACACTAGTCCCATTGGTATCATCAGCGCTATTCTCATTGTTGTCATGGGCACTAATCCCATTGATATCATCAGTGCTATTCTCATTGTTGTCATGGGCACTAATCCCATTGATATCATCAGTGCTATTCTCATTGTTGTCATGAGCACTAGTCCCATTGGTATCATCAGAGCTATTCACATTGTTGTCATGGGCACTAGTCCCATGGTTGTCAGTGCTATTCACATTGTTCGCATCGGCACTAGTCCCATTGTTATCATCAGTTCTATTCTCATTGTTGTCATGGGCACTAGTCCCATTGTTATCATCAGTGATATTCTCATTGTTGGCATTGGCACTAGTCCCATTGTTAACATCAGTGCTATTCTCATTGTTGTCATGGGCACTAGTCCCATTGTTATCATCAGTGATATTCTCATTGTTGGCATTGGCACTAGTCCCATTGTTAACATCAGTGCTATTCTCATTGTTGGCATCGGCACTACTCCCATTGTTATCATCAGTGCTATTCTCATTGTTGGCATGGGCATTAGTCCCATTGGTATCATCAGCGCTAGTCTCATTGTTGTCATGGGCACTAGTCCCATTGGTATCATCAGCTCTATTCTCATTGTACGCATCGGCACTAGTCCCATTGGTATCATCAGCGCTATTCTCATTGTTGGCATGGGCACTAGTCCCATTGTTATCATCAGCGCTATTCTCATTGTTGGCATGGGCACAATTCCCATTGGTATCATCAGTGCTATTCTCATTGTTGTCAGGAGCACTAGTCTCATTGGTATCATCAGTGCTATTCTCATTGTTGGCATCGGCACTAGTTCCATTGTTATCATCAGTGCTATTCTCATTGTTGTTATGGGCACAAGTCCCATAGTTATCATCAGTGCTATTCTCATTGTTGGCATCAGCACTAGACCCATTGGTATCATCAGCGCTATTCTCATTGCTGTCATGGGCACTAGTGCCATTGGTATCATCAGTGCAATTCTCATTGTTGGCATCAACACTAGTCCCATTGGTATCATCAGTGCTATTCTCATAGTTTGCATCGGCACTAGGCCCATTGTTATCATCAGCGCTATTCTCATTGTTGTCATGGGCACTAGTCCCATTGATATCATCAGTGCTATTCTCATTGTTGGCATCGGTACTAGTCCCATTGGTATTATCAGCGCTATTGTCATTGTTGTCATGGGCACTATTCACATGTTATCGGTGCTATTCTCATTGTTGGCATCGGCACTAGTCCCATAGTTATCATCAGTGATATTCTCATAGTTGGCATCGGCACTAGTCCCATTTTTAACATCAGTGCTATTCTCATTGTTGACATCGACACTAGTCCCATTGGTATCATCAGTGCTATTCTCATTGTTGGCATCAGCACTAGTACCATTGGTATCATCAGCTCAATTCTCATTGTTGGCATCGGCACTAGTCCCGTTGGTATCATCAGCGCTATTCTCATTGTTGGCATGGTCACTAGTCCCATTGGTATCATCAGCGCTATTCTCATTTTGGGCATCGGCACTATTCCCATTGGTATCATCAGCGCTATTCTCATTGTTGGCATCGGCACTAGTCCCATTGGTATCATCAGCTCAATTCTCATTGCTGTCATGGGCACTAGTCCCATTGGTATCATCAGCGCTATTCTCATTGTTGGCATCTGCACTAGTCCCATTGGTATCATGAGCGGTATTCTCATTGTTCGCATCGGCACTAGTCCCATTGTTATCATCAGCAATATTCTCATTGTTGTCATGGGCACCAGTCCCATAGTTATCATCAGTGCCTTTCTCATTGTTGGCATCAGCACTAGCAACATTGGTATCATCAGCGCTATTCTCATTGTTGGCATCGGCACTAGTCCCATTGGTATCATCAGCGCTATTCTCATTGTTGTCATGGGCACTAGTCCCATTGGTATCATCAGCGCTATTCTCATTGATGTCATGTGCACTAGTCCCATTGGTATCATCAGTGTTATTCTCATTGTTGTCATGGGCACTAGTCCCATAGTTATCATCAGCGCTATTCTCATTGTTGTCATGGGCACTAGTCCCATTGGTATCATCAGTGCTATTCTCATTGTTGGCATCAGCACTAGTAACATTGGTATCATCAGCGCTATTCTCATTGTTGTCATGGGCACTAGTCCCATTGGTATCATCAGTGCTATTCTCATTGATGTCATGGGCACTAGTCCCATTGGTATCATCAGCGTTATTCTCATTGTTGTCATGGGCACTAGTCCCATAGTTATCATCAGTGCCTTTCTCATTGTTGGCAGTACAAAAGGGGGTGGTGATGGACGGAGCATCAGAACCAATCAAACACTCACACCCAGTCAACAGATCTGGGTTTGATCAATCAGGGGAAGGCATGGCTTGGCAGTTCGGGCTGGACTGTTCCCATGAGGCACAGGGTCAGACTGATTTGCATATGGCCATGTCTGAACTGGGGTGGCAGAGTGGGCAAAAGAACGGTGATTGATCAAACCCAGATCTGTTGACTGGGTGTGAGTGTTTGATTGGTTCTGATGCTCCGTCCATCACCACCCCCTTTTGTACCGCTTTGTTCGCCATAAGTTGGCAGGGTATGCTCATTGTTTTCATGGGCAGTAGTCCCAGTGGTATCATCAGTGCTATTCTCATTGTTGGCATCGGCAATAGTCCCATTGTTATCACCAGTGCTATTCTCATTGTTGTCATGGGCACTAGTCCCATTGGTATCATCAGTTCTATTCTCATTGTTGGCATCGGCACTAGTCCCATTGTTATCATCAGCGCTATTCTCATTGTTGGCATGGGCACTAGTCCCATTGCTATCATCAGTGCTATTCTCATTGTTGTCATGGGCACTAGTCCCATGATTATCAGTGCTATTCTCATTGTTTGCATCGGCACTAGTCCCATTGTCATCATCAGTGCTATTCTCACTGTTGGCATCTGCACTAGTCCCATTGGGATCATCAGCGCTATTCTCATTGTTGGCATCGGCACTAGTCCCATTGGTAACATCAGCGCTATTCTCATTGTTGGCATCGGCACTAGTCCCATTGGTATCATCAGCGCTATTGTCATTGTTGGCATCGGCACTAGTCCCATTGGTATCATCAGCTCAATTCTCATTGCTGTCATGGGCACTAGTCCCATTGCTATCATCAGCGCTATTCTCATTGTTGGCATGGTCACTAGTCCCATTGGTATCATCAGCGCTATTCTCATTGTTGGCATCTGCACTAGTCCCATTGGTATCATGAGCGGTATTCTCATTGTTCGCATCGGCACTAGTCCCATTGCTATCATCAGTGCTATTCTCATTGTTCGTATCAGCACTAGTCCCATTGGTATCATCAGCGCTATTCTCATTGTTGGCATCTGCACTAGTCCCATTGGTATCATGAGCGGTATTCTCATTGTTCGCATCGGCACTAGTCCCATTGGTATCATCAGTGCTATTCTCATTGTTCGTATCAGCACTAGTCCCATTGGTATCATCAGTGCTATTCTCATTGTTGTCAGGAGCACTAGTCCCTGTAACAGTCACCCAAGTATAAGGTCAATGGCCAGCTGCATATCTGATGGTCACTGATTTACATTGGTAAAAGGCTTATGCTCCGTTCCACCCCGCCTGTAGGACAGCGCCTCACTGTGAGGACAGAGGATGAGGTGTTAAGAATCAGAGAACAGAAAGTGCGCCAGCAAAAAAGTTGGTGAGGCACATTTGGGCTAATGAAGTGTCCGAGACCAATGGAATAGGAGGCAAAGAAACACTGAAGGCAACGCATCTCCAAAAGATCAAAAAATATGAACCGGTGCGTCGCACACTTCCAGCTGCATTCACAGTTTTAATTGCATTTAAATAGCACTTACTATCCGTGGCGAGGTGTTGAGTTATGCATGACATATTAAATAGCCCACACTCTCTCTCACCCCACTTACATTTACTGTCACTACCTTCAAACTTGTACAGAGCTCTGCAGTTTTTAGGTCTCGGCTGCGAAGGCTGCGCTTGCGCAGTCTCGCTCCGAGATTTAATGACTTGGAGAAGAGGGGCTTGAACCCGCCCCTCTTCTCCCCTGTTCTCCATTGGCTGGCCTCTTGAATGCTGGCCAGCCATTGGAGAAGAGGTCAGTCATTCAGATTAGGCCCTGTCCTTTTCGGATCGGGGGCGTGTTTTTTGCAAGAAGTCTCAAGGAGGAGAATACAACAAAACACGCCCCCGAATCCGAAAACGACGCTGCGTTTCTCCGAGGCATTTCTGCTCTGCCTCGGAGAAAGGCGGTGGTGTCTTCCGGTGCCCTCGGCTTGTTTTGCTAACGCTTGGGAGTGAGGGGCGTAGATCGCACTTTCTCTGCTGTCTCTGGATTTCTCTTTGCTTTTCAGCCTGTGCACCTGGGACCAGTGACCACCAGCGGCCCCTGACTCTTGCACCCAACACAGCTCAGCCTCCGACCCAGGACAGCTGAGCCAGTTCACGGGAGAGACGACATCTCCAAGGCTGGGCCTCTCTCTCCCTCTCTCGCTTGGCCACGTCTGACTCCACCCGAGGAGGTCCCTTTTCTTGAAAGACCTAGTTTTCCGCACCCCCCCGCGCGTATTGGAACGCCCAAGAGGATGAAGGGCTTTGGCTGGTGGTCACGGCGCTATGCCTGGCTGTGGCGAGCCTGGGCGTCCGGGCGGACGACGGCCTGGATTTCCCCGAGTACGACGGCGAGGACCGGGTCATCCACCTGAGCAGCAAGAACTACAAAGCGGCCCTGAAGAAGCACGACGTGCTGGCCGTCTTCTATCACGACCCCATTGAGGATGACAAGGCCTCGCGGAGGCAGTTCGAGATGGAAGAGCTCATCTTGGAGGTAAACAAAAGTGACCCTCGTGGCGTTCCATTCACACACACGAGAGTCATTCAAAAAATACACACAAAGCCGGTATTGGCACATATCCAGGATGCTACCCACACGGCCACTGAAAGTTTGCTCTTGGAGTAGGGAATTGGTGAAAGAGAAAAGATCGATTGTGGGTCCTGGTGGGCTGGCTGTACGCGGTTTCACTACAATCGACTTTGAATATTGTAAGTGTGTGTCTGCACTCATAAAAGCAGGTAAGGTGGTTCAGTGGGTTCATGCATCAGTGGCGGAGATCCGTGTGCAATGTGACTGTCCCTCGTTGGAATCTAACGGGCTCACTCAGACTTTCAGCCGCCCAAGGTTGATAAAATGAGTACCATGGAGATGGGTTGAAATACAACCTCGTATCAGTGCTTTAGGAAAGTTTTGATTATAGTTACTACTGATTGGCGATGGAAGTTGTCTTGAAAAGTGAGCTACAACTTCATCGCCCTAGGCTACTGAAACACTTGGGAGTTTCATCAGTACATCCCTACCGAAAGTAGATTTCTGAATGCGCCCCCTCGGGAGACCGTCCTTTGAGAATACCCACCCAAGAGACAGAAAATACTGAACGTCTCAGAACACCGACAAAAGTGTTGCTTGTGCTTAGTTATGCCACTGTGAAATGTGTCACCTTGGAGGATTGTTGGGACATTCACCAGGGAAAGAAGGGACGATAGCGGCATGCAAAATGTGCATACAAGTACGTGTGTATAAGTTTTATGTGCAATTTACTGTGCATTTATACATATTTGACGTAGGTGTTTGTATGCTTGAATACATAGGTTTGACCAATTACGTGTGTGGTTTGTCTGCATGTATTTTTGCGTTTGTTTGCATTTGAGAACATGTGTGTGTGCATCTCCATGTGTGTTTGCCTGTGTCTGCATAAAAAACATGTCATAAAACCCCTCTGAGGAGGCGTGCCGCCATTGTGGCGTATATCTTTTTCAGTGGTCGAAATTACGTTTCGTGTGATAACAAAGGTGCACGTTTGTAACAAAGAGAAACAGGCACTTCAGAAAACAAAATTGCTTAAAGCTTTGAGATTCGGGTGGGATGTCGTGCGGGTTTTAACGTGAACACACAAACTTTCCAGAAACCCTCAACTTTGAAGAAGTGCTTACTGTCTGGGCAAAAATGTAATCTCATTAGTTCCAGTTTTACACCTTAATGAAGTAAACATCTACTGGAAGTTGAGCAGATACATTCTTTCTGCTACGTTATGACACTGTGTGTAGCTTTTTTTAAATAGTAAATAGACCTGCTTGAGGTAGAAACTAAATTGTGTTTTTTTGGAAGTATGCAAATTATGTAGGAGATGGTGAATTACGTCTCAAGTGTAGTAAACTGATGTTTATGCAGAAAACGCCACTCCTCCACAATTGCATACTTTAAGGATCCTGGCCATTGCAGAAATACATGAACAAAATATAACATAGTAATTGAAAACATTTTTAGGCGGATGGGTATACATGTAAGGTTCCACCTATAAATTTGCCTAATATGGATGTCAATGAGGCGTGGTCAAATTCAGTGGCGGCTGACATGTACCAAGGGTGGTGAGGCGGGGAACACAAAAAAATAATTAAATAAAATACCTTTGTGCGTGACACAACATCATCCTACTTCGGTCTTCTCTATAGGCAGGCTCCAATGCGGGACTCAGCCAACTCCCCGAACCAATCCTGGAGATACTCTCACCAGCATGAGAGAAGCACCAGAATTAGTGGGAGAAGCCTCACTCAGTGCTCTGAAGAGCCAGCAGAGATCCGTGCAGGTAAGCGCGGTGGGGCGGGGGGGTGTCCACAGACAACGGAATAGGAATTCTTTATTTAATTTTACCTATTCCATCGTCCGATGACATTGTCTTAAACGGTGTTTGAAATCGGCCTGAAATATCCAACTCCCTACAGGTAAAAGTGCAAGCAGGTGCTCATAGCTTTCTGTTTCTACTAACTGTATAGGAGTATGACCCGAAAAATCATAGTTTAGTCCCATTTTAGGTGTTTAGGGGCTAATACACATGTGTATGTAGCTAAATTGCTTATGAAAGGCGAGATATCAGTTAAATAGTCCGTCATACCAAAGCAAACAAGCATTTACAATGCAACGGTCTCGGCATTGTTAAAGTTACAGCTATTGGCATTGCTCATGACAATGCCGTTTCTTTAAATGTTTTAAAAACAAAAACATAACCAAAAATAATGTCATGAGCAATGCCAATAGCTCTAACTTTACCAATGCCGAGACCATTGCATTGTAAATGCTTGTTTAATATGGCTCGCGCTACTGCACCACGCTTCCCTGTGAAATGGATCCCAAAAAAACGAAGCCTGTGAGTGGTGCGCGCACGTGTGCCACTGCTAGCCATGTGGTGACAATTATCATGCCCTTGTCTGGGCACGATAATTGAAACCACATGACGGCCGGTGCGTGTAAGAGACACCAATAGGCCGTGGGCGGAGCAATGCGCCCTCCTTTGGCCTTTTGCGTGCTGACTTTCATTACAAGAGACACGCAAAGGCCAATAGTGGGCCACAAAAGGAAAAGCATACGCACGAGCGTGTGTGATTCCTAGGTCAGTGCTGAAACCCCGTTTTTCACCTACTAAATGTCTAGTGCTGCGCAAGCAGTGATCCGCACCGCCACGCTAGGCGCGAGACCTAAAAACGACAGTAGGAAAATGCTGTTACTAGAAATAATTAAGACGCTTGCACTTCTACACTGCTTTAAATTTCAAGCTAGAACGCCAGTAATATAGCTCAGTGGGTTAGTGCCCAGTAGCAAAGATTTGAATACAACATAACTTCTTTCATTCTACGCCTTAATTTTTAAGTCAATAAAATGAGCACCACAGAGTTAGCTTTTAAAGTACTATGAAGTCTCACGACTAAGTCACTAAATACTATATTTAAAAAAACAGTTATTCCGTACATGTTGCAGAAAGAGTTACTGCCCCGGGAACGCATCTTACCATCATGGCTTCTGCCTGACTGCAGCAGGGACCGGACTGCCCCATACTAGCAGACTGAACCGAACTTATGGAGACAAGACACCAGAACCGCAGGCTACACATTAATAAGACTGCCTTTTAGTTTTAATTTACCTGAGGCCTGCTGCGCAACACCCTGCTTGCTTCTTCTGTTTTCGGCGCCCAATTAGTGCTGAGGCTGCGGGCGAAATCAGTGATCATTGGTCCAAGTCGGGACCCACACTTGAGGATTTGTCAAGGAGAGACAGGGGCCGGACTAATGCCCCGATTACTTACCGGTAATCTTCATTACTCCGAGTATAGTCTTCCTCGCCACATGACTAACAAAGTGAGCTTCAGCTCCACAACAGAACCCTCCAAAGCAAAGCAAAAAGAGTCAGCATCCCATACCTCCCATCCCCTCCCAATATGGCCGACCCATTACACCCCTGACCCCTATAAGAGGCGGGCCGGCCCAACCCATCAGCCTGAAACTACCAAGCAAAACATGAAGCCGATAGCCAGACAGGGAGGGAGGGATGGAAACTCATGTGGCGAGGAAGACTATACTCAGAGTAATGAAGATTACCGGTAAGTAATCGGGGCGTTACCTCCTCGTTAGTCTTCCTCGCCACATGACTAACAAAGTGAGCACATACCAAAGCCAAACGGCTTCATGGAAACTCACAAGATACCAACAGACCAGAGGGCAAAACCCAACAGGCCAGAACGAGCGGAAGGACCACCCAGGGGAGAGGTAACCACGAGCAGGAAAAACCAGCCCGGGACCAAACGACACCGGGAAAAACAAAAACCCGGACCCCAGAGACACGAAGCGACGGCAGGAACCAGCTGCAGCAAAGGCCAAAGGGGGACAGAGAAAAACTCCGGACCAGACCGCACGGAGCCAGAAGCCACAGAAAACAGGGCCCAGATAGCAAGCCGGACCAACACACCAGGACCGGCCAACGGAGATCCCGAAAGAGGGCATCAAACCCCCCTCAAGAAAAAGAAGGAAAACCGAAGGAACAGAGGGCAACCCCGCCACAGCGACCCAACAGAAAAGGCACAGCAGAAAGGGAGACGCAGTCCGACAAACAAAGCAACGCCACAAGGGAGAACACCACCCGCGAGAGAGCCGAAACCACCAGAGGAACGGGGCAGCGGAACCAGACGTAAGCAAACCGGCAAAAGCCGCACTAAAAGAAGAGAGTGACAGTTTGCCAACTTATGACACTTCAACATCGTATGCGAGACTCAAACCTTCGTCCCGTAAGATCCAGCACAACCACAGGCACAACACTCACCATTGAGCTATAGCTCCTGGTCGCAAGGAAAAGGGGCGCTGAAGAGAAACAGACTTGGAAAAAAACCCAGTCACACAAAGGACCCCCCGGAAGGGACCGCGACCCCAAGGAGAGAACCCAGGCAGGAACAAGGGAACAAAAAGACCCAGGAAGGTGACGGAAACGACACCGAAGAGACCCGGCCACCAAGGGAACTCAACCAGGCCACCGCAGAAAGCGGAGAACCCAAAAGATCACCCACGCCCAGAAGGCAGGGAAAAAGGCAGCGCCACGGACCGAGCCCGCCCCTCACAGGGACCAAGCGAGCCGCCGAAGCGAGCACCCACCAAAGGCGAGAAGGACAGAAGGGCAGGGTGAAAACCGAACCCGAGCCACGTCAAGACCCTCAGAGAGCCACCAGAGCCAACAGGCCCCGGAACCCCAAACCCAGGGACAAAAGACGAGGAAACAAGTCACACCGGAAGCGCACGGGCCCGCCAGGGAGCAGAGAACCGGAGGCACCAGTACCCCCGGACACCCATGCAGGAGACGCCGTAGGCCAGAGAGCCACCAGAACCCGATCCACCCAGCCGTACCAGGACAGAAGCGGGAAGGGCCCGGGCCAAACCGAACCAAGGAAGGACTAGAGTCAACCGGAAGGAGAAAAACAGGCAGGCAACAAGACTGCATGGAACGCCACACGAAAGCGCGTGTAATCCCTGCGCCGGGACCATGCCAAACGCCACAGAAACGCACCAGGCGGAGAATACGTGCAGCCGTAGTGAGTAACACAAAAACGAGGAAGGCCCAAAAAAGTCAGACAACCCCACAGGAAAAACCAGGGGAGAAAATCAACCCCCATGACAGGAGCCGACCAGAGAAGGACCCGCAAGACCGCAAAAACCGACCCAGCCGAAAAAGGAGGGAACGCCCACCCCAACCAGAGGCGGGCGCCGAACCCCAGGCCCGACACACCAGGTCCGACAGACGGACCACAACAACAAAAAAAATCCCAACCCCCAGGGGGCAAGGAGAAGCAAGGCGAAAAGGGGAGCAAGAGCCACCCGCCGAGACATGGAGCAGGAAGAGGAAGGAGCGGCTAAGCCGCAGACCTGACAAGACAGGGTGAGTCCAAGAAGGACCCCATAGTCCACAGCACCCGGAAGACCCAGGCGGCACCCCAACCGGGCACCAACCAGTCCTGACCCTGCACATCCGCAGAAAGCAGACTAGGCAAGGCGCAGACAGGGAGGCAATGCCGAAAGCCCCACAGCCCCAGGAAAACCCCGGAGGACGGTCAGCAACAGACAGGGACAGACCCAGCACAACAACCGCGGGAACAGGAGCCCACAGAACGAAAGCACCAGGGGCACAGAGCGGACACTGTCGGCAAGCCGAAAGGCAACTAAAGCCCGCGAGGGGGCAAGGAGCCACAACAGAGGGGGCCGAGTGACCCACACACACACAGGTACAGAGAAGCCCACAGCCGCCCCCACAGAGAGGGGGAGCCAAACGTCAAAACCCAAACCCCAGAGCCCGCTATAGCAGGGCATCAAGCACAAGGCGGCGGGGGAGGGGGGAGCGCAGGGCAGGGCCGCGAGGGCCAGAAGGAGGGGGAACGAGAAAGGGAGCCCGACAAGGCGGGGCCACCACCCGGGACACCCGCAACCAAACGGGGTAGAGTTGAAGGCATCACACTGCCTGAGCGCAGGAAGGAAGACAGCGGAGCAACACAGAACCGGAGGAGGAAGAGCAAGCACCCAGCCAGCACCCCCAACCACCAGGACAGAACATGCCCACCAGTGCAAGAAAGGCAGTAAAACTACTACACCTAGTAGCAAATGCGCGATTACAAAGAAGAGAATTAAATACTTCCAACCAATGGCCCTCTGACAGCGAATGCGGGACTCAAACCCTGCACCGGAGAGTCGAAACAACCCAAGGCACCGGACGTAACAACGAGAAAAAGCACCAGGTCGGACCCTGAAGTGCGTGAAAGTATGCCAAAAAATGACAATGTGACAGCGTATGTGGGACCTGAACCCAGACCTGTGAGAGCCCCGACAACCAGAGGCACAAGACTACCCAGTGAGCCACAGCCCCTGGTAGCAAACCCCCCCCCCCGATTGGGCAGAGAAGAGGCAGTGAAACAAATGGAGAGCCAGCGTGGGACAAACCAAACCCCGCCCCCGGGACAACGAGCCGGAGCGGGAAACAGTACAGTCGAAGGCCGTAGGAACAGGAGAAGATGGGTAAACCCCTGGGACCGGGAACCACCGAGGCAACGGCAGCAGCGGGCCAGGAAGGCAAGCCCACCCTCGCCCAACCCGCCCCCCCAGCCAGAGCCCGCAGAAGCCAGGCAGAAACGCCCCAAGGAGTGGGGGTGGCGGGAACCACAGGGATCAGTCGCGAGCACTCATTGGAAAAATCAATAGTGCGTACCAGTGCCGTAAGCGTCCAGGCGAAGTGGAGACACGAAGTGCACATGTTACAAGGTGAGGGTAGCGAGCACAGCAAGCTGGTGCAACACCCTTGGTGTAGAACACACGGCACTGCAGTGCAACAAACGAAACACAGGAGAGACTGTCGTCCAAAAATGATTCACGTCCCGTAGCGCAGCAGCCAAGGGAGTCGGCTCAGCGGAAGGTGACAGAACGCCACTCACGGGACTGGGGCGGAGATACAATGCAAGTGCAGGGAAAGCCGCAGCGCGAAAAGGCAAGCAGCGTGGCCAGCACCCAACAAACTCCACCATGAAGCGAAGGGCAGCGCGCCCGCAGCCCCCTCACCCGACTGCGACCCAACGGAACGGGAGCACTACGGCAGGGGTACAATCGGGTGAACAATGCAAAAAAATCGCCCAGCAGGGCTGCCTGAGCCCGGTGACTCAGCATGTGCACGAGTAAATAACAGCAAGTGTACTCATAATACAAAGCCCTCCCGGGGCTCAAAAGAATGCGCGCCAATCTGATGAATGCACAATGAAAAAGCCCGCCAGAGCCCGGCAGTGAGACAGTGCAGTAAGGGGGATAAAAGAAAACCTCCGGCGCCTAAAAAAAGCAAGGAAGGCGGGAGAAACACCCCGCGGGACACAACAACGAAGCCCCGCCCCCGGGACAACGAGCCACAGCCGCGAGGACCAACAGCGCGCATCAAGCAACGCCGCCCTCTCCGGAGCGCTTCGGAAGAGCGTCCGGACGCAGGTAAGTGCCCCCCAAGCCTCCCCGGTGCAGAAAACGCTGCGCCGGAGCCGAACAGCGGCCCACAGCGGACCGAGCCCCGCAGAGCCGCCGCCTCCCCCAACGCCACGAGGGGTAGGCGGGAAGGCGAATACGCGGCTCGGGGCAGGAAAGGAGCGTAGCAGTGCAAAGCACCCCTACAATTCAACCGGCGGAAGCCAAAAGACAGATCCGCACAGCCGCCGCCCGCTGTTCACAATGAAAGGCGGGCGGCACGGGGAATGCCACAGTAGATACAAGGGAACCGGAAAGACCGGCCCCCACACAATCCCCCCTCTCCCCCTCCCTGAAAACCCACGGCTCGCTAAAGCAGAGCCTCACCGGCACAAGTACAGCAATCGCCACACACACCGGGGGCAACAGGCAGGGGAAACAAACAAAGTCCAAGCCCCTAGGGTCCGCTAGAGCAGGACCTCCAACCATGGACCCACGCACCTGCTACAGCAGGCACCACTCACCTGATGCGCTCTGGAGAGAGTGCAGAACAAAAAAAACAGGCTGATGGGTTGGGCCGGCCCGCCTCTTATAGGGGTCAGGGGTGTAATGGGTCGGCCATATTGGGAGGGGATGGGAGGCATGGGATGCTGACTCTTTTTGCTTTGCTTTGGAGGGTTCTGATGTGGAGCTGAAGCTCACTTTGTTAGTCATGTGGCGAGGAAGACTAACGAGGAGGTAATAACATATTTTGTAAGCACAGCAGTCATTGGTAGCACTTTTGTGATTCATTGGAGTGACCGATAAGCTGAGGCAGGGAACCATGCGCCGGTTTCTGGCAGTATGTCTGTCTAATATTAGGGCGGGCGTCCGCGGCATACAATTTAAAGTATTTTAAGAACAGTCACATGCAAAAGCACAAATATTAATCCACAGGCACAAAGATGCACGCGCAAGGATGAATACAAGCACAGGTGCAGGGAGTCATGCGAGCCTTGGTGAGCATTCTCGGGCCCACGAGGGAATATATACAGATATAGAGAAACACACTCAAATCAATACAACAAAGACGCACGTGCGCACAAAAAGATAAACACACAGCTACAGGAACACATACAAACTCATGTGCACGGATATACACTCTCACAAACACAAGGGCTATGTGCACACAAACTCACACTTTGAGTGTTATTCAAATGCTTAATTAGAAACCTACATATGCAAAAACGTGCATATGAATATTTAAATGGTACATCACAATTAGACCTTGAAATAAATGTGCATCTTAATGTTCACACACAAAGTAACACGCGAACAGTTGAACACACCATGTACACAATCACAGCTGGTAAAACGCAGACTCCAAGGGTGAATATTTGACACAGCGTGGCGTTTATGTAAATGTTCGCGATGCACCATGAGATACTTTACACATGAGCCGATTGCACACCCTCGTCGTCCTCTCCCCAGAAAAATAGTGGGTTCAGGTTAGGATAGCAAGGTTAATGCGCAGGGAGCAGAGTGTTAGCTTCATCTGGGAAAGAATCTGCACCATTTCCACCCCACACCCATGCGGGAGGTGGGTCTATTTAAGTCATTGTCCAGAAATTAAAATAGTCTTTGCCTTCCCACCCATGAGTTGGTGTTAGCCCAGCACATGTGACACAGTAGATCCAAGTCTAAGTTTAGGGATGTACGGGGCGGGTGAGTAACCCCTCTTTACCCACACCTATGTGCCACGCAACTACTCCCTGCTGGATGTCAGTGTCTGTACCTTGTGAATCGTGGTATTAATTTTGGTGACTTGTGCTGCTTTATAGCGCGCTGAAGCAGGTGTTGGGTCACATGGGGTGCTACTGCTATATACATTCTTGAATGAATGAAATTGTCCACAGCCCCCAAGATGGCAAAGAGGGCAAGGTGGCCGAGTCCACACCAGCGGAGAGCCCTGCTGCTGCAGTGGTGGCCAGCGGGGACAGCAAGGCTGAGTGAGGTCCGGCTCCCCAGGACACCCCCACCATCCATCCAGGTGTCGTAAATTCAACCAGAATTAAAGGGAAATTAAAAACAGAGGAATGAAACATTAAACAAATTTGAAAGAAAAAAATAATCATGATGGCACCAGGAAATGAACCACCAAAGATTTGAAATGCAAAGTTAACATCAGAACCGAAATTCTAAAAGTGAGTAAAAAACAAAACTGCTTTAAAATCGGAGTGAAGAAACTCAACTAGCATTTACAATGCAACGGTCTCGGCATTGTTAAAGTTAGAGCTATTGGCATTGCTCATGACATTATTTTTGTTTATGTTTTTGTTTTTAAAACATGTAAAGAAACGGCATTGTTATTTACAATGTCAATAGCTTAATCAGTGTGTGTGTAGGTGGCTCTGTGTGTGGGTGCAAATGCAATAGGTCTCGCATTTGAGAGTGATTAAGCTATTTTTTGGCCAGCGCGGTGGCCGATTTGTGCAGCCACGGGACAAGACGATTGCCGTCCACCTAAAGAAATCAGTCCCAGCGCCGCCGCGTTTCTCCGAGGCAAAGCAGAAATGCCTCGGAGAAACGCAGCGGCGTTTTCCGATTCGGAGGCGTGTTTTTCTTTTTCTCTCCTCTTGCCATTGGCCCGGAGGAGAGAAAAACAAGCCCATACAAAAGTATCGCAAAAACACGCCCCCGAATCCGAAAAGGACGGGGCCTGTTCAGAGAGACAAACCTCATATTCAGCAACTTGGCCTCTTACGAACTCGTGAAATTAGTGCTCACAGTATCTAAATACCAATACAAGGGAGACGTAAAATACCCAAATCCTGATGCATAGACGTCATCAGTAGCAATCTAGCCTCTTGTGAACTAATGAAAAAAAGTCTTAACAGAGAAATAAAATACCCAAAGCTTGAAATATTTTGAATATCACCAGGACTCTAGCTACTCGTGAACAAGTGAAACCAGTGCTAACTATATATAAACCCTAACAATACAATACAGCACAATACTAAAATATCCACCAATAGTTGAAATATAAAATGCACCATCAGCAACTTGGCCTCTTGTAAACTAGTGAAATTAATGCTCACAGTATCTAAATACCAATACAGGGGTGACATAAAATACCCAAATTCTGATGCATAGAAGGCACCAGTAGTAGTCTAGCCTCTTGTGAACGAGTGAACAAAGTCTTAGTCGTGAAATAAAATACCCAAAGCATGAACTATTAAGAATATCACAGCCACTCTAGTCACTTGTAAAACCACTGCAAACAATATATAAACTCTAATGGAATGTCATTCAACGCAATAATGAAATGAACCCCTAGTACCTGAAATATAAAATGCATCAACAGCACCCTGGCCTATTGTGAACTAGTAAAATTGGTGCTGACAGTTTAAAAATGCCAATACATTTCAAAAGTGAAATCAAATATCCAAATCCTCATCTATGCAAGGATCGCTAGCAGCCTGTCCTCCTGTGAACTCATGGAACACGTCTTAGAAAAATAAACTACAAAATCATGGAATATGCAGGATATCACCAGCACTCTAGGCCTTTGTGAGCTAGTGAAACCAGTGCTAACAATACATAATTCCTAATAGAATACAATAAAAACAATAGTGGGATTAAACCACAGCACCAAAAATACGAAAGGCATCATCTGGTCCCTCGACTCGTGTGAACTAGTGCCAACACCAGTAAAATAAAATACCCAAATCCTGATATATAGAAGGCATCACTATCATTCTGTCCCCTTGTTAACTAGTGAAACAAATCTTAACAGAGAAATTCAAAAACACAAAGCACGAAATATCCAGGATATCACCAGCAGTCTAGCCACTTGTGAACTAGTGATACCAGTGCTAACAATATATAAATCCTAATAGAATACAATATAACACAATGGTGAAATTAAACCCCAGTACCTGAAATACAAAGGGCATCATCAGCACCCTGGACTCTTGTAAACTAGTGAAATTAGTGTCATCAGTACCTAAATACCAAAACGATATAAACAGCAATACAACAGTGAAGCCAAACACCCCAAAATGAAATTTTTAGGGTACTACCATCTCGATGATCACTTGTAAAATTGTGAAATATGTCCCAGCATTTAAATAAACATCCAAATAGTGAAATATGACGTCACTAGCAACCTGGCCTCTTGTGAAACACGCAAAACAGTGCTAACAGAGAAATAAAATATCTCAAATCACGAAACATAGAGCATTATCAACAACCTGACTACACATGGACTAGTGAAACCCGTGCTAATGGTCACATGAAGTGTTTCACCCTTACCACTTGTCCCACTGGCCCGCATGACGCCGGAGGGCTGTATTGTGTAGTTGTTGGCGTCGTTGTTTTGTTTTGCGCTAAACTGTTTTCACAAGTTGAGGAGAGGCCAGGCTGTTGGAGATGCCTTATTTATTGCCGACCGGAGACGGGGACTGATTGGTTGGCCACGGAGCAGCAAATTTCCTTTCGACGAGAGCCAGACATTATTGGATTACAGAGCGTGTACGCGAACATCTCCACATCTGGAGGGCAAGTGATCGCACCTGTCTGTTGCAGCGTGGCAAGCTGTCGGAAATCTCCGGATTTAAACTCAGATCCGGCGCGAGCCGCTGCGCCCCTACAGAGGGACCACGGGTTTGACGCACACTTATTGCTTTTCACAGGTTTCGGGCACAGGTTATTGGCCAGGAAGTATTTCTTCATCTCAAACCAGATGCATGAGCTGTTGGGTCCACCTTGCACCTGGAATTCTGAGGTCGTGTTTCTTCTTTGTGGTAACCGTGCCTTACAGCGGTCTGAGGGGGCGGGAAAGCGGCATGATAGCGCCGCCGCCTTTCTCCGAGGCAAAGCAGAAATGCCTCGGAGAAACGCAGCGGTGTTTTCGGATTCGGGGGCGTGTTTTTCTTTTCTCTCCTCTTGCCATTGGCTGGAGGAGATAATTAGAAAAGTAGCAAAAAACACGCCCCCGAATCCGAAAAGGACGGGGCCTGTTCGGAGAGACGGACCTCTTCTCCAATGGCTGGCCAGCATTCAAGAGGCCAGCCAATGGAGAAGAGGGGCGGGTTCAAGCCCCTCTTCTCCAAGTCATTAAATCTCGGAGCGAGACTGCGCAAGCGCAGCCTTCGAGCCGAGACCTAAAAAGGGGATGGACACCCGACGAGACCCGCGGACTATACATGCAACAGTGAGTGCACAATCACCCTTTCACATGCATGGTCACTTACTATGTGAGAGAGCATACATGTGTAAACATGAGGCTGTGTACGTGCTATGAGACTGTGAAAACATAGGGGTGTTTGTGAGGATGTGTATCAGTGTGAACATTTTTGTGTGTCCCAACGTGCACATGTTTATGTAAGCATGTGTGTTTGAGTGGCTTGTGTATTTGCTTTTGGGTGGTACTGTTGTCGTACTAGTCCTTGGGCTTTGGTAAAGTGGGAGAGGGTGGGCAGATTCCAAGGCGCAAGGGCAATGTTGTGTTGCAGCTGCACAGCTTATTACCGTGGGCGCAATCAGGGAGGGAGTGTGCTCGGACGATGTTTGTGAGTGGTGCCATATAGATGTTGAAAAGGGTCGAGCTGAGGGATAATCCTTGGGGTACGCCGCAGGTGATCGTGGTGGCTTCGGAACAGAAAGGGGGGAGGCGGACTCTCTGGGTTCTGCCGGTGAGGAAGGAGGTGATCCAGTCCAGGGTTTTGTCTCGTATCCCTGCATCGTGGAGGCGTGTGCACTGGGTGTGGTGGCAGACAGTGTCGAAGGCGGCCGAGAGGTCCAGGAGGATGAGGGCCGCGGTTTCGCCGTTGTCCAGTAGGGTCCTGATGTCAGTGGCGGCGATGAGGGCGGTTTCGGTGCTGTGATTGCTGCGGAAGCCTGATTGGGAGGAGCCCAGGATGTTGTTCTCCTCCAGGAAGTGGGTCAGTTGTCTGTTGGCGGTCTTCTCAATGACTTTCACCGGGAACGGGAGCAGGGAGATGGGTCGAAAATTCTTGAGGTCCTTTGGGTCCGCCTTGGGTTTCTTGAGTAGGGCGTTAGTCTCGGCATGTTTCCGGATCTCTGCGAAGGTGGCGGTCTCGAAGGAGCTGTTGATGATCTTTCGGAGTTGGGGTGTGATGATGGAGTTTGCTTTGTTGAAGATGTGGTGGGGGCAGGGGTCGGAAGGTGAGCCGGAAAGGATGCCGTTCATGATTTTGATGGTGTCTTCGTCGTTGACGTTTTGCCAGGAGAGCAGCAGGTGGGTGTGTTTGGTGGGTGTTGAGTTGGGGGTGTCGGCGTCTGGGTGTCGAAGCTGTTCTGGATATCTGCGATCTTGCGGTGGAAGAAGGTGGCCAGGGAGTCGCAGAGTTCTCGTGACGGCGGGACGTCATTGGAGCTGGAGCTGGCGAGTTCTTTCACGATGTTGAAGAGCTCTTTGCTGTTGTGTGCGTTATTGTCGATGCGTTCCTTGAAGGAGACTCTTTTGGCGGATTGGATGAGTTGGTGGTGTTTGCGTCTGGTGTTCCTGAGGGCTGCGTTGTCTGGTGTCTGGTCATTGCGCCACTGCTTCTCGAGTCTTCGGCAGGTGTGCTTGGAGTTCTGGAGGTCGGCATTGAACCAGATGGCTCTCGTGTCGGTGCGCCTGTTGGAGGGTTTCCTGATCGGGGCGAGGGTGTTGGCGCAGTCGTCGATCCATTGTCTGAAGTTCTGGGCTGCTGTGTCAGCCTTGGAGGGCTCGGTTGGAGGGTCTCAAGCGAGTGTGGTGATGAGCTGATCTTCATTGACTTTTTTCCAGCTGCGGTGTGGGATACATTGCAGTTGGTGTGTTTCTCGAAGGAGAAGCGGATGCAGTGCTGGTTGGTCCAGTGGAGTTCGGTGTTGTGGCTGAAGGTGACGTGGTCGCTGGCAGTGAAGATGGGGTCGAGCGTGTGTCCGGTGGAGTGGGTGGGTGTCGTGATGAGCTGTTTGAGTCTGAGGTTGGCGAGGTTGTCGATCAGTGTTGTGGAGTTGCTGTCGTTGGCGTTCTCGAGGTGGAAGTTCAGGTCTCAGAGGAGGATGTAGTCTGTGGAGGCGAGGGCGTGCGTGCTGATGAGGTCAGTGATGGATTCGCTGAACTGTGGTCAGGGTCTGTAGATGAGGGTTCCTCTGAGGGTGGTGTTGTGATCGACGTGGATCTGGAAGTGTAGGTGTTCAGCCATGCTGAGGGAGTCTTCGGTGTTGGTTGAGATTCTGTTGGTGTTCCTGTGGACGATGGCGATTCCTCCTCCTGGTTTGTTGTTTCGGTCCCTGCGGGTGATCTTGTAGCCATCCGGGATGGCTATGGCTATGTCAGGCGCCGAGGAGGTGTTCATCCAGGTTTCCGTCAGGAAGGCAACGTCCGGGGCGGAGGAGTCGAGCAGGTCGCAGAGTACGACGCCGTGATTGTGGACTGAGCGGGTGTTGAGTAGTATGCAGCTGAGATAGTTGTGGCCTGCAGTGTTGGGATGGGCGGGACGTGCAGGTGTGCGCTGGCTGGTGAAGCTGCAGCTGCGGCAGGTGAAGGGTCCGTGGGTGAGCTTCGGGGAGGCCTGGAAGCAGGTGGAATTTTGACCGGTGTTGAGTGCGTCGAGGGTGTTGGCATCGTAGCGGCGTCGGGTGTCACGGGGGCCAGGGGGTCTGTGGCTAGGTAAGGTCCAGGTGCAGACGGGCTTGCCTTAGTCGTGCCCGCGGTCGTCACGTAGTGGACGCCATAAGAATGGGAGGGAGGCTCCATGGGCTCCATCACCCTCTTCCCGACTCAGGAAGGCTATCAGAAAGCAGATGAATGCAGATGAGTCCTCTGTCACACCCACCCTGTGTTTGTTGTGGTCTAAAGGGAATGCGCAAAGTATAGCGGTCACCCACCTCAGACGTGTATAGGAGAAAAGTTGCAAAGTACACAGAGCAGTAAGAAAAGAGTAATTTTCAGTTTCTAAATGTAGCATTTTTTGAAACAGTAATGTTAACTTCAACTTTACCGCTAAAGAGGATTCATCATTACCATTCAAAAGGTATGAAACATGAGTTAGCTACTCCTTAATAATAATCAGGAATTGCAGCTTAAAGATGTTTAAGGAATTCCCAATGCTAACCTATGACGGGAGTAGGCCTCACAATAGTGAAAAACGAATGTAGCTTTTTGTCCCTACCAGGACATGTAAAGCTTAAAAGTACATGTCCCACCTTTTAGTTGGTTACATAGCACCCTGTCCTCAGGACTACCTAGTGCCTACCTTAGCGATGACCTTTGTGTAAGAGAAGGGGAATTTAAGGTTTGGCCTTCAAAGCCAGTTGCCAAGTTGTAGCAGCAGTAAACTGCACACACAGGCCTTGCAATGGCAGGCGGGAGAGAGATTTGAAAGGCTTCTTGTGTGGGTGGCACAACCAGTGCTGCAGTCTCACTAGTAGCAATTAGATTGCAGGCCCTGGGTATATGGTATACCACTTTACAAGGGACTTATAAGTAAACTAAATAAGGCAATCATGCATTACCCCTTACTTCCATGTTTAGGGGAGAAGCATATGCACTTTAGTTTTGGATAGCAGTGGTAAAATGTTCAGAGTCCTCGGGCCAACAAAAAGATGCAACAAAGTAGAGGTAAACAGGCAAAATGTTTGGGGAAGACCACCCTTGGGATGACCGGTCTAAAGTGCACACACACTTGTAGTGTACCCATAATATAAAGTTCATCGAATATTGTGATTCAGGTGCTGTATTTTGAATGAAGAAACTATTCAATATGTTCAAAGTTGTTTTGCCGCTGTAACGTACGCTTGTCATAAACCCAGTACTATATGCATTTGACATCTCTTGTGTACGTGTGTGTTAGTTTACATTTCTGTAGTCCAGTACTAGACCATGAGAATTGTCTGATGTAACCGCTGTGGAAAGAGGCACATTCATGGTGCGGGTACTATCGCCCCTTGACATTGCATTTCATTTAGGATTGCTTTTATATGGTGCTTACCTTCTGGCTTTAGTGCATGTTGGGTTTGAACCTGCAGTTCATTCTAAAGAGGAATCACACGTGGCATCGAACTCCTAACCTACTCAGTCTGATTCTTGTGTAAAGCAGGGACTTTATTTAAACCCTCTTCTCCTGCGTATAGCTCCCTGAGGTCCTCACGTGCTTCAAGAGAGTGCTTCAAGAACCACTTCCTCCCCACAGTGTGTATCCCTAATAGAGGATGGAGGCCAATAATCTTATGCTAGGATGATGTCATGCACCCTTTCATACAGAAGACAAGACTGAGAGCGCAGGGAAAACTATAAGGCCCTGCGGCCTGTTCACAAAAATACACGGAACCTGTGTCTTGAGTGCTTTCCCGGCCCTGGTCTTACTTGACCACGCCTGGACGGTGGTCGCCCTCTATTCATTTCGCATCACGTGGTGCGGTCTAGACCAATACATCTCTCGGCACACAGGACACACTCACCAGTACCGGTAGCCTAGGGGTATAATGTTACAAACTGGTCGCTCCAGTTACGTAACTGGAGCGACACTAGAGGCACGATCGATGGATGTGGCAGGTGTGGGACAAGTATGGGGCATGCTCCTGTTTGCACATTACACCAGGACGAATTCAGCATATTTTTCAGTGGGGTTCAACTTCTTGTCCACCCTGTGAAAATAGTGGGTGGACGCCGCCTACCCACGTGTACCCCCGACTCGTGCCCAGCTCCTGTCCCTCCCGATCTTGGAGTTTGCACGTGATTCCAGCTAATAATGTTTTCAAAATCGAGATTCATGAACCAGGAATGAGAATTGGTTCCAAAAACACGAATAGGCGGTGGCGTCAAAATATCAAACTTTTCGGCCAAGTTGCCGCTGCATTTATTTCAGTATTTTTTTGGGGCAGGGCAGGGCGCGACGATGGATAGTTATTATTTTAAATAACCTTTCACATTTTCATTATTGAATTTGTTTTAAGTGATTGATGCATTCACGCAGGCTCGATGAAGACAGGCCTGGGTCTCTACAGACACCATGTCGGTGCACCAAACCTGAAAGTGTTCCTCCACAAACTACGCGAAGGTGTTTTAAAACTGCGCGCTCTTCTTGAAGTTCAGGAGTTGCAAGGTTTGGAAAAAGCTTTTGCATCAAAGTATGTTTTCAGAAGAAAAAAATACAGCACGCGCACACTGCCTTCGACAAGTGAAGTTTTGCACGACTGGAAAGCTCACTAAGGGGCATATTTACTAGGACGGCGATAAATAAACGCCAAGTGTGCATAGCGCTTGTTTATTTATCGCCGTCTATTGCAGGAATTTATCGCCCTGGTAACATGTTATTAACAACGCGTTACTCCAGGGCGATATTGTTCCAAGGAAATGGGCCAACATCGCTGGAAAACCAGCGATGTTGCACCCAAAACGGTGACAGTCTTGGTGATACGTCCCTGTGGTCGTATCACCATAATCCACCTCCCATGTTAGCTAAGCTTAGTCAGAAATTTAACAGCCGTTAAATTCCTGCGTTAAGGCATAGTTAACGGGATTTAAAATATTGCTACCCCTCGTTGATGATATTACGAAGCTGGGGTAGCGATATTTTCCCATGGTGTTTTGTTAGGCACGCCTCCTTTGCATCTCATTAGGGATGCAAAGCGAGGTGTGAACAAAACGGGAGGTGAATCAAGGAAACACGCGCTAGCGTGTCCTTGTAAATGATGCAATATAATTATCGCCGCTTTTCGCCCGAAAACGGACGCTAAAGCGGCGATAATTATGTCACAAGCACTTGATGATATGCCCCTAAATTTTAGAAAGAAATAAGTTTGTCAACTGTGCAAACCTCCGAAGGCCAAATGTCTCCCCCCAACCTGTCCCAAATTTATATCTGTTTAAGTCCTTTCACTTACATGCTCTGCAAGCTTGTATGCGATAAATAAAGTTAGCCACTAGATGACACTATTGTAATATTAACACAGTAATTCATAAAAGTATTGCGCTGCCACTTAAACAAGAGGAGACGGCAGTGTTCGACGATAGAACGGGGGGGGGGGGGGGGGGTATTCTGCCAAGGTGCCCTTTGTTCTTTAAAACAATTACAGATTCCACCGACCGAATGAATCGAGATCACACGGGAGTATACACATTTACAGTGATATAAAGCGCAGTGGCAAGGTGTTTGTTTTTTGAACAGCTTTGTGTCACAACAGAACTTACTCGTTCAAAGAGTGCACTTTTCACAGCGCTGCATTAGATCACCACACAGGGAGGTATTCATCTATAGAGCACCAGCATGCGTGGCTTGGCATCATCGTAAAGGAAAGAAGGGCCTGCTGTACCAAGACACAGGTCACAGAGTAGCCCAAAACTGCACCCCAACTATTTGCGCCCGGTCTCTGAATTGTACAAAGCCGCCCATGAATGATGTACTAACAGGTCAGATCGAGAAATCTCAGCCACAGAGGTTCGCAGAGCGACCCGCCTCATGATGATCAATTCAGGGGGTGCAAACCTCGGAGGGTAATCATACAGAGTGGCATCAAAAGTATGCACAATACGAGGAAGGATGCTGCATGTAAAGGAGTCAGTTAGCGATATATGTGGGTGTGAAATGCGTCAAAGAAGCTCACGCAGCCGTCACTCATGCTCTGCTCCTGTGCAGTCGCTGTAACTCGCAGAATGCAACATGCGCGAATGACTCCAGCATAATCGAAATGTTTGCCCAGGGCTGATATTCACTGGGGAGGCCCCCCTTTGTCACCCCCTCTGTTTGGCTACAAACACAGGGATGAGGGCCTGCAAGGAACAGCAGATGAACATCACTGGTTTCCATTATCAAATGGTTGGATTTTGTAATATTACAGCAGGAATATCGAGTGGCTACAATATTGTGTCCAGAGTAAGGAAAACCAAAATGTTGATGCGGTAAGTGCACAAACGAAGGAATAAACTCACTATTGCCAAGTCTATATCTGGATGCCTTGAAGATATATGTCATGGTCAATGTTAGACTTGGGGGTCTCTAGTTGGCACAGGTATACACTTGTGACAAATAGGGACCCTCTTCTCTAGTCAGGGTAAGGGGGTACACTCCTAAAATAACCCCTGCTCACCCCCTTGGTAGCTTGGCACGAGCAGACAGGCTTATCTCAGAGGCAGTGTATAAAGCATTTGTGAACACATACAGTAACCAAGTGACAACACTACAGATGGACACCACACAGGTTTTATATTAAAAATAAGTATTCTTTATATAGATTTACCACAAGACCATTAAACGACAAAAACACACAATGCTGTTACTTAGATGGTAGAATTTTGCTTAGTTCTCTTAAGTTCTTAAATGCAACACTTTAAGTCAATGTACCTTTTAGATGCAACACGCAGGGCAACGAAAGTGTTGCAACGATGTTGATGCAATGAAGTTTTTGGTGCAAAGAAATAAAGACGTGAAGATCTTCCAGTTGCGGTACGCTTCTCCGATGTTGCGAGAAGACTCGACGAGTCAGCTGCAGCGGCGACACCCTTTATGCGATGCGACAACAGCAGCCTTGGCAGCGACACTCTTCTCCGAAGTTTGTGAGATGCTTCCGCTCGATGCGATGTTGCAGCGGCAACACCCCTTTATGCGATGCGACGACAGCAGCTCTGACAGCGGCACGCTTCTCCGTGGATGCAAGGCGCTTTTCTTGATGCGGTGCAATGCGACAACTACGATGGCTGCGATGGCGACACGCTTCTTCCTCGATGCGAGACTCTTCTCTTGATGCGGATGTTCCTATAACAATCTCCTTTATTGAAATTCAGAATGGATTTACAAGATCTTCTTTGCAAGTCGGAAAGGTTTTTGTGGCTCATACAAGGGGTTTAGTGAATAGAAATAATGCATTTTGTGGTTGCAAACCCTGTGATTGTACATCGTGGCCATTGTCATGTATATATGCTGGTGTTTGGTTCTTTCTGCATTCATTGTATCTGTGTGTAGCAGTAGTTGCATAGAGTGAAGCTACAAGTAAAGCATCAGGGATCTGAACAAAGGTTGAGCGCTCAATAGAATGATTTAGATTGTTTACAAACAGACAGTAACAAGGTAAAGGGGGTAATGATTCTTGAAGGGATGTTTCTACACCTTCTGGTTTGCAAGAATGTTGGTTCACTTTTGATATCCATGGGGTGTTTTCCAGATCCCGGGTGCAAGATTTGTCTTAATTAAGTCTTGTTTGCACTGTGATGCATCAAAATACAATAATGTATGTATTTATTCATCTGGTTTGATTTGCTCCTCGTCCAGAGGTAAATGTTTGTTAGTGTGCCCCTCCGGCACTTATTTTAGGTGAACAGGATTCTTTTGACACATTATTGTTGTGTAAACATGGCCAGAATGATGCTGCCCTGTTTGCACTGAACCAATGGGCTGTCTGTCATTCCAGTGAGAGCGAGAGAGAGAAAAAGTTAGTGTGGGAGATAGAGAGAATAGAGAGAGGAAGCGAAAGAGTGTGTGTGTGAGGGAGAGGGACTATGTCGACATGAATGTGTGTGATGTGGGGTGAGTGCTCAGCACAGGTAGAATTAAAAAACAGACTTTAAACAGGCCCCCACCAGCCCTGTCTTTCAAGGTCTTAGCTTAACAAGCAAACGCAATTATTTTTTTCTCAAGAATAACCGTTGAGGTAATCCAAGTCAGGGATGTATTAACTGTTACATTTTATGCCATGTAGTAAGAGATATCTGTCCTTGCGTTCTAATCCTAGATGTAGCCTTCTGCTATTGAATGCTTCAAATGAGTATTGTTAGAACTGGGGGTCTCTAGTTGGCAGAGGAAGGTACCTTTGACCAAATAGGGACCCTTGCGTCTAAATCAGGAAAAGAGGATTACACTCCTGGATAACCCCTGCTCACCCCCTTGGTAGCTTGGCATGAGCAGACAGGCTTATCTCAGAGGCAGTGTGTTAAGCATTTGTGAACACAAACAGTAACACAGTGAAAACACTACTGATGGACACCACACAGGTTTTATCAAAATAAGCTTATATACTTAACACAAGACCACAAATGGCAAAAATCCACAATACTGTACTCAAAATAGACTTAAAGATGGTAGAAGTAACTTAGTTCAAGTTGATGATAAATGCAACACCTTATTCACAAAAGTACCTGGATGCGCAACGCAAAACAAACAAAAGGTTCGCGGGGGGGGTTTCCGTCGGTACCTTGCTTCGGGGGCGGCGATGCGTCGCACCTCAATGCTTGCGCAGAGTAGGGGATGTGTCTTGTTCCTTACCGGAAAGGAGGTGATGCGTTGATTCTCGTACTGCCTTCCGGTTACGATGCGGCAAGATGGCGCCTCGATGCAATGCGCCAATCCGGTGCGATGCAATAAGATGGCGCCCTTGATGCGATGCGACGACGTGCAGATGATGCGTGCACGCCCGACGGAAGTGCGCCGAACACTAACTTTGGAGCCGCGACAGGCCCTGTGACACACTTCTCTGGTAATGTGACAGTGACCCTCGTGGTGGCGACACGCTTTTCCGGTGATGCGTCGGTATACAGCTGCGATGAAGGTACGCTTTTCTGGTGATGCGCCGACGACATCTGCGGCAGCGCCACACTTCTCCGGAGATGCGACAGCAACAGCTGCAACTGCGACTCGCTTCTTCTCGTTGAGTCGCGCTTCCAGCTCCCAGCGACACGCAGGCTTCTGCAGACAGGATTCCCAGCAAGAAATTCAGAGGGGGAGCTGGTGGTGAAGTCTTTTTTCCCTGAGACTTCAGCAGGAGGCAAGCACAAGTTCAAGCACTTGGAGAAATATTCTGCAAGATGATGAAAGTTCTTTAAAAGTTCTTCTTTCCTTGGCAATGAGGACACCACTGCAGGCCAACACAGCACACTGGCAGGGGGCAGTCCAAACTCCTGCAGCTTTCTTGGTTCTTCTCCTTGGCAAAGGTTTGTCTTGTTGTTCCAGAAATGATCTAAAGTCCTGGGGTCTGGGCCCCAATATTTATACTGCAAAATCCTTTGTACTCTGAAGGCAGAGGGTCCTGTACCTAGTTCAAACCAGTTCTTGGTGCATTCTGCCAGTGTACACCTTCTTCCTTTGTCAGTGTGGGCCAGGGTCCTCAGACACAACAAAGGCGGTGGAGCCAGCATTGTGGAAGGCAGGCACAGCTCTATTTAGACCCAGGGCCTACTCTTCTCACCACTCTACATGCAGATAGATCTATTCAGCCCTGTGCTGACTCACCCTGTTTCCTCCCCAGCCCCTGTCACTCACAAACCAGACCTACAATGCACAAGCTAGCCGAGGCAGGCTGGATGGTTAGGTAAGAAAATACCTACTTTCTAAAAGTGGTATTTTCAAACACAGAATTTTAAAACCAACTTTACTAAAAGATGTATTTTATCAAGCTGACTTCAGGCATACTAAATTCCAATTTATACCGTGTTCCCTGGGTCAGTTAGGATTATAAAATGTTATAATCAGACTGCCCATTCTGGCCTATGGGGACAGTTAGCCTTGCAATAGTGAAAAACGAAAATGGCTGTAATTCACTATCAGGACATGCCACACACATCAGGGCATGTCCTACCTTTTACATACAATGCTCCCTGCCCTTGGGCCTAACTTAGGGGTGTCTGATATGTAGAAAAAGAAAGGTTTAGGGACTGGCAAGTGGGTGCACTTACCAAGTCGACATGGCAGTACTCGACTGCACACAGGCTCTGTAATGGCAGGCCTGAGACACATTTGACAAGCTGCTTCTGTGGATGGCACAATCAGTGCTGCAAGCCCACCAGCAGCATTTGATTTACAGGCCCTGGACACACATGGTGCACTATACCAAGGTCTGACAAGTAAATCAAATAAGCCAATCATGGAGTCACTTGCACTGTGGCACTGAATAGCAGTGGCACAGTGCCCAAAGCATCTAAACCAGCGAACAGATCCAAAACAGAGGAGGCAATCAGTGAAAAATGGAAGGGAGACCCACGCCAATGGTACCAGGTCTAACAAGTCTTAATTGGCACATGGTATGAACTTCAGCGCCTCTAGATGTTGGTCGGAGCCCATGGCAGCACATCTGAGGGTGCTGGGTTCAGGTTAAAGGCAGTGAGAGTTCTGACACTGAAAGTCGGACAGTCCATCCAATCTTTGGCCTCTCTGCAGAGCACACCAAGCAGTAAAGAATGTGGGTGAAGGAATTACACAGCTGTTGAATTATGGAAATTTGCAAGAGAAAACATTTTTAGAGGTAGAACCCCCCAAGCGAACTCCCTTGTAGGAAACTGCAACTCGCGTTGCTTGCTCACTGCAATCTAGCATTTGCAATTCTCTATGCGAGTGGTGGGCAGTGCCAGTGTAGAAAGCAGGCTTTGCCAGTAGGGGAACGTGGGTGGAGGTCTCCTTAGAACGGTTTTGGGCATCTGTACTGATTTTTCTATTTATAAATTAAGCACTGCCCGCATCATCGCAGAGGAACTGACTTGTCAATAAAGTCTGTTTGACACTGAACTGAAGCTTCCTGTTCAGTCAGTCATCAGAACTTTTGTAATACCACGTGGGCTATGGGCATGATCATTTCCAGGATTTCGGCCGCCCAGACTTCCTCCAAAGGTAGAAAAACGTTAAAACAGCAGTAATCTTCCTAAAGTTTGATTTTTTTTTTACTTTCTGAAAAACAAAAGACATTCTCTTATGCATTTATTGATTTCTTTGGCTTAAATAAAAATCATAAATGGAATTTTGTAGTAGAATTGTTACATGGACGCTTCCTTTGAGGGGTAATTATAGCAATGGTAAAAACTTTGGAACTCTATGAGATGCAAAAATAATCACCATGATCTAAATCCATTATTGGCAGGTCAACAACCTGCCCACTCTCAAGAAAAGTGCACTTTCTCAACTGAACAAAGTCTGAGCGAAATACATAAGCAAAGTCCTGAGTTTTTCTCCCACGACCTCCCCTCTCCACGAACTCCAAGACGATTTATGAACGTGAGTTTTCACTTTAAAATCTGAACTTCTATAGTCCATTTAAGTTGTGTTGAGGAAGAAAAAGCACCCCCCCCCCACCCCCACACCCATCCAATTTCAGAGTCACAAGGAAAGCAGTTGTAAGGTTAGCATGCGAAAAAGGGGACCATCCCTTTACAGCGTCGACTGTTTCAAATCATGGGAAAATATTGCGGGGTTGGTAAAAACTGCATTGTGGCAAAAAAGCTGTTAAGTCTGCGAGCTCTGTGTAGCCCATAATTGAGTTCTCTGCTAAATTTCAGTTGGCTAACATATTCCAACACCACTAACGTGCAAAAAATCTACCAGGCAGCTCCAGGAACCGGGACTGTGGACTTCACCTGATCGGGTGTGGTTCGGGAAAAGACTACCACGCGTGATAATATTTCTCTATTGATGGAATAAAAAAAGATGTGTTTATTTTTTGAAACTAGGAGCTACATGTATATAGGTTTTATTTTGAGAGTTACTAATAGCACATTTTTGTTATTAGGAAATCACAAACATCTAAGTACGAATGTGTCTAAGAGACATTTAGTAATTCCTAATGGGGTAGCAATTGACCTACCTCATTAATATTCGTGAGGTAAGTCGCAGTTTGCAACTCATTGGGAATCTCTAAAAACACATGGATGGTGGGCTGCTGGGGACAGCAGACCACCATGTATGTGTTTGTTTTTAAATAAAGCCACACTTTTTTTTTTTTAACCCCTTCAGCGCGGCGCGGATTTCCGCGCCCCGCTGAAGGTTCTGAGCGCGGACGGGGCCATGACGGAACGGTTCCGTCATAAGCACAGCCCAACCGACGTGCATGACGGAACCGTTCCGTCATCGGCGCCGAAGGGGTTAAAGCAGATCATTTTCCTTAAAGGAAAACGGGATGTGTCTCAAAATGAAAAATGAAACATTTCAGTTTCATTTTTTAAGAGTATAAGAGTTCTTAAAAAACTTTTATGCAATCATCCACAAATGTGTAGGGGCCCCCGGGAGGACCCATACGCATTTGCGACTGGGTTACTACCTACTTGAAGAAGCAGTAAAATGCAAATGTTTTGCAACCGCATTTCGGACACAAAAAATTCGTACATGGTACTGCATGTTGATATAAGGGATGGACACCCCTAACACGCCCCTTCCTAATACCGGATTGCAAAGTCCAACTTGTAATTCGGTAACAAGTTACTGAATCGCTTTTTGGGCTTTGTACATGCCAACAAGCCATTGTTCGTTCGCAAACGGGCCAATTGTGCGAATCGGCTAGGTTGCGACCGGCAAAAAGGTTTGTCCGTGTCCCCTTAATCTCTCAGATAGATGAAGCCCTTTCAAGGAGATATTGCTGATTCAAGAGAAGAGGCCGTGGTGTTGGTTTGCAGGAAGGGTAGGCCCGGAACCAATTCCATCTCAGGCAGACTCTAAACTCAGTCACACCTGTGACTTAGGAAACAAATCTGTTTCTTTCTAGGCCAGACTGCCTTCTATTGCTGAATAGTGCTATTTCGACAGAGGTCACAGAGCACTTACTCCTGTCTTGTTAATTATACTGAAAGCATATTTACTAAGCACACCATGGAAACATTCAAATCAGAAATGTGTTCGTTCTCTGGAGGCAATTAACATTTTAAGGATGCCTGTATCCATTATGAGGAGTGTTTTTTTTCGAATTCAGTAGCACACAAAGACTGCCTAACACCGGGACCCATTTTTTTCTCTGTTATGAAACATTTAGCATAAACCCAACCGTGCTGCCACAAAGTACCTGGCCGCCCAACTCTGCAGGGCAGTCTGTATGCATTTGGCTGATTTATAATGTGACAATATTTGAAGTGGCAGGCTCAAATATGCTGGTGCATGGAATTTGGCAGCTATGCAATATGGGTAGTTACTAATTTGTATCAAACAAGCACAACAATGATAGAAGACAACACAACAATAGGACTACATCAACGTAATCGCACACTGTATTAAGATAACATCACAAAAATACCACAGAAATACAACACATAACCCGACATAATACAAGAAAACTACAACACAACATACTAGCTTAAATATACTAACACAATAACAAAAAACAGCTGAACAAAACCAAACCCACAAAAAAAGTAACACACCATCAAAACAACACTCAAACACAACAGCATAATACCACTTCCCAACAACATAACTAACAGAAAAGCATATTAACAAAACTTAGCCCACAGTACATTAGCACAAAGCTACAACAAAAAAGATAATAATGCAGCCACACAGTAATGCAACTGAGCTGTGTTTTTGAGTTGCTGTTTTGATGTGGTGTGTTGTTTTGTATTGTTGAGTTGCATTATGGTTATGTTTTGTTATGGCGTTTTGTTGCTGTGAGGTATTGTAATGCTCTATTTTTTAATTCTGGAGGTGTGATACTTTATGGTGCATTGCTGTTTTGTATCTGTTGTGTTGCTACTGTGTTGTAGTGCATTGCATTATTTTGGGTTATTGTATTTTACGTTGTTGATGCGGCTCTCATGTTGCGCTATGTTCTGTAGTGGTCGTTTTGGTGTGGTCTGATGTATGTGTATTTTTTTACATTTCATTTTTGTATTTTTTCTGTTTTTCATCTTTTTTTGAATGCATGTATTGTATTGGTGTGTTAGACTCCGTTATCGTGTTGTGGTGTTGTTTTGTATTGCTGTGGTGTGTTGTTATGTTGTTTTGTGTTGTGTTGTGTAGTGTAGTGTTTAATTTGTAGAAGAATGAGTGCAGCATCCCAAAGCTCTACTGAGAGGCCCACGGCCGTTCCTATTAAATGTCTGCACATCAAATACAGGGCCTGCGTGGTCTTGAATCCACTGAAAGCCTCTTTAATACATTACTAGACACTCCCTGCCCCGTTATCTCACTCAGGTTGCAGGTTCCTACTTTCTCACCTGGTGGCAGTTTTTCGTCTTTCTCTTATTTCGTCTTTCCACTTTGTGTGCTTTTCCCTCTCTTGCTCTCGGTAAAAGTCTGATACAGAAAAATAAGTGACTACCACCACCTCAAATTAAGCACTGCTGTTGTGTCACATTTATCCTTCCTTTGTTATATTACTGTATTTCTTGTTGTAGTGGTGGATTGTGTTGTTATTCTTTTGTTCTGTTACCGTGTTGTTAATGCAGTAATTTTTAGACCTGTAAACAAACACAAGGGACACCCTACTCACATGGAACCAGGGTACATTACAATTTAAACAAAAACAGTAGTTCCTGTGGACACTCAATGATTAACGATTAACAATTAAAACGTCAATCTGTCTCTGTAGTGATTCCGGTATTCATGAAGTCAATATAGAATACAGACTCAATCTGTAATGGAAAAATTCCCGTCTTAGATTCCCTGGAGAACTGCTCTCGTCTGTTTTCTGTAACAACATTGAAACCTTGTTTTTATGTCACAAAAGTCACAATTGATACTCATAGGTTTCCCACTTTTTTTCCACTTGGGACACTCGACACTGATAAATTTATAACAAATTTGTGAATTTTCATAAATAAAAAATCTTGTTTCTCTATACCTCCTGTGTTACATGTTCTTCTTTCCCTGACATGGATAGACTCCCAGTTAACTGTGATTGTGCTGAGAATTATATTGCAATATCAATCATTGAGTGTCCACAGGAACCACTGTTTTTGTTTCAATTGTAGTTGATAGATCTGACATCCTTGGCATGGTTTCCCTTACCTTTTTGACTCTGACTCCTGTATTTTTTGAGTGTGTGCTGGATTTCATTTTAGGTTCTTTGGGCACTTTTCCACTGCTGATCAGTGCCAAAATGCAAGTGCTCCCTATGTAAATTGTAATTATTACTTATGTATTTGATTTACTGTTAAGTCTCTAGTAAAGTGCTCTGTGTGTGCCCAGGGCCAGTAAATCAAATGCTACTAGTGGGCCTGCAGCACTGATTGTGCCATCCACACCAGTGGCCTTTCCAATTTGTCTTGGACCTGCCATTGCAGTGTCTGCGCACACAGTTTTTAACTGCCATGTGGACCTGGCAAGTGCATCTACTTGCCAGGCCCTAACCTTCCCTTTTCTTACATGTAAGTCACCCCTAAGGTAGGCCCAAGGTGCCCCCATGGGCAGACTGCAGTATTTGTTAAAGATAGGACATGTACTGGTACATTTTACATGTCCTGATAGTGAAATTCTGTGTATTGCGTTTTTCACTATTGCAAGAACTAGCTCTCCCATAGGCTAACATTTTACAAGTGTAACTTTCAATTGGGACCACCAGGAGATTTGAAGTTTGGGCTCTCTGAACTCAGAATTGAATAACACTCCTTTTAGTAAAGGTGGTTTTTAAATCGTGTATTTGAAAATGCCACTTTTAGAAAGTGGGCATTTTCTTGTTTAACCATGCTGTGTGCCGCTGCCTGCTAGTGGATTCACAATCTGGTTTTAGACTGACAGGGACTGTTTGTTCATTCACTCCAGACACTCACACAAAGAGAGCTGAGGTATGCCCTGCATATGCTGATGGGCCATCCTGGGCTAGAGTAGTGGGAGGAGTTGTCACTTACACCTGAATACAAAAAGAACTATTTATGGACAGAATGCAGAACAATGTCATACATTCACCCCAGTACAGAGATCTGGGCCTCAATCCATCGTTTTTTGCTCACCATGCCATTCCAGTTCGGACCCAGCTATATGCAAATCAGTCTTGACCCTGTGCCCAATGGGAACAGTCCAGCCCGAACTACCAGCCAGGTCCTCCCTGGACTGGAAACAAGCATCCTAGGACTGGTTTCGGAGTTTCACCCCTCTTCAGCCAGGATAGCTGGATTCCAGTGGCATGGAGAGCATGGGACTGAATAGCCTGTGGCTGCTCTGCGCAATGCTGTCTCTATCTCCTGTAGTCAAACTGGACCAGGGAGGACAGAACTGGTTTTACTGAGCGAGAGACACTATCTGAACAAAGATTTCAAAGGGAAAACGAGTATAAGTATTAGACATAAAAACCCAGAACTTTAGATAATTTTTAGACTAAGAGGTACCCCTGCGAAGAAGAAGAGCTGGAGAGCTGTGAGTTGGAGGCTGCCCCTTTGCTGTGTGTTTCTTTGCTGGGTTGTGTGCTTGCCTCCTGTTCTCAGGAACACAAAGACTTCTCTTACAGTCCTCTTGAACTCCACCATTGGAAGTGCTGACCTGCCTAGGGGGGCATATTCCAGTTCTGGGCCCATGTATGATGTTCCTGCCCCAGAAAGGTGTGAGGAACTGAAGAAATCTACAAAATCAACGCTCTGCTCTGCTTGCGGCTGACTTGTCCGATGCAGCACCGCTGTGCGGAAAAAATTCCTGATGCTCAGCCCTGTGCGGCTGAAGAAACCGATGCAATGCCTCAAACTCAGCACCTTTTTCCACCACAAAATCAAGAGCATCTACGACAACTTTGATGAAGACAATCAACACACTGAACCCTCACCAACCACCCGACACCCTGAAGCCAACGATTGACAACTGGACAGCCCTCACCACCGAAAACACTCTGAAGACGATGAAGTCAATCCACTCCGGGACCCCCACGGACCCCTGCCCCACCACATTTTCAACAGAGCTGCCAACCCCATCGCACCCATACTCTGCCACACCATCAACCTCTCCCTGGCAACCGCCTCATTCCCCGATGATTGGAAACACGCCAACATCAACCCCCTCCTGAAGAAACCCTCGGCGCACCCCACCGACCTAAAAAACTACAGACCCATCCCCCTGCTCCCGTTCCCAGCGAAAGTCATCGAGAAAGCCATCAACAGCCAACCCACATTCATCGAAGAGCACAACATCCTCGACTCCTCCTAATCCGGCTTCAGAAAAAACCATGGTACGGAAACCGCCCTCCTTCCCCCAACAGACGACATCCACACCCTACTGTACAAAGGAGAAACAGCAGCCCTCATCCTCCTCGACCTCTGCGGCATTCGACACAGTCTCTCACCGCACCCTAATACGCAGACTCCACGACGCAGGGATCCAAGACAAGGCCCTCTACTAGATCCACTCCTTCCTCTCTGGCAGAACGCAGTGGGTCAGACTCCCCCTTTCCTCTCGGACCCTACACCTACCACCGGCAGAGTCACCCAGGGGTCCTCCCTCAGCCCTACGCTCTTCAACATCCACATGGCTCAGCTCGCCCCCATCGTCAGAACCTATGGACTCAACATTGTGTCATACGCAGATGACACCCAAGTCATCCTCTCCCTATCCAACGAACCCAACACCGCCAGACACAACTTTCGAGAAGGGATGCGAGCCGTCACCAAATGGATGAAAAACAGCTGCCTACAACTAAACACCAACAAACCCGGAAGTACTCATCATGGGCCCAAACCCCGAAGCCTGGAATGACATCTGGTGGCCCCCCGCCCTCGGAAGCCTTCCCACACCCACAAACTACTCACGCAACCTGGGAATCATCCTGGACTCAGAGCTCAAAATCGACCGCCTGATGAACTCTGTTTCGTCCTCCTGCTTCCACACCCTCTGCCACCTACGTAAGACCTTCAAATGGATCCCCCTCAAACACAGAAAGACCATCACTCACGCCCTGGTCACCAGCAGACTCGACTACAGCAACGCACTCTACCCCGGATTAAACAAAAACCTCACCGCAAGCTACAGAACATCCAAAACGCAGCTGCAAGACTGGTCCTCAACCTGCCAAGACACTGCCACATGTCCCAGCCCCTGCGCACACTCCACTGGCTCCCTATTGAAGCTAGAGTCACCTTCAAGATGCTAATCCACACTCACAAGGCCCTTCAAAACACCAGTCCAGCATACCTGAACAGCCGACTCAAATTCCACGCACCCCGAAGGACCCTACGATCAGCTCAGCTCTCTTACGCCGGGAGGCCGCTCCTTCTCCTTCCTCGCGGCCAGAGCCTGGAACGACCTTCAGCTCCACCTCAGACAGACAACATCGCTCCCCATCTTCGCAAGAAACCTCAAAGCCAAGCTCTTCGACAGACCTCCTCCTTGATGGATTGGAACCTGCGACCCCCTTCCTCCCCAGCGCCTTGAGATCCTCAAGGGTGAGTAGTTGCGCTTAACAAACACCTGATTGATTGATTGATTGATTGAACGCCTGCCCACAGCCCGAGAAACCGCCGAACACCAACTCCAATGCAGGCCCAGCTGTGCTGCTAAATGAATCGACTCCTCACCGGTCAGCAACTATGGAAATCAGCGCACCGCCTGTAGCACTTGGATTTTCTCAAGCATCGCACCCCCAGAATAGCCTGGATAGTCAACGCATCACTACCCTCTACAGTCCAGATTTGACACATCACTTCTCCTGCGTGCAACAGAACTGTTGCATCCTCTACCCAAGGACTCAGAAACTGACACATCAATGTGTTTTCCGTTGCTAACCTCCTATTCAGCTTTTTTGCCTTGTGGATATTGATGAATTTGAGGTACGTTGTGTTAAACACATGCATCCATAGTTTCAGAATTGCTTGAAACCTTTTAAAAGTCAAACCTTGAGCTGTGTATGTTAGATTTTTGTCATTTTGGTCTTGTTTGATTTAGATAAAGATTGATTATTTTTCTAAACTGGTGTGGTGTTAATTTATAGTGTTTTCACTGTGCTACTGTGTGTGGTTTGTACAAATGCTTTACACATTGCCTCTGAGATAAGCCTGTCTGCTGGTGCAAAGCTACCAAGGGGGTGAGCAGGGATTACCTAGGTGTGTAACTCCCTTAACCTGACTAGAAAGAAAGGTCCCTACTTGGACAGGGTGCAAACCACTGCCAACTAGAGACACCCATTTCTAAGGTAGTGCTATCTTGATTTTTTTCTTCTATTATGGTATTTGTGAAATATAACCTTATTCCACAAACAAAAAGTGCAAACCTACCACTGCTTTGGCTCTTGGGGGACTCTAAACTGCCCAAACCTATGGTATAAAGTACATTTTACAGGAGCGCTTTCCATGTTCGGCATCACATAATCTGTCCCATAGTGTCTGTTGAGTATGATTCACACAAAAGTCAGCAATCTCTGGATGTGTGGTCTGTAAAGTGATTCACAACACACTTAGGAGATAATCGAGTAGATTCCACCATTTGTAAAAGTTGTGCACTTACATTTTTGATTTACACCTAGTTTTTATGTCCATCTTTTTTCCCTAGCAGGGAGTGTTCGGAGGGCCACACCTACTCCTCTCAGGGGAATTTACTGCCTACATTCTGCACTTCAAGTAGAACTGCTTGAATCCAAGCACTTTGCGACTGCCCATTTGATGACTTAAAATGAATATTTTAACAATAAGGATGCCATTAAAGAACATGGCACGAAAAGAGACTGCCCATATTGTTTGTGTGGGAGTGAAAAAAACTGAAAATTAGGTTTAGCTGATTTAATTCTAAGGGAAACAAGTAAATCGTCCTTTGACATTTTTATGTTGAAACAGAACATCATTAATCGAATTCTCTTAGGAAGCGAGTGCCAGATACTTGGTGCAACCACAAGCAGTGTGTGCAAGAAAAGGTATGATCTTAACATGGATTCATGTAAAAAAACACTGTCTGGATGGGAGAAAGAGCAAAGGATGAATCCAATACTCACTGAATCCATGGGCCATCCCCCAAGAGTCCAGAAGACATGTCATCACAAGCAGCACCAGTAGGATGCTAAAACTAACCTTCAGTTTGACATGATAAACAAAGATGGAGCTTTAAAGATAGCTCAGTGGATTGAGACCCTGCTGCAGAGGTCTGCGTGTATCTGCCACAAATGCAGGGATGCCCTAATATTCACTTTATCAGCTCTTGAGGAATGAAAGGATGCTGTTCTTCTCACTGTCCAGTCCAATGCGCTGTCATCTTTGGAAAACTACCACAAATGAAACGGTGTTCCGTATTCTTTCTTTCCTCTATCCCCTACACCCTTTCTGTAGATCTTCCTCCATTTAAAATTCTCTTTTGGGCTTTTTTCTAAAAACATCTGCCTGGAATTCCAAACGTATTTTAGTAATTTGGGATCTTAAACATATATCTTCCTTGCACCAATCTGAAAAAGAAATCTAGTTAGTCTGAACGGTTTCCAAACAACCGAGTTTTTGAAAATAACAAAATACTTTTCCCTCATCATTGGACTATCAGTGGGAATGTTTTTATCTTAGTCCCTCCTACCTACAAGTCGTGCATCATAATCCATTCGTAGAAACCATAAAGTAAAAGCGTCAGTTTTGTCTTAGATATGGACAGGCCCGGACTGGCCGTAGCGGGCACCGGGCAATCCCCCGGTGCGCCGCACGGGTGGGGGCCGGTTTTGGGCCCCTGGGGGCCGTTTTTGTTACAGGGCCGCCGGCCCTGGCAAAGAGCTCGACGGCACCCCCAAGCCCCGGGGGGGGCGGCCGAGCACTTTGCCAGGGACGGTTTTGGTTCCCAGTCCGGCCCTGGATATGGAACACATTTCCAGGAAATGCAGACAAAGGAGGAGTCAATTAAAGTGCAATGAATGTCTAAGCTTCCTTCAGTTTGGTATTTCGGGCTCTTCGGGCAATTAAAACGCTAGGATGACTGGGCCTCCCGTCGCTGCTGCCTGCAGCCCTGCTCCTTTGGAATTCATGATACTAAAGGCGCGAGGAGAGGATAGGGGCTGCCAGGTAACACTATGCTGAGCGGAACTGCTGGCAAGAAGAGCGGCTACTAAGGCAAAAGCCCCAGCAGCCCCAGCACTTCACCCACTTTCTTCCAGTCCACTATGCTCTGCCGCCAGTTGGCACAAAGCGCCCACTGCTGCTGTGCGTCTGCTTAGTGAACCTGGCTGCTCCCACTTAGTATGGTAGGCCCCAACCTGGCCTCTGACATACTCAGTGAGTTCTGGACCACAGCCTGGCTGGTCATGTTTTGCCGTCTTGGTATCCAGCAGGACTGGTCAGAAAGGACTAACTGCGACCCACCTTCTTCATAAGGATGGACATTATCTTTGCGAGGATTCGGTGGTCCACACTGGGCAGCGAGACTGGTCTCCAATTCTTGAGGCCTTTTCTTTCTCTCTTCATTCAGTTTAAAAAAAAGTGTTATAATGCTGTCCCATAGGAACTGCTGCATACTACCCTCTTTTAGCCATTTCCCAGTTGACCTCTTGCAGGTCTGGTCTGATTAGGCTACATTAGGAGGTCATCTCTTCAGTGGGTCTTGGGTCACTTGGAGGTCATCCCTGCTAGGTACAGGTCATCCAGTGTTAAGGATATATTGAGGCCCTGTATCCCCTCTGCCTGAGATACCCCCAGGAAACTGCATCTCTTGTCTCTCTCAGACAACTTTGTTTAGTAGAGTTCATCATAAAAGTTGGCATCGGCTCTCATGATTTGCTCCTTCTCACTTTGAAGGCTTCCCTCTGAGTCCTGAAGCTCCACTAATGTGGTGTGGGCCCAGTGAAGTTTCTCAAAGAACAACAATTTACATTTCTCATCCTTCTCAAGGTTCTCGGTTGTGTTTCGGAACCTGTCCTTCACCCATTCCCACTATATTTCAGTCCGGTAAAAAGGTCCTTCTTTCTACTCCACTCTACATACACAACTCTAAAGTCTGCTCTCACTCTTTATTTCTCAGCAGCGTACAGTTCATCTTCCAGGAACGTGGGCTAGGAGGAATTTCCCTGTGAGATCACCCGCGAAAATGATTGCTCTGTGGATGCTATAGAACATATAGAGCGCACGTACACCAATAGGTCTCTTGGCACTAAGGTAGTGGCGGCAGCAACTAGGAACAAAGTTAGTCATAGACTTGTTTAAACAGCCATATGTTTAGGAGTTTCCTAAATCCCACATAATTGGCTGTTAGGGGGATGAGAGTTCCAGGTGTGGGGAGCAATTGCTGAAATCCTAACCCCTAACCTAACCGATTTTGAGCTAATTGCAACAGCGTTTAAGGCCAATAGGGAGTCCCAGATAAAGCGTGTTAGCGTTATCCATCCTGGACATCACTAAGGCAATGATTGTTTGGATGCCAGCTTCCACCGTGAAGTATCTTCTAATTTTCCATATTCTCCGGAGTTGGAGAAAGCAAGAGGAAGTCACTGCTCCTATCTGATGTTTCAAGGGAAGATCCTCGTCAACAAGGATCCCAAGACTTTTCACAGCGTTCTTGGGCGCATGTGAAGATCCCATCTCAGAGGGCCAGAAGGAAGGATTCCATTGATGAAGCTTGCTCTTTGTGACAACACTTTCCATTTTGTCAGAGTTTAACTTCAACTGGTGACTATTCATCCGGTCCCGAATATATCGCATGGTATTTTGAAAGAATCCATTTGTTTCCATGGTTTTGTCAATGGTGAAATTAGCTGCATATCGTCGGCATAGTTGTATATTTTGACCTTCCGCTCATGAAGGGAATGAAACAGTGGGCGGATATAAAGATTAAGCACATGAGGTGATTAGGAGGGTCCTAGGGGTATTCCACAATTTAATTGGAACTTGGCTGAGTAAAAAGGGAAGAGATGGACTGATTGAAACTGGTCTTTAATAAAAAAAAAAAAGGACATCCAGTCGAGGGCAGGAACCTGAAAACCTGCAGTGCTGACACCATCGAAATGGCATGGTCGACCGTGTCAAGGGACGCTGAATGGTCTAATAGGGCTAGTGCCTGTGTGGTTCCGTTATCCACCTCTTTCCTCATGTGATCCATTACACAGAAAATAACTGTCTCTGTGGAGTGGGAGGGAGAAAGCCAGCCTGATGGGGGTCAAGAAAGACACCTCCAAAAAGGAGCACAAATGTTGAGCAACATGGGTCTCTAATAGTTTTGCTAGATAAGGAAGTAGTGAGCTGGGTCTATAGTTTTTTTTAATACAGAAGGGTCCTCCCCAGGTTTTTTAAGGAGAGGGAACAAAACAGCTTCCTTAAAGGAATCAGGTAACTTCCCCTGGCAAAGGGATAGGTTGAGAAGAGAACTAGCTCTGTCAGGAAGACAGAAAATATAGTTTTTTGAACACGCCAGGGAAAAATATTATTCGGGGAACCAGATTTGACTTTGGCCATCAGCTCAGTAAGGCGCTCTTTAAAAATAACAGGAAAGGAAAGCGGTCAGTGTCATGGGTGGACACCCGGGAGCTCCAAACAAACTTTAATCCAAGAAGGTTAACTAAAAGTCAATCCGTGGAAGCATGGAGCTATAGAGGAGACTCCATGAGTAGTTCCTTGAAATCACCCTCATACTCTCAATTATGCCCCGAATGGAGGCCTCAACTACCACCTCTGCCAGTAGAATGCGCATTGCATCCATCCCTGCAGAGCCGGCTCTAGTGTGGGCGTCCGCCTCAGTGATGCAGTTGAAATCGCCTTCCATCAGAATGGTCCAGGAGGTCACAAGCAGCACTCTGAGGACCTGGAGCATCTCAAGTCTGTTGTCCGTCTCTGGGGGGCATACACACTGATGAGCTCTGACTCTCCCGACCACAATTTGTCCAAAACCAGAACTCTGCTGTTCACCTGCACTGTAGCCCTCTCAGCTACGAAAGGCTTCCCCCTGATCAGAAATGTGACTCTTGGGGATTTGCAGTCGTTACTACAGAACCACTGACCTCACTGACCTTCAAATTGGAGGTACGATTGGGGGTATGAAATCCCATATTCCTGCAGAAAGCAGATATCTCGGTTCCGGGCTCTGAGGAACTATAGCGTGCCAACATGTCTGAACTGGTCCTTTACACTCCTACAACGTTAACAAGGATACAACACTTACTTTAACATTAGCTGTCAATGTTTGGGTTCTAGTTACTAGAGAAGACGGGGTGATACTTTACCAGGTGGCATGGGCCACCTGCAGGTCCGCTTTTCCATCTTCTTCCTATTCTTGTGTATTCTCAATGAGGATTTCTGTTCAGGCCTTTCGTATAACTGCCAACATAAGCACCCTCTTCCATCCAGCCTGCTGTTATTAGGAGATTAACATTACCAGGACCTGAGCATCATTTGGGCATGAGCATCATTTGGGCATGAGCATCATTTGGGCATGAGCATAACCAGGGGATTAGCATCACCAGGAGAGGAGCATCACAAGGGATGAGCGTCATTAGGGCTTGAGCATCACCAGGGCCTCAGCATCATTTGGGCATGAGCATCATTTGGGCATGAGCATCATTTGGGCAGCATCATTTGGGCATGAGCATCATTTGGGCATGACCAGGGGATGAGCATCACAAGGGGATGAGCGTCATTAGGGCTTGAGCGTCATTAGGGTCTCAGCATCATTTGGGCATGAGCATCATTTGGGCATGAGCATCATTTGGGCCTGAGCATCATTTGGGCATGAGCATCACCAGGGGATGAGATTAACCAGGGGGTGAGCATCACAAGGGGATGAGCGTCATTAGGGCTTGAGCATCACCAGGGCCTCAGCATCATTTGGGCATGAGTATCATTTGGGCCTGACCATCATTTGGGCATGAGCATCACCAGGGAATGAGATTAACCAGGGGATGAGATTAACCAGGGGATGAGATTAACCAGGGGATGAGATTAACCAGGGGATGAGCATCATTAGGGCTTGAGCATCACCAGGGGATGAGCATCATTAGGGCTTGACCATCACCAGGGGTTGAGCATCACCAGGGGATGAGTATCGTCTGCACTATCAGTGTCCTCTCTACAGGCTCAGGAGCCTCCAGAAAGGTAGGGGACATTTAATTGTCATATGTTCAATTGTTGTGTGTTGTTTCTAGGTATTACTATTACCTGGTACACGTCTGGGATAGTTGGGGGGCGCGGCTAACAGGCACCAATTGGGAACGTAGTTTATAGTTTGATGTGAAGAACCTCTGGCACGTGTACAGCAAGCATCAGGAAATGTCAAAAATCCCAATCAGACATTTGGAACAGGGAATGATATCTGACAAAAACAGGAGCTGTAGAATCTAAAGCATCCATGTTTAGCTTTTATTTGACTAACTGAAAATAAGATGTACAACTTTAAAATTCAGAATGGCCAACTCAGCTTTTTATCCATATGAAGTCGATTTGGTATTATTGTATTGCATGATATGAACTACACTTTTTATAACGCTTCACAGCAAACAAAAAGTACATTAGAAAGGTATGCATATATAGAAACTTTATATAAACATTTCCCAAGGAAATACACATGTATGTAAAGAGAACAGCAACCTGACAGATGACAGAAAGTATCACATTCAGAGCAACGATGCACGGCACTCATGTGTTTTTTACAGATTTTGAGGTGAAGAGTTCCTCAAATAGTGTTTAAAGGTGAAAGTTCTATGGCCGAACGCAGACAAGTAGAACGTCATACGCAGACACGTATAGCGTCATACGCAATGTGGTGCACAAGCATCCTCCTATTCATGTATACCTGTAGCACCATGGGGACCAAAACCGCACGGCATAGCTCCTTCAGCACAGTATTTCTATTTCTTGTTACCCCTTTAGTGCCATTCTCAAACAAGGGTATGTATGTAGAGTTAATTCAGTCAGGGCAGAGGAGACACAGCATATACCGCTTGCACCTTCGAGCAATAATTCTTACATCTGAGCTGCGTTTAGCGACGGAGTCTTGAAAAACAGCTTTCCCGCCCGTTTGCGAAGTAATACATTCTGCCCCGTTTCATTCATCTATAGATGTAGCCTCTGCTCCATCTTCATGCATTACTACAATGCCCATATGAAGGCACCAGGTTATATACAGTCAGCAGTGACACTGTTCAGGAATAGGGTTTCACTTTTACAACACAATGCATTCTAGAATTACTAATGCATTATAGAATTACTATTGCGTGGGATCATGTCAAAGCTTTTATAAACGTAGCCGCTGATTCATCTGCATGAATTTACTACAATGCTCATAAAATTATGCCAGGGTGTATACAATCATCAGTGACACCGTGTTCAGCAGCTGGGGTTCACTCTGACAGCACATTGCATTGTAGAACTACTATGCCAGGGTCCATGTCAGTTCAATTAACGGTGCTGGAGGACTCGATGACAGTGGGTTGTGAAATGAGCACCTAGACGGGAGTACGGTTTCCCAGACAACACTGAGTGATCTGATAACATGCAACACAGCGGCGGCTCCTCTGCTAAGGCGGAGGAGCGTCGCCCCACTGCTCTAACAGCAGTGCAAAGGAAAAATACAATGATAATAAGAGAACATTATAATCATGGAGCTTGCAGCCAGGTTAGGGCAGGGCAGTGCTTGGCTTGCGTGACCTCAATGGGAGGAGGAGTGGTTGCTTCACTATAAGTGCGCATGACAGTTTAACCGGCAGTCTTGGCCGGCCAAACTCTCATGCACACTTAGCATGTTCTCCACCGGCTGTATTGCACAGCTTGGGTGGAGAACATGCACAGCCTACCAGTCCCTGCCCAAGCGTGGAACCACGGCACTGTGACCAATCACTATGCTGATGTCATGCTGGTGACAGCAGTGTCGTGATTGGCTAGGGGAGCCTGGGTGCTGCAGAGAGCCACTCACAGGAGACAGGTAAGGATGAGTGAATACTTTATTGGAGTCTATGTTGTTGTCGCCGTGCCCACGCACGTCTGCCCACCTCGCTCCCTTACTCTGCAATGCCCTCCCACATCCCCTGACCGGATGTGGTGTCCGGTTCCCTTCGTGTCCACCTAGTGTCTTGCAGGGTCCTAGTGCCCTGCCCTCAGGTCACTACATCTCCCCCTTTTGTCACAAAGAAGTGACGAGAAAAATGAAACATAGAGATGTGTAGATAGAGATAGATGCAAAGTCTGCCCGGGCACTTGTCGGTGTGCCTCCCATCATCACATTTCTTCTATTAGTCTTTTTGGACGTCTGCATGCTCTTTTCTGGCTTGCTTCCGTCTGTTGCTCTTCTGCTGGCCCCTCACCATTGTTATGCTCTTGCTCTTCTTGTTCTACTGTGTCCTTATCCTGGTCCTCTCTTTTTTCCTCTTTTAGTTCTTTGAAATGTGAACTGTTTCGTGTTATCCGCTGATGTGCTGATTCTGCCGTGATCATCGGTCCCTTTACTTTCGTTACTGTTAGCGGGTCTTTGGAGAACGTGCTGTCTGATTTCCTTTGTTGCCGCTGACGTACTATCACCGTGTCTCCTTCCTTTAGGTCTGACACTCTGGCATGTCGCTTGGCATCTGCATATCTTTTCATTTTGTTCTTCTCCTCTTTGTCTCTTTCTGCAATGCTGCTGTGATCCGGTGTCATTGTTGCCTCAATTTGCGGTAACCTTGTTCTGCTTGTTCGCCCCAGTACTAGCTCTGCTGGGCATCTTCCTGTGGAGTTATGCGGTGTGTTTCTGTAATCACGCAGAACCTGGCATAGAGCTTGGCCAAGTGAAATTTGCGCCAGTTTTGCTCTTTGAACTGCCTTTTTGATGTTTCCCATGAACCTCTCCACCATTCCATTCGCTTGAGGCCACAGAGGAGTTATCTTCCTGTGGTTTATCCCTAGGTAGGCCATGAATCTGCGGAAGTCTTCCCCTGAGAATGGAGGACCATTGTCTGTTTTTAGTGTTTCTGGTGAACCCCATGCTGCAAAGATGTCATCCAGTATCGGTAGTGTTGCTGTTGCTGATGTCGACGGGACCTGTCGTACTATTGGGAACCGTGAATATTCATCTATGACCACAAGCAGGTAGTTGCCTGTTTCTAGGGGCCCAAAGAAATCAGCCGCTAGTGTTGTCCACACCGCTCTCGGAAGTTCCGACATTTGTAGTGGTTCATTCCTAGCTGGTGATCCTGTTGCTTGACATAGGTGGCAGGTCGTTATGGTGTCTTCTACCATGTTGTCTAGGCCAGGGAACCATACTTTCTCTCTTATCAACTTCTTCGTGGCTACTATGCCTCGGTGTGACTCATGAGCCAGGTTTACCAGTTGCCTCCTGAGTGATCTTGGTATCACTATTCTTGTTCCTCTCATCATTATCCCTGTGGCTGTCTCTGACAGTTCCTCATTAATCTTCTTGAGAGCTAGCACTTCTTCCTTGCATACTCCTGTTTCCCAGGCACAATTATTGTTGACATGCCTCCATCGCTGCTTTCTTGTTACTTCTAAAGCCATTTGCATCGTGGCGTCTTTCTTCGTCTCAATTGCCAGTTCTGTTAGTGTTATTGGTGCCGGGGTGTTTTGTTTCAGTATAAAATTGAGGTACTCCTCTGCCATCGATGTCGTCTCATGGGCTTTCGGTAGTGGGTGCCTCGACATGTAATCTGCTGGGTTGTGCTCTTTCCCTGGCTTGTGCACAATTGTGAAGTCATAATCCATCAACCTTATGCCCCAGCGTTCAATCCTGGGCGGCATTTTGGCTGACGGGCTGCCATAGATCGTCACTAGCGCCTGGTGGTCAGTTATGATGGTGAATGACTTCCCGTAGATAAACATGTGGTAATGTTCACACGCCCAGACCACTGCTAGGCTCTCTTTTTCTGGTTGCGAATATGCTCTTTCAATGTCCGTTAAACTCTTACTCGCATACGCAACAATTTTCCTTTGTGAATCTCTCCCTGGCAGATGCTGCGCTAGTATCGCTCCTAGTCCTACTGGGCTGGCATCAACAGTCAGTTCAGTGCACAGTAGTGGGTCAAAGTAGGCCAGGTGTTCCACAGTCACCACCGCTTCTCTTATTTCTTCAAATGCCCTGTCGCATTCCTGAGACCAGATGAACTTCTGTCCTTGTTTTGTCAGTTCTCTTAGTGGTGTGCTCACCGTGGCGAAGTCCTGTATGTACCGCGCACAATAGCTGGCGAGACCTAGAAACGACCGTACTTCTGCAACATCTGTCGGGTGGTTTGCATTTTTCAGTGTTTCAACTTTGCTTGGGTCTGGCCTCATCCCTCGTTTGGAGAAGATGTGCCCGAAGAACACTAGTTCCCCTCTTCCCAACTCGCACTTCTCTCCATTTAGCGTGAGGCCCGCTCGCTCCAGTTGTGTGCACACTTGACGCAAAGCTGCATCATGTTCTTTGTCTGTTTTTCCAAATACCAAAATGTCATCGCTGTAGTTCAGGCTGTTCCGTACCGGTCTTATCACTTGCCTTATTGTCTCCTGGAATATCTCCGCTGCTGACGATATTCCAAAACTCAGTCGCTTGTATCTGAACAGACCCATGTGTGTGGAAAATGTTGTGATGTACCTGGACTGGTGGTCCAGTTCTAACTGATGGTACCCTTTGCACAGGTCCAGCTTTGAGAACCGGCAAGCCCCAGTGAGGCAGCTGATCATGTCATTTAGGTGTGGCCCCGGGTGACGTTCTCTTGCGATTGCGGTATTCGGGATCCTCATGTCCACACAGATGCGGATCTTTGAGGTGTTCTTCTTTGGGACTGCCACAATCGGGGACACCCAGGGCGTCGGTCCTTCAGCAGGTTCAATTATATCCTGTGCCAGTAGGCTTGTTATTTCCTCCTCAACTTGTGGTTGTAGGTGAATTGGTACTCGTCTGTGATGCTGGGCCACTGGCTTGATCGCTTCATTTATGTGTAATGTTATCTGTTTTCCTTTTAGTTTGCCAAGACCCTTCAATATGGCTGGGTATTCTAGTAAGATGTTTTCCGTTTCTGACATGTGGTATGTCATTGCCAGTAGCCCCATCACCTGGGCCGTCACGTTGCTGAGCAGGCATGGTGCTGGGATGTCACCCTTAAGCACATGTATTTCATCTTGGTATGATTTGCCTTTGTATGTCAGAGTCTCTGTAAATTTTCCCATGTTTTCTACCGGCCGTTTGGAACCCCACGTGAACACGTCCACAGTTGATGGTGATAGCCGTGGTTTCACTATCATTTTTTGATATTCTGACATGCACATGATGTTGCAGGTTGCTCCACTGTCAAGCACAAACTTTGCTTTGTGGTTTCCTACGCCGATGTCCACAGTGGCCGTTTTCTTTATTTGTTCTTTTTCTACGAGATGCACATGTTCTGTCTCTCTGTCCTCTCTTGGGGCGTCTGACATCAGATATAGTCTCGCTTCCCTCACAGATGCTGCCGTCTCTTCTGACTCGTCGGAGGAGCTGCGATTTGCCGTGTCCATGTGTCGTGCGTATCTGTTGCTTGTCATCCGTGGCCTCATCGTTCTGCCTCTTTCACTTCTGAATTGTCTGGTCATGCACGTGCTTGAGAAGTGATTGTCCCTGTTGCACTTCCTGCACTTCTGACCCATTGCTGGGCAGGCGCCTACATGCGGGAACTCTAGGCCACATCGATAGCACGTTTGTTCGCCTCTCTTTTGTAGGACCGGCGCCTGGAATTCTTTCTTCTTGAAGTTCCCAGTGACGCGATGTGCTAGCTCCGCTTTCTTCTCTTTCCCCATCTCCATCTGCTTCGCTTGCTCCGTGGCCCGTGCTTCTGTGCGAGCCATCGTCAATATCTTCTCCAACGTCGTCGGTTCTTTCAGAACTCGTGCTCGGAACTCCACCGATTTACACCCTTCGATGATGCGCAGTCTTATTGCTTGCTCATTGTCGAACTTGTCAAACTCGCAATATGCGACCAGCTTCCTTAGTCTCGTTGCAAAGTCGTCCAAGCTCTCTTCTCCCTGCTGGCATGCCGTGTTGAATGTATATCTTTCAAAATCGACATTTCGTTGGGGGTTGAACTTTTGTGTGAGACATTGCATCACTCCCTTGTAGTCCGCAGTCTGGTCAGTAGGGAATGTTAATAAGAGATCTTCTATTTCATCCCCTGCGAGATTCAGTAGTAGGTGCAGTTGCTTGCTATCCGGGACGTCTGTGGCACTCATGTAGCGCTCGAATTTCCTGACCCATCTTTCCCACCTAATGCCCGCTTGTGGCTCCGATAGGCTAAATGGTAACGGCCTGCGGAAAATGGCTTGCGTGCTCTGCTTCTCCTCGTTGTCATTCATTTTCTTTTATTTATTTCTTTATTCCTTTTATTTCTTTCTTTGTTCCTTTCCCTTTTATTTCTTTATTTTTCTTCTTATTTCTTTGTTCCTTGTGCTTTATTTCCTTTATTTGCGCCTTTATTCCACTTTTTCTTGTTTTTTTCAATGTATTTCAATGGCCGCCTGACTTCAAAATGGCCGCCTCTTATGCCTGGCTTCTCATTGGCTCCCTTGCCTGACTCTAAAATGGCCGCCGTAGTCTTGCGAGGTGTGTTTTCTCTCTTTCTCCCTTCGCCTGACTTTTAAAAATGGCCGCCGCTCGTTTCTTGCTTCTGATTGGCCCGGGATGCCTGACTCTAAAATGGCTGCCGTAGTCTCGCGATAGTTTGTTCAAACTAACGCGCGCCTTCCTTCTCTCAGCGTTAGTTTAATCGGAGTGCTCTTGGGTGCAGGAGCTTATTTGCTTGCCGCTTCCCTCTTTATTTCCTCACTATGCACAGCGCGCTTACCGATGTGTCGGTCGGGGTGGGCTCCCGCGTCGCGCTGTTTTCTGGCTGCACTGCTCGGACCAGGGTGGGCTCCTGGCTCCGCTCTTCTTTCCCCGTCACTCCACCACGCACGAGTGTTTCCTGAGTTGGCCAGCGGACCAGAGTGGGCTCCTGGTTCCGTCGCGCTTCTTCTCCAGGAAACAGACGTTCTAATCCACTTCTGTCCTTCGGATCCCGCCTTCAGTCGCCAGATGTCGTGTCGCTTCGTAACAGACTCACAGGAGACAGGTAAGGATGAGTGAATACTTTATTGGAGTCTATGTTGTTGTCGCCGTGCCCACGCACGTCTGCCCACCTCGCTCCCTTACTCTGCAATGCCCTCCCACATCCCCTGACCGGATGTGGTGTCCGGTTCCCTTCGTGTCCACCTAGTGTCTTGCAGGGTCCTAGTGCCCTGCCCTCAGGTCACTACAATGACCAGCAGGTATGTATTTTTTATTTATTTGTTCTACCCTCCCCCGCCACCGTTACCTATCAGCCACCACTGATTAAACATTTGATCAGCGTATTGCTTGCGCTTGCTTGTATCAAGCAACGTTTCCATCCTTCATCAAACCAAGGGGTATCATTTTGATAAAACCCATAATCTGGTCAAATCTGAACAAAAATGCATGTACACAACCGCAGGTAGTCTGGCCCATTAGACATCTGAGATTTTCTCTGTGAGATCTGTTTGGCTATAATAGAATTGTGAGCGTGCCTGTTGAACCACTGTATATTGATGATTCGATATAGCGCTCTGAAGTGACCCCAAAGTCACCCTTTGTGCTTTCTAAGATAACCAAGTAAATGTTTGCACAAAGCCATACCTCCATTTTCTGGGTCATGATAGTTTGGGTCCAAGCCACGATCCAGCATCTTGGTGACTTTATCCACTGCCCGGTGTTGAATGTAATCAAATAACTTCCTCAGGTTGCCCTGTAAAAGAAGCGACACCTTGATTGAGAGCTGTCATGGACGACCAGTCGCAAGAAAATGCAAACTCTGAAAAGAACAGCACACTCGATATTAAACTTTAGACCAGCGCTGACTGCATCATCAAGGAATTCTCTCAAATTTCATGAGCCAGTTACCAATTTAGCTGGTGGACATCCCAAACATGTAAACATTATTCAAAAGAGCTCTGACAGTCAGCCTGAAGTTTATGAAAGAATATAGAATCATGTCATTTCCCCAGGTAACCCTTGAATCAGGCAGACCCTAAGGGCACATTTGTGGAGACCTTAAACTGGGACTGTATCTTGACCTTCGCTGGATCATGGAGGTGGCCATGCAAGACTTTTTCTCAGAGCCTGCGTGATACATTTGCCCTAATTGCAGTAGCTTAACAATTTTATATGTAGCTCTCACTGAAGGGCAGACCGGCTTCACCCCGCGTGCCCAAAGCACGCTCACATCTGGTCTTACTACCTGAATAACCCCGTTTAAATGGGACCTTGTAAGGCTGCATGTACATAGTTCAGACGTTTACGACTGGTCAAATGGCCAGGCAGCATTACAGCAAGTTGGGCCCTATGCAACTGTAATTCTGACCATGTTGTTAGACAGTAATAGCAAGTGGGTTATGGTTTCATCTACATACGAATTTACCCATCGTTTTATGCTACCCATTCTCCTCTTCCATGACTCCCTTTCAATTGCGGCTGTAGGTTCTCACACTTAAAGACCGATGCTGTGGGCCCTCTTCAACGTCCTCATGGACCTCTGTTGAGTCTGGCCTCAATTTACACTGCAGGTTAAGACCGGCATCTCCTTGGATACCTGATGAGGGATGACACTTCATCTCTCCAGTGGGGGCTTCCTCCTTCCTCACGTGTGCAGTTACCACTGAAGGATGCTCCATTCACAGGCCTGGAGGAAGTCATGTCCAGGGAGAGAGGCATGGCTAGGGGTCACAAGCAGGAAATAAATGGTGGCAATTTCCACTCGCCTGTTCTATTGAGTAAAAGGTTCACAGTGTGTAGTCGGGAACTCAGAAAATCAGAAGTGAGGGCCACAAATATGGCTTAATAAGTTGGTAAATTGGTTTTCAATGTGGGCTTAGGGGTGGCTTGGCATGAAGGTGGGGCTGTCCTCAACTGTTATTTACTTGCGCTACCGCGGTGTTTCTCACGTCACAGGGTCTTCGGATCCTGGGGGGCTCAATCGATGGATCCTCCCCTTGTTGCCTGGAGTTACTATACAAATTCTGGATATTCCACAATATAAAGAACTAGTCTCAAACTGTAGCATTATAATGCATGTTAAAAGCAGTATCTTTCACTTTAAAGGACACCGTTTGTGATAAAAAAAAGTTTCACATTTGAAAATGTAAATGTACGGATTGAAGTCTGCGGTTCCTTGCAGGCCTCCATTCCTGCATCTGCTGCCAATCACAGGGGGTCGCAAACAGCCGCGGTCTGTGCAGGTAAGAACGGTGGGGCAGTGGGGACAGGTTTGGGGGGATTCATCAGACCATCACGAGGGAAAATGATTTAATTATTTAATTTTCCCTCCTGGTTGTCTTTTGGATCCCCCCCCACAACCCGGGCCCACCGCCCCACCGCTCTTACCTGCACAGGCCATGGATGGTCGCCAACTGAGGCCTACCTAATTAATATTTATGAGGCAGTTTGTTTTACACCCCCCTGTGAACAGACAGCCCATTAGGACAAAGGTAGCTTCACAAAGGACATTCGTATTAGCTGGTGGTCTGCATTTGAACATCTCTGGTTTGTGAACGGGACCAGAACCTCAATCCTTAGATCTCGACATCCAGGAAAATCTACAAGCAGGTTTGACCCTTTCCAAAGTGGAGCAAGACTTGTGTCTAGAAGACACGCGTGTCAAACACACAGGGGCAGTCCTGCAGGAGTCCTCATTTATGTACTCTTGCGTGCCATTAGGAATCCGCCCCGAATTAGCTTACAATTAGTAGCAGTACAAACAGAGCATAAGTCCTTTCCATTTGTACTGAAAGTATATGAGCAGTCCTTGAATATTCCCATTGTATTCCGATTTAAGGTTTTTTGGGGCCAAGACACTTAAGAGTACATAATAGAGTACGACAGAACTTTACATACTCCAAAGTGCCTTTGTGAACAGGCCTCATATATTTCAAAATAAGAAAAGTGATGCATCGGGATACACGGCGTCAGGCAGTTTCCCTCCAACTCCATTTCACCCTTTATTGGGAAAGCCCTCCAGACAGATTACAAGCATTAGGCTAATATTTGGAACCCAATTCACAAAGAGCTATCTGTGAGATACTCCTGGAATACAGGAGTAATTCAGGAGTACTCCAAGAGGAACTCAAACAAGTGCTTAATTTGTAAAACTAGTGCCGGTGGCCAAGGCAGTGCTCAAAAGCTCCTGGCCGCGGCTGTTAAATACTGTGCGTTGAAAACCAGGGCTACGCACCCTGGAATCCACCTCATGACTCTTTAATCCACTTCCAGACACCCGCCCCCCTTATCTCTCAGGTTTCTCCTTATCCCTTTGAGACGGGATTTCCATCTTTCTCTTCCTCTTTCTTTCCCCTTTGAGAGTTTTCTGTTTTTCCATCTCTTGCTCTCAGTAAATGTCTGCAGTGCTGGTCCCCAAAACTGAGGGCCAGTGGACCCCACCGGCTCAAATTAGGGACAGGCAACTCCTTTCAACGAAATGCTTGTAAATGAGGTTGTTGATTTACAAAGGGACTTAAAAGAAAGTCTCTTTCCAGTGTTAATTCCTCAGTTCTCTTGAATTTACATGAAAGCAACATCAACGCAAGAACGGAGTGGTCCATCTTGCAGTCAACATAACAAAATAAATAAATACCATAGCCTTACATAGGAGAAAAGGCATTTAAATTGACCTCTGATTCCTAAGGTTTATTCAGGCATACCTCAAGTGCGCTGAATGAAATATTAATTCAGAGGCAAAGTGTGCCTGAAACCGGAAGCCTTGCAAACAATGCTCCTGCAGTCACAGCCCATTGTGCCAAAACACACAGAACATCCGGTGCTTTTCCACGCACCATGCTTCTTGGAAACATTATTTTTCGCATGGATGCTCCAGAGAAGGCAAAAAACTGGTTTTTAATAACAGCCAAGATATCTGCGCCAAGAGGCAGGTCGGGAATGCGCTCAGCGCTACAAAGCGTTAAGCAACTGCATAATATGAGAGAATGAAGAAAGCAGAAGGAGCTGCATAAAGAAATGGAGACGACAGTGACGGATATCCATGCGTGGAAGGCAGCTAATGTCTCTGCACTGCCCTTAATGCCCACAAGCTGCTATCCCGTCCTTGCTCTTCCAACTCCTGGTCTCAGGCTCCAGTGAGCAGAAGTCTGGAGCAGAGAGTACACTAAGCACACAATGCAGTGCTTTCTGAAGCAGCGGTTGTGTGGGTGCAAACCCCCTGCTCTCGTCCCCATCACCCAGATGCAAAGCTATGACGGACAGCAGCAAACTGCATATTCAGATGGGCCAGAGCCACAACAGACGTGTTTAGTTTCTATTTGTGGATTTTTGTGATCATTGTTGTCCCCACCTCAGCTATAAATGTGTGCCATGTAATGGCACAACATTATTTCCATATTTTGATCATCCATAGCACGTGGAAGCCCCCCCCTGGTATAATGTTGGCTGTATAACATTGACCCATGCATATTGTCAAACACCAGGAAATGATGTCGATCATCTCTGATGGAATGGCATGTTTGTCATAATGGTGATAATGGTGACATACTGTTCGCATCATGTTGACCTTTTTACTGATACGGCATAATGTGGTAATTTATAGAATGATGGGGCCAACCTTGAGGGAAGGCTGACCATGGGATAGTAATAGTATCTCTTGTCAAATTTTGGGCATGTCATAATGTTTGTGCAATTAGAAATGCTGCATCCTATTGCTGAGCGAGGGGGCACTTTGGCACAGTGTCAAGAGGCAACCGCCCAGGCCCCCTGCTGGATGCTGGAGGAAGTTGCTGTTCCTGTGAATCCCTGAGGAGAGCAATCATAATTTGAAGCCATGAGCAGAGAAACAAGGCCACAAACGAAGGTCAAAGGATGGCCACAGAATAAAACATAGAGCTAGCTCAGAATTAGCTACTGAGGGGACCGAGGAACTGGTTCCATGAGTGGCCAGGGAAGCGGACGGAGCTCTTGTGCATGCTTGAGTCTATTTCCTAAGGGGTAACACATGATCCCAGGAGGAGGGAATCTTGCTGGGGTACGCCTGCTTGCGCTGGACTGTTGAGGCACTGGGTGGTTAGAACCTAGGGGTAGCCATGGAGGAAGGAGTCAAGACCAGGGTCAGAGTTGTGGCCTGAGATTATGGCAGCTTTAGTGGCGCTTGCGGTCTGAGGAAAAGGCCCATTCTCCTCAGTCTTGCCAGGGACACCGAGGAGAACCAAAGGCGAGCGGCGCTGTCGGTTGCCTGTCCTTTGTTTTCTAATGCTTTCTAGTACTTACCACCCTACTGCTCCCAGCTGATGTCCTGTACTTTGCTTCAGTGGGTGTGTCGGGTCTTGCCTGCCTCCTGCAATTACTTGATTTTCCTTAGCAGAATCGGTTTTGCTTCATCAGGAGGTGGGCTGGTGTGTTTGCAAGAGTTTTCAAACTTTTATGGTTAAACAGGACCCACCAGACTGCATTCAACATCAGCCTTGGTCGATAATTGGCTGATATTTAATGAAAAGAATTTTTTCTGGTTTTTGGCCCTTTAACATTTTTGCTTTTTGAGTTAACATACTTCAACAATAGGCATTTAGTTCACCTGGCTGTTCTGCTTGTTTTAATTAAATACACAACAATCTCAGCAAATGAACTCATTGGAAACAATAAGGCACTAAATGTCCTTGTCTCTGGCTACCATTCATTCTAAAGAAGGAGCACCCGCAGGTAGCTCAATCCTTATGGCTTCCGTTCACCGCCGTTTGGGGGTGTTACACGGCTACATCGTTTGCGGTAATCCGGATCATCCATACTGAGAATAAACTTTGGTGGGTAATTGATCGTGGGCCTCCCGGCTATACTGAACACTTTGAAGTGGATCCTTGAATGCTATCCTTGGATTCAATACGCCCGTATGTTTATTTTTGTATTTAAACAATGAATGACGATACTGACGCCCAAGCGAAACCTTGTTTTTAATTATTTCATTCCACTGGGGAAAAAGAAAGAAACATTTAACAATACATAATTCTGCACATTTTTTTCTATTACATTGATCCCACCTTAGTATGGATTTTGGCCATCTGCTTTTCATCAAGACTGGACTGTTTGTAGACCCTGTTCTTGTACCGAAACTGCAAAACAAATGAAAAGGGCATTAGTTTTCTAGGAAGCCGAAGCAGCCGGTAGCTTTGTCGAGAGCCGCGTCCTCTGCTTCCTGGAGACGGCGCCACATGGCACAACGCTCGGGCTCGGGCGTCAATATTTCATGCCTATTTTATCGTAACAAGCTTCTGCGTCATTAAATATGCTGTTTAAAATCATGCTGCATTTTTAAAATGTACAGTTTCAAAACGCTAGAGAGTTCTGACTGGCCTCTTTCAGAAACATTAATGGACTACAACAGAATACATGGGGGTTACTCGAGCGTTCTTAAAGGCACAGGCCAGGCGAATGCTCCACTTAGAAAATGTTTTTTACTTAATGTTTATAACGCAGCGAGTTAACGTTCGTTATTATCACTTTGTTTTTTTGTATTGAGCTTGCATCTGAAGCCGGGTGGGCGGGGCTGGGCTCCCAATGTCAGGGGGGGGTGGGGTGGGGAATGGTGGTAGCACCTAAAGTGCGCATGACGCTTTGGCCAGGCCTATCGAACCGGCCAAAGCGTCATGTGCACTCTGCATGTTCTCCAAGCAGGCTGTATTACAGCCTGGGTGGAGAACACGCACAGCCTGCCAGCCCCTGTCTGAGCGCCAAATCACGTTGTGATTGGTCAGGGGATTCTTGGAGGCTGTGTGCTTCCTGGCGAGAGAAGGACGGAGGAAGAGGCGGCAGCCGGCGGTGAAGAGGTAAGTGCTATTTTTTTTTAAATTATCCCCCCCTCCCTTGTTCCCCGTATCATACCCAACACCCACCTTCAACCACCCACCCCGCCGCCTTACCACCCCTCGTCGATAGCAGCCACTACTGCTGTGAAATACATGTACAAGTTGACTTTCATACCACATGTAAAGGCCCGAGGAGAGCTAATCGGTATGGACACGGATAGCATAGTTATTACACTGGAAAAAATTGTTCTGAAAAAAGCAAAAACACATTTTTCTGCTTAGAAAATATATGCACTGAGCAGCTTCTTGGCAGAAAGTAATCTGAAAGCGGAAGGAGAGTACAGGCTCAGCCTCCTGATTGATAGGTCAAGAATATGGTGACTCACCTCACTCTTATAAGGTGAAAGAGTCAAAGATCCCTCTTTTTAGTCCTGTTATCACACTGCTCTGACATATTTGAACCTAGAAACGTTCTGCATAATCTCTCGCAAACATAAACATACGCATAAGCGTACGTGCAATAGCCCTGCGTCAACAACCGCCTAACATTTCACAAATCTCCAACCTCGCCACCAAGTCCTGGAATGATCTCTCCCCTCCACATGTGCACTGCCCTTTCTCTGAAGGACTTCAGGAAGCAGCTCAAGACCTGGCTCTTCGACCGAGGCTCCCACAGCCCACCAGTGCCTGGAGACCCCCCCCCCGCCCCGAGGTACTAAGCAGGCCCATACAAGACTGACTGATTGATTGAAGGATGAGTTAGTCTGAATCAACCTTATGCCTCCCTAATCCACTGCCAGACACTGGCTGCCTCTTTTTCTCACTCTTGCAGGTTCCTTCTTTCTTCCTCCGAGTTTTGTAAGAAACCTCAGAGCCAAATTTGATGCCTTCTTGTCTTTCTGCCCACAAGCTCTTGTAGTAGCAGGCATGTGTTTTAATCTAATAAAATCATTGACATTTTTTTGTGATCTCTGATTGGCTACAAGAGAGACAGTTGCCTTCGCATTGATAACTTCCAGATCAGATTACTGCAATAGTTTGTATGCAGGATCCTCAAAACAAACTATCCAGAAACTTCAGGTGGTACAACATGCGTCGGCCAGACTTGTACTGAAATACCGGACAGACTTGTACTGAAATGTCGGCCAGACTTGTACTGAAATGTCCTCGACGATCATCGGCCTCAGCAGGTCTGAAAGCTTTACACTGTCTGCCAGTGCATGAGAGGGTCCTTTTCAAAATTCTCCTATTCACGTTCAGAGCCAACAGATCTACTGGGCTAACATATCTAATGGCCAGATTCACCCACTATACTAATAAAAGGACCCTGAGCTCTTCCCATGCTAATCTTCTAAAGATCCCTTCTGTCAGACCCAAAACTGGAGGAGGTAAAGCTTTCTTAGTTCTGGTTAATGAGGCATGGAACCAACTTCTCAGTCATTCAACATTTATTGATCTGAAGTAATTTTTAGAAAGCAGTTGAAGACTTGGCTTTCTGCACCCCCTGATTCGCACTGCTACTCGCTAATTCTCTGGTTTCTTATCCTCTTTTGGGTCACATTTGCTTGATTGAGTCATTTCATGTTCTGTGCAGCGCCCGGATGCTCCTTTGGGAGTGGCAAGGTGCTTTACAGATCTTTAATTAATTCATTAATTCCTTTGTGACAGTTTTTACATTTTTCTCTTTCTCCTTCTTTCCCGTTTATGTGCTTTTCTCTCCCTTGCTCTTTGGATCTCCCAGTCCCCAAAAATTAGAGCAGTTGGGCCAACTGGCAACCACCAGCTCAAATTAAGCACTGGGAAATGGAGAGCACAGAACATAAGAGGTCAATCTATGAAGTAGAAATCGAAGGGAAAGAAGAAAAGGGAGGAGAAAATAACAATGAAATGGAGAAGAGAGTATAGGGATATGAAAAAGATAGGATAATATCCGAGAAAGATAGGAAGGAGATATGGGCGAGAGAGAAATGAGATAATGAGCAAAATTAGATAGGGATCAAAAAAGGGAGACGGCACAGACTGGCAGGAATTGGAAGAGAGACGAGTAGGGAAGGGAGCTAGGGAGAGTGAAAGTGAAAGAATGGCAGACATGATGTAGCTGTAAAAGATAAACAAGCATTTGCAATGCAATCGGTCTCGCCTTTGGGACCGTATATGTATTTAGCTATGCAGCACATTAGCCTGGGTGCTGAAACATCAACTGTTCTTTAATATGGAGGGAAAGTAAGCACCAAACTGCGCGACACACCAGGTATGGGAACACATGGAGAGAAATACTGCCTTTCAGCAGGAACTGGTATAGTCCAAAGCTCTGTTTTTAATATAAAATCAGGGCCTTCGGTGGTCATATCACTGAAAATACAAGATTTGTAAAAAATATTATTGTCTATGGGTACTCGTGGAAGACCATTTCGATGGACTGGAATCTACAGAATGCTTAAGTGATTCTGGTATTTTACTGACCTCTGATGGTCGTTTTCCATCAAGACAGTCAAATAGAGGCAGTTGCCAGAAAAATAAAAACAAGAAAGTCCCTCTGCAGAAAGCAATTCTGGTATTTTATTGACCTTTGATGGTCGTTTTCTAACAAGACAGTTAAATAGAGGCAGTCGAACAGAAAAAAAAGTCCCTAAGCGGAAGCTGATCTCCAGAGCCCACAAAGTACATACACATATAAGTATATAATAAGTATATACTAAAGTATATACAAGAGGTCTCAAATGCTTGACCTAAAAAAAGTGAGAGGATTGTGATATTAAAGGGAGATAGAAGAGAGACGGGTAGGATGTACATAGGAATGAGAGGAGACAGGATAAATAAGAAGTAGGGGGAAAGAAGGAGGAAAGGAGAGCGGAGGATAATGGGGAGCAAGGAGAAGAGTAGAAAAGGTTAGAAAGTCAGTAAGTAGATATGATGAGTTAGAGATGTGGAAGAGAGGGGGAAGAGAGAGAGTAGAAGTCGATAGGAAGAATAAAGTGATAGGAGGAAGGGATGAGATATGAGCGAGGTGGAGACAAAAAAGAGAGAGCAATGCCATAGCTTTCATTACTGCTGCAGGTGCAGTAGCACTGGCGCCCAGACGTGCAAGGTGCCCACTCTAGCACTATAATGGATAGCCTAATACTGACTGGGGGCAGTGGACCCATTTACCTTGCTTCAGTACAGTCTAGTGCTTACCTTGCCACACTAGTGCCTTCAATGGAGAAGTAGAGGGACAGAAAATGCTAAATTGTTCTTGCCTGTCACCCCCACTGCCAAACGACTACTCCTAGGCCTCACAGACAGTTTGTCAATAATGGTAGCACGCTATAAAGCTTTCCTCAGTAACTAAAAGCTTCTGCAAACTCAATCAATTGCCACGTACATAACTCTTCTTTCAGCTTTTTATTTCAGAGAACAGCGAAGTGGAAAAGAAAGGTTTACTCTTGAAGGGTGGGAGGTAGAATGTGTAGTTCAGGCAGCACACAAAATAAATATAATGTCCACACAGAAGAATTATTTGCAAAATAGTTAATAAACTGTAATCCTTCTTAAGGGAACATTCTCATTAAGTTTTATACCTTCTGTGGCATTAATAATTGCTCTGAGAATCTTTTTTACTCTGCAATGTCTCTTTGTCTATTATCCAGTCACAGTTATCAATGGTATCATTAGAACGGATAATCTCATTTTGCAAACAATCACAAATGTCTGTTTTATAAGCATTCCAAAATCATAGCTCGGTATGTAGGTTTATTAAATATTATATGATCACATCATATTGTAGTAAATGGCTCTTTTTGAGGGTTAGCCCTAAACTTTTTGCTTTTCCCTCCTACTCTTCCTGACCTGTTTTTATGAGCTTTAGGACTCGGTGGACTTTACTACAGCTAATCAGAGCTAAAGTGCATATGCTCTGTGTGTAAATTATGATTATAATTGGTTAGCCATGATTCGCATATATGATTTACTGGTAAGTCCCTAGTAAAGTGCATTAAGTTTGCCAGGGCCTGTAAATCAAATACTACTAGTGGGCCTGCAGCACTGATTGTGCCACCCACATGAATAGCCCTGTAAAGGTGTCTCAAACCTACCACTGTAGTGTCTGTGCATGCAGTTTTAAGCTGTCATGTCAACCTGGCAAGTGCACCCACTTGCCTGGCCCTAACATTCCCTTTTCTTACATGTAAATCTATGTAACTGGTAGGACATGTGCTGGTGTTTTACATGCCCTGATAGTGAAATACTGCCAATTTAGTTTTTCACTATTGAAAGGCTATCTGTCCTATAGGCTAACATGGCAGTTACTTTGTAACATCTTACAAGTATAACTTTCCATTGAGACCAGATAGAGAAATAAAGTTTAGGCTCGCTGTACTTAGATTTTAGTAACACATCTTTCTAGGCAGATGGTTTTTAAATTGTGTGTTTGAAAATGCGCCTACTAGAAAGTAGGCATTTTCATGTTTAACCATTCTGTGTGCCTCTGCTGTTTTGTGTATTGACTCCCTGTAAGAAACTGGCTCTATATATACTGCACCAAAGTGAGGTACAGTGTGTATAGAGTCCAATGATGTCCAGAGGTTTGGCAGAGGTTAAATTTAGATAGAACCTTACTCTCTAAAGTGGTAGCTTGGTCGAGCAGTAAGGCAGTATCAGAGGACAGTGTTGAGCATTTGATGTACACACTCAGTCAGCAAATTAATTCACACACTCAAGAACTGAACTCTCGACCAATTGTTTTGTATCAAAAAATATACTGTTGTTTTATTTCTAGAACCAAGCAAGCCTGGCACAGGTAAGCATGTAAATACTTTTCAGCTACAAGATGCTGTTAAATACTTCAAAAGATAGTAGGACTTTGTACCAATTCGAGTTTACAGGGGTTGCAATGCAATGCACAAACTTAGTAGGCTCAGTACATAGGAATTAATAAGCTTTTACAGGAAAAAGCAAATAAATTACTTATTGGATTACTTTTACTAACAGTGCTGGATCCTAGATTCAGCACCGGGGCATTTCCTGAAAACAGTTGAGTAAATGTGTTTTTGTTAGAGGTACGATTTTTAAAGAACATTATTGTATTTCAAAAGTTGACACTTAGAAACTTTTTCACATAGAATCACCAATGTTATCCTGTAGTAGGAAATTCACTTTGCAGCTAAGTTACTTTAACGTTACTTTCCTTACTCAGTGCTGGATACCTAGATTCAGCATTGGGACATTTCCTGAAAACAGTTGAGAAAATGCATTTTGGTTAATCGGGTGATGTTTAAGGAATATTCTCAGTTTTCAAAAGTCAACACTTTTTGGGAGAAAAAGTGTCAATGTTATTCTATGAGGAAAAAGAGGTTATCGGTTTCCAGGTAGGTAATCGGTCTTTTGAGTTAGGGTTCTGGGGTAAGACTCAGGGGTCTCCCATGGTCAGTGATGCACTGTTGTTACACCCCCAGTGGCACTAGGGCGGCCGGGTGCAGAGTGTTGAGGCCCAATGTTATCCTATGGAGGATAGGGGGCTCCGGTTGTGAGGAAATTCGATTTTCGATCACGATCATATTGAGCCTCCATTTTGTGCTCCGCCGCCATTTTGTGTTGCCCTCATTAGAATGATGTTACAGCAACAGCTCGATGACCTCATGGCCATCGACATCGACTCAGATTAACGTGAGTCTGTGTATCTTGCCTGAGTTCTGGCAAAAGGAGGGTCTGAGGAAATTCGATTTTCGATCACGATCGTATTGAGCCTCCATTTTGTGCTCCGCCGCCATTTTGTGTTGCCCTCACTCAGGCAGTACGACGAACAAAGTCTTTTCTGCTTTTCCTGCAGTATTGTGTCAAAATAGCCTTGTGCCTCTGTTTACAAAGCTGGTGTTAGAGACTGGCCGAGTACACTAATCCCTGTCTGGTTTTTCTAATCCCTGTCTCAACTATCTGTTGCTTCACACTATTCTCTTCTGACTTTATCTCATCTTCTGGCCTTCGCTGTCCTCTGCTCGTATTCTCTCGTTTCACAACTGTCCTCCAAAACACACAAACGTATCTCGCCACCTGCAAGTCAGTTACAGACACGTTAATACCTTAACCTGTGGGGAGGGGTGGCAAACACAGTTGGAGGAGAGGCTTCTTCAGGTTACTCAATACTTTTGTTTTCCAATTCTTTCTATTGGCTCTGACTTACTTTCAGACTATTCTTATTGGTTTTTCATGTATGTTTTAGGTGTGTCCTTCGTTAATGTATATGTCACCTATGTACTATAAAAGATTGTGCGCCACGGAGTGAAGTGGCAGTCTCCTGAGAACATACCGTGTGTACTTCTAGGACAACTGTACTAGCTGCAGCTAATAAAATCTGATCTTTTACACCGACAAGGTGTCCCCGTGTCTCTGTTAGCTGAAGCAGGAGAACCCAGGAGATTAAGGCGTACCCTGCGCCGCCAGGCCCATAAGGTTTCTGGTTCTTCAACTGGCACCCAACGTGGGGCGGCTTCAGAGGTAGTGGTTCTGCCTGAAGGTCGTGAGGAACCCCGCAACAAAATTCTGGAGGAATCGCGAATCACGTCAAGCGACCCCTGTATGTCGAAATGGGTCCGAAGGTCTTTTGCAGCGTGGTTACTCCTTCCTGACGGCTACTGATGACTGCTGCCCTGACTGCCACCCTGCCTTGGCCCTCTTTTTGGTGATGTATGGTAAAGCGAGACGATAGACGGGCCTCTGTTGGTGTAAGAAGACATCTTAGTTAAGTATTGGTGGGTCGCTCCCACATTTGGTTCTTTGGTCCTTAGGTTCTTTGGTTCTTTGGTTCTTAGGTTCTTTGGGTCTTTGATTCGGGTATTGCAATAACCGAAGCCGAGGGGTAAGTACATTTGTGCTGTGTCAATTGAGTTAACCCCCTTGATGTTTGTGAACAGTCCAGTAAAATAACGATGCCTGGTCTGACTAAGTTTAAGAAACTTTGTTGCTTTGGTTGTAATAGAGATTCCCGGCTGGAGGACTCTTGTCCGATTCCTTCGGTTGGAACTCCCACTTATGAGCTCTATTCTAAACATGGTGTTGGCCCCATTGCCTTTAACGAGACATGGATCCGATACACGAAGAATGATGGTGTTTTAAAATGGCCAGAAAATGGTAGTTTTGAGCCTGACATACTAGATAATTTGGAAACTATTTTATTTAAAAGAAAATCCCGGCCGGCAATGTTTGACTCTTTCCGCCTTTGGCGTAAGGAAGCCAAACAAAGACAAATTAAGCAAGAAAAACGAGATAGGAAAGCACAGGGTATTACAATTATACAGGCTGCTCAGCAACTTAAAGATAATGAAGTTGATAATGCGAAGGAAATTTCAGAGAGACAGCATCGTATGGCGATAGATAAATGCTATCCGATGTTGCCAGCTTCCCCTTCTGATAAAAGAAAAGATTTAGAGGAAGATCCCTTGATGTCTCACCTATTGAGATTGCCTCCGCCCTATGTACAAGGTGCTAATGCACCCCCGTTGTTACAGCCTGTTCAGCTGCCAGTTGCGCCTCTGCTTGCTCCGGCTCTTCCACATTTGACCCCTCAAGTATTGCCGCCTCTGCCAGCTTTGCCTTCAACTCCTTTACCTTCATCTTCTTTGCCCTCTGCTCCCCCGGTAATTACTGATTCCTCTTCAGTTAGTTCGCCTAATACCTTGTCCCCTATCCTTATGTCCAATTCTCCGTCTATGCGTAAACGACTTACAGATACGGTCTCTGGTCTTTTATCTCCTTTCTTTGAGGCGTTAAATGTGTCTCCGGCTTTTTCTCGAAGACAGTCTCGTAGTCAGTTCCCAGCTTCCGAAGAACGAGAAAGGTTGGACTCTCACGCTCGCAAATGGATTGAGAAGGGTCCTCAGTATAGTGTACTCGACAATATGCCTACCTTCTCACAGTGGAATGCGCCTACGCAGAGATATGTTTTCAATGTTATGTGTGATACTCTTGTTAAAGGATGGGAGGATATGGACTTGGGTTCAGTTCCTCAGGGTCTGTTAGATATTCAAGCTAATTTTGATAAGGGACTCATTGTGGGTTCTAAGGTTGAGGACGCTGTAAAGACACTTGTTACCTTTAGAACCTTGTTTACCTCACAGACTTTTCTTGACTACGATACCTCAGTTAGGTTGACAGAAGAGGTTGCAGCAGCAGGTGCTAATCAAGCTATTCCTGCTCACTTCCAGCGAATATGTGTACATGTCCCCTGGAAAAGATCTGAAGTTTTGGCTCTTAAACAGTCTCTACCGGATCCTCGTAAGAACCCTGCAGGTTATTATAAAGAGTTGTCACAGACTGTTGATGCCTGCATCATGAATTTAGCAGATATCGATATGTTGATGGGGAATGTAGTCCCACAAGTGTTATGGGCTAGGATTCGTAAAGAGAATCATGCCCAAGAATTAGGTGGAGACTGGGATGCTATAATTGCCGCAGATAGAGACCAAGTGGGTGGTGCGAAGCCTGATGCTTTGATTTCAGAACTCCCTGGTAGGATTATTACATTAATGAAAACGATGATGCCTGCCTTGAGAGTTAACTGGGATAAACTAGCCGCGTGTAAACAGAAGAAAGATGAGAGTGTCTCCGATTTCTTCACTCGTTTCGAGGAGACATTCATTGATCACAGTGGTCAGGACATGACTACGGAGGGTGGACAGCGATTATTTGTAGATAAGTTCGTATTTAATTTGCTTCCCGAGCTGTCACATAAGTTGAAAGACTCCGAGAGTTCATGGGCTGTTTCTTCTTCAGCCCAGATATTGGCTACTGCTCAATATTATGAAAATAGAGATAAAGAAGAAAAAGATAAGCAAGAGAAAAAGACTAAAGAATTGAAAACTAAGGTTCTCTTGCAACAGGCTTATCCTCCTCGTTATGCTCAGCCCCAGTTTCAACAGCCTCCACAGTTTCAGAGGGTGTATCAAAAGCCTGAGCCATATATTCCGCGACCTTTGTTAGGTCCTAATCAATGTGCCTATTGTAGGGAGGAAGGCCATTTTAAGAATAGTTGTCCGGTTTTATTACAGCGCAATGGGACACTATCTGCTCCACGAGGTCGTGGTGGCCTCCAGCCAGCAAACAGAGGTAGAGGTCGAGGTATGTTGACCCAAGAACAGCGTTCCCTTCCTCCTTCTAATTCCGTGAACTACTTTGATCAGCAAAACGCTCGGTCTACACAGTATTACAATGAGGATTGTTATGTTGAAGGCGAGAATGAAAGTCTTCATGCTAACTAGGACAGCCATGGACAAAGTAAGGGAGTTGTGGCGATTCCAGTAGATCAGAATGGACCTTATGTTAATGTCACTACAATGGGTGTTTCAGAGCCATTTCTTTTAGATACTGGTGCGATGAGAAGTTCTATCATTCATTCTAAACTCCCTGGGGCACCTTTGTCTGGCTTAACGAATGTATCTGTAGGTTTTTCTGGCGCCCCAGTTCGTAATCCGGTTTCTTGCCCTTTGCCTATTTCAATTGGCCCTTATGATTTAGAAGTTCCGCTTCTCTTAACGAATGGTTGCGGCGAGAATCTATTGGGCTTGGATCTATTGAAAAGATTGCATGCAACGATATATTGCTCTCCTTTTGGTGTATATCTTACTTTAGGACAGAAACTGACTTCTCCAATGTATTTGTCTAAAGATCAATTCCCACCTGAATTGCTCTCTCTTCCTACAACGCTTTGGGCTACGGGTCCAAATGATGTTGGTTGTCTTGAAATTCCACCTTATGTTGTTACTCTCAAGCCTAATGCTGAATTGCCACGCGTTCCTCAATATAGAATTTCCACTGAAGGTGAAAGAGCGCATTTGGAAATCATTCATGATTTGATTCAGAAGGATGTGGTTGAGGAAACGAGAGGTAACATATGTAATAGCCCTATTCCTTCTGTTCTTAAACGCACTGATCCTTCTCAGCCTCCTGTTTATCGCTTTGTAATTGATCTTCGGGAGGTAAACAAAATTGTTGTACCACAGTTTCCTGTTGTCCCAGATATCACTGCACTGTTGACTGTGATACCTTCTACAGCGGTTTGGTTTTCTATTATCGATCTGAAAAATACTTTCTTTAGTATTCTCATTGCCGAAGAGAGTAGGGATATTTTTGGCTTCTCTCTTGGAGGCCGAAGCTTCCGGTTCAAGCGCGCACCTCAAGGCTATTGTGAAAGTCCCTCTATTTATAGTCAAGCTCTGAAATGTCATCTTGATGCTTTTTCCTTGCCGTCTGGTGCCGCTCTCATTCAGTACATGGACGATTTGTTAATCGCTGCTGATTCAGAGGATATATGTAAGAATGTGACGGTTGCATTGTTGCGACACTTATCCGATCTTAATCATAAGGTTTCACCTTCTAAGCTACAATATGTTCGTCGAGAGGTTACCTACTTGGGTCATCTCTTATCAAAGGAGGGAAGACGATTAACCCCAGAACGTATCCAAGCAATTGCGCAAATGTCTTTGCCATCCACACAAAGAGAGGTACGTGCCTTTTTGGGCATTACTTCCTATTGTAGGCAGTGGATCCCTAACTTCTCTCTGTTGGCCAAACCTTTGTTGGCACTCACTTTGAAAGATACGCCTCAGCCCCTTCCATGGACTGACGAATGTCAGAGGAGTTTTACTGACTTACATGCTGCTCTGTGTTCCGCTCCTGTACTAGGTACTCCTGATTACAGTAAACCTTTTACACTCAATGTTCATGAAAGAGAAGGTTGTGCGTTGTCAGTCTTAACACAGCGATTTGGAGATAAACAACGACCATGTGCCTATTTTTCGGCTACGTTAGATCCAGTAGCTAAAGCATTGCCTAGTTGTCTTAAAGCGACAGCAGCAGCAGCAATTTCCATTCGACAGTCGGCTGGAGTGGTGCTAGATAATACTCTCATTGTTATGGTGCCACATGCAGTGGATACTTTGCTGAACAGAACAAAACCACAGCATCTTACGAGTGCTCGTTTGTCTGGATATGAGCTGACGCTCTGGGCTAGTCACATGCATATCAAACGATGTAACACTTTAAATCCAGCTACTTTGTTGCCTCTTCCAGAAGAGAAAGGTGTTCAAGAACAACATGATTGTTTCTTCCGTACTGAGGAAGAGACAAAAGGTAGAATTGACTTAACAGATACGCCATTAGTGAATCCGGATGGAATGCTATGGGTAGATGGTTCTTGTTTTAAGCTTCCTAATGGAGAAACAACTTCAGCCTATGCTGTTACTACCTTGCATACAATCGTGGAAACAGCACGCATCAGACATAATTCAGCTCAGGCAGCTGAACTGATAGCCTTAACCAGAGCGTGCGTGTTATCCAAAGGAAAAAGAGTGAACGTGTATACCGATAGCCAGTACGCTTTTGGTGTGGCGTTCAATTTTGGACGTTTGTGGAAAGAAAGGTGATTCCTTACTTCCCACGGTACTAAGATACAACATGATCAGTTGGTGACTGACCTTCTTGAGTCACTTGCTTTGCCTACCCAGATAGCAATTGTGAAGTGTAGTGCACATAAGAAGATTACTGACGATGTTGGTCGCGGGAATGCATTTGCGGATGAGGTAGCGAAAAAGGCAGCCAGAAATGCTACAAGTCGCATGTATGTCGCGGGCCCTGCAAATTGGGTCAGAGAAAGAGGAATGTATGAGGATACAGTAGAAAGTGTGAAATCAATTCAAGAAGAGGCTACAGAGAAAGAATTGAGAAGGTGGAAAGAAAGTACAGGAATGTTAGACGAGATGGGATGTTGGGTGGAATTGTCCGAGCACCAACGTTGGCTGTTACCAGACGCTTATGTACTACCTGTAGTTTCTATGGCGCATGGTCCAGCCCACCTAAGTGCGAAAGGAATATGCAAGCTTCTGGCTCCAGTATGGCAAAACGAAGGAATCCCAAAGTGTGCAGACAATGTAGTGAAACATTGCATTGTTTGCTTAATGTACAATCCGGGAAAGGGAACCCCAACTCCAGCAGGTCATTTTGCTCCTCCGACCTATCCATTTGAGGTGTTGCAAATCGATTACATTCACATGGAACGATGCAACAATCTCAAGTATGTTCTAGTGGTGGTATGTGCCTTTTCCAGATGGATAGAGGCTTACCCCCTGAAAGACAATACTGCTTTATCTACAGCCAAAGTACTTCTAAAAGAGTTTTTCCCTAGATTTGGTTTGCCGCGCATTGTCTGGAGTGACAATGGGAGTGAATTTGTGGGCCAAGTCATGCAAAAAGTTTGTGCAGGTCTTGGTATAAAACAGAAGTTCCATGCGGCAAACCATCCACAGTCAGCGGGTCTAGTGGAATGCTACAATGGTACTTTAAAGCTTAAGCTTGCGAAAGTGCAGGCTAGTACAGGCCTTAGTTGGCCCGATGCCCCACCTTTGGCTCTTCTATCCACCAGAACGGCTGTGCATTCTCGTTTGGGACTTAGCCCTTATGAGATAGTTTTCGGACGCCCAGCTAATATATGGGGAGTCCCTCGCCCTAAAAAGTATTCAGACTTGCCATATCCGATGTTGATTGATTATTTGCACGACCTCACAACTAAATTGCGTGTTCTCCATCAACAGGTTCAGAGCGCTTTGCCAGAGGCCTCCACAGACTCAGGTCATTCCATCCAACCAGGTGACTGGGTTTGTGTGAAGAATTTCCAAAGGACGAAGAATTTGGAGCCTCGTTGGAGAGAACCCCGTCAGGTTCTCTTGACCACTCGTACAGCAGTGAAGGTTGAAGGAAAGAAGAACTGGATTCACGGCGTGCACTGCAAGAAGGTTCCTTTGCCTTTGCCCTTTGATCAGTGGGTCCGTAAGGGTATAAGTGACTCTGAAAGCGAGAAGGTTCCACGATTCATACCCTTTAGTGATGCACGCTTGAATGGAACATTGTCAGAGAAAGAAAATGACGACATTCTCCAAGAAGCTGTACCACCACATTTTCGTCTGAATGCCACAAATCCACGAACATTGTTTCAGGATCAGACTGTACCTGATAAGGCTCATTACGATTTAAGACCCAGACTGAAGAAGAAAACTTGAGATTCTCTCTTCTATGTAGTTTCTATCCCGGTTGCAGGGTCACGGTAGGAGTCTTGGTTGTGACCTGAGTAGTGGCAATAGGCCTGCAGGACTTGCAGTGTCATAGGACGGCAGACAATCGTGACCAAGTGATTAAGGAAGATTGCCGTGAGCATCCATTTAGAAGATGGAAACTACATTAGGCGAAAGAGAGAGAAGGAACAAAATGAAAGACAATCATTGTAAAATAATATACAGTCGTTGTGGTATAACTTTATGTGTTTTTATATTATTGTGTATTTTGTTGGTGTGTACAGGTTGGATTGTTAATGCTATGCAGCAAAAAGTTGTCCCTTCTTCTATTACTGTGCCTTCTTATTCTACTATATCTCCGCATCTATTTCATACACTTCCTCAACATGAACTCGTTAGAAGAATTGAATATTACAATAATTTGTTTATCCAGCTATTACACCATACGTCATAGTTCATTGATAAATGGAATGGTAGCTATGACTAAAATCATGGAAAATAGTAAAATTTCTGTTGATGAGAGAAAAGCATATACTAATTGGAACGTCACTCATTATATCACTAGCCTTAGTGATAAGGTTAAACAGCGAAAATCTCCACCAATACCTCATCAAGGCAATTTCTGTTTGCAAATAAATGGCCAAACTACTGACACCGAACAGAGAAAAAGCTTTTGTTCCCATACTTACATCCACTCATCTCAAAATTCGCCGCCGTTAGTGCCATCGCAGGGCACGTATTTCATCTGTCACGATAGAGCCTATACGTGGTTGCCGACTGATTTTCTGGAACTTGCTATATAGCTTTTCTTCTTCCCCCTACATACACTGCTTCCTCAAATTTTCATAAAAACAGATATTGCAGAGGAATTATTGATTCCAAAGACACAGCAGGACAAGAGGGAGGAGACTTCCTAAAAGGATTTCTTCCTTTTTGGGGTCCTATGGCAAACAGCAGGAATATGAGACAACTGGTTTGTGTTGTAGAGACTGCCATAGACATCACTGTAGGGGCTTTGAGTAATATTACAGCGGAACTACAGGCGGATCGTCTTATGACTTTGCAGAACCGAGTTGCCTTAGATGTTATTCTTGCAGATCGTGGTGGAGTCTGTAAATTGATCAAATCAAGTTGCTGTATTTATATACCTGATTATGCTCCGACAGTATACCAGGCCATCTCTAAATTACATATAATCTCGGAGTCGATTCATCAGGGCGAAGGAGATTGGTCTTTATTGGGATGGTTTTGGGGACTACTGTCCAAATGGGGTTGGAAAGTGCTAACATTCCTTGGTATGGTTTTAGCCATCGTTTTCTCTTGTTGTCTTTGTATGCACTGTGGTCCCGCCATCTGCGACCTTTGTGCTACTGTGTTCATCCCAAAACCTAAGACACAAAGAACAGAGAATATTAGAATGATGTTACAGCAACAGCTCAACGACCTCATGGCCATCGACATCGACTTAGATTAACGTGAGTCTGTGTATCTTGCCTGAGATCTGGCAAAAGGAGGGTCTGAGGAAATTCGATTTTTGATCACGATCGTATTGAGCCTCCATTTTGTGCTCCGCCGCCATTTTGTGTTGCCCTCACTCAGGCAGTACGACGAACGAAGTCTTTTCTGCTTTTCCTGCAGTATTGTGTCAAAATAGCCTTGTGCCTCTGTTTACAAAGCTGGTGTTAGAGACTAGCCGAGTACACTAATCCCTGTCTGGTTTTTCTAATCCCTGTCTCAACTATCTGTTGCTTCACACTATTCTCTTCTGACTTTATCTCATCTTCTGGCCTTCGCTGTCCTCTGCTCGTATTCTCTCGTTTCACAACTGTCCTCCAAAACACACAAACGTATCTCGCCACCTGCAAGTCAGTTACAGACACGTTAATACCTTAACCTGTGGGGAGGGGTGGCAAACACAGTTGGAGGAGAGGCTTCTTCGGGTTACTCGATACTTTTGTTTTCCAATTCATTCTATTGGCTCTGGCTTACTTTCAGACTATTCTTATTGGTTTTTCATGTATGTTTTAGGTGTGTCCTTCGTTAATGTATATGTCACCTATGTACTATAAAAGATTGTGCGCCACGGAGTGAAGTGGCAGTCTCCTGAAAACATACCGTGTGTACTTCTAGGACAACTGTACTAGCTGCAGCTAATAAAATCTGATCTTTTACACCGACAGTGTCCTCGTGTCTCTGTTAGCTGAAGCAGGAGAACCCAGGAGATTGAGGCGTACCCTGCGCCACCAGGCCCATAAGGTTTCTGGTTCTTCAGTTGGTGGCTGCTGGCAAGCAGGCCACAGGGTTGTGGGAGCAAAGCTCCTAGGGTTAAGCTCAGGGCAAGTTGGGGACCAGGTTAGCACAAAAGGGGTAACCTCACCGGCACTAGGGCGGCCGGGTGAAGGGTGTTGTTTTGAGGTTGGTTGCCCTGTTGATTTCAATGGAGATTCTCCGGGACATAGAAACACTGCAGGCTCGGGGATGAGGATCTTCCAGGAGTGACCACCACCTCGAGGGGTAAGTTGGGATGGTGAGGGTTGGTTAGGCACTGCTGGGTTGGGCACACAAGGCTGTGGGGTGTCGGGTGCCGGGGTGCCTTGGGACATCAGATTTTCTTACCCGTTCTAGTCGCGGTGGGGGGGTCCTCTGGATTGAGGCTGCAGGCGTCATCTGGAGGCTTGAGGCAGTTCAGGGGTCGCCGGATCTCGGGTCAGGATCGCTGGGGAGACCTACTCATGGTATTTTTCCACTCAAGCTTGGGCTGGGTTCGGCGGGTGCAGAGTGGGCGGGATTCGCAGTTCCTGGCTAGCACCAGAAGCTGCAGTTCAAACACGTCCGGTGTTCACAGGAGAAACATCTTGAAAATTGAAGACAAGCAGGTCCTCCGGGTTTTTTTGAGGTTGCTGTCCGCTGAACACGCCATGGTTTTGCAGGAGCAGGTTCGAGGGGAGACAGGCCTGTAGGGCTGGGGCCAAGTCAATGGGTGTCGTCCTCTTGTTAGCTCTGCACGGCTTCGCGTCCTTCTTCTTCTCTTTTTCTTGCGGTTGTTGAATCTGAGGAAGGAAGGTTCAGGGTGCCCCTAAATACTAAATTTAGAGGCGTTACTGGTAGGTGAAGGACAGGGACCAATGGGCCCCTTCCCTGGGGTGGGTAACACCCCTTATTCTGCCACTCTCCAGTGGGAGGGGGCAGGAGCCTGTCCCTGGTTGGCTGGGTACCCCATCCTCAAGATGGCAGGGACACAAGGTTGTGCTTCACCTCGCCTCCCCCACCTTAGGGGTGGAGTTGGCAGAGGTGGGTACACCTCTCTTCCTCACTTGTTTTTACCGCCGGTTCTCCCACCCAAAATGGGGGGTAGAACCAGTGGGGACCAGTTGCTGAAAGCAGCAAATGGTCTGGAGAGGCTCACAAAGGCTGCATGCCTTTGAAGCTTCTGCTTCGTGAACCCTGCCCATCCTGGGGGAGGAGTCTTGGCACCTCACACCAGGATGTGCATTGTTTCAGGCCCCCCGAGAGCAGCAGGCTCTCGACCCAGAGGTGCAGAAACATGTCTGGTGGTGGCAGCCTGCGCAGTCACTCAGTCAGGTCACTGGTAGTTGGTCATGTTCCAGGGGGCATCTCTAAGATGCCCTCTGTGGTGCATTTTACATTAAATCCCACACTGGCATCAGTGTGGGTTTAATGTGCTGAGAAGTTTGATAACAAACTTCCCAGTCTTCAGTGTAGCCATTATGGTGCTGTGGAGTTCGTAATGACAACCTCCCAGCACCATATACTCTTAATGGCAGCACTGCACTTACAGGGCCCAGGAATGGACCTGGGTACTGTAGGGGTACAGGGCTCATGCACCTGTACCCTCACCACTGGCATAGGGCACCCAGCTAGAGGGGTACCTGATGTATGTCAGTGCAGTGGTTTGTGGGCATGGCACACACAGATGTGTGGCATGTCGACTCTTTGTTTTGTTCTGCATCAAGACACAGCCTGCAAAGGCAGTGTGTGTGCGTCAGGGTACAGGGCCTCTAAGGGTGGCACAATAAGTGCTGCAGCCCTTAGGGGCCTTCTCTGGTCACAGTGCCCTGGGTACCTATGGTACCATTTACCAGGGGCTGACATGTGGCCAGAGATGCCAATTGGGTTTAGGCTTCAATGCAGTTTTAGGGAAGGAACACAGGCCTTGGGTACCTGATTGGCCCAGGGCACACTCAGTCAAAGCACATCAGCAATTCAGCAAAAAGTGAGGGCATACCATGCAATAAAGAGGGCACTTTCTCACACTGCCTGGTTCTGGAGTGATAGGGGCTGTGTATGTTCATTCACTGTAGTCAGCCACAAGGGGGGGTTGAGGTGTGTCCTGCTTTTCCTGGATGACTCACAGCTGAGCTGAATAGGCCTTGACTGCTTTTAGAGTGCTGGGAGGAGATTTTACTAGCACCTGAATAGTCAGGGTCTCCTCTGCACAATGCTGGCTCTATCTCTTGTAGTAAAGCTGGGACAAAGAGGTCAGAACTGGTTTGGAATGAGCTCAGAGACCCTTGTCACAAGCAGCAAATGGGGTATAAGTATTGGACCTTACACCCCAGAGAATTAGATCACTTCTGGACTAAAGAGGAACCTTTGCCAAGGAGAGGAGCTAGAGAGTTGTGAGGAGGAGTACTGCCCCTTTGATGTGTGCTGTGTGGGATTGGCCTGAAGTTGCTGCTTCTGCCACGGAAAGGACAAAGACTAGAACTTTGCTGAGAAACCTCCTTGAAGGAGAATCTAGAAGGGCTTGTCTGTGCTGGCCTCCTGTTCTGAAGTCTCAGGGACACAAAGACTTCACCACCAGTACCCCTGAACCCTACTGCTGGAAGTTCTGACCTGCCAGAAGGTGCCCATTCCAGGTTTGGGCCTCTGGAGGTAGTTCATGCTGCTGGGAGCTGGAAGAAACCCAAAAGAAGCAAGAAAAACAATCTCCAACGCTGTCAGTGATGCCTCTATGATGCCGCATCCTGCACCGAGGCTGGGGGTACCGCTTGTGAAGTAAACAATGCACAACCCTGCCTGCACTGCAGCTCCGAAGCCCTATGAAGCATACAGACGTCTGCGTCCCATTATCGCAGAGCCGATAACTGCTGAGGGTGACTGCATGAGTCTTTAACTACACATCACTTCACCGGAACCAATGCCTCACCGCTGATGCAACAGTCTTCCCCTGTCCTGGACTCGACATGTCGCCTCCTCATGGACACGATGCCTCGCCTCCCCCGTGGCAGCCAGGGAGCCGGCCTCGAACTCGGCACCGACGCCTCAACTCCACAACGCGGTGCATCGTCCATAGACTACGTTCCAAGGTACTGTTGTTTGGGGGTCCGTGTGACTCCATGTCCGATGCCGTACACCTTGCCGTCTGTGCTGTACTTTGAATTATTGCCTGTAGCAACATCGGAATAGCCCCAGGAGGAACAATTTGTTTGCTACAAGTTCTATGTTTGAAATAACTGTTTTAAAAGTCGTATTTTACTACCTGTATGTTGGATTTTTGTTGTTTTGGTCTTGTTTGGTTTAGATAAAGATTACTTATTTTTCTAAGCTGCTATGGTGTCCGTTTGTGGTGTTTTCACTGTATTACGAGTGTAATACAGTGAGTGTAATACTTTACACATTGCCTTTGAGATAAGCCTGTCTGCTCGTGACAAGCTACCAAGAGGGTGAGCAGGGGTTATCTAAAGTTTGTATGCCCTTTACCCTGACTAGAAGCAAGGGTCCCCACTTGGACAAAAGCGCATGCCTCTGCCTACTAGAGACCTCCATTTCTAACATATAATACAGGAGTATAATATAGGGGTTATGTTCAAAGACTTGGCTACCCTACCAGTATTGGTCATCAGTGATCACTCACTCTAGAACTGTCAGACGGTGGCGAAAAGAAGTCCCAGGGTGTAGCAAGAGTCTGTGGGCAGCAATGGTGGGCAGTGACACTAGGACTGAGGCACATGAGCAGCCAGTCAACACGAGGAACTTTGAAGCATCAGTTTAGATAGAAGAAAAAGGACCGTAGTGATCCAGGTTGCAGGTATACAGGCCTCACATGGTCATAAGTAGACCTAGGAGAAATTGTAACTACGCCAGAACAATCAGTAATATTGGTAATTAACGTAACGTGGCACAATATCTTACCACAGGAGCACAGGCACAGGAACTTAGTGACTGCTGGCTGCTGCTGTTCGTATTCTGTTGTATTTACCTCACATTTTTAGCAGAAAAAGCATCCTCAGGTTCATTTTGGACGTGAGGGTGTATTATGCACTAAGAAAAAGGGGACTGAATGCTAGGTTACACTCCTTGTGTAATTTTGCTGTAAAATTGTGTCATTGTATTTAATGAAGCTGCAGAACATTACACAAGTTATACCCATCCCTAGTCGTAAGTGCTGCATGCAGTGTAGGTTTACTGCAATGCGTGGTGCAGGCGCACCGGTACTCCAATAATCATCAGTGTCATATGCAGTGCAAGTGCATGGCCCAGCAGGTGAAGGCATACAGGCTTAACATGATCTCCAGTGCTGCAGAGTGAGTTGATGCACAGAAATATTTTGGGCAGGTCAACAGAAGCATGTAGACTTTGGGAAACTGTAGGAAGGTAGGTTCCTTCTGCATGGTTACCCCCATTTTTCTACCTGGTGCTAAGCTGTTTTTGACTAGTCTGACAGGGATTCCGCTAATCAGGACCCCAGTCTCTCTGCTTTCTCCCTTAAATTGGTATGTTCAGTTCTTTGGTACATCCTAGATTGGATACTGGGATACCCTTATCAGTCCCTAGTATATGGTACTAAGGTACCCAGAGCATAGGTACCTCATAGGTCCCCCATTGGCTGAAGCATGCATTATGCCACCCATGGGAGACCATTCAAAATCGAACTACAGGCCTGCCATTGCAGCCTGTCTAAGCTGGTGCTAGCACCATTTACGAAAGATATAGGTTTCCTATATCTGGGGTCACTGCACTTAAAACCTACAAGTCACTCCTATAGCAGGCCCTTGCAATCCTAAAGGCAGGGTGCTTGGTTCTAAGTGTGAAGGTGCCCCTGCATGAGCAGGATACCCGTGCAGCCTACGGAGTCCATTCTACCGAGTTGTAAGTGAAGCAGCCATATACTTTATAGAGGGGCACCGTGTAATTACACAATGAGCATCTCGAAACTGTCTGCAATGAATTCTATCATGTTTGGTATCAAACATGTTGGACTCATACCCCATACTGTAGACGGTGTGGGAGGTATGACTCTAAGCATTGAAAGAGCCCTCCGTTAGGCTCTCAGTGCTCCCACTACCAGCCTTCTTGACCCGGACAGCACAAAAGGGTTGCTGCTGACCAGAGACATGATTCTGCCCTCCTGCTGCTGAGTCAAACTCGAGCAGGTGAAGGCATAACTATAGGCATCCTGTCAGAGGGAGGTGTGGCCACCTCCCAGACAGGATTTAGTGTATTGGGGCAGAGTGGGTGTGCTTCCAGCGTCTCCCAGTCTGCATGAGGGGCACATTTGGTATCCCCATGCATAGTCCAGTTCAAACCAGCTCTGGGAGCCATTGGCTCCCGCTCTGGCCCGAAACTGGAAAAGGGACATGGGAGTAACCTCCCCCCTGTCTAGACCTTCTCCTGGGATGGTCCCCTGAATCTTCCTAACCCTTTCCTTATGGAACTTAAGGGCTTAACTGTGGGTGGGTCCCTAGAGTGGTCGTGGGCAAGATTCAGATCAGACACCACTTCTACTTCTAACATCTGGACACTCTGGACTTTGTTTGGGCTCAACTGTGTCTCCATTACAGTCTGCTGCCTCGTCTGTGCCTGTGCACCATACAGGAACCTTCCAAGGCCTATGGGCATCAAAGACACCTGAAGGATTCTCCCTTAGAGTGAAGGAGTCACTCCCTGCCATTTGCAGGCACCGCAACTAAGTCAACAGGTCTGCTGATCCTGATCTCCTCTGGACTCCGTAAGGTTCTGCAACACAGGTGGTGGTTTTCCACAGCTCCTGAAGCCTGCCCTGCCCTCTCACTAAGTTTGAGGTCAGTATCCCTTGTGGGGGTTGCAATAACCGAACCCCAGTGCACCTCATCAACTTGCAGTTCCAAAAGCCTTTTGGCTTCCTTCCAAGAAGATCTTGGGTCTCCAAGTTGCCCCAACTTCAAGCACCTCCAGTGACCAGAATCTTCAGACACACCGCATTGTGTACATCGTGGTCTGCATCTTTTGGTGAACTGCTTGAGGTCAACTCGTTACTTCGGTGCCCCTGGCCTGTGGGTCACCTTTGTTTTCTTTGGGCTCCCCTGATTGCTCGGTCCTGCCCTGACTCACCTGCTTTTGGTGAATCCCCTAGACCTCGCTTGTCCCGACATTGCGTTGGTAGCATTTGCCAAGGCTTGTTGGTGCTCCCACCAGACACCAACCCCTCAGCACTCGACATCCGACATGAGACAGCTTGTGCATGGCTCCTGGTCTTCCTCAGCATCGCCTGGTCCTCACAGCTGCAGAGTCAAGGTCATCTTCATCCATCCTGCAACACCTGACATAGGAGGGTATTAGTCTTCCAAGTCTCCTGGTCACTCCTTAGTGACATAGACTCTGTCCCCTATGCTTACAGGTACCTCTCAACTAGAATCCATCCTTGGATTCTACTGAAACCTTTTCCCTTCAGCAGCGGCACTTTCCAGAAGTTCTCCATTGGGTTCGACTACAGTTTCCGAAACCACTTCCCACCTATGCACCCAGCTTCCTTGGTGTAGGTAACATGGATACTAGGGTATTCACAGGTGGTGTGGCTCTCCAACCATCTGTCTTCCATGTGGTTTCTTTTGGGTCCACTGGGAAGGATCCTTAAACTTTAAATGTCCAACCGTGACTTACACGTAGAGTTGTACGGAGCACGCGGTCGTGTTCCGACACTGCACACGCTCTCCGTGGGGTCCCTATCTACTCACCTTGGGTGGTTCCTTGGGTCCCCAGAACTTCTACATCCTCTCGAGTTTGTCTTGACCCGAGTTGTGGTTCTTATACCTCTTTCTTAGTATATGGTTTGGTCCCCCCCTAGGGTCAACTATGTATTCTGTGCTATTTACTGTGTTTCGTTGCAAAGTATTGTGTGAATTGTGTTTATCTCCGAGTAGGAGATATCTAAACATGTTAGAGAGTGTTATTTAATAAATACTTATTTTTATAAATACCTTGTGTGTCTGTTTTTCACTTAATCAATACAATAGGATTGTATTCTTGTAAAACAAGCTGCTTTACACTTCTTCTGGACTAAGCCTGAAGGATGCTCTCCACAGCTACCACTTGGAGAGCATTCTAAGGTTGTCTAAGACCTTGTAAATCCCCATAAGGGTTGTTTGGACTGGTGCAAGGTGCACAGTTACATTAGTGGACATCATATACCAGGCCAGTTTCTCACAGAAACACTCACAAAAGGGTACAAATCTGGATGGATAGCAGGTGCAGGCTCCCGATCTCAGGAGCCTTGGCTTCCCTGACCTCCTCATAGTAATGTTCTTACAGCTAAACTGAGGATTTAGATGAACAGGGCAGGTCCTTGTCATGTAGGGTAGTCTACTTCCTAGATTTCTGCTTAGCAGAAGCAGAGTCTCTTCTTCAGACCTGGGCTAGATTTATTGCTTCCATAAGAACTCCTTTCCAGCAACATAATACATTGGATGAGATGACAGGCAGCTCATTCCTTTTCTAGAAGGTGTGCAGCCTTGGCCTGGGCATTTCAGTCATTCATGTGTATGGTTATTGCTCTGGCCAGGTCACAGGCTGACCTGCTGGAACCAAGCCCAGGGAATAACTTGAGGTCCCTGCTTTCCTTCCCACAAGACAAGGACTGAAGCTGGTAATCTGTACAAAAAGCAAGCAAGGAGGGAAGCTAAGCCACTCATGGATACACTCAAGGACAATGTGAGACAGCAATCCTGACTTCCACTAATTCCTAATGGGCACTCCACAACCTTTGGGGCAACATACATTCATGGAGGATGCCACTTCACATGCAGTCTCATATACACCTCACATAAAAACAGAGCCAAGATGGTTGGCAAGTCACGACATTCTACGTGAAGGTACCAGTGAGAACAAGTTCACAGCGATTCCAACAGTTTTTTTTTATAGTGCTCGAATCAGCTGGGGACATCTCGGCGACGCACACCATAGCAGACATAACAAAGAGCTCATTAAAAGAGGAAGGCTTTCAATAGTTTTCTAAATTGGCAGTAGTTCAAACAAGCACAAATGTGCACAGGGAGTCTGTCTATTCCAGAAGACAGGGGGCCACATAAGAAATATATCTCCCTCCACATCTAGACAAGGAGATGTCGGGGGACACACAACATGTTTTTGGATCTTTAGTTTCTGGTGGGAACATACAACTTAACTTTCTATTGGACATAGCCGGGGCCATTGCCCCTTATCACCTTGTGTGTGAAGCAGCAGATCTTATAGATGCACTGTTCCTTCACTGGCAGCCAATGAAGCGACTTCAGTGAAGGAGCGGACAGAGTACCCAATGGAAGATGGTAAATGAGTCTAGCTGCCATATTCTGCACCACTCGGAGTTTAGCCACGAGCGTTTGAGAGGCTACTGCTAAAAGAGAGCTCCCGTAAATTTAGTCAGCTGACTACTTAGGCCTGAACTAAAGTTCTTCTCGGAGAGAGTGGTAGAAAGGAAAAGATCCAGTGGAGGAGTTGTGTATTATGGAAACACATGCCCATGGTGTCCAAAATATGGGCTTTCATAGAGAGGTCTTGATCAATTTTTATACCCAGATTCTTAACAGCTTGTTTGGGGATGTGGCTGCTCCTAATTGGGAGATCCACCACACATTAGACCACATAGAGCTGGCTTTGCGAAACAGCAGGATCTCATCAGTTGTGTCCGGATTTAATTGTAGGTAATTGTCAGTCATCCACACAGAGATGGCTAGCATTCCTTTCATGAAATGATCTTTAGTTGATGAATCTAAGTCAGTATCAAAAGTGAGAGTCAATTGCGTATTGTTGTCATAGAAATGATTCCAAAAGGCTACACAATCTTTGCAACAGGGGACCTGTGGCACACCCTTATCCGGACACATCTTGCCGGAGGTGTAGGGGCCCAGAGTGATAGTTTGGGATCTATCAGGAAGTTATGAAGCCATTTGAGTGCATTCCCCCGTATGCCAATCTCCTGCAGCGTCTACCGCAGTCTAGCTTGAGAGACCACATCAAAAGGTAGGGAGAGACCAAGCAGCACTAGCATGGAAGGGGTACCTGCATCTAAAGCATGTCTTAGAGAATCGGTAACTGCCAGCAAGTCCGTTTCAGTGCTGTGACCTGGTCTAAAACCAGACTGCGAAGAGTGCAGAATTGTATTCTTTTCTAGATAAGCTGTTAGTTGGTTATTAATTAATCTTTCTAGCAGTTTGCCCAGAAGGGGTAGCAATGATATAGGGTGATAATTAGATAGAATATTCGGGTCTTGGTTGGTTTACTTCAGAATCGGTAAAACATTCGCAACTTTCCAATCACAGGAATTAGTGCCTGTTTGCACCGTAAGGTTGAAAATTGATTGACTGGCCGGAGGGAGATATCTAAGTAAAGATGGCAACATTTTGGGTGGGCAAACATCGGAAAGGGGGCCTGACTTGGCCAAACTCAAAGACCGCTGGACTTCTTCCAGCGAACATGGCTCAATCTGAGTTAACATGGGAGTCTCACCTACTCACTGGTAGGTCTCCCTACAGAGTGTGTGTCTGTGTCAGAGGTGGGCTAGGAATTGAATTTTAGATAGATCTGGCAGGTTTTATCCTGGAAAAACATGGCGAGAGAGTCACACAGTTCCTGTGAGGCAAAAGAGGGCTGTGAACATGTCTGAGGGTTGTTAAAATCTAGAATAATTTTAGGAAGAACTTTCAGTGTGTTTCCTTCCTATTTGATTTGGTTGGGAATAAAAAGCCCATGCGCGGATCGAATATTACAGTGGTACCTAGAACAAAGCTAGTTTGTAAGCATCTTTGTCCTGCAGATTTGTGGTTCTATGCCATCTTCTCTCAAAGTGTTTAACAAGCTGATTTCTCTGTTTATAAGTTTGGTGGTAAACCATGGAGCAGTGGGGCATGATTTTGTTGTATTCAAAGCTCTGTTAAAGTTTTCTAATGAAGTGTTTACATCAGAAACGCTAGGTGGTAAAGCCGAACGAAACATCTTGCTAAAACAGTCTGTGGAGAAAGAGTGGCCTTCTTAAGGTTTTCCCCTTTCTCGTGCTGTCCAACGACTTGGTTTGTGAGGGTAGCTGACTATGAAAAAAAATTACTGATGATCAGTCCAGGTTAGAGACAGGGCATTGCACAAGTAATTATCTCACTGTTAGTAAATAGTAAATCCAGAGAATGTCCTGCTTGGTGTGTGGGGCCAATTATTCATTGGTAGAGGCCTAAAGTTTCCATATCTGGCACTAGCTGCGCTACCTCAGGATTGGCAAGATCTTCTCCATGGTGGTTAAAATCAGCCAGGAGTAGCAAAGTGTTGGTGGCGACTACTTGGGTATCGATTTCTTCCATCAAGCGTTGGCTAAATCGCTTCTTAGACCCAGGAGGGCGATATAAAAAAGCCCCCTCCAACTTTCCATAGCAGAAAGAGTAATTTTAAAAAGACCCACTTCCATTCAATCTGTGATGGAATATTGATCCAAGAGAATTTGAGCGAGTTTTTAAAACTATGGTGATGCCTCCACCTGATAGTTGTCAGGGATAGCTAATATGACGGCCGGAAGGTAGGAGGCATTCAGCCATGTCTCTGTAAAAAAACATTTATCTGGAAATTGAGTGAAGGTTAAATCCCAAACTTCGATGGAGTGGTTGACTAGTGATGGCACATTACATGGAAGGCATAATATGTTGGTTTTAGTGTGATTTGGGGAGCGAAGTGATGATGGTCACATAAAAAGATGGCTGAGTAGAGTAAGGTTAATTTGCCACTAGACTGGGTTTAAGTGTCAATTTAAAGTTCAGGGCTACCTGCACTGCATCCTGCTGCGTCCAACTTCATGCTGTATTCATATATTCAACTACTATAAGCAGTGTCATGGCCTGGCCATCTGGATGGGAACCACCCATGTTAAATTGAGTGCCATTAGTAGTGGCTCTGTGTAACCCAAGGAGTCTAGTACTCATGTCGGCATCGTATACAGCACTCGCCTGGAGACTCGCGACATGGATGCCCTGTCAACAAGACAAACCGTATCTGCCAGAATCTTAACATGAGGAGCAGGTTGCCTGATGGACACAACACCTGGCACTTTGTACCCTACAATGACTATGTGCATTGTCACCCCACAAGCAGCTTCCCACCATCATGGCTGTTAAAGACATTGGGGCCTTTCTATGAGAAAACACTCCCAGTCGACCTTTGAACTTCAATTTTAGCATTGACGACCACCCTAGAACAAGCATTGGCATAGCCAATAGGTCTCGCCTTTGGGACCTTATAAGTGTTTAGCCATCCAACAGTTGCATAACTAAATACTTATAAGGTCCCAAAAGCTAGACCTATTGGCTATGCCAAGCAGCCGGGAAAGTGAAAGTGATTGCGATCAAACATCAAAGCGACCGTGCGGCCGCGAAAGTGAAGGTAATCGCGGTAAAGCACACGCACTGTAGCTCTAGGCTGGCCTGGTAGCAGTTTTTGGAGCCCTCTCAAAAAGTCTCGCCAGATCAGCGCATGCGCTGGGTCAGGCGAGACCTAAAAATGCACCATTCACGGGCTTCGGCATGACATTGGCTGATAATGCCCATCCAGTCTTCTTAACATACTCCCCACCACTCCACTCTCTCCCAAATGCAAGGGGCATAATGTATATAATGCACGGGCTGCCGTTCTCCTTGACTTACAACCATTCCATGTATGCACAGTATGCTACAGTATTTATGTAAACGAGGACTTTGCTTGTCTAAAAACATAGTAAATGCAATATGTACAAAAGGCAAATACATTGTTAACTTCAAAAACAAACTAGTACACCCAGATCCTCGCGCGGCCTTCCTCTGCAGGAACAGAAGGTAACAGAAGGCTCGGCGCGCATCCTAAAAATAATTCCTTCTGGTAAACACAGGCCCTTTTAGTGCCATGTGCTTGGGCGATTTGTTAGAGTAGACGTTCTCTCTTGGCAGCCAAAGAGGCAACAGATTTAAATAAGCACATCAGGGAGGGGTTGTTCTATATGACAATACAGAGCTGTGTTTGTTTACTTGGCCAGGAGGTATCATCGCATTGAACGCTAATGAGTCTCAGAGTAGAGAGGCGCGTGCTCACCCGCCCCGCCCTCCTCTCCCTGTCACTCCGCACTGTATGTCTCGCGCATCGCTTTACACTCATCCACTTCATTTACTGGCTGGGACTCGCTCAGGCGAAGCCTAACTATTGTTTAGCCGTGGGCACACTTCCTGCTGAGAGCTCTCAACCAAGCTTTAGAGGCGACGAGACTCTCGAGGGCCTTAGACTGTGAGTGTAAGGCTATGGAGGCGTGGAGCGGTGCAGGAGGAAGCACGTTTGACTGATTTATTGAAACTAACAGCTGCACACCGAGAAACCCTGCAATCCGAGCATACCTAATAGACAAGCTCAGAAAAAGATCACACCGGAACACAATATTTCGTAATCTCTGCCGACATTTCTCCATATGTTCTCTGCTTTGACGTGTGAGGCTGAGCTCAGTTTATATCATTCTTGGAAATAAGTCCCAGGGCGCTCTGCTCTTACAGATGGAGGAACAGATGTGCCTTGTTGTCTCCTGAAGCAGACACATCAATTCAGCCAATTAATGATCCCAGTGTAATTATGTCCATGTGTATGTGGATATTATGAGTACCTTTATAGATAGAATGCAACAAGCTGCTGTGGGGAGGACTTCTGCAATACACTGATACACAGCACATCATGAGAAAGCGGCCTCATCCCTGCAGACCTACCTCCAGGCAAGGGACCCCTTTGCTCATCTGCTGGGGGTATTCCTTCAGAAGTCGCTCCTCGTCCAAAAACTTGCCGTCGCGTCCATTGCTGGCTGGCTGGAACAAGCCATAATTCAGGACGTCTTTAAGACCTTGCGTCAGGGTGCACAGTATCCGCTGTTTTGCGACCCACACAGTAGCCTCTGGGTTGAAACGGATGCATTTCTGCAAAATAGTAAGGTATAAATTGTTACCAATGAGTTTTTAAGCCTGGCATTCTTGGATAGATGTATCTGCAAAATCCATAGCAATTTATTGACACTTAGGATCTAAAGAGAGCGGTGCAACATCTTCATTCATACTTATAGGTTAGTGTGGACCTGGGAGAACTTCACATGTAGACACCAAAGTGGTTAATTATACCAAGAGAAAGGAATAAAGTGGATGCAAACACTATTTTCACAATTTTCGTATTTCTTCTTTTTGGAGCTGAACGTGAATTGTGTCTTCTGGTTTCGCACAGAAGTTATTGCCAACTTTAAAAGGTGGCGATTGCCTGATCATAACATTACTCCCAATAAATGACCATCGGGTGCGAAATCAGGTGCAAATGTACCCTCTTCCCGCAGCACTGAAGCTGTTTTCACTACGGTATCTTAACACCTACTATTTCCCTGATTTATGAGGGCATTTCATGGTAAAAATACTACAGAAGGGGCGGCACTATTTTTCCAGCACAGCCGACAAGATGAGCAATGGAAGATAAAGTAAAGCTTCTCAGGCCAAGCCTGCAGTAAAGTGGGCAGGTTAGTCTGTCATTGACCCGGTTGGGTTGCACCGCCAATGAAAAGTGAAACATATGTGCCATATCACAAGAAGTGAAAAGTCTGTGGTGCTGCCCAAAATAGCCAGGTGAAGTCCCTCCGAAGGCAGGTTTTATTCAGGTTAGTCGTAAAGAATGAGAGCATCCCAATATGTCCACGTGAACCTGGGTATCAAAGTAGCAACTGAAACAAGTGTTCATATAGAACACATTTATAAACACAATATGATGGCACAGACTTCTCTGCAGACTTGCTCTACATATTTTTGTATAATGAAATAGATAATTTTTCTGTAAAGACTCTCTTTTTTCAAATTCAAGTGACAAACAACCTGTATCTCACTATCCAATCCGATTCAGCCACATCGAAGTTTATTTCAAGCCACACATTATAAAAATGATAGCATTTGCAATGAAGTGAGTGGTGAGAAGATTTCAAGAAGCACCCCAAGTGGTAAAAAACACAAAACCAAAAAAGAGCAGAGTGACCAACTATGTGAGCATCAACAGCCAGACAGACTGTCTGTCTGAAGAGACAGCCAGTACTATGACACATAGTAATGCTCGAAGGATAAATACACACTGTGCTCCATGCACAAAATGATGATGTGTCTCTTTGTTTTTGTCGACGGCATTTTGACCCTATTAGTGGATACTAGCGTCCATTCGGGAGTGAAGGATAGACCTGGGGGATGGTTGTGTCACTGAGCGTGGTCTATTTAAATGAAGACCAAGGCTTGGCAAGCACGGGTCTACGATATGGACCATGATATGCTCTGGCCAATAGAGTCTATACCAAGGCCGTGCTGTGTAATTGAAAAGGTTAGCTACATAGCTTATTAAGTCGAGTAGTGCAGCTGTGGCTCCGGAGTTAAGGACAATAGCGGTGATGCTTCAGTTGTGGCCCCAACATTAATCGTAAACCCTGGAGTGGCTGCGTAAAGGGGTCCCCTGACCAGAGATCCAACGCCAGGCAATGACGCGCCGTTAACATGGACCATTCACAAATAGACAATACATTTGCTACCAGCATATTCATGGGTGTATATTTGTCGGTAATTGTCTATATACAGTACTACTCGGTGCAGATAAAGACCTCTGAAGCAATTTTAAAGGAATAGGGAAACAGGCATCACCTGAATAAAAGAATACACATCTGGCAGGAGCCCCTAAATAATGCCCGCATCCTGGATCTGCCCTCTTCCGCTGTGCTGTGGGTGTTTGTTTTGGACTTGCAATGTGTCTTGATGAGTAAATGGGTTTGTGTAGAGCAGTTTTAGATGTAAGATGAGTCAATTACATTTTTTTTTTTAGATATCATTAACTATTTATCTTTTTTTTGTAAATATCCATTTAAGTGTAGCTGTTCTATTTACATTTACACAGGACACTGTTTTATTTACAATAATTTTTTACTTTGATCCTATTTTCTTATTACTTTACTTTACTTTAATATTCTAACATTTTTAAAATGTGATGTATATGGTGTCTGTAATGTCGAAAGTTATATTACCATTCGTTACTTAATTATATTTCCCTTTTCATTCTTAATATTTTTTAAATTTGCTTCGTATGAGTGGCGCTGTAATATAAAAAGTAATATGACAATTTTTCAGCTGAGATCATTTTGGTACTTGCTACTAAGCCTAGCAGGCGTGAATCGGATCATGTTGTGTTCTAGGACCCCTAGAGTAGATATGGGTGTAACTTCAGTGAACTATTTGGAACTGAGATGTGTAGGAGTGTTTTGTGTGTGCACGACCTCTCTGTACCCCTCCTTAATTTTGCTTTGTCTCCTCCCATTTTTAATAGATTTTCGCCGCACGCTACTTATGCCCTGCCTATGTATATTTGGTCATTGCCATTGATATGATACCCCAAATAGCTGCTCAGGTTGATTCATGTTATTTTTGTTTGATGTGTCCTCTGTCATAATGTGCTGTTTTACTAGTTTGGTTCTCATGGCCAGTATAGCTATAGCTATGTACTTTTATAACAGATTAATTGTTGAGACAAATGCAATAAAAACAGGTTTCAAAATGAATAGATTTTCGCCATCCCACTCTACATTGCCACTGCCATATTTACGCCCAAAACAAATGTATAGCTACGTTTCTGGACATTCAATTGCATACACTTGGCTTCATTCAGACCCTGGCAGCCGGGCGGGTGGCTGCCAAGTAACTGGAGGCCTCTACTCCCTTGGCAGGGGAATGACAGCTGGATCTAAGGATCCATGGCCAGTCAGCACGAATCTCTGAGATTCAATGACGTCACTCTTGCAGTGGCTCCATTGGATGCACGGATCCTTGGATGCACTGAACCTTTCCGAGCAGGTACCCCGTTCATTGTGCCCGCTTTGCAAAATTGTTTTTTTTTTTTTTAAAGCAAAGTACAACAGCAGGAGTTTGGTTTCAGATAGCAATGGCTGACATTCAGGGAGATTTCTGCACATAGGGCCTACCGTGCACTTTCCCATTCACAACTACTTTGTTAACATGGCACTCCACAGAGGGAAAATGATTGATGGTCGCCCTACCCTAGGGCTCTAGCGGACCAGTGATGGAAAGGGCTGACATGTCAAAGGTTTGAGCCACAGAGCCAAGTGAGGCTCTGTCAAAGTAAACCCAGTGATTCCCCTTGCTCCAAGTAGAGCAGGGAGTCCTGGGTATGGCAGCTGGAGCAGTGGCAAAGTGCAGTGGCCCTAAATGAGTCCCTAAGTCCCTACTGCTTTAAATCACAGGTTGAATCTAATGCCATTTTAAAAACAGCTATTTGAGAGATTTTCGGCTGAGCCTTCATGGAATATATAAAGAGATATTAAAACATTGTGGGCCAGATACATAAAATCTATCAAGTCATGACTCTACTCCTGAGAGACTTTCAACCATAATTTGAGTTGATTTCTAACTTTTGTAGGAATCGCATAAATCCTCACCAGAAGTCATGAGCATCTACAACCCCCATACATATTGGGGTCCTGAACTTTTCCTCCTCTTTTGCACTCTGAGAACATCCAGTGGTGACCTATTGCTGTTCCTGGAATCCAGCCCGCGAGGTTAGGCTGCCACACGGTCTCAGTGGCTTCCATCACACCTTAGATGTATGGACAATTATATTCTTAATAAAAATCTATTTAGAAAGTGCTTTTCTCACTTTCAGTTGTGACTTTCTACCGCTTCTTTCTTTGTCAGAGCTAACTCCAGGTCACCTAGTATTTGGGAAACAGTGAATTTTATAAACAGAGAACTCATATCCAATCACTTATTTGAGCCTTTCTTTTGGAGTAAATATAGATGTGTAAGTGGGATGGAATTTCAATAAAGACAAAGCTGCAGCTCTGTGGGTTTTCCTTCAGTCCCAATCTCTAACTGCTGACTCAAGTGCAGGAGCACCCATATTTATGCTCCTACACCTGAATTAGTGACTTTTAGTGGAATAAGTAATAGCGTCAGCGATTCCACGGTAATAAGGGCCATATGTATCAATGTCAGGTTTTGCGATTCTCAAATAGCGAATTTTTGAGAATCGCCATTTGAGAATCGCAAAACACGATGTATGTAGGATTTGCAATAAATTATGCGAATCCTACATATTCCTTAATTGTGAATTGCAAATTGCGATTCGCAATTAAGGAATACCTCCCTATTCATTCCTATGGGCCTAAAGGCCCATAGGAATGAATAGGAAGATATTCTCAATTTGCGATTCCCAATTAGAGAATCGCAAATTGAGAATGCAATTTCAAGTGTGCCAGAGTGTCAAAAGGACACCCTGTTGCACCCCTGAAATGAGCATGGGTGCACATGTTGCGCACATACATGCCCTGAGGGCATGTGTGTGCATTAAATGCATTAAATGCATTAAATGCATTATCAAAATAAGGAATCACAAATTTTGTGATTCCTTAATTTGCAAGACAGTTGTGCTTTCATACATAGCACTAGGCCTAAATGCGATCACAAACGCTGAAATTCTGCGAATTTCAGCGTTTGCGATCACATTTCGCCTTGATACATATGGCCCCAGGTTCCTTCTCAGACACAGACCCCTGCAGATCTTGATTCTGTGGGCTCCCATCTTTGAAGTAAGCTTGTAGGTTTACATTGTTTTTTTGTTTTTTTTTTAAATAGTTGCGAATCGCACTAAGGGCCTCATGTAGGTAGCCAAATACCGGTCGGTAACGGCCGATTTTCGGTAATTATACCGTTACCGACCGGTATTTTGGCTTTTGGTATGTAGGGGGTGAATTTCTGTATTCGGAATTTACCGAATCGGTAAAATTACCGAATCGGTAAAATTACCGATTCGGTAATTTTACCGATTCGGTAAATTCCGAATACAGAAATCAGATGTAGGGGGACTGTGTGGGTGTTGTTTGGAGTCGGTATTTACCACCAACTAATAGTTGGTGGTAAATAATGTATGGATGTGTAAAAGCATGTTATAGCGCTTAGAAGTGTGCAATGTGGCAGACATACATGCCCTTAGGGCATGTATGTGTGCCACATGTGCACACATGGCCGAATCAGGGGTGCAACAGGGTGTCAATGTGACACCCTGCCACCCTTGCATGTGCTCCCCCATTACCGAATCGGTATTTACCGATTCGGTAATGAGGCATACCTTCCCATCAATGGAAAGGTATGCCTCATTACCGATTCGGTAAATACCGATTCGGTAATTACCGAATTATTCCGAATCGGTAATATTTACCGACCAATTACCTACATAGCATTTACCACTTCATAAATACCGAATCGGTATGATTCGGTATTTATGAAGTGGTAAATGCAAGCCCACCTACATAAGGCCCTAAGTGTGATTATAAAAAAAGCCTTGGGCAAGTTCACAGATTAATTTTCCAGAGAATTAGCATGTGATATGTGGGGTCTACTGAAAAAATTGTGGAAAATAGTTGCAAGATGCAAAATGATATTGGGCCCGATTTAGAGCTTGACGGACAGGGAGTACCTGCCCACCAAAGCCTCGGTCCACCTGCCTCATTTAGAGAGAGGGCGGACAATAACTTTTCCGTGCATAGAACCACGGTTGTCTATGTCGACGGAAAACTTGCTTTGATGGCCCGATGGGGTAAGGGCTGTCGAAGGAAGAGCATTACACTACCTGCTCAATTTAGGGAGGTTTGTGTAATGTTTTTTTTCCTGTCCATTGTAGGAAAAAATAAAAATGACCACCACACCCTGCGAAAGAACTGTCAGAGTGCGGGAGTCATTTGTTTTCTACTTCCGGATGGGAGTTTGTTTCTGAAAAACAAAAAACATTTTAAAAGTTCAGTGAAAGGCCATCAAAACGAAAGGTCGCTATCCATATCTTTTGTACGTTAAAAGGAGCTACTGTGACGGTTATTTTGAACGTACAGAGATGACCAATGGCCGGTAGTCATCTCTAAATTCGACAGATGGTAGTCTGCCAGGATGGTGGAAGTAATGTCATCCGCTACCCTGACAGAAGGAGTACAGTCCATCAAACTCACAAACCGGCCCATAGTTTCTTGGACATTTTAGAAGCTGACTTTCGAATTTAAAAAACTCTCCTGCCTGAATTGTGTCCTTTCATTCTTAAATAGGAAATGTAGAATTATTACAGTTAAGGGACATTTAGAAATCACAACTACATGTAGATTTGATACACATCATACAAAACAAATACATTAACATAATAAACTCATACACAGAACATACATTATTCCTGGAACAGCCATGAAGCAAAAAATATTACAATTCTAATACTAAATAACACTAGGGAGTGTTGTATCCAATTTTAACCACACCTCCAACTAGTCTGCCACTTCCCCTTCATCTCACATCGAAGGGCATTTCCCTATGCCATGGCAAACACCAGGACAGGACTGAGTAAAAAGATCTTTGCTAAAGAGCCCCACCTTGGTGGTCCCGCTGGGTTTTGCAGTGCCTATCCAGCGAGGAGCAAGCTGAATGGTGGAGCACGCCACCTAGGTGGATAAGGACTATTGCATCCCAAGAATAGGACCTTCCATGACTAATTGGTGACAAGGATGCCACCATTTTGATTTAGAATACAGCGGCTCAGCGGAACAGCCGCGCATTTATGAACTGCAGAACTATGTCTACTTCTTAACTGCTCTCCATGGAGGATGGATGCTGGACCACATTAAAGATTTCCTATCCTTCCCCTCTTTGGTGATTTATAGAGCACAGGAGGAACCACAATGGTAACCAGTCCTGCATTGATGGCAGGGTCTTGAGCCGTGACTCCTGTGGCCACCGTGGCTTGGACCACCACTACTTCCTAGACACGTACAACTGCAGCAAACTAAGTTGACATTACAGCTGGGACAACATAAGCAATCACAGACATAACCATATCAATTGCCACCGCTTCCACCACATCAGTTGCCATGACATCAACAAAACATCAGCAGGAACTGCAGTATCAAATACTGCTTCCCCCATTACTGTTACAGCTTGTTAAAGAAATTCTGGGCACGTGCAAATCAAAGTGTGAAAGGGTTAATTGAAAAAAAGACAGCCTAAGTGTCTGTGAATTGTATATTTAGTTGACCAGGGGGTCCCACATCAAACTACTGGAATTATCCCAATAAGCAAAAGCAAGGCGCAAGTTTATAGAGTTTTGCAAAACAACTTCAATAAAAATCACACGATGAAAGGGAGTACAGAGGTGCAGAAGTCCGAGCTCATGAGAAAGGAAGACCACCTTCAGACAGGTACAAACATGTATGGATCTACATATCATTGCTAAGCAGTTCCTTTAGGCATGGCTAGCAGGAGCAAGGAAAACATGGCTGCAGCAGACACCACAGTAGGAGCAGCAGCTGCCAGCACAGTGGAGATCACAGCAGCACAGATGTGAAAGTGGCTACAGCATAAACCGCAGTCATAACTGCAGCAGTGATCTGCAGAGCTACCATAGGAGCCATGAGAGCAAGGTCCACATCAGCAACAACAGCAGTCATAACAGAAGTTGATGAAACAATGGGGACCACAGCTGTGACATTGGAAAAAACAAAACCAGCAGCAATACCAGAAACAGCTGCCTGCAAGGGAAGGGCAACAGCTAGGACTACAGTTGAAAGCCCAGCATGCACAATGGCAACATCACTGTCTGTTACAACAGCAGGAATCACAGCACTGACCACAGCTGAAACCACAGCAAGAGAACCAGCAGCAACAACCGCTGCCACCAGTAGAGCCGCAGCCACTATCTCAGCAAGTGCAGCCCTTGCTGGTGCCCAGGGGTTTGGAGTGCAGTCCAGTGCCAGAACAGGCACGCAGCTAAACCATCCTTTTTCTTAGTTTCCCCTGCTAGTTTAGTGGGCTTTCGGCTCCCCTGGGTTTGGCAGATAGAGGGTACATTCCCAATCTGCTCACTCAGGGAGGCAGACACCCCACTAGATCATCAAGGGAAATAAACAAATAAAAATGTTTAGAGATCTGGACTATCTTGGCCACGGGTTCATACCCCAATTTCCCACGCCCCAACTAATCTTTCTAGTCCCTCAGGGAGGCAAATTGAAAGAGTCAAAAAAATGCAATCTTCCCACAGTTATGTGACAGTAATCGTGGGCACTCCCATCCAATGACAAAACTATTACCATTCTCCATTATCAAGGCTCTCAAGGCAAGCGATACCCCACATGTGTGGGTGGGCCTAAATCACCAGGTAGTTAAATGACTAATACTGTCATCACATGAAGACTTCAACACTATATTCACTTCACACATGCCACCTTTTGACCAGGTCTTTTTTTTAGTATTATAGGCCCAACTGTAAATGTGGGGTACTGTTTTTATCAGTCGTGTGGGAATTAAGGGTGAGCGTAGTTCGCGAAGTAGCACTTCGCGAAGCTACGCAAAGTGAAGTTCGCACTACGCGAGCTACGCGTAGCACTTCGCAAACTGCGAAGTAACATGTTCGCACTGTGCAAGATGTTGTTTTCAATGATTGCACAGTGCGGACAAGCAACCGGCACTGTGCAATCATTGAAAATGGCATCTTGCACAGTGCGAGCTGTAGTTTTCTGCTGCTCGAGTAGATTTTTCCTCGAGCTGCAGCTTTCTCAACGCGAACTGGTAGTTTCTCATCGCGAGCGGTCGCGAGCATACGCGACCCCTCGCAATGAGAAACCTGACCTTCTCGCGTTGTGAATCTCGCCGGGAGGTTTATTTTCCATGCTCGCGATCGCGAACAAGGAAAAAGTCTCGCCAGGATGTCATTTTGCTTGCTCGCGGTCGCCAACTTGACGTTGAGGACCGCGAGCAAGCAAAAAATGACCGCAGCACTACGCAACACTACGCTACGCGTGTTCGCACTGTGCTACGTGCAGTTCGCGTAGTGCGAAGTAGCGCGAACTTCGCAAACTACGCGAGCGTAGCGTAGTGCTTCGCCCAGGCCTAGTGGGAATAGAGGATGGTGGAACTTTTAATGTTGGCGGAAAAATTCTAGACTTTTCTGTCACATAAGTAACTATGGAAAAAATTAGGGTTTTCACTATTACTTTGGCATTTACAGGGCACTCTGTGTAAAACAAAATTGCTGTGATCCCTGCAGGCCACTCAACCCTGATTCCAAGGGATCACTGGTTTTTAGACATGTGTAGGGTTGGTAATTTTTCCTTGGTGCCATTCAACCCAGGGTAAAAAACATACAACCATCCCACAGGGAAATGTAGGTAAAAATTGGGTTTATATACGTAGTCATCACGTTTTCAGACCATTATGGGGTACTTCCATTTTTGGGAGACGGGTGGGGGAGAAGTGTGGGTATGCTGTGTGGCAGGACTTTTTTTCTTCTCTCATGATTCCACTACTCTCCCCTAAATACTCTAAAATTCTGAAATTTCAACATCATTTTAGGTAATAAAATGTAGTGAGATCTGTGTAAGCCACAACACCTTGCACTCTCTTAGAGTTTTTAGTTTGCAAAAATGCCTGGGGTAATTAGTGTGCTCTGATTGCCTGCCAAATCCAGGTCCAAATGCTGCAGTGAACCACATCTCAGGGATGATAATGATTGGGAAAAAAGTCTTGATCTTTACACAAAGCATTTTGTCAGCCTGTAGGCCCATCCACAAAAGGGGTTCACTGCTTTCAGAAAGAGAACTGCAGCACAACTTAGTGCAGGAATGTTGCTGTTGTTCACAGATTATGGAACTTTCTCTCACAGAAATACAAGGAAATTCTATGATTTCTGTGATGTTAACGTTTGGCATTTGTAGGGCATTCTAGGGAAGAAAGAGTTGTGGAGTCTACATAGGCCACACTTTCCTAGATGCTCTCATTTTCAAAAATATCTAGGATTGATACGGATATATGCAGCCCCTGGAGCCATACATGACAAACCCACCACAAAGGACTTCTTTCCTGGCTTCACTTAGTCACACTTTTGGCACGGTCCTGTTCCATGTAGTAGGTCCGCCAACACTTGTGAGATACCGTTTGTTTTGGAAGAAGTGTGGAAATGCAGAACGGTAAGATAAATGTTGTTAGCTCTTGATTTTATCTATATTATCAACTTCCAATTGTATAGAGGTGGGCATAAAAACAAATCCCAGAAAAACAAGCACTGCAAGAATAAAATCCAGAGTGGTGCGAATAATCCAAGTGACTAAATTCCTATGCTTCAGCACAGTCAGAAAAGGCATGTCTTTAGTGCTTACCCATGTTTTACTCATGGGAATTTTTCATATAGAGGTTATTATGGGCAGAACACAATGAACAATAATTGTAAGCTGCAGCTCCGTTGAGTGTTCTGGGTACCGAAACACAATATGTCTGCGAAGAGTCTGACAGACATATTCGTAAATTAATTTAGGATTGGCTTTCAGTGTAAGATATTGCAATTGAAACGCTTGCCACCTTTTTCCTCATTATTTTCACTATTTGTTTTTAATTTCAATAGTTTGTTTGGAAAACGCGGAGCCATCAACACAAAGGACCCGTTGACGGGGTCATCTGCGTTGAATTTTGCTAGTTTTCCGAATCTATACCCTTCTGGTTCCTCCTCTGGTTTCACATCGCTTTCTCCTACTATTTCAAGTAGGAAGGAACAGAAAAAATAGGAAATAATCACCAAAGTTTAAACCATTGTGAAATAAAAGAATGCATTTTTTTCAATTATGTCCGTTTGTTTAAAAAAAAAACTCGCCCACTTTCTTGCGAAGCACTCTTTTACCATATTTTCAAGAAAACTACATTTTTGTTACATTTCGTCTTTTGTCTTGGTTCCTTCCAGGAGAAACCACAAACCTTTACAACCCCTTTATGAGGTGAAAAGAACACAAACTTTGCCTGGCAATCTTTTGTGGAAAAAAGATGAGCAGGCCAAAGCACAGACTGCCCTAAATTTCAGATCACTGGCTTGGCTCTGGGTGTGGAGAGGAGAACCCTCAGCAGTTAAGAGGTTAATGTGCTGGCACATGTGAACCTAGACATGCAGTATGTGTGCCGCATCCCTATACAACCTGCCTTATATGTCTGTCCCATGTGTTATTTTCACCAACCGTGGGGCCCAATGCGACAGGTTACATAGTGACACCGAATAAATAATCCATGATAATTTAATCATGAATTTATGTTGATTTTCACTTCATAAAAAACATACATATACATAGTTACTTATATTTCCAATATCCAATCAGAATATCAAACAAGCACTGGTAAAGCAAACAGATTTGATGTTAGCATGGCATGGGGCTCTGGCGTACACATGCCCTACTAATGTCAAACATATAGTATTTAAGAGCAAACAACAGCAGCTGCAAATGGATGCTAGACAAAACAAAGCAACCGTTTTTGTATAGCATTTCTTTTTTAGATGCCTAAATCGGCTCTCCCTACCCAGTGCTACTACGACTTCTTGCAAACAGCTGCAAAATAGTCTCTCGTGCACGCCAATTCAGGCGAAAGTTCAGACCCAAAAAAGCCAATAGAAAAATGTGACTAAAATACTTCTGACGCCTGATCTAATATGTAATTGACAATGTCTCCAGCCAAAGGCTAGGCTTCCACAGAAAAAGAAGCAACGCCTAAAGTATAGAATACACCATGTGTACCATGAATGGTGCATGCTGGCCCTGGGTGACACTTAAATTATGCCGGCACTTTTTGGGGAATTTTGTGTTATATTTTTTTAAAGTGGACTACACCACTTGGTGTAATTACATGCCATTTGCAGTAAACATTTACCACAAACATGCAATTAACAATAAAAATGCACTACACATGAATAGGAAATGCATATGTTCAAAGGCGCCCTTCTGCCAACAATTTACTGAAGAGCCATTTCAGGCTAAATACAGTGCAAAGGACAGCTTCCTGTTTCGGGGAATTTTGTGTATTATGCATAGTCTTCCTGTACGTTTGCACAATTACACAAAAGCAAATCGCAAACAGTTTACCCACCCCTGGACTGTAAGCATCACACGTGTTAAACCTAAAAAGGAAATTAAGCTATCAGGTTAAGTTTTCTCAATAGAATTCAAATAAATGAATTTACATTTATTGCAAATGTTATTGCTAGTACTAAAAAAAATGTTTTTAGACCAGATGATTTTCGAGAATAAATGCATAGATGTTTTAGGATTCACCCTGGCCATTATAAACTCCTCAAACTCTTTGGTTGTGGCAAAACACCCGTTATTTGTTTCAACTACCTGCAGAAATTAAATACGATTGAATGTTTACTGGTTTTAATAGAACAGTTTACCTCACGCTGTCTAAAGCTAGAGTAACCCATGAAGTATGTGGGAACTCTGTGATAGACTCTTAATTTATTGAACAGCCAATTGTGAGGAAAGCGGTTTATTATATGGTTTGGTTGAGAGACCTCACTGTGTAAGAAACTCATTTCCTGTACTAGGTTCAGTTGAATTTGTTTGGAAAACCATAGCTCAACCCTGGGTAACTGTGGCTTTGAGCAGGCTGGCTTTATCAAAGGAACAAGTGTAAAGCATTAAGAAGTACAAAAACAGCTGATTACAACAGAAAATAGACTCAATAAAAATCTGACACCACTTTATAAAAATAGGTTGTATTTTGTAATCTTTAAAATGATAGCTCAATGGCAAAAATCTAATGGAGAGTTCCAGAGATGTAAATTATTAACCAAATAATAAATGACTATTTTTCATTCAAAACGCAAACAAACATTGGCAACTACCACAATGAGCGGTTTACTTTTGAAATTTTGGAAAACTTTTATAGAGTTGTATAATACTATTCTGGCCCACTGCAGGTGACCAATTCTTGGAGGGAGCAGCTCACCAAGGCCATTGAGGCTTGGTAGGACAGTTAACTCACAGTCAAATCAGTATCCAGCCCAGTTCCAGACTCTATCGGCAAATCGCCATAGACTTTAATGGAGTGGTCCTGATGCAAGGGATGCCGGATGCTGAAAGATGAGGAAGATGCAGATCCAGTGATGGGGACTTCCTGGGGCCATGGTCATGGTGGGGCGATTTGGGCCATGAGGAGTGTCAATGTCCCTTAAAGTCAAGATGCAGTCCAATCAAAAACCATTTGCCACTTATCTTCAATTACAGTGAAACCAGTGTTTCCCATTACCTAGAGGTAACTTCCATCTTCATTGACCAAACTGAGCTTCAATGATTCTCTCAGGTCCAGCAGACTCGGGTACACATTTTAAAGGTCAGGTCTCTGTCTCCCAGGCTGCATGTTGGGGTCAGTGGCAGTCAGGTGTTCTTGGCTACCAACTCTCCAAGGCAGGCTTCTTCAGCTTTTTTGACTCTGTCACTGTAACAGAAAGTCAACCAACTGACTCTTAGAGTAACCTTTTCTGTCTGAGGCTCAAGGATGACTTTTCCTCGAGCAAGGCGCCACATGCAGTGTCCTCCCTTTGCTATCCTAAGTAGCAGCAGGTGCAGTCCAGTCTTGTTGCAGCCTCTTTTGGATGTGTCTAGGGAACAGCAGGGTAGTCCTTCTTCAGTCCGTGCTTCAGTACATGCATCATCTGAGATCTGGGTGCCAGTAGTGCCACGTATTGCCCAGTTAGTGCCATCAGGGTATGTGGTGACTACTAGCCACTGGGCACTCAGGTCCTCTCCTGGCTAGTGACAACTTCATGTGTGGCATTTAGATATCTCAAACTGCAATATTCTGCTCACTCCAAAGAATACAGAACCCTTCTCTTTATGTGTGGAGCTACCTAGCCCACCTTAGAGGTGTGGCTACCTGGGCTCTATACACCCATGGGGAAACTATTTTAACAATGCATTACCCCTCTCTGTCCTCAACACCAACCCGTCCACAAGAACAAAAGAGCTGCCCCTCTTGTGTGTGTAAACCATGTGGCCTTCAAAGGTAGCTTCACCTTTTGGGCTCATACCCTGGTTGGCCATCCTGATAGGGAGAAGTCACACTTCTCCTAATGGCAGGCCCTTTGTGTTTCTTTCTGAGAGCAGTTCACACCTTCAGAGACATCTTAAAGGTTTCGGGGGCCCTGGCCCCAATGTATTTTTTGGGCCCCTGTTCATAACCGCTTTGAATTTATGATCTAGTTTCAGCACTGTCATGTCCTCTTTGGCCAGGTCACTCACAGTGCACAGGCATGCTGGTCAAAATTCTAAATGTATTTACATCTAATATTCGGGGATAGTGAGAAGTGTTTACAATACTATAATTAAACAGCAGTTCACTAATATTATTGCTAATAATGTTTGTGTTTGGTTTGAAATGGGATTGCTGGTTGGGTGAGGTATGCACCCAGACCAGGCAGGAAACATCACTCTAGTCTAGGGTAAGCTAGATACCGCCTAAAAGATAACCTGTGCTCACTTCTGGTAGCTGGATTCAAGCTAGCCTGGCTGATGAAAGGTAATGCCCTGAAACCAGGCTGTGGATGCTTGTTTCCGGTCCAAGTAGGACCTGGCTTGGCAGTTCGGGCTGGACTGTTCCCACAAGGAACAGGGTCAAGACTGATTTGCATATGGCTGGGTTCAAACTGGGGTGGTGAGGTGAGCAAAAGAATGATGGATTAAACCCAGATCTGTGTGACTGGGGGTGAATGTTTGCATTGTCCAGCATTCCAGTCAATTGTTTTTTTTGCATATGTCGCCCTAAGTTAGAAGGCTATGCTCAGACGTGGGTCCCATGCTCACTACACAACTGGATTCAAGCTAGCCTGGCTGATGAAGGGTGATGCCCTGAAACCGGTCTCAGGATGCTTGTTTCCGGTCCAGGGAGGACCTGGCTTGACAGTTCGGGCTAGACTGTTCTCACAAGGAACAGGGTCAAGACTGATTTGCATATGGCTGAGTCCATACTCTGGTGGTGTGGTGAGCAAAAGAATGATGGATTAAACCCAGATCTTTGTGACTGGGGGGTGAATGTTTGCATTGTCCAGCATTCCGTTCATCAATTGTTTCTTTTTCATATCTCGCCCTAAGTGGTAAGGGTATGCCTAGAAGTGGGTCCCGTGCTCACTACATCACTGGATTCAAGCTAGCCTGGCTGATGAAGGGTGATGCCCTGAAACTGGTCTCAGGATGCTTGTTTCCGGTCCAGGGAGGACCTGGCTTGGCAGTTCGGGCTGGACTGTTCCCACAAGGAACAGGGTCAAGACTGATTTGCATATGGCTGGGTCCAAACTGGGGTGGTGAGCAAAAGAATGATGGATTAAACACAGATCTTTGTGACTGGGCGTGAATGTTTGTATTGTCCAGCAATCCGTTCATCAATTGTTTCTTTTGAATATGTCTCCCTAAGTGGGAAGGGTATGCCCAGACGTGGGTCTCGTGCTCACTACACCATTGGATTCAAGCTAGCCTGGCTGATAAAGGGTGTTGCCCTGAAACCGGTCTCAGGATGCTTGTTTCCGGTCCAGGGAGGACCTGGCTTGGCAGCTCGGGCCGGACTGTTCCCAAAACGAACAGGATCAAGACTCATTTGCATATGGCTGGGTCCAAACTGGGGTGGTGTGGTGAGCAAAAGAATGATGGATTAAATCCAGATCTTTGTGACTGGGGGTGAATGTTTGCCATGACCTCCACAGACTACATCCTCCTCGGAGACCTGAACTTCCACCTCGAGAACAACAACGATACCAACACCACCCTTATCGACAACCTCGACAACCTCAGACTCCGACAGCTCGTCACAACGCCCACCCACTGCGCCGGCCACACGCTTGATCCCATCTTCTCCGCAAGCTCCCACGTCTCCTTCAGCCATACCACCGAACTCCACTGGACCGACAATCACTGCAGCCACTTCACCTTCCAGAAACTCACCACACACCACCGCACCCAACAGATCCCCCACCACTGCTGGATCAAAATCACCGAAGACCAGCTAAACACCGCCCTTGCTCGAAGCCCACCCGCCGACCCTGCCGCCGCCAGGAACCTCTGGCGTTGGATCGATGACCGCGCCAACACCCTCACCCCGATCAAGAAACCCTCCAACAGACACACCAACAAGAATGCCAGCTGGTTCTCCGTGGACCTCCAGACCTCAAAACAAACCTGCTGAAGACTAGAGAAGAAATGGCACTGCAAACAGACACCGGATAACCACGCAACCCTCAGGAACGCCATACGCCAACACCATCACCTCATCAGATCCGCTAAAAGGACCTCCTTCAAGGACCGCCTCGACAACAATGCACACAACAGCAAAGAGCTCTTCAACATCGTGAAGGAACTCTCCAACCCCAGCTCCAACACAAACGACATTCCACCATCGCAAGACCTGTGCAACTCCCTGGCCACCTTCTTCCATCGCAAGATCACAGACATCCATGACAGCTTCGACAACCAGACCAACACGACAGCCAACGACACCTCAGACCCCATGAACACAACCCACAACAACCACCTGCTCACCTGGACTAACATCAACGACGACGACACCATCAAAATCATGAACGCCATCCACTCCGGCTCCCCGTCAGACCCATGCCCACACCATATCTTCAACAAAGCCAGCACCACCATCGCACCCCATATCCGCAAGGCCATCAACATCTCCTTCGAGACCGCAACCTTTCCGGAGAGCTGGAAGCACGCTGTGATCAACGCCTTTCTCAAGAAACCCAAGGCAGATCCGAGGGACCTTAAGAACTTTCGTCCCATCTGCCTGCTCCCATTCACCGCAAAGGTCATCGAGAAAACCGTCAACAAGCAGCTGACCCGCTACCTCGAGGAGAACAACATCCTGGATCCGTCCCAGTCCATGTTCTGCAGCAACCACAGCACCAAAACTGCCCTCATCGCAGCCACCGTTGACATCAGGGCCCTGCTGGACAACGGCGAAACCGCAGCCCTCATCCTCCAGGACCTATCAGCCGCCTTCGACACAGTCTGCCACCTCACCCTACGCACACGCCTCCACAACGCAGGGATCCGAGACAAGGCTCTGGAATGGACCAACTCCTTCCTCTCTGGCAGAACCCAGAGCGTCCGCCTCCCCCTTTCCGTTCCGAAGCCTCCAATATCATCTGCAGCGTACCCCAAGGGTCATCCCTCAGCCCGACATTGTTCAACATCTACATGGCCCCGCTAGCCCACGTCGGCAGACTGCATGACCTCAACATCATCTCCAATGCCGACGACACACAGCTGATCCTCTCCCTTACCAAGGACCCCTTCACCGCCAAGACCAACCTTCATGAAGGAATGAAAGCCGTCGCCGAAGGGATGAAGAACAGCTGCCTGAAGCTGAACATGGACAAGACGGAGGTCCTCATCCTCGGCTCCACCCCCTCAGCCTGGGACGACTCCTGGTGGCCGACCGCCCTAGGAGTAGCACCAACGCCCACCGACCACGCACGCAACCTGGGGTTCATCCTCGACTCAACACTCTCCATGACCAAGCAAGTCAACGCTGTCTCTTCCTCCTGCTTCAACACCCTGGGCATGCTCCGCAAGATCTACAGGTGGATCCCCACCAACACAAGAAAAACGGTTACACAGGCCCTCGTCAGCAGCAGGCTGGACTACGGAAACGCCCTTTACGGGGGAGCCCCGGCCAAACTGCTGAAACGACTACAACGCATACAGAACGCCTCGGCCCACCTGATCCTCGACATCCCTCGACACAGCCACATCACACCCCACCTGAGAGACCTGCACTGGCTGCCCGTCAACAAGAGGATCGCCTTCAATCTCCTGACCCACGCACACAATGCACTCCACGACACCGGACCAGCATACCTCAACAGACGACTCACCTTCTACACCCCGAACAGCCAGCTCCGCTCTGCTGACCGCGCCCTCACCACCATCCCCTGCATTCGCAGAGCGACCTCCAGCGGCAGATCGTTCTCCTACTTCACCGCCAAGACCTGGAACACCCTTCACATCCTTCTACAGCAGACCCAAGACCTACTAACCTTCAGGAGGCTACTCAAGACCTGGCTGCTCGAGCAGTAGCAGTTCCCCCCCCCCCCTCCCTAGCACCTTGAGACCCTCACGGGTGAGTAGTGCGCTCTACAAATTCCCTGATTGATTGATTGATTGATTGATTGCATTGTCCAGCATTACGTTCAATTGTTTCTTTTGCATTAGTCACCCTAAGTGGGAAGGGTGTGCCCAGACGTGGGCCCGTGCTCACTACACCACTGGATTCAAGATAGCCTGGCTGATGAAGGGTGATGCCCTGAAACCGGTCTCAGGATACTTGTTTCCGGTCCAGGGAGGACCTGGCTTGGCAGTTCGGGCTGGACTGTTCCCACAAGCAACAGGCTCAAGACTGATTTGCATATGGCTGGCTCCAAACTGGGGTGGTGTGGTGAGCAAAAGAATAATGGATTAAGCCCAGATCTTTGTGACTAGGGGTTAATGTTGCATTGTCCAGCATTCCATTCATCAATTGTTTCTTTTGCATATGTCGCCCCAAGTGGGAAGGCTATGCCCAGACGTGGGCCCCGAGCGCACTACACCACTGGATTCAAGCTAGCCTGGCTGATGAAGGGTGATGCCCTGAAACTGGTCTCAGGATGTTTGTTTCCGGTCCTGGGAGGACCAGTTCGGGCTGGACTGCTCCCACAAGGAACAGGGTCAAGACTGATTTGCATATGGCTGGGTCCAAACTCGAGTGGTGTGGTGAGCAAAAGAATGATGGATTAAACCCAGATCTTTGTGACTTGGGGGTGAATGTTTGCATTGTCCAGCATTCCGTCCATCAATTGTTACTTCTGCATATGTCGCCCTAAGTGGGAAGGGTATGCCCAGACGTGGATCCCGTGCTCACTAAACCACTGGATTCAAGCTAGCCTGGCTGATGAAGAGTGATGCCCTAAAACCGGTCTTAGGATTCTTGTTTCCGGTCCAGGGAGTACCTGGCTTGGCAGTTCGGGCTGGACTGTTCCCGCAAGCAACAGGGTCAAGACTGATTTGCATATGGCTGGGTCCAAACTGGGGTGGTGTGGTGAGCAAAAGAATGATGGATTAAACCCAGATCTTTGTGACTGTGGGTGAATGTTTTCATTGTCCAGCATTCCGTTCATCAATTGTTTCTTTTGCATATATCGCCCTAAGTGGGAAGAGTATACCTAGAGGTGGGTCCCGTGCTCACTACACCACTGGATTCAAGCTAGCCTGGCTGATGATGGGTGAGGCCCTGAAACCGGTCTCAGGATCCTTGTTTCCGGTCCAAGGAGGACCTGGCTTGGCAGTTCGGGCTGGACTGTTCCCACAAGGAACAGGGTCAAGACTGATTTGCATATGGCTGGGTCCAAACTGGGGTGGTGAGCAAAAGAATGATGGATTAAACACAGATCTTTGTGACTGGGCGTGAATGTTTGTATTGTCCAGCATTCCGTTCATCAATTGTTTCTTTTGAATATGTCTCCCTAAGTGGGAAGGGTATGCCCAGACGTGGGTCTCGTGCTCACTACACCATTGGATTCAAGCTAGCATGGCTGATAAAGGGTGTTGCCCTGAAACCGGTCTCAGGATGCTGGTTTCCGGTCCAGGGAGGACCTGGCTTGGCAGTTCGGGCCGGACTGTTCGCAAAACGAACAGGATCAAGACTCATTTGCATATGGCTGGGTCCAAACTGGGGTGGTGTGGTGAGCAAAAGAATGATGGATTAAATCCAGATCTTTGTGACTGGGGGTGAATGTTTGCCATGACCTCCACAGACTACATCCTCCTCGGAGACCTGAACTTCCACCTCGAGAACAACAACGATACCAACACCACCCTTATCGACAACCTCGACAACCTCAGACTCCGACAGCTCGTCACAACGCCCACCCACTGCGCCGGCCACACGCTTGATCCCATCTTCTCCGCAAGCTCCCACGTCTCCCTCAGCCATACCACCGAACTCCACTGGACCGACAATCACTGCAGCCACTTCACCTTCCAGAAACTCACCACACACCACCGCACCCAACAGATCCCCCACCGCTGCTGGATCAAAATCACCGAAGACCAGCTAAACACCGCCCTTGCTCAAAGCCCACCCGCTGACCCTGACGCCGTCAGGAACCTCTGGCGTTGGATCGATGACCGCGCCAACACCCTCACCCCGATCAAGAAACCCTCCAACAGACACACCAACAAGAATGCCAGCTGGTTCTCCGCGGACCTCCAGACCTCAAAACAAACCTGCTGAAGACTAGAGAAGAAATGGCACTGCAAACAGACACCGGATAACCACGCAACCCTCAAGAATGCCATACGCCAACACCATCACCTCATCAGATCCGCTAAAAGGACCTCCTTCAAGGACCGCCTCGACAACAATGCACACAACATCAAAGAGCTCTTCAACATCGTGAAGGAACTCTCCAACCCCAGCTCCAACAAAAACGACATTCCACCATCGCAAGACCTGTGCAACTCCCTGGCCACCTTCTTCCATTGCAAGATCACAGACATCCATGACAGCTTCGACAACCAGACCAACACGACAGCCAACGACCCCTCAGACCCCATGAACACAACCCACAACAACCACCTGCTCACCTGGACTAACATCAACGACGACGACACCATCAAAATCATGAACGCCATCCACTCCGGCTCCCCGTCAGACCCATGCCCACACCATATCTTCAACAAAGCCAGCACCACCATCGCACCCCATATCCGCAAGGCCATCAACATCTCCTTTGAGACCGCAACCTTTCCGGAGAGCTGGAAGCACGCTGAGATCAACGCCTTTCTCAAGAAACCCAAGGCAGATCCGAGGGACCTTAAGAACTTTCGTCCCATCTGCCTGCTCCCATTCACCGCAAAGGTCATCGAGAAAACCGTCAACAAGCAGCTGACCCGCTACCTCGAAGAGAACAACATCCTGGATCCGTCCCAGTCCGGGTTCTGCAGCAACCACAGAACCAAAACTGCCCTCATCGCAGCCAACGTTGACATCAGGGCCCTGCTGGACAACGGCGAAACCGCAGCCCTCACCCTCCAGGACCTATCAGCCGCCTTTGACACAGTCTGCCACCTCACCCTACGCACACGCCTCCACAACGCAGGGATCCGAGACAAGGCTCTGGAATGGACCAACTCCTTCCTCTCCGGCTGAACCCAGAGCGTCCGCCTCCCCCTTTCCGTTCCGAAGCCTCCAATATCATCTGCAGCGTACCCCAAGGGTCATCCCTCAGCCCGACATTGTTCAACATCTACATGGCCCCGCTAGCCCACGTCGGCAGACTGCATGACCTCAACATCATCTCCAATGCCGACGACACACAGCTGATCCTCTCCCTTACCAAGGACCCCTTCACCGCCAAGACCAACCTTCATGAAGGAATGAAAGCCGTCGCTGAAGGGATGAAGAACAGCAGCCTGAAGCTGAACACGGACAAGACGGAGGTCCTCATCCTCGGCTCCACCCCCTCAGCCTGGGACGACTCCTGGTGGCCGACCGCCCTAGGAGTAGCACCAACGCCCACCGACCACGCACGCAACCTGGGGTTCATCCTCGACTCAACACTCTCCATGACCAAGCAAGTCAACGCCGTCTCTTCCTCCTGCTTCAACACCCTGGGCATGCTCCGCAAGATCTACAGGTGGATCCCCACTGACACAAGAAAAACGGTTACACAGGCCCTCGTCAGCAGCAGGCTGGACTACGGAAACGCCCTTTACGGGGGAGCCCCGGCCAAACTGCTGAAACGACTACAACGCATACAGAACGCCTCGGCCCGCCTGATCCTCGACATCCCTCGACACAGCCACATCACACCCCACCTGAGAGACCTGCACTGGCTGCCCGTCAACAAGAGGATCGCCTTCAATCTCCTGACCCACGCACACAAGGCACTCCACGACACCGGACCAGCATACCTCAACAGACGACTCCCCTTCTACACCCCGAACCGCCAGCTCCGCTCTGCTGACCGTGCCCTCACCATCATCCCCTGCATTCGAAGAGCGACCTCCAGCGGCAGATCGTTCTCCTACTTCACCGCCAAGACCTGGAACACCCTTCACATCCTTCTACAGCAGACCCAAGACCTACTAACCTTCAGGAGGCTACTCAAGACCTGGCTGCTCGAGCAGTAGCAGTGCCCCCCCCTCCCTAGCGCCTTGAGACCCTCACGGGTGAGTAGTGCGCTCTACAAATTCCCTGATTATTGATTGATTGATTGCATTGTCCAGCATTACGTTCAATTGTTTCTTTTGCATATGTCACCCTAAGTGGGAAGGGTGTGCCCAGACGTGGGCCCGTGCTCACTACACCACTGGATTCAAGATAGCCTGGCTGATGAAGGGTGATGCCCTGAAACCGGTCTCAGGATACTTGTTTCCGGTCCAGGGAGGACCTGGCTTGGCAGTTCGGGCTGGACTGTTCCACAAGCAACAGGCTCAAGACTGATTTGCATATGGCTGGCTCCAAACTAGGGTGGTGTGGTGAGCAAAAGAATAATGGATTAAGCCCAGATCTTTGTGACTAGGGGTTAATGTTGCATTGTCCAGCATTCCGTTCATCAATTGTTTCTTTTGCATATGTCGCCCCAAGTGGGAAGGCTATGCCCAGACGTGGGCCCCGAGCGCACTACACCACTGGATTCAAGCTAGCCTGGCTGATGAAGGGTGATGCCCTGAAACTGGTCTCAGGATGTTTGTTTCCGGTCCTGGGAGGACCTGGCTTGCCAGTTCGGGCTGGACTGCTCCCACAAGGAACAGGGTCAAGACTCATTTGCATATGGCTGGGTCCAAACTCGAGTGGTGTGGTGAGCAAAAGAATGATGGATTAAACCCAGATCTTTGTGACTTGGGGGTGAATGTTTGCATTGTCCAGCATTCCGTCCATCAATTGTTACTTCTGCATATGTCGCCCTAAGTGGGAAGGGTATGCCCAGACGTGGATCCCGTGCTCACTACACCATTGGATTCAAGCTAGCCTGGCTGATGAAGAGTGATGCCCTAAAACCGGTCTTAGGATTCTTGTTTCCGGTCCAGGGAGTACCTGGCTTGGCAGTTCGGGCTGGACTGTTCCCGCAAGCAACAGGGTCAAGACTGATTTGCATATGGCTGGGTCCAAACTGGGGTGGTGTGGTGAGCAAAAAAATGATGGATTAAGCCCAGATCTTTGTGACTGGGGTGCATGTTTGCATTGTCCAGCATTCCATTTATCAATTATTTCTTTTGCATATGTCGCCCTAAGTGGGAAGGGTATGCCCAAACGTGGGTCCCATGCTCACTACACTACTGGATTCAAGCTAGCCTGGCTGATGAAGGGGGATGCCCTGAAACCGGTCTCAGGATCCTTGTTTCCGGTCCAAGGAGGACCGGGCTTGGCAGATCGGGCTGGACTGTTCCCACAAGCAACAGGGCCAAGACTGATTTGCACATGGCTGGGTCCAAACTGGGGTGGTGTGGTGAGCAAAAGAATGATGGATTAAATCCAGATCTTTGTGACTGGGGGGTGAATGTTTGCATTGTCCAGCATTCCGTTCATCAATTGTTTCTTTTGCACACTTCTGGTAGCTTGGCACAGAGCAGCCAGGCTTATCTAAAGAGACAATGCGTGAAGTATTTGTGCAACACACACACACACACACACACACACAGTAATACAATGAATACACCACAAAAAGATTCCACACAGGTTTAGAAAAATAGAGATTATTTAACGTAAAACAAGACCAAAATAAAAAACATTCATTAAGTAGAACCAGAGTTATGTATTTTAAAGAATAAACCAAAACAGTGCTTAGAAATCAAAAGCACTAAAAGGTTACTTTAGGTCATGCTAGACCAGGGTAATTCCAAAGTTCAGGCCGACCGCGATGGAGTGCAGGCCAGAAAGAGTTCCAAACAGGTCATGCTGAAGTTTTACCTTCTCAAGTTGAACAAAGGGACCCATTCGCAGGGGAGAAGTTCGCTGGGAGCAAGTAGAACGTCACCAGTGGAGATCCTGTGGGTGCGAAGAGTCAGCCGGGCCTTGTGGTCGCAGGCAGTGATGCTTGCTGTGTGAGGCCAGAATGCTGCTCCAGCTCATGTTGATCCTTCGAGCAAGTGGCTCAGTCCCAGTGCGAACGGGCCTGTTCATGGTAACGAAGAGACCAACATCTTGATTTCAGGGGCCCAAGAGCTGTAGGTGATGATAGAAGCTGCAGAACCAACTTCTGAGGCCCAGATCTTGGAGGGGCACAACAAGCAAGGGTAGGACTAACAGAGGGCAGAGTCCAGCAACACCACCAGAATTGTAGGAAGCCTTTTGTGTCCCTGAGACTTGAGGAGACAGGAGGCAAGCCAGAAAGCCCTAGGAGATCACTTGGAGGGAAGGCAGAGTCCAGCTCTCCTTCCAGCAGAGTCAGAAAGCCGCAGTCAGCAGGGCAGCAAGCAGAGTAGCAGACCTTCCAGTAAAGTAGTCCAGTTGAGTCCTTTAAACAGCACAGTATTCCTTCCGACAGAGGTTCAGTTCAAGATCCTGAGGTGTCTGTTTGTAGGGGTTCAGAGACCAAGTACTTAAGCCAAAAGTGCCTTCAATGTAGGGGTGACTTCAAAAGAACTCTCGAAAGTGCACAAGGATCCCTTTCAATCCAGTCCTGTCTGCCAGGCTAACCCTAGGGGGTAAATCAGTGCTTTGGGTGAGGATAGGACACAGCTTATTCAGATTTAAGTGTGAGCCACCTCTCCCGTTCCTGGCCAGGAAGACCCATCAGAATTCAGATGAGTGCTCAGAATGCAGATGACCCTCACCTTCCAGTGTTTGCGGCTGTATATCGGAAATGAAACAAGTGTAGCCGTCTCACAACCCAGACATGTATTGAAAACAATCTGTCAGGCGCAAAGAGCACTAAGTACAGAGAAAGGTCCACTTTCTAAAAGTGGCATTTCTAAAACAGTAATGTTAAATCTAACTCCACCAGTAAGGAGGATTTATCATTACCATTCCAAACATATGAAACATGAAAATGCTCCTCCTCTCTGGTCAGGAATTACAGCTTAAATGTGTATTAAGGAATTCCCAATGCTGGCCTATGAGAGTGGTAGGCCTCACAGTAGTGAAAAATGAAATAGGCTACCAGGACATGCAAGATATAAAAGTGCATGTCCTACCTTCTACTTACATAGTGCCCTGCCCTTAGGGCTACTTACGGCCTACCTTAAGGTTGACTTAATAAAAGGGGAGTTTCAGGCCTGGCAAGTTATTTTAATTGCCAAGTTGAAGTGGCAGTAAACTGTACACACAGTCACTGCTGTGGCCATCAAGGGGTCTCTGTTTTCCCGACCATTGTCAGTGTGACAGAGGATGGAGCCCCCTCGGCCCAAAATGACCTCACTAGGGTCTGTCTCAGGGTGCTCTGATCTCAGACCTGGCAACCTGTGAGCCTCTGGTTCTCCCATGGGCACTGTCTCTCACTTCTACCCGCTGCATCTGGGCTTCTGCAACCACCTCTGTTGAATGGCACATCCAGAAACCAGAACTGGTTGGACACATGCAGCAGCAACTCCCCGAACCCCCTCCCCCCCAAGTTCTCTTGACACTGTAGGGCCCTAGTGGTGGCTGCTGCAATATTAAAGTATGGAGGGAGCGGGCGAGAAGGAGGATTAGGGGGAATAATAATTTTATAAAAAAATAAATGACAAAGTGGACGTCCAGGTCCTCTTCTCTGGCTCTCTGTAATACTAAAGTCCGAGCGGGACGGGGCGGGATGGAGGATTAGGGCAAATGATCATTTTTAGAAGAACAGAACTGATGATGCGGCCACCTCGCGTCCTCTTCTCCAGCTCTCCTCCCACCATGTACTGTGGCACAGGCTCCCCACCCAATCCCGGCACTGCTCTCATAGTAGGGCTCTCATGTCATACGTAGGCTGAGAGCAGCATCAGGATTGGTCTGAGCGGCGTGGTTTGCCACTTAGACAGTACCTAGAAGCCCGTGACACTTCTCCAACCCGGCTGCGCAACACAGCTGGGTTGGAGAAACCCAGGTGTGCATGTCTGCTTGGCCACCCCAAGACGGCCAGCCAAACAGACATGCGCACTTACTGTCACCTACCACTCCTCCCTGATATGCCCGGCCCCACTCCTCCCTACACTGCTGGCATTGGCTCAGTCAGTCAGCAGTCATTTTGTTTTTTGCTTGACTGCTGACTGATTGACCAGTGGGGCGACACTCCTTCGCCATTACGGAGGACCCGCCCCTGTAAGGCCCCCCTCAGTGGTCTCTTGGTACAGACCAGGTCTCCCTGCTTGTGCTTTCTCTAGGAACATCTCGAGCTCTGGGGCTGGAAATAGGGCATCCTAGAGATTCGCCCACCTCCACTTGTCCTAGTCTTAGAATGGACATAGGACCCTTTCCCCCACTATACTGGGACTTATCTGGGTTACTGTGAACCACCCCTGCCCTCGGTTGGAGGGAACCTGAGCCAGTCCCCTTAGTATCACTCCAAAATGCTTTTTCAGGCACTCTGGTACTAACCCAGAGGTCTGCCTCCTTTGACGTTTCCTGAGATCAGAGAACTTACACTCAATGAGGTGTTGGCGTAGCTCTGGAAAACAACAACTGAACATGTGCTCTCTGGCAATCAAATTATACAGTCCTACAGAAGTGTTTACCATGCAACTCTTCTCCCAACCATGAAGTGCTCTGCAAAAGTACCCACAAAATACTACTAGGACTGGTGAGACAGTTTCTAACTGCCCTTGAATCTCAACCTACACCCTTCCTGGAGTTAATTCATACTTCTTAACCAGGGCATTGTTCATGGGGATATACCTCAAGCTGTCCCCCTTTTCAGTAGGGCGTCCCTCCCACCACCAGGAATATGACTCCATATGCCAGCTTTCCAATCCTCCTCAGGGATACTGTGCAACTTTAGAGTTACCTCATAAGCCTGAATCCACTGGTGTATATCATCTCCTTCCATGATATTAGGCACCAAGTCTCTGTGTGTGTGGACTGTATTGTTAGCACTGGACACAGTAGTTTTGCTGCCACCAATATTGTTGTTGCTGTCTCCTATCTGCAGGGCTTGGATTTCCAGCTCCTTGAGACTCAGTTCATGATCCCACAAGACCTTTATCTCCTCCAAGGCTCTCTCAGTCTCAGCGTTTCACTCCTCTCCAGCCAGCTGCAGAATTAGGCCTCTCTCAGCCCGTCTGTTTTTGAGCTCCTCAGGGAGACAGGGTTTGGAAGGAGACACTCCTACCAGCATAGGATCCAGTAGGGGGCTCCCTATCTGTGGGTTCGTCTCTATCTTCTGGAGCCATGGCCCAGTCATTGTTCTGGTTCCCTCCCAGGGCCACTACCCTCTTGGGGCCCTGATTTTGAGGTCAGGTATAACCAGGGTTCAACATTCTCAAGAGTGCTGAAGTAGTCCTCTTCAGACTCTTCTAGTGGTGCAGATTGCAATCTGTGGACCTCCTCCTATGCTCTAAGGGTGAACTGGTATTCCAACTTTGGATTCTCAGTCCCCTCTCTATGCAGAACCTCCACAGCTCAGCCTTACTGTAGCTCTCAATGATGTTGATGTCCAACACTGTATGTGTCAGGCCCCTGGTATATTTACTCCACTCTCTTTTCAGCTCAGGGTACTCATCCTCTGTTGTTGCTTACAGCCTTCTGATTCCCTCATAGGCTGAGAGGGCAATCTATAGGTGTGCAGGGGAAGCTTTCTTGCCCACATTCAGCCCCCTCTCCTTGCAGAACTCCCTCAGCTCACTCCCAGTGTAATTTGCTAGGCAGCTGAGATCCATGGACATCCTGGCAAGGTATCACAAGTTCGACAACAAAAAAAGTCCCAAATTGATGACGGCGAAGCAGGAGTAAAATTTAGAAAAATGACCAATTGAGAAAAAAAGGAGAAAAATAAAAACTCGTAATGGTCTCTGTATAGAGTTTTAGTGACCAATGAGTTACTATGTGTAGGAGGTTGGCTTAGTATATGGTGCTCACTTATGTAAGTGTAGCACCCTGCACTAATCCAGACAATCTTTATGATGATTTTAGTGGTCTTAGACAACCTTAGAAAGCTCTTTAAGTGGTAGCTGTGGAGAGCAGCCCTGAGGCTGAGTCCAGAAGGGGTATAAAGCAGCTTGTTTTACCAGTACTCAATCTTATAGTGTAGGTTAACTGAAAAATAACCGTACAGTGTAGTTATAAAAATATGTATTTATTATAAACACTCACTAACACATTGCAATATCTCCTACCCAGATACGTAATCACAATACATACAATACTTTTATAATAGAACACGTAAGTAACACACATACACAGTGGTCTGAAGGGGGTATATGCTAAAATAGTGGAATGCTAACCACGGCCTAAGTTGAGACTGGACCCAGAAGACGTAGAAGAGTCTGGGACCCAAGGAACCACCCAAGGTAAGTACCCAGGAACCCCATGGAGGTCATGTGCAGAGTGGGAACACGACTGCATGCTCAATACCCGTCAATGGGTAAGTCGCAGTTGCAGTTTTTAAGAAGCACCCTTCCCGGAGGACCCTGAAAAAACCTGGTGGAAGAAGGAAGGTTGGAGAGTGACTTCAGCTGTGGATACCCTAGGAACCAGGATACCTACACCATGGAAGCCAGGTGCATGGGTGTGAAGTGACGTCAGAAACCGCCGTAGACCACAATGGAGGACTTTAATGAAGATGCCTCTGGCGAAGAAGGTGAAAGAGTCTGATGGAACCCACAGGTGGATTCAAGATGAGAGATACCTGCAAGCAGTGGGTACAGAGTCTATGCCACCCAGGAGTGACCAGGATGCACAGAATAAGAATGCCCACCGATGTCGGTGATGTAGGAGAGTTGACAGTGCCTTTGAAGTTGCAGCTGTGTGGACCAGGCGATGCTGTGGAAGACCAGGAGCCATTCAAAAGCTGTTCAATGTCGGATGTCAAAGGCCAGGAGTTTGTTGTTCGACGGGAGCACCAACAAGCCTTGGCAACGGCACCCAACGTAGTATGCAAAAAAGATGCGGTGTCGGGACCAGCAAGGTCCAAGTGACTCACCACAAGCAGGTAAGTCACAGCAGGCCCAAACAAATAGGGGAGCCCACTGGAGCCAAAGAAGCCCCTCGAGAGGACCCACGGGCCGAAGGCACATGAGTCGCAAGAGGACCTCGAGCAGCTCACCAAAGATGAAGGCCCACGGTGCAGAGGATGTGGAGCAGATGGAGATCTTGGTTGCAGGAGATGCTTGAGGCTAAAGCTTCTTGGAGCCAAAGATCTCTGGTGAAGAGAGTCAACAAACTTTGCCCAAGGCAAGTCGACATGGTGCACAGGGGTACTGTTCCTGCGGTTCCGAAGAGGGATACTGGCTTCAAACTTGCTGTGAAGACAGTGCAGGCGTTGAGGGAGTTGAAGGACCCCCACCTGGGTTGTGAAACCTTTCGGAGTCCGTAGGAGCTCAATAACCGAAGACCAGTCAGCTTCGTTGCAGTGCATGCAGATGCAGGGAAGTGACTCTTCATTTCAAGAGAGATTCCTTCTGGTATCTTGGATGTCCACAGGCCGGTAGTAGAACCTGTATGGAGCACAGGCAAAGATGGCACAGAAGACTGCCAGGACGAGACCAGTAGCAGCAGGAGTCTTCCCAGTTACAGTCTTGGTTCCCAAAGGGAAATCCAGAGAAGTACAAAGTGCCAGGTGGTTGAAGACAAAGGGGTATCGGATCTGAATCTTGTCCCATGATGAAGCTAAGGAACCACCCATAGGTAAGCTCTCAAGTACCCTAAGAAAAGGGTTGGGATAATTCAGGGGTCCCTCCCAAAGGAAGGGATGGACCGTGAGCAGGATACTCCCAAGTCCTTTGTCCAGTTTTGTGCCATAGCAGGAGCCAATGGCTCACTGAACTGGTTCCAACTGGAGTATGCAAGGAGGGCACCGATTGTGCCCTTCAAACCTTCAAAGCACTCTAGTGGTGCTGGAAGCGCCCCCACCCTGTCCCAATACACTTTTTCCTGTCTGGGAGGTGGTCACACCTCCCTGTGACAGGAAACCCATTGGCCTGCGTTTCCCTGCTTGAGATTGGCCTAGCAGCATAAGGGCAGAATTGTATCTCTGGTTGGCAGGAGCCATAGTTTTCTGTTGGGGTCTAGACGACTGGTACTGGGAGCACTGAGGGCCTACCGGAGGAGCTTTACAGTGCATGGAATCATACCTCCAGTACCATTTATTAAATTGGTGTATGATTCCAACATGTTTGATACCAAACACAACAGGGTTCATTACAGCCAGTTCAGCGTTATCTTAATGATGCATGGCCACTCTATACATTGTTATGGCTGAGGCACTTACAACCCGGAAGAACAGACACCATGGATTGTAGGGGTGTCCTGATCATGTAAAGCCTGCCTTAGGTATGACTTATAGTTATTAAGTGAAGTGACCTCAGATATGAGGAAACTTATATCTGTCATAAATGGTGCTAGCACCAGCTAACACAGGCTGCAATGGCAGGCCTGTAGTCACAATTTGAGTGATTGCTATGGGTGGCATAATACATGATTCAGTCCGTGGGTGACCCCTGGTGTACCTGTGCCCTGGGTGCCTTAGTACCATATATTCTAGGGACTTACAAGGGAACACCATTAGGCAATCTGGGGTGTACCCAAGTACTCACCATGTCCAGTTTAGGGAAGAAGCACAGAGACTGTGGTCCTGATTAGCAGGACCTCAGTCAGACTAGTCAGTAAAACATATTGACACCAGCAAAAAGTGGGCGTGACCATGAAAGCATGGTACTTTCCTACACCATGGTATAATACAAATCAATCAACCAATCAAATAATCAATCCGGATTTATAAAGGATGGATAATCATCCGATAGGGTATCCAGGCGCTTGCAGGCCCCAGAGGCTTATTCGAACAGCCAGGTCATGAGGGCCATTTGGAATTACAGAAGTTTGGGGATGGTCTGATGGAGCGTGGGCAGGCTGTTCCAGGTCTTTACTGCGATGTAAGAGAAGGAGCATCCTCCACTTCTGTTTTGGTAGATGCAGGGAGTATGAACAAGTAAAAGGGAGGCAGAGCGTAGTCTTCACAACAATTGGTGGAAGTTCAGGCTGTAGTTAATGTAGGCAGGCCCTTGGTTGTGTAGAGCCTTGTGTGCGTGAGTCAGCAGTTCAAATTGGCATCTCTTCTGTACGTGGAACCAGTGGATTTTCCAGAGGTGGGGTGTGATATGGGTTTATTGGGGAAGGCCGAGGATAAGTCTGGAAGGCGGTGTTCTGCATGGTCTGAAGTCTCTGTAGAAGGTGTGCGGCGAGTCCTATGTAGAGGGCATTGCCATAGTACAGTCGGCTGGTGATGAGGGCTTGTGTCACGGTGCATTTCGTGTGAAGCGGTACCCACTTGAGGATCTTATGTAACATGCACAGAGTGATGGAGTAGGCACAGGAGATGGCGTTGATCTGTGATTTCATGGTGAGCTTGTTGTCAAGGATGATTTCGAGATTTCTGGCTTGGTTGTAGGGAGTGGGTGTGGGTCCTAGGTCTGATGGCCAGCAGGAATCATTCCATGTGTTGGGGCTGTTGCCAAACATCAGTACTTCTGTCTTGTCTTGGTTCAGCTTAAGTTGTTCTACATTCAGTCAGCGATGTTTGTCATGAATTTGTAGAAGTCGCTTCATCAAACACAAGTTCTGTCCTCACCACTGATCACCAAAGTTAGAAATGAGATTCCTGTATGGCTGAGGTATGCACTCAGGCAGGTCAGGAACCACCACTATAATCATGGTAAGCTAGATACACACTATAAGATAACCTGTGCTCGCCCTCTTGTAGCTTGGTACAGAGCAGTCAGGCTTATCTAAAGAGGCAATGTGTAAAGTATTTTTGCAACACACACACAGTGAATATACCACAAAAAGAAATCACACAGATTTAGAAAAATAGAGAATATTTATTTAACAAGACAAAAACAACAAAAATCCAATACGTATAACTGGAGTTAAGAATTTTCAAAGAATAAACCAAAAATAACGCTAAAAGGTTAATTTAGGTCAAGCTAGATTGGGGTAAATCCAAAGTTAAGGCTGAACGCGATGGAGCGTGGGTCTGATACAGTTCCAAACAGGTCCCACTGGCGTTTTACCTTCTCAAGCTGGGCTGAGAAAGGTCTGAAAGGCTATTCTATGGGTGGCACAATCAGTGCTGCAGGCCCGCTAGTAGCATTTGATTTACAGGCCCTGGGTGTATGGTATACCACTTTACAAGAGGCTCACAAGAAAATCAAATATGCCCACAGGTGTAAACCAATTATACCATGTTTATAGGAGAGAGCACATACACTTCAGCACTGGTCAGCAGTGGTAAGGTGCTCAGAGTCCTAAAGCCAACAATATCGAGGTCAGAAAAATAGGAGAAGGAAGGCAAAAGTTTGGGGTGACTCATCAGAAATGGCCATTTTCCAACAGATCGTGGCCAAACTCCATTTCTCATATGTGAGGTCCTGTTTTGTTCCAAAAGAAACCGTGTTTATGGATGTTGCATGGTGTTGAAAAACAAACATTTCTCTGCCAAATGTGTGTAATAGACTGCAGTACTTCTGCTACATTAAAAATTAATTTTAAAAAAAGGGTATTTTAAAAAATCTCTTAAGAATTTTTCAAGGTCATCGGGGCAAGAACAGAGCTGGCTCTATCAAGGGGCTTCTGAAAGGCTTGGGCCCTGGGCCAGGGCCCACTTTGCCCATGCCTTACAACGTCTCTGCACACATGCGCCCAGGAGGGCAGAAGACTGTCTCGTGGCCAGCACAGTAAACGGTCACTTGAAAACTTTGGGCAAAGTGGCTACTTACTAATGCTGCCCCTCGTGCAAAGGTAACAATAGCTTCAACCTGAGCTTCAAGTTAGGTCTAATGGAATGATTCTTTTGATACCTTGAAGAATCATTTTCCGTAGTTCCATTCAGAAGTTAGCACTGCTGAGTTGACAGCATGTAACTTTGTACTTGCCAAATGGGCCACTAATCCTACCACAGTAAAAACAACAATGCAAGGCTTTTACATTCAGGACATGGACATGGTCAACGTTTTAATAATGCACCCTGCCCTTAGGCCCAATAGAGGTGATGTATAAATATTAAAAGGTAGATTTCGAGCTTTGCCATGACTTTAAATGGCACAGTCGAGCTAGTAATTTAAAACTGCTCTGCCAGCCAGCAACGGCGGGCTAGGGTGTCATGCTGTGCTTTGTCAAACTTGTGGTGGCACAATAAGTGCAGCAGTCCACAAGAGACTCCTTACGTACAGGCCCGGGGTAGCAGTGGTATCATAAACTAGGACCATATAAGTAAGATAACATACTAATTGTTGGAGCACTAGTCAGACACATGCCTTCTAGGGGTTAGAGCACTGCTCCCGAGCTCTGACTAGGAGACCTCGGGCATCTTCAGAGTTGAAAGGCCAGCAGCATCAGTCCAAAATCAGGAGCTCATCATGCAAAGAGAGCCAAGCATCAGTCCAAAATCAGGAGCTGATCATGCAAAGAGAGCCAAGCATCAGTCCAAAATCAGGAGCTGATCATGCAAAGAGAGTCATTTCCGAACACCAATGTGATTATTTTTCATGATTCTGCTGGAACTCTTTGCATATTAAAGCCCTTTTTCCAAACACATAACCCCCAGGAGTCACAGTTTCCCAAGGGCCCAGGATATTCCACCAGACAGGGAGACTGTCTTGGTTATTTTATTTTTCCCTTTCATCGTTTTACATGTTCATTTCTAAATTATTTTTGCTGCAACGCTCCTTCATAAATACAGATGATGCTATCTTTCTATTGCGTTATGCATTTGACATGCTTTTTTCTAATATTGTTATTAAAAAGAGGTTTACAATCTTTCCGACGTAGAGTCATGTGTACAGCACTGCTGGCTTGCTTACCCTGGGCGCCTCCTGAGGAAGCACAATTATAGTCGATTAAATAAATGCAATCAAGGAAAACTCCTGGAATTAATTATACACCAGCAAAGAAAGCTACAAATGCAGCGACTCGCACACTCACCCGTGACCTTTCTAGAGCTGAGAGGTTTGTATCCAAGAGGAAATGAGCTAAAGAAACAGGGAGCACTTTAGGGTCAATGGGATTGACCTACAAAGGCTTGACTGCGTAAATGGGGGGCGCCCTAAGCACGCTTTGGTGCTCCGGGCGTCCTTAGTGGAAAGGTGATTGAACAGAAGAGTGCGGTATTTGAGGCAGAATGCTGAGAAGCAGTCAGGCGGCTCGGCTTGAACACTTCTGCGCATCTGTAAAGCCCACGAAAATCTACTCAAGTATGTAAAAGTATTTAAACCGTGCTCTGAATTATTAAAACATATCTCAGCGAACGTGTATTATTTTTCTCCAGCAGGCTTTCTCAATTTAGACCTGATGTTAGAAATGTATAAAAGTACATTAAAAACAGATTGTGTGAGGTTCTGCGAGCCTTGGCAATATATAAAGATTCCAGAAATGTTCTCCCCCTATATATATATATATATTATCTACTGGCGGCCGCCAGTAGGTCGCCAGTAGATAGTTATAGTTAGGACTGTGTTTCCATAGGAAATCTCAAAATTCTATTTTGAATAACTTTGGCGCCGGTTGACGAATCCTCGCGAAATTTTCAAAACTAATGGGGCGCTCCGCTTAGCTCCTACCCTGAAAGTCTCGGGGGGATTAGTCAAGCGGGGGCCGAGAAAAAAGGGGGGTCCCAAAACGCGTTTTCCCCATGCATTTTCCCATAGGACCTTTAGTCGAAGGTACAGCCCGAACGGCTGAACAGAATTACTTGAAATTTGGCAAAGAGGTAGTCCTCAGGTCAGGGATGTGCCTTTTGCATATATGGAGTCAATCTGTTCAGTAGTTCCTGAGAAAATTGCAGTTAAAGTACATAAATATCTATATCCGCGCACGGTGCGCGCACCCTAACGTGCGCAAGCGTAATTCTGATTGGTGGTTACATGTCTGTCAACGTTCGAATCGGTCGAAATCAGGAAGTGTCGGCCACTATTTTGTTTGTTTTGAGTGCGAGAGTGAGAAAGGAAGGTGGCGAACGTGAAAAGGGGGCAGGGTAGAGAGTTCCTGACCCCCTAGCCTTTGTCAGGGGGTCCCTGAAGGACCCCGAAGGCAGAAAAAAACATTTTAATTTTTTTTTTAAAAATCGCGGGGTGCGCGCACCGTGCACGCACGGTGAAAAACTAAAAAAAAAAAATTTTTTAATACGTAGTTTATTGTAAAATAAATATATAAAAAATATAATAATAAATACATAACTTAGCATTTAAAAAACCGTACAAATTCACTGAAAAAACCATAGGTTTCACACACGTTATAGTTAGGAATTAGCATTTAAAAAACCTTGCAAATTCACTTAAAAAACCATAGGTTTCACACGTTATAGTTAGGTGGACATTTCACTCGTAAAAAAACAATGAAATTCCCCCGTTATAGTTAGTTCAGATAACTATAACTCGCGCGACCGCCACTCTATCAAAAGGATGATGTCATCAGTGATGTCATGAGTGATGCCACTGACCATGTCATGAGTGATGTATTATGTGACGTCATCATCAGTGGATTGCGGTCGCGCGAGTTATAGTTATCTGAATTAACTATAACAGGGGAATTTCATTGGTTTTTTACGAGTGAAATGTCCACCTAACTGTAACATGTGTGAAACCTATGGTTTTTTAAGTGAATATATATATATATATATATATATATATATTATCTACTGGCGGTCGCCAGTATATAGTTATAGTTACAACCTAGTTTCCATAGGAAATCTCAAAATTCTATTTTGAATAACTTTGGCGCCGGTTGACGAATCCTCGCGAAATTTTCAAAACTAATGGGGCGCTCCGTTCAGCTCCTACCCTGAAAGTCTTGGGGTGATTCGTCAAGCAGGGGCCGAGAAAAAAGGGGGGTCCCAAAACGCGTTTTCCCCATGCATTTTTCCATAGGATCTTTAGACACAGCTACAGCCCGAACGGCTGAACAGAATTACTTGAAATTTGGCAGAGAGGTAGCCATAAGGTCAAGGAAGTGCCTTTTGCAGGTCTGGTGTAAATCTGTTCAGTATTTCCTGAGAAAATAGCATTTAAAAGCATATATATATATGGGCGGAGCCTAACCACACATCTCATCCTGAGATCTGATTGGCTGTCAGCACTTCATCCAAGAAGTGTTGGCAGCCATCTTGGGACCAATATACATGATAGCACCTCATTAAAAAAACATTGCAGTTAATAGAAGGTTTTAGGACTTTAGTTACATTATAAATCATTTGTTGATGGTACCATACTCATTTTAGGAATTGTGGTATGTTCTAAGGTGATTTCACCATGTGAAAAAGCCTTCTGCTGGGATATCATGATTGAGAGAAAAATATTTTCTCATGCTTTTACCACAGAGGTTTGGAAGGTGATCTATAAGCTAAACTGAGAGCTTATTTTCTGTAAATTCACATTATCTTTCTCAGTCATGCGAGAATGAAGTCTGACATTCTCAGTAAAACATGTACATCCAACAAGGGCAGAGACTGTCAGTTGATTCCTTTGTGTTCTACTGCAGCTTCCCAGAGTGTTCCAAAGAACTACTAGAGCGCTAACAGTCCTACTTATGATGAACGTATGGCACACCTGAAGCCATCTTGCTTGGATTAAAGTGGTAACTCTTAAAACATTTAATTAAAAAAGGAACAAAATGAGGGGGTTCATTTTTCCATAAAAAGTATGATTAGTGCTGCAGAAAGAAAAATTAGGGCACATTTTGAGTGACTTCTCAAATCCTCTTCTATTTCATTAAAAAAATCTGACATGCAGACTGAAACATGCACTTTCAATACCAGCAGCAGTTTTCCCTGGTGAGCAGTAGCTTTACTACAGTGATCTAATGAGCAAAAAGAGTGCTAACATTCTGAATTTATGGCAAATGTGTGACACATCTGAATGCCTTCGTGATGGAATCAAAGTAAAAAACTGAAAGTATTTCCTACTGAGGAGACTGCAGTAAATGAGGAAATTAGGAAACTTCATAACAAATAAGTCTCCCAAGATGGCCACCAGAGACAAAAGAGCCCAAATGTAGCCCAAATATCACCCAGATGTAGCCCAAGTATAGCCCAATGACAGAATGTCCCAGAATGTTCTTAAAAACAACTAGAGCGCTTACTGTCTTCATTATGACAAAAGTATGGCACACCTGAAGCCATCTTGATTGGAATAAACTGGTAACACTTAAAACATTTAATTTAAAAAGGAACACAATGAGGGGGTTCATTTTGCCATAGAAATTATGATTAATGCTGAAGAAAGAAAATTAGAGCACATTTTGAGTGACTTCTCAAATCCTCTTCTATTTCATTAAAAAATTCTGACATGCAGACTGAAACATGCACTTTTAATACCAGGAGCAGATTTCAATGAACAGTAGTTTTACTACAGTGATCTAATGAGCAACTAGAGTGCTAACATTCAGAATCTATGGCAAATGTGTGACATATCTGAATACCTTCGTGATGGAATCAAAGTAAAAAACTGAAAGCATTTCCTACTGAGGAGACTGCAGTACATGAGGAAATTAGGAAACTTCATAACAAATAAATCTCCCAAGATGGCCACCGGAGACAAAAGAGCCCAAATGTAGCCCAAAATCACCCAGATGTAGCCCAAATATAGCCCAATGACAGAAGTGTGCAAAACACTTATTATTTTGTGTTTTTGCAGTGTTATATAGTGCAGACTTGTCAGGTATTGGAGTGCTTTACATGAGCATTGGTTACATCACACAAGAACAAATTCATTTTGGTTGTAGACATGGGGAGACTAAGTGATTTGACCAGAATCACAGAATGTCGAGCTGAAGCAGAAACTTCAACCTGGTTCCCCAGTTGCAAAGTCTGCAGTTCTGGAAGTAACACCACATCCTCTCCCCTAAGTGCAACATGTAATCAAGTGGTCAACTGGATAAAAAAACATAAAGATAACAAATAATTTAAAAGTGCTTTGTCGCTATTTGAAAACTCAGAAAATATGTCCTTATTTTAGTCTTTTAGAGCACTAACCATAATTTTGATGACAATAAGACCCCATCATATATGTAATTTCTAAAGGAAATGCTCTAGGTATTACAGTTTTGATTACATCAAGATGATGTCAGGCGTTCCACACTTTTGTAATAAATATAGAATGTTAGCAATCTAGTTGTTCATTAGTATACTGTTGAGAGGCAGAGGCCAGGGGCACGGACTCTGAAAATTGAAGGCAGGTAGGAGGGTGCAAAGGCAACAATTTAACCACACTGAGCAGGCAGGAAGGGCCGTGGAAGCACAACAGACTATGGAGGGCAGTGGAAAGGGGGGCAGGGGCAACAAACCAACAATACAGGACTTGCAAGAGAGGCTGTGGCAATGTAATAGACCATTGTGGGCAGAAGGAAGAGGCAATGGTAGTACAACCATACATGCCAACAGACCCGATTCAGCCAGGAAACGTCCAATGTTTTTAAGCTCAAATGGGCTTTATTTGATCTGTCTCCTGTCTACAATCTCCTCTTTTTCAATGTAACTCAAAGGGGAAAAGCAATACCCCAGTTTTTTTTCAAAATCTCCCTCTTACCAAGTTCAAAATGTTCGCAAGTATGGTACATTGGATCATGGAAGGAAATGGGATAGGGACATGGACTTGGATAACAGAGGACAGGAGGGACATGGAGAGGTGCACCAAACTGACCCTGCAGGGCAGGCATCAGGGTTTGCAGCAGCACAATACACCACACAGGGCATGCAGGACAGGAGTGCAGCACAACAATCCATAGAAAGCAAGAGGGAGGGGACAGGACCATGCACATGGACAACAGAGAACAGAGGGGCAAGAGGCAATGGTAGCTAGCTGACCATAATGGACAGACAGGAGAGAAAGCTGCAGCATAACAGACCATAAAGGGCAGGAGGGACGGATCAGGGGCATGACAATGGAAAAGACAAGCCAGGAGGGAGGGAGTAGGGGTCTGCACATGTAAACAGAGGGCTGGGGGCAAGGGGGCAGGGCAGGAGCAGCAAGATAGCCATGGAGGTCAGGCAGGATGGGCACTAGAAGCAAGACACACCATGAAGAGCAACAGTGAGACTGTGATGGCATACACAGACCATGGAGGGAAGGTGGGAGGGGGTCAGGGGCAGCTAACTGACCACACAGGGAAGGTGGGAAGGGCCATGGCAGCACAGAAGACCATGCATGGCAAATGGGAGGGTTAGTGGCAGCACAATGGCTATGATGGGCAAGAAGGAGGGTGCAGGGGCATGCACAAAGGACGATGGAGGATATAAGGGAGGGTCAGGACATGTGCACAGACAAGAAAGTTCAGGGGAAGGTGCCTCACAACAGACCACACGGGGCAGGCAGGAGGAGCAGTTGCAGCACAACAGACCAGGGAGGGCAGAAGGGTGTGGCAGTACAATGGACCATGTAGGACAGGAGGAAGAGGATAGGGACATGGCATGTAGACAGGCAGGGTGGAGGTGGCAGGGACAGGTTACAGTCATCTGACAATGCTAGGCAGGTGGGAGGGGAGTGGCACCTCAACAGAACACTCAGAGTAGATAGGAGTGGCAGGTCCATGGGACATGGTGGGCAAAAAGGATGGAGCAGGGGCATGCACAAAGACATCGGAGGGCAGGGGGAAGGAGAATAGGGGCAGCAAGCTAAGCACTGAGTTTAAGCAGGAGGTCAATGATGGGGCATAGAATTGGGCAATGGAGGGCAGGAGGAGTGGACTGGTACATCATACTAAATTGAGGGCAGTGGCAGCACATCAGACCATGCATGGCAGGAGGGAGGAGGCTAGTCCATGGATTCACACAACAGAGGATAAGGAGGAGGGGGATGGGGCAGCAAGCTAACTGTTCAGAGAAGGCAGGTATTAGGAACTTTATTGTTTTTAAAACATTGTGTCTGTGCGAACTACTTAAAATATGAACAAGTATGCAGCATAATCTCACTTTTATTCAGGAAGAAGAGGACGTTTGTGACTGTGACTCCGGGCTCACTTGGCAGAAACACCCCCTGACCCTCCACCCCCTATCGCAAAATGTAATGCCCGTGAAAAGGGTAGGTGAACACAGTGTTATATAGAACATAGTCCTGAGAGCACGATTGAAAATGAAAACTAGATATAGTGTATGGTATAAACTATGCACCAAAAAGTGTGATATAAGATGAACCGGGCGTGAAATATAATATGCAATACGTTGTGCGCAATGACAGATTCATTGGAGAGCGCGAGATAGCACAGGCACTAGCGCGTGCTATGCGATATGCGCCTTGGAGTGTAATATGCACAGGGCAGTGTTGTGTAACCTAACTAGTCTCTAAAGTTGTAATATAAAATATGTGCTAGGGGGGGGAAACGTTGCATATGCACTGTAACAAAGATATGGATCCCAGATTGTAATATGTATGGCATAGCACTGTGCGTTATAACATAGGCATCGAGGAAGGCACGTTAGATGGGGCAATATAACCCGTGCGAAGACAAGTGTGGCATGACATATTCACGGGGTGGTGTTACAGTGCACATGGGCTAGAGAGTGTCATAGCATATGCACTAGCTAGTGGAATACAACACAGAGGTGTGTGGCACTCGGCAGGCAATGGTGGGTGTAACACAGCATTGGGCTCTGTCAGGAGCGCGCTGTGACTCTCAAGTGATGTTCGTCCCCTTTCCAGAGATTAAAATAAAAAGTATTACACATCCGGCAGTGGATGTGTGTTTTATAAACCGTGAGGGGGGTTTCTTGCATAGTTTTGGTCGAATTTTTGTCGAATCCCCTTTGAATGGCTTGGTGTGCATGTGTATTAAATGTGCCCGTCAATAGCTACCCATGTTTGTATAAATAAACGTTAAGGGTGTCTACCAGGATTAGGCACGGTAGGGCATCAGACATGTCAGAGTTAGCTGGACTTTTCACTCGTACAAAACCATTGAAATTCCCCCGTTATAGTTAGTTCAGCTAACTATAACACGCGCGCCCGCAATGCACTGCTGATGATGTCACATATTACATCACTCATGACATGGTCAGTGACATCACTCATGACATCACTGATGACATCTCAAATGACATCACTGATGACATCATCCAGTGAATGTGTGTTTTTCTGAAAATTACATATGTTTTAGATATGTATATCTCAAGGTTGATGGAAGAATAAATGGGTATATAAGTGTCTAAATGGATGATTTGTTTTTGAAAAATTGATTGTATAACTGACTGATTAAGTGTATCTTAGTGAATACATGGCTTAGTGAGTAATGTTTAAATGTGTAAATATCTGTATCAGTCTCTCACTTTGTGTATAAGTGGCTGCATGGGTTGGTGAGTAACGACATGAGTGTCTATATAGGTTATTAGTTGGTTTTTTGAGTATCAGTATGAGTGTCTGAGTGTCTGTATGGTTCGGTGGGGGGTATTACGTAGTGCATAGGTGCATGAAAGAGTGACTCACTGTTTGTATGTGTTGAAGACAGCATGTGTGCAGGACTGTATGGGTGGATGAGTGTGTGCATGGGTGTGTTAGTGAGTGATAGACTGTCTCAATAGTGTCTTTATGAGTAACTACATATGTTTTAAACTAGTATATGTGACTATTGGTGTATATAAGTGAGTATATGTGAGAGAGAGATTTAAAGAGTTCCTGTATGAATAAGTATGTGTTTCTATAAGTGATTGTTTAAAAGACTAAGTATGTGTAAGTTTCTGTAGAAGTAAGTGTGGTGGTGTGTGTATAACTGTATATGCAAGTAAATGGATGTTTGATTCTTTATTAGCATGAGTGACTATGTGTGTGAGTAACTCTATGGATGAGTGGCGTTGTGTAACAGGATGTATAGGTGTGTGAGTACATATGATGAGTGAGTACATGTATGAGTGACTGTATAGGACTGTTGGTGAATGAGTGGATGTGTATGTGGATCTTAGAATTACTGAATAGGTTGTTGTAACTGGTATTGGTATGTCCATTGTTTTGAACATTGTAGTTTCTATTTTTGAATGTGTGTATCAAAGGTTATATTAGGGGAAGAGGAGGTCTGCCACTCTATCACAAGGATGATGTCATCAGTGATGTCATTAGTGATGTCATTTGAGATGTCAGCAGTGAAGTCATGAGTGATGTCACTGACCATGTCATGAGTGATGTAATATGTGACGTCATCAGCAGTGCATTGCGGGCGCGCGAGTTATAGTTAGCTGAACTAACTATAACGGGGGAACTTCAATGGTTTTGTACGAGTGAAAAGTCCAGCTAACGATAACGCCCCTGAAACCTATGGTTTTTTCAGTGAATTTCTAAGGTTTTTTAAATGCTAATTCCTAACTATAACGTGCCTGAAACCTATGGTTTTTTCAGTGAATATATATATATATATATATATATATATGGAAGAAAGAGGTTGCCCACGCTCGGCGAAGCACACACAAGTGAGTATTCCATCCCTTTATTGGAGGTTGCGCTGCAACAGGCAGGAGACATACAGAGCAGTTAATATCACCTTACGCGTTTTAGGCACACGCCCTTGGTCACAGGTGTCTCATGGGGATTTTGAAGAACAAAGCCTCTCCAGTGGGCGTCGCCGTTGCTTGACATGTGCAAAGGCTCATGGTACTAGTAGTTCTATACAAATGAATCCCACACGTGAGTTCTCCAAAATCACAATTTCATAAAGTATTAAAATGCAAGTGGATTGATGAGTGTCCCACCGCACATTGCCACGCACTTTTCCACCCTCCAAGCAGGTCTCACTGTCCAGACTAACGACTCCACATCGGCGTCACCACAGGTCCGCTGCCGCGGCGGTGCTTCTGCCACGACCAGGCCGGCCGTAAATTATGGAAGAAAGAGGTTGCCCACGCTCGGCGAAGCACACACAAGTGAGTATTCCATCCCTTTATTGGAGGTTGCGCTGCAACAGGCAGGAGACATACAGAGCAGTTAATATCACCATACGCGTTTCAGGCACACGCCCTTGGTCACAGGTGTCTCATGGGGATTTTGAAGAACAAAGCCTCTCCAGTGGGCATCGCCGTTGCTTGACATGTGCAAAGGCTCATGGTACTAGTAGTTCTATACAAATTAATCCCACACGTGAGTTCTCCAAAATCACAATTTCATAAAGTATTAAAATCCAAGTGGATTGATGAGTGTCCCACCGCACATTGCCACGCACTTTTTCACCCTCCAAGCAGGTCTCACTGTCCAGACTAGCGACTCCACATCGGCGTCACCACAGGTCCGCTGCCGCGGCGGTGCTTCTGCCACGACCAGGCCGGCCGTAAATTATGGAAGAAAGAGGTTGCCCACGCTCGGCGAAGCACACACAAGTGAGTATTCCATCCCTTTATTGGAGGTTGCGCTGCAACAGGCAGGAGACATACAGAGCAGTTAATATCACCTTACGCGTTTCAGGCACACGCCCTTGGTCACAGGTGTCTCATGGGGATTTTGAAGAACAAAGCCTCTCCAGTGGGCGTCGCCGTTGCTTGACATGTGCAAAGGCTCATGGTACTAGTAGTTCTATACAAATTAATCCCACACGTGAGTTCTCCAAAATCACAATTTCATAAAGTATTAAAATCCAAGTGGATTGATGAGTGTCCCACCGCACATTGCCATGCACTTTTCCACCCTCCAAGCAGGTCTCACTGTCCAGACTAGCGACTCCACATCGGCGTCACCACAGGTCCGCTGCCGCGGCGGTGCTTCTGCCACGACCAGGCCGGCCGTAAATTATGGAAGAAAGAGGTTGCCCACGCTCGGCGAAGCACACACAAGTGAGTATTCCATCCCTTTATTGGAGGTTGCGCTGCAACAGGCAGGAGACATACAGAGCAGTTAATATCACCATACGCGTTTCAGGCACACGCCCTTGGTCACAGGTGTCTCATGGGGATTTTGAAGAACAAAGCCTCTCCAGTGGGCGTCGCCGTTGCTTGACATGTGCAAAGGCTCATGGTACTAGTAGTTCTATACAAATTAATCCCACACGTGAGTTCTCCAAAATCACAATTTCATAAAGTATTAAAATCCAAGTGGATTGATGAGTGTCCCACCGCACATTGCCACGCACTTTTCCACCCTCCAAGCAGGTCTCACTGTCCAGACTATCGACTCCACATCGGCGTCACCACAGGTCCGCTGCCGCGGCGGTGCTTCTGCCACGACCAGGCCGGCCGTAAATTATGGAAGAAAGAGGTTGCCCACGCTCGGCGAAGCACACACAAGTGAGTATTCCATCCCTGTATTGGAGGTTGCTCTGCAACAGGCAGGAGACATACAGAGCAGTTAATATCACCTTACGCGTTTCAGGCACACTCCCTTGGTCACAGGTGTCTCATGGGGATTTTGAAGAACAAAGCCTCTCCAGTGGGCATCGCCGTTGCTTGACATGTGCAAAGGCTCATGGTACTAGTAGTTCTATACAAATTAATCCCACACGTGAGTTCTCCAAAATCACAATTTCATAAAGTATTAAAATCCAAGTGGATTGATGAGTGTCCCACCGCACATTGCCACGCACTTCTCCACCCTCCAAGCAGGTCTCAGTGTCCAGACTAGCGACTCCACATCGGCGTCACCACAGGTCCGCTGCCGCGGCGGTGCTTCTGCCACGACCAGGCCGGCCGTAAATTATGGAAGAAAGAGGTTGCCCACGCTCGGCGAAGCACACACAAGTGAGTATTCCATCCCTTTATTGGAGGTTGCGCTGCAACAGGCAGGAGACATACAGAGCAGTTAATATCACCTTACGCGTTTCAGGCACACGCCCTTGGTCACAGGTGTCTCATGGGGATTTTGAAGAACAAAGCCTCTCCAGTGGGCGTCGCCGTTGCTTGACATGTGCAAAGGCTCATGGTACTAGTCGTTCTATACAAATTAATCCCACACGTGAGTTCTCCAAAATCACAATTTCATAAAGTATTAAAATCCAAGTGGATTGATGAGTGTCCCACCGCACATTGCCACGCACTTTTCCACCCTCCAAGCAGGTCTCACTGTCCAGACTAGCGACTCCACATCGGCGTCACCACAGGTCCGCTGCCGCGGCGGTGCTTCTGCCACGACCAGGTCAGCCGTAAATTATGGAAGAAAGAGGTTGCCCACGCTCGACGAAGCACACACAAGTGAGTATTCCATCCCTTTATTGGAGGTTGCGCTGCAACAGGCAGGAGACATACAGAGCAGTTAATATCACCTTACGCGTTTCAGGCACACGCCCTTGGTCACAGGTGTCTCATGGGGATTTTGAAGAACAAAGCCTCTCCAGTGGGCGTCGCCATTGCTTGACATGTGCAAAGGCTCATGGTACTAGTAGTTCTATACAAATTAATCCCACACGTGAGTTCTCCTAAATCACAATTTCATAAAGTATTAAAATCCAAGTGGATTGATGAGTGTCCCACCGCACATTGCCACGCACTTTTCCACCCTCCAAGCAGGTCTCACTGTCCAGACTAGCGACTCCACATCGGCGTCACCACAGGTCCGCTGCCGCGGCGGTGCTTCTGCCACGACCAGGCCGGCCGTAAATTATGGAAGAAAGAGGTTGCCCACGCTCGGCGAAGCACACACAAGTGAGTATTCCATCCCTTTATTGGAGGTTGCGCTGCAACAGGCAGGAGACATACAGAGCAGTTAATATCACCTTACGCGTTTCAGGCACACGCCCTTGGTCACAGGTGTCTCATGGGGATTTTGAAGAACAAAGCCTCTCCAGTGGGCGTCGCCGTTGCTTGACATGTGCAAAGGCTCATGGTACTAGTAGTTCTATACAAATTAATCCCACACGTGAGTTCTCCAAAATCACAATTTCATAAAGTATTAAAATCCAAGTGGATTGATGAGTGTCCCACCGCACATTGCCACGCACTTTTCCACCCTCCAAGCAGGTCTCACTGTCCAGACTAGCGACTCCACATCGGCGTCACCACAGGTCCGCTGCCGCGGCGGTGCTTCTGCCACGACCAGGCCGGCCGTAAATTATGGAAGAAAGAGGTTGCCCACGCTCGGCGAAGCACACACAAGTGAGTATTCCATCCCTTTATTGGAGGTTGCGCTGCAACAGGCAGGAGACATACAGAGCAGTTAATATCACCTTACGCGTTTCAGGCACACGCCCTTGGTCACAGGTGTCTCATGGGGATTTTGAAGAACAAAGCCTCTCCAGTGGGCGTCGCCGTTGCTTGACATGTGCAAAGGCTCATGGTACTAGTAGTTCTATACAAATTAATCCCACACGTGAGTTCTCCAAAATCACAATTTCATAAAGTATTAAAATCCAAGTGGATTGATGAGTGTCCCACCGCACATTGCCATGCACTTTTCCACCCTCCAAGCAGGTCTCACTGTCCAGACTAGCGACTCCACATCGGCGTCACCACAGGTCCGCTGCCGCGGCGGTGCTTCTGCCACGACCAGGCCGGCCGTAAATTATGGAAGAAAGAGGTTGCCCACGCTCGGCGAAGCACACACAAGTGAGTATTCCATCCCTTTATTGGAGGTTGCGCTGCAACAGGCAGGAGACATACAGAGCAGTTAATATCACCATACGCGTTTCAGGCACACGCCCTTGGTCACAGGTGTCTCATGGGGATTTTGAAGAACAAAGCCTCTCCAGTGGGCGTCGCCGTTGCTTGACATGTGCAAAGGCTCATGGTACTAGTAGTTCTATACAAATTAATCCCACACGTGAGTTCTCCAAAATCACAATTTCATAAAGTATTAAAATCCAAGTGGATTGATGAGTGTCCCACCGCACATTGCCACGCACTTTTCCACCCTCCAAGCAGGTCTCACTGTCCAGACTATCGACTCCACATCGGCGTCACCACAGGTCCGCTGCCGCGGCGGTGCTTCTGCCACGACCAGGCCGGCCGTAAATTATGGAAGAAAGAGGTTGCCCACGCTCGGCGAAGCACACACAAGTGAGTATTCCATCCCTGTATTGGAGGTTGCTCTGCAACAGGCAGGAGACATACAGAGCAGTTAATATCACCTTACGCGTTTCAGGCACACTCCCTTGGTCACAGGTGTCTCATGGGGATTTTGAAGAACAAAGCCTCTCCAGTGGGCATCGCCGTTGCTTGACATGTGCAAAGGCTCATGGTACTAGTAGTTCTATACAAATTAATCCCACACGTGAGTTCTCCAAAATCACAATTTCATAAAGTATTAAAATCCAAGTGGATTGATGAGTGTCCCACCGCACATTGCCACGCACTTCTCCACCCTCCAAGCAGGTCTCAGTGTCCAGACTAGCGACTCCACATCGGCGTCACCACAGGTCCGCTGCCGCGGCGGTGCTTCTGCCACGACCAGGCCGGCCGTAAATTATGGAAGAAAGAGGTTGCCCACGCTCGGCGAAGCACACACAAGTGAGTATTCCATCCCTTTATTGGAGGTTGCGCTGCAACAGGCAGGAGACATACAGAGCAGTTAATATCACCTTACGCGTTTCAGGCACACGCCCTTGGTCACAGGTGTCTCATGGGGATTTTGAAGAACAAAGCCTCTCCAGTGGGCGTCGCCGTTGCTTGACATGTGCAAAGGCTCATGGTACTAGTCGTTCTATACAAATTAATCCCACACGTGAGTTCTCCAAAATCACAATTTCATAAAGTATTAAAATCCAAGTGGATTGATGAGTGTCCCACCGCACATTGCCACGCACTTTTCCACCCTCCAAGCAGGTCTCACTGTCCAGACTAGCGACTCCACATCGGCGTCACCACAGGTCCGCTGCCGCGGCGGTGCTTCTGCCACGACCAGGTCAGCCGTAAATTATGGAAGAAAGAGGTTGCCCACGCTCGACGAAGCACACACAAGTGAGTATTCCATCCCTTTATTGGAGGTTGCGCTGCAACAGGCAGGAGACATACAGAGCAGTTAATATCACCTTACGCGTTTCAGGCACACGCCCTTGGTCACAGGTGTCTCATGGGGATTTTGAAGAACAAAGCCTCTCCAGTGGGCGTCGCCATTGCTTGACATGTGCAAAGGCTCATGGTACTAGTAGTTCTATACAAATTAATCCCACACGTGAGTTCTCCTAAATCACAATTTCATAAAGTATTAAAATCCAAGTGGATTGATGAGTGTCCCACCGCACATTGCCACGCACTTTTCCACCCTCCAAGCAGGTCTCACTGTCCAGACTAGCGACTCCACATCGGCGTCACCACAGGTCCGCTGCCGCGGCGGTGCTTCTGCCACGACCAGGCCGGCCGTAAATTATGGAAGAAAGAGGTTGCCCACGCTCGGCGAAGCACACACAAGTGAGTATTCCATCCCTTTATTGGAGGTTGCGCTGCAACAGGCAGGAGACATACAGAGCAGTTAATATCACCTTACGCGTTTCAGGCACACGCCCTTGGTCACAGGTGTCTCATGGGGATTTTGAAGAACAAAGCCTCTCCAGTGGGCGTCGCCGTTGCTTGACATGTGCAAAGGCTCATGGTACTAGTAGTTCTATACAAATTAATCCCACACGTGAGTTCTCCAAAATCACAATTTCATAAAGTATTAAAATCCAAGTGGATTGATGAGTGTCCCACCGCACATTGCCACGCACTTTTCCACCCTCCAAGCAGGTCTCACTGTCCAGACTAACGACTCCACATCGGCGTCACCACAGGTCCGCTGCCGCGGCGGTGCTTCTGCCACGACCAGGCCGGCCGTAAATTATGGAAGAAAGAGGTTGCTCACGCTCGGCGAAGCACACACAAGTGAGTATTCCATCCCTTTATTGGAGGTTGCGCTGCAACAGGCAGGAGACATACAGAGCAGTTAATATCACCTTACGCGTTTCAGGCACACGCCCTTGGTCACAGGTGTCTCATGGGGATTTTGAAGAACAAAGCCTCTCCAGTGGGCGTCGCCGTTGCTTGACATGTGCAAAGGCTCATGGTACTAGTAGTTCTATACAAATTAATCCCACACGTGAGTTCTCCAAAATCACAATTTCATAAAGTATTAAAATCCAAGTGGATTGATGAGTGTCCCACCGCACATTGCCACGCACTTTTCCACCCTCCAAGCAGGTCTCACTGTCCAGACTAGCGACTCCACATCGGCGTCACCACAGGTCCGCTGCCGCGGCGGTGCTTCTGCCACGACCAGGCCGGCCGCAAATTATGGAAGAAAGAGGTTGCCCACGCTCGGCGAAGCACACATAAGTGAGTATTCCATCCCTTTATTGGAGGTTGCGCTGCAACAGGCAGGAGACATACAGAGCAGTTAATATCACCTTACGCGTTTCAGGCACACGCCCTTGGTATATATATATATATATGCATATGTGTGTATATATATATATGTGTGTGTATATATATATATATATATATATATATATATATTATCTACTGGCGGTCGCCAGTAGTTAGTTATAGTTAGGACCGAGTTTCCATAGGAAATCTGAAAATTCTATTTTGAATAACTTTGGCGCCGGTTGACGAATCCTCGCGAAATTTTCAAAATTAATGGGGCGCTCCGCTCAGCTCCTACCCTGAAAGTCTCGGGGGGGTTCGTCAAGCGGGGGCTGAGAAAAAAAGGGGTCCAAAAACACGTTTTCCCCATGCATTTTCCCATAGGTCCTTTAGTCAAAGGTACAGCCCGAACGGCTGAACAGAATTACTTGAAATTTGGCAAAGAGGTAGTCCTCAGGTCAGGCATGTGCCTTTTGCATATATGGTGTCAATCGGTTCAGGAGTTCCTGAGAAAATTGCAGTTAAAAGTACATAAATATCTATAAGCGCGCACGGTGCGCGCACGGTGCGCGCACGGTGCCGTGCGCGACCGTAATTCTGATTGGTGGATTCATGTCAGTCAACATTCGAATCGGTCGAAGTCAGGAAGTGTCGGCCGCCATTTTGTGTGTTTTGTGTGTGACAGTGAAAAAGAAAGGTGGAGAACGTGAAAAGGGGCAGGGTAGAGAGTTCCTGACCCCCTAGCCTTTGTCAGGGGGTCCATGAAGGACCCCGAAGGGTGAAAAAAACATTTTATTTTTTTTCAAAAAATCGCGGGGTGCGCGCACCGTGTGCGCACGCTGAATAACCTTTAAAAATAAAAAATTTAAAGGAGCCATTCCATATTACAGGATACAGTTAATCTATAACCGTATACATAGGTAGCTTATTGTAAAATAAATGTGTAAAAAATATAATAATACATACATAACTTAGCATTTAAAAAACCTTACAAATTCACTTAAAAAACCATAGGTTTCACACACGTTATAGTTAGGAATTAGCATTTAAAAAACCTTGCAAATTCACTTAAAAAACCATAGGTTTCACACGTTATAGTTAGCTGGACATTTCACTCGTAAAAAACCATTGAAATTCCCCCGTTATAGTTAGTTCAGATAACTATAACTCGCGCGACCGCCCCTCTATCACAAGGATGATGTCATGAGTGATGCCACTGACCATGTCATTAGTGATGTAATATGTGACGTCATGAGCAGTGGATTGCGGGCGCGCGAGTTATAGTTATCTGCACTAACTATAACGGGGGAATTTCAATGTTTTTTTACGAGTGAAATGTCCAGCTAACTATAACGTGTGAAACCTATGGTTTTTTAAGTGAATATATATATATATATATATATATATATATATATATATATATATATATATATATATATAAATATATATATATACGAAGAACTTCATCACCTGCTACCAAAGCTGCTGGAACGACGAGACGGACCCAGAGCCGCTGAGAGCAAGGTATTTTATTTAGACCATACGTGTTCCACGCACCGCCATATATGTGTGTGAAAGGAGAGCCTGACAATGTATATATATTTCATTTTATAAAAGCTGCCATAAAGAAAATTTCAACAAGGACAAATGCAACAGTAAAGGTGTTTTAGTTTGCTTAATCATCACTAACACGCTGCATTTAAATATCTTATGGGGTAAGGGCATGTGCAGCAAAGATTTTATTGTGACCAGCAATTTCTCCTAAGTATTTGTGAAGTTATAATATGCAGAATGCCTCTGTTGCCCTCTACTGCATTGGCATCTACGTGTTATGCTCCAGACAGCCAGGATTCAACTCCAATGAAAGGAGGGCTGATGGCCCTTTGAGTGGGGCGTTTGTCTTGCGTCCAGCTGGAAGTGAGAATTAGAAACCCTCATCCCCCTCAACAGATTGCTGTTCTGAAAAGAAAACAGACAAAGTAGGAGCTCTGCAGAATTAGCCTTAGTATCAGCAAGTTACACAGAGACAAATTCAGCATATTTTACTGATTCACTGGAGCCAAAAATGGCTGCCTGGTCCAGGACCTGGCTGGATCCCCCTTATGTCCTTCACTATATACCTTCTGCAAAGGCTAGAATCATCAGAGGACTGGCCAGGCTTTTAGCTTTTTGAGGTTGATAAATTGAGCATCCGGTAGCTGGGCACTAGTAACAGCTGTTACTTTCAATGTTATAAAAGTATGATTGTGACCTCTGTAAATGAATATTACTATGGGGTCACTGCAATACAATGAAGTGCTGGTGCTCAGCAGGTCATAGTTTTCTAAATCCGGATGTAAGTCTATCCCACACAATCAATTCTCTAATATTAACAAACATCCTAAATACCAGCTTGAGCCTGAAAAATGCCAGCACTGGTCTTTCAAAAGCAGAGTATAGCTGCTGACCAGCTCGTCAGAGTTATGAAGCGCTATGTAAACACATATAATGCATCAAAGCACAAATACATGTAAAACATTGGTGATATACACGGCATGAAAGGAACCACCATATAGAGTAGCATCATATGTAGTTTCAAAAACCAGCTGCAAAGCTGCCATTGTATCCCACACCGTAGTGGGGGGCAGCGCCTCAATCAAGATGGCAGCAGTTGGGCGATTACATTTAGAGAAGTTTTCCATTGTAGGAGACATTTTTCCCTCAAATGTTTCTTGCATTAATGGCAGGAGCCATTTAAGGGCAGTCTAAAGCACGGCAGCACCTCCATCATGTCTTGGCAGAATGGTGGAATTCCCACCTCTTACATTAGCCCTGAAGACAGACTTGCTAAGCCAGGATCCATCTCCAGGACTCAAATGAACAATGTATGTAACATGCTGGGAGGTTGTCTTGAAGTATGTGGTGGCCAGGTTATCTACCTGGAACCGCCATGAGTTGAAAGGAAATGCTGACACAAGATAGGCTGGTTGGAAGGGGTTGGCTGGGCTACCTTTAGTTGGGAGGATCATCAGAGGCCATTCTTGTTGGCACTGCCAATAGGGGGATCCCAAAAGGTAGAGCTGAGAGCATCTCTTCCATTAAGAATACTGTGACAGGAACTCTGATGGTTTTTTGGCATATGTCATTTTGCCACCCATTTCCTAATAACACAGTACATTTAACAAAATATTATATTTTAATAGTCCCATTCTGTTTAGTTAATACACAAGCCAGAAACTGCTTTAAAAGAGAAATATGAATACAATCAAAATCAAAACCATCACAGAAATGGCAATAGAAATTAATTTATCACCAATAAACAACAAGACAAATGGTAGGGTTACAGTCCAATATAGATTATCCTCAGATAGGTTTTACTGCAACACAACATACACTTAAAAAAATAAATGTATTATTTGCAAATTTAGGTATTAGAAGCCCATCAAAACTCTTAAAATCTAAAATAGATGTATTTTAATGCTCATATTAGACACAGCTCATGTTTAAAGCCAACAACAAGGCTGTGTTATGAATTTATAACAATTTCAATGGTTTGCTTTGCAAGATAGAGGAAGACTGAGTAGACAAAAATGTATTTTACCCTACTTTTGTAGACTAGATGTATATCCATGTCATACATGCTAGGCCAGCAATGTCTTACATAGGTCTAGGATGCCCACATCTATGACAGATATAAAATACATAGTGAGGAGTGAGAATGACAGTCTGACATAAACCCAGTCTTCTGGGATCCACTATAGGCAATTCTGATTTGGACCATTCCTATGCAATGAGGAGCAGGTGGAACAATGTCTGAAGCCAACACTTCTTAGATGGAACTGATTGCCATAGGAGGATTCAAGTCATTGGCACATTTCTAGCACAGTAGAGTGTAACACAAAGGAAACACCAACAGAAATGCTAACACTCAACAGGAATATGTGTTTATTCCTACAAACATGGTTCCAAGCCCATTGCTGCGATGTCCGTTCAAAGAGCAGGGCTATGCACTGCTACAGACACATATTCAGGTTCAGAGAAATTATGCTCCTACTCAACACAGTAAGTTGGTGGAGAAGGAGAGATGGGGTCTAATGGCTAAGTTGCGAACTGTTGATGTAGGAGACCTGGGATCTAGTCTCATTGTCTACTGTTGCCGACACTGACTCATGCGTTACCATATTCTTTGATTGGGTGCCTACCATACCATGTGTTTGCTCACCATTCAGTACGGCCAAAGGCCCCTGAATTTATATTATACATGTTCTTTGCCTTATTGGCATTTATGCATAATATGTGATACTTGTTTTGCATATTACGATAGTTTATGCCCAATGTATTTTGTAGTACATTTAAGTAGGTACGTTTTAGAAGTAAATGTGGGAAGGGCAAAAGGGAGTTGCTGCAAAATGGGGAGTACTTACACTAAAGGGGTGATGTCATGGGAGGAGTAAAGAGGAGTTAAGGGAGGCTTAGTCAGGGGCCAAAGCAGGGACATTCGCCTAGCCACAAAAGAGTAAGCTCATTGCTATTCAAAAACAGTACTTTATAGCCACAAAGGACTAAAAACAGTTGTAAGTTTTCTCCAGTTCAGAGTTCAGAGTTTGAGCGCGTCCAGCACCGCACATGGCCACTGACTGGTACTGTAACAGCAACACCCTGTCATCGAAAATAATTGAAACAGGGACTTGAAATAACACCACATACGAAATAATGTTAAATTAAATCAACTTATTTAAATTAATTCAAAATATCAATCAATTTAATGTCATGGAAAAAAAATCGCTAGCTAAATCTGCTTTTATTTTATTTTCAAATATGTTATTAACCTTTTAAAAATGTGAAAATAAATGTGACATATGTTTTTAATATTTATATAATTTTTTATTAATTCTATAATTAATATTTATTTATTTTTAATTTGCAATAAAAGTATATATTTTACTGTAGATGGGATTTTTTTTTAATGTAACTTAATAAAAAAATGTTCTTTTACTATATTTAAAATAATGAAATGTGTAATTTAAAATTAAGTTTTTATATTTGGGGGGCAACAGAATGCCTGGCTCCAAGATGGCTCTACTCTAGTGAGGCTACTTCTGCTAGTTCAGCTATCCGTCACCAATAAACAAATGACCTTATTGGGCCCATGCAGCACACACTAAGTCAGTTCCCTAATTACTGCCATCGCTGACCTCATTCGGAGGACCTGAGACCGAATAACAGAATGAGACGGTGAGTGTCAACCAGACCCAATACGGTGGAGACTGCGAGGCAAAGTGGTCTCTAATGCTACACTGCACATCGCTGGTAGCCTGCTGACTGCCATTGCTTGCTTTGCGTGTCCCAGTCTGCGTAGGAGAGCGTCTGTGGGAGCAGAGCCAGTTGCGACCACATCATCCGAGTGAAGGGGAACCCTGTGGAGCTGTTAGGCCAGTGCCGCTGACTGAGGAGAGCTGAGTGTGGGGAAGGCCCTATTGGGGCCTGCTGGTGCCTCTTGGTGCAGTGAGTCGGCCTGAGAGCGTGGTCCCACACCTCCCCCCATGCTGCTGGCCGCCAATAGAAGACTATACTGTCTGGACCCTGCTGGTGGGTAAGGAGAATTGGGGAAGAGTTGAGCAAACTGGCTACCCCCTGCTGGACCTGAGGCTCTGATCACAAGTGGTCGCGAAGCTGCGAGCTACTGTGATGTTACGGGGGGCCGAGGTGAGAAAGGATGGGGGCCCGGTCCTGGGGGCTGCGCCTTGGATGGACACGCTCACTGCAACACTACTGAGAGACTCTGTGTGAGCAGGTCACTAGACCTACTGAGACCCTGCCTGGATCCATATGGAAGGGGCACGGGTGTAATTATCACACTCCGAGGCTCCCTGCAGGACAATCACGGCGGAAGCCCCTGCCAGTGTGGAGCTAGGCAGTGGTGCGGATGGTTGCTGACTAGTGTGAGGGCTGTCCCCTGGGGAGTAGTCTGAAAATTACAGTTGAAAGTAGTGAGAAACAAGCAGCTGCTTGGAGGCTTGCTTGGCACCATGGGGAAGTTGAGGCCAGACAGGCCAAGCTTCAATTTCATACTAAGAGAATGATTTAACCCCAGCACGCCTACAAGGCCTCCGCCTCCCGTGACCCATCGCAGGCGATGGATATGCAAACTTGAATGCTACATATCCAAAAGAGACTCACATTAATAGGTGCTAAAATAGATACCCTCACTATCAGATGGGATAAGCTGAAAAGCATACTTGGCAAGAGAAATACATCAGTACAGCGGAGAACCACATTTCACAGTTGGAAGACAATACAACTGGATACAATAAGAATCTACTGGATGGTACAAAAGGTCGTTAGTGTAATAAAAGCAAAGAATGAAGACTTGGAGTCCAGGTCACGCTGAAACAGTTAGGAGGGTGCACCAATCCCTAGGCCCCTGGCAGGGGCACCTCCTTGCCCAATAATCGCCAGACTGTTCAACTACAAAACCATGACCCTGCCCATCGACTGTCCTGAGAAAACCAGGACCTCATGTATGAGGGCTTGAGGATTTCAGTCTTCCCAGATGTTACCCTTGCATTAGAGGAAGCACACTGAGTATTTGCCCTTAAAATGTAAATTACATCTGGATGGAGTACAATACGCCATCCTGTACCCTGCACGCCTGAAAATCACGCATGGTAGGAAAACCCATCTTTTTGCCACACGTCAGAAAACTGAGCCGTTCAAGGAGAAACTACTAAAGGATCAGTATGGGGGAAGCAGGCCACACAGAATGAGACATCCAGGATTGCATGGACCATGACGAGGCCTAAGACTATACTGGCATTGTACTGGATGTGGGGGTCTGTGAACGATTACTTTGAATAACTGCCCATGAGTTCCAATTCCCATGTATAGTCCAGCAAAGACCCCTGCTGCAGTGGTGTTGACAGGCCGACGCTCTGGATTTCCCCTAGAGGTGAACCCTCATTTGACTGTAGGCATTATTAATATGTTATTTTTGTCTTTTGGGTTTTGGCGTAGACAGTTGTTTGTTCTATGGTAGGGGATTTCACTGGCAAGTTGGGGTGGCTGGTGTTGCAGGGGATTAAGATACTATGCAGCTTGCACGTGACTTGTAGACTAACAAGTGCATTCACAGGTCAGGTGAAATTCCTAGCTGCAGCGAGGGATTCAGGATCCGAGAACACATGAGACAATGAGTTTCCACTATGGCACTCTCCATATTCTACCGTGTAGAAGAGCAGGTTGCCCGAACCCCTTCTTCTTCGACTGTTAGACAGCCTAGACTTCGTACAAAGTGTATGAACCAAATGCCAACTCCTGGCTCCCTGCACCATACTCTGGGGAGGGAACTCCTATTTCATTCTAGATAAGCAGCTTGATTGCTCCAATGCCACCATTCACACACACCAAGCAGCTGCCACTGCCCCTGCGAGTATTGTAACCATGCACAGCTTAAAGGACCTTTGGCGGACCCGCTTCCCTGCCTTCATGGAAGGCATGCTTGTTTCCCCAGCTTATGGGTCCTGGGCCCGCTGTACTATGGCTGAGCATGCTGTACATTAGTGGGTGGGCAACTGAGGTAGGCCACCACCCACGCATGCTGTCTGACCACTCACCGGTCAAGCTGACTAGAACTACACCCGCTCCCAAGCATCATGGCACTTCTCCTCACAAGCTCTCCTTCACACAGCGCTTGCACATAAGGCGATACACCAAAATACTACTGTACTTTAAGACCAATTAATTTTCGGTGTGGTCTCTGGTAGTGATTTGAGAGGTATTAAAAGCCTATATTAGGTTTTTTTTTGGTAAAACAACATGGGGTACGAATCGCTCTATGAACCAGCTTTGAGTGAATTGAGTGGGAACTAAAAACGTTAGAAGCAGATTATGAAGGCCACAGCATCCACGAAACCTTGGAAGAAATTAGGTGCAAGCGGACTGAATTTTGCGATAGAGTGGAGCTGGAGGTCATCCACTCACATAAGTGTGCACGGGCTCGAGCATATGGTGAGGCAGAAAGGCCAAGTAGAAACCTGACTATACTTTCAAGATTGAAAACACACATTCCTGCCTTCAGCTACCTCATAAAAGTGGATGGCACTACAATATACGAGACAACTACTAGTCTGCTAGAACTGGTCCACTACTATACCACTCTATATGCCTCTCACGCCACGCCGCGTGGTGAGAATTATACACTGTACTTTGATCAAGTGGCTTTTACCTGGGTTGAGGGACCTCATAGTTGATTTTTAGAGGAGGCAATTCCTTTTGAAGAAATCCTATCATCTATATCCGTTATCCCTATGTGCAAGACGCCGGAGGAGATGGGTTCTCGGCTGAGGTAAAAAAAAGGTTCTCCCTCCATCGATAACAGAATCTATTCTTCTAATGTCACTGATGCTGAGAAAATCGCCTAATAACACTGCCTCATACCGTCCACTTTCGCTTAGAAGCCTTGATGACAAAATATTCGCCAAGGTTCTCGGCAGTCGACTGAACCTCATGATGCCCACACTGGTCTTCCCGGACAAGTTGGAGGTTTATACCAGGCAGGTCCACGGCTCATAACCTGCAACCACACTTTGTGCTTGTGCATCAGCTTGACCCTACACTTGACGCGGCTGTATTTTTTCTCGACGCAACCAAAGGCTTTGATTCACCAGAACGGCCTCTTTTTTTTTAGATGTGCTAGCACAAATGGGCATCCCGCAGCAGTCCATTAACTGTGTGCGGTTGGTGTATATTTTCCCGACCACCCAGTTGCGCATGGAGGGCTCCTTTCAGAGCCCTTCACCAATATAGAAAGCACTAGACATTGCTGTCCATTGTCACCCCTAACCCCTTGTGTTACACATTCTGAAGTCATCATTGATGTATTGGGTATTCACCTCTCTGACTTTGCATTGACATCTTTAATGCAAATACTGTGTTGCAACAAGGATGGCCCTACACCAACTCCATTGAGCTTAACTTGTCAACTCTGCACATGTACCCAGAGAATTAAGGAGACTTCTTGCAGTAAGAGTGCCTGGTGCCTGGTTAGTAGGACCCATTAGTATTCTCATTTTAATGGTCTTTGTGGCCCTGCAGCTGCAAGTCCTGGAATAAAACTAAATAACAAACATTTACAATCCCGTCCCAACCAGGCGTCACAAGTGATGTTTGCGAAATTAGATGTAATTTCCCCCTATTGTGGGTGTTCAAAGGGGATGCATGCCTATGGAAAATAAAAACATCTATATACGATGGCTACTTTATGTAACCCTATGCGTGACAATTTCCTTCTATGTAGAGACTCTTGGTATATAGGCTTGGGCAGCAGTCATTCACCAGAATAATATTGCAAAATGTGACTTTATTATCTTAAGGTTTTGTGAATATGTTGAATAGTCATATATTTTGGAATATTTTGACATAGCAGTTATTTATGACTATTTTAAGAACTGGGCTCCATATTTCCCATTTAATGTGTTTATTGCTAAAGTTAATGATAGTATTAGAGATGGGTGAAATTTTAATTCCACTCAAGTCGAGGCAACTTTGAATTTTGTAAAATATAGCAACTTGAGAAAACTTCTGTGGGTGAAAATTCCTGCAAACAATTATTGTAGAAGATTTCTCCATAAATGGGATTTTGCAAGAGCGTTCTCCGTTTAAGAATAGTTTTCAGTTTCAAATCTACTTTTTCATAATTTTACTTTAGCAGATATTTTTTTTTAAATGTTATAACTCTGGAACTACACAAAATCTTAACAGTTTGGAAGAAATCTTTATGACGTTTGCAAAGTAAATCTTTTGAAACTTCGTAGACATGTAAATGTGTGATCGAAAGACCGTAAAAGAGAGAGCTGGTTGTATAATCTGATTTACTAGCCTTGACGTGACTGTTCTGAACTCTCTGTCCGTTTCCACAATCAGACAACTAGATATTTCAAGTGACTAATTAAAGCGTCCCCGGCTGGATTAGTAAAAAGAGCGCTTAATTGTGTGCTTCCTACATTTGTATTCATCAAGGGAATTTAAAAAATCAGCTCCCTAACTAGTTTGAAAGAACACCGCCCATCTCGGCAAAGAGCATTCTGCTGAGTCGTCGAATATGCTCTCTAAATATTGCCTATTATTTGAAAAGATTAGCATATGAACATCAAAGCAAAACCATTTTCCATTTTGAAAAGTAAGACATTTATTCAGGAGGCTACTGATCATGACTTACATGTAATACTATTTTTATAATTGTCTGGTTTTGACTTAGAACACACAGATTAGGAAATCCGTTTAAAAGAATAGTTCATTGGGTAATCGCTACCTATTGTGTAATCTTCATTAAAAAGCGATTACATTATATTAGATAGAATTCGGTTGGATTCATTAGCAAATACATTCCCACCTCTTCATTTAATATATTATTCCCATTATTGTTTTTTAAGTAGTTACATATCTGTTCATTCCAATATTTGCATTAAAAAGTACAAAGTAAAACACACTTATATTCTGCAGCAGACAAACTCGCATTTTCTCAGAAATGTTGCATTCTCCCTTTAATTCCAGGACTGGAACATGATCAAGAGGAAATAGCATACGACTGCATGTTTCCAACTTGAAGGCTTCTAACACAGAGCTGTGTCTCCTGTTTTTAAGACAATAATGTGTTACTGATTGTGTACTGCTGAAGGTCTGGGGGCCCACCTCTCTAGAGTAACTGCCTCTAGGCGCCTTCCTAATGCAGCAGGGATATCATTTCTGCACAACCTAATGCATGTGGAACATTCTTTCATCTTTGGTAGTTACTTGAGTATTTACATTAATAAACCACAAAGGCAAAGACAGGATACTTATCCTCATGACTAAGTTGCATCTCAATAGGTTTTCACATTGATGTGCACGAGGTCAGACATCACCACAATCTAATCATTTCAATGGGAGAATTTCGAAAGACCATAACTCTTTTACTCCTCCCAAACCAACTTTATGATGTGCATTTGTTATCCATATATACATCAAATAAACAATAGGTCCCACTATCAGTGGTGGAAATGTAATAAGGGAAGTGTATTCTGCACCTGTATGTCCTATTCATCCTCTAAGACAATCTGCGGTCACTTGTGCAGCCGCTCTGTCCTTTGCAGGACTCGGCTGGGCCCACAAGGGCTTAGCACCTATACATGCATGGTACTGGTGGGGAGATACTGCGCAGTAACAGTAATTCCATGTGTTGAGTTTGCACCCTGACAGTACTTGCAAATTCACAACCAGGGCCTTGGTGCAATGGAAATTTGTTGCTGTTCGATAAATACACAGATTGAAGACAGCTGAGATAGGAACACATCTCAGCTTTACCAAGGAAAGCTTCCACGAGCGAACAAATAAGAAGCAAGCAAATAAGAGTGGCAATAAAGCCAACCAATGATACGCAGTGGGTGGGCCTTAAGCTAATCATGCATCTCTCAACACACAGCACATGTGCTGTCTAGGAGGTGATACCTAAAAGGCACATTAGTCCAAAGTAACCTGGGGGTGAGAGAAGAACTTGTTAATAACATTAGGATCTCTTTCCCTAACCTCCCCTTGCTACTTTTCATGCTACTCACTGGCTGTGCCCGTTCCTCCACCAGTTTTCTGTGGTTTAGCTTTGCTTGACTGCTTGTCTCCCAAAACGTTCTCTCTTTCAATAAATCGCTGCTTGGCTCACTCCTTGAAGACCACGCGCCTCCGGATATGTGCTTGGCTCTGACAGACCTGCTGTCTTCGGTTTTCCACTTGAGCTCTGAATGTGAGTTCCCTTCCAGATAATCAATCTCTATATTTTCTCAGTTTGTCTCCATATTAAATTAATTCACTGGCTGTTGTGACTCTGCACTTCTTTTTGCTATTTCTAAACTAAAATGTTTTCTCTTTATATTCCCAAATGTATTTTTCATCTCAGGTAATTTTTCCAGCAAAAGAAAAAGGGTTGCCGAAGCACATTTGAAAAAATACACACACCATCTCCAACAAAAATCGAGTTTTTCGTGTCCACGGTGAGTTTGTTGATTTCTGAGCGCTTAAAATGTGCTTTAAACGTTCACTTACAGTCATTTAGAGCCTGATTAGCAGTGGTGCGCCCTGGTGGGATATCGCTGCGTCCAGTCACGACCGGCCCGTATCGCTGCACCTGGTTTCCCCACGTGCAGGAACCCGAATGAGGCTTTGACTTCAACCAAACCGGTTCTCTCCCTCTCCGCCGACCTTTTTCACGAGCAAAGGGGGAGCATACATTGAATATTCCCCATGCCAGAAATGTCTCCCTTTTGATCTCCCTGCTCTTCCTAGACCAATGCCTGCCTGCACCCCTGCTCCACACAGACACCCCGACACGCATTTACCGACTGTTCAGAACAGCTGATAAATGTTTGTGTTCAACCCCTTGGAACAGGAAATACAGTCCAGAATATGCCTGGTAATTCCACCTCCACATAGTTATTCCTCATTCCGAGTGGTTTAATTAATAATAGACTACAAACATGGCAAAACACGCGGAATTCGGTGTGTTAAGTACCAATTCTACGTCATGCCTCATTTTCAAGTTAAAATGTTGGAATACCACAAATACCTCACCTATTCCACCTAACTTATAGTGAAAGCCATAAAGTACCACTCTTTGCACAGAGGGGTTTAAAGCAAATGCCGCGCCATCCACACCCACAAGTGTGCCCGAGTGCAACACAGCTTACACAATCTGGATAAACTTCACCAGCATTCTGGGGAAAACCACAAACAGATGCCATTGTCAGCTTCCGAGATCACTGCAGTACCAAGCGCTTCTCCCAGAGCTGCGGTGGCATTTGAAAAACGCAAGATGGTTTGGTAGAGATCACCAACTCTGAGTGGAGCATGGACAAGAATCACCTGAACGCTTGAGTGTCAGTGCCTCTCAGTAATAACCATAAGTCAAGGCTAGTAGCAGCATTCTAAACAAGAGTGAATCACTGAATCTGAGCATCGACTCGGGAATGCGAACAGCAAGACTCAGGCTGTTCAATACTAGTCAAAGAGCAACATGAACTACACAAAAGAAACATGAAATGATTTCTCAGCGGTAAACAGGACACATTGCCTCGGTTGCCTTTTGTGGTGTGGAGTCCACACAGGGAACAGTTCAATAACAATGATTTCTGGGTGGAATTTCGAATGTGCTGCTTATCCAAGATCCATTCCCTCTGCTTGTACATCTTTTCTACCTAACTCCTACCGCACAGCTCCTAACTATTGCATCTCAGGTCCTACATGGCAGCCTTCATTGTCTCCTATGCTCCCATATTGCATGCCACCACTGAGGTTTTACTCCATTTGTCGTCAGGTGTCATCACCGGCAGTATCCATGGCCAGGGGGAGCTCAGCACCAAACTGCCTGCAGGAAACTGCGTGCATCTTCCAACAAAAAACTGGAGCATTGATAAATGACACCGACACCTTCTTAGAGGGTTGATTGGGCAGAAACATGTCGACCTCCACTTGTGGGTAGAATCATCCTCCACCTCTCTTTACAAAATCCCAATTTAACCCAGTAGGTAGTTTTAAACCCACCTATCTACTTTTCTTCCCCTATGTACTTTTCCCCTCACGCCCATATAGACCTGCTGAGTGGCATAGATACATATCTACCATTTATTCCCCCTTCATCACCCTGATAAACACGTGAGTAGTAGCTTGCACTTTCTATCTTGAAGAGATGGCAAGAGAGGGCTGATGATGGAGCATGCCACCCACTGGGTGGTTGAGGGCTTTCGTCCTCAAACAGGGAAGGTTTACCCAATTCAAGTTTTATCTTTGGTCACTCTATTTTGCAGAGTGGAAATCAAAAGAAAACATCTATTATAGGCAAACGTCATGCATTTTTCTTAAAACATCATCAAGCAACAAGCACTGGTTAAGCCAATATTAACAAATGCTGTTTGCATGTGCTGCATGCTCAAATGCTGCAGAACGTGCCAAAGCCAAACTTATAGCAAAAAGGATTCATTTCTGTACAGAATGTATATAGGACTAAATGGGACAGAGAGTGTACCGGGTACGTTTCTTTAAGATGCAAAATAGTCCCTCAAGCATTCCAATGACAGCTCTGCCGAAAGGGTGGAATGATACACCAATTAGTCAACAGCATATGGTGATCAAGAAATGCTCCTGTGGGTGGAGCCACAGCCAGTTCCAGGTACATTTTAAGTAACTGGTATCAACATATATTGCAGACAGCTCACTGCCAACCCCGAACAAAAAGAGGAGAAATCCACAGTAAAGCATTGTTTTCATAATGGGGGCAACAAGCACTGGAGCTAGCTTGTAAACCACTAATGGGCCATTACGCTACTCCTATTCGTAAACCTGGGAAGTTAAATTTGCATAGTGACTAGTTAGCCAATGAGAAGAATACAATTTGCGATGCAAACTATGTGCTAATATGTTGGATCACACATTGTGTACTTCTGGGTGGGGGATGAAAACCACCTGGCTAATGAATATTAATTAGGCAGCTCATATTTAACCACCCTCTATCATTGGCTGTAAATGCATGGATGGAGCCGTCCATCACCATCCCTGCATCTGCATGCCCAAACATGCAAACCTCTCTTTTTAAAGCTGCCCCTGACCATTAAAGGAGATGCCTACAAGCAGAGAAATGCCATTCAAGAGGACATTGGGGAGAGCAGGCAGAGGCTCTCTGGACCACTGCTAGCTACCCGAAGCCTGTGTGACAACCCCCAAAGAGAAGCCGACCCCTCGAGGTATTGGTATCTAAGCAGCGGTTTGTGATAAACCTCGGATGCATGCCTCTTTGAATCACATTTAGTAGGGGTGCCCTTTGATGCCCTGTTCTATTTGCGATTTCGAGTAGGTCGCCAAAGCTGATTTGTGAACCAGAAAGACTTTTCTCAACCATAAAATTAATTTTGTAAATAGTAAAAAAGTATTTAATGGCTGCACTCCCTCCCCCCACCCTCCCTCAGCGCCTTGAAACCCTCACGGGTAAGTAGTGTGCTTTACAAATGTTTTGATTGATTGATTGATTGAATGGCTGTAGAATCTGAGATTTTGAGCATGGTGGGCTTCGGTACCGCAAAATACCTGTGTACATTAGACCCCAGGCCTGGGGCAGTCAAGAAGTATATGCAATAGTGGCTTCTTGTGGCAGAATCTATGCAATTAATAATTTGTAAATTAATCATGTTAATCACATTTTATAACTAGGCCCGGGTCAAATTATCGTCACGCTGGAGTACTCACATAATTTGACGTTATGCTTGTTATGCAAATTAAAAAAAATTACACTAGAACGCCATGTCGTGTAATTATGTGGTGTTTACGAAACATTTAGCTCAATTGAACAAGAACAATGTGACTGACCAGACGGCAAGAATTTGTTGTTTGTGGAGCTTGGATTTGTTGTGTTATGTGGTGCACAATGAAGCTAAAATGGGCAGAAGGAGCTAATTCACCCTAAAATATAGCACCAGATGCTGGTTTTGCTTTTTGCATAATTTCCTGAAAATGACTTAAAGAAATATAAATTATAGGAATTTTGCAAACTCCTAGTCATAGCAAAAAGTTAGTTTACAGATAATGATTAGGTAACAGCAAGACCATGTGGAAAGAATTAAAATCATTAAAAATGTATTTTCATAATTGTTTTATACATTAGTGTGCAAGAGTGTGCGCCGTGCTTGTGGTTTGTAGAAAATAAACCAAGAAAGTGTGTATTCACCAGTTAAGCAAAAGTTCAATGATGCAGAAGGAAAGGATGGCGAAAAAGAACAGTATGTATCTTGTCAGCCGAGCAGAGATTAGCATCGGCTGCTCTAATGGCTGTAATTGTTGACAACATCTTTACCCAGGACCATTAAACAGGTCATCAAAACTGGAAGTTCAGAGCAAAGCAAGCATAGCCTGCAAAAATGGTAGTAATCCAATTAAAATCCTTGTTTTTTCACATTCTTCACGGGCTTTGAAGCAGTGCTGTCAGGCTTCAGCATGTCGGGAGAATTGTGAAGCCACATTCAGATCATGGGCTGACTTCAGAACACATCTGAGGTCTGGTACCACAACTGCAAGCGCAGCATCTGCAGAAATGACACCAATCAGGGAAGGGGAACGGCTGGAACACCGCCAGCATAAGCACGCTTGCCGGAACACCGCATCGGCCTTAACCATTCATATGCATCAGAGAAGCTGCTGGCATCCAAGAAGAGGAGGAACTGAGGTGGTGCCCTGCTCTAGATGTCAAATGATGCTATTTGCTACGGATATATTAGAGAATGATTCTGTACTGAGACCAGTGTGCACCACTGAAGGACTTAGTCGATAGATGTAAAAATGCACAGTGCCAGTGCCACGGTCCTCGAAGTGATGCTGAATCATTGCCAGGAGTTATTCTCTTTCCTAATACGGTCTAAATGACACTTTGGGCCTCATTACAATGTGGGTCGGAAATCAATCCAGACCGATTCCTTGTCGGAATCCCTTCTGACTGACTCGGGTTCTGTGAGTCTGACCAACCGATTACGATATTTCCAAACACCGTTCAGTCGGACTACCATTGACTTCCATGGGAGCCTGTGTTCCGCCTGACAACACGGGCTACCATTGAAAAAAGGGATGTTTGTGGAAAACCTTGCACCCTGTGGCAGGCACCACTCTGTGCATGGTTGTAAAGAGGGGTCAGATGGGTACCCCCACAGGAGGCCTCCAGGCGAAGGGGGCCTGCTACGGGCCCCAAAAGTCAGTTTCTGACAGCCGTTCCATGTCGGATTGACAGATTCGGAAGGCTGTCCGAATACGACATCATAATACGTCAGTTGTAAACGCGTTTCATAGAGATGGTCGATACAGCTACGACGACTCGGAGTCTACGAATGCCGGTCAGAACCAAGTCGGAATGACCAAACGGTTAACTTCTATCCTAATTGGTCGGTCGATATGTTTCTGAGTCGTCCGGAAACATAGCTTCCGATGGTTTAGGAGAATCCAAATGCCGTTTGGAGCCTTTCCAACAGACATCATAATCAGGCCCCTTGTTGTTATCACCACTGTGATCTTCGATATCACCTTTCTTTAACCCTTTTGCTGCGGCGGGAATTCCGCCGCAGCGCTGGGGGGTGCGGGGGGGCAGCACGGTGGCGCTGTGCTCATGACGGAGCCGCTCCGTCATGAGCCACGGTTGAGCTGTGCTCATGACGGAACGGTTCCGTCATGACTCCGCCCATTTGCGTTGTCCCCCCGCACAGGCGGGGAAACAGCGCCGCGTAGGCGGAGCGGCCGCCAACGGCCGTGACATGACGGAACCGTTCCGTCATGAGCACACGGCAACCGTGGCTCATGACGGAGCGGCTCCGTCATGAGCGTGCAAGGGGTTAATCGCAAACCTTTAGGCAAGCCTTATTGTAATAAACGTTAAATGCATGAGTTATTGAATTTCCATAGCTCTAAGAAGAAAGAGAAATGGGGTTAAATTACATCTATTCTCAGGCAGCAGCCATAGAAGGTCTCCAAAATGTGGCTCAGGCTAACTGTTTACAGAGGGCCATATTGTGTGGGAAGGGTCTCAAACTGTGCTCCTCCTTATGACTTGCCCTATTACATCTCTCCCTTACTCACACACACATTTTCTCTACATATCACCCTGTAGAATAACTAGGCACTGTGTCAAGAAAGACAGACATTAGATTTGGTTTACACTCTGTACAACAGGATATGCATTCTCTAAATATGTGACAGACTAAATAGTTTAAGATTAAACTGATAGAGTGGTAACCCCAATCCATCAACCCTTCAAATGTCCGTCACTCAGCCATGCGTGCGGTGGATGGACTTTACCTCCATGAGAAATTAACCTCTCTGAAATGGGACCAGCTATGCAGGGAATAACTCTTCAACCTGAACCGAGAATGCCTCCTTCGGTCACCCATATTTTAGCCGTAGTCACATCTCAACATCAAACCCTGTGACTCACCTTGGTGAACATTCGCTCCTGGAGTAGATGGTGCTACTAAGTGCTACGCTGATTTTTTCCCGGTTGTGACAATTTCCTGCCTGAGCCACTGCTCCTGAACTGCACGAGTGACATGGTGGCAGGGTTTTCTCCTGGCTCCAAGTCAGGAAGAAAGATGACTGCCTAATTCACTGTGGGCCTTTTGAGGCCCGCAGCAGTTCCCCCCATGTCACCAGGTGGATCACTCTTCTTGATGATGCACAGGTAACTATACATGGCAGACGTACCCACACAAAATCCCCATTTGCTAGATGCTTGTGTCCATGGACAGCAAGATATGGGATGGATCTCTGGCTGTGCTCCCCTTTGCCCCACCGTTCCTCTTCCACCGAAACATTTACACCCAACAGCCCCCTTTTGACTAACCAGACATTGAGTCAAAATGGACAGGCACCAGAATGGTTTTAAACAGGCCACAACCGGGTATGCATTGCATATATAAATTACATACTAAATAGTTTAAGCTAATGGATAGTAGCCCCTATCTGCATACCCTTCACATGTCCATTTCCAACCATGCATGGGGTGTACTTCACTGAAAGGAGACTGACAGAGTTCGGCATTACCCGTCAACATGATGTGGGACTGCAGTGTGGACATGCCCTCTGGTCTTCAACATGCCAATCATAACTAGGGGCGTGGGAATTTGTGTAATTTGGATTCACGTAATTATGTTACATTTCAGGAAAATTATATGAAATTCTGCATAAATATGCAAAATGTAAATGTCTTTTAGCGCTATTTTAGAATAAAATTAACCCATGTGTCTATTTTGGAGGTGAGGACTCATTTATGCAAAACAATATAGTGCCAAAACACAAGTAGAGTCAATGGCGGCTGCTCAAATTCTGGCCATTTAAATCGCTGCCATGCTTCCATGCTAAGTCAACCCCTGTGTCTCAACAGGGTGAACATACGTTCAACTGAAGTAGTTGGTGCTACCAGGAGCTAAGCTGAATTGGCCACAGGATGACCATCTGGCTTTGGCTGCCCCTTTGCCAAATGACAGCCATCCCTTTCCAACTAACGATGAGAGGTGCCCCTCAGTCGATGCATGCTACTGATTTCACTTAGGGCTATTTGAAGTATATATTAGATTATTTATCGGAGATTCTAAATGCTCCTCTGTAAATATCCTGGTAAACTGGAACTTATGGCCTTTATTTAGAGTTTGGAGGATGGATCAATGTTCCTCTGCCATCTCGGATTGTTGTTAGACTGGTGTCTGACCATTCTCCATATTTAGGGTTTCATCGTCATGTCCGTCAGTCGCCAAGATAGAGGTATGTCTGTCGGCGGTGCTTCCCGCCTCCATCGGCAGATCAGTCTTCCTCCTTTGGCAGTCATATGTCAATCCACATTAGTGTGATGGAACTTGTTCAACATACTCCAAGTTCTCTGCCACCATGGTGTGATGGAGAAGCTGTTGCAATGGAGAATGCCATGGCAGAAAGGTAAACATTAGACGGAATATCATCAAAGTTAAGTGCACAATCTGTCAAAACACACCTCATACAAATTTACCTGTACCGAGCACCTGATGCCTCACTACAAAACAGGAATCACAAACTATATACCACACGCAACAGACTGAGCTATTCCAAACTAGACACCACTACCATGGCAAGGAAGAGAGCCCCTGGTATTTCAAATGAGCTAACTATAATAGTGGATACACTTGTGAGGCTAGAACCATAGTGGTTTGGTGCTCACGTGTAGAATACAACCATGGGTCAGCATAGGGAAATGTGAGCCAGAATTGTGGCTAGCGTGAGTGCTGCATCATATGTTCAATGCTAAGGAGTAGAATGGCTTGTCGGCAGAAGCTTGTACTTTCTATGCATGGTCCCACCAGCATTCCATGGGTACAGGTGGGGATCCCTCCATGCCCCAACCTCTATCCCTGGGAGGAGACGGTGTTGTCAATACTCCTCACTGAATGCGTAGAGGAGATTGAAGGCAGAGTAGACAGTGGTAAATATTCTGTAATGATGTCTGTACATTTGGTGCACAATAACATTATTTTGGTGCCTATTTTTCGAAAATGTAAAATATAAAATTAAAGCAACAAACTGTCTATATTCGTGAGCTCATTTGAGTCACAGGAGACAGTATTCCTAGGGTTATATTCTCACAGTCCCCACTTCCACCACCTCCATGGTATACAAATATATGTGGCATTAGGGTAATCAAACAATCCAGGTATTAAAAAACACAGGTCCTTATTTCAACGTTAGCACTCTGGGTTGTATGCCTCAAATATGGCATACATTGTCCAAGGGAAAAATTACATTTGAGCATAATTAAGAGCCTCAAAACTGTCACATGTGTTGTCTTCTGTTGTAAACTCAAAGATAGGTCGTTGGTATCTTGTGCCTATGGTTACTGTAGTCACATAGTCCTATATTTTCATTGCTTCATATTAAAGATAAATAATGGTTATTTATGGACTGGACACAAAAATGCTTATTTGCACATAACCAAAACATGCTATGTGTACACTCCAACAATGCCTGGGCGTAAGAGATTGGAGTGCTAGTTGAGGGGGTTGAGAACCCTACTCAAGCAACAATCACAATCCTAGACAGGTTGAACCACGAATGTCACTAAATTAACCTGTGCTTAACCCTCTGGTAGCTTGGCACCAAAGCACTCAGGCTTAACTTAGATCCTATGTGTAACCTATTTATGCAGCACACCAACAGTAATAAAGTGAAAACAAAAACAGAAAAATCATAAACCAATTTAGAAAAATAAGAGAACGTTTTAATAAATAAAATGAAACCAAAACATATTAAATCCTGTAGAACCGGAGTTATTAATTTGTTTACATTTTTAGTGAAATCTAGTGCCTAAACGATCAAAGCGCCAACTGAGTATCTGGTCATGACAGACTGTGGCAATATCAAAAGTTAAGGCCAACTGCAAGGGAGAGCAGGTCAGACCCAAGTGGTGGATTGGCCAAGTCTCAGCTCACCTGGAGACTTGGAAAACGTTTAGAAGAAAAGTCCGGGATAAGGCAGAGATCAGCAGGGCAAGACAGTAGGATGTGTCCAAGGAGGCATTGACGACATCAGGGGACCACCTCGCGAGGTGTTAGTGAAGTCGTCGACAATGGTGGGAAAAATCTTTGAGCTCGAAAAGCTGGATTTTCAGGCCAACAAGGTCATCTTCGTTGGGAAACCTATCACCGTTGAGATCAAGATTTTTATCTTCGGACTTAAGATAAATTTTTGGAAGTTGAACATATCCAGTTGGATAAAGCTGTGGGCCGTAGCCAAAGAGGGCACCACAAAGCCAGATACTGTTGCTGAAAGGCCCCACTGTACAGGATTTGCTGCTGCAGAGGAAACGGAGCAGGTGCTACGGTGAGGTCAGTATGATTGGCCATGTGCATTAGGTGGATCAGCTGGCAGGTAGGCCCCAGTCAGTTGATCCGGCACTTTGGTGAAATTTGTTCTCAGTTCCACCTTTTTAGGATTAGGCAGGAGCTGTACCTCTAACACCACTCCCTAATGTCTAGGACCTGTGGGCACCACTTGGGATGTTAAGACTCTCTCTAGGAGAGGCTGGGTGCATGGTTCAAGGTCTCTGGAGCTTATTATATTAATGTGGCTCACAAAGGAAGCCAGGCACCTAGCTCATGGAGCCACTTCTGGTGGTCATGGGTTCAAGGGGATGGTCCAGTTCTCCTTGAAGCACCAAGGCAGGCGTCAAGCAGCAGGGCAGTTCTCTGGGAGCAAGGCAGGCCACAAGCTTCAGGGCAGTACTCTGATCGCAGCATTGAAGTCTTCTTGGAAACAAGGCAGACCTCAAGTAACAGGGCAGTGCTCTGGGGTACAAGGCAGTCATACTGACTTCTATATGTACAAGAGTGTACTGAAGCATAGCTCTGGATGCCTAATATTTATACATGGTGCTAGCCTTTGAAGTGGGTTTTTTTCCCTATAGTACTCCCCATCTGACTCTGGAAAGTTCTTCCCTTCCTCTGTCAAGGCTCTAAGATGTCTGGGGTGACAAATGGCTGGAGTCAGGTTTGTTTGTGCGTGCCGGACGCAAGCTCTTTGAGTGTGAGTGGGGCAGGGTACAGCTCCAACCCCACAAATCTCAGCAGGATGGCCAATCCTGCGAACATCTAGTTCCCTTTTGTCCCACTGTCTGGGAGGAATGCACAAAGGCCAATAGCAGAGCCTTTCACATTTATGTGACCCAGGACACTGGCTGAAAGTTTAAATAGTTAGGATAGGAAAATGGCAACTTTCTAAAAGTAGCTTTTTCAGAATTGTGAAGTAAAATCTGACTTTACTGTTAAGGAGGATTTTAAATTACAATTAATTTGAGTCTAAACATGTCACTCCCACCTGTTACTAATCAAAAGTTAGTGCTTATTAAATGTAATAAGGTAAGCCAATGGTCAAGATGGGCTTTCAGTAGTGAAAAAGTACTTTACTACAAGGATGTAAAACTTAAAAGCACATGTCCTGCTTTTTTAAATAGAATTCACTCTGCCCTATGGGCCTTTAGGGTCTACCAGAGGGGTGGCATAGGCATTAAAAAGGAATGTTTTAGCCTAGCAAAAGGTTTATTTTGCCACGTTGAATTGGCAGTTTTACAACTGCACTACAGGCTGCAATGGCAGGTCTGAGACATGTTTTAATGTACCACTTAAGTGAGTGTCAGAATAAGTGTTGCAGGCCCACTAGTAGCATTTAATTGTCATGCCCTGGATACATGTAGTGCCAGATACTAGGGACTTGCCAGCACTTTAGCACTTCTACGCAGTGGATTGGTAAAGGGCATAGAGTCCTAATACCAACAAAAACAAAATTCAGAAAAAGGAGGGGTGAAGGCAAAATGTTTGGGAGAAGAGAACATGGAGGATGTCAGGTCCAACAACTAGTTTGTCATCATAACCAACTCAGGGCTACTGTACTAAGTGTAAGCTTTCCAACAAGGCAGCCATCCTGCATACAGTAATAAATTGCAAATGTGATAAAAATTACAGTTATCAAAGGAAAATGCTATCTCTCCTAACAAGTCTTAACAAGGATTCTCAAAGTGCAAATCTTCTTGCATGGGTAACAAACACTAAAACTCTTTCAAACTAACATAATATGTAAGGTTCCATGTAACAAGAAAACGATCGATAGGCTTTAATTGAGTCACAATCCATCATTAAATACCTTCTGACTTTAACATCTGCTCTTCTCAATCAATATGCCAGGCCTACTGCCTTTATCATACGTTTTCATCATATACAAACATGTCTACATCCTTTATAATTGGCTTGTCCCAACAACCAAATCAGAATTACAGTAGTGAGTGTTAGCTTTCTACGAGGCACCCATCTGCCATGCAGTCATAACATGGATACAAAATTATAGTTGGCAAAGAAAAAATCCTATCTCTCTCTCCTATGTGTGCCTAACAAGGATTAATGCAGAGAATATCTTCTATCACCATGGCTTGTTAGGTTGGATACCGACACCAAAATCCTTACATATTTCGGTAATCTGTGAAATTCCATATGACAAAATACCGGCCTACAGGTTTTGACAGTGTAATAACAATCAACCCTTAAAAGCCTATTGCCTTTAACACACGTTTTCAAAATCAGCATGTTAGGCCTACTGACTTTATCATGACCTTTCATAATAAACCGATCAAATCTATGAAATCTAGCATGACTTACCCCAATGAACCCTTAGAGCCTTCCCCACAGGCTTTACACCTCTACCCAACCCTGTCCTAATCAAGTGCACATAAACTGGCAACCATCATGTATATGGTTCTAAAGTAAGATTATGTAGAAAAATACAGGTTGCAAAACAATATATAACCTCTCTCATGGGCCTAACATTAATCATCAGAATGAAAGCCCACAGTGTTTATCAGAGTGGCTGGCTAATGCAAACACCCTTGACTACTACGGTATCTATGAGATTACATGTCACAAAATGCCTGACTATAGCCTTCAACGTTTCAAAACAAGCAGCCCTGGCCTATGGCACGGAAGGCAATGATTCTCTGTGCTCCAATCCGACCAGCAGCATGTCAGCATAACCAACTCAAGCCTACAGTGTTCAGTGTCAGCTTTTTCACAAAGCTTTTCCACAAGGCAACCATCAGACACTTGTAATAAAATTACAAATAAATGCAAAATTACAGTTGGCTAAGTAAAATACTATCCCTTCTAAGAGACCCTAACAAGGATTCTCACAGATCAAACCTATATCCACGCTTGTCACACGGGATAACTAACACCAAACCATTGCCTACGATGGTGAACTGCGAGATCCCATTTTACAAAATACCTATCGGTAGGCTGTAATATGGAGTAATAACAATCCACACATACATTTTGCCTTTATCATAACATTTCATATTAAACCGATCAGGCCTATGGCCATGGTCATTGGCTTGTCACTATAACCACAAAACCGGCATGTTTTCGTAAGAAAAGAACTTATGACTGAGCGTTCTACGGTGCAGCTCCTAGAATCTGGAACGCTCTCCCTCCTAACATTGGAAGAATCCCATCCATCGCTGCATTCAAAAAGGAAGCAAAATGGTTCTATATGAGTAAATATCTCCCATAATTTCAACAGACTTGCTATTGTCTACGGTCCTGTCATGATCATATTCTTGGTAACTCTCATCGAACATTAACCTTTTGTGGGCTTCTATAAATGTATATTAAGCTTAATGTTTAGTTCTAATCATTGTACAACAACTGATGACTTGGTAATATAAATGTTTTTGGTTTTGGAAATGCAAATGTAAAGCGCTGTGATACCCTTCGCAGGGTCATGTTCGCGCTATAGAAAACACTAACTAAATAAATAAATAAATAGATAAATAAATAAACCAACTCAGTCCTGCTGTATTGATAACAAACTTTGCCACAATCCAAAAAGTGCAATACAAGCAGGCTTTGTAATTGGAAGCACAAAAGTTCAGCCCAATGATATCCTGCACTCCGAGGACCGACATGTGCGTGTAGGCCACGCCCTTCTCTTTTTGCTGCTCACAGTCAGGATATGATTGCCCGGTCATCCCATTGCTGGCACTATCTCATCAGATATGCAGGATCAGAAACAGCCAGGCCCTTCTCTTTGCTGCTCACAGTCAGGAGATGATTGCCCGGTGATCCCATTGTTGGCACTATCTCATCAGATATGCAGGATCAGAAACAGCCAGGCCCTTCTCTTTGCTGCTCACAGTCAGGAGATGATTGCCCGGTCATCCCATTGTCGGCACTATCTCATCAGATATGCAGGATCAGAAACAGCCAGGCCCTTCTCTTTTTGCTGCTCACAGTCAGGATATGATTGCCCGGTCATCCCATTGCTGGCACTATCTCATCAGATATGCAGGATCAGAAACAGCCAGGCCCTTCTCTTTGCTGCTCACAGTCAGGAGATGATTGCCCGGTGATCCCATTGTTGGCACTATCTCATCAGATATGCAGGATCAGAAACAGCCAGGCCCTTCTCTTTGCTGCTCACAGTCAGGAGATGATTGCCCGGTCATCCCATTGTTGGCACTATCTCATCAGATATGCAGGATCAGAAACAGCCAGGCCCTTCTCTTTGCTGCTCACAGTCAGGAGATGATTGCCCGGTCATCCCATTGTTGGCACTATCTCATCAGATATGCAGGATCAGAAACAGCCAGGCCCTTCTCTTTTTGTTGTTCACAGTCAGGAGATGATTGCCGGGTCATCCCATTGTTGGCACTATCTCATCAGATATGCGGGATCAGAAACAGCCAGGCCCTTCTCTTTGCTGCTCACAGTCAGGAGATGATTGCCCGGTCATCCCATTGTTGGCACTATCTCATCAGATATGCAGGATCAGAAACAGCCAGGCCCTTCTCTTTGCTGCTCACAGTCAGGAGATGATTGCCCGGTCATCCCATTGTTGGCACTATCTGATCAGATATGCGGGATCAGAAACAGCCAGGCCCTTCTCTTTGCTGCTCACAGTCAGGAGATGATTGCCCGGTCATCCCATTGTTGGCGCTATCTCATCAGATATGCAGGATCAGAAACAGCCAGGCCCTTCTCTTTGCTGCTCACAGTCAGGAAATGATTGCCCGGTCATCCCATTGTTGGCACTATCTCATCAGATATGCGGGATCAGAAACAGCCAGGCCCTTCTCTTTGCTGCTCACAGTCAGGAGATGATTGCCCGGTCATCCCATTGTTGGCACTATCTCATCAGATATGCGGGATCAGAAACAGCCAGGCCCTTCTCTTTGCTGCTCACAGTCAGGAAATGATTGCCCGGTCATCCCATTGTTGGCACTATCTCATCAGATATGCAGGAACAGAAACAGCCAGGCCCTTCTCTTTTTGTTGCTCACAGTAAGGAGATGATTGCCCGGTCATCCCATTGTTGGCACTATCTCATCAGATATGCAGGATCCAAAACAGCCAGGCCCTTCTCTTTTTGTTGCTCACAGTCAGGAGATGATTGCCCGGTCATCCCATTGTTGGCACTATCTCATCAGATATGCAGGATCAGAAACAGCCAGGCCCTTCTCTTTGTTGCTCACAGTCAGGAGATGATTGCCCGGTCATCCAATTGTTGGCACTATCTCATCAGATATGCGGGATCAGAAACAGCCAGGCCCTTCTCTTTGCTGCTCACAGTCAGGAGATGATTGCCCGGTCATCCCATTGTTGGCACTATCTGATCAGATATGCGGGATCAGAAACAGCCAGGCCCTTCTCTTTGCTGCTCACAGTCAGGATATGATTGCCCGGTCATCCCATTGTTGGCACTATCTCATCAGATATGCAGGATCAGAAACAGCCAGGCCCTTCTCTTTGCTGCTCACAGTCAGGATATGATTGCCCGGTCATCCCATTGTTGGCACTATCTCATCAGATATGCGGGATCAGAAACAGCCAGGCCCTTCTCTTTGCTGCTCACAGTCAGGAAATGATTGCCCTGTCATCCCATTGTTGGCACTATCTCATCAGATATGCGGGATCAGAAACAGCCAGGCCCTTCTCTTTTTGCTGCTCACAGTCAGGAGATGATTGCCCGGTCATCCCATCGTTGGCACTATCTCATCAAATATGCAGGATCAGAAACAGCCAGGCCCTTCTCTTTGCTGCTCACGGTCAGGAGATGATTGCCCGGTGATCCCATTGCTGGCACTATCTCATCAGATATGCAGGATCAGAAACAGCCAGGCCCTTCTCTTTTTGTTGCTCACAGTCAGGAGATGATTGCCCGGTCATCCCATTGTTGGCACTATCTCATCAGATATGCAGGATCCAAAACAGCCAGGCCCTTCTCTTTTTGTTGCTCACAGTCAGGAGATGATTGCCCGGTCATCCCATTGTTGGCACTATCTCATCAGATATGCGGGATCAGAAACAGCCAGGCCCTTCTCTTTGCTGCTCACAGTCAGGAGATGATTGCCCGGTCATCCCATTGTTGGCACTATCTCATCAGATATGCAGGATCAGAAACAGCCAGGCCCTTCTCTTTTTGTTGCTCACAGTCAGGAGATGATTGCCCGGTCATCCCATTGTTGGCGCTATCTCATCAGATATGCAGGATCCAAAACAGCCAGGCCCTTCTCTTTTTGTTGCTCACAGCCAGGAGATGATTGCCCGGTCATCCCATTGTTGGCACTATCTCATCAGATATGCAGGATCCAAAACAGCCAGGCCCTTCTCTTTTTGTTGCTCACAGTCAGGAGATGATTGCCCGGTCATCCCATTGTTGGCACTATCTCATCAGATATGCAGGATCAGAAACAGCCAGGCCCTTCTCTTTTTGTTGCTCACAGTAAGGAGATGATTGCCCGGTCATCCCATTGTTGGCACTATCTCATCAGATATGCAGGATCCAAAACAGCCAGGCCCTTCTCTTTTTGTTGCTCACGGTCAGGAGATTATTGCCCGGTCATCCCATTGTTGGCACTATCTCATCAGATATGAAGGATCAGAAACAGCCAGGCCCTTCTCTTTGTTGCTCACAGTCAGGAGATGATTGCCCGGTCATCCAATTGTTGGCACTATCTCATCAGATATGCAGGATCAGAAACAGCCAGGCCCTTCTCTTTTTGTTGCTCACGGTCAGGAGATGATTGCCCGGTCATCCCATTGTTGGCGCTATCTCATCAGATATGCAGGATCAGAAACAGCCAGGCCCTTCTCGTTGCTGCTCACAGTCAGGAGATGATTGCCCGGTCATCCCATTGTTGGCACTATCTCATCAGAGATGCAGGATCAGAAACAGTGTTGACCTCAAGTAAGGTGTCTCAACAAATACCGATCCTGACAGCAAATAAATCAGCATGGTCCATTAAGTAAGTCTTGAACAGGAAGGGATATGAGCTTTCTAAAAGTTCAAAATGATAACGGTTTATTGACTAATTAAAGTGCAGTACAGGAGGCAGAAAAGTAATAGTCAAGATGCATGATGCGTGCATGATGAGGGCATTAGCATAAGGCTCAGCCAGATGCAGCAGAGTCTGACAAGAGGTCAGAATATTCCAAGGCCTAAACAAGAGACAGAGCTCCGCTCTCACAGAGTTGGGGCCAACCGGACCGGCACACCGCCGACTTCAGGGCTTTCGGTAATAACATTCACCATCAAAATTGCATTATCGGTGATCATAAAAATTACTACAGAACTAACAAATCAGAACACAAAATTGAATGCAACATCATCTAGCATCATACCAAATCCATCCTCTCATAGAAATATTTTAAATATTTCACCTAATGTCATCAGATGTGTGAAATCGGGTTACATTAAAAAATCAATGACAGTCCCATAAAGGAATAGTTCCTCTGTAACACCGGCAGGAAGAGGCTTGAATGTTGGCGATGTCTTTTATACCCATCAAAAGATGTGCTCCTGGCTACCAATCGGTGGGCGGAGCCAACGCCCCTGTCTGTAGTGCCCCTGGAGGTGGTTCAAATTATGACTGGCAACGGCTGAGCTGCCAAGCGGACCCAGAGAGTAGGCAGTCAAGCGCAAGACACGTGTTCTTTACTTTCTGGAGTGGGACAAAGGTGAACCCTGTGACGTCAAAGCACGGTCAAAAGTGGATGATGTCACTCCTGCTACTATGGCATTTTGGTGAATTGATTCCCACGGCCGGGTGATGCGGCCCATGGCGTTCTCTGATGTGATGTCACAGGTGAGGTAATTGTGCCGGGGTTTAGTTTACTAAAAAGTTAGAGTATTAAAAAAATGTGTGAGCTCTGTATCTGATCTTAAAATGGACTCGTGAATGTAGGCAGCCCCATCGCGGAATGCCATTTCCTTCATCACAGTGGGTCAGCACGCAGCCTTTCAGCTCCAGGGAGCGCGTGAGACTTCGAGTTTTCGATATTTGTGCTGACTCAGCGGAGAGCGCTCGGAAGAAGATAGGGCTGCAACTGGAATTTCAGATCACTATTATTGACAGTTAAATACAGGGTCGAAAACATTGCGGGCTGACTATACGCGCATCCACAGAGTCCGCACTGTAAAGCCCGAAATGCAATATTACGCTTGAAGCTCATTACTGTGTTGAACATTTGACCGAAATTATAAATTATACCTTGCTTTGAGCGCACTGTGCTTTTTTGAAAAGACAAATTATACCTTAGGCTACAAGCGCTGCACTGTGCACAGCAGCAGTCCACTGGGATCTCTCGCATGTGTTATCTGGGTCACATTTCATTTCCACTAAAAATATGCGCAGAGAAATAATGGGTAGGTACAGGATTCTCGAGACACTTTTGTCATGTCCTTCAGGCGCGGCAAATGGATAAAAATCCGCATCCTATGGAAATCTGCAAGAGCAACGCGGATTTAAACGAGGGAAATAGCTCAGCCGGTTGAGCGCCTGCTCAGAGGTCAGATCACAAAGTCGAATCAAGACATTTAAACCCGATCATTCAAACTACCAATACATAGCCGCCTAGAGAAAATCCAGCTCATGGGGTCTTTTATGAATTATAATTTTTAATGGCTGGGTTTATTTGTTGTACTTGTTACTAAACGTATATACAATCTGACGAACAAACTGTTACCTGAATTCTATTATCTGGCACATTGTATGGAATGTATGCAATAATTCAACGCCCTGCTGATAGCCAACCCACCACTGACCCCCAGCCTACATTTTTCCTGCATATTTTCTTTGTTTTAAATGTTTGACTCCCTGGCACTACAACATCACCTGCAAGACGGCAGGTCCAGCCAAACTTCACTTATTGAAGCTTGTGCAGTCATGCGGTACCACGTCTCCTGCAGGAGTCCCACAGAACTTCAAGGGGAAAGTGACCGACAGCACAAAGGGCCAGATGTAGGTAACTTCAATTTATCAAGTCCTTAATAGCGATTTTTACCGAATCGCTATTAAGGACTCGCTAAATGGAATGTAGGGAGGAATTGCTAAAATATTAGCGATTCCTTAACATTCCTTAATAACGAATCGGTAATTGCCACACAGCTGCTCAGCCCTGCCACGGGCACCCACACTTGTGTGCGCTGCACAGTTGCATCACGTGCACTCCTATGGGACACCATTCTAATGCCTGTCCGCGCATGTACAGCGCCATGCCAACAACACCGCGATGCTCTCCTTCGAAGGTGTGCGCCCACTAGGGTGTAGGCCAATGTTACCGACCAGGGTGGACACAGGTGTCCAGCCTATGGCTGGCTGGGATTGCGCTGCGAATGAGGCCAGGCAACAGACTCATGCATCCGCAAGACTGATACACATCACACCTGGCATGCATGTGCCAAGACCTCGAGCGTCTTAGTGCTCCTATATCTCCCCGTATCTGCGGGCCCACCCTCCTTGTACATGCCACATTGCAACATCGTGTACTGTGGACCTGGTGGCAACAACACCCCAAAACAGAAACACACTTACCGCACATCCTGCACCGGGCCAGGTCCGGACCACACCCTGCCCCCCCTGCTGAACAAGCACATGCAGCCTGTGCATGCAGGGCAGCAGGTGCGGGGCTACATGTCCAGGGTCACTTCCAACGCTGAGGTGACATGGCAACATCTGCAGAAGACAGCACACTGTGATGTTGCAGGGCCCGTGCCCATCAAGCTGACACAATGAACACGCGGACACACTTGCTCAGATGGTGTGAATGGCTACTGGCACGTGCACATGGCCACAATTATTATCAGGCACACTTACCGAGTGACACCTGTGTTGGATGTGTGTGGGGTGTGTGCACACCAGCCAGCAAGGGCTGCCTGGTGCAGTCAGAAATCGACAACAGTGTACATCGTAAAGGGCACAACCATACAACCATAAAGGTCCCATGATTTGTGCTGCACAGTTAGTGGCCCAGATGCACATCGTCCTGCATGGGCCTGCCGCCACGGGCCGCTGACATGCGGTGCACTGGGGCAGGGTCACGAGTGCAGAGCAGGTTCACGGGATGACGAGGGGCCTTGTCACGGAGTGTCTCTATGGACAGTGAAGGTGTACCCCAAGGGCAGATGCAGAGGGCAGGCCCACACTGATACAGTCACTATGGGGGAGATGAATGGAACAGACACATGTCGGACACCAAGTCCGGTCCAGCCAGAAGAAGATGCAGAAAACCACCAGGCCATGGGCTCTGACACCACCAGGGTCCAACCAGATGGTGCCCAGGACTCATTGCGCACAGAGTGCAGTTAGGGGATGCCGCCTGAGATGAGGTGTGTCAAATGGTGTGGATTCCTCCACATCTTACCCAAAACATAGTTCCACATGTGTGACCTAATGGACCACAGTGTAGGCCTGAGGCAGCGATCAGCACGGGCCATTCACCGAGTGTTGCCGGCATAGGTTGGATGGCCCCACCGGCCTGCGTAGTTCAGGTTCAGTGGCACCTTGCGATGTGAACTTGAGATGAACAGGGTTGATGGCACCAGGTCAGTTGGTGATAGTGTTTGGTCACCTCCGTGACTGTGACCCGGCTTTCATCCGGACTGAGCCGCATCTTCCTCTTATTCCTCTCCGTGCGACCACTGGTGTGGACTCTGCCATTCGTGATTCGTGACTAGGTGCTGGATGTGGGACTTACTGGTCCGCAGGGTGATCCTGGTCCCTCATCCACGTGTCGCCTGCTGGCGTTGAACAGGGTTAGTGGCACCACGTGTCGCCGGCTGGTATTGAACAGAGTTAGTGGCACCACGTGTTGCCGCCTGGCGTTGAACAGGGTTAGTGGCACTGTTAAATGGTAGCGGCAGTTGATAACCTTTCAAGTATTGCCCGGCGGTAATCGCCTTTTATACCATTCGATGATTAACCAACAAAAAGAGCCAGGCGCCGGAGACTGGAAGGCAGGAAACAAAGTTTTATTCTCTCCGGAGGAGAACACATCAGATCAGACAGCAAGGTATCGTCACGAGGTGCTCTAACTGCATCTCTGAGGCCTGGCCTCTTATACACAGGTTTATGACTTTATTGCAGGTTTATCATACATGGCACATTCTTGAGATCGCTTTGATACATGAAAGAACATCCTCAGAATCCCCACTTCAAGCTCATTCCCACACATATCTACAGTGGAAGTCCCCACCCCACCCACAGTAGGAGATGGCTATCACACAGCTGGACATTCCGCCAATTCCCGGGGGTGTGTGCGACCGGTCGGGTCTCAGGGGGTGGGGGGCCTTGATCTACTGTAATCCCTTTGATGTGGGGTGTTTCCCTTACAGTAGGGGCAATAAACTGCATCCGCAGGGCTAGGTGATGGCCTGGGATCGGTTCGGACAATTGGGCGCAGAGGAAGGGGGTTATCAAAGAGATGCATGACCATGTATGGGATGTCGGTCAGGCGTGGGATGTGGTTCCATGGCAGGGTCGCGCAGAAGGAGAGGGTTTATGGCCCGTGTATGAGAGAGCGGGGGTGGCCGGCGCGCGGGGGAATGCTCGCAGCGCCAGGGGGACGCGCTGGCGATCGGCAATGAGCAGGGAGAGAGACTAGGGTGCCTAAAATGGCTGCCGTGCGCTTTCCTGTGTGTCGCGCTGGGGAGAGACAAGATGACGCAGATAATGTTCAGTTACAAACTAAATTTCCACAGCACCACATGTCACCGGCTGGCGTTGAACAGGGTTAGTGGCACCACGTGTCGCTAGATGCCCATATGGAACTATGCCTCACTGATCGGGGGGTCTGGTGCTGTAGCCACTGCCCCGGCTTTGGGGTCACTGCCATTCAGGACTCAGGACACAGTTTCACATATGGGACCTACTGGGCCGAAACGGACACCGGTGTAGTATGTGAATGTGGAAGGAGTAATGTGGGCCAGCTTTGGGGGGCGAGCGATGATCTGCGGAGGTTGCAGAGGTCACCGAACTGTTGCTTGGAGCTTGCACCGGCATGTGGTGGACCCTCCTTGACACACGCCGGTGTCGGCAGGTGATCAGTGTGGCCTGGCTGCGCAGGAGCGGGCCTGGCGGGTTCGGGGTCCAGCGGGCCGGAGTATGGCAGGCGCACAGGATCGCAGGCAACTCTGCTTACGAGGATGGCATTGGCCTCGTGGCGTGGTGAGAGGTGTCACCCTGGCAGAGATGTTGGGCTTTCCAGAAGTGGACCACGCCCAGGGCTACGTGCTTTTTTTCCACACCCCTACTCTGGCCTGGCGTATGCCGGGACATCCCACTCCTCTCACACATACGAGGGGGACGTAACAGGCAAAATTTGCGCAAACTCCCCCACTGGCCGGGGTGACATGGTTGCGTCCACTGTCCACTACACTCCATACACCAGAGGTGTATGTCACCATGGATATGGGTGTGTTCTGCATGCTGCGGTCTGTCCAGAACATCTCCGCCACTCTTGGCATTGTGTGCTTTCCCAGTCATGCTTCTCATGCCTCCTTCACACATGCCTGGTTGCCACCTCTCCCCACATTGGGCTAGTGTGTGGCTGAGGTGCCATGCCGTTGATGGCTCATGTTCACGGCTTGCCCAGGTTACTATTGTGAGTTGTTCTGTCGTGTCTGGTGGGTGGGCATGTTGTTTGGCATGTTGGTTTTGATGCATTGCCAGAGTTGTGAGTTACATGGTTGTGGAGTTGAGGTGAGTGGGGTGTTCATTTGGAACTTGCCAAGGAGCTGTGCATTTTCCTTGGTGCCATCCTGGGGACGCTGGTTGCTGATGGACTGTCGAAGGATGGAGGAATAGTGCACAGTGGCTGGGTATTTGGAGGCGACATAGATTGGTGGAGATTCCACGGTGTTTGGTTATTGCCTGCACATTGATGTGAGACGTGTGCTTTCTGTTGTGGTGATTGTGTACTGTGTCAGCAGGGGGCACAGGTATGACATGTGTGCTGTGGATTGCCCCCAACTCGTGAGTGCATCCAGCTATGGTGTATGGTCCTTGCTTGGTGTCCAGCGGATCCTGCGCATTGTGTTGGGCGTATAGGGACTGGGGTGACAGACTGATGGTGTTGTCCAGGTCAGGTGTGAGGGACTTGGATGTGGCTGGCTGTGTGACTCCTCCGACTGTGGCGGGTGTTGGTTGGGGGGCACCAGGGACCAACAGGTGTAGCACAGCCAGCAGCTTTGTGTGGGGTGGGATGTTGTTTGTCCGCTGTGCTAGTGCCGTCGGCCTGTTGGGCGTTGTTTGTCAGGATGCGTAGGATGGTTGTCCTTTTGAGCCTGTAGTGGGCAATGACATTGTCAGGTGTTGGGTCTGTGTGGTTGGTGCGTTTCCTGGGGGTCTGCTGTCATTGTCTGTGCTGCCTCTGTGGTGATCCGGGAGGGGGGGTTTCCGGGTGGGTGTTGGGGTCCTGAGGTGGTGGGTGTTGTGGCCCTCTTGGGTGTCCAGCCCGCATGACCGGTGGCTCCATGGCATCTGTTGCCCTTCCAATGTGGCTGTGGGCTGGTCTACCTTTTGTGGTGTAGGCTGTGGTCCGGCTTTGCACCAGGTCAGAGCAAGTGTTATTTTTCTGCTGCTAACACGCCTTATCGCCTGTTTTGTATTCTGATCGCAGTTCTAGCTGGTCGTTGTGAATGTTGTGGAGTGGTGTTGTCGCGGCTTTGGGCACGGTAACACCTACTCTGCATCTCATTAGCGATAGTTGCGGGGGTCTTATGTGGCGATGTTTTTTGCAGCTGCTATTGCGGATAAAATGGTGCTGTGGGCTCTTAAAACCAGCTTGTGAATGGGGCGATCGATTTATCGCAACTTTGGCTGCGATAAAGTGCCGTTAACTCGCCGATAGCTCCTTGTGTATATCCCCCCGGAGTATTAACATTCTTCATCTCACAGATAGGCTTTGGACTGAATGGTGGTGGTGGTGGTGGGGGGCGGGGTGTCACCTGATGCTTAGGGTGCCTCCTACACCACAGGGGCTGAAGGGGTGTGCATTTTTCCCCTGGTGAAAAGCAACAACGCTGGTACCAGACACGCAGATACACTAACTGCAATCATGAAGAAGGATTGTACTAGACAGAACGGGCATCGTTTTATTGGCTGAAATTCACAAGATATCACTCTTGCAGGAGAACAGCGACTAATGCCAGGGAATCTATAATTGAGCACTTCTTCGGCTAAAGCATTTTTTATATACCTAAGATTTGCCTCAAATACCAACAAATGTGTCATCTAGTGCATCAATTGCAGAATTCAAAGCATATTTTGTGTCGTCTTAAATGTAACAGAAGTGAGTAAAAACGCTGCCACGTGTTTGCGCGCTGTGGCAGTCCCGTGGCTGTGTTGCAGCTGGTCTCCTGTCAGTTACTGTTTGCTGGATTTAGGTAATAAACTGAAACTAATGAGGTGAAAACTTTGTCCAGACAGTGTTAAGGTGTGAAAATAAAACACGGACTTAGTTCCGCTACCTAATGCGCACGTACCAGAAGCTTTTATTGCTGCATAATTTAGTCAAACCAGCCACGTAGTCTGGGCCCACCTGTGACATCATTCCAGGGCCCTGACTGAGGCGTTGGTCTTGCTAATTTGAGCATGGGCAAAGGGGCTTGTTTGAATGCAGCGAGTAACTCGCACCTGCACCAAAAGTCCTGGAAATGGTTTAAAAGAACTGTATACACAATTATTCTGAAAGTCCCATTTTTATAAACAAAAGCCAGTCTCACATGGAGCTTTGAATTTTCAACAATATGTGAAGGTAGCACAAGATAACACCTTTAAAGGTCACACCCCCCTATGGAAGATGTCAGAGGCCTGACACTGAAGGCAGGTAACAAAGTCTTAGAAGGTCACATGTGACCTCAAGTACTCATAGAAAATGATGGTCTTGTTCTCCCTAGGAAAAACCTGGACATCCTCTGTACATTAAACCCCTGCAGGATGTAATAGGGATGCAGGACAAGTCAGACATGACTCGTATCAACTCAAGAGGTGTACAAAATGATTTTCAAGAAAAATATATTCTACATGTAATGAGCATTTATTATCAGTTTTTAAACTTGCCCAGAAAATCTACTGTTTTCCAAAATAAATACAAGGTATATATTTCACTGACAGTCAGTAATCTAGGGTTAGAGACTTCAAGATAACTAATTATAGACAGAAATCTAGTCAATGAATGGTGGAAAATATCTGCACAATGATTGAAAGGCCTATTTAAAATCCTGAGATACTATAAGCGGCAATACAAGTATAACAGGGCAGTGCTTTCAAAACGTTTTAGAGCCACAACCCCCCTTTTAGAATGTCAAACGTTTAATATCCTGAGAGAGACCTAAGAGAGGGTGAAAGTGATTCCCAGGCACACTCTTGTTGATGTGACATAGAAAATAAATGGTGTGCATTTATAACAACATACACGAAGTCCAGTCGGCAGGTTTATGACATCATCAGCAAACATTGTGATCTTTTATCCTTCTTACCAGGGTGGGGAACTGACCTGGCAAGAACACATTTGGTGACTGACAGAAGTGGATGAACTAATAAAGAACTTGTAAGCCCTAGTTACATTCCGCACTTGAGTAATGTCATGAAGACATACTTGCGAAAACAACCACTGGGGATCTATGCTTGTAGTAACTGTTCCGCAGGTAAGTTAGGTATGAACAGAGGACATCTCTCAAATAGAACACGCCTCTGGAATATACCAATTGATGTCTGAGATGTGTGGTATCTTTTATTGTTGGAAATGGCCCTTTTTGCAGGGTTATCCAAGTTTTTACCTTCCTCCTCTTATTTTTCTGACTTCATTTTTGTCGGCTGTAGGACGCCGGGCACTTTACTACTGCTAACCAGTGCTAAAGTGCATATGCTCTCTCCCTAAAACATGGTAGCATCGGCTCATAACTAAATGGCATATTTAATTATCTTATACATCCCTAGTAAAGTGCACTACACAAGCCTGGGGCTTGTACATTAAATGCTGCTAGTGAGCCTCTAGCACTGATTGTGCCACCCACATAAGTAGCCACTTAGTCTGTGCAGTTTATTGCCACTTTGACTTGTCATGTAAAACTACTTGCCATCCCCTTTTATTACACTCCTAAGGTAGGCCCTAGGTATCCCTATGGGCAAGGTGCTGTGCAGGTAAAAGGTAGGACATGCTATTTTATGTTTGGCAGTGACAAACAGCCTATTTTGTTTTATACTACAGTGAGGGCTTCTCCTCTCTTAGGCTAGCATTAGGAATTCTATGTCAGGACCGGAGGCTTCCGATTATGCTATCTCTCTTCCCTTTATTACTTCTAACAAACTGACAGCAGCCAGAGAGATTCGTAAATATCAGTGTAAAAAACCATAAAAAACTACAACTCCCTACAACCAGGGAGATAGACAGTAAATTAGTCCATCAACTATTTCCACTACATTATCCAAAGTCCTCTGTCAGCTCTCTCTCCTCCTCTTTCTTCGCTGCTGCGTAGCCAGTTAAGTGCTCTTGCCTATTTTTAACTCCTGAGTTGTTGTCATTCTCATTTAATGGTTTATGTTGCCTTGGAATAATATTTTATTTTATTTTTCATTGCTCATCTGCATTTCATTTTTGTTGCAGAGTCCCTGCCGGCAGCGGGAACGTTCTTGCTCCTTACGCGGCCGGCTCCCCTGCTGGTGCGGCTTCCTTGTATGCCGCTAGGGGCGCTCGACCGCCTCGTTGCTCTCGCGTCGCGTCTCCTCAGAAGAAGAGCGCGCCGCGAGACGAACGGACGGAGAGCCTTCCCCTGCTGCCTCACCTCTAACGTCCACATTGCGGATTGTACCATTCCCCAGTGAAATTTAAAACGCCCCGTTGGGGGTCTGTATTGCGGTTCAAACCGCGTTGAATGCACTTGTATACACAGCGTTGTAAGCACCCTCCAAACACCACACATCTCGCGGGCGGTGTACCAATACTTTTGGGCATATCAATCCAATTTAGTCGGCGCCTGCCCCCGGGGAACTTACTGAAGGGGCCCTTCCCCCCCTAAAAAGCAGCGTCCGGACGGTGTGGATGCGGACGCCTTTGAGCGCCTTAAGACGGCGTTTTTGGCAAAGACGGCCCCAGGTGCTCCCCTTATCCCAGCGAGTGATCAGGCTCAGGATATTCCAGACCCTCCATCCCCGGCGACAGATAGTGATACCCAAGGGGATACTGACGACGAGGCAGGTTCTTCCCGTCCTTGGCGCCCGGCCCCGGCGACCACTTCGGCGGCGCCGGAGGAGGATGCTGATATGTTGAACCCGGATGATATAATGCACCCCCGGTCTTCAGCTTGGGTCCCAGGGTATACGGTTGTTAGGTTCCTTGCCAACTGTCTGCGTAAGCCTCTTGAAAAGGAGGCACGGAGTTTTTTGAGATCGGAATGCCCGCGTCCCTCCTTGCCGGACAAAATAGCGCTTACGCCGGAACTGGACTCGAAAATGGCCACTTTCTTAGCGAAATTTGTAAAAGACCCCCGTAAAGGCATTGATAGATCTTGGCGGTCCTGCCAAGACAAACTCCTTGACGCCGTCGGTCCAATGGCCAAAATCTTGGACATGGCGGAAGAAGCTAAAGTGACAGGTTCAACAATTTCTCCTGAGGTCTTATCTAATTGGGCCCAACGAGCCATCATTTTTATGGGAAACGCAAATTGTGCCCTTTCAACGGAGCGCCGCCGCTCCTTGTTGATTAAATTGGATCCCAAACTTGGGGATTTAGCTTCTTCTGAGGCCGGAGCTGTTGCTCAGGGAGGCCTTTTTGGTGAGCCTTTTGTTAAGGAACTGGGGAAGTTTGTCTCTACTTTTACCTCCTTGGACAAGGCCCAGTCCAGTATTAAGAGAGTGTTTACCCAGCGGGTTTTCCGCGGGGCCGGTCGAGGCAGGGGCCGCTCGTCCGGCCGTGGTTTCCAGCAAAACCCTCCGAGGGGACAAGGCTCTGGCCGTGGTCAATATAATTCCACCGCAAACTACACCAACTCGGCGCGTGTTTTTTCCCCGGAGGGGGTTGTTTTTACGATTGGACACAGGACTATGTCGCATTCTAGAACAATAACCTACCCGGCTTTCCGGGACTCGCCCAAACTATGTGTGGTAGACTGCCTAAAAACATATGAAGATTTAATGCAGGAACTCCGCCTGCCGGGCGAACGGCAACTCTTGATAGCTCTCAAGAAGCTACACAAAGCAGTCTCTTCCCCCACCATTGCTAGGTGGGTGCGATGGGTTATGCAAGAGGCTGACATTGACACAAAACTGTTTGGTGCCCATTCTGCCAGAGGTGCTATGGCCTCGAAGGCTTTCGCGCTGGGTGCGCGTTTGGAAGATTTAATGCGGGCAGCGGACTGGTCGTCCGACTCCACCTTCAAGAGGTTTTATTTTAAACCGGTTCTTAATGTGGCACAGTTAGTGGTAAGTAAGCTTTGAACTAGCATAATCCGAAGCCTCCGGTCCTGACATAGAATCGGAATTTGCCTAGTATCATGACGGTAAGTTCCAATTCTATTAAGGACACGGAGGTGAGGATTATCCCGCCCGGGGCACTCTTGGTGCGAACCCCCCGTATGGAAGTAAGTAGTTGTTTTCTTTGACACTGGTTGGCGACACATGCTTGCTTTGCCTGATGTTATTTTGTAGTGTGGCCATTGCATAATATGCTCAGTATGGTTCCCGCAGTTCTCACCTCCCTGCTTGGTTTCTTTCAGGGAATGATGGATCCAAGCAAGACCAATAGGAAAATGGCGTGACTTGCGCAAAGAAAGAGGAAGAGAGAGAGCTGACAGAGGACTTTGGATAATGTTGTGAAAATAGTTGATGGACTAATGTACTGTCTATCTCCCTGGTTGTAGGGAGTTGTAATCTTTTATGGTTTTTTACACTGATATTTACAAATCTCTCTGGCTGCTGTCTGTTTGTTATAAGTAATAAAGCGAATAGAGATAGCATAATCCACGCCTCCGTGTCCTTAATAGAATTGGAACTTACCGTCATGATACTAGGCAAATACGATTCCCTCATATAATTTTAATAGGTAATTCCTGATCAGAAAGGAGTAGCTTTGTTATATTTGGTATGCTATAGAATGGTAAGGATAAATATTTCTTACTGGTAAAGTTGGATTTCACATTACTATTTTAGAAATGCTACTTTTGGAAAGTCTCGCACATTCGACGCCACACAGGGCTCAACCATGCAACAATTGAGACAATTGGAATATCTGATGCGCCGTGAAATTAACCAGCGACTGCATGCCACCACTCTAGTTCAGTACCACAAAGCCAGCAGGATTCCGAGAGGGCTGAGACTACCACTCAGGCCCATGATGTTTAAGATGAATAAGAAATTTATGGAGAAGTGGTATTCCATTCTCAATAAATGCTCATTAGATTTAATTTTACTGATTGTGGAAGAACTTTCGAAGGTCTTGGTTGACCTTGAAACAGAAATTTCTGAACTACCCGACTCTTTAAAAACACGCATGACCGGGGAAGATTGGTCACACTCCCTTGAGATGATTAATAACATGTTGGATGGTTACGCTAAGGAAATTCATGAACGCAAAGTCCGTAAGTTTAGGCGAGATACCATAGACTATAAACTGGACGAGGTCTACTCTTGGGCGGAAGTTTACGCCCAAAAGCGAACTTTTTCAAAACCTGGAAATGCCTCATCTGAGGAGAGCGTTGTCTCTGTCAGTGACACTCGCTTAACCAGACCTCCGGTACCATCTTCAAGTGACTTAGGGGCTTCAGCCGTTCCATCAACTTCCAACACCAAGGTTTCTTTTTTAGAAACAAGCCCAGCGGCCAACAATCCACTCACGAACCAATCTCCCCTCGAAATAATCCCACCAAAACCCGTAGAGGTAGCGGAAAGCACAAAATCACAAAGTTCAGGCAGGAGACAGAAAAAACATTAGTTGTTAACATCTCTTCCTCCAGTTTGTCAGAATCGCAAATCGCTCTTCTCAACAAGGGAACATCCTTCGTTCCTACCCACCATACTACTTCATTTCAAACAGAAGTTGAACTTTACAAATTTATGAGAAAACTAAGATTGCGATATTTTTTCTCCACTCAAATTCTTTCCGCTCCAACGGTCAGTGAGATGGAATACAAGGAGTTTAAACCCAAAAGCACTTTTGTATCCCCTATGTCACACAAAGTGCTGGACACTTTTGAGTCACTGGTGAAACACGATTTATTACATCTTAGCACACCTTCAAAAAAACACCAGAATTTGACACTCAAGGACAAGACAGCACTTAAAAGCTTGAGGACTAACTCATCCCTCACATTTCTTCCAGCTGACAAAGGTGGTGCATTGGTTATAATGGACACGTGTTTTTATGAATCTGCAATCAGTGAAATGCTGTCTGATGAGTCTACTTATGTACCACTGCAACAGGACCCAACAGTAGAGTTTCAAGACATTTTGACCACCATCCTCAAGCATGCCAAAGACATGGAGTGGATTAATTCCAAAACATACGATTTTTTGTATAATAAACATCCACGCAGACCACTCATTTATGCATTACCTAAGATACACAAACGCCTTTCCAATCCACCATTTCGCCCTATAGTATCAGGGTGTGACTCCATTCATGACCCTCTTGGTCAATACTTAGATTACTTCTTGCAACCGTTTGTTCAGGCAGGTTCCACGTACGTACAAGACACCACACACTTTTTGAAAGTACTCAATAATCTCAACCTCCAGAGTCACGATGACATATGGTTACTGACAGTAGATGTTGTTGCCTTATACACTTCAATCCCACACTCTGAAGGTATCGAAGCGATCGAGTGGGCATTACTCCAAATGGACACCATCCCAGCCAACAAAATTTTCCTTTTAGAACTTTTGCATTTTTGTTTATTCCACAGTTATTTCAAATGGAAAGACAGTTTTTTCTTACAAACTCACGGAACATCTATGGGTTTTGCGGGAGCTCCCAGCTACGCAAATATCTATATGATGAAATTTGAACAGGAGAACATCCTTAATGACAGGGAATGGACAGACAACCTCATCATATATCGTCGATACATCGACGATATTTTCATTCTGTGGCAAGGCAACAAGCAGATTTTGGAATCGAAACTCTCAGCGCTCAATGATTTCAATCCCAGAATTCAGTTTACACACACATTGGACAAACACTCCATCTCGTACCTTGGTGTACATATTGAATTATCATCCAATAACATCGTCACTTCTTTGTTCAAAAAATCCACAGACCGCAATAACATGCTTCTCTATGATAGCTTCCATCCACAATCCCTGAAAAGACATCTTCCTTATTCTCAATTTTTGAGACTCAAGCGCATCACTTCTGAAGATTTCAAAACTCAGTTCTTGGCACGTGGCTACCCCAAAAAACTCATTGAATCTTCAGTTGAACGTCTCAATCAGGTATCCAGGTCAACACTACTTGACAAACACATAAAACCAGCTCAAACAAGGGAAGTTTATGTATCCAAGTTCTCGACCCTCTCTCCTGCCATCAAAAAAACCATCCTCAACAGATGGGACATACTACAGACTGAACCAGATTTTGGGAACCTGTTTAAAAATCCACCGATTTTTGCGTACAAACGCTCCAATAACTTGAAGGAACTCCTCAAGAGACGAGAACTCACCACTGATCTGGCACCCAAGGGTATGACTAAATGCTACAACTGTTCCCACTGTAATAATGTTATTACAGGCGTGTTGATAGCTCACCCGTGGTCGGGTAAGCCGGTTAAATTTCATTTTACTGCCAACTGTAACACCTCAAATGTCATATACATCATCCGATGCCCTTGTGGCCTATATTATGTAGGCAAAACTGAGAGATCTTTACGTACCCGCATCACGGAACATAAAAGTCGCATTCACACTAGAACTTTATCTTCACCACTTGCCAGTCATTGGTGTGATTCACACCACACGATTGCTCAACTTAAATTTAGTGTGATTGAAGTCATCACATCTCATAATGACCGTGATATGAGCAAATTTATTGTTCAAAGGGAATCCTTTTGGATTCGGTATCTCAATACCCTAAGTCCCAAGGGTCTCAACGACAAAATTGAGTTTGCATGTTTCCTGTGATTCCTACTCTCTTCCTTCACATAGAACAGAAGGGGGACAGAGTCGTCCTACAACGCACCAGAGCTTTAATCTTGATTTATGCCCGATTTCATTTTATCACCTTATCACTTTACTGTTCTTGTCAACAGCCCAGTGTCCCATGTCACTTTCATCACACCACATGACAGATTGGTCTCATTATGCATTACCCCTCACCTCAATTTACTAGTATTCACACTCACTCTGTGGTAACTGCCAGGACGACACTTTTCCATCTCATAGAGATCAAGTTCCAGTAGTAGTTTCGTACACATTACTGTAGTGAATTTTTTAGTAGTCATGTTTTTCTTTTTCATTTAATGCACTTATACCAGTAGCGCGTTTTATTTGTTTGACGCTCTTACCTTTCTGTTAAAGACACAATGTCAGAACGTTAACACAATATAGACTGTAAATAGGCAGGATGTTACTTGTGGACTATTAGCACTCATTAGAATGTATATAGGTAGAACACTGTTCATTTGACATTGACGATTTAAAGTTTTTTGTATTCAGTTTTTCGTATGCTGTTATTCCGTAATACAGGTGTCATTCACCTCTGGAGCACTTCCATTGTTTAGGCTGTATAAGCTTGTCCTTTCACTCTGTCATTCACTCGCAACCGCTTTTCGTGCACTTTTTGTCCTGCTCATTCTGTCTGTCAGAGCTCTTTTCCCAACTCAAGATGGCCACCCCTGGTTTTACCTCACATTCATCGCAAGTCCTTCTTTCATGTTTTACACTGAGACTTCCCCACGTGAACGCAACCCGGACACCGCCGATATTTATGGGCGGGATTCAGCAGCTCACACAACTTTCGGACCTAGAGCGCGGAGACAGAGAGTATTTTCCCAGGTACCCTGCTTTACATGTTCTAATTGTCAGGTCTTTCCGCACACACCACACACCCTTTAACCCCCTGCATTTACCTATTTCCCGCAGGTTTTCCACCTCCTTATCTCACCGTTCCGCTTGTGTACTATATAGTGCACTGTTGTTTTCCAGTAAAGTGATCCTTAGCGTTCTTCGGACGCTCGGTGAGTTTTTTTAGCATGTTTCCCTTGCATGTCCGATCATTGTCGGAGCACCCACACTGCTTCGCAGAGTCCTTTTCAACACCTCACGAGACACGTACCCTTCTTTGCATTTTTGCAGGTAACCTCATTCCATCGCTTTCATCCTTAAACAGATACCAGCCTTGCTAGCTTTTTCAGGTATTATAGTCTCTACCACCTGGATACGTCTTGGGTCTAATCTTTCGCGCACAACGATCTTTGATTTTTAGCACACGGTGATTTTTCCTTCCTTTCTTTTTTCCGCTCTCATCCTCTGGACCACCCTTCTCCCTCTCAGATGTCTAACAGATTTTTCTCAGACTCTTTGGTGACGTGCTTTCACGTTTCAATTCATTTGCTCAATTCCAGTGGCTTTAATCTTTGATCTTGCCTGAAATTTCTGTGTGACGCCGTAAAGCCTTCCAATTTTCTACGTAGTTATCAGCTTAAAACCTTTGAATGTAATTGTTTGATGTTTTACTCATAGATATCCCCTGAAGAAGGGCGAACACCACGCCCGAAATGCATTGGGAAAATCAAGCTACGCCTCATTTTGTTATAGTACTCTGTAACATGAACTTTTTCAGCACGATTGGAGTGTGATTAAAGAACACTTCAACAAGAAGAAGCTTTGATTCGTTTCTCATATTCACGAATGTCTTTCGATGGTTTAGACATCAATATTGGTTTTGATGATGATTACAATTTTCTGATATGTTAAACAGATGACAAATTTCGCCTAACTTGTTACATACTCATCACTGAGTGTTTAGTGGTAGTGCAGTCCCTGTCTAGAGCGTCCCGCTCCAGTCTCTCACGACTTTTGGAAAGTGGACATTTCTCTCTGCTTATAACCTTTTGTGCCTAACAGCCGGTCTCCAATACATGTCTCTGCTTACTGATAGCCTTTCTAGGCAGGAAGAGGGAGAGTTTGCTTACACATCTGAATAGGTTGTGTCCTGCCCTCCCACAAAGGGCTGATTTACCCTCTATTGTCAGTGTGGAGCCAAGACTGGGCTGAAAGGGATCACTGTGCACTTCAGAGGGGTCCTGTGAAGTCACCACCTATATCGCCACTTTGGGTATAAGTACCAGGGCTTTGTTGGCCTTATCAAATCCGAACTACTGGATCTTAAACTGCATCTCTGTCGGCTTAAAGGACACAACTGGACTGCTTTTCTGGAAGGGGGTTGCTTGCATATTCCCCTGCTACCTGCTACTCTTTAACTCTGCTGAAGGGGAGCTGAACTTTTCCTTCCATCCGAAGTGATCTCCAAGAGCTTGATGGCTTGCCTCCTGTTTTCTGAAGTCTCAGGGACATAGGAGACTTCCTCAAATTCTGCTCGTGCTACTCGACTCTGCCTTCTGTGACCTCAGTCCTGAGTTCTGCACCTCAGAAGTGGGTACTACAGCTGTCATGCTACAAAATCGATACATCTCATGCCTGCATGTAGCAGAACTGGCACATCACCCCAGTTGCAGGAGTAAAATTAGCGCAACGCCTCGGAACCGGCGCTTTGCTTTCAGAGATTGACACATCGGACAGTGTGTGGCTGCTGCTTGGTGGGATCGGCACATCCCCTCGACTGCATGGCAGAATTCCACACATCACTCTACGCCTCTCGACTCCGGCACCCGTTTTCGGAAGTGACGCGTCACCTTTACAGTGTGGAGAAGATCCACGACTCAACATCGACGCATCTCATTGCTTGCTGCCAGGAAAGGTACTTTGTTCACCGGGGCCTGCATGGGTCCTATAGCTGGCTAGCGCTCAATCGTGGTTGGCCCGAACTTTGACTGTGCCCTGTTCCAGTGAGACCTATAGTAAGCTTTTTAGCGCTACTTGCTTCTAAGCGCTTTACTGCTTTTATTCTTTTAGAATTCAGTATCTTAACTTCTACTTATTGGAATTTTGTTGTTTTGGTTTTGTTTAATTTAGAATATAATAATCTGTTTTTATAAACCTGTGTGGAGAATTTTTGTGGTGCATTCATTGTGGTACTGTGTGGGTGTATTGCACAAAAACTTTACAAATTGCCTCTTTAAATAAGCCTGACTGCTCTGTGCCAAGCTACCAGAGGGTGAGCACAGGTTATCTTTTAGTGTGCATATAGCTAACCCCGACTAGAGTGGGGGTCCCGACCTGGACTGTGTATATACCTCAGTGAACCAGGGATGCCATTTCTAACAGATATCATCTGTAGTTGTAAAAAATCTATATAGAAAGCACTAGTCTCTAACATGTGAGGATGTGTTTAGATATGTAGGTCATGTACCCAATGGTAACTCATGTGTATCTGATTAGAAACATGGCATGTTTTGGTTCTATGGAATTGAGCTAGTCCCTAGTAATCCTAGAGGTGGAGATCGAAAATTGTCATTTACAAAATATGAGGAAAAATGGATTTGCCTATTGAGAAGCATGGAACAAGGCCTACATAAAGATCAGGAATTTCATTATTTCCTGTAAGAATAGATTCTTTTAGCAATAAGAGCTGTTTTTATGTAATAGTAGTGTTATAGTGGCATCAAATATACCTTTAAGAAAGTATATTTTTAGGAAGAGAACACTCCAAGCTGTGGACTAGATATAAGGCAAACGTTTAGTTACACAGTCTAGACACAAGAAAGGCCAACAGGCTGTTGACTTTTTAGATTGAAATGTTATCAAACCTAAATAAAATATCTGTAGTACTCTTCCATTTCACAAACACATGCTAATCCTTTTTTTATTTTAAAATGGCTGATGTTTTGTCTTTATTGATCTGCTACCAGTATGGCATTTTTAATACCAGGCTATGATTGGTCTATGCCCCATCATTCTTTATAGTTTAATGCATCTGATTAACATATCAGGCTACAATGCCACTACATCTACTGATTTTAACTTTATAGTTTAAGGAATCTGTTTCACAAACACTGGTAAAACATTAGTATAACTGGCTATCCATTTCAAAATGGCTAATGCCTTTTCATTACTGGCCTGTGAAGAGATGAGCACACTTTTTAAATTTCAATATGGTCAGGAGTTAGAGCTTCACCTTCTATATATTACGGGGGAATCCAATATGGTGCTTTAACAGCACCCCCTTATGCCGCTATAGCATCCCGTCACAACATGATGTGCAAGTATGATATTTTGGGGCTTTATGCTTCCACTTAATGTTTGCTCTTTTGGTTAAGGAGTAATCTCAATATATATTTTCTTTTAGAAAGTTCTGATGTTATTCTAATTGTCCGGACAAAACCATGCTAAGGTTTTCAGTGAGGAAGGACTTTATAGTATCGGAATTCCATCGCTCAATACTAAAGATTAGTTTGCACTATGCTTTTGGAGGCGAGACCTTTCTCTTGCATGAAATTATCAATATTTAGCAAACTGTTGGAACAATATATTGTTATATGAGTACAACGTTTGGTTGTAACATACAGTGTATTGGATGAGCCCAGGCTATCTTTCATTCATGCCATTTACTACTGGTATATGTTAATTTTGTATGTTTTTAGTAAAACACTGGATTATTGAAACCGCGTAGTGCTATAATAAATATATTATGGTGCACTTTTTGACATTGGGTCACCTCCTAAAAAACTTAATCAGGATAAGGAAAACAATGGAAATTTGGTTTTCCATGCTCAATAACACGCTCTGTGAAGAACATTGCAATGTGGTATTTGAATTACAGAGGTATGATGCCGATGGCCCTTTGTGTAATTTATAAATCCTAGTAATTTCATTTACAAAATGGTGGCCCACATTTAAATCTACCCACAAGACTGTCATCTATTAAATTATTAGGTAGTCTTGAGTATTTTGTAGGAGAGCAATATTAGCTATTTTTGTTCTTTGTCTTCCGCCTGGATTGCGCCATTGTAACATTCATAAAACATGTTTTAAAAATAGAGGCTTGCTGGATTTCAGATTACTGTGAGTCTTCCACTTCGGATTTGAGTATTGAACTCTTTTCCTATAAGTTGGCTGCCAATGTTAATGTGCTATGCATGGACATATATTTTAAGATATGTCATGATGTTTACATTGTGGTACTATTTAAATAAGATTATTATTTATTCATCATGACTCAAATATTATAACAAATTACCTTATATATGTGAATATGTATCAGCCCATTTTATAGTATCACACTAGTTATATATCATGGAACAGTGTGCATTAGGATGTCCAACAAAGTATTAACTGTACAAAGACTTAACATGAGTATCACTGTGTTGAAATTGGACTGCTTAACTATGAATGAAGAAAAAACGTTTTAAAGTGTACACATGAGATAAGCCCAGAAAGGATCTGTTGGAAATGGCCCTTTTTGCAGGGTTCTCCCCAAACTTTTTGCTTCTTCCTCCTTTATTTTTTCTGACCCGTGGTTGTTGGCAATAGGACCCTGGGCACTTTACCACTGCTGATCAGTGCTAAAGTGCATATGCTCTCTGTATAAATTGTTATATTGATTGGTTATCCATGATTGGCATATTTGTTTCACCTGTTAGCCCCTAGTAAAGTGCACTGGGTTTGCCAGGGGTGGTGATTCAAATGCTACTAGTGGGCTGCAGCACTGATTGTGCCACCCACAGGAGTAGCCCTAAAATGATGTCTTAGGCCTGCTTGCAGTGCCTATGTGCAGTCCAGGACTGCCATGTTGACCACCCACTGGCCAGGCCTTATCCTTCCCTTTCTGTACATGTCAGGCATCCCTATGGTGGCCCTAGGTACCCCCCTGGGCTGGGTGCAGTGTATCTGAAAGGTAGGGCATGTACTGAGGTGTGTAACATGCCCTGGTAGTGAATTACAGACATTTTCGTTTTTCACTGCTGAGAGGCTATCTTGCCCATAGGACAGAATGGGGGAGGCTGTTTACATGCCTATCTTCCCATAAGGGCAAGATAGAAAATCCAAGTTTGGTATCTTTGTGTTCAGAATTTAATTATACATCTTTTTAGCAAGATGGTTTTTAAATTCACTGTGTGAGAATAGCACTTTTTAGAAAGTAGCTATTCTCCTGTTTAACCTTCCTGTGTGCCTGTGTGCTGATTGGGTGACTGGTGTCATGTGATGGGCTAGGTGGCTCCAGGAGTCTGGATGAGTCAGCAGCAGGGTGAATAGGGAGATCTGCTTTAGATGGGTGGGAGGAGTGGCCCCTGGGTTTGAATAGGGCTGCCTCTGCCAGCACAATGCTGGCTCCACCCCCTGCTGGCCAGGCTGAGGACTCTGCCTCTGCTGGCACAAAGAAGGCTCCACCTCCTGCTGAGCGTCTAACGACCCTGCCCCTCACTCTGAAAGGAAGCAGGTGCTCCAGGGCAGAGCACACCCAGGAACCGGTTTGAGCAGGGGAATCCCCCCACTGAAACACAGAGAGACAAAGACTTGGAGGGGTATAAGAAGAGGACCCCAGACACCTAAACTTTAGATCACTTTGGAACTAGGAAGGAACCTCTGCCAAGGAGAAAGCTGAAAAGAACTGAAGACGAGAAGACTGCCTGCTTGCTGTTTTGCTTTGCTGCCAAGGAGAGGGGAAGGACTTTGCTGTGCCCCCTTCTTTTGATTCTGATCTCCAAGGGCCTGAGAAGAGCTGGCTCCCTGTTAATAAGTCCCAGGAACAAAAGGACTTCACCACCAGCTCCCCTGGTACTCTGCTGAAGGAGTTCTGACCTGCCTTGGAGTGCTTGCCCAGTCTTGGGGCCTCAGGAGGTCATTTTGCTGTGTTTGGGAGCTGGGAAGCAGAAGCGTGAAAAAGAGTAACTGGTACCCAACGCATCATCCGATTGCGAGTCGCAAGAACAAGAGTGCGAGGAGAATTTCATTGCGGCGGCATCGCAGCACCCGGAGTCCCCGCATCGCCGAGTGCGTCGAGCATCGTTCCGGTGCGTGAAGATTCCTGACGCTACGAGGGCCGTCGCAGAACCAGTTTGCGGGCCGCACCACTGCCGGTGCGTGAAAGTATCCAGTCGCTGCGTGTGTCGACGCAGAGTCCCGTCCCGTGACGCATCGAGGGTTGCGGCGCCGGAAGTCAGCGCTGCGCCGCGCTTCGCGCCGCATTGAAGATCGTCGCATCGTACCTGTGCGTGAAGCTTCCCCCTAAGAAACCTACGCAACGAAAGCCAAAGTCATCGCATCCTCCCCCTACAGATCGGAGCCGGCGCATCCACCTCTGCTGCGTGAAGCAGGGCTGCTGCAAAGCCTCCCCAAGATCTCAGGAGTATTGCATCGCCTTTGCCATCTTCCTTGTTATAGCTTTTGGGAACCTTATCGCAACTACAGGTACTGTTGGGCACGAGAGTGTCGCATTGTGTGCATTGAGAGTCGCATTGTACAGGACACTGACTTTTACATCCTGGAGTACTTTCTGCAAACTCTTGAACTATCTTTAAAGTAACCTTTTTAATTGTATGTTGGTTTTTCTGTAGCATTTGGTCTTGTGAAGTTTTTAGTAAAGATACCTTATTTTTCTAAAACTGGTGTGGAGTAAATCTGTGGTGTTTTCACTGTGTTACTGTGAGTGTTGGTACAAATACTTTACACATTGCCTTTGATAGCCTAGACTGCTCAGGCCAAGCTACCTAGAGGGTGAGCAGGGGTTATCTTAACAGTGTATCCCCCTTTCCCTGACTAGAAGCAAGGGTCCCTACTTGGACAGTGGTACCTACCCTGCCAACTAGAGACCCCCAGATCTAACATTGGTGGTCAGCGGTGAGGATTGAACTTGTATTTGTACTTGACCCACAGTAATTGGTGTACATCACTAGTTTAAGTGCAGACCACTACGCAACCACATACTGTGTTTTTGATTCTATTTTTGAGTAACTCTTCAAGAGCATCATGTCTCAGGTGGCAGCAAGTGAGAGGGCAGAATTGGAGTTTTCCATTGAGGATCTGTATTCGTACAGGGTTGAGGAGCTCAAGCAATTCTGCAAAGACCTTGGTTGCCCTGTGAAAAGCGGATCTAGAAAGGATGTGCTACAAAGAGTCTTGAAGGCCTGGTGGGAGGCTCAAGAGGAAGATGATGCAGATGAAGAGAATGGTTTCGTTCCCCAAGATCTGCCCGTGGTCGGACCAGTCTCAAGGGCTGGCAGCTCCCATTCCAGTAGGAGTCTCACTCCAGAGGAGTTGGAGGAGAATCAAAGGGTTAGAGATCATGAGTTAGAAGTAATGAGGCTTGAGTTGAAGCTGATGGAAATGGAAACCCAGAACAAAGTAGAAGAGAGCAAGAAGATGTATGCCTTGGAAGAATTTAAATTGACCTTGGCACATGAACTAAGATTGAGGGAGCTTGATTTGGAGCTCGAGAGGCTTGAGGCCATGAGTGTCTCAGCTGAAGAAGAAAAATGGGTAGCTCAAGGAGTGAGCTTTTCTGAGTTGGAGGTGGAGTCCAGCTCAGATGGTGGCAGCAAGATTGTAGTTTCTAGTGCTGAGAGAAAGGTACAAACACCCAGAGATGTGGCACCTGACTTGAAGGAGGGGGTTGGCATACACCAGGGGGTTCAGGTTTATGATGTAGTTCCAGTGGAGTGCAGTGTCCCTGAAGTAGATTGGGGAACTGGCACAGGGGACCATATTCCTAGTGGTGGGAGGGACACTCTACTGACCCTAGATGAGAGGTACAGGGAGAGGGGTTCCCCCATGGTAGAAACCTTGGTGTGTGAGTGTGAAGACCGCCCAGAAAAGTGTGAGTTGTGTGACAGAGACAGTCAGGTACTGTCTTGCCAATCTCAGGAGAGTGGTGTGGGGTACTTGTGTGAGGCACTGGAGGGTGAGGCAAAGGGTAGCTTGGTTAACAACTGTGGGGGGCTGTGTGATTCATTTGTTGGAGAGCATATTTTAAGTCCCTGTTTTCCAGAGCTATGCCAACACCCGGTGGAGAGTGAGTTCTCTGGTTCCAGGGAGCTTGCGTTGGAGGCAGACCTTTGGTTGGATGTCAGAGGGTCTGAAGAGGCATTGGGGAGTGATCCCAAAAGTAGTGGTGCAGATATCTTCCAGACCTGTGAGGTGGAAGAGGTTCAGTGTAGCCCAGTTAGGTCCCAGTGTAGTGGGAGGGGTGTAGGGGCTCACGTCCTGTCTCAGGGGAGAAGGGGTGGGTGTGGGACTGTGGGTCCCATGGTGCCCAAAACCCAGTCTCAGGGCCTGGAGGGTTCCTTAAGGGAACACCAGGTTAGGGGCCTAGACAATGCTAGTAGGCCATTTGAGGAGGATCTCCTAGTGTCAGGAGAACCTGGAGCCTCTGTAAACAGAGCCCCAGTGGTTTGGGTGTCTGGCGGTACCGCTCCAGTTGGGAGGGTGCAGAAGTCCAGACTGAGGGGTGAGAGGGGGATGTGTTCCCCAGTGGGAGAACCAGTGGGTCAGGGACCAGCCAGAAGGGCTGAGTCCCCTAGGAGTGACCATGGTGACACCATTTCTGTCCTGGGGGATCTTCGCGCACTGTCAGGTGGACAGGGGCCGGGAGATCTGCGCCAGGCAGACTGTCACGAGACACATGAGTCATGTGTCTCCCTCGGGGAGATACTGTGTGAGTCCCCAGAAGTCCTGGCATGCCAGGCAGGTGTGCAACCGCAGGGTTTAGTCCCTGGGTTGGGAGGCCAGGTTCAGGATCTGCCTGACCTGGGGGGAAGGACACCTGTAAGCTGTGTCCTCACCGGTTTGGCTTCCAGGGGTACCACTCCAGTGGGGAGGGTGCAGCACTCTGGAAGGGGGTGCAGAGGGAGAGAGTCGAAGGGTATCGAAGCTGCGGGGGCAGTGCATCGTGCACTTCATGAGCAGTGTGCCTGGCCTCCGCTCAGGTTGTGGCATCACTTGCGGCATCAGAGTTGTTTTTCTTGCTTCTTTAAGTTTCTTCCAACTCCCAACAGCAGGAATAACATCCAGAGGCCCATACCGGAATAGGCACCTCCTGGCGGGTCAGAACTCCCAGCAGTGGAGTTCAGGGGAGCTGGTGGTGAAGTCTTTGTGTCCCTGAGACTTTAGAACAGGAGGCCCGCACACTCACTCCCTTGGAGATTCTTCTTCAAGGAGGTTTTCAGCAAAGTTTCAGTCTTTATCCTTTCCTTGGCAGAAGCAGCAACTGCTGGGCAACCCAATAAAGACACTACAAAGGGGCAGTACTCCTCCTCACAGCCCTCCAGCTCTCCTACTTGGCAAGGATTCCTCTTGAGTCCAGAGGTGATCTAATTCTCTGGGGTTTAAGGCGCAATACTTATACCCCATTTTGTCATTGTTCTCTTTTTAGCAAGGGTCTCTAAGCCCAATCCAAACCAGTTCTGTCCTCTCTAGTGCAGCATCACTACAGGAAGTGGTGACTGCATTGTGCAGAGGCGACACAGCCTATTTAGATGTAAGTGACACCCCTTCCACCACTCTAAATGCAGCTAAGGTCTATTCAGCTAATCTCTGAGTCACCCAGCAAAGGCAGTACACAGCTTACCCCATCACCCCTCTCCGGTGGCTGTCTACAGTGAATGCACACCCCAACTCTCTGTCACTCCAAACCAAACAATCAATGTACAAACCAGCAGAATGGTTATTGAAAATGCCTACTTTCTAAAAGGGGCATTTTCAAACACATAATTTAGAAACCGTGTTCCTAAAAAGATGTGTTATTAAATTCTGAGTTCTGAATGCCTAAACTCCACTTCTCTATCTTGTCCCTATGGAAAGGTATACTTGTAAGATGTTACAAAGTAACTCATATGTCACCCTATGGGACAGATAGCTTTTCAATGGTGAAAACGAAATTTGAAGTATTTCACTATTAGGAAATGTAAAACACACCAGCACAAGTCCTACCTTTTAAATACCTTGCACCCTGGGCCTACCTGTAGGGTGCCTTAAATGTAAGAAAAGGGAAGGATGGGTCTGGCAAGTGGGTGCACTTGCCAGATTGACATGGCATTTTATGAAATACCTTTACAGGGCTACTTATTTGGGTGGCACCATCAGTACTGCAGGTCACAAGTAGCATTTGATTTACAGGCCCGGGCACACTTAGTGCACTTACTAGGGACTTACCAGTAAATCAAATACGCCAATCATGTATAATGAATCACAATAACAATTTACACAGGGAGGACTTGCACTTTGAAACTGATCAGCAGTGGCAAAATACACAAAGGATGTAAGCCAGCAAAAACGAAATCCACATAGCATCAAAAATACAGTGGGTAGAGGCAAAAGGTCAGCTGAAACCACGCCAATGATACCAAGTCTAACACTTTGTTTATTGACAGCCCTGAAGAAGTCCTATTGTATCTGGGAAGAAAAGCACTGGCTCTATTTCATATTGATCTTACAAGGCAAAAATACAGATCACTGTATTCTAATAAACTGCTTATGTGCTTTTGAGGACTAAAGAGGAGCAGTGCATCTGGACGTGCTTATTGAAATATGGATTGTAAAGTTTATCTGCATCATGGTTTAAAAATAAGGAATTATTACATATTTTAATGGGCCTCACCTCATTTTTGTATAAATGTTTAAATATGTAGTGTGTTGTAATGGGAGGTGGGCATCCAGAATTTGAAATGACATTGAGTGTAGCAATATATAGCACAACAGTTCGAGCTTGTGCCATTTAGGGTCAGAAAGCATACCCTTTTGTGGATAGGGTCAAGTATACGCCCCTACCATGAATCAGGTGTGACAAGCTGATGATAAAATCTCTAAATGATTAAAGAAATATGCCTTGCAATATTTCTGTTCTTTTTTTAACTTCTAAAGGATGGCTGTTAGACCCTGGTGTGCAAGATGCCTATGGCTGCCTAATCAACCTCTCAATATCATAGCCTGAATATTTTGAGCCAGGGAAAGTTGCGACTACAAAGAATGAATTGCTGATAGCAAGAAAATCTTTCTGCAAACATGTGATAGACCCTCCATTGGCAGTGCTCTTTGAAACTAAATATCAAACTAATTTCACTCATTTATTCTGCATTTAATCAATTAATCGTATGCTACTATTAAAGTTGTTTGCATTTTGATTTGAAACGTTGTACACAATTTGTGCAGGATTTCGGAATGGGCACATTATTCTCTGGCAGAGCAGTCTAATTTGGATGCTTCCCTAACCTACAAAGAGGTTATTGTAATCTGAACTGAAGAATATCACAATGTTCATTAAACCTGCATCAAACGTTTGAGAAACAGACTTCAGTACTAGTGTAATCATCTAATTCACAGTGCTAAGATAGCACTAGAATGCACACAACGGGCCACAAAGCAAAACCTTTTGGACATGTCACTATTTCATGTCCAAGGTTGTTGGTTAAGGCAGTGCTTGGTGGAAACGCCTTTTATTACCAAATTATGAAAACAGATTTCTGGAGGTGATAACGTATGACAAGAACTCTTGTTCACATCAGTTATGTGGTACAGTGTTGTAGTGAAGAAGTGTTATGTAATTGTATATCTTGCTGTGCATTTGTACTGCATTATTACAATGTGATGTAGTAATGTCCTTTGATTGTAGTGCTGTGTACTGCCTTATCTTTTTTTGTGGTAGGATTATCTTGTTCTATGTATACTCGAGTGTTATGTTTGATTGTTTACTTTATAAAGGCCATCAAATACGGCTACATTTCCATTAACAAGCAGCACGTCTTTAAAGTTCCCATGGCAAGCAACCATTTACAACTGTCCAAGTTTGTAAAATAGCACTGCTCCAGCTCCTCAACTATTTAAGACACCATTCAATGTAAGACTTGACAGAGACCAAGTCATAAATTAGCATCGGGGTGCTCACTTTATGTGCTTTAGCACAATGTGTTCTGCCATGACTGAAAAGCTTTTACTGTATCCAGTGTTCAAGATCACACCAAAGGTTTAAGGGTGGATAACTCCCCTGAAGCTGTAATGGAGGTAACCATACAAATTAACTGGCTGTACTCCTGTTCACTTGATGAGACGTCAATTGACCAGACCATCTTCCTCTTCTCTCTAACTTCGGCAGACTACCCAGCATTCATTTAGCTATCGTGTCATTGCATTATAGTGATCATAGAAAAATGGCAACCTGCTCTTCTCAAATAATTGGTAAAATTGTTGCCTGATCTAGCATGATAATAATGAACTGATGTGTAGTGTGAGACATTTTTTACTCCAATTGAAGATGTATGACTAAACAAGGTAATCTGCATTGCACAAGCTGAAGATGAAAATCTAGAATAGACCATACAAAAAAGTATTGAGACAATAGAGGAATATTCCAAACAGTGGGTTTAAAAAAAAAAACGTTTCATTTACCCCGTCCGCCCTGCCACCCCTGTTAAGTAGCGGCCGCCACAGGGTGTTGCACTCCAATGTCAGCCATGGTCCACTGTAATAACGACAGCGCCTGTACAGTAATACCTAGTCAACAGGAGAGTCCAACAAGGATGTACCATGGCGTCTTTTCTTTTTACTTTATATACTAACAGCTTAGAAAGTTCCATATTTTTGAGCAACATTGACTTCCTGATAGTGGGGAGTCATCCTATGCCTACATTATTGTAAGTGAATGATGTGGTCTTAATATCTAGACCCGCAATAGGGCTGCACCATTTATTGGACTCCTCAGTGGCTTTTATGGATGCTCTGGGTCTATCCACCAATTACAGTAAGTCCTATGTGATGTTTATGGTTCCCAGATCTACCAAAACAAGGCAGTTTACAGCAAAGGGTCATGTATTGGACAGGGTGGTATCCTTGTCTCACTTAGAGGGTTACATCAAAGTTACATCTCTGCGGTAAGTTGAAAACAGGTTTTGTACAAGATTGCTAAGTGTTCCACAATGTGTTACCCCGCACATAGTTCACCAAGAATTAGGGCTCCATTGCCTATTAGACATAGTTGGCATTTGTCCACTCATGAGGTAGCTCACAATCTAGACTAGGCTGGAATTTAAACTAAATAAATTGGTCTTGAAGGATTGCATCTTACTGGATAGTTGGAAATCCATCCCATGATTGAGGTATGTAAGTAATTCATTTTGTAAAATGGGGAGGTTGTAACACTATTTGTGGTGAGAAGCATTAAGGGAAGATAAGGAGTTACTAAAACGCACAGTTTGGGGTTATGTTCTTCTACAGACAACTTCTTATCTAGAACTTTATCTTTTGCCTGTATCTAATGGCTGTCATCGCATTTTGTCTACACATGTCATGCTTAATTTAGCTCTGTTACTACTGATTCTTAATCATTGCATGGGTAAACGGCCCCCCTCATTTGTGGTTGTGATCCCATGTCCTCTGAAGAGACAAATGCACATTGTTATGTTTTGTTGGTAATATAAAAAATCACGTCTAGAATTTATTGTGCCTCCTTTAAGGCATAAGAGCTTCATCCAGGTTCACCCAGCCTTATTGCATTTGCAATTATTGACTGATGCTCACATATGTTTCTCAGTTGCTGTTGTTTTAGCTGCTGCTTTCAAACTCAGAACACTCTTGATGGGACAATACTAAAGGTAATCTTTTAATGTATTTATATTAATCTATGAATTTTACAACAATTTTATTAAATTGTCATTGTGTTGTATTTCATATTTTTGTATATTTTGGTGGAATACTGAAGTGTTCTTATGTATCTTTCTATGGTTATGACTTTTTAACCAAGTTAAGGAATATTCACTGATTAGTGATTGATTGACCTTTAACCTTGGGTTGTCATGGTAAGGAAATATACACTGTTCACTGTCCAACTCAATGGTGAAGCAATTTCTCACAATGCTGCTTGACTGAAGAAGTTACCTGACCAACTATAGCTGCATTTGACCAACTCTAAGATCATCAGACTCTTGATTCAACAACAGTGTGCCATTTGTACAATGATAATAATCAGCAAGGTACAGAACAGAGGTGCCACCCAATCTCTTCATTCAGGTATGCAGTGGTGAGAAGTTGTCAATGTTTGCTAAATCCTATAGATCTCTGTCCCATCTCACTGTGCCCACATGTCTTCTTTTGGATAGGCTCAAACACTTTATGCTGTGACTGTTCTACATCTCTTAAGAGCTCCCCTGTCAACTTCATGTCTAGTTTGAGATGGTTGTCATGTGCACTCCCTGTAGCTTCCCTAGATCCATCCATCCACGATTTCCCTCTTCCACCGCCTGCTTTATTCCCAAAGGTTCCCCTCCAATTTTCTAATTCTCTCATTCAAAAGCTGGCTGCCACAAAGACAACGTATCACACTTTATCTGTTCATTACCTGTTCAGCCAAGGAACAATTACAATTCGCCCAACCCTGGATGCAATAATTATCCAATTTTTCAAACTCTGATACTCCAGGGATCGGTATCTAACAGCAATGTTAATCATCGCCGGTAAGCACTCTTAACAATGACTGCATTACGACGCAGTCCATTACCCGCATCTTTCACTCTGCAAAATCTTTTACAATGCAGGGCTTTACACTGCAAACCATTACAACGCATTCCCCATTACAAAGCCCCGGTGGAGTTAGAATAGTAAATTGCATTGTAATGGACAATGCGTTGAAATAGATTGCGTTGTAAAGTCCTGCGTTGTAAAAGATTTTGCAGATTAAAAAATGTGGGGTAATGACAAGCGTTGTAAACGCGTGCGGAGTAAAGTGTCATATTCATTATCCCCTACAACATGTTCAACCCTATAACATTTTGCAAAGCATGCTGATTTGGTGCTTACTGCATCAACATCTGCATATCCTAGTACGAGGCCTTTTTCCTCAGTAAATTTCAACAGCCTTGACCTGTTGAAATTTACCAGGGGAAAATTGTGGGGGTTCAGTGTTTAGTGTTTGTGTAGGGATAGTCACATCCCTATCCAGCTGCAAGTGTCAGCTCCTCCTACCACTCCCAGGAAAGCTCATCAGCCTGGTGAGGGCACATCAGGTTTTGGAGGGCCCACGTCAACTCACTTTGTTTGTGACTGTCTAGATTGAATTCACAAAACCCAACTGTCGTCCAACGCAGGCTTGTATTGTATGGACAGGCAGAGGCACAGAATGGTTAAGTAGCAAAATGCCAACTTTCTAAAAGTGGCATTTTCAGACCTGCAATTTAAAAACCAATTTCACAAAAATATGTTTTTGAATTGCACGTTCAGGGACACCAACTGCAATTTTCTATCTTAACTGCCACTTTGCTGCTAGATTCGCTGTGTTGCAAAAACAAGACTGTTTTGGCCTGCTGCTTCTTGCCCATGCAGGGCTTTACACTGCAAACCATTACAACGCATTCCCCATTACAACGCCCCGGTGGAGTTAGAATAGTAAATTGCATTGTAATGGACAATGCGTTGAAATAGATTGCGTTGGAAAGTCCTGCGTTGTAAAAGATTTTGCAGATTAAAAAATGCGGGGTAATGACAAGCGTTTTAAACGCGTGCGGAGTAAAGTGTCATATTCATTATCACCTACAACATGTTCAACCCTATAAAATTTTGCAAAGCATGCTGATTTGGTGCTTACTGCATCAACATCTGCATATCCAAGTACCAGGCCTTTTTCCTCAGTAGATTTCAACAGCCTTGACCTCTTGAAATTTACCAGGGGAAAATTGTCGGGGTTCAGTGTTGCAAGTGTCAGCTCCTCCTACCACTCTAGCTCAGGATAGCTCATCAGCCTGGTGAGGGCACATCAGGTTTTGGAGGGCACACCTCAGCTAACTTTGTATGTGACTGTCTAGAGTGAATTCACAAAACCCAACTGTCGCCCAACCCAGACTTGTATTGTAGGGACAGGCAGAGGCACAGAATGGTTAAGTAGCAAAATGCCAACTTTCTAAAAGTGGCATTTTCAGACCTGCAATATTAAAAAACAATTTCACAAAAATATGTGTTTTTGAATTGCAAGTTCAGGGACACCAACTGCAATTTTCTATCTTAACTGCCACTTTGCTGCTAGATTCGCTGTGTTGCAAAAACAAGACTGTGTTGGCCTGCTTCTCCTTGCCTGAAAATGAGAGGCCTGGATTTTTCTCTCTGCATCCTGCTTCCTAACATTCTCCAAGGGCTTGACTAAGTTTGCCTTCTGTTGCTGTAGTCTCGGGGACATCAACAACTTCATCTGCATCCTGCTACCAGCACCTGGGCTCCTCTGCTGTGAGTACTCTCCTGCCAAGTGGTGCCAAGTCCAGTCCTGGGTCTGTGGGGGTGAATTTGGTGCTGCAACCAAGAAACTGATGCATCGACTCCAAGCGTCAGTTCAGAACCAACACATCTCTGTAAAATTAATGCATCGCCTCTGGCTCCACTAAAACAGCGAACACCAACCTCAACTTTCAACACACTCCCGACTTTGTCCACACAGCGCCTCTGAAGAACTGCCATGGCGGGCGTCTTGAGTGGCCCCTCATCGAAGTCTCTGACACACTGATCTGATTCCGACGCAGCCACTGCCCTGCATGGTTACTGACTGGAGAGTGTTCGACATTGATACCAAAGAATCGACACATCGCGCTTTCCACATCGACGTATCATCGGCACCCCATCACCTTAGGGAACCAGTGCTTCACCTCCTCTTCACAACGCATCGTCCCTGAGCAGAAAAGCTGAAAGACCCTCAACTGCCTTAATGAACCAACACATCACCTGCATTTGTGACGCCTCACCTCCTCTGCGCCACACATCGTCTTTGATTTCCGATGCATCCAAGGTACTGTGAGGGTTCCTTATCTTGCCCATGCTCCATCATGGTCGGCTAAACTTTTGGATTTGCCCAGGTCAAGCGTGCCCAGATATCCCTAGTTAGAGCTGTAGACTTCTAAAAACTGCCTTTTTATTTCATCTTTAAAAATTTGTAATTGACTTGTGTATGTTGGATTTCTATCATTTTGGTCTTTTTTTACTCATATAAATATTGGCTATTGTTCTAAATCGGTGTGGTGTACTTTTGTGGTGTTCTCACTGTGTTACTGTGTGTGTTCACAAATATTTTACACATTGCCTATTTAGTTTAGCCTGACTGCTCTTTACCAAGCTACCATAGGGTGAGCACTGGTAAACTTTGAGTGTGTACTACACTTACCGTGACTAGAGTGTCGGTCCCAACTTGGCCAGGGTGCATACCTCTGCCAATTAGAGACCCATTTCTAACACATATGTATATATTACTACGCAGCTGTATAATATATATATATATATCTATATATATCCAACAAAATTTTGCCCAGATGTAGACGCCTCACACTGGAGAGATTAACTCCTTTTATTGGTGGGTTGCAGAAACACAGCTCTTACTTTCCCAGTCCTGTAAACTTGCCAAACGCGTTTCAGACGCCATTCTGTCCTTGATCACTGGCACAAACAACTGAAATCACGGCCGATATTAAGGAACTTCAATTATAGTTGACAAAACCCCGCTCCAGTGGGCGTGTGCTCCAAAGCCTCATGGTCATTGTAGTTCCCGTTCTACTGTAACCACAGTGGGCGTGCCGTGTTTCAACAATAAAACATTTCTTCCCCATGTGGGTTGCTGGGCAAAAGAGAAACACTACTGCACTGCTGTATTCAATCCCACGATAATGGACTCTCCGACCTATTTAATTTGCCGAATTTTCAGCGCCACAGGGCTGCTTATGTGCAGCGGGGCATCTTCGCGGTTAGGCACACCGCTACAAATCCAACAAAAGTTTGCCCTGGGAAAGTAAGTCCTGTGTTTCTGCAACCCACCAATAAAAGGAGTTAATCTCTCCAGTGTGAGACGTCTTCATCTGGGCAAATATATATATATATATATATATATATATATATATATATATATATATATATATATATATATATATATATATATATATATATATATATATATATATATATCTGCATACCTGTGTAGATACTCACACTCTCATGCTCACATGCTTTTAGTCAGCCCTCTTTGTTCATTATTCTAACTAAGTGTCATTCACATTTTTCTTTCACCCACCATTGCGTACAGCAAAAGATAAACCCACTTCAGCTGTATGCTTTCTTCAGTGTGAGTGATGGTATTTTTCTGGTGCACATCTGTCTAAAAATTAATTCCTTTGAGTCCACAGGCTAGTAGACCAATATCAGTTCATTTATACTACATTTTTTTAAATATTTCTTTTTGTGACGGGTCATTTTTTACTTTTTCTGCAAAACATATGCATGCTTCCATTAGATGGTGGAAATTATACTTTTTATCACTTAATATAGCATATGTTTGCAATATAAATAATACAGACCAAACCTATTGGCTTTGCCAATGCCTAATCTGTATTGGAACCTGCTGGTTGCGTGGGGCAAGCAGCTCTTCAAAAGTGAAATTCTTCTGACCATGTCCTGTAGGGATTGAGATTAGTAACCCATGTTCACAGCAACGTTTAACCTCAAATTATAAAGCAGCAGATCAAATTCTAAAGGGAGAAATATTCCTAGAGGCAAAACAGTATTAGTATTATTGGAACACGGAGGAGGAAATGCAGATGGGAATGCTTTGAAATTTACATAATTATATGATACAACAGCTATTTAGTACTTCATAGCATTTATCGCCTGAACCTTTCTGGTTTTAGCACCATAGGCTCTAAAGTCTGCTTTCTAGCATGCTGCAGCAGAGGTCAGTGTTTGAAGGGAACCTTAGGAAGAAGGCAAAGCAATTATTTCAGGAAAATTATTTTAAGGCATTAATGAACAGACTAGTCTGTCATCGCATATAAAATATCTTCTTTGCTTCTCCATTTAGTTTCAGTCTGTGTAACCCTCTGTAAACTGCTGAAAACACAAAGAAACTAGAATTAAGATCCTTACTTAAATTACTTATTGGTAATTATACTGAAAACACAAAGAAACTAGAATTAAGATCCTTACTTAAATTACTTAATGGTAATTATACATTGGTATGATGTTATGTACAAGGGTAATTGACTGCGAAATGATTACTGAGGAGGAGGTAAAAGTGAAAGAGGAAAGGTAGAGGACAAAAGAGTCAAAATACCAGTGCTGGTATGTGGATATGACGTCAGATATTACATCACTGTATTTAGACACCTTTTTACCCATGTCTTCTTCCATTAATCTTTAGCTATACATATATTACAAATATTTATTTTTCAGAAAGACACATATGTAATCAGTGATGTAATATCTGACGTCATCAGCAGAGGATTGCGGTCGCGTGAGTTATAGTTGCCTGCACTAACTATAACGGGGGAATTTCATTGGTTTTTTACGAGGGAAATGTCCAGCTAACTATAACATGTGTGAAACCCATGGTTTTTTAAGTGAATTTGCAAGGTTTTTTAAATGCTAATTCCTAACTATAACGTGTGTGAAACCTATGGTTTTTTAAGTGAATTTGTACGGTTTTTTAAATGCTAAGTTATGTATTTATTAATATTTTTTTTTATCAGGTTTTTCACAGTGCGCGCACCGTGCACGCGCTGTGGGCGCTCGGTGCGTTTCGTACACCGAGCGCCCACGATGCGTTGTGCGCACCCGGCGCTTTTTCGAAAAAAAAAAAAATGTTTTTTTCACCCCTGGGGATCCTTCAGTGACCCCCTGACAAAGGCTAGGGGATCAGGAACTGTCCACCCTGACCCCTTTTCACGTTCTCCACCTTTGTTTTTCACTGCCTCAGACTGCGAGAGACAAAATGCCGGCCGACACTTCCTGATTTCGACCGATTCGAATGTTTGCTGACATCTAACAACCAATCAGAATTGCGCTCGCGCACGTCACGGTGCGAGGCTATAGATATGTATATGCTTTTAACTGCAATTTTCTCAGGAACTAATGAACAGATTGACTCCAGATATGCAAAAGGCATATCCCTGACCTGAGGACTACCTCTTTGCCAAATTTAAAGTAATTCTGTTCAGCCATTTGGGCTGTACCTTGGACTAAAGGTCCCTATGGAAAATTGCATGGGAAAAACGTGTTTTGGGACCCCCTTTTTTCTCAGCCCCCGCTTGACGAATCCCCCCGAGACTTTCAGGGTAGGAGCGGAGCGGAGCGCCCCACCTATTTTGAACATTTCGCGAGGATTCGTCAATCGGCGCCAAAGTTATTCCAAATAGAATGTTGCTGATTTCCTATGGAAACACGGTCCTAACTATAACTATCTACTGGCGACCGCCAGTAGATAATATATATATATATATATATATATATATATATATATATACATACATACACATTGCCAATGCTAATATATGTGGTGTTAGGTATAGAAATACTAAATTTGCTAAATTTACTTACCTTTCGATATTTTTTGTTTTAAATGTTATCCTCCATACTGTGTCCCATATTCTGGTGTCAATATTCACGGTGCACACCTTCCCCAAACATCTTGCCACTGTAGTCTTGTGCCCTTCTCAAACCTGTGTCCTGAATAGGCAGATAGGATGAAGTGGCTGACTGGATGCCCCAAATGCATTGGTGCTTTTTTAGCCTAATGCTCAATGAGACCCATCAAAATCAAATGCAATTATTCAAATGCCAGAAGCACAGTCCACATCTTTTTATTAAAGGGAGACCATGTCATTTTCATTTTAGAACCATGAATGACTGACTGAGAATATTTTTATTGAACAGCTGCCAATTGGTCTTATTAGTAACAGTGGTTACTCCTTTGAAAAGGTTGGTCTTCAAAGCATTCCGAAAGGCTGTCAAAGTTGAATTGTCACAGATGGATAGACAGTAAGTTACAGCAGCAACTTGAGGCAGTAACATGCTTGTGGTCTGCAGCTGAATGTTAACATTCTGGAGTTTTGTAAACATTCTAAGCTGAGGTTACATTTTAGAGGTTGTTGGGTTGGTTAGCATATATATTCCGGATGTTAATGAATTTGTTTATCTTTCCACAAAAAACTGGCTGGACAAGTCTTACTAAAGCGAAATGTAACCTCAGGAGGAAAAGACCCATTTTGAACATGTTAGAACATCCAAGGAAGAAATTGAGATCCAACTTTCAAAGAAGGTAGGAGTGAAAATAAATAATTTATGTCAGACCTGTTAAAGTGGTGTTCCCCTAAATATTTTGTGTGCACCCTCCTTTCTTCTGAATCATTTGTTTCTGGCCTTAGGACTGTGTGCACTTTACCACTTCTAACCAGTACTAGAGTGCTTGTGGTCACCCCCTTAAAACATGGTAAAATTGGGTTACCGCTGATTGGCATATTTAATTTCCCTAGAAGTCCCTTGTAAAGTGGTATACCATATAACCAGGGCCTGTACATTAAATGCTACTAATGGGTCTGCAGCACTTATTGTGCCATCCACTTAATTATCCCTTTATACCATGTCCCAGGCCTGCCATCACAGATTGAATGTGGCTTTAAACTGCCAATTCAACTTGGTAAAATAGCTCCTTTGCTAGGCGTTAAAATTTCCCTTTTTATGACATAGAAGTCACCCATAAGGTAGCCCCTTAGTTGCCCATATGGCAAGGTGCATTTGTAATTAAACAATCACAGATGTACGAGTATGTTTTACATTTCCTGGTAGTGAAAAACTCACAAATTCATTTTTCACTACTGTGAAGCCTACCACTCCCATATAATAACATTTGGTTGCCTTATTATATTTAAGAGGTGCTAACATTTGTTTGAGAACAGGCAGGAAATTCATTTTGGTGTCAAATTGTGTTTTGAAATCCTCTTTAATGGTAAGGTTGGATTTTACATTATAAATTTGAAAACGTCACTTTTAGAAAGTTGGCATTTTCCTGACCTAGGAATTTGGTGCCTGCAGCCTGTTTCTGGTTCACATGACTGTGTCTAGATGGGCCTTTACTGTCAGGACACGAGAAATGTTGTGGGTGTGCTGGGCACAGCCTCACCTGATAACAAATAAGGGTGTACCCTGCCTTCACAAAAATAACTTCCCAATAGTCCATTGTGCCTGCAGCCAAGCTGGAGCCAGGGCACAGGAGACTAGCACTTCACAGGAAAACTCTAGAAACGTCTCCCTACTTTAAAGAAGGCACCAGGTATAGAATTAGAACCCTCAGACCCCGTCTTGAGTTCACTTTCTAAAACTGCAGAAGGATTCTCAGAGGACTGTCTGCTGCTGTGGCCTGCTGTGTACTTCAGGAGATAACTTTGCTGCACCTGGAAGGATTGCTCTACTGTCTGAAGCCTGCCTTGAATTGTCAGAGGCCTGCCATGCTGCCTAAGCCCCGTTCTACTGCTTGAACCCAGGACTACCAGAGTGACTCCAAGGGCTAGGAGGCCTGCCCGCAGATCAGCGCCTTAGCGACAGAAAAGACTTCAATATTCTTGAACCCATGCTGGGCTCAGTCTGAGTGAATTATCACACTTCAAGCAGTGTCTTCCCATCCTGGACCCTTGGAAGTGGTGCTAAAGGAGCCCAGATAGTCAAAATCCTGAACTTGGTAGTTAAAAACTTTTGACTAAAAAGTGCTCTGAAAACGGAGTGGAGACCAGGATCTAACTGCACGTCGATCTGCCCAAGGTGACATATCGGCAGCTTCTACTATGTTCTTCTCCACAGCAGCAAATCATGTTTAGTGGGCATTCGGAGAAGGGGTATCCAGCCTGTTAAAGCCCTCATTGGCTAAGGCTTGCAGCTTTGTCCTGCTGCAGGTTTTTGACTTCCAAAAAGAGACCGAGTGCCTGATTTAGATCTTTGTGGATCTGTTCCCGCCGTTACTTTCCCCTCGGCTTCTCCACCCACCTACTAGGCAGTCCGCCTGCTCAATTTCGATAGTCCATCTAAGTGCCACTATCTCTGTCAGAAATGTCCTCTCATGCCGACGGCACCATTGGCAAAAGCGGCAGTCGGAGGGAGTTCAGCCTTGATTTCCTTCGGGCTAATCATGATGTGCCTTCCCACTGGCGTTACTGTGGTGGGAAAGCTCCACGCCTCCGTTGGCGGTTTCAAAAGGATGCATTGTAGACTCTTACCTTTTTTTCTATTCCCACTTCCATTTCCATCATGAACCCGATCGTCCATGTCTTTCCTTTGATGCTTCTACTTGACCACTGGAATTGAAGGTAAGCTTTTTTTTTACTTGTTTCCTTGTGAATTTGTCTTTTTACATGAGCTCTGGACTCGTGCATTTTTAAATCTCTCTCACAAGCAATATTTTACTAATGTGTATTGCATTTGTGAGTAATGTTGTCATTTGAGAAATGTAAAGAAACACACCTGTAAACAATTTTTTTCAAATATCAAATTAAGTGCAAGTTGCCTTCGTGCTAATGGACACTTACACAAAATTGACATTAATCAAAAATCTAAATGCGTCTGCACAGATGTGTTTAATATTATTTCATAAACTATTAAATTATAAACATGCATTACACATTATTTGAATAATTGAAATTTAATATAATTTAGAAATTACAGTAGAGAAGGTAAACCATGTTTTCAAATAAATGTAAAATCAATGTTAGTTCTAAACTTAAATCATTTAATTCGTGTATTAATTAATAAACATTTCTCCTTGTCTAGTTAATTCTTTTTAACTTTATGACATTTTTAATTTCTCCTAATTTTTTAAGGTGTAATATATGTGTTTATTATCTTCACTTATCAAGTAAAAATACACACACCTGTATTAATACTTTAAAAAAGTGTTTTGTGATCTGTCCATTATCTTGATGAATGCTTGAACCAAAATTGTAATGTCCATTGCAATTTTATTATCACTAATGTTTAGACTGTACAAATATGTCAATTTAAAAAACGTTTATATTTTCTGTCACAAGTCTATAAATGTAAAATTTTCATCATTAACATTTCAATAATCAATGACTTGTTAATGAATTATAATGTTAGGACAAACTTTGTAAAGTTAAAATAGTTTTATTTATAAATGAGATACTTCTCTCATAAAAGTTTTATTAAAATCAAAAATCAAAAGGAGAACAAACAGTATCCACTATACCAGCCTATAGCTTTGTTGCCCATAACCTGGTCCATAAACATGCTGCCAAAGAGTAACCTCCTCAAGAAAGGGCATCTATTGGGTACAGACCAGGCACCTCAAGAATCTTTCTTGGGACAGTGGGTTTGGGTTTGAGAGGGTTTAAGGACAGGTAAGCGATGATTCAGGAGGAAGAGTACAGGTAGGAGGAGTGCTAGAGGACTGGGTTTTGGTGGTAGAGGTGACTAGAGTGGGTGATCTGTGTGTGTCTGTGTGTTTGGCAGTTGCATGTGGGTCTGGTGTTTGTTGTGTATGTTTGGATGTGTGTGTTTTTGGTTGTGTTTGGTATTCAGGTGACTGTGTGCGTTTTCTTTTGGATGGTGTTCTTTTGTGTGCAGGTGCACTTTTGTGTGAGTGTGTTGGATATGATGAGTGTGTTGTTGTGGTGGTCGGTATGGTAGTGATGCTTGTGGGTGTGGTGGTGGTTGTGGTGTCTGTGGGTGTGGTGGTAGTTGTGGTGTGTGGTGGTAGTTATGGCTGTTGTAGGTGTGGTTGTGGGGGTTGTGAGTGTGGCGGTAGTTGTGGTGATTGTGGGTGTTCTGCTTTTGGTACCTATGGGTGTAGTGTCAATAGTGTGTATATGTAGTTTGTGTGTTTTTTTAATGTGTTTCTGATTATGTGTATGTGTGTTTGTGCTGCTTGTGTCTGTTGGAGTGGGTGCCTGCAAAGACGTGAGTGTGCTGGGATTGGAGTGGGGATTTAGGTTGAGGAAGGAGCCTGAGTTAGGGCAGAAGGCTGGGCTGGTTTGGTGGTTGGGGTGAGTGACAAGGCTATTTTTGCAAGCACTCTAAACATTGAACTGTGAATGGCCTCAGAAATGCAACCCTTTGTTGCATTTGGCAGCTAAGGCCCTGGATGCCATTCACTATTGCAGTCTGGCCTATAGAGATGCTGCATTAGAGGACAAAAGCCTCCCCACTCAGGGCAGCCGGAGTGACAGGGGCAGGGGGTGAGGTGGCTGTAGCAAAGGAGACCCCAGCCCTTTCAGGGGGTTAGGTTTGACCAACTGAGGAGGAGGGAGCAGGAGGGAGGGTGTAGATGGGTCTCTGGGTGGTAGACATGGACAAGCGTAGGTACAGTTCCTGTAGGGTCCACCACCACTAGGGACTGGTCACTTGTGGAGGCCTCCGAAGATGATGAAGAGGTGGTGGCCTCCGTTCAAGTCCCCTCACCCTCCATGCCAATGTCCATTGGTTTCAGATGTTTCACCGCCCGAAAAAACATGGGCCAGCTGCTTCCCCGTCTTCTTGGCCAATGTCCCCTTCATCTGCTCTTGAAGTTGTTTTTAAAGACATGTACAATAGTTTTATTGTATCTGTGTAAATAGAACTGATCATGAAGTTGTTTTCTAAAAACATTTTCCAAATGTTCATATTTCATCTGCTTAGAGTCTTTTCAACTCTGGTTTATTTTTATCAGTATCTCCTGCATGCAGGGATCATCTTCAGAAACCATTTGGCCACAGTTTTGTAATTTCCCATTATTGCTTCTATATTTTTTTTGATCATTTTTTTTTAACCATGTTCAGTTCTCTCCAGCAACTGTTTAAGACCTCTGAATGGTTCTGATTTGTTGCTTTGAATACTAAACACGTCACAATAATTAATCTAAATCAAAAATCCCTTTGCACATTGTATGTACAAGGCAAAAAAAGCTGATTTATTTTTATGTTTGTTTATATTTACTGCAATGTTGTACCAATGTTTGTTTAAACTGAAAGCCTGTTTCTTATGTTTGGGCATTTCACAATGGCAGAACCTACTTCAAGTAACTTAAGTATTTTTCAACTGTCAAAATTCATTTTATGGATTCAGTGCTTAAGTTGCTTATTAATGTATCATACTCTATGTATTTACTTTTGCTGTTGAAGAAATTGAAAAATAATTAGTTTTGTAGTTTCAAATTGCTTCTACAGCATAAGTAAATACATAGGACTTGGCACACTTCTAATTCACTTCAGAACAGAGCTAAATATGTAAAGATTTGACTCCAAAAGTATCTTTTTATTTTTTGTTTATTCATATATATATATTTTTTTTAAATCAAAATGCAAATTACTATGTGAAAAAGATTTCATAATGAGTCATTTTTTTGTGCCTGATTTTCAGTTTTCCAGATGAGATGCTCCAAAATATATATGATGGAACATTCCATCTGCAAAAGTCCTTTTAAGTAATCAGTTTTGTTTGTTATTGATTTATCATCTGGACATACTAAAGCATATAAAAATTATGTTGTGGGGTATGTGTTACTCTGTCATCAATGTGTTCACATTCCTGCCTGTTTTTCAATAAAAATATATGACTATCAAATTCATTTTCCACAATACAGACTGGCTTACATGCACATTTGTTAAGGAGTAAGAAATCATACAAATCTCTTTTAAATTTTTGTACAAAGTTAGTCCGAATTACATTTTCATTTTATACATGTTCCTGTTCCTCTGGTGAGCCATATAGCTGGCTGTACAGGGACAGGACCTGAGTAGCCAGCAACTCCCTCTGGAAAGACGTTTGGGGCCCTGTTTCCTGCTTACCTGGTATTGTGGCTACCAGAGGTTGGAAACAGCAGCAAAAGTTAAGGAGGTATTGTTGGTTGCACTGTGAGGAGGCAAGTGAGCTTTTTTCTTTAATGCCGCATATATTTACACGACATGCGAGATCGTAAATGGAGACAAACACATCAATTGGCTTTCGTACGTTGCTTTCATCCACGCTAGCTTATGGCTGTGTCTGTACACCCACTACCCAGTCAACTTCTGCCAACTTCCGTCTTATTGGAAATGTCCTGCCGGTGAGGTCAGGCATCCGCCATTTTAGATTGTGAAATAGTGTGATTGTGAATGTTAGATGAGTAACCATGACTCAAAATAGTGGCTAGTTTGTTTACATATACAAATGCTAATATTATTTGTTTTGACAAAAAAGCATTATGTAGTGCATTACTGTTATTAAATGTGGTAGTTGTGCGGTTTTGTTTACACTTCCATTGATGGATTTTTTATATATTTCTTTTTATATAGAATGTGTAAATAATGTAATTAAAAATTATTACTCACGTATTTCTTTTTTTATAAAAGAATAGATGTCAAAATTCATTGTATAAAAAATACAATACATTTATTACGTGTAAATTATGTTAAAAATATATCATTTGACAACTAAATGAAATGTGTGTTTTCTTGCAATAACAATATTTGCAGAAATTGCATTTTATTTTTCAAATGTAGATATATAAACACAGGGAGAGTGAGGAGAGGACAGCCTCAAATTATGAGACCATTTTCAGACTTTGCCACTGTGGAAGAATGGAATATAATCAAAAACGTCAAATTAAATAGGCAAACTATTTTTAATTTATGCATTAGCTGGAACCAACTTTCAGTTGTGTGCCACAAGAAGTTCTTTTTTCAATGTTGAGACACATCAATAGCTTTATAAAAGTTCCACAAAATGAGGATTTTGCCAATGTGAAGGGAAATTTTTATGCTTTGGGTTGCCTACCACATGTGGCTGGAGCAATTGGTGTCACAGTTATAACAGCAGCCAGGACTGGGGGGCACACAATTGGGGGGATGTTCCCTTGGACACAGGAAGTGGAGGTATCCAGAGGCTCAGGTGTGGTAACAGCTGGGCTGAGTGAGACTCACTATAGCTGGATGCCCGGCCAGACCAGATAGATTAGCCTTCTCCTCATCATCCGGAGTTGCAGGAGTGGATTCCTCACTGAAGGCTTGATGCTGGTCTGGAGTGGAGGTATTGTCCATAGTAGTGGCAGATAGTTATCCACGTACTCTGAGTGTTATATCCATTATAAATTAAATTAGAAATGTATTTAATAATCTGGATGATGCATCAAATAAGATTGAAGGAAAAAATGAAGCAACTTAAAAGAAAAAGTAATTTAATATGATGAACTACGGATCAGCCAGCCCACATCCAAATACAGCGGGCAGGAACCTGTCAGCTCGACAGAGAATTTGTAAATGCACCCACGGAACGGATGACGCGAGTCCCACCAAGATCTAAATCCGGCCCCAAGTCTGACAGTGGAAGTCTTCACTGCGACTTCTTCTAGCGGCCTCCCTGACGATGACGCCTCCTCCTTGGACACCATCTGCAACCTTGCCCTGCTGAAACTTATCTTTTCAGACAATTTTCCACCAAATTTCTTCAATGTCCTAAGGTAAACATTGTAAGACAATGCATAGTTTATGATTGGAGCAATAAGTCACAGAAGAGAGTGACTTACCCATCCCAGAAAACACACAGTCCCAGTAGTACATGGAAAAATATTGCCTTAGAGATTTCAGTCCTGTTCTATATGTTGAGGTCTTGTACCATGTCTTGGTTGTTTTAGATTATTTCACACGTTGGCTAAAAGTTAAATTTGTTAAATAAATAGAGACGTGGAATGCCATTTAAATTTTAGATGAGATTTTCATGAGAAAATGGGTTACTGCGTCGTTAGTAACTAACAATGATGTGCAACTGATGTCTGGGGATATTAAAACATTCCTGAACAAGTTGTACACCCGATATGAATGTTAGTATATTATTTCTAAGTTTAGTTGAAAGGTGAATTACGTTGTTTATAGAGGATCTAAAGCTGCAAGTGAGAAGGTGAGGCCTGGGGACAGCTGTTAGTAAATGTTGTTGGCATGTTGTACAACACCCAACAGCCTACAAGGGAGACGCCATATAAGTTATTGCAGGGAGACAATTTTTGCTAAACTGAAGAAAAATGTGCTAACTGGATAGAAAATGAATGGAGAATCTGTAGGGCGGTGTGACAAGGGTGGTGTTCAGATGGATGATTTTGGTTTTAAAAAGAGTGACTACATCAGACTGAAGCATAAAGTAAGGAAAGGTCGGTAAAAATATGCAGGCCATTACAAGTAGGGAAAATTGGAAAGTGTGTGCTAGAGCTGCCTGACAATAATCTATGGAATGTGAAGATTTTGGTGTGTTATTGATGAGTCAGTCAATTTGTGATTGAAATGCAAGAAAGACTTACAACAGAGAGATAGGATGAAATGGAAAATACAACACAGACGTCAAAAGAATTAAGTGGATACCAGCCAAGCTTAAATTTGTGAGAATTCCCAATCCCGCGCTGTCCAATCAACAATGGGCTAGTCAGTATAACAAGTATAAGATTCATGCATTTCAAAAGCTGTGTTTTAATCATTTATCAATTAATTAGATTTGTAACAATGTGATTGGATACTAGTATACTAAGAACTATAACTGCCTTTTGGACTGACGCTGGACTGCCCTCTGCTTTTCATCGCTTTTCCTTCACCCAGCAACTCGCTGGACCCGCTGCTCGGGTCCCGCAGCGCCCCAGATCGTCGCGGGAGTTGTCTGAAGGGGAAGCCTGTCATCTGGGGTGAGTGTATCTGGACCCGGGCTGCGAGCAGCGGGGACTCCATTGTCCAGGAGCCCCTGCGAGCCCAACTAGTTACACCTGGGCTGCTCTCCCTGGTCGCCACGCCCCCTCGTCCAAGGGAATTAAAGTGGATCCTCAACCCTCTACTAGCAGGACTATAACTGCCTTTTGGACTGACGCTGGACTGCCCTCTGCTTTTCATCGCTTTTCCTTCACCCAGCAACTCGCCGGACACGCTGCGCGGGTCCCGCAGCGCGCCAGATCGTCGCGGGAGTTGTCTGAAGGGGAAGCCTGTCATCTGGGTTGAGTGTATCTGGACCCGGGCTGCGAGCAGTGGGGACTCCATTGTCCAGGAGCCCCTGCGAGCCCAACTAGTTACACCTGGGCTGCTCTCCCTGGTCACCACGCCCCCTCGTCCAAGGGAATTAAAGTGGATCCTCAACCCTCTACTAGCGGGACTATAACTGCCTTTTGGACTGACGCTGGACTGCCCTCTGCTTTTCATCACTTTTCCTTCACCCAGCAACTCGCCGGACCCGCTGCGCGGGTCCCTCAGCGCGCCAGATCGTCACTGGAGTTGTCTGAAGGGGAAGCCTGTCATCTGGGGTGAGTGTATCTGGACCCGGGCTGCGAGCAGCGAGGACTCCATTGTCCAGGATCCCCTGCGAGCCCAACTAGTTACACCTGGGCTGCTCTCCCTGGTCGCCACGCCCCCTCGTCCAAGGGAATTAAAGTGGATCCTCAACCCTCTACTAGCGGGACTATAACTGCCTTTTGGACTGACGCTGGACTGCCCTCTGCTTTTCATCGCTTTTCCTTCACCCAGCAACTCGCCGGACCCGCTGCGCGGGTCCCGCAGCGTGCCAGATCGTCGCGGAGTTGTCTGAAGGGGAAGCCTGTCATCTGGGGTGAGTGTATCTGGACCCGGGCTGCGAGCAGCGGGGACTCCATTGTCCAGGAGCCCCTGCGAGCCCAACTAGTTACACCTGGGCTGCTCTCCCTGGTCGCCACGCCCCTTTGCCCAAGCATCTCCCTACTTTAAGAATACAGTTCCCCGCTGCACGAGAGCGCGCAGGAGCGCGCGGGTTCGCCCGGGGCTAAGCCCGGGCAAAGGGCGGGCCATTCGAGGACGGAAGAGACCGGACCGGGCCACTTCCCTAACATTTATTTTGTCGGACTGCTTACCTTAAATTATACGTAGTGTTATTTCATTGCAATTGCATCTGTCTGTTCCCACAGACCTAGTATCACTGATAATCCGTGTATATAGGTCGTTATCTCTCTGTATTGGGTTACAGGAATAATGGTCTTAACTAGAGGAAACAAAACTAAAGTGTTGGGGTGTGGGGGCAATTTTGTAGGCCCCATGGATGACTTTATTATCAAGGCAAATACATTTATAGACCAAAGTATTAGCTTGATAGAAGGTAGGGTCTCTTTGGATTTAGAGCTGGCTAAAAGATCCTCTATAGGTTACCTAAGGGACGCAAGAACCCCGGAAATATCCAACAATTCCGGGTGTAGGACGCTTTGTGAGGGCAGGCGTAGCCTGCCAAACAACGTGGACCTGTCGGCCTCCCAGCTTTCTGATTTTCAGATAAGCTTAGACCTAGAAAGGACTCCAGAGATGATACCCCAAATAACACCGGATGAAATACGGCAAACAAGAGGGAGGAGGGAGGGCGCTATAAGGAAACGAAAGAACAAGTTAAAAAAAAATCCTATTCCCCATGGGACTAGTGACATGCTTAGTAGGAAGGAGAAAGTACCCCCAAGTGCAGAACAGATAGTAGATTCTGTGATTATAAATCAGTCCACACATGACATTCCAGACCCTATTAGTGTGGAAGTCTCTACTTGTTCATCATTTAGCAAGGTAACAAGGGATAATAACAATCCACAACTGCTAAATAATATTGCAGATCTCTTAAAATCTTTTCTTGCTCCTGTTGAAGTAAGATTAACACAGAGAATCAGTTATCGAATCTTGTAAATCTTACAAAATCCAAGCAAGTGCAGGGGGATCAAATAAGGGGGGAATTAAGCAGCCCCCTCTTAAGCCAACACCCATGCAAAAGAAAGTATCTCTACCTACACCTTTAGAAATAATATCAAAACCACCACCTCCTGAAATGTTAAATATCAATAGAGCAGTCGAACCTTCCTCTAATGCTAATATAACTCTAACTCAGTGTAATGCCCTGACAGTAAAAACACCGGCCCCTAAAACATCAGCACCAAAAAAACTGGCGCCTAAAACACCGGTTTCTAAAAAACTTCCTCTAAAAACTTTGGCGCCAGTACCCAACAGAACTGATACTAGAGGACCTCCTGAAGTTAGATCTGTCGTCGATTTGCCACCGGAAGCAAGTCCTTTTGTACTTGTATTGACAGGCGTGCCCGAGTTAGAGGATTACAACGCAGAACCGACGTGGTCACTGAAAAACAAGGCCCAATACTGGCTAAATACCAATCGCTCTATTCCAGCAACTTGGACATGTAGGATCCTGATGGTACGTAGGACTCCCTGGGTGGGAAACAGTAGAAAAACAATTCCGGGAGATTGCATATTGATTACATTCGAAGATCCCCGTGTGGTAGACTATATTTGCTCCTGGGAATTACCGAATGCAAATGGAGATATAGGAACCAAGCGTCTTTCTTTTTTCTATCCTTCACTGTACCGTAATGGTACTTCCAATGATTTTGATAGTCCCTGGGAAGTAGCAGCTTTACGCCATAGTGAATATGGCAATGCACGGCAAATAGTGGGACCTCGACATCGTGAGTACGATAGCTCCTGGCATACAGTGGGACCACGTCACTGGGGTGGAGGACGGGATGATTGGGGTCCCCATACTCAGAGGACGGCCTACAGAGAGCTGCCCCACAGGGATGCCTGGTCTAGAATCCCGACGGCAAATAGGTTTAGTGCCCTTGAATCGGTCGACTGACCACTAATGACGACCAAATCGATTAATTCCAACACACCCCACTTAACGCCTAAAAAATCAAAAACAGTTCGATTAGTAAAAGAAGCTGCGGTGATTAACACAGAACTGCTGCCCTTACCCATCCTCTTTTGGAACGTAGCGGGCCTTCGTCCCAAAATTGAGGATAGGACCGCCATGAATTTCTTGGAGCCGGGTAAAATTATCTGCCTCCAGGAGACATGGTCCACGACGGAGATCCATCTCCCGGGCTATAAAACATACTTTACTCCAGCTTTGGGTAGTGGTGTAGGCAGACCCAAGGGGGGACTAACTAGGTATATTGCAAATACAGTAAACCACCTAAAAGTATCTGTAGTTGTTTCTGATCCAAATTTTCAATTATTTTCCCTAGCTTTTAAAAAAAAGAGTCAATTTTTCTGCTTAATCTCTACAATAACTTAGAGGAGGATCAATTTTTGACCCTTCTCTCTAACATCAAGGAGAAACTATCCCATAATCTAAAGGCAGGAAATGGGGTTGTTCATCTTTTATGGGGAGGTGATCTGAATCTGCATCCTTGCCCACACGTTGCGAAAAATCGATGTGGCATAGTGGATGAATATGATGCTCCCCTTATGCACTTCGTCCATACCAAGGTGGGGACTGCTATGAATAATGTCTTGTCGGACTTGGAACTCTCAATAGCAAATGAGCCAAGTCCAGGCTCAAACTTCCTGCAACCAACATATGTGGGAAGGGGGTACAAAACGACAGTCGATTACATCCTCCTGTCGTCGGGATTGTTGCCCCGAGCTAGGTCCTTTGAGGTCCTGACTAATACACTAAGCGATCATTCTGCCTTGAGGATGGAGTTATACACAATCAATCCTCAACCCCTAACCGTAGTTATAGCGAAAACTCTTGCCCAGAATAAATTGGAGTTGGGCAGGCAAAATGGATATACATTAAAGTGGGGGTTGATAAATCCAGCAGAAGTTACTGAAAAATTGGTAAAAGAGACATATTCAAACATAACTAAATGCTTGGATTTACAAGAACCAGATGAAGAAGTCCTAAATAATTTTACTCAGATATTAGAGAAAATTAAGGAACTTCTTACCGTAAATCCAAAGAGTTCGAATTTAATTACCAAAGGGTGGTTTAATCATAGCTGTACTATGGCCCTAACTAATTTAAAGGTGGCTTTGAATAAAACTGTCAGAGACCCGGAACAGATTCAAGTTTTGAGACAGCAATATGGAAGAGCCCGCAAACAAAGAATAAAAGAAATAAAACAGAAATTATGGGACGACTTACATGCTAGTGCTGTCTCTAAAAACAGCGTCGCTTATTGGCGAACTGTTAAATCCCCCTACCTAATAGATGATAATAGTCCCAAGATTGAAGCGGCCATAGAAGAAGATATTTGGGTGTCCCACTTTTCTAAAATCTTTAAAAACACAGCAACTTCAGTAGGGACAGAAATGTTACATCTACCAGTTGAATATCCAATATCCCTGCACTTTGACATCTCCGAGGTCTTAGTGGCCCTGGAATTAAGTAAAAGTGGGAAAGCCCCAGGGAGTTGACAGCGTCTTTTGGAGTAGAGCGTGGAGTCAGGCAGGGGTGTGTCCTGGCCCCCTTTCTTTTCTCTTTGTATATGAATGGTCTGGAGGAAGAGATGTTAAGGGGGGCCCAAGATCTCCCACGGGTAAAACAGCGCCTGATTCCCGCTCTGCTCTATGCAGACGATGCGGTCATCTTGGCGCGCACCCCGCGAGAATTACAGAAGTCCCTGAATAGGTACGTTGATTTTATGGGCAGGCTGGACTTACACGTGAATGTCAAAAAAATGTTTGTCATGCAGTGGAAAAAATCGAGTAAAAAACATCTATCTGTATTCTTCTTGGGCATCATGATTGACGAAAGGCTAAACTGGAGGCCAGCAGTAGAGGCCAGGTGCCATCTTTTTAAAAGAGCCATAATGTCCCTGGTGAGCTTCTCCCAGAGACTGGGGAGAAGGCCCCCAGTGGAGCTATTAAAAATCTATAGCGCCAAGTGTCAGGCGATTGCGCTGTATGGGGCGGGAGTCTGGGGACATGTAGACATTAGTGCTCTGCAGGTGGTGGAAAACACCTTCCTCAGATTCCTTTTAGCGACACCGAGTAGTACATCGATTTACGCCTCCCACTTGGAACGTGGAATCCCTTACTTAGAGGATCTGTTAAGGATCCAACCATTATTGCTCTGGCGGCGCATTTGGACTTCTGATAAAAATGCCCTAACCCAGGCAATTGTAGTGGACTTGATCACTCTCTAAAAATAAAATGGCTTAGGTATGTTAGAAACTTCTTCAAGGATCTTGGTTTGGAGAAATATTATCTTGAACCTAAAGATATTATCGACCTACCAAAGAGAGCGCTGAAACAACTGTCTCTGAGCCATCTAGAGTCCCTGAGGTTGACCTCTGAGTCGACAAAACCCTCGGTCATTCATGCCAACATGAATCAGTCCATTTATTTTATTCAGCCTTATTTAACACTACAGATTAGTACGTACGATAGAATGTTATTGACAAGATTCAGATTAGACTTTTTTCATAGACTAGTAGCTTTTCCTGAAAGAAACAGGTGGGACTAAACTCTCACTACTTGTCACTGTGATGAGGAATCAGTACAGTCTAACTTACATACAATATTGTTTTGTAAATTCCATCATCCACATCGGAAAATTTGGCTACTACATCTATTAAGGCGATGGGGACTTAGACAATGTCGCCCTGCAATGCTACGTCTCCAATTGTTAGAATCTGAACCGGTTTGTTATCACGTCCTTAACTTTTTAAAATGCGTTATGAAGCACAGGAAAAATCTGTAAGATTTACGCTGGATTTAGTCTTAGACGATGTAATGAAATCATAAGATTTCCTGTTTTTTTAAAATACTCAATTTAGTGCTTGTATGTAATTTATTTTATATGTTTTAACATGAATTTGTACGATTAATATGTTCCTTTTATGGTTTTCCAATGTGTAAAGCCGAATAAAGAAGATTATTATTATTATTATACTAAGAACTATGTGAGGTAATGATTTATCATTCATTAGACTTTGCAATATCAGTGATTATTATATCATAGCCAAGAAAAGAGATGTGGAGCCTCTAGAGCCATTAATGTGTTTGTGGTCAGCAGTCTAGTGCTCACAGGGACGACTTGAGCATGGTGCAACTGGTGCCACCACACCGGGTGCCGAGTTTGGGAGGGGGACGGGTTGCTGTGTTTTGAAATTTCATATGGGATTAAAAGCACCTGCACAGAGTTCACAGAGTTCATTTTGTGTTCAAGTAACAATTTAAATACCAAGAGATCACTGGTGATTAATGTTCCTGCTGGAGAGAGACTGAGCTTTGTCTGGTGACAGTTTTGACTTGTAATAAAGTAGCACAGAGGGTTAATATGCCTGCTAAAAAAACGTGCATCATGTAGATGACTGAAGTGTGTTTTATGTAGATAGCTCAGAGGGCTACTGCTTTTGTCACAGAGATCCTTTGGTTGCTTAGAGTTCATAAGTTACAAACCTAATATAGCACAGTGAGCTAGGAACTGTCTTCAAGGAGCTGCAAACAAGCTGCAAGGTATAGGTTAGAACATTATGGATTTTCCTAATCTTTCATTATCCTGATGTTGTTACAAAGAGCTTGCTTGGGTAGAAATAATGTCTTGTGCATAAAGCCAACCCCAACCACTGTATTACATTTTAAATCCTGAGTTTTCCTTCTCCAGACCAAGCACTCCTAAAATATACTGCCTACCAGTATGGATGACACATGATTCCTACATGTTCTAGCCCTCATTTCCTTATGCAACATTTCTTACATACAGTTTACACACTTATGATTCGTTGTCTCTCTATAAAGTGTGCATAGTGTTGAGTGCTCTGCACCCTGGTGTGAGTAGGGCTATAAAACAAATTAAATACACGTGAGGGTGGGGCTATGGAGCGATGAGTGGCAGTTGTGCGGAAATCCGTGGAGAAGGGACTCATCTGAGGGCGTCAAAAAAGGTTGTCGCACCAGGTGCTCACTCCAGAGTTCTGTGAAAACTCTAAGCTGAGGTTTTCGTCTGGCGGTTGCTGGACAGGTCATCCTAAAATAACATTATGCTCCAGCTTTTACTAAATGTAACTATTGCTCTTGCAATAATATGATTTGACATGTCTTCACATATGCCTGCTATAAAAAAGCTTTTCCCTTGTTGAAGGAAGTTGATATGCTGCCTATGGTTTACTTAGAGGAGCGCGTGCATCTTTTTAGCGCATGAACATGGATGCGGCTCCACTGACGAGGAGATCATTAAACCAGGAAAGGATTTATAGAAGAAGCAGAATATTTTAAGAATATCTTAATCTGTGTCCCTTCTCCCACCGACAGCCAGAGCAGGAATCTCCTGGCAGAGGTCACGTGATCTTTGTCTCTTAACCCCAATACAAGCATAAAAGCTGATCCTGCCCCCTGATGGTGGTGGCTCGGGTCACCAGTCAGACCACCATACAAGCAACTCCTGTATTCAAGAAAGCATCGGCAACAGCGCCACCACCTGGACTCTGCTGGATATGGAGAGAAGTGGGGGCTGAGTCTTAATTTACTTCATTGAAAGAAGCACTTGGTAATCTGATAATTACTGCGCTGGGTTGATTGCTTCAGGCAATTCAAGAGCTCTCGTTCCCTAAAAGAACCCCAGAGAGCGATTAACAACTGCACCCATGCCGTTCCCATGATCTGAAGCATGCACATTCATAAATATATGATTGACACTTAGCAACATGTTAATCATTTAATAATATATAGCAAAAAAATTCGTTTAGAATACTGTTTCATTTCTTTATTCTGCTATAATATCCATCAACGTACAAGATAATAAGCACAGACAATTCAGATAAGACTGTAACAGACAATTTGAAACAGGGATAACATGTTTTAGGTAGATGTAAAAGAGCAGTTACTCTCTCTGTGACTTCCTAATTTCCACAGCAAACCTGATCTAGTTGATCCCTCCATAGCAGCTTTGCTTTGGTCCCAGCTGCTGTGAAAATATCAGAGCAGGTGTGTGCTGTGTAATATTGGCAGCTCCTAAAACTGGGGCCAAGAAGTAATTCGGTAAGTACTGTTAGGGTGCAAAATAGCATAAACTGTGTAGTGCTTTGTACAGAAGAGTTATCGCAAACACATTTGAGAAGATTTGCAAACCAAGTTCCATACATTTGGAGTAGAATCAAAAAGTGCAAAGTATTAAAACTAAGACGCTCAAGGTAAAATCTATATTGCGGGTTCTGTACTAAATATACATAAAGCTCCATCCTACTTATAGTCGATACAACTAAATATGAGACAACACCTGTATGCTCTTCTCCCTTATAATGCCACTTTCTCACAATGAGCCGAACACAGGCATTTAACATGATGTTTCAATGTGGTGTCTATATACTCAGAATTTGTAAAAGAAACAACTGGGGGACCTCCAGGTACTGCATGACTGCTTAACATAGTTTAGCGATAGGATTGCTAACATGCCTAAAGTTAGGCAGTGTTGAATGACTGCCCTTGAGAAGCTTGCATCTCGTCTCCCTCAGATTGCAAGCCACAATTGATATTGATATTAAATGCATTTATAAAGCGCAACCTCTACCCAGAGACATCTTGGCACTAGCTGTGATCCAAGTGATAAGTGGTGCAGTTGGTGGAAAGACAGGTTTTTAACATCTTCCTAAAAGCTAAGTCCATTCCATTTGGTGGCGGTGTGTCTAACAAAGCTCCTACCAGCCCATCACATCCGCTTGTAGGGGGAACAACCAGGTTCTTATGAGAGCCAGAGCATAAGGATCTAGTTGGAGCATACCAAACTAGATTCATTTCTAGACAGTCTGGTCCGGTTCCATTTAGAGTTTTATGTCAAGACACACTGCTTTAAAAGTAATACGCTTTTCTATCGGAAGCCAGTGTAGTTTCTTTATGGCTGAAGACGCAGATTCTAACCTTGCGGCTGTGTTTTGCGCGGTCTGCATTTTTTCAATAAACGTTCTTGGAGGCCTTGCAGGAGACCATTACAATAATCTATTCGGGCAGCACTAACACCGCGACCACCGTTTTTAACAGGTCAAAGGAGAGCAATTGAGCAATCTTCTGGATTGTTTTCAAAATATAAACGATATAACAACAATTGCTGAACCATAATGGCCTCTCCGGATAGCTGGGTCCCACCTTGAAACGGCATCCATATGCTGAGAAGACTTGCAGAACCTCCAGTAATCTGCGTAAAAACTGGTTCGCTGCCTTCTGTAAAATTTCAAAAATTGATATACCTCCAAACACAGGCCCATATTGATCCACAGAGATACAGCTGCTCTTCTAAATTTGTAGTATCTCATGAACTGGAATATAATTCATCTGAGAAGCAAGACGAAAGACTGATTCTCTGACTGTACAGCTGGTGAGTCCTTAGATTAGGTGGATAGCCCCAAGTGAAGGCAAATTCCAATGGGATTCCTAAGTACGTAAAGGTTTTGAAGTTAGCTACGGGCACTTATTTTATATACTGGGCTCTGACGTTATCTTCTTAGGTTCATTCATCACAGTGAAAGACTTAGATAAGTTTGTTTTTGCATCTCTTTCCGTCATTCATGAAACATGTAAAGGAGTCTAGCAGACTTTGCACACCATTTGAAGTCCTCAGGATGAGGACTACATTGTCTACTTACAGAAGGACCAGGTCTGGACTTTTTCCCAATTGCGGCATGTCTCTTCCAGCTTTTTTCTAACTCATTAATATAGATTGTAAACAAAAAGAACACATGCCTGAAGTACCCTGGCTGTAGACCTCATGTGGAAAGAAGACAGTGGCTCCTGCACAATGGCTGAGGAGCGCCGCTCCAGTGGCTCAGAACCAGCAGCTGAAAAATAAAATTATATTTTATTATCATTATATTTTCCAGCTGCTGACTGATCCAGCTTGTGTAGGGAGGGGCTGAGCCTTGGGAGGGAGGAGGAATGGAGTGGTGTGTGTTCTCCTAAGTGCACATGTCTGTTTGGCCAGCTGTCTTAGGCCAGCCAAACAGACATGTGCAGTTAATAATATATTAATAATCCACATTTATAAAGTGCGAACAATCACCCCTAAGGGTCTCTAGGTGCTGGGGGCCGTCGGGAAGATTAAGCAAGCTATTGTCCAGAGTCACATGGTGCTGGGCTAATCTGCCGCTGGCGCCGGGGATCGAACCATGATCCCCAGATTCCGGAGTCAGTCGCCCTGGCCACGGCACCACACCTCTTCCATCCCAACTGTATTTGAAAAACTGGGTTACAGAAACCGTACAGACTCCATGTGCCTGAACGAGCATTAATCCAGCCCGCTCAGGCCAATCCATGCGCTGCTCTCATGCTTGGTAGTAGCATGAGAGCAGCGTGGGGATTGCACAGGGAGTCTTTGATGCCGTCCCAGTGTCTGCTGTGACCAGGAATCAGAGGAATACCGAAGCACGAGGTGGCCGGCAGCTTCAGGTAAGGTTTATTTTCTTTATTATTAACCCCCTACTCCACCTTTGGCCTTAAAACCCCCACTGCCCCCATGCACCCCTCCATGCCTCACCACTTTTTGTTTGTGTCGGCTGCCACTGGGATAGAACATCCTCTATTTGGCCTATACCAAACTTTAGCTGATGCTTTCCATTGTTTACGTTTCAGCACAATGACTAGTGCCTTTTGCACACCCATATTTTCCATAAGGTCCCCATTTTAGAATTCACTGTGTCATAAATGCCATTTAAATGGCTCCTCTCCCTGCTTTGATACACTTCCCAATGAAGAGGCAGAAAATGAAACATTGCTCTACAGTTCCCGGGCCCTGACGGAACACAGACTTTACTTTAGAAAAGATGGTGTTTTCCTCTGCCCATGACTCCAGGTTTGTGAGGAGTATTCTACCCAGAGTTTTCGTGGTGTAAACCAATAAAGAGATTGGACGGTAACATTTGAGCACATTTCTACCCCCTTCTTTAAAGATGGGCACTATGACTGCTTCCGTCCATGATGCTGGAGTGGAACCAAGTCTAGCTTCTCTGATCAACGTAGTTAATACTGGGGCCAACATGGGGCTGTTCTCTCTTGAACACGTACATGGGGACTGTGTACGGGGTGTGGCTTTCCAAGCCTGACTGTTCTTGGCAGCCAGGATAACTCCCTTTATATCTATTGTACAAATCAAGAGAAAGGAGATTATATTATCGAATGATTCAACATCTTGATTGAGAGGATCAATTATGGGACGGCCAGGGTTGAATAGTGAAGACTTTGGTAGAGTGAGCAACCCAAACAGCAGCGGGGATGAAGCACTCCACCTGAGGTGGGGGGGGGGGGGGGGGGGGTGATCGCAGCCTGTAAAAAATGAAAGATTAACCACCCTCCAAAAAGCCCAGCTATCTTTTGCCTTCCCTGCTGCTTCCAGATACTCACAAGCCTTGAGTCTAATATCTTCCCTCCTTACAGCTATAGCTTTCTTATAAATCTGCCTGTAAGATGTATAGCATTCTGGGACCCTAGGTGTGTTTCAAGAGCTCATCTAAGCTGCTTGTGTGCCATGGAGCGTGCTGTATTCACCCACTGGCACCGCTGCTCGCGCCACGTGACTTTCTGTTCTTTAAACTTTGAGGATATGGAGGTTCACACAGAGTTAAAATAACCCACGCAGAACACGGGGAGTCTGCATTAGGAGTCACAGATACCCCAAGTAACTATGTATTTGTTTTTAAAACATTATATAAAAATTGTCCTGAATTGATTTTGCCCCATTTTAGTCTGACGCCTTTGTTTTTTAAATACTCAGTGAGCTGTACCTCCGCAGGTCTGCTCTTACTCTCCTCATGTTCATACTAATGGAGTAAGCAGGTTATAGTCCTTATACAATCAATACGTGTGTTATTAGTCATTAAAAACCAACTATTATACAATTAACATTGAAAATAAATTAGTAAAACAGAAGGAGAGAGGGACAACCAATCATGGGAGGTCTATGTACACAAAGAGCATCTAACGGCTACTCATTACATATTACCGCTACGGTCAAAATAACGCGTGAAGTGCATCTGTGCAGGGTTTTTCCATAGTTGATCAGGAGTCAATATTAGATGGAAAGCCAATACGCCCTGATTCTACCTGCATCCCATAATGGCCACACACAAGTGTTAGATTAACAACACCCTTTGCTATGTACAAAATTACACCTAAAGCGCAACAGTGCAGGCATGTGGTCATGTGGGGATATTTGGAGGTATTAGGACAGGTATCCAACACTGCGGGAGAAGGAATCAATATGCACGTATTTACCCTAGCAGCCCACCATGACGTGGGTCGGTTCCACAGATCCTTGGTGACGCCTTTCTAGACCGTCCACCTTGGCCCCATATTGATCTGAGAATTCACTTTGGCGAGGGATTTAAAACTCTCCAGATATTGCCCCAGTCAGATGGTAAGCATTGTATTCCTTGGGTCTGATGACATCATTACTGCGGATCTTCAAGGCCTTATCCCTAGTGCATTAAATTCGTTCTTTAACATGGTTCTCCACTGGTGGCCGAGAGCAGGGTAAATGCAAATAACCTGCTGCAGCGTTTAATCTATCTGGTGAAATAAGCAACATTTCTGGTCCCCCCTTTGACCTTCTTCCTTTCACTTCGGTATAAAGTCCTGTGTTGGAAGATCACCAAGTCACAGCCGCTCATTGTTTCTGCTTGATTTCCAGGGAGTAGGTAGCACTCTCTTTGATACTCCTAGTAATTAAATACTTGGCCAGGTGTATTTAAACTCCATTGGCCACCCAGCTCAAGCTTTTCTATACTTCCTTCGAGTTAACCGAAATGCTTGTTTATAGGTCTTTGTCAGGATTCTATCCAGAAGTGTGGCCCCACAGATTACAGGTTGTTCAAAATGTGGCCGCACGCTTAGTCCTTAATAAACCACCTCGCACCACCTCTGGGCCACTTCTGAAGTCGCTTCATTGGCTTCCTATTCGCCAGAGAATAAAGTTTAAGCTCTGTTGCTTTGCTCATAGAGCCGTCTTTGGCAAATGTCCTAGTTATATGGCAGATAAATTTAAGTTGTATCGCCCAAAAAGGTATCTTAGGTCAGAAAACAAAGGATTGCTGGTGGTTCCACGTTTTAAGAAAAGTCCAACTGGAAGTAAAACAGTTGCTTTCCTGGCCTCTAAACACTGGAATTCCCTGCCAGAGGAGCTTCGGAAATGCTCTAGCTTTATGCGCTTCAGAAAACTCCTGAAGACGGAATTATTTAAGATCTGAGCTTCGTAAACCTATGTCAGTCTGCTCTGTTCTTTATGTTAGCGTGGAGATACCCCTACGGGGTGATTCCTGCACTTTATACATTTTATACATACATACATACATACATACAAAGGTTAAGCGTAATGACTTTCATCTTCTTACAGTTTATCACCAAATAGTTGTTCTCTGCATATAATCCCAAACAATCCGGTAATCTCTGCAAGCCTATCCTGGAGCTACTTAGCAGCAACAAGTCATCTGAGTACAAGATGTTTGACTATGGATGGCCGCCAAGGCTCATGCGTGAGATGCCTGTCTGTCTAACACGAAGGATAGGTCTGCAATATACAGGGGCGTAACACAGGCCCCCACATCCCCTGCAGTGCGGGGGGCCCGAGCTGCAGGGGGCCCCCTCAGCACTGTACTCACACGGAGAGCTCCAGATTAAATCCGGAGCGAGGGGCCCTCTGTGTACCTTGCAGGGGGGCCCCTTCAACTTTCATTACGCCACTGGCAATATATCAATTAAAAAGAACGGGTGCTAAAACGCACCCTTGTTGTAGTCCGGTCAAGATTCTCAATCAGTCCGGTTTCAGCTACATAAAGGAATGTTGCCATTTCCTACCCACCCATTACAGCCTGCTTTTTACATTTCCCCTTAAAGCTCACATTAACATTACATTATCGAGTTCGTCAATTGCTGGGGTAGATTTATCACCAAATAGTTATAGCGAAAATTAATCAAGGGTACATTGACATTTTTAATAGAAGCATTTGGAAATAAACGGTTCACCTAATTGATTTGATGACAAGGTCAGCTAGGTTTACCAAAACAAATGTAGCTAGCCCCGCTTTAGCTCTGCTCGCAGTGGATGGCGTCACTGAGCACTACAAGGTCTATAACCATCCACGGATAAGTCGCCCATCGGCCACATTTCTTGATGACAAATTATGTCAAAATCATTACTGAAGGCCAGCCAATCAGGGTTGTCCACTTTAGATCGTATTCTTGAAATAATCCAGGAGAGCAGTCTAGATCAGTGATTGGAAAAAAGCTCCTCGAGTGAGCAGGGGTTCATATGGTTTCATGGCGATGTCTAAGTTCAATTGGCCAGTGGCAGACAGATTGTGTGGCGCCTAAAGACAGGAGTCAGCCTAATCCTTCCAGCGTCTCAAACGATTCATAGACGTTTCTTGACTATACATGGTATAGGCCTTGAAGCGTCCCTTCATCAGTAGTAATAACCTCTGGGATGAACCTTGACTCTACTGGGTGAATTGGCCAAACATCATAATCTTTGTAACAAGCTGCTTATAATGAAATGTATTTTAACACTGATCATCACACAGTCACCCACGGTACATTTTAGGGCTGTTGCCAGTCCACGCAATCCTTCCCCAAAGAAGTCCTGTGTCCACCCCGAATATATCTTGAGCCAATGAACCCTTTTGTTGTTTTATTTTTTGAACAAACCCTTCCTGTCTCTTAGTTGAAACCATAAAAGGTGCATCCTCCAAGACAATAATATATGGGTACAATCTGCGGGCGGCTGGGGATGGTCCTTACTTCCTACTTGGTACATTTTTGATCAATGAGTTTTCGGATATGTGCGAGGAGGTGGAGTTGCCTGCTTGATTGCCTTGTAGCAGCTGTTGATTTGAACTCAGCTGCAATCTCTGGCTTGTGCTTGTACTCTTAGAGGGGCACGGGCATTCTTGGCCAGTGATGCATCTATGCCTTGTTGTACCAGGTTAATCGGCCACAAATCTAATGTCTGGGTGTTTTGCAATTAGTTGGGTAAATTATCTCACTCTATTAATTTTGTTTAAAGTGTCAGTTTGCCATCCAGGCTATTTAATTTGCCTAGAATCTCCATACAGTAGTAGTTGTCTCCTAAAACTTTGCAAAACAGTTGGTGTAATGCTCCTTCATCCTGCTCTGTAAGTCTGTCAGGTCTTTTAACTTGCTCCTTCTCTGTTGTTTCTTGTGTGAGTTGATGCCATGAATGGATACAGGGCCGTCATAGCACTCTTCCATTCCATTCTGATCTGGTATCTCTTTTCTTTTCCCCTTTGGGTGGAGGGGTAAGTAGGCAACACCATGTAGCCACCAGTGACAGCACTCAAAGGTTCAAGTGAGATGCAAAGTTTAGTGGCTCTTTTATGATTGGGGTCAAGATATTCATTTCCTAATAAGGCAGCACCGCCACCCCATGCACCATTTCTAGGCATTCGCATTTTATTAGATTCTCATTGAAGGAGTGGTTCAGCTGCGGAATTGCTGCCTCAATCCTTTCCTCGACGCGACCATTGTCAGTATTATTTCTGCTCATAACTGTGGTGAGATAGCTAGTAATTGAAGCAGTTGTTGCATCTGCATTGCTCTGAGCATTCCTTGTTAGGTTATCTTTCCTCTTGCCCGTGGTCATCTGGTGAGTGAGAAAGAAAAGGTAAGGAATAAACTAAGTCTCCAAAATATACCGTACACAGATGAGTTTGGTGTTAAGTGGGGCCAAGAGGAGTGGTCCAGCCCAGTTTTCTCCATGTATATCTTCACAATAACTATTGACAAACAAATTCTTCAGAAATATGAGATTCAGATATTAAATATTCTATAAGATTCTTCAGAATAATTCCTACTGAGGCAAACAGCATGTTGTAACAAAAGGTTAAGGAAAGAAAAAAAAGATAAAAATAATGCAGTGAACTGACTGAAAATAAGAAATGACATAACAAACTGGTACGAAAAGGAAACAAACATTCAAATAGCCACAAAATGTTGCACAATATTAATGTTCTGCTTAGGAATTCATATATATACATATGAGGAGCTTATTCGTTGTCCCAGTAGACAGCAAAGTGAGACACTGACCAGCCAAACAAGGCTACATTCAGGGTATACCAGACACTTGCACCCTTAGCTTCCTACCTTGTATCTGGAGCATGTCTAAGTGGTGTCACATCATGTAGACCCCGCCTAGCTTACCAGATATGTGTCCCTGTCCTGCCCCATCTCAAGAATTGGAAAACAGTTTCAATAAGCACTTATAACTGAAATGCTGCACCTTGTAGTAAGCTGACCACTGCATATGATGACCTAAGAATCCACCTACTTAAATAAATACATAAATAAATAAATTATATGCTAGCATTCTGCTTGGCCTAGAAAAGGCCAGTAACTTGCGTTGAAACAACAGAAGCTGGATGGAACGGCACCCTTAAAGAGTCTGCATATGAGGTTTGCATTCATCCCTTTGCATCAAGCCTCAAGAATTGATAGTAAGCATGAACAGCAAGGTAAACAAGGCTTGCAATAACATTGACTTTCAACTAGGGGTGGGTACAACTCGTAAAGTTTTACTCCATGAAACTCCATGGAGTTATATAAAAACTATGCGAGATTCCGCAGAATTCCACCAACAGGTGAAAAATATGCAGCTCTCGCTGCAATTTAGTGCTGGAGGCGCAAGCAGCAGTCAAAAGTCACGTGAATGGCTCCAGCATTGGGCGGTTAAAGCTAATTTTGATGCTTGAGGAGAATATCTACTCGAGAGGCAGCCCTCTGACCGCTCGCATTTGAAAATCATGCTAGGGGACGCCAAATCTCGCTCGCCAGTTCATATTTTCTGAAGCCTCACAGGTGAAAAATTCAGCCTTGTGGCGATTGGTGGGATGTGTCCAGAACTCAGCATTAAAGAGTAACAGGGAGTAGTCAAAATACCACCAATTCCGCTGGCGAAATAAAACATTCTTCCCACCCCTACCTTCAACCCCACCTTTTCGTGAGTAAAACAATTGGAAAACCAAGAAGAGAAATGACAGCTTATCTATAATCTCCCAGATAACAAAGGACAGAAACCATATATATATATATATCATATATACATAACACTTCTAGTTGGTCCCGCCTAATGGCAGCAAACTTTCTGCTTCTGATGTACTCTGGAGCAATCCAACGTCCCCTGCCCTGGGAAAAAATACAGTAGCATCATTTATGTCCATGCGGTTTGGGTCCGTGGGGCACCATATTTGCTTCAGTCCACAGTGGCTCAGGAAGAGAGACACACATGACCCCTCCCTACTTTAATATATCTGAAAAAAATCAAAACGCACCCACCGCCCCCATGCTGGCCCTGGCTGGGTATTTAGATGAAAATGGACACCCTTTTATTTTAACAATTACAAAAAATCAATGGCTGGGGTGAGTGGGTGTCAGGGTATCCCTACCCTGACCCCTTATGTCCTGTTTTAAAAACATTTTGAAGACAAGGGACCATGTCCACAAGTCAGTTTGCTCCAAAAGAATCCCTTTCAGAAAGCTTGAATTTTTTTATTTTTAGCCGAATCATCAATATATCTATACATTGTGAACCTTAATTTCTCAAAACTACTGAACAGATTTACACCAAAATGCAAAAGTCATGCTTCTGGGTAAAGCTCTAGTTTTCAGCCACGTTTGGTGTAATTTTGTTCATCTGTTTTGGCTGCAGTGCTGTTTAAAATTATCTATGGTAATTGCATGAGAAAAAAGGTTTTGGAACCCACTCTCCTTCTTTTCTGGCCCCTGCTTGAAGGGTCACCCCAACATTTTCAAGAATATCAACATAAAAAAAAAAGTTTCAAGAAGATTAGTCTAACAGCACCAACGTTATTAGAAAAGCATAACATGCACTTCATGTGCAACCTCTGACCTAATTTTAGCTACACAGTACAGTAACTGCCGCTGTGTAATATATGTGCATGTGTGTATATCATACATACATAGAAATATTTTTGTTTCACAGAAAAGCGCAATGGTTGGGTCAACCTTATAGTTATGTGTGGAAGTCATATCTTAGCATGCATTAAAAAAACTAGATATTCACTGCAAAAAACTAAAGTTGAAATATGATCAAAAATTGAATATTTAAAAAACAAAAAAACATTGAAATTAACCAGATATAGTTTAATAAGCTAACTATAATGTGCACCTCAGCCACGCATTTATTACGACCTCATATATTACATCAATCATGGCATGTTAAATTACATTACTGATGACATCACTGATGACATTTCTAAGGGTATCATTGATGACCACTGATGACATCACTGATAACATCATGCTCACATGCAACATAAAGTTAGTGAGAATACACATCTCGGTCCAAAGTCTGTACATTTCATACGCCCCGGAGGTGATAGTGCTTGTTGAAAGTTATTTGGTGCTCTGTTTACAAATCACAAAAGTTTAGGGTTCCAGCATAACTCTATATTAAAGAAGGTAAAGGCTGACTACACAGGAGGTAGGTTGCAGAGATGTATTAAAAAATAAATTGTGACTTAAAGCCAAATCCTGGTCCAAAACAAATCAGTGAGGAATGCCAAACTTCTTTTGACAATAGAATATGTACCAGTGCAATTTTGAGTAGTTAGTCCCCATTTACTAATAACTCCTCTGGTCCCTCCCACATTTACTACAAAGTAGTATATTTACATGTGCACAGATTTCTGCTACCAAGACTTTGGCCCAGAAAAGATAGTAGAGACAGTGGTGTGCAGCAGTAGCTTTGTGAGCTCCATTTTGTAGTATGTGAGTTCAATTAAATGCAGTTTGTGAAGCAGTGCTAAATGAGTACACCTCTGTGTTGCAGGATGTATTTATTTAGCTCAGGTATATCTATATTATGAGAAAGTGGATGTTTAGTTGGGGTGGATGGCAGTCCACCACAAGTAAACATTGGCACTATTCTTGCTAGAACCAGTATAGGTGTCAGTAATGAATCTGACCTCCACCTCTAATAAATATGGAACAGAAAAGACAGACTTAAATTGAGAAAATGTGCAAAGCATTTAGAAGTACCTGACTAGTTCAAAAGTTAACTACACAATACATTAAAAATCCCAATCCAGTTTATAAAAATACAGATATTCTAATGAACGAAATTGCACTGAAACAACTAACATCAAATAAGGGTTTCTGGAAATATGAGTTTTTCAAGTTTTAAATGCAAATAGTGCCAAAAAAGTGTTTCGCACAAGCACCCCCACCACCCCCATGGTTATTTGGTTGCGCTTGACAGGTACCTACGCACAATTTAGGGCTGACGGTGAAGGACCGCAGAGATGGCATATAAAGAACACGAGATCCCACTAGTCTAGATCCCATTTTTCTATTTGTTGTTCCTCCTTAGGTACTCCTTCCACCGGGTCCTTACCCAAAACTTAGTGCCCTTTTGAAACAATCAATGGTAAGCAACCGTCTTGCTTTGGCGCCGCCACTTTTAAGAATTCCAGTTACTTCGAGTTATCATTTTACATACTTGTCTTCTGCTCGGAGTCAAAGTGGGTTGGATTACCAGTGTATTCCTCCCTGTATGGAGTTTGCTATGGTGTGGAACCAGATCAATGCGTTTTACAATATTGCTGGCTTTGATGTGTAAGACAGAGGGAACGTCCATTTGGTTGCAGAGTACAGTTTGCGTATTGGTCCTTCCCTTGTGAAGAATATGGTCTTTCCATTTGCATCATGCACTTTATATGTTTGTATCATCTGGCATTCGGTTCTTCTTTGCTTGTTTGAAAGTAGGGTGTAGGAGCTTTTAGGTGTAGCTTCATGCATGGTGAGCCATAGATCTGTTTTCTGCCACCTTTCTTGTAGTATTCCATATTGTTTATAGATTATTTATTGCTAATTTGCTTATGGACATTTACCGAATGGGTAATAGAGTAGTGTACATATCAACAAAAACAGTGTAGTAAAAACAGTTGCAACAAATCAAATTGGGAAATGTTGCATGGAACAGTGCAACCTTATTAAGGCCTGTTGGTGTCATGAGCAGAAACTAAACACCCCTTTAAAGCCATGATTTTATCTCCATCTTTACATATACACCGGAGAAGAGTGGGAAATATTGTGTAATGATACAGTAAGCAAGACAAACCGAACCCTAAAACTTTCAAAAGTTGCACATTTTGCCAGCTGTAGCACTTTTGCACCAAAAATCTGAAAAACAATTGGCACAATTACCTGTTTGGTATTTAGTGTAGAGCCGATTCATTCTTAGAAAGTAATGTTTCCATTACTCCACCTGACCAGGGTGGAATGGTGTGTACTCCTGCCCCCTTTCATGCTCCAAAAAGCCCCCAGTTTCCTGCTGGGCGATGTGCAGCCAGTTCATGCCTAAGCTATTCATTAACTCGGATGCTGGAATGACTCTCAAAGCTATTGGTAGGTCTCTGCCCTGTGGTGGGTTTCAAGACTTACAAACATATGACTTTTTTCTTAAAACTGGTTTAAAGTCAAAATGTGTGTTTTGCCCTGCATGTCCACATTGCTAGCTTAGAGAAAATACGGAGACTCTGGACAGCCCTGCCCCGTACAACATGAAGTGATTACCCAATTCAGACTCTAGACAGCCTTACCCCATACAACATGAAGCAATTCACCACACCCCCTCCTCAATAAAGCAAATACCCTTGTTCAAGCTAAATGAGCGGCTCACCTGCATAGAAAATCAATTAGAAAACATATTACATGGTCTCAACAATATCTCAATGAACCTAAACACATCTACTAATACTACCCATCACCCTCACCCCCCTACATGCAACAGTCATGTAGTTGGATCAAAACACCTCTTAACAACAACGCTCAGAGGCCTAAAAGAAAAACTGCCACAATGTCTCTGAGCAAGGTGGTGGAGCTAGTCAAATCTTACAAACTGGCATCGAATAGTCACAACGCCTCCTCTAAAATCCAGGTTATCACATAACTAGGGAGAAACCCTACACCGAAGAAAACGACGAGGCCACCAACACACCTCAACAATATCCCCTTGAATCCCTCCCCCAAAATCCTGGGAACGGATGCGAGTCCAAATGCATGCTTATAAACTGCAGATCTGCAACCTAGTATACAAGAGAATGAGCAGAAATCATCCTGAACCACGATATTGACATCTTATTCATTACGGAAGCATGGCTAAGTTAATTCTCATACCCGATCTTGGACATGCTAGCCCCACCGGGGTTTTCAATCAACAAAGACAGAAAGGATCACTACGGTTGAGGCATCGCTATTATCCTCAAGAACGACATCAATTTGGGTGAAACAGACACTTTCACCTATAATACATTTGAAAACATCAGCACCACTAGAAGGATGAAAGATAACATAACAATGAACTGTCGCCTTCTATTGCACCCACCAGCAAACGTACTTTCCTTTGGTGAACACCTAGAAATTTTAACCACACACTACTTACTCTCACAAACCAATAATATCATCCTATACAATCTCCGGTAAACGCAATACTCTAATCCAATTTTCAATGATCTCTTACTCAGTAAAAACCTCACCCAGCATTGCAAAGGTCCAACCCACAGCAAGGGCACAACCTTAGATGCTATCAAAGCTTATGAAGAAACACAAACTATTGACTGTATCCTCCCCATCGACTGGCCGGACCACCACATCATTTTGTTTCACATCAATAAAGTTTCTCCCACACCCAACTTGTTTGCAAAAAAACCTCCAATGGATGAGAAACATAGGACAAGTTCCTCTAATGAACCTTGAAGAAAGAATGGCAGCACTACTAGCCCCCTCATCAGAGAACCTCTCAACAACTAAATTCACCACCCACTACAACTCAACGATGTCCTCCATCCCAGACCAAGTACCCCATGAAACTTAAAAAGATGAGAAACATTCCCTTGAGATCCTGGTTCAATAAAGACCTCAACACTGAAAGAAGACAGATCTGAGCAGCTGGAAGACTCTGGCAACCAATTCCATCCACAGCCCACCTGCACCAACTCAGGAGGGAATGCAGGAAATATAAAAAACACATCATGAATGAAAAAGCCTCCTTCTTCCGCAACACTCTAGATAAGGCTAAAAACAACCCAAAAGAGCTCTTCAACATCATCAAATAACAAACCTCTAAGTTATCCTCAAAAAACCCTTGGATATCCAAAGAATAGTGTGACAAATTTGCCAACTTCTTCAATGATAAAATCATGAAAATCGAGCTCTTCCTTGATGATCACAAACAGTTATCCAATGAGAACCCCCTCTCAGTAATGAAGATACTAACCAAGCCTCTCACTCCACAGACGCCCCAGCAACAATCACCAACAAGGAGTATAATCGAATCAAGGGATCCAACATACACCAAAGTAGCTGGAAGAAATTCAACCCACTCTCAGAGGCAGACATATCTGTCCTGCTGGCTTCATCCAAACCCTTCCCCCCACCTTGAGAACCCCTCCCAGCCTCCCTGGCAAAGAAACTCAACCATGCACTTAGATTATGAACAGCTCCCTGTTGACTGAGGTGATGCCGGACTGTCTCAAACTCGGTCAAGACATGCCACTTTTTAAAAAACAGGGAGCAGATTAGAATGACCTCAATAACTTCGGACTAAATTCTAATCTGCCCTTCCTATCCAAAACTCTAGAGAGGTATGTTTTCTCACAACGTAACCAACAAATCGATAACAACAATCTCCTGGACCCTCACCAATCTGGCGTCAGAAAAGGATGCATAATGGAGACAGCTATTTTGGAAGGCGGCCTTTGACATGTTAGACCACAAGCTTCTCTTGGATTCCCTCCAAAAAAGGATCAGTGTGAATGGGATGGTCCTACATGGGTTCACATCTTTTCTACATAACCGCTCCCAATAAATAAAAAAAAGCAATCAGATTTCTGACACAACGACAATGACCCAGGGTGTCCGCCAAGGCTCTCTTCTCTCGACTACACTGTTTAATAGCTACAAGGAGCCCCTCACCATCATCATCAACCAAGCAAAAATCCGTCCTTCCATCTATACGCAGAAGACACCCAGCTCTACATGAAAATGTTGTTACTAGAAAACATACAACAGTTAAATGCCACCCTCAAAGAAGTCCAACACTGGCTATCTCACAACCAAGATAAAATAGAAATTCTGCTCATAACAAGGACAGAGCAGCCCCCTCCCCCAAATGCAATAATGTGTAATCTCAATAGAAGCTCTTAACTGAACTCTAAGACTAGCTGACTCCGTCAAATCTCTAGAAATCATGCTGGAACCCAAACTGATCATGAAAGTTCATATAAAGAATAATGCAAAAAGTGCCTTCTACAACCTGGAACTTTTTAAGAAAATCAAATCTTACCTCCCACTGAATTATCTTAAATCAGCCACACAAGCTCTGGTGCGGTCTAGTTTGGACGACTGGAATGCCACCCTCACAGGCACTGCTGAATCCCACCCTGCACTCCTTAGAACCACTCTCAATGTGGCAGACAAAATGGTCACATGAATCAAAAAATATGACCACTTCTCCCAGGCCCTGAACAAACTAAAATGGCTCCCGAGATAAGCTTGCAACAGCGTCAATACTGCTTGTGTCTCCCCAAACCCTCCACACTGGAAACCCAAATTACCTCACCTCTAAACTCAGAAAGGCAGGTCAGACGAGAAACCTCCGAAGCTCAAACACCCTGCTCCTTCCTAAAGCACACAAACAAAAAACCCTGGCACACTCCTTCTCAAGCAACGCTCCTAAAATCAGGAACTCCATACCAATACATATCAGAACAGACACCTCTTTTTTGAGCTTCAAGAGACAGCTAAAGGACCACCTCCTCAACCGGCACCTCAATGAGCAGGTCTTTAACTGTCGAACAAGATAGTATCTCTACTCCACCTATACCCCTTCCCGGTTACTTTTCCTCCCTCGTGCTCAACCATTGATTTGATCTGATTCGACTGAATTGTCCTGATTTTACTCATTATTTTGATGTGAGCATGTACTGCTGTAAAGCGCTCTAACACCCTAAGGGTCTTGCCAGCACTACATAAAACTCCTAAATAAATAAATTAATAAACAAATAAAAACTACGTCGCTTTTAAATGATTATCTAACGTAGAGCGCATCAAGGATATTTTTTGTGTGGTAAATAGATGCCTCATTTTACCTGTTTTTTTGTCGATACTGTGAGATAGAAACTAGTGAAGGATGGGGAGGAAACAGCTGTGAGTCCCACAGTGAAAGCATTCTTTGCTCTGGCTTGAAGATAGCTCATTGCTGATCACTTACTGTACAGCATCTGTTTAGATAATAAGCAAGAGTGAGCTGTCTTTTGTGTTCAATTATACACTCTGATCTGTGTCTCATTATGCATGACTACATTAAAGACATCTATTTTCAGGGTTCTGATAGTCCCTGGGAGGCAGCACAGCTCTGTTTAGAATGTACTGTGGTGTCTAGGAAGCTGTCAATCACATTATTGTTTATTTATTGCATGTTCTCAGCTCATATTTCATCCAAGTCTGAAAGCTGCTTCAGTGCTGCCAAAGCTAGTCACGCTTCTAAATGGGCACATTTTGGACTAACGAACGTGCATTTCTTTTTGGCACACAACCCCGGCATAAGAAATCTATCCAAAAGAGTTCAAGCTCTGATCCAGGTGTACTCTCCAGCTAACGTCTCATCAGCATTTCCTGTACATGGACGAGATCCTGGAAAAGCTGCTACCATCCGGATGCAGAGCCACCGGCTACTCCAGTTCTACCACTTCAGCGCACCTGGCTGCGGCAGGAAGTAAATATTATCCAGCCTGCCAAAGGTAAGCTCAGAACTGCAGACGGTGGGGATGTTTGTCAGCTTCTCTTGACCTGTCAGCAGGATTTGGCTTGGAGGGCTTTCCAAACATTTCTACCAACACGCGCATCTACCACTACTGTCATGGGTTGGGTTGCCTCCATTGTGTAGGTAGACATCAGTTCATACTGATGGAATCCTACAGATTCCTCTTTTTGTAGTTCCCCATGGCACCTCCCTAAGGTTTTATGCTCTATCTGCTAATATTTAATCTTTGCCTCTTGTAGCCTTGTAGGCAATGGGACGCTGGTCATGCGCACTTCATAGTCAAGGGAATTGGCAAAATTCAAGACTCTTTTCCAAGAGGTATTAGATGAATATAAATATTTAACCACTAAAGCAATAAAGCAGTAAAAGAGAAAGAATGTGAGGTACATCCACTTTTGATCATGCTTATTATGGATGTGCAGGATGCTAAGCAAAGGCTATTTATATCGATTGAGATTCTACCGATGCACAGACTTTTTGAAGCACTGAGGAAGTGGTTGTTCCTATGAAACATATGTTGGCTAAATGTTGTATTCATCAATGCAAGCAACTTAGATTAAACACACCTAACAATAGTGCAGTGTCTCTAAATCCCATACTAGCTGTATTATGCGGACCCTTTGGAAGTGTATAAGTGTCCTCACATGAGAATGTGTTATGTTCACCGTTTACTAGAGGAGGAGAGGTGTGGCGCTGCGGCCAGGGCGACTGACACTGGACGCTGAGGATCACGGTTCGATCCCTGGCTCCGGCGGCAGGGGTCTGCCCAGCACCATGCGACTCTGGGCAATAGCTCGCTTAATCTTCCCAACGGCCCCCAGCACCGAGATACCCCTTCGGGGGTGATTTGTGCGCTATACAAGTACTGGATTTACATTTTACTCTCTGCCATTTTAGTAAGATTGATCCATTTTTATGGAGTAAATATATCATAATGCAAAAGTATCTAATGCAGCAAGAACCTTGGGAGAAGGGACTAGACCTACGGAGGCGCATGGTTGGATACATGAAATGTGTTAGGCCTGGTAAACAGCTTTACCTTCTGCTTTAGTTTCTATACTGAAGAAAAATGCTGATGAGCTCTACAAGGTCAGGTACACTGTTTGGGTAATCAATGGGAAGAATTAAAGTAGCCTAGAGAAAGCTCCAGGTAGCAGAGAGTGACCCCCCCCCCCACAAAAGTAGGTATGGTGGGTATACAAAGCACGGTTGTCCACTATGTTAGGTAGGAGCCATCATATGGTTTTCACTTTGTGGCTTTCACAGAGGTCTATGTACACAAGACTATTCCACCATGCTTGCTTATGTAGCTACAACATCCCTGCAGGATAGAGACAAGCTTTGTAAAAGACACAAAGTGATAACCATCTGAGGGATACCTTGCACAGTAGGCAACATTTCTTTGTATGCCCATTATTGGTAGAAAGCTTTTTCTAGGATGCTTTATTTCTTTCCATTCGTGACCCAAACAATGTACCTGGCATTGTAGAGCTGAACATTTTCCTTCCTATGCCTCCTGCATGTTTCCCTCCATCATATACTACGGCCTTACTGCAAAGTTACATGTGGAAATGAAGTGTGGGCCAACTCTGCCATGTTTGAGACATCAGAGCATATGCACATGAATCTGGACAACAGTGCCCCAACTGTGCAGAGTAATAAAGCCAGAAGCATCAGTTTACCAAAAATGGAGTGCCCACATAAAAGGAGGGATTTTCTTACAGCTGAGTTTTGTACAATGCAGATTTCCAATTAAGTGTTAGGTCATTATATGTTTCAGGCTCTTTCCTTTCTGATAGGCGATTAACTCTTTCCACAAAATTTAGCAGATTGCATAGTATGTGTGTTGCAAAGTGGCCCCGTGTTGGGTGGTCACCCCCAGTTTTCATTTTTTTGGGGGCAATTGCTGAGTGGTAAATCTGCACTCTAACATTGGGATACTGCTACTCCTGAGGATCGGCGCCAGCCTCAGCAAGCTTTTTACTGTTTTTGGGAGCAGTGGGTTTGGCGGTGTGGGCAAAAGTAAGTGCCTTTTATGTACTTCTCGACATGAGGACCCGGTGGCCTCCATGGCCCCATTCTTTTCTCACACAGTTTATTTTGCTTCATTTGGCAAGTCTAGTACATGCTGGAAAAAATATCAGATCGGCAGTTCCACATTGTCCATGTGGATTTCAGCTCCGTCTCATTGAGAGATGTCTGTAACCCTGAAAAAAAAGACTCGTTCCCATTCTGAGTTGAGACTTGGAAAGTTTTCAACGGGAAACCTCAACATTCCAGAGAGCCGGGGGACCAACCTGCTTCCGGTATCTGCACAGTGGTTCCACAGCTGTTTCAGCAGCATCCATGCAGAGAGTATTTGTCTTCTCAAAAAGTGGCAAAGTCCCTCTCTGCATTAAGACTTAGTAGGAATTTGGAAAAAATTCAAAGAAAGTAACTGAGTCCCCTTTTGAAGTGGGTCTTAGAAACTTTTCGAACTTTTTGATTTTTAGACTTTCACTTGTACCAATCCACTTGCTGGATCCAACCCGGGGCCCCATCACAGTTAGCCTGAAATTGTACCTTGGCCCCAGTTCATCACAACCTTTGATTGACATTGGGCACTTTTTTCTTGGCTTTTTTCACTTTAATTGTTTAAAAATTCAAGTCTCCAGTTCCCCTTTTTAGATTTTGTTGTTTTTGTCGTATTTTAGTCATATCATCTATCTCTTTATTTTAAAATTGATTGTGTAGTTCTATTGTGTTAGGTGAGGCTTGTTCTACTGTCCAAGCACAGCTTAAATAATGTACACATCGACTTTGATTTTGGTCTGACTGCTTTGTGCCACTTTACGAGGGACTGAGCAGAGGTATGTTGATTGAATTTAAATGACATTTGGAAGGTAATGGGTTTATTCTTGGAGGTGGACACTTATCCACCCCAAAATAATAATCCACTTTCCTACAGTATCCATCACAGGCAAGTACTACCACAATGGCGATTCTTATTTTCCAACTGATTAACAACAGCCATCTGTCACCACTGCCAATGTTGAGAGCAATGCGTACATAGAGTGGAATACCAACTATAGACTTGACAACTGTGTCTGGGCAGAGACATTTATTCAACAGTTCTGTTAATTAGATCTCCAAATGTGCGAGTACCCAGTGGGCGGATGTATAATATGTAAAGGAAAGTGTTATCTCAACACTCAGCATTTCTCAATAAAATGACTTTACATTCGGGAACTGTGACTCACGCCGCCCTCTTAATCTGAGAGCGCAGCCCAAACGTATCCCGGACACATCTTGTCTTGGAGGCTGAGGTCATCACATGTGAGTTCTCATCAGTAGTGAGTCACACTAGTCAGGGTAGAGAGGGCTGCATACATTTCATAATTATTTTTTCTTGCCGACGTGTTCCAGGTCAAACATCTTAGGGCCTCGCCATCATCTTCATTTGCCCTTTCCTATACCCAAAGCAGCAGAGACTGCATGCTTGTTTGACACTTGACTCCACAGAAACATAGCTCTTCCAGGAGAGTAATAAATGGCTTATACCATCCTAGATAAAATATTGACCCAGGGTGCTTATTTTCAGTTGGAAAATAAATAGCTAAATGAAAAACCTCCATACCGCTTTCCACGTCATCCTGTGCTCATCGTATTCTCTCCCAAACACTTTCTATTTACATTGATAGTTAAGAACAAATGACCCTTGATGTCAATCCCATGCTATCCAGTGTAAGCATGATGTATAGTGTTTTGTATTCCTTCAAAGTAGTCTTGACATTTGGCATCCCATGACTATTCTATCGCCTTATTGAAAAGCCCAAACATCTCATGCATTCTGTCTGAAAGACAAGGTATAAAGTTGGCATAATATTCCAGAAGGCCGAAGAGCGATCTCAAGGGCTCCTTGCTTGCTGGCATGCACCAGCTTATCTGTTGATTCATTCATTCGTCACGGTGTGCCGCAAACCCCTCTCATCTTGAATGAGGAGTGCTTCTTGCCAACCCATGATCCAACAATTCATCATGGGCCCCTTCGTCTCAGCGCTCACTAAAATGTCACCTTAGAAACATAAAATACCCTCTGCAGCAGCAAACAAATTATCTATGACATGCTGGAAAATATTGATGCAGATGTTAATCCAAGCAGCATTCCAGTAAAGCAAAATGCACCCACTGTACTACCAAAAAGACACAAAAAGCAATGCCTCCTCTTCCAATGCAGTCGGTAAATCCTGAGCACAGATCTGTAGTGGGTAACAATCTGCTTTACCAAGAGTCTTCAGGATAACATTAATATTAGGCAGTGGGCGCCTTTCATCTCATGTGGCTCGATGGCTATCTTTGAAGTCGACACATATTCTTACCAAGTCGGTTGGCTTGAATGTATCACCGATGGCTCACGCCAATCTGATCCTACAACAGTTTCAATCGCCGCCAGCAGACTGGTCATTGTGATACGACTCCTCTTTGTAGCTCACACAACAATGAATTTAGTAGTTTGTTTATACAATTTATATGTTTAAATCTCCTCAAATTTCCACATGTTCCTGTGAATGCATCTGAATAGAACTCCTTCACATTTTCTCTGGAAAATAACAGCCGTTAACTCAACCTCCGACTCACTGAGCACCAAACACTGAGGCACAACAGTAATTCCATTAATTTCCCCAATTTACAGTCAACAGCATATCACATTCTCAGGATGAAACCATCACCAAACACAGGCGGCCCTTTTGAATGGCCATTGCTATTCAAAGCTCTGCTCCAGTCACAGCAGGGTTGCACTGGTCATGGTCCAGTGTCAGCATTGCTTTTCAAATACAAGTCTCCAGTAAACATTACAAAGGAGGAACTGCAGAGCAAGAACTCGCCTTCTCTAGCTGAATATTTATAGAAGCCTTCCACTGTCTCTATAGAACCAACTCCCTCTTGTAGTCATAGTGTGGTTTATTTTAGGGAACGTCTTATATCACCATCATTATTTATTTGTGTTACAGCAACGGTGGGATGATGCTGGTAAGGTGCTCCGATATTCCTTAGGGTGTGTTTTATAAGATCAAAGACTTGACAGGATGGTGTGGGTGTTCCCATTTCAGTTGCCAGCAGGCAGGTGTTGTCTTGATGCAATACCATCAGTGCACTGGACAGAAAGTGGCACTTTATTTTTGAATGACTCAACAAAGAGGCAGTGATTTAGAGGGAGTCGAGAGTGAACTATGCACACAATTATCTGAACCAGTTTAGTGTACTGTGTCTAAGACATGAGCTTTGTTGTTTAACCATTCTAAAGTCTCGGCACACTAGCACATCACACAGACACAGAGAGGTGATTCCAATTGATATTAGATATGGTACAGAACATATGTCAAATACAAAACCGTATAGCCAGCTCGCACGGAATATTTTAATTTTCAGCAAAATTCGGTACACTTGCACAGTTACCTCAAGTGGAAATATCTGAAGATTTAATTGAATTGTATACATATAAACCGTTATTAGACCCAAAGCATGACATTTATTCTGCAAAGATGACATGAATATGAATGGGCGAGGGTGCAACAAGTTACTGGGTCTTATTATAACTACGGTGGTCCATTGGACCGCCGTAATCGTGACACCGGTCTGTGGACCGCCAAAGTGGCGGTCCACCCACCATATTTTGACTATGGCGGTTGGACCACCACAGAACCACTGCTACCGACCGGGATCCAGGATCCCTGGCGGTTTTGCAGCGGTGTAAGGCTGGTAATATGCTGGCAGGGCCGCTGCGGAACCTCCAAGCATATTACTAGTACCCTCACCGCCACGGTCTCATTATGGCGTTGGCGGTGTGGTAGCTAGCATAGCACCCCGCCCCCGCAAAGTCATAATAAGGCTCACTGCCGATTGGTTCTTTCTCTACAATTGTCACATGGTTAAATAAATATTGCATTTATTGCAGCATATTGGAGCAGCATTATCTCAAACGTCACTCTGAAAACAGCATCCTGAGGCATACTGCAATTGGCAAATGTGCTCATGGCATCCAGGGGCGCGAGACATATTTGTTTTCTCATACTTCCAAAGTAATATGTGTAATGAAACTACCACTAAGTCAATCAAACATACACAAAAACGGAACCCATGAAAGACTTGTTTTTAAAGGGCAACACCTGCATTTAATGAGGCTACAAATTGAACAGATGAGCCCCGTGCTACCCGGCATGGCGACATTCTCCCAGGATGCCCATAGCTATCATGGATTCAGTATGGCTGAGGTTGATAGGAGTAACAGACAAAGGTGAGCGTGGTGAATGCTCCTCTACTGTGAGCCTCACCCACACCTGATATCACCCCAAGTGCACACAATCCTCAGTCAGGTGAAGAGGGAGAGATATGGTCCATTTAAGTGTTTTCTTTAGTTACAATCAACATCATTATACATCCAAACGTATCCTCCATTTGGAGAGCTCATCTCTATAGTAAACACAGTTTGCGCAATCTTCAGCTTACTGTTTGCTGGAGATCCGGGATGATGACTCTTACGACCATGGTGTTGGTCTGGATGTCCTCCATTCTGCTGGTGGGTTTCTCTGCAGTTGCCCTGATAGTGTCGTAGATGGTTTCTTCTTTGGAGCTGTCGGACTCGGATTCCACAGAGTAGTCTGAAAAACTTTGTGCCATTTCATCTTCACTTGAGGTTGGACTACGGGGCATGTTCAGCTTGACGCTCTAGGGACCTCTATGAAGACAAGAAATCAAGGGTGAAACTTGTGGTCTGATAAAGTGTAAAACTAGATTTATTCATCCGATGTCCTTAAACAAGCATGTAGCAGCGTCTATACATATTGCTGCACAGATTTTTTTTTTGTTAGACAGCTAATTTTGAAAAACAAGCTAAAATGTTTGCAGCACACAGACATACTATCTTCGAAGGAAGGCATTTTGGCTGCAACTATCATTATAAAGTACTACTGAAGCCTAGTCAGTTACTTACGCCCGTAATTATACAGATTACATTGAAGGAAATTATACATTTTCTATCATTTCTTTTCACAACTCATGATTGAAGAGTCTCATTGCTCGTACCCAGGGCCGGTTTTCGCACTGGTGGCATCTTGCCCAACAATTTTTGTTGGCGCCCACCAATGCCCACCTCTACCATGGATTCCCTCTCTATCACCATTTAACAGTGTGAGAAAGTGGCTCTGTATATACTGTTCCCAAATAGGTACAGTTTGCACAGAGTCCACAGAAGTTTGGCAGAGGCTAAAGTTAGATATAACCTTACTCTCTAAAGTGGTAGCTTGGTCGAGCAGTAAGGCAGTATCAGAGGACAGTGTAAAGCATTTGTTGTACACACTCAGCCAGGAAATGGTCTCACACACTCAAGAACTGAACTCTAGGCCAATGGTTTGTATATACAAATATATGGTTGTTTTATTTTAGAACCAACAAGAGGTATCAAAATATACTTTCTCAGAATGAGATGCTTTAGTTAAATACTTTGCAAGAGGCAATTGACTTGAAATGCAATAGTTACAGTTTGTTGCAATAGGCAACACAATTTCAAACACAATTATACATTGAGCTCAATGGGAATTTTAAGTTATATGCAATTGATTACTTTCAAGATTACTTTTCTAACTCCAGGACTGGATCCTAGATTCAGTCCTGGGACAGTTCTTGGAAACAAGTGAGTAAATACGTTTTAGTTACTGTTGTGACTTCTAAGCAATATTTTGCTATTTTAAAAGTTGACACACAAACTTTTTATGATCAAATTACCCATGTTGTCCTATGGAAGGAAATTCACTTATCAGGTAAGTAGGGTGATGGTTACTTTTTCTAGGTCATTGCTGGATCCTCGATCCAGCACTAGTGTACCACCTGTAAGCAGTTGAGAAACTGTGTTTAAGTTATACAGGCGATTTTTTAGGAATATTTATAAGTTTGCAAAATCGACACTTAAAAGAAATTTCACAGAAAAACAGTCAATGGTTTCCTATTGAAGAAAATTCGAGTTACGGGTAAAGTATGTTCTCGTTACTTTTGTAATCCAGTGCTCGGCTCCTAGGCTCAGTACTGGGACATCTATCTAAAACAGGTAAGTAATTACGTTTTCACAGTTGGTATGATTTTTAAAGAATATTTTTAGTTTGCAAAAATCGACACTTCGAAACTTTTTCAGCAAAAAGCAGGTATGATATCCTATGGAAGGAAATTCAAGTTACTGGTAAGTACGGTTAAAATTACTTTTCAGGGTCAGTATTGAGCTACAAGATGCAGCGCTGAGGTCTCTCCCGATAACAGGTGAGTAAATCGGAATTCGCTGTTCGGCTGATTTTAGATGAATATTTTAAAGTTCCAAAACTCCACACTTAGATAGAAGAATTTCCAAGTGAAACCAGTCAATATTAGCCTATGGAAGAAAAGTGAGTTATCGGCTTTTAGGTAAGTGCTCGACTGGCAGAGTTAAGGTTCTGGGCATAGACTCGGGTCTCCCAGGGTCAGGTAGGTACAGTTGGTGCACCCTCAGCGGCACAGGGACAGCCGGGTGCAGAGGTAGTTAGGTCCAATGTTATCCAATGAGAGGCAGGGGGCCTTCGGTTGGTGGCTGCTGGCGAGCAGGCCACGCGGCTGTGGGAGCTGGGCTCCTGGTCACTTGCTCATGGCAAATGGGGAAGTAGATTAGGACATAGGTTGCACTGCCAGGGGCACTCAGGCGGCTGGGTGCAGGGTGCTTTTGAGCCGTCGGGCGCTTAATGTTATTCAATGGAGATCTGGGAAAGTGAACAAAGGCTGCAGGCTCGGGGACGGAGGATCTTCAGGAGCGACCAACACTTCGAGGGGTAAGTTCAGGTCAGAATCGCCGGGGGGACGTCCTTTAGAGTTTTTGTCCACTCGGGCACAGGCTGGGCTTGGCGGGTGCAGAGTGTGCTGGATTCGCGGTTCCTGGCTGGCACCAGGGGTATTGCTGTTTGAGAAGAACCACTGCTCGTGGGAATCCCAGTCTTGGTAGAGTCTTAAGGTGGTCAGGTCCTCCGGGGTTTTTGAGGTTGCTGACCACTGAAGGCGCCAGAGTTCCACAGGAGCAGGTTCAAGGATCAACAGGCGGGTAGAGCTGGGGCCAAGTCAGTTGGTGTCGTCCTCTTGTTAGCAGCTGTGCAGCGGTTCTTCTGGTTTCTTGATCCCCTTGCTTGTTTTCGAATCGGGATCTCAGGAAGGAAGGTTCAGGGTGCCCCTAAATACTAAATTTAGGGATGTTACAGGTAGGGTGAGGGCAGGGACCAATGGGTCCCTGTCCTGGGGTGAGTACACCCCCTATCCTGCTCCTCTCCGTTGGGAGGAGGGCAGGAGCCTAGCTGTGATTGGGCAGGGCTCCCCATCCTCAAGATGGCCAGAGCCGGAGTTGTGCTTCACCTCGCCTCTCCCACATGAGGGGTGGAGTTGGCACAGGCTGGCAAACACCTTTCCTCACGTAGGGTTTCCCGCCAGAGTGGGGGTCAGAACCGGTGGGGGCCAGTTGCTGAGTACAGCAAGTGGCCTGGAGAAGCTCACAAAGCCGGCATGCCTTTGAAGCTTCCCACTGCCCATCCTGGGGGAGGAGACCTAGCACCTCACCCAGGATGTGCATTGTTGCAGGCCCAGGAGAGCGGGGGCTCTCCACCTAGGGACCAGCAACATGTCTGCCGTGTGGCAGCCTCTCAGACAAGACGTGGATTGTAGGTTAGGTTTCAGGGGGCACCTCTAAGATGCCTTCTGTAGTGCATTTTACATTAAATCCCATACTGGCATCAGTGTGGGATTAATGTGCTGAGAAGTTTGATATCAAACTTGTCAGTCTTCGGTGTAGCCATTATGGTGCTGTGGAGTTCGTAATGACAACCTCCCAGCACCATATACTTTTAATGGCATCACTGCACTTACAGTGCCCAGGAATATGCCAAGGCAGTGGGTTTGTGGGCAAGGTACACAGGGATGTGTGCCATGTCGACTCTGTGTTTAGTTCTGCACCAGGACACTCAGCCTGCAAAGTCAGTGTGTGTGTGTCAGGGTACAGGGCCCCTAAGGGTGGTACAATAAGTGCTGCAGCCCTTAGGGGTCTTCTCTGGTCACAATGCCCTGGGTACCTAGGGTACCATTTACCAGGGGCTGACATGTGGCCAGAGATGCCAATTGGGTTTATGCATTAGTACAGTTTTTAGGGAAGAAACACAGGCCCTGGGTACCTGATTGGCATGGACCCAGGGCACACCAAGGAAAAGTGCATCAGGTATCAGGCAAAAAGTAGGGGGGTTACTGCAACAGAAACCCACTTCCTTACAAACAGTGCCCCTCAAGTCTCCATAATCACGCTCTCTCAGATTCATTTAGTTCTATAGACCCACTCATATCAGTGTAAGGTGTCAGAGCACTTTACATCACACACATCTAGGACCGATGTTACAAAAGACAGAGGACTACAAGGTCTAGGAGCGGTGTTTAATTTGAGCGGTGGTGTCCAATGGTCAGCACCGGCACTTAATTGTCAGCACTAGTGCTTCTGACAGCCTGCCACAAGGTGGTGCTGTTTAGCTAATTTAGAGATGACCATAACAACAGTCAATTATTAATGCTATATTTATTAAAAATTAATACTATGGGTCGCCCAAGCCATTCTTTGGGGGCCTGAAATGGTCCGAAATGTCACACTTGTACGAGTGTGATGGTTAGTAGTTGTGTTGTTTCTATCATTGGCTGCATAGCAGTGCGATGTGTGTTGAAATCTGCAATGGCCTCCAGATGGAAGCCCTGGCACCTAATTTTTTGCAAATTACACACTGTGTAGGAGTCACATGTCATCCATACTGGTAGGCAGTATAGTCTAAGAGTCCTTGGTTAGGAAAAGCACAAATTCAGAATTTAAAACAACACCATTGTTAGGGGTTCTCTTTAATAAGAATTGTTTTCTCTCCAAATATACCCTTTTGGCAAGATTAGGATAAGGAAAGATTAGGCATAAAAACACAAAGCTCTAATATATACATTACTGTTTGCCTCCAGCTCTTTAATGACAGTTGATAGCTCACTGATTATATGAGGATTTTAACTTATAAACTCCAAGTAACAAAAGGCTCTTTCTGACAAATACAGTAACCCGCTGACCTATTTACATTTGATGGAATATGCGATCTGCATGGTACACGTTCTTTGCAGCAGGCATATTAACCCTCTGCACTACCTGACAAAACTCATGTCCCTCTCTCCAAGAAGAACATTAATCACAAGAGTAATTTTGACATTTTTATGGATGCTGAAAATTGCTGGAGGCAAGGAATGTGGTATCGGGTATTTTTAAAAGGATAATGTACTTGCAAACTTGGCACCCCCACCCCAAGATTTTGTTAAAAGGGGTGGATGTGTCTGTGGAGGTTGTTTTAGATCCTCCGTGATATATAGAGTGATGAAAAGTGCCCCTTTAAGTCTGAGTTTGTATTGCTCCTATTGGCTTTGTAGTCTCATTGTCTTTAATGCTTTTCTCCAGTAAAGTGTCCACTGTGGGACAAAAAGGTGTTCACCATCAAAAGGACAGCCTATAATATTTTGTTGCACTTCTGGTTTAGAACCAGATACTCTTATCCATGCATGCCTTCTTAGAAGAAGGCTGGCATTTATTCCCCTAGCAGCTGTATCAGCTGCATCAAGAGCGCTCCTTATGTTTGTGTTTGATATAAGTTTATCGTCTGATGTAATTTGGAATGCTTTTTTTTGTATTGCTCCAGTAGGTGTTGAAAATGTCTTCCATCTCGTCCCAGTGTGACCTTTCATACTTGATAACAGACCTATAGAGTTAGCAATTCTCCAGTGACTAGAAGATTGTGCTGCAACCCTTTTTCCTGCTGCATCTATATATTTGCTCTCTTTATCTGGTGGTGGATCATCATCAGTTGCTTGAGAGAGTTTACTCTTTTATGTGCTGTCGCAACTACTACCGAAATGGATATAAGCTGAGTCCTAATGAAGGTAAAGCCTACTGGGGAAGGTTTATATTTTGTATCCACTCTTGGAGTGATAATTCTAGATTCTAAGAGCTCTTTAAAAATATTAGAAGTATGTCTAAGCATACCCTTTAACATTGGTAAATATTGGATTGATTTTTGTGTGGATGAAAGAGTTTCAAATAAAAAGTCATCCTTGATTTCCTCAGTACGCAAAGGTACCTTATGAAAATTTGCTTCGCCATTTATAAGGTCAGTATATGTAGAGGTATCATCTGGTGGAGAGGGTTTAGAGGGATAAAGGTCTGGATCCGTGTCATCATGGGGATCTGTGTCAAATGTATCCCAGTCGCCTTGTGGGGGTAGTGTGTGTTACTCATCACACCATCCCCTGTAAAAGAGTCATCTGAGTGTATGTCCTCATGGTCTGGAGATTGTTGAGGTGAAGGTATATGTGGTATTGGAGGAGGAGTAATCCTAAATGGACTGGTGGCTTTATCCTCCTGTTTTCTTTTCTTTGCAGGAATTACATGTTCTTGAGGAGGTCTAGTGAGTATTTTTCCTGTATCTGGATGAATTTCCAAATTGTTTGAAGACTCTGTAATACCTGTTAAGGCTTTATCCATTCATCCCCTTATTGAGGGTCTATCTGAGATTTGGTGCGTTCACGTCCAACGCAGCATCCTTTCTGGCCGGTTCGATAATTCCGGCCATTCCAGAATTATCGCACCGGCCAGAAAGGATGCTTCAAAAGTTTGGAAATTGTAGCCCTGATGATGTCCAATGTGGACGAAACACGGTGGCTGGGTTGCTCATTGCAATGGTTTCTAGATTCAACACATTTGAAGATTGTGAAATAAAACACAAATTGGTTGTTAATCAAAGACTGCCTATGAACTTTTTTTTGAGGAAACAAACATTGAAGCAATTAGCTTGTGAACATTATGAATAAGCGCTCCTTTCTGTATAGATGGTTTAGATTAGTTATGGCCCAGTGGCGGTGGGACCATTGAGAGTAGAGCGCCGTGGAACCAATTAGACTGCTAGCCAGTACTGTACACCAGTTATATATATACATATATATATTCACTGAAAAAACCATAGGTTTCAGGGGCGTTATAGTTAGCTGGACTTTTCACTCGTACAAAACCATTGAAATTCCCCCGTTATAGTTAGTTCAGCTAACTATAACTCGCGCGCCCGCAATGCACTGCTGATGACGTCACATATTACATCATTCATGACATGGTCAGTGACATCACTCATGACATCACTGATGACATCTAAAATGACATCACTGATGACATCATCTTTGTGATAGAGTGGCAGACCTCCTCTCCCCCTAATATAACCTTTGATACACACATTCAAAAAGAGAAACTAAAATTTTCAAAACAATGGACATTCCAATATCAGTTACAACAACCTATTCAGTAATTCTAAGATCCACATACACATCCACTCATTCACCAACAGTCCTATACAGTCACTCATACATGTACTCACTCATCATATGTACTCATACACCTATACATCCTGTTACACAACGCCACTCATCCATAGAGTTACTCACACACATAGTCACTCATGCTAATAAAGAATCAAACATCCATTTACTTGCATATACAGTTATACACACACCACCACACTTACTTCTACAGAAACTTACACATACTTAGTCTTTTAAACAATCACTTATGTAAACACATACTTATTCATACAGGAACTCTTTCAATCTCTCACTCTCACATATACTCACTTATATACACCAATAGTCACATATACTAGTTTACAACATATGTAGTTACTCATAAAGACACTATTGAGACAGTCATTCACTCACTAACACATCCATGCACACACTCATCCACCAATACAGTCCTGCACACATGCTGTCTTCAACACATACAAACAGTGAGTCACTCATTCATGCACTTATGCACTACGTAATACCCCCACCGAACCATACAGACACTCAGACACTCATTCTGATACTCAAAAAACCAACTAATAACCTATATAGACACTCATGTAGCTACTCACCAACCCATTCAGCCACTTATACACAAAGTGAGAGACTGATACAGATATTTACATATTTAAACATTACTCACTAAGCCATGTATTCACTAAGATACACTTAATCAGTCAGTTATACAATCTGTTTTTCAAAAACAAATCATCCATTTAGACACTTATATACCCATTTATTCTTCCATCGACCTTGAGATATACATATATAAAACATATGTAATTTTCAGAAAAACACACATTCACTGGATGATGTCATCAGTGATGTCATTTGAGATGTCATCAGTGATGTAATCAGTGATGTCATGAGTGATGTCACTGACCATGTCATGAGTGATGTAATATGTGACGTCATCAGCAGTGCATTGCGGGCGCGCGAGTTATAGTTAGCTGAACTAACTATAACGGGGGAATTTCAATGGTTTTGTACGAGTGAAAAGTCCAGCTAACTATAACGCCCCTGAAACCTATGGTTTTTTCAGTGAATTTCTAAGGTTTTTTAAATGCTAATTCCTAACTATAACGTGCCTGAAACCTATGGTTTTTTCAGTGAATTTCAAAGGTTTTTTAAATGCTAATTTCTAACTATGGCTACAGAGATAGGACATGTGAAGAAAGAAGAAAAAACGCACAGAAAGAAAAAAAAGTAATGCAGAAAGAAGCAACAGAAGTCCTCAAAGACGAAGAAAAGTGCAGGAAGAAGGATAACGTGCAGAAAGAACAAACAGAAGAACAGAAAGAAGCCTTGTTGCAAAATCATCCTGTACCCTCAACTTTTTCAGACGGAGCCAGTGCTATGTTGAAAGACACTCAGAATACAGTGAAAACACCTACATACACTAGGTAACACTATGCATTGGGGTCCTCCTGTGATCAGCATGACCTCCTCTGTAATCCCCTAGTATATAATAGGGCAGGTGATTAAAACTACCTCTTAAAACGCGCCACAGGGCGTGTTTGCACACGTCATCTCAGGCCCCGTCCCCTCACTTCCCCACTGTGTAAACACGCCCTGTGGCCGTTTTAAGTTGGGAGATTAAGTCCCCTTGAATCCTGAGCGTCCCTAGGGTCCAACTAGCCCACTAGGTACCTCCAGTAAGCGCCAAAGAGTTGCATTGCAGAGAGGTGTAAAAAGGGGCACGGCCTGCACCACCTCTCTGCAACGCAGAGCAGTGGCGCTTACTGGAAACCCCTGGTGGGCTAGTTGGCCCCCAGGGTCCCTCAGGATTGAAAGGGAATTATTTCCCCAACTTAAAACGTGCCACAGGGCGTGTCTGCACATGTCACCTCAGGCCCCGTCCCCTCCCTTCACCACTGTGTAAACGCGCCCTGTGGCCATTCTAAGTTGAGAGATTAAGTCCCCTTGAATCCTAAGGGTCCCTAGGGTCAAACTAGCCCACTAAGTACCTCCAGTAAGCGCCACAGAGCTGCGTTGCATAGAGGTGTAAAAAGGGGCGTGGCCTCAGAACACCTGTCTGCCACGCAGCTCCCTGGCGCATACTGGAGATACCTGTTGGGCTAGTTGGCCCTCAGGGACCCTCAGTATTGAAGGGGAATTAATTCCCCAACTTACAACTGGCCAGGGGGTGCATTTGCAGAGTGCTGCTAGGAGGGGGCGTGGCCTCCGGCGCGATGCCGGTCTTTTATTTCTTTTTTTAAGAAGGAGGGCTGTGTGGCCCCCCTTCTTTTTCTGATTTACTGGCCCTGGGGACCCCATCCCCCAGGGCCTGCACCCTAATTTTTTTGTTTAAAAAAAAAAATTTGGCCCTCCCAAGGCCTTAATCGGCCCCGGGGACCCCAACCCCCGGGTCAAGGCCTTATTTTTTTTTTATTCTTTAGGAGGGGGCTGCGTTGCCCCCCTCCTCAGGCCACTTATGGCCCCGGGGACCCCATCCCCCGCGGCCAGCCTTTGTTTTTTATTATTTTAAAAATATATATATTTATAGAAACACTTAGGACATGCTGGACAAACCGTATGTACCTATCACCATGACGATTTGCGTGATAATCATTAAAAGGCAACTATGCATAGAATGAATCCACATGGAATGTATTTACACCGCTAGTGAAGCTCTAACGTGTCTGACGCCCTACCGTGCCTAATCCCGGCGCCCCCGCCGGTGGGTACTCTTCAAGTAGACACCCTTGTCGTTTATTTATACAAACATGGGTAGCTATTGACGGGCACATTTAATATACACGCACACCAAGCCATTCAAAGGGGATTCCACAAAAATTCGACCAAACTATGCAAGAAACCCCCCTCACGGTTAATAAAACACACATCCACCGCCGGATGTGTAATACTTTTTATTTTACTCTCTGGAAAGGAGACGAACCTCACTTGAGAGTCACAGTGTGCTCCTGGCTGAGCCCAATGCTGTGTTACACCCACCAGTGCCCGCCGAGTGCCTCACACCTCTGTGTTGTATTCCACCAGCTAGTGCGTATGCTATGACACTCTCTAGCCCATGTGCACTGTAACACCACCCTGTGAATATGTCGTGCCACACTTGCCTTTGCACGGGTTATATTGCCCCATCTAACGTGCCTTCCTCGATGCCTATGTTATAACGCACAGCGCTATGCCATACATATTACAATCTGGGATCCATATCTTTGTCACAGTGCATATGCAACGTTACACCCCCCAGCACATATTTTATATTACAACTTTAGAGACTAGTTAGGTTACACAACACTGCCCTGTGCATATTACACTCCAAGGCGCATATCGCATAGCACGAGCTAGTGCCTGTGCTATCTCGCGCTCTCCAATGAATCTGTCATGGCGCCCAATGTATTGCATATTATATTTCACGCCCCGGTTCATCTTAGATCACACTTTTTGGTGCATAGTTTATACCATATACTATATCTAGTTTTCATTTTCAATCGTGCTCTCAGGACTATGTTCTATATAACACTGCGTCCACCTACCCTTTTCACGGACATTACATTTTGCGATGGGGGGTGGAGGGTCAGGGGGTGTTTCTGCCAAGTGAGCCCGGAGTCACAGTCACAAACGCCCTCTTCTTCCTGAATAAAAGTGAGATTATGCTGCATACTTGTTCATATTTGAAGTAGTTCGCACAGACACACATTTTAAAAACAATAAAGTTCCTAATACCCACCTTCTCTGAACAGTTAGCTTGCTGCCCCATCCACCTCCTCCCTATCCTCTGCTGTCTGAATCCATGGACTAGCCTCCTCCCTCCTGCCATGCATGGTCTGATGTGCTGCCACTGCCCTCCATTTAGCATGATGTACCAGTCCACTCCTCCTGCCCTCCATTGCCCAATTCTATGGCCCATCATTGACCTTCTGCTTAGCCTCTGTGCTTAGCTTGCTGCCCCTATTCTCCTTCCCCCTGCCATCCGATGTCTTTGTGCATGCCCCTGCTCCATCCCATGGACCTGCCACTCCTATCTACTCTGCGTGTTCTGTTGAGCTGCCACTTCCCTCCCACCTGCCTAGCATTGTCAGATGACTGTAACCTGTCCCTGCCACCTCTACCCTGCCTGTCCACATGCCATGCCCCTATCCCCTTCCTCCTGTTCTCCATGGTCCATTTTACTGCCACACCCTTCTGCCCTCCCTGGTCTGTTGTGCTGCAACTGCTCCTCCTGCCTGCCCCGTGCGGTCTGTTGTGAGGCCCCTTCCCCTGAACTCTCTTGTCTGTGCCCAGGTCCTGATCCTCCCTTCTATCCTCCATGGTCCTTTGAGGATGCCCCTGCACCCTCCTTCTTGCCCATCATAGCCATTGTGCTGCCACTAACCCTCCTGCTTGCCATGCATGGTCTTCTGTGCTGCCATGGCCCCTCCCACCTTCCCTGTGTGGTCAGCTAGCTGCCCCTGCCCCCTCCCACCTTCCCTCCATGGTCTGTGTGTATGACATCATAGTCTCATTGTTGCTCTCCATGGTGTGTCTTGTTTCTAGTGCCCATACTGCCTGACCTCCATGGTCATCTTGCTGCTCCTGCCCTGCCCCCTTGCCCCAGCCCTCTTTTTCCATGTGCAGACCCCTATTCCCTCCCTCCTGGCTTGCCTGTTCCATTGTAATGCCCCTGATCCGTCCCTCCTGCCCTTTATGGTCTGTTATGCTGCAGCTTTCTCTCCAGTCTGTCCATTATGGTCAGCTAGCTACCATTGCCACTTTCCCCTCTGTTCTCTGTTGTCCATGTGCATGGTCCTGTCCCTCCCTATTGCTTTCCATGGATTGTTGTGCTGCACTCCCTGATGCCTGCCCTGTAGGGTCAGTTTGGTGCACCTCTCCATGTCCCTCCTGTCCTCTGTTATCCGAGTCCATGTCCCTACCCCAATTCCTCCTGCCTACCATGATCCAATGTACCATACTTGCAAACATTAGGAACTTGGTAAGAGGGAGATTTTGAAAAAAAACTGGGGTATTGATTTTCCCCTTTGAGTTTCATTAAAAAAGAGGAGATTGTGGACAGGAGACAGATCAAGTAAAGCCCATTTGAGCTTAAAAACATTGGACGTTTCCTGGCTGAAACGGGTCTGTTGGCATGTATGGTTGTACTACCACTGCCTCTTCCTTCTGCCCACAATGGTCTATTATATTGCCACAGCCTCTCTTGCCAGTCCTGTATTGTTGGTTTGTTGCCCCTGCCCCCCTTTCCACTGCCCTCCATAGTCTGTTGTGCTGCCACTGCCCTTCCTGCCTGCCCAGTGTGGTCCAATTGTTGCCTCTGCACTCTCCTACCTGCCTTCAATTTTCAGAGTCCGTGCCCCTGGCCTCTGCCTCTCAACAGTATCCCAATGAACAACTAGATTGCTAACATTCTATATTTATTACAAAAGTGTGGAACGCCTGACGTCATCTTGATGTAATCAAAACTGTAATACCTAGAGTATTTCCTTTAGAAATTACATATATGAGAGGGTCTTATTTGCATCAAAATTATGGTTAGTGCTCTAAAAAACTAAAATGAGGACATATTTTCTGAGTTTTCAAATAGCGACAAAGAACTTTTAAATTATTTGTAATCTTAATGTTTTTTTATCCAGTTGACCACTTGATTAAATGTTGCACCTAGGGGAGAGGATGTGGTGTTACTTCCAGAGCTGCAGACTTTGCAACTGGGGAACCAGGTTGGAGTTTCTGCTTCAGCTCAACATTCTGTGATTCTGGTCAAATCACTTAATCTCCCCATGTCTACAACCAGAATGAATTTGATCTTGTGTGATGCAACCAATGCTCATGTAAAGCACTCCAATACCTGACAAGTCTGCACTATATAAAACTTCAAATACACAAAATATATGATAAGTGTTTTGCACACTTCTGTCATTGGGCTACATGTGGGCTACATCTGGGTGATATTTGTGCTGCATTTGGGCTCTTTTGTCTCTGGTGGCCATCTTGGGAAATTTATTTGTTATGAAGTTTCCTAATTTCCTCATTTACTGCAGTCTCCTCAGTAGGAAATGCTTTCAGTTTTTTACTTTGATTCCATCAAGAAGGTATTCAGATATGTCACACATTTGCCATAAATTCTGAATGTTAGCACTCTAGTTGCTCATTAGATCACTGTAGTAAAGCTACTGCTCACCAGGGAAGTCTGCTGCTGGTATTCAAAGTGCATGTTTCAATCTGCATGTCAGAATTTTTTATGAAATAGAAGAGGATTTGAGAAGTCAAAATGTGCCCTAATTTTTCTTTCTGCACCACTAATCATAATTGCTGTGGCAAAATGGACCCCCTCCGTTTGTTCCTTTGTAAATTAAATGTTTTAACTGTTACCACTTTATTCCAATCAAGATGGCTTCAGGTGTGCCATACTTTTGGCATAAGTAAGACTGTTAGCGCTCTAGTTGTTCGTTAGAACACTCTGGGACATTCTGTCATTGGGCTATACTTGGGCTACATCTCAGTGATATTTGGGTTACATTTGGGCTCTTTTGTCTCTGGTGGCCATCTTGGGAGATTTATTTGTTATGAAGTTTATAAATTTCCTCATTTACTGCAGTCTCCTCGGTAGGAAATACTTTCAGTTTTTTAGTTTGGTTCCATCAAGAAGGCATTCAGATGTGTCACACATTTTCCATAAATTCTGAATGTTAGCACTCTAGTTGCTCATTAGATCACTGTAGTAAAGCTACTGCTCACCAGGGAAGTCTGCTGCTGGTATTCAAAGTGCATGTTTCAATCTGCATGTCAGAATTTTTTTATGAATTAGAAGAGGATTTGAGAAGTCAAAATGTGCCCTAATTTTTCTTTCTGCACCACTAATCATAATTGCTGTGGCAAAATGAACCCCCTCAGTTTGTTCCTTTGTAAATTAAATGTTTTAACTGTTACCACTTTATTCCAATCAAGATGGCTTCAGGTGTGCCATACTTTTGTCATAAGTAAGACTGTTATCGCTCTAGTTGTTCGTTAGAACACTCTGGGACATTCTGTCATTGGGCTATACTTGGGCTACATCTCGGTGATATTTGGGCTACATTTGGGCTCTTTTGTCTCTGTTGGCCATTTTGGGAGACTTATTTGTTATGATGTTTCCTAATTTCCTCATTTACTACAGTCTCCTCAGTAGGAAAAACTTTCAGTTTTTTACTTTGATTCCATCAAGAAGGCATTCAGATGTGTCACACATTTGCCATAAATTCAGAATGTTAGCACTCTAGTTGCTTATTAGATCACTGTAGTAAAGCTACTGCTCACCAGGGAAGTCTGCTGCTGGTATTGAAAGTGCATGTTTCAGTCTGCATGTCAGAATGTTTTAATTGAAATAGAAGAGGATTTGAGAAGTCACTCAAAATGTGCCCTAACTTTTCTTTCTGCAGCACTAATCATACTTTCTATGGCAAAATGAACCCCCTCATTTTGTTCCTTTTTAAATTAAATGTTTTAAGAGTTACCACTTTATTCCAACCAAGATGGCTTCAGGTGTGCGATACTTTTGTCATAAGTAGGACTGTTAGCGCTCTAGTTGTTCTTTAGAACACTCTGGGAAGCTGCAGTAGAACACAAATGAATCAACTGACAGTCTCTGCCCTTGTTGGATGTACATGTTTTACTGAGAATGTCAGACTTCATTCTCCCATGACTGAGAAAGATAATGTGAATTTACAGAAAATATGCTCTCAGTTTAGCTTATTGATCACCTTCCAAACCTCTGTGGGAAAAGCATGAGAAAATAGTTTTCTCTCAAACATGATTCATGATATCACAGCAGAAGGCTTTTTCACATGGTAAAATCACCTTAGAACACACCACAATTCCTAAAATGAGTATGGTACCATCAACAAATGATTTATAATGTAACTAAAGTCTTAAAATCTTCTATTAACTGCAAGGCTTTTTAATGAGGTGCTATCATGTATATTGGTCCCAAGATGGCTGCCAACACTTCTTGGATGAAGTGCTGACAGCCAATCAGATCTCACGATGAGATGTGTGGTTAGGCTCCGCCCAGATATATATATGATTTTACTTTTGATTTTCTCAGGAACTACTGAACGGATTGACACCAGATATGCAAAAGGCACATCCCCGACCTGAGGACTACCTCTTTGCCAAATTTAAAGTAATTCTGTTCAGCCGTTTGGGCCGTACCTTGGACTAAAGGTCCCTATGGAAAATTGCATGGGAAAAACGTGTTTTGGGACCCCCTTTTTTCTCAGCCCCCGCTTGACGAATCCCCCCGAGACTTTCAGGGTACAAGCGGAGCGGAGCGCCCCACCTATTTTGAAAATTTCGCGAGGATTCATCAATCGGCGCCAAAGTTATTCCAAATAGAATGTTGCGGATTTCCTATGGAAACACGGTCCTAACTATAACTATCTACTGGCGACCGCCAGTAGATAATATATATACATATATATACATATACATATATATACATATATATATTTATATTTGAGAACGGTTCCAGCAGAGCTGATCCCTCACCAGACGGGGTCGGTGCGACTTCCGGGTGCTGGAGCCCGATCGTATATCATAGAAAATTCTCATGCAGCAATGTACACCACAAGAAAGAGTCGCACTCCAGGATCACTTTCAAAGGTCAAAGTGTATTTCAAAGGCAACGCGTTTCTACCGAGACGTACAGCTGACACCACTGTGCTCATCAGCCACTTGGCTAGTGGGCTCAAGGTGGTAGCAATATGTGATTGGATACGTGTGTTTACATAATAGCAATACGACATGAATAATAAGAGGTGTCAATCATGTATTGCTGAACTCATCAGTTAAACTGTTTAATTTAATTAATTTATTTTATAAATTTGCAACATGTAAATATATCCACTGTAAAAATTCATCAATTTTGGAGGATGAACACTACGCCCTCACTCCAGCGTTAAACATAACCTATGTTACAATGTTTTCGAAAAATTCACCGCAACATATTAATTCCGTCTGTTTTCTGCATCTATACTGTTAACCAACTTTGTCAGTCCGTCCTCTATGTTTATGTATATATACTACAAATGGTGGCTGGAAACTGTGATTTTTAGGCTTGTGAAGCAGACCGTCTCGGTTGAAACGCGTTGCCTTTGAAAAAGACTTTGACCTTTGAAAGTGATCCTGAAGTGCGACTCTTTCGTGTGATGTATATTGCTGACCGAGATTGTTCTGCAATATATGACCGGGCTCCAGCACCCAGATGTCGCACCGACCCCGTCTGGTGAGGGATGAACTGTGCTGGAAGCGTTCTCAAATATTTCCCGTGCTGATTCCTGCCGCCAACCAAGTGGAACGGAGGAGCTGTGAGGAAGCGTCCTGAACTGCACGGCGAGCCGGTGAGTACTAGTCTAGCGGGTGGGCACCGGAGCGTGTACATGGCCTGTCGATGTGCTCGGGTGCTCGATGCAGAAGCGCATCTGAAAGCAACCTGGGAGTGGAGCTGTTGGCAGGGCCCCCGCACCGCATGCAAGTGCCAGGACGCAGCAAAGTCATATTTGTGCCCTCCGATAACTGTGAACAATTTGCAAATTTGAGCAAGAGGAAACAGGCCGCGGGCACGGCAGAGCACATTAATCCCACCAACAAACGAGCGGCAAGGCCAGATGCGGTGTGCTTCCTATTCTGTGAGACAGAGGTGGAGTATCTGGAAGGGGATTGTGTAACAGGGGAAGCAACTGGACAATCAAACAGGAGTCTCAAACAGATGTTATTTCAATATGAGAAGCTGCAGAAAAAGGAGATCAATAGATGGTGGGAGGTTTCCCCCTGGACAACAACATAGAAGTGGGCAGAGTCCCAAGGGGACTACGAATCTTAATCCCACTCACCTACCAGAACCCACACCCTAAATGCAAGAATATGCTGGGGCTCCTACCCAAATATGCGGGAATAGAATTGGAAGCAACCCTAAAGAAATTGACAAACTGAAGGAAGAGCTAGATAAGCATCCGGCGCAGGAAGAGATCAAAAGAGCAATAGGCCAGATGGAGTCTAGATTGGACAAATATGAAGAGGATACCTAGCAAAAGTTTCTCCGGGACAAACAGGATTATGCCAATAGAGGAATACTGACCTGTGGTAGAAAGTATGATGGAGCCGTCAGGCAATTTAAACAGATGGGTGCCCTGAGACAGCAGGAGTTGGCAACATCGGAGTCAGGATCGGAGAGCTATTCAGATCTGGAGGATCAATCAGAGCTAGCAGGAAGAGACCCCCTACCATTCACATCACTCGAGGAGTATCGTTTTTTACAAACAAACAAGACTCTGAGAGCCAATCCCCCGGAAGGAGGAAAAGGAAGAGGCGCAAACGCAGGAGGAGGAAGACAGGGAGGGGAGGACTCAAACACAAAGAACAACGTGCCACATGGGAGAACAACGCGGCTGACAAAACAGAAATGATGGGTGAGAAAAACCTTACATGGTGAATTTGTCATCACATGACCTGACACAGGCAGAACAATCGTTATTAGAACTTGGCTTGACTTTTTTTCCAACAGCGAACTTTGATTACAGCAGGACTGGAATTGATGTGTTCTTGTATGTACGCAAACTTAAACTGATGAAAACCTTTTTACAGAAAAAGAAAAAGATCGCAGAGGTTGGTGGTGGCGAGTGAGTCGAACCGCAACCAGATATCTGAAAACCTATGTATTAATGTAATTTAAGGCTTGGCATGCCTGGCTGAACTAGGTGAAGGAGTGAGTGAATGGGCAAGTGAGAGAGAGATTTGTTGAGTCAACTCAGCCTAAAAACAAAAGTGATAATCTCCACGAGCTTCAAGCCCAAATCTACTTTTAATCCCAACCTTCCACATTACAACTTTGATAGCTTTCATGAGGTAGTTGTACAAGACATTATGAGGGTTTGGAACCGAACCAAAAATAAGCATGCACACAACCTTACTCTAGAACAGAGGGCAGCACTAGGGACACTCAATAAGGCCCAGAACTTTGTCATTAAGCCATCGGACAAAGGGGGCAATTTTGGGCTATGGGACAACAACCCGTATAGGAAGGAAGCAAATAGGCAACAGATTATCTCCAAGAACTACGTGAGGTCAAGTAGGGAACTATATGATCTGGGAACCAACAACTATTATCTAGGCCTGGGTGGTAAATTCCTTTCCACTCGTGGAATTTGCAGAATTTGGGTAATTTCGCGTTCCGCGGAGAACACAGAATTGCCCAAAATTCTGCGTACCGCGGCTTCGCGGAATTTTTTGCTTGTTCGTGTTCTCAACATGCGTGTTCGCGAGATATTTCCCCCCGAGCACGCAAACAGCATTTGCGAACAGGAAAAAAGCATTGCGAACAAGCAATTTCGTGTGTTCGCAGAATATCTGCGTGCTCGCTGAGATTTTTTTACCGTTTCGTGGAGCTTTGCGTAGCGCGACTATGGAAATTCCGCCCACCCCAACTATTATCTCAAACTGGCTAGTTGGAGAGATCAGGAACATCTGGGGGAGGAGGAGTACAGATTCCTTTACACAAAGACACCCACGGCACCTTGCTTTTATATGCTGCCTAAAATTCATGAGGACTCTACCAAACCACCTGGCAGACCCATTGTGTCAGCCAATGGCAGCCTCCTAGAGAACACATTGGTGTTCTTGGATGCTTTCCTTTTTCCGTATATATCCTCAACCTTCCATCCTATTGCAGGGATAGCACAGACTTTATCAACAAAATTGAGGGCATATCGTTGCAGGATTATTTCTGGTTGGTAACTATTGATGTGGTATCCTTGTACACCCGTATAAGACACAACGAGGGAATTGGAGCATGCAAACACTTCTTTAGAGACAATTTTACTTTTGTGTACAAGCACTCTATGATGTTAATTGACATGCTGACCTTTTGCCTGGAAAACAACTTCTTTCTGTTTGAAGACAGGTGTTATAAGCAGGTAGTCGGAGCCACCATGGGAAGTTGCTTCGCACCAAGCTATGCCTGTATGTTTATGTGTTGGTGGGAGGAACAACTTGTGTGGATTAAGAAAAATGAGCACCTTACCAGACACATTGTTTTTGGACGAGGTTTATAAATGATATATTCATGATATGGAGCGGATCCAAAACTGATTTAGAATGTTTTCTGGCCATGTTATCAGATAGTGAGGTGAATCTACGCTTTACCCATAGATATGATCAGAGTGAGATGGATTTCTTGGATGTGTGTGTGAAGACAGCGAGTGGGACAATCATGACAGAATTGTATAGGAAATCGACCGCAGGCAACATTTTGTTACATGCAGGCAGCCACCACCCATCAAAGCTTAAATGGAGTATTCTCTTCGGGGAGCTAGTCAGAGCCAGGCGCAATTGCAACACACAAAAGGCATATGATAAGAAGATTCAGGAGAAGAGGGTATCCTGAGAAAGTCCTTAATGCAGCAAAAGAGAAAGCTGCAACACAGAATAGAGCAGCTCTTCTGGTGAAGGGACCGGAGACCAAAAAAGAAGGGAGTAACATCAGGATGATCACCACATTTACTGTAGAGGCTACAGCCGTGCGCGACACTCGAAAGAGACATTGGTGCATTGTAAAAAGTGATCCAGTAATAGGTTCACTGGTGGGCACACATCCCCTAATCACATACAGGAAGGCACGTTCCTTGAAGGACATGCTGGTGAACAGTTACATGGGGGCCAATAAACAACAAGGCTGGATGCAACAACAAATAGTTTTTTGGGTTGTTTTGCATCCTATTAGTGCTGCGTGCATTCTTTGTGAATCCTTTGAATTTGAGTCCTGACCAGGGATGTTCTGGTAGTGGTTCTGCGCCACCTGCACATTGATTATACATATGGTTTTTAGGTCGAGCCTAAAAGCGCATGCACTGCTCTGCGAGGCATACTGTATTCAGGTATGGACTTGAAGCTCCACCCACTCTCCGCCTATATTTGTCATTGGCTTGTGTCATTGTCCTTTGGAAACTGTGGCTTTTGATTGATCAATATTCTTGGTAGTCCCTCCTTAGTACCGCCTTGTCTCATTTTGTAAACCCCCCTGAGTACACCCTCTTACATGTGTTGTTACTCAGTAGGCTTTTATTACAGCCTCCAAGCACTATTTGCTGAAATGGTTTTCTCCTGCCTACTCTTGCAGGCAGGATATGCTTTACCCCATTACTTTAATATTTTCCTTCTTCATAACACGGCACGCTCCTACAGTGGCGTCCGTGCCGTTGGTTTATTTGCGGCACCGAACGTGGGCAATGTTGTTGTTATTTTTGTATTTATTAGCTTTTTCTTTTTTAAACTGCTGCATGCTGCACTTTCACTTTAATGGCGGCTGCACCCCTTTTCTTAGATGAGCCGCGTCAAAGGAAAGGGGGGCGGCAGCTATCATAGGGAAACCGCGGCATGGGGAGCTTTTACTAAAAAAAACGTGTTAATTTATGTTCAGAGACATAACGCAGTTGCCTACAGTCCCTGAGGTTCACAATGGCCCCCATCCTTCAAGGGGCCCCCAGAACTCTAGGGGGTTCCCTTTCAGCCAAAGGCTTGTGTATATCTATGGGACATGGTAGACTCAGTGGTCCCTCATCACATTCTGCGGGGGGGGGTACCTAATGATTTTGTGTTATCCCACTGTATCTGTCATGGTGAGAATATTTTACTTTAACATGTGCGGACTCTGAACTCAATGGGTGATGTGTGTTTCGTCGAATGACACAGAATGATTACCTAAATAAAATTAAGTTTCCTTCACCACTTACAGGCTGCGCGCACCAAATATTACTATGCTCCGTTCCGTCGCCTTCTTATTTTACTCGGATTTAGCGTCAGAAACTCTCGGGATCTTTACAGAAGCCCTTATTATAGCGCCAGCAGTATACCTAGAATTACAGGCTGTGCTCGGAACGGTATGAACTCCAGGATATGTTGAAACGAGATTACAGCCTTGCCTAATCTCCATCACAGGCCACAGCGCACAGGATGACAGGAGCCGGCAGAGACTTTCCCAGAGGGCATCCTTGAGGTGCTCCCAGTGACTGGAAACAGGGGCTCAAATAATCACCAACACAGGTCACAGTGTACAGGGAGACACAAGCCCACAGAGACTCTCACAAAGAGCCCTTGTGGCTAGACACCTAAGTTCACCTAATCACAGCTGACAGTTTACAGGACGCCAGGAGCAAGTGCAGACTGTTCCAGAGAGACCCTAGCAGCACTTACACTGACTAGACACTGAGGCTTCTCTTTTTACCATCACAAGTGACAGGGTACAGGACAAAAGGAGCCCACAGAGACTCTCCCAGAGAGGTGTGGTGCAGCGGCCAGGGCAGCTGACACCGGAACACGGGGGCTGACGGTTTGATCGCTGGCGGCAGGTTAGCCCAGCACCTTGTGACAGGGGCGTAACACAGGCCCCCACATCCCCTGCGGTGCGGGGGGGCCCAAGCTGCAGGGGGCCCCCTCAGCATAGTACTCGGGCCTTAGCGCTCCGGATTAAATCTGGAGCGGGCCCCTCCGTCTCCATTGCAGGGGGGGCCCTTGAAATTTCGCTACACCACTGCCTTGTGACTCTGGTCAATAGCTTGTTTAATGTTCCCGACGACCCTCAGCACCGGGACACCTCTCCGGGGGTAGCTGTGTGCTTTTCAAATGCTGGTATTTATATTTCTCCCTCAGAGTGCTCCCAGTGACTTGACACTGAGGCTGACCTAATCACCATCACAGGTCACAGCGTGCACAAGTGACAGGAGCCTGCAGAGACTCTCGCAGAGAGCGCCCTCGCGATGCCCCTAGTGACTAGACAGCGAGGCTTACCTAATCATCACAGGTCACAATGTACAGGGTTACAGGACCTGCAGAGACTCTCCTACAGAGTGCCTTCGCGGTGCTCCCAGTGACTAGACCCAGGCTCACCTAATCACCATCACGGGCCCAGCGTACAGGGTGAACTAGAGACAAGTTTTATTGTCATTTAAGTTATACGAATACAATCAAATATCATAGCGGTGAAGCATACATTGGTGTCCATCAACGAAGATCGAAATGACATCTCTAATGGCACAACTTATAGAGCAACAATTAAGCATCCAATACCCCTCAGTGGTCGGTTTGTCATGTGTGTTATGGTATGCGTCTTGTCCCAGCAGTCTTTCTCTATTAATCACTAACGTCTGACACCTGCTCTGCTGGGGGAGGTTCACAAAAGTCGCCCCGAAATCGATTCCATTTTCAACATATCTGCGTCCATTTTTGGGGACAGCCACGGTGAACATATACAGATTTTTCCATCACCATCGTGTGGTCCATATCACGACACCACTGCTGATGTTTCGGGGACAACCCCGAACTCCAGTGCCGTGCTATATTTTGTTTGGCTAATGTCGTTCCCAATGTCACCCAGTCTTGGTCTGCATGCTTCAAATCCGTGGGCTCCCAGATATTAAGTAAACAGCGTTTTGGTTCGTGCGGGACCTCTACTCTGGTAACTTGTGACATTGTGTGCAGGACAGCCTCCCAGAAGCGAGTGATTATTGGGCAGTCCCAGATTGTGTGCCAGAAGGTGCCTTCAGCACCACATTGACGGAGGCAGAAAGGAGTATCTATCTGACCTGCCTAGCTTGTGCAGCAGGGTTCTCGTGTAATAGATGTGATGTAAAATCTTTAGTTGTAATAACTTTAATGTAGAGGGTATTGCCACCTCCCTCAGGGACGCCAGGGCTGCTCGCCAGTCATCCTCATCCATGTAATTACAATCATTCTTCAAAGGAAATTTGCTTACCCTATATGTAGTCCAATAGACATTTTGTACGTGCACTAACATTTTCTTCCACATTTTCTCATTAATCCAGGAAGGACAGTTGAGGGGAGATGACAAGAATTACGGGCATCATAATTTATATAACAATCTCTGTATTATATTTTTCAAAAGGATAGCAGGTATCCTTTCCTTGGCCCTGCCCTGAGTCAGCTCTGACATCTTCATTCAGTTCTAAGTTTCTAAGTTTGAACCTCTGAAGTTCTGTGACAGACTTGCAATGTCAAAAAGCAAAACTACAAGTCCCAGAATGCAATATAACGTTGGTTAAAATCTCATCCTGGTTGAAGCTGTCACACATGTCACAATCAACCTGACAGCAATGCCTTACAACTAATGTAAAAGTAATGTCGGCAGGGTTTACGTTTCTGGGAGAGAACTTGATCACAGCCTGAAATCCATTTGGTAATTCACGACATCTATTTTTCTATCAATAGGTTCTTTTCTCAAGGAATGCTACCGGGGAGAAATGAGCAGAAATCGTTTCCGCAGCAGTTATTTCGTGAATGGGATGCTACCCAGGTGTCTATTCATCTCACTTTATTCCAGGGCTTCAGCAATGAAAGGCCTCGGAATGGCCACGGCGCATTCCACCCCCATATTTTTGATTTGCAGATAAATTGAACTATGAAAAAATGCATAGGCAGAAAAGTGGCTGGTAAGAAACCTCAACAAACGAGCTTTTTTCTTCCTTCAAAGCCATCAGAGGCAGGGAAGGTTCCAAGCGTCAATTGTCTGTTATTTACAGCGCTTAGAATTTCGGCAAGCGCTGCATGATATGCTATATTAAGATGTATGAAAATAACTAGCACTTTTTGACTGGGCCTCTAAAGTGTTACTGAGGCTGTACTGTACTTTAATATACGGCTGTCATTTTTTTGGTGTCTATATATGCATTTGCGGCAGGACTACTACCCCTGTAGAAGAAGGGCCTTTTGCAACGACTGCGCTGCTTTTCATACAGATTGTTAGGTACATTACCCCTTTGCAACGGTTTCCTATTTTCCGCGTATGTGGATTACACTTGAATTAGGGCATCCAGACAATGTCACACTGGGTCACATCTGACGCAGCTACAAAAGGGCATTGTTTCTGCGAACAGAAAGTGCGCTGATATCTCAGGCATGGCGCTATGATGTGCAAACATTCGCTGCAGGATGGCTCAGTGAGTTACACGCTTCCTACTAAGACATGCAGTGGTCTGCAAGTCTAGATCCCAACAAGGCTAACACTCCGCCTTACATCCTTCCATAGTTAGTGCATTAATTACCATTATTGGTTGGGTAATAGACAGAGACGAGATGAGGTATGACGCGCTATATAAACCCCATAACAAGATGTGGGTAATAATATTAAGAACAGTATAATAATAATAATAACCCCATTACTAATATTATCATAGTATATTCTTACCATTATAATACCTTCAGGATTAAAGTCGATGAGTACAATGCTGCACTATGCTAATATCGGTCCATGTGCAGTCATTAAGTAGCATGATTTGAAGTAAAGTGGAAATGACGCAGCGTGTAGCCCCGCCTCCAATGGTGAGGTTCACGGGACTGACAGCCATGATCACTTCCTGTGAGATAGCGAGGATTCCACTGACGTCACCGCCTGGAGGGCTGAGTGGGAGACACACAGACAGACAAGATACCGCACGTGCCCTCCCGCCATGGACACAATGCTGGGGACGAGCCTCTCTGTCGAGCTTCCTATACCGTGGAATGCCTGGACTACTTCCGCCATGAACATTCCAAGATATGGGAGGTGGGGGGTTGCGCTGATGACATCATCAAAGATCTATCTGGACTTTCTGTCTAGACCTCGGCAAGTATCATGCTACATATCATACTGGTGCCTGGATGTATGTTTAGGATACCTTTAAAACCTTTTGTTTTCATATAGTATCGATGATCTGTTCATCATAGTAATTGAAAGACACATACAGAGTGCGCTTTCACACAAACGCTGATGGTCTGAATGCTTAGAGAATCCCTGGCAATAGCTCACTGTTGCAGTCCAGTCCACCATTTGTTTGCCCACTAATCAGGCTTAGTTCTGCTCCAATACGAACTGTCCCGCATGAAGTGCCAAGTAGATGGAATCCAAGTAGCCGCAGGCTAGCTTTAGCCGTGCTGGGCTTTATCAGTAAAATGCAGCTTGAATCCAGCAGCACAGCGAGCACAGGGCCCACCGATGCACAGACAGACCTCTCAGACTTAGGGCATCACACCGAAGGATAGAGGGTGGCACCAAGGGGGTGCCAGGGGGTGAGACCTTGGCAAGCATTCCACTTACCATCTATGGGTTTCAAGTAGTGCTCCTTAACAAATTATGACATTTCAATAAACATCACCTTTATGTAGTGATGTATAGGGCCACAGCAAAACACACAAGATTATGGACGGAATGTTGCACATTGGCAAAACATTCACCCCCAGTCACAGATCTGGGTTTAATCCATCGTTATTTTGCTCACCACACCACCCCAGTTCAGACATGGCCATATGCAAATCAGTCTTGACCCTGTGCCTCATGGGAACAGTCCAGCCCGAACTGCCAAGCCATGTCTTCCCTGGACCGGAATCAAGCATCCTAGGACCGGTTTCAGGGTTTCCCCCTCTTCAGCCAGGATAGCTTGACTCCAGTGGCGTAGTGAGCACGGGACCCACATCTGGGCATACCCTTCCCACATAGGGCGAACAGCAAAACACACAAGATGATGGACGGAATGTTGCACATTGGCAAAACATTCACCCCCCCAGTCACAGATCTGGGTTTAATCCATCGTTATTTTGCTCACCACGCCACCCCAGTTCAGACACGGCCATATGCAAATCAGTCTTGACCCTGTGCCTCATGGGAACAGTCCAGCCCGAACTGCCAAGCCATGTCTTCCCTGGACCGGAATCAAGCATCCTAGGACCGGTTTCGGGGTTTCACCCCTCTTCAGCCAGGATAGCTTGACTCCAGTGGCGTAGTGAGCACGGGACCCACGTCTGGGCATACCCTTCCCACATAGGGCAAACAGCAAAACACACAAGATGATGGACGGAATGTTGCACATTGGCAAAACATACACCCCCCAGTCACAGATCTGGGTTTAATCCATTGTTATTTTGCTCACCTCGCCACCCCAGTTCAGACACGGCCAACCCCGAAACCGGTCCTAGGATGCTTGATTCCGGTCCAGGGAAGACATGGCTTGGCAGTTCGGGCTGGACTGTTCCCATGAGGCACAGGGTCAAGACTGATTTGCATATGGCCGTGTCTGAACTGGGGTGGTGTGGTGAGCAAAATAACGATGGATTAAACCCAGATCTGTGACTGGGGGTGAATGTTTTGCCAATGTGCAACATTCCGTCCATCGTCTTGTGTGTTTTGATGTATAGGGTCACAGCCCCAGAGTGAAATAGGATCACAAACTCCAGAATGCCAAGCTCTACTGGCTGAAGAGCCAGCTGGCTGATTGTGTTACGCATGAGAAGGGGCCACATGGCAGCTGTGGTCATGGTTTGTGCAATATTACCCACTGCTAACATTATTATTATATAACTCCTCGCACTCCATGTTGTTGGAAATGCTGAGATGCTCGAATTGCGGGTGGAAGATACCCGGGGTGCATCGCCTTTGCATAAAGGAAGATGCAATGCCAATTACTTTCCAAATCACTGCAGGTTGGTGGGATGACATAGGACATCTCATTCATCCCCGCGTCATATCCGGCTGCCAGCCGATGCACTCTAGATTGGCAGCGCTCCCCAGGGAGCTTCTCAACAGCTGGCGAATGACAAGGGCGGGCAGAGCGCTCACCCTGCATGCCCATCTGCTGGAGGTGGTGTGCCAGGGCTCAGGGCCGTTAGGACGCAGTAACCTTTCCAAAGCTGCGGTGGCAAATGGAGCCCCATGGACCGGGCCAGGCTGCAGTAAGTGGCAGCCTATGGATCGCAGTAACACAGTCAAATGTCAAGCTCGACCGCTGACAGGAGTATTGACTTGGAGTTCTTTGGACTTCCTCCTGAAGTTCTTTACTTTTCCCAAGTGGCTGTAGTCACACATAAGGCACTGAAGCACAGCTGCACATGGCCAGGCTCACTCAGCAGTATCTGAGAGTTGTAGGGGCACATTTAGGGGTTGCAGTTCCTCCTCTATTTGTCTTCTTTGCAACCCCGTTCATATTAAGCAGGGCTCCCGGTTTTATGGTATTTTTTTTTAACATTTCTGTCTGTATTTATCCATATTTATTTTTGGGCCATTTTATCTGTATTTGTCTATATTTATTTTTTGTTTTGTTTATAATGATTTTGTAAAACTGTACATTTCCATATGTATTTAACTGATAGAGACACGCTCATTCTTTGATGTCAGTGGTGATTTAGCCATTTAAGCTGCCAAATATTCCGTAACAATACATCCTCTAAATAGTAACATTATAACACAAATGTATGTTGACATATGCCATTAATTAAAGACATTTCATCCTGTTTTTCAGATTCATGTCCATCTGGTCAGCCGCTGGGCTACAATGCATGAAAGACAGCACGGACAGTCACTTAAAAGAAGCACAATTTTCGGTACTTATTCAATTATAAAAAATAAATGCAGACGGAAAACACATTGTTTTCTGCCTGTATTTATCTGTAAAAATCCGTGAAAACAGGGAGCCTTAATATTAAGCATACCTTGCTGCGGCAAGTCCTTGTAGCTTCTTGTATCAGCACCGTCCGTTAACATAGAGTATTCACAAGTTTTCAAAAACACACCCATAAAAAAAAAAAAAAGTTACTTGTGATTGGGTCGAATACCCAGTAATCTCAGTTCCTGTAAAGTGATGTGCAACATCTAAGATTTTAAGAAAAATGGCGCATGGTGAAGGCTCTGTAAAGTCAATAAAGGATTCCGCGAGAGGGCCCTGACTGAGATACCCGTCGGAAAGATGAAGGGGTCGGCGACACAGAAATGGGCACAGTGGACGAAACTGGAGGCTGCTTTTCTGAAACAGTTGGTGGGAGGAGGACAGGTCCGGACTGGGAACCAAAACTGGCTCTGGCAAAGAGCTCGGCTGGCCCCCCTGGGAGCCGCCAAGCTGTTTGCCAGGGCCGGTTTCGGACGATTTTGTTACAGGGGCCGATTTTGCAGCTATGCTGCAAAAACGGACCTGTAACAAAAACGGCCCCCAGGGACCCAAAATCGCCCCCCACCCTAGCGGCCCACCGGGGAAATGCCTGGTGCCCACTACAGCCAGTCCGGCCTTGGAGGAGGAGATAGTATCCCTCCAATGTCAGCAGCGTGACTCGTTAAAGGCGATTCTTTGCCAACGGTGTCATGTCCTATGAACAAGTAAGAAGTAATGCCTATACAATAAAGAAGGTTTACATTGGGGAGAATGATCTTATGACTTTGTGACCTGGTTCCTTGGCTCTAAGAGGCCTTTAAAAGTAACAGCTGGAGAATGGGAAAATAATCCCAAGCTCAAAAGAAAGTCGTGGGTCAGACATGATCTGATCTGGGCTCCACGGAAGCAAGAGGCCTTAATCGTGTGATAGAGATGTTCAGCAAAACATATGAAGGACAGCCGGGCAACCAGAGAGACAAAATCTACTAAAGGAAGAAAACTTCATCGAGGAACAAAACATAAGACTACGTAAAGCATGAACAGTAAGAAAAGAAGAAAGTATAAAAACATATGTGGCAGGAACCAAGCTACAACCTGTACAAGCATGCAAGAAGAATGCAAATGTGCAGCAGTTATAGATTGCTGAGTAGTTGTACAATATAAGCTATAGAAAGTCTCTTAAAGTGTTATGACTTGTTTATGTGCAAAAAGGCAATATATTTTGCGAATATCACACATTGCAACGTGATGGAATACATCGCGTGCCATTACACCTCGGTCGTTACAACGACCACGTTGTTAGTACGCGATGTATTACATTGCAAGTCTTTACTACTTCCAGTAGGGGGCGCGCTGGACTTAGGAATAGTATTATTTACTATTCCTACTCCAGTTTGCGCAACAGTAGGGAAGGTGTTGGGATTAATTTCCAATACCTGAGCGCCCCCTACTGGAAGTCATTGTAAAGACTTGCGATGTCGCTGTAACAACTGCTATGTAATAGCACGCAATGTAATGACAGCGTTGTAAACGCGGTTTCCGATATGGTGCTGTTACTAGTGGTATAGTGCGGGTAAGTAAGAGCAACATTTTGAAAAATGAAATGAAGGAGGAAAGTAATAGAATGAATTGATGCAATAGAAATATCATGTGTTCAGAGGAGTTCTGACACCTTTTGGGCCTGGTGCCACTGGACCTGCTGCACCATTCAAATCATGACCCTATGGTCTGTAAGGTAAGTGCACGTGTAACTGTCTGTTAAGTAGTAAAATATTGCAATATTTGGTGTTTGTAGGGGTTCCTAGAGGTTTGGGCCCCGGTTTCACTGCACCTGCTGCACCATTGAAATTATGACCCCAGTGTCTGCAAGGTAACTACACTTCTGACTGCTTATTTAGTGGTTAAATATAACAATAGTTGTTGATTAGTGCAGTTCTGACAACTTCTGGCCCCGTTGCCACTGCACCTGCAGCACTATTGACATTATGGCCTAGTACCGCACTTACCACTGCCTGTTTAGTGGTAAAGTTTAGCAATATTCTGTGTTTAATGGGGTCACAAGAGCTTCTGGCCCAAGTGCCAATGCACCTACCGTACTATTCATATCAAGCCCCTTTTAACAGCAAGAAAACTGCAATTGTGTCTGCCTGTGTAGTAGTAAAATATAGCAATATTAGGTGTTTCTAGGAGGTCATGACAAACTTTGGGCCCGGTGAAACCGCACCTGCTGCTCCAGTCAAATCATGACCCTGCTATTTGCAAGTAAACTGCACTTGTGACTGCCTTATTAGTAGCAAATATTGCAATATTAGGTATTTAGTGGAGTGCCTAGAGCTTTTGGTGCTGGTGCTATTGCACCTACTGGACCATTCAAATCATGTCCCTACTGTCTGTTAGATAAATGCACTTGTGACTGCCTGTTTAGTAGTAAAATTTAGCAATCATCTGGGTTTAGTGTGGTCCCTAGAGTTTTTGCACCAGTGCCACTGCACCTGCTACACCATTTAAATCAAGCCCCTTTTAACTGCAAGGCAACTGCTATTGTGACTGCCTGTTTAGTAGTCAAATATAGCAATATTTTGTGTTTAGAGGAGTTCTGACAATTTTGTGCCCAGCGCTACTGCACCATTCAAAACATGACCCTGTTGTCTTCAAGGTAACTCCACTTGTGGTACCTGTTTAGTAGTAATATATAGCATAGTTCATGTATATTAACTTTATTTTTAACGAGCAATGTTTATTACAACATTTAGAATTTGATTATATCAACCAAATAGACTAAGATGAAAAAATCAATCCGATAATGTCTACAAAGTGCAAAGAAAGGTACAGAGGCATGAATAGGAAATGCCACAAACGTTCAAAGGCTAAAGCATCTGCTTTACACAACTAAGTAATAATAAGCAAGCATTCACGGATACTGTTAGAAGCTGTCTACCTTTTCCGTGGGAAGAGATCTTATCTTGACAGTGAATGGGGTAAACAGAGTGAACAGCTTTAGTAGAAGTATCATAAATACATGCAGACAGGAGAAGTTAACATCAAAAAAATAATTCCACACAAAAGCGAATGAACACAGAAATTTAGCATTGGGAACTGAGAAGAGCTCACTTTTAAGATGTATTAAATACAAGAGATTTCACTAGCACAGTGCAAGCAAAAACTAAAAAGCAAAAAATAGAAACTATGACAAAACTTAAACATGGCCACAAGAATTTCTCCATTTTCTTAACCTCTCGAGCCGGACCCAAATCAATTAAAAGCAACCTGGAAAGCCTTATTTCCCTTGGTCTTGAGTAAAACCGATACAGATAACTGATCCAGCTTTGACAAGTACAAACATGTGTTTGGTTTAAGATTACAACCATATCTTGACTAAGGGGAAATGTAGTAACATAATTCAAGATTTGAATGATGTCCTTGTTTGTACCACTCTTAATTGTCATGGGTGAACGTTTATACAACACCTTTTCTTTAGTTTTACAATTTCCTCAACATATTTTTTCACATGAATTATCTTAAAGCTTTTATTTGCTCAATATTTTTAAAAGTGTATTACCTATGTGCTAAATTGTTTTCATGTAAAGGATATTATCTGACTGTTTTTTTTTATTTTTTATGTTGCTACTGAAGATCAACAAGAACATTTTGTGGTACAACAAGAATGAGTAAAAAAATAGAATATACCAAAATACTAAATTTATATTGACTCTATATAGCAATCAAAAATATTGGAATACATAATATTGAGCATAACCATATCATAAATAACACTATATGGACAGCCAAAACATAGAAGTATCAAATGTCAATCATCCTATCTATGCTACTCACAAAAATATGCAAAAACTACTGTTTCTTGTTTATACTTCAGTTTTTATTGTAACGGTGTTATTCATGGTTTGTTAACATCCGTTGAGGTGAAAAACAATAAGGAATTGATTGAGTGATCGATTAATGCTGGCAGTAAAATTCCATTACATTTTGTTTCCTGATGCAGTTGTTTTATTAGGCATGTTTTTAAATCTCAGCTGTACAATGCACTTTCTAATTGTGTTAGAATTGCTGCAAGGCTCGGTCTGGAACTGCTCTTCCATTTTGAAATCAAGATGGACAATTGAGGGACTCAGTCCAAACACCAGGGCACAATGTTGTTATTCCATCTCTGACCATGGTGTTGTACCAAGTGGAAGCCATGCTAGATGGCCAGCCCTGGCCCGGATCACCAGCAATGCCCTGCTTAATGAAGAGCCTCACTCGTTTTCAGTATTTGAGGAGTCACCAATGTGTCTACAAATCCCAGTCCTCTTAATTCACGAAGGAGTGTGTGCCCAAAAGCAGTCTGCTGGCACCAAGGGTTTGCAGAAATATATTTTAGCCAGAAAATAGGGGCAACGCACACACATTTTGCAATTTATTAAACTGTAAAGTTTCATCTTCACCTGTGAAATGTCGGTTTCATGCAGGAGAATGTTATTACTGCTTGTGTAGACTCTGCTCACATGTTGTCTCCCGCTCTTACTTTACACGTTTTACACACACATACAAGTGCTAATAGCTATCAAAGATGTAAGGCTACACTTCTGGGGCTTGAGGGACAACACCATAGACCTTAGCCATGCAGCACTGGTGACGTATGCCAGTGAAACATGGATACCAAGCACCAGGTGAACCAACAGTGCCCGGACCCACTCCCCCAGAGGAACAGCACTGAGATTGAGGTCCGTGTTTCCGAAATGTCCCCAGGGGAGTTTTAAAGGGAATAGTTTAGGCTTGAGGACATCATGGCAGTGTTGGCCAGGTCTGAAGTACTTGCACAAGGCAGATGTGATGGTGTTTGTTTTTGCTTGTGTTGTTATGCTTTAAACATTCTCTTTGGAGAAAATATCTATGGATACAGCGCACATATCTTGTGCACAGTTTTTAGGTACACATACCACACACACTGGGTGAATTCTTCTGTAATATGTCGCCTAACTACAAACATTCTTTAAAAAATCCAAGTGTTCCATAACAGGAGAATTAAAGACACAGATCCAGATTAACACCAGAGATCTCTGCAGGCGCATCTCTGCATACATCTCCAACCCAATTTGTCTCCTTCACCTGGTACACATTCGCCACAGCCCCTGGGGCCGCCCGCTGTATCAAGGCGGTACACAGAGGAATATGCAAGACAGTGACAAATGGGTACCAGTGTCTGGAGAAGCCATTGTTATAAATAGGTGCAAAGAAATGGATGCCACCTTCTTTTGGGAAAAAAGGACTATTTGAAGGTAAGTTCTAAGTTGAAATACAGCAAGCTACTCTTTTGCACTTTTGCTGTTTTACTAACATAACAGGAGCGCATCTATTGCACACATGAATGAAGAATAGAGGTAATTTAGGCTTCAACACGTGCATGAGTTGCCCCTTCCATTTTTAAGTCAAGCATACCGGCTGGCTTCTATCCTTCTCCTGTAATTTGTTTTTCTTTTTGATGTATTTATGATGTATGTCCTGCTGCAAGTGTGTACTAAGGTGCACTGATGATTATGTGTATGCATAACGTATAGTGCTAAGTGCACTCTTATCAATAGTTACTGGTCGATCTAATTGTGATGATTATGACAATGGCCCGATTGGCCTCGTGATTTATGTAAATCCCTGTGAAGTCCTGACGAGTGCCTGGTGGCACAGTGTAATATATGTGATAGTGATCTAATGTGTTTTTATGGATAATACAAAGGCTATTTTTATATAACCTTGTGGTGTGCCTACAGTGTCACTGCTGTGTGAGTGAGTTGCGGAAACGCTTTACACATTGCCTCTGGGATAAGCCTCACTGCTCTGCCAAGCTACCAAGGGGGTGTGTAGGGGTTATCTTCAGCGTGTAACTCCCTTGCCCGGACTAGAGTTGTGGGTTCTGCATGGCTTAGGTGCATACCCTAGACCACCAGAAACCGCATTTCTAACACACTATATGAGAATGCATGTGTTTTTCAGCTATCCCCCATCAGTGCTACTCCTCTCACTAAATACCCACCCCACACTCTGTGTTGCTTTCTCTGTGATGTTGGAAACTTTCTCTCTTGTGCTTCTCACCCCATCAAACGGCCTGCCTCTTCCGCAGTCCATGTTACTTTCTCGCTCGTTGTCTTCTGCCCTACACCTGTGTTGTTCTGCCTCATGAACTGCTTTTCATCTCCTCGCCAACTCCTGGCTGCTATCTCCACCCACTCCTCTATTGCCACCACACCTGTTTTTTTGTTAAAATATTTTACTTTATCATTTTTTGTGGGGCGAAGGGGGGAGGCCAGAGTTAAGAACAGGCAAGAAATTGCTGGTTGTCGATTTGCATTAAAAAATATTCTTTTACGCCAATTCTTTTAGATTTTTTTCTAATTTACAAATCCATTCCAGATCAATAAAAAAAAGACACCTGCATAGTTTGTATATGTGTTTGAAAAGATGCATGTGCAGACACCACCACCATGCATGTGTGCATATTATGGCGTTGCCTTGCAGCTGTATCATTATGGTGTTCCTTTGCCACTGCAACATCACACCTTTTGCTTTGTTTTTATGTTTTTCCCGTGCTGCACAGCATCTCCAAAAAGCCTTTGCAAAGCCAATAGGTTCCAAAGGCGCGACTTATTGGCTTTGCCAGTGCTTGTTATGCATTTGACTACGGTGCAGACCTGGCTGCAAGGAACACAAGGGTGTTTTTAGAGAGCCTGATTTGTCCCATACCAGGGAAACACCACGCATGAGTTATGCCTTTGTTGGAGTGGATCAGTTGGACACTGCAGGACAGAAGCTCCCGCAGTCCTTCGGTCCAGGCAGTGAATGGCCACTTCCAGCTCCAAGAGATGGACAGACGCTGGATTGACCATAGGCACGGTTTAGGGAAGGGAAACATTACCTCAGCAGTAGAAGACAATTTATGAGAGTGAATTGTTAATTATGGGCAGTTCAGTTCAAATGCCTGCCTTGTTGTCTTTCCCTCAATGTATCTACTGAAAAAAATGCTTTCCAAAGCATTGTGTGGAGATCGAGCAACGTTTGGTACATTTCCTTTCCAGAGCTTTTGAAGATTCCTGGTTTACCTTCACTAAAGCGATCTGTTTTCCACATTGTGAGATAATTTACACCACTTAGCGAGATCTTTTTCCTTATAAACAAAACGTTTGTAAACCTTTTCAATGCACAGCGGGAAACCTGCGGATAAACTGTCCTTGATATAGCAAATGTCGCTGAGCTTTTCATGGCACATTCAAAGAACAAGAAGAGGCTCATTTCTAGTCCCGAGCAATCCCGAGTAGCAACTCCACATCATCATTTACCAGGAGCGCAACTTGTGCAACATCCTCACTGGCGGACCACAGAGTGCAGAATAAGGCTGCACCATCCTAGGTTTGCCCACTTTTGGAGGGATTTCGGACAGTCATGCACTTAAAGGCTTCTGGGGGTGAAATTAGTGCTAGGGTTTTCATCTCAACTGGAGCCTGGCACGGAGACACTGTTCAATCGCAAATCGAGGCGTGCACAGCACAGGTAAAGGAACTAGGCCCTAATGTGTCTTTGACGTATGTATAATATTTTAAAAAAAATTGTTATTCATATTAAGGGTATGCGTGAAATAAATGTGAGTAAAAAACATGATTTTCAATTGGAAGTGGTTAAGACAAAAAATTTTGCAACCCTTACAACTCTTCCCACAGACCTATGCAAAGGTTGCAAAAGAAAAAAAACATTTGCAACTGCAGGGATGTGCTCTGAATGGTGCGTGAAGAAGGGGTATCGAGCTGGATTCTGGTTCCGGCTGCTATTTCTGAGACGGATGTGAGAACCGAGGGCACTATGCCAGATTTGTTGTGGCGCCATTTTCTAACACCCAGACACAATCCAGCTGCATTTCGTTGGGTGCAGCAACCCGCAGCCAGCGAGGGGGTTTTATCATTCGCACCTCCAGCCAGGCACAAAGAAAGGCCTGAATTAAAGGCTCACCAGCCTCTCTTTTCTCCAAGCATCTCCCTGGCTGGCTGACATCTGGAAGGTACCAAAGCAATGGAAGGAAACCAAGGCGCACAGCTTGGTATAAACTCACAGGTACTCAGGACAAACTATTGGAAGCAGCTTTTTAAATCTGGCTAGCCCCCCATATAAGAGATGTAATTGCACTTTAAGAATGCAAGATGTTTCTGTGTGTATGAGTGATTACACTAATAATGATTTAAATGGCACCAGCTATTTATTTTTTATTTAGTTCTTTTCTTGCGCTTCCCACCCAGGGCAGGGTATTAGAGCACTCTAGTTCACACACACACACAGAAACAATAAATCAAGCGTGTAAATCAATGTACAGGAAATGTTACTTATGACAATAAGGCTGGTGTAGGAATCACATATCAGCCATACTTGCTGACGTGATATATTAAGAGTGAACGCTCAGGAGAAACAGAAAGTCAGGATATAAAACATAACACACTGATTGGGATTGTTTGTACTAAAAAGACTTTATTCCCAGAGGAGCCCTTCTATGTAATTTTAGGATGACAACAGATTGAGAGAATTTAAACTCATGATTTGCAGTTTGCATGCAGCTCCTTGATGCTGGTACCTAGATCTAGATCACTGTGCTATATTAGAAGGATTGCAAGTTATGAATAGCAAGGAACAAAATGATCTCAGGGTCAAAAGCAGTAGCCCACTTACCTAGCTACATAAAATATAAATCTGTGATCTGCATGTTACACATTGTGCTTTGCGGCAGGCACATTAACCCTCCATGCTACAGTAGGAGTCAAAACCGTGACTGTACAAAACACAGAACTCTTCCAGAAGTGCATTAACCACCAGAGTTACCTTACTGCTATTACATTCCCCTCAAACTTGCTAGGCATACAAAAATCTCTTCAGCAGGCGTCTTCACCCTGTGAGATATTTTGTAACGCAGCCTCTTTGTGATCAAGTAAGCAAGCTAGAACAGATTTTAGATCGCATTTGTCCTTGTCGCCGATTTCTTTGCAGCAGTTTCTTTTTACATAAAAGTATAAGTTGACTGCCAGACTCTGCTTTTCAAGTTCCACCCTCAAGACTCCACCTTCTTTTCTTTGCCACACCTCGACCCTCAATTTCTGAGTCCCAGGAGAATTTTTTTCCAATTCCAGCATGAGTAAAACTTGAAATTGCAATTGAGCATATTTACGTAGCACGTTCTGTTAATGAATTTGTAGAGTGCGGCAAATCACCGGGGAGGAGGGTGTCCAGCCCCTGTGTGTGGCAGGCCAAAGGGGGGGGGGGGAGCAGATCATACCTGTATCGTCTGGAACAGTCATGTCTGTTTTTTTAAACTCGTCTTATTAAACTAGCTCATGAGGTACATCATGACAAAAGGCGGGCTCATGTACTCAATCAGTCAAGTATGCAGTAACAAATTACATTATGGCAAGGCGAACAAACAATGGTCATTATCGCTCACACAAGGCGTGTTGCATCATAACTAGACCACACTCAAACGAAGCGACAGATGTGGCTCGGTTTTCCTCACTCATGGATAGCAGGTGGACACATCAACCCGCAGGCCGTCAGTTCCTCATATGTGTTTTTGTATTTATCCCAGGGGCACCATATCTTTTCCCATTTTTCTTACAACCTCTACTTTCGTATATGCACTTTTCCGCTTATTGGCACCAATTAAGGTCAGCCTCCCACTTTGTCACCGATGGGGGATGTGTGTCCCCCACCTGCATGCTATTTTGCGCTTTGCTACTCCGCCCACTAGGGCCAGCAGAGTCTTATGTCTGGACCAGTCTTCTTCCCCTCATATCATCAGTAAGAGCCACTTAGCATCTACGGGTACCTCCACTCCCACCATTCTCGACATTACTGTTGTCACTCCCTGCCAGAATAGGTTGATGACTGGGCAAACCCATAGAATATGGAAAAAAAGGAACCCTCTGCCTGGCATCCTCATATACATTGTGGTGACTGTAATTTTCCCCATTTATGTAACAGTGTGTGGGGGTAATATGAGAGGTGCAAGGCCCTGAGTTGTAACAGCCTGAATCTTGACCTGAACGCTATCTCTCTCGGGCTCTGCATCGCTTCGATCCATTCTTCATCTTCAATACTGCCCAGATCGTCGGTCCAGGCACTCCTGTGGGAGCTTAGAGGGTCTGGTGCGTTATTTATAATTTTTTTGGTATCTCGTGGATGTCCCTTTGTCAAGGATAGGGACTACCTATCTACCTAGGCTAGTAGTCAGGTACGTTCTCCCCATTTTATATGTCTATTTAGCGCATGCTTGAGCTGTGTGTAGGGGAAGATCTGGGTAGGTGCTAGTTCGCATTCCCACTGCAAAACCTCAAAGGCCAGGGGTGCTGCGCCCCTCCACACATCTCCTACTTGCTCAATACCTATCTTGCGCCACCCCGAGAAACCTGCTAGAGGGCGTCACTTCATCCAAATGGTCCCCCACCCACAGCGGCGTCATTGCTCTCAAGCGGTCATGCTAGCCCAAATATTAATTTTCTTCAATCCAGCATATGACCATTGTTGGTTTGTGCGCTGGCTATCGCTGATGGGGCCTGCAGGGATATATAAGAGTTTCATGGTTTCCATTCGGCATTGCCTCTCTGTCCATTTTGTGAGCCGGCTCGTCCCTACTCGCATAAACCCAATTGTTTATTACTATCAGCTTGGAGGCCCAGTATTACAGTATAACATCTGGGGCTGCCAGTCCACCATCATAGTCTCCCCTCTGTAGTTTATGTAGGGCTATTCCGGGTGCCCCTCCCTGTCATATCAGGGTGCGGAGTTCTTGGGCTATCTGCTTGAAAAAGGAAGCATGGACTGGGTAAGGAGTTTTTTTGTAGCACATATAGGAGGTGCTGCAGAGTCATCATTTTATATAGGGCGGCTCTGCCCATCAGGAACAATGGGAGAGTATGCCAGTGATCTATGGCAGCGCAGAATCTCTGCACCTGGGGGAAGAGGTTTATTTGTAAAAATATCTGATGGCTCCGCGTTACATAGGTGCTCAGGTACTTGAATCCTTACTCCACTAATGGAGCTGCACAGTTTGTCTGTAGTCTCAGGGCAGGGCCAGACAGGGGCAGCACAACTGATTTAGTTCAATTTATAGTATAGCCTGAGTAGCTTCCAAACAGCTCAAAAATGTGGAGGACTCGAGCTATGGAATAATAGGGCCTTGACAAGTACTGGAGTATATCGTTGGCATAGAGGGAGATGCGTTCCTCCCATCCACCCAGTGCTCAAATACCCCATATCATCGGGTCTCTTCTAATCCAGTGCTCCAGCGGCTCCAGCGCCAGAGCAAACAATAGTGGCGACAGGGGGCAGCCTTGACTGGTTCCCCTGCCCAGCGCAAAGTGGTGTGACAGTGCCCCGTTAACTCTCACTCTCGTGAGTGGACCCGGTACAACAGTGTCACCCAACTACAAAACCCTGGACCAAAACCCAGCTTAACCAGCACTGCGAACAAATAGGGCCACTCTATGCTGTCAAAGACCATTGAGGTATCTTACGCCATCAACGCAGACTGATCAAATGTAGGGGCAGTCTTCATGTGTAAAACTCCGTACAGTCTCCGCAAGTTGTGACAAGTGCTTCTGTAGGACTTAAATGCCTGATTGATCTATATGGATAATGGTTGTGAGGACAGCAGTCATTCTATTTACTAGGGCTTTGGCCAATACCTTTGCTTCAATATTCATTAAGGAAATTGGCCTGCAGGAGCCGCAGCTCTCTGGGGATTTACCTGTCTTATGTATCACCACTATTGTGGCTGTGCTCTGGTCTACAGGGAGTGAGCCCAATTCCCTGGCTTCCTCAAACATTTCAAGCATTGGCTGTGTAATTTTGGCACCCAGACCTTTAACAGTTCGACCTGTAGACCATTCGGGCCCACTGCCTCCACAGATCTTAGAGATCCCAAAGCCGTAGACAGTTCCTCTTCCGTGAGGTCAGCATCAAGGGTGTCGCGCATCTGCACGGTTAGTGTCGGGAGCGTAAAATCAGCTAGGAATTCTTCACAGTCTCTGTTTGATCTTAAGCTCGCAGGGGCATATATGTTTTTGTAACATTACGCAAAGGTCTCTGTGATTTGGGCACTGGTAGTGTGAAGAACACCCCCTCTATCTCTGACTCGCATGATCCATGATCTTTCTTTATCTTGCTTCTCTAGCCAAGCCAATAGCTTAGAGGCTTTGTCTCCAATGTCATACAGCTGACGCTGCATGGCCAGTGCATGCGCCCGTGCTGCATTGTCGGCCAGTGTGCGTGGATCCTGCTGTCGCAGAGTCAGTCTATGTCTCAGGTCTGTTCTCCCTCCCTCCCTCCACAACCTCTCGTTTCAGTGTCACTATTTTGTACTCCAGAGTCTGGGTTTTAGATGCCTCCTCTTTCTTCTTCCCCCTGATTAGCGCCTGTGCCTGCCCACGCAGTACAGCTTAGAACGCTTCCCATATAGTCTGTTGAGATGCTACGTCCCCTCATTTTCCTTGAAATACATCTCTACTCCCTCATCTAGTTTCTCTCATAGCTCAGGGTCTCGGAGATGCCTGGGATCTATCTTGGGGAAACCTGCCCTATTGATAGCCGGTCCCCTGAAAGAAATGCCCATAGGAGAGGGATCCAAGATACCCCTTGCCAAGTGCGTCGGGTTTTTAAAGCGCCCAACCCGGTCCTGCTGCTTGAGTAGATAGTTGATTCTAGAAAACGACCCATGGCATGCAAAGTAGTATGGGAATCGTTTTGCTTGCGAGTTATGAGACCTCCATATGTCCACTAGCCCCATTCCTGCCAGAAAATCTGGGAGAAACCGCCCGCCAGTGTGTGCTTCACTGCACTCAGTCGGTCTAGTTCTAGGTCCATTACTGCGTTGACATCACCTCCCACTAAGAGAGTGCCTGGGGGAAGCACCAGCAGTAGGGCACCAATTTTCGGGAGTATGGCTGAGTGCAGCTTGGGCAGCATGTACATGGAGCATAGGGCAAGTGGGCGACCCTCGCAACCGCATGTCAGGGCTACCCCACATCCCGCGTCGTGGCGCCAGAATCTATGAATTGTAAAAGGCAGGTAGTTACGCACCAGGATGCCCACACCCCGGGACCCTCCTGAGTAGCCTGAATGAGCCGCCAGTTGTAGCCAAAGAAGTCCAGGGCTTTATAGTGGCTACCTTTTAGGTGGGTCTCCAGGAGTAACACCACATCAGGAGCGTGACGTTTAATGTGTTGGAGGACCAATGCGTGCTTGACCCTGTTCTCAAGGCCATTTGCATTCCAGGACCACACTCAGACATTGGTCGTTCCATACCTGGTTCTATTCGTGACTTTAGTCCATCGTGCCTTAACCCTGGTGTGTGTATGTGTCATGTGCTGGCTATCGTGTTCATGAGCAGCAAAAAACGTTATAACATAACAATCAAACAATTCCCTTAACTCCCCCCTCCCTACATCCTTGCTTGGTGAGTTACAAACTCCCCATACCCCCAACATGCAGAGTGCCTGTCACTCAAACAAGATCTTCATAACAATGAAAAAAAGGGGGGGCAGCGTGTGTGCTGCCGATGCTGTAGGTATCGGAACTTAGGGTGGATATGACACTAACCCCAATGCTATGTAGGAGGGCATCTAGAGGCGGCCACCCTTCAGCAGGGAGCCATTCACAGACTGAGTCTCTAATGTCAGATGGAGGCTCTATAAATGAGTACCCAGGAGCCCTTTTCCCCGGTCAAGTCCCCATCAGGTCTCATATCCCTAGAGCCCAAAAACCATAGTGGGTTCGGAATGACCTATAGACCCCCAGTGTCATTTATCTGGGTCCCATTGGCTGGATCTGCCCAGCTGGGAGGTCAAGCTCTGGTTCTACTGTGGTTGATATTTTTTGACGGGTGATTGCTCTTGGTCTCTGCCCAGCACAACAGTCCTCCAGCCCTCAAGCCATTCCAATGCCGCTTTTGGAGGTGTGAAGAAGTGCGATTCTCCTCTGGCCAACATCTTGAGCTTGGCAGGGAATAGCATCATATATTTTAGATTTCTGTCCCTGAGGGTTTTTTTCACTGAGTCAAAAGCCTTGCTCTGGCGCTGCACCTGGAGTGTAAAATCCGGAAAGAAACGGATAGTGGCATTTTCATATTGGAGGTCCCCCCATATTCGGGCCCCCTGCAAGGAGGCATCTCTGTCTCTAAAATTGAGGATGCTGGCCACAATCGTGCAAGGGGATGACCGCGGCAATAGACGTGGACCTAGCGCACGGTGCACCCGTTCCACAGAGAAGAAGGTGGACAGTCGTGTTGGCTTGAGGGTGTGGATGATCAGATCCTTCAGGAAGAGGTCCTCTGACTGCCCTTCAGCCCCCTCCGGCACCCCACCACTCGGATGTTATTATGACAGGCCCTGACCTCCTGGTCCTCCAGGTGGGCTATGATGTCTGTTTGCTGCTTTGTCAGGCCAGTGACCTGCTCCTCTAGGCATCTAGTCTTATCTTGGAGGCCCACTAATTTCACTTTTTGTGGTTATTTTTTGGGCCAGCTTCCTTAAGCCCAGTCTGAGGAGGGTAACATCCTCCGTTACGGAGTCTATGTTTGGTTCAAGGGTGCTTTGTAGGTCTGTTATTGCCCTCATGATGTCTTTCAGTGAGGGATCTGGCCCCTGTTCATATGTTTTGTGCAGTGGGGGGCTCACTCTGCACCCCTGTCACTCTGCACCCCTGTCACGGCCCATCGCGACTGTGTATTTGTTGATGTGGTTAGCCGGCTTGGGCCCTTGTTACGCACCATTGTGATGCTGATGTCACAATCGGACGGCGCCTGTACTTTACCGTGAGCCGGCGGGGGCCTTCAACGATGTGGAGTTTGTGGTTTGGTCTCAACTCCTTGTATTCTGCCTGTCTTCCTTGAGCGAGCAATGCCTCACGGGAGAGCCCCGTGATTGGGGGGGTTGAGGGGGTAGACCTCAATCCCGCATCCCCCATTTCAGCTGTCGTCTCAGGCGCCCCCTCTGTGGGCGTCTGGTGTCTTCTTGGGGCCCCTGGGTGACTCACCAGGTCCACAATGTTCTGATGGCCACACGCAAGGCCCTCAGGTATCTCTCATAGGGGGGAGCCCGATGTGCGCCGTTACACCCTGGCTAACGCAGCGCACTTAGTGTGCAGCCATATTCGTCGGGCTCAAGCCATGCCCCCGAACAGCCATGTCTTGATATTCCTTCAGAAGTCAATGAGGAAGGGGAGGATTCTGAGGTATTTCGAGAGGTCGTTCCAGGACTTCACTGCGAGCTATAAGAATTAGCATCCTCCGTATATGGTCTTCTTGATTTGAGGGAGGTGTGCTCTTGCCTGGGACTCAAATCGTATGGTTGTTGCCGAAGATAAGGAGGTCGGTTTTGTCTGTGTCGAGTTGGAGGCAGTTGTTTTTCATCTTGGCAGTGACGCTGCTCATGTAGTTGGCACAGTTAGATTTGGCAGTGCTGGGTGAGTTGGTAAGGAAGAGGATGAGCTGTGTGTTGCTGGGTTAGGATACTATGTGTGTATTTACAAATTGATGCCTTGGAGATGTAGTCAATTGCCCAAGATTACACAGATACTGTAGTACAAAAACTGGGATCAGGTGCTAGGAGCTAGATTCAGAGTGTGTTGAATGCGAGACATCTACCAAAAAGCAGCTGATTTCCCATCCACCCAATTTATTGTATCTACGTAGCTACATACTCTGTAAAGGGCACGGGGAACATCTTCTGTTTTTTGCTGATGTCCCACATCTGCTAAATTCGAAATCTGGCATTTAGTGTCCAAGTTCCAAAGTCGCCTAAATCACCCCGTTAAATTGTTGTCAATGAATAGTAGAGTTCAAGACACACGTCTGCTCGCAATGTTCTTCCTGAATTGATAGGTGGGAATTGATTATGCTTTTCCACTGCAGAACATGCCCAAAAGTACACAAAAATAGAAATGACTTCAAGAACTGATGACTTGTCTCCTACTGAAATGCTGCTAGCTCCCATCGCCTGCGCCCACCCTTCTGAGATCCCCACTGCTTGCCGTTATGTCTTTTTCTTCGTGCCCAGATGCTTGCCATGCCACTGGTGCCAGGATTGTTCTGCGGCACGGGACCTTGCACATTCTTGGGGGTACTATTGTGCCAACGCTCCTCTACTGCTCTCATTTGAAAACTGTTACTGGTAGTTTGGTAAAAGGTGAACAGAAGTCTTTCCTGTCTTTAATCCTCTCTCGGCGTCAGAATTACCTGGAATATCCCCCTCCGAACACACTGCGCACGCGCAGCGAGTGACATCACTACATTAATGTATTCACCATAAGATTTAAAATAAGTGTTCAAATATAGTCAGAGCAAGAGTCGGGGGTAAACGCAGGTGGACGGCATCCACCCACTTTTTTCACAGGGTGAACGCCGTCCACCCTGCCTAGAAATTGGTCTCCACTGAATAATGTGCGGAACTCGTCCCGGTGTGATTTCTAAACACTGGGACACTTTCAGCTGCGCCTACATGTTGTCTGCTTTCCATCTGCAACAAGCAACAACCTGCAGGCGGTGAAGGGGATTTCTTACTTAAGACTCCTGCTGGGCCCATAACAGAGGCCGAATTTGAGGGGTCATCAGGCCTCCTTTTGTTCGAGTCTCATGGCTGGGAGCAGCCAGGAGCCTCACACCTGATGCAAATGAAGTGAAGGGGAAACAAAGGCTCACACCTTGTTAGCTCTTCACACCTACAAGAGAGGCAGCTTTTCACTTTCTTCAGTCCCAGATATGCATGCATTGTAAGAATGTCAGATGTGTTGATCTTTCCCAGTATTTACACAAAGCAAATTGCATTTATATAGAGCTTACTTCTCCTGAAGAGACGTTGAAATAATTTAAGTACCACTATTTTTTCTTGTATAGCCCTACTCTTTCCAATGCAGGGTGTCAGAGCGCTTTACATCAACACGTGCATATTACATGTACAATAAATTATATTAGTTTACAAATGAATGTACAGGCTGTGTTACATAAAACTGGGGAATTGTAAGGTGTAGAAGTCACATACCATCTTCCGTAGCAAGCACACTGTGCTATTATCCTCGCAATGCGCTCAAACGTACACGATAGGCCTGCTAAACATATATGTGAGAGTTGTAGATCTGATGTCACTTCTTGTGATGCCACTTCCTGTAAAGTTGTAGCTTGTGATGCCACTTTCTATGATGTCAAATCCTGTGATGCCCTGTGTGATGTCGTGTGCCGTGATTTCGTGCGCCGTGATGTTGCGCACTGTGATGTCACTTGCATACTGCCAAACTAGGTCAGTCCCCCACTTCTTTTTTTAGGACTTGTGCCCTGAATATAATAAAAGAATCTGCCACACCTTATTGAAATGTGAATGTGAGGCATTACCAGACACGTGCAAGTACATACGAGTCTTCCTTTCTTCCTTACATTGCTGATACTTTTACCAATGTTACATTCTTACCACGGAAGCCATTACTTCTCCTCAAGGGTTAGACACTACTGCGTGCCTCGCGCTAGGCGCTACATCACTGGGTCACAGCAAAATAGAGACATCTTAGCTCCTCCTCGGTGCTTAATTTGGAGCCAGTGGACTCCGGTGAGGCCCACCAGCACTCGTTTTCGGCGACCGGCACTTAGTTTTCCTCATTGACCTTTGATCCAGAGTGAAAGGGAAAGAAAGAAAAAGAAGAAAAAACGCAACAAAGGAAGAAATGAGAACCTGCAAGAGTTCGATGAACGGACAAGGAGTGGTGGCTTAAATATGCACGAGGTGGAATCAAGACTGTGCCACCTCGGTATTGGCGTGGCGACGTGCAAAGGTCCAGGCCGCCAGCTCCTGGGTCTAACTTTGGGCCCCAGCAGCAGGCCTTCTTTTACAACGGAAGCACTGATTCTCGGAGTAAAACCACAAAAGATTCACATGTCAATCTCGTGGGAACCTTCCTCAATTAGGTACTACTCTCCATTGTTACGTTGCATTTACTGTTCACGAGCTGGATGTTTGCACAGTGGAAGAACCACTAACAAAAGTCGAAGGCCTTTGTTACAACTTCCGGGCTTCTGAAGGATGTCTCAAATCTACACCTGCATGGCCGCAAATTTACAGTACTGAAAACATTAAGAAAAGCTTCCAGCAGGGCGCCCGTCACAGCTGCATGTTTCCAGAAGTGTGCATGTATATTCGCGCCTCTGAAAATGTGCAGAGTTAAGTGCTAAGTGAAAGTGCATGGCTTCGGCTTACTATTTATTTTGGTTTTCTTAACAGGAAAATGGTTTTACATTTGGGGAATCTCTCTTCGCTATACAAAAATCACCAGTTTCGATGGTGATCTCTCCCCAGCTTGGAAAATAATCTACTTCTCCCCATGTGAGAAGGAGATTTCTGCATCTTTCTGGGCTGAGAACAGGTGGAATAGAAGTTTAAGAGCACACTCAATGCACTCTCCCGGCATGTGAGTACATTTACTCACGCAAAAACCGTATCCGTGCAAAAGATGTTCAAAAATTCAAAAGTAGTATTTTACCTGTAATAGTGGCAAGTGGCAATTTTTGTGTGCAAGCCAAAATGACGCCTGTAAATTGTTTTATGAATCAGCCCCAGCATTAGCAACTTCATGTGAGCATTGAAAAATGTAAAAAGATGTGTCATTTCTTTGTGCATGGCCACATTTTGAACTTAACTTCGAAGAGCTGTTCCATTTAATGGCATGAGCATGGTGTTAACAATGGTTGCCTATCTCCATCGACCAAAGGGAAGCCTTTTTGCAAAACGTGGTATGCATCATTGTCTATGAATAAAAAAACAAATATGTCAAAATGCTTTGTAGACGCAAATATAAAATGCAGCATATCCTCTCCCAATATTCAGGCTTGAACACCTGACACCAGTCTTTTCTTCGGCTCCATTGAATAATGTAGAACTCCAGTGACACACCCAGTAGTGTAGCAAGGGTACCATATGACCTAATACAGATAAGGAAAATGCACCCATGCCCTGGTTTGGAGGGGGAAAAAAGCTAGAATACTGGTGCAGGTGCCCCATACACCCCTGGGCCCTGGTGCGGAACTATCCATAGATTCTCACCTTCGCACATCTCATTTTGGCCAAGACGCTGCTATCAGCAATGCGATGGAGACATGCTCGAGAGGATAGGACAATGTGTAGTTAGTTATTTTGCCTCTGACATTCTTTAGTCTGTGTCATATTTCAAAGGCTAAGGTAACTGAGGCACCAGGAGCTAACATGATGGTCCATGAGAAGCATTGCACCTGGAGCCCTCTCCGCTGCGGATTCATCGCTGTGATTGGGCCAGTTATTGGCTGGACTAGACTGAGGCAGGCATGTTTTGTTCTGTGTTGAGTTCGGGTTTGGATTGGTTCATGGATTGAGGTGTTCTGAGCAGTTAATTGGATATAATTGGGGAGAATTACCCTTCTGTCGAGCTCTGTCTTGGGCAGCTGGCTAACTTGGGCCTTGGACTAAACTGCTATTGATTGGTCAATCATGAACATAGGGCAAGAATGGGTCACAGGCTAGCTAATCCATGCTCAGTAAATGGCAGTCTTTTTAATCATCCAGTTAAGAAATAAAGAACTTAACGGTCTGCACCAAATTTATGTGAAAAAGACAAAATAAAAAAGAGAAAAATTAAGAAAAAATGAAGTCTAAGTACTCTGGTTTATGGTTCTCTATCCCATTCGGAATGAACTCTTGCAATTATTTTATTAGGAAACAGAAAAAATGGGGCTTCCAAATTACAGGGGGAAAGACATATAAGTGGAAAACTGGACACGTGCACCTCAGCTGCGTTGCAACGTGATGTTTTCAAACACAAAGATAAGGATAGGTGCAAGATGCTGGTCATTTGATGGTAGTAATGTCCACAACATTCCGGGATGATCCTGCAGTACTCCCGCTTTGAGAAAATCCACACAAAGCGGCCAGCCTACTTCGTTAGCACGTCCTTAATTAAAGGCAGATAGTGATTTTCCAGATGAGTTAGTTTAACTGATAATATGGAGTTTTGATGCAGATGAGTGATACAATGCCGATAAGGTTTAAGGATAGCTCTTTGCGCATCCTTAGATACAACGCCCAAAATTACAATTACAACAACTATTCTTTTCTCTTCAATAAACAGGTGTCCCAGATGCAAACTTTTTAAAATTCATACTTCCTACCCGATTGGGGTGGGTGCCACCCACATAGAGCGGAGGGGTGTGTGTTGTTCAACTGTGGGGGCAGCCCCCTAACATACTGGGTTTTCATGAGAGAGTCATACGATGCTTAGAGATCCGACACTCCGTTTGTCATATAACATACCACATGGCTGGTGTACAAGGAAATACGTAGTCCTGAAGCAAACTGTTGCACCACATCTGTCCTCCATGTCAAGGGATATACTAGGAACTGCTTCCCAATTTCCATTTTGAATTTGTTATTCTTTCATTTTGACAGTTATGATTCCTTTTTACATTGCAAAAAAAGGAGATAGGGATGCGTAATCTATGTTAGTTATGCCCATGATACATGCTCCTTAGCATACCGTGGGAATCAATGCTGTCGTAACAAGAGAACTATAATTGTAAATTAAATTACAAAATCTATGCTCAAGCTGTAAACAAATGCCATGGAAATGCTTCAATAAAAAATGGAATTGAAAAAAAAATACATACTTTCTACATACAGTTGTGCTACGTTGCATGACACTAGCTTTTCCACCCCATCACAATCTATGAAACATTCATTAAACTGAAACCAGTTTCATATTTTTCTACAAAATCAACATTTCCCTACTCAGTCCTTATCCTGATGAAACCGTATGAAACACATATGTGGCTGAAACATGTCAACAGCCAATTTTTATGAATAGCACAGGGCAAACATTGTTTCTGGGAAGTAGACATGCTTGATTTTCATAAAAAGGCCCATTTTATACCTATATAATTATACAAAGAGTGATAAGGAAACACCTTATTTTTATGCTCCTCTTATATGTTTATTACAATTGACTGACTGCTTGCAACGAGAGAGGACTTTGAAAAAAAAAGAACAATTGTCTACACATACTCAAATGGCTTTAATGAAATGTGGGTTTATGTTTACATTTCAAAGTTATGATTTTTTTGCAGTGAATGAGTGGTGGACATCTTCTGTACATCATGAACGATCAAGAAATGGTTTTTATATTGGCTACCGAGATTAAATTCAAATTATAAGCCCGAGTAATTTCTATGCTATGCATAGCCCTTTGCATGTAAATTAGTAGTTTTAAAAAGAAAAACTATGTTAAGATAATGAAACGAGAATTTGTACATACTAAAGATAATGAAAAATTGATATATTTTGTTTATGCATTACATGATTTGTGTACTGCTGGGTTCTGTTCTTCACTATAAACAAAGTGGTTTTAAGCCAATTTTGGCTCCAGCAACATAAAATACAGTTTTTATAAGTCCTCTAAGGGTATTTAAAATCGAATTATTTTTCAGCCTTTTCCTAAGCGAAGATGAGATGCGAAATAAATATTTGAATCACTCCTGGGTCTGGTTCGTGGAAATGTGGCTGCACCTACACAGTGGAAACATCTTTCAGGCCTTCAGTATACGTGAGGGCATCTATATCCAATATACAGTGTGCCTTTCTTTGTCTTGGTTTTTCTATATATTTGGCACCGTGCCCTGTGGATGTGAAAGGAACACTTTAGGAGTGGTAAAGGCACTTTTTATTTCCATGTGAGAATGCAGTGCAGCCCAATCAGAGCACGGCCCTGGCAGCTTCGTTTCCCTCTCGTTGCTCATCACCCCAGCACCTCTGTTCAGCCCCCTTCCAGCTCCCCAGCCCCGCCCTGCGCCTCCTCTGCCAAGCGCCTTGCTGTTCATCTTTTCTCCGCAATCTAGTTCCAAGTAATGTGATGCAAGCAATCATTGCAAATATTGTTCCATTCATTGTGGACACCATTGGCTTTGCCAACTTGTATTGTATTAAAGTGAAGGAGTACAAGTCGTATTCCAAATTTAGCTAACAGATCAGCAGATGTTGTTGTCCTGCCCCCAACATCTCACATTTTATGCATAATCTGAATAAAAATGTCTTTATGATGTTTTCCTTTGTAATAGAAAACTTTCCACTATTTTGCAGAAACCTTGTGTAACAGCATTGGCTTATGGTTTGTGAAAACCCTTTTGCAGTTTTACTTTGTGGAATTTTAAATCTATCACACATTGAAGCAAGTGTTTTTTTTCCTTCCTCATTCCCCCGAGGATGTGCTTTCTTTTCGATTATATATCAGATTGGCCTTGGGTACAGATTTGCTGAAAATGTCTTTTCTTTTTCGAAATTGCTTATTTGAAAATGAGACTTTTTTTAATCGTACACATTGTAATAGCCAAAGATTCAATCTAATGAAATGTGATTTAATAAAGCTGAAATTGAACTGAATTGCTTTATTTCTACATGCAATATCCCCAGTGGTCCTCATTAAATTCAAAATCCTTCCATTCGTTAGGCAAAGGATCATGGGACGGCGGTATCAGAGACCTACCCAGGCTGCAGTACTCTGGACCACTGCAGTAAAAAATGGGGGTCTCCAGAAATAACAGTTAATAACCTTACACATGTCTACTCCAATAACATAAGAAAATACTGCCCCCTCCAGTGGAGTGGTATTTTCTGTAATGGGCGCCTTTATCTCCATCGCTTCACTTGAGTTGTTTTTATATTGCACTGAAATAGACCATCCACACTACAGATAAACAATTCCATACTCGAATGTCTAAATCTTTCAGAACCAGGACGAGGATTGTTTGGCAACAATATGCAAGCGAGGCGCTGACATACCAAGGCAAGATGGCGACAAACACATCATATCTGCTTCCCTGGTGGCAAGTTTGGAAGTCTATCACTGGAAAATTGAATTCTTTTTAAATTCAGACCCCTGTTACTTGCTTTAGACCATTCAGTACCCCTGCAATATCGAAGCAGGGGACGGCATCGGACACGCCGCATCTACGGCGGTCGTGCCGGTCCCCCGCAGCGGCAGCAGGGAGGCGGGGGTGTGTCGCGCACAAGAGTGACGCCTCACCTCTCTTTCTCATTGGGAGTTCGGCACGTGACCCGGAAGCGGTTGGAATCGCTTCCGGGACACGCATCGTAGCAAGACCGGGAAAGCAAGTTAGAACCGGCTCCCGGCGTTAAGGGGCAAAAAAAGGCTGGGGAGCACCGAGGACATCCTCTTTCCTCGCCGCCCCCACATCCGACCACAGTACAGGACAGGACCTCGCACGGAGGTCCCATCAGATTCTTTCTTTTTGGTTTGTCTCCCACTACAGGTGCAAAGGGGGACACGGAGCAGCCAGAGGACCTGAGGAGTTCCTGTCGTTTCTGTTTTCTTTTTCCCTTTAATTGCAGGGAGCTGGGGGGCAGGAGGCCAGGGGTTCTCAATCTATATGGCAGTCATGTCTGAATGCTTTCCAGGCTTAGCTGCAGAAATGGCATGCTAGCAGAGTAGGATCACTGGCGCACATGATAAATATGGGGGGATCGGGTGGAAGGAATACGATAAGGACTTTAGGAGAGCAAAGGCTACTGACCTTGCCCTCACATAGGACCAAATTGATATGATTTTGTGGTTAGACCACTTGGGGCATGGGTCGCAGGATAGCTCTAGGGGCCAGTCCTTTCGATCAGGCCCCCCTGTTAGCTCGGGATGGGGGGTAAAGGGGCATGCTGGGACTTTAACAGACATACGTGCACCAGGGCAGCTGGCACGTGTAAGTTCAAGCACTCATGTACCTTCTGTGGCAACACCTCCCACCCAGAGGCCAAGTGCTTTAAAAAAAATCAAAGAATAGGAGGGTAAGAAACAGGAATGATTATGTTTCCCTCACAAAGGCCCAGTCTCCCATAATAACCAGTGCGTTGATCCCCTGGTTGGACAAGTACAATTGCCCTACGTCTGCCTGAATGATGTTAGAAGGTTTCAGAGATGGCTTCAGAATTCCCGCGCCTGACTACGTAGGGGTGTCACAATGCCAGAACCAGCTATCAATGAGGGCTAGTCCTGTGGTGGCGGCAGCAAAAACTGAAAAGGAATTGCACCTGGAAAGAATAGCAGGTTCATTTGACTGCATTCCGGTGAGGGGCTTTGTTTGCTCTCCACTGGGGGTGTTCCCCAAAAAGAGCCTGGGGAATTCAGGTTGATTCATAATCTTTCGGCTCCCAAGGGCCAGTCCTTGAACAACGACATTGATGAATAACTGTGCATGGTCACACTCATCCTTTGATCAGGCTTTTGAGATGCTCAGAGGTCTGGCGAGCTTCTGGCAAAGTCAGACATCGAGTTAGCGTTTCACTTGTTGACGGTACACGTTTAGATTTCCATCTACTGGGTTTCCAATTCCAAGGAATGTTCTATATGGATAAATGCATGTCTATGGGGTGCTCTGTTACTTGTGCTTACTTTGAGAAGTTCAGTTCCTTCTTGGAATGGGTTTTTAGGCAGGTGACGGTTACAGGTTCTTTATTGTAGGAGTTACATTTGTCACATTTATAGATGCTATTCCTTGGTCAGCGGTAAGGTCATGATTGGTGAGCTTAAATTTAAGGTCCTTAGCGAGTGGCGCCATTGTAAAATGGGGACGCCCGAGGGGGAGGGACAGATGGTCTCTCATAGAACTCCAGGGGCAGTTACAGCTGTTGGGCTGGAAGGGTGCGAGGGGAGGGGAGTTACGCTTTCCGGTAGGCTGGTTGGCCACCTCGCACATGCACAAGGATGGAAGTAAGCTGTAAATAACTACATGGGCCCCTTATGCAGATAATCCTCTGGGCATAGGGGGTGTTCAGGGGGAGGTATCCTCCCGGTGAACGGGGCCCCTGCGCAAGGGCACTCCGGTAGGAGTTTTGAGCATAGCTTGATCAGGATCCGGGGCTAGTCATTGACCTTGCCGTAGGGATACGCAGAAAGATAATGTTATCGTTGAATGTTTAGCTTAGGATAGGAATGTCTATGTATTAGAAAACATGTTAAGATTAGCCAATAAGACGTACTGTACCTATCAATGTAATGGACTGGTCTTTCTGCGTATTGTGTATATAATATAAATATATTAATATATTAATGTTTGAGTATTGTTTGTAATAAATACGGCCGGGTTTACGACCCTTAATCCAAATCTTGGTGTTAATGAAGTTGTTTGCCTCGGGGGAAGATGGAAGGTGAGCAACTTGGGCACTGGGAAATGGGGCAATCACCCAAGGGCGGGAGTTAAGGGAAGAGGGGGACTCGGCCGTACCTGGCCATATAGACTTTTGGGGTCAATGATGGAAATTCTTTTGGTCTGCTAAGGAAAAAGTAATGAATACCTAATACGGTCTGGTCACAGCTTGCTCTTACGTAATCACCCCCAATCCTCAAAGGTCCTCTAGAGAACACAGGAGAAGTCTGACGATAACTGTGTTACTCAAAGGCTGTGGCATCTATGGAGTAGATATAAGTCACCCAGGCTCAGAGAAAGGAGATCCCTTCCCAGCAAGTCTCCATACAGTACTTTAAGATGAGGCTCTGCACACAGCTATCAGCAGCTGGTTCTATTCACTCTGTCACTCTCCACATAACCGTGACACCTTCAAGGCTTGCACAAATAGTCAAAGCCAAATTTGGTTTGTACAAGACTCAGAATTAGGAACAGACCCTTTGCTGATAAAATGCTGTCAACAATATCTTATTGCACTATTAACTCTATTGTTATGGTTTATTTGAGTGATGAGCATTTTGAATCGTCATTTTACTTTTAGGATTAGCTAAACTAATACAAGGCAGACCTCAAATTGTACCTACTTTAAGCAGGGCTAAAGTAGGAGTTCGTGCTATCCATAGTAGTCATATATTGATAATGGAAAGGTGATTTGGAATCCCATACCTGCATGACTCTGTGCAGCCAATGAGCCCATTGAGCAATTGACAGGTTTTCAGTTTTGAAAATTGTGAAAATACAACCATCAATTGAGCATGGTTTAGCATGTGAAAGCTCACCAGAAACCCTCTACTCAACATAGACGCGAGATGTCTGTCCAGCCAAACTCTGTTTACAGACAAAAGGGTCAGATGTACAAAAGTATTTTGCAGACACAAGAGTGCAGTTCACCAAATAAAACACTTTGTGACAACAAATCCATGTTCTGAAATACAGTGCACTTTCCAAGCCAAACTGCCTTTTTTACTCCCAAAGTACATTGGTGACCTACACCAGATTTCAAAGGTAAGAGGTGGAAAATGGGTGCCCCTTCTCCTTTGTGAGTTGTCATGTAATGTATCAATGATTTGTGACCACAACTAAAGATACAAATTATTGCTCAATTACCGAAAGAAGGTGGTAATACATTTGGAAAGTGGAAGCTACCCCTGTTGTCTTAAAAAAATTGAAAATTGCCATGCAGTGAATGTGAATGCAGTGACTTAGGTCTGCTGTCCCTTGCAGGCATCTATTCCTGTATTCAAAGCCCCTCACAGGGATTCACAAAAGGGCTGCTGCATCAAAAATATTAATGAGACAAGTGTGTTTGCAACTCCATGAGGATGGATATTTTGTGAAGTGAGTAATTAGGACACCTGTTACCTCATAAAATTAAGAGTGGGCTGCAAACTAGTTGATATGCATAAATCACTGGCCAGTTTACAAATCCACATGTGTACATCAAACCTTACAACACATAAAATGCATATTCATTATTGTGTGTAGGAAGATGCCACTTTTTTTTCTGGACTTGATGCTACTGGGTTTTTGGCTCTGAGTACTAGAACTCTGCTAACCAGGCTCCAGTGCATGTGCACAGAACCCTAGAACATGTCAAATTGTCTATACTCCTAATTTACATATTTAACTTACATATTAATCCCTATCATATGATATCAAGTGAACCGAGGACCTGTAATTCAAATGTCACTAGTGAACTGCAGCACATATCTTACACCAATAAGTCACAAGAAAATTAAAGTCACGGACCGGCCACAAGTGACTTGACTATGGAGGTTTAAACTGCACATGTGACCAGTCAAAATAACCCCTTTTGATAGGACAGGACTAAACTCCTCTCCTTTTAAATATCAATGTCACCCTTAAGTAGGCCATAAATGCCCGTAAGGCAGGGTGCATGACATTTATAAGCAGAACATGTGAAGGTTTATTGTTAAACATGTCCTTACAGTAGCAATGCCCTAAGTGATATTTTCACTGTAGCAGGGTTAGCTGTTTCACTGTTCCATAGGAATGCCTTAGGATACTTTATTAAAAATGGACCTAGGAACCAAATAAAAAGTTAATTGTTGGACATTCTAAAATATTGGTAAGACTGGATTTGTAACAAATATTTTACAAATGTTATTTTTAAAAAGTTACCTTTAGCCTAACTGACGGTAGCAGCACATTGGCCTGAGCTTCCAACTGACACCCACGAGCCGAATAACTCCTCGATAAGGTGTGAATTGGCTTCCAGTACGGAGACAAGGGGCTTGGGTTTGGGAATGTGTTCTCTTCCCCTAACAGGATGACCATCTGGGAGGTGCACAGGAACTTAATTATCTTCAAAAGGGCCTGCCCTATCACAGGCAGAAGTGTCACACATCTGGGCCTGCCTCCTCTATTGTCCTGCTAGTTAGCCAGGTACCATCTCAGTAAGAGAGGAGCTGCCCCCACAATCAATTTTGACCACACGGGAGAGTTTGCTCATCTCCTTGGCCACTCCTCTAGAATGGGTACATTAGCTCAGCACATGGGAACAAAGTTCTTGCCGTTTTAGTTAGATAAGGGCACTGTGGGATTGTCTGTAGTAGGGCACGCAGGAACTGCTGCAAAAGTGGGTAGGGTTACCCCTGGTTAAATTTGCCCTATAGGTCAGGGAGGAGTCAGGAGTCACTGCCACCCTTAGGCATGTGCCAGACATTAATGTGCCCATGGGCACCCTTTTGAGAACACTACTGGGCCTGTGGAAGACAGAAGAAGAATTGCACCTGCTGTAAAGACCTGTGGCTGATGTCCCCAACCCTGCCTGTAAAACCTTTAACTTAGAAACTTTTTCAAGGATTTTTGCCAGGACAACCAACAGAAGACTGGGATCAACCATACAGTCCAATCTTCTGAAAGTGCATCACTGTCGGGCCCGACTTTGCTGCAGTTCTGGCTAAGTTCTTCTCCACAGAAGCAAATCCAATTCATCGGGCTGGACGCCAACCAGCATCTAATGACGTGGAACCCTCTTTGGCTACAGCCTGCAGCCTGGCCCTGCTGAAGAATTTGACTCGCAGAAAAGAGTAAGTCCAAAGGTAGAAATCATCAATTGGCCCAATGCAGAACAGCCTCCGATCAATGTCAACTGCTCCCTAGGCATGAACTGTGAACTTTTCCTGCTCAGAGCTCTTCCTGCCTTTGTCAATGGCTTCACCAAGACCTCGTCCCTCGTTAACCCATCATCTATGAGTCCATCTTGTGATCCAGCCTGCAGCCTTGCCCCGCTGAGTACTCTACCTTTTCTGAAATTTTATAAGTCTGAAGGTAATTCTTTGAACAGGACCAACCTAGTCCTTGTAGGTAACCCATGTCCATTGCGGTTGGCCTAAAAAGCGTACCATTGTCCTGGTCTAGTGTGACCAGTCACTCATGGTTGGCGCATTGCGCTGTTTGGCATTTTTCTTATTTATAACTTTGAAAATTCATATCTATGTTTTCCCTTATTGGAATTTTGCCATTTTGGTGTAATTTGGTTTATAACAATATTCCCTATTTTTATAAATTGGAGTAGGATTTTTATTTTGTGGTGCTCTTGAGTTTTTAACTGATATAGTACATCTAAATGCTTCACATATTTTGTAAGTCTGTCCGCTCTGTGACACAGCTGCCAGGGGGTGAACTCAGTGTAAAATACTGAAACTTTTACTGGACCTAACAGGAACAGTGATACTATTACTTGTGGGAGACTAACATCCACCCCACAAAATAATCCACTTTCTCACACAGTCCTAAAATAAAATCTCCAATATTATAATGCATTTCTTGTAAAGCTTTATGTGTATTTATGTATGATCCCCTACTTGTTGTTTCTTGAACACCGAATAATAAAGTGTCCTCAAATAATTCTCCAAAACGGTTTGTATAATTTTGCTATCACCACTGGTAATTACTTTAACAAATAGGTCACGTTTTTGGTACCTACAATATGGTTCAACAGAGCCACACCTTTTACTTTCCCTGCAAAACAATGTTATGAGAATTTAAAAGGGGTAGATAGGAGTTTTCTTCAATTTACTCACACTCAGAGATGCACTTAAAGCCACAATTAAGGGACAGATTTTTCACTGAGACATTCAAGTTTAGGAAGGAACTCAGTCATACCAAAGAAACACTTACAGCTGAAATAAAGACTGCATAAGATACATTTAACGTAGGAAGTTCCTGAATGTTTGTGCAGCACATAGTAAAACTCAGAGGTCAACTTAATGTAGGGAAAACAAATCTCTGAAAAGGTTTAAAAAGCTTTTTAAAAGGAGTACCAAGAAGAAACTCTAGGCCCCCCTGCCCGACTGCTAGTGAGACGGACCATCCCTTTTCGTTGGCAGTGCTCAGGTTGGCTTCGTCAACAGAAAGCTTCCTCCGATGGCCGAGAGAAGGTTGGCATGAAGAGTAAGGCCATCACACTGCCCACCCAATTTAGCAGATGGTTTGATGTCCTTTTTTTATATGTTTCATGGCCAGGGAAAATGTGGCAGCCACAGACAGAAAAAATTAAATAATTATCCCCACACTGAGGGAAAACCTCCATGGGTGTAGACCTCATTATTTGGTTGTTTTTCAAAAAATAAACTCTCAGTTTGGGAGTTTGTTTTTGAAAAACAAAAATATTGGTCAATGGCCATCAATATTAGTGGTGGCCATTCACAAAACGCGGCCGGCGGTATTCTCTACATTTGGAGAGTGGTGGTCCGTCAAAGGGGAGTATGTAATGGCCTCCATTACCCTGACTAAATCAGGCCCAAAGGCTCTAAATGGAAGTCAGAAACCTTTAGAGGTACAATTTCTAAGGCTGGCGAGGGTCCCTCGAAGAAGTATATGTCACTGTCAAACTCCAGCGAATGCTGTTGATTTTGGCACCAAAACCTCCAAGTGCTGCAAAGCTAGATTTCATAGACGCTGAGGTTGCTTTATTGCTGTGATGGATTTGCTGCCTCACCTTGGTCCATGGGCCACGGTCCTCCAAATATTCCAGTGGGGCAAGACTGGAAGCTGTATCCAGGCATGGTACCAGAAGGCCGGTACCTTTGCTGTAAATCATGTTGAACCACTTTTCAGTGCAGCAAAAAGCTCCAAGTAGAATAAACTTGCTTCTTTTGCCAGCGATGGATGCGACCTCCCTGTGTAGCCTCAGCAACGTTTCCCAGTGTACAATTTGACTGTCTCCCTTTGTCTTCAACTGCTAGGAAAGTGTCCTGGTTAGTCTTGCAACTTCACAAGTCAGTCATTTAGGAATTTTCTGTACTCAATCTTGCTTATTTTCACACCCCATGTTCACCTCTTTTTTTTGCAGACCATCCTGTTTCACTTAACTGTAAAAAGAAAAACAGACGCAGATGGCTGAAACCCATGAATACACCCATGACCCATGAATACACCCCTATTTACAAGAGCTCTACTTTCCTTTATCAGGAACAGAACTGAATCTCCCTCCCTTGGATCTAAAGAGGCTAGTGGGGCTCTGGCATGAATGGCAGCAGATCAGCTGCATTTGGGATCAAGAAGTCAGATGAAGAGTGATGAGCCTGTCTTTTTTTTCTATCCGCTGTTCAGTTCACCTCCTGGATTGTTTATCCCTGCTATGAGGTCAGTTGTTGACAATATATTTGCCTTAGTAGGTCCACAGGCCAGGGTAATATCCTTTGGAACACAGAGTCATCAACTTTAGCCAGAGCTGTGTATTGATCTCTAGAAGTGGAAAGGGTGACAGGACTGGTTTTGGGCTGGTTCTGGCTCAAGCAGCCCAAAGGACATTTTTTACTGAGTTACTATTCCACTAAAGTTCTCAAAATGCTAAAAATCTGTTTTCAACTTCAAATAAGATTTTGATTTTTTGATTTTATTAAATGGCAGTATCTTTTAATGACACTAGTATTTTCCCAAGCAAAGATGTAGCACATATTTTTAAGGCTTGTTTTATGGAAAATGTAGGTGCACCTACACATTGGACATAGCTTCTAGTCACTATGACGGCCTCTCTTTGAAATATATAGTGTGCCACATTGTGCAAGGCAGTTAACAATGTTCTTGGTACCCTCCTAGTACAGATAATTATTTATTTACTGGGGATGCGGAGGGTGACAATATTGTTGCAGGAGTCAATCATTACATTAATCCTTAAACAGATAAGAGACCCAGCTAAGACAGTCATTTAAAGCCTAGGGGACAGTCCACCAATTATCCAGGTATGTGGAGGCATTGGTCTCCATCGCCCTGGCAAAGAGCTGTATGCTGTATGTAGAGATCCCACCTGGGAGGCATAGATCTCAGGGTCATATTTCAGTTGCGCAGCGCTATTCAGAAAATAAATCAGTAAACATGGAGAAGCCTGTTGTTGACCATGTTTTGGGGAGCAAGATCTTTTCTCCCAGCCAAACAGTCACACTAATGTGCTTGCGATTATATTCATTAGAAAGTTCCTGGAAACGTGGAATGGGGTGGTCATTAAACTTAAAACAGCCGCATTCCCTATCCCCCAAAGATCAATGCACTTTTTCCTCTTAATTTTAAAGTGTGGGAAAATGGTGGCTCATGATTCTCCAAGATGTGTTTTTCACATATTTAACAGTAGCCTAAACCAGGAGAAAGAGTGGTTGGACTTGAACCAGACCTCTGATTGAACGGTAACTCTGCAGATCTGCGGTGCTTCACCCGGAGACTTCACCGACAGAAAGAAGGTGTAGTCTCCAGATGAAAGATCATCAGAAAATTGAATTACCTGGGGAAGAAGGAACAAATTACCAACCGCCTGCTTAAGTCCTCATTTCCAAGATGTTCATCGGTGTCTTAGTTGTAATTCCCAGTTACCAGTGCCTTTGCGAGGCGGGGTTACTGTGAGAGATAACAGGAAGCTCGTAGTGAGGCGAAGAGTAGAGCCATTCAGCATGGAGGGAAGAGAGAACGGAGAGTCCAACACCAGTGATACCCAAACTGCACATACGGTAGATACCAAGAGTTTACAAAGATTGAGCAGAGTGAGGGTCAAGGGGACGGGGTGCAGTCTGCTGAGGTTACAGGCAGAGGTGGGAGCAGAGACACTGGGTTGTGTTTGGGAAGGTTCTATGGAAGGACATGGCGGGAGGTTGTTGTGGAGTGGGATTCGGGAGGTGTCCAAAGATAAGTCTTGTAAGGCTTTTAGAGAAGGGCAAAAGGGACTTGACCATGTGAGAGAGGAATCTAGATGGTGTGTTAGATGTCGGGCTGTGTGAGATACAGAGGTGGAACTAGAATGAAAATTCGCGGGGGGCTAAGAAGATTTTTGGGAGGGGGGCCCTAATTCTTCCAGCCATAGGCAGAGTGGAGATGCAGGGGCTCTAAGAAGGTGTGAAAAAAACAACAAAGCCTCATTAACAAGCAAATGGTCTTTTAAAGACCTGTGAAGTACTCGGGTGCGGCTGTGTGTGCGCCCGGGAAGCTGTCTCAGCTGCCACACTCGACAGGAGGTAGAGGGGGGGGGGGAGTGCTGAAGCCCTTTGAGCCCAATGGGCGTTGCACGCCTGGTGAGATACAACAGACATTCTGAAGAGCAGTGCCTGTTCCAACTATAGGCAGATACTATGTGCTGCTATGATGGACTAGTATTATTCACTCACAGAACTCCATCAGTCTGCTATGGTCATGTCCACACAATGCTGAAGAGATAAAGGTGACAGAGCAAATAATATCCACTTGTGGGAAGGTTCAACACAACCACAAGTGCATCTGAGGGAGGTACCAAGCAGTATAAATGGGGTGCTGGTGTTTCCAATTATGCAAGAGGCACATCTTTTTGCTATGAATCAGACACATTAGTATTCATAAGATGACCAGTCAGGGTAGACACAATAATGAAACTTATTATATTAATGGCAGCAAAATTTCAACATAGCACAAGACTGGAAGCTCCAGATCTGCCTATTGACATGTCCTGGAGTTGCCGACACTGACCCTGACTGGTCATGCGGAAGCAGCCTTTAGAGTGAATACACATCCAACGTATTTAATGCTCTTTGGCAAATTCTCTTAAATTGTATCGGAAGAACTGTAAACATGTGGGCTTCCCACCTGGAACCTGCAGTGCCTTGAATTAACTCTACATCCTATGCAATGCCTGTGCTACTGAGGTGCACATCCTCTGCAGTCAAATGTGCACATCTGATCAGGAAAAATACCATCAATCACAGCGTAAGGCGGCCAATAGCAGAAGTGGCCAACCCCACTTCCACATGCTGGACTCTAAGCGCTGTCACCTTGCCTGAATTGAATTTTAATGCAGACGGCAGGCCCTCATTGTGGTAAACAGCTCAATGGATTTATGCAAATAAATTCCTCTGCCAATTAGATTCACAGGCATCCCTTATTCTAATTCGCTCAATTCTCGAAGAAACTTTGGTAACGTCCTCTGCTGCTTTGGAAATGAGCCCCCCATCCCTCCAGTAAGACAGTTTCATGATTAGGTGCTTCCTTTTTAGCAGTTAACATTTTACAAATGAGTCTCTGGCAGTCAGCAGTGGGTTGTCATAGTTGACTAGATTCTAATCAGATCTCTACCCTCCAAGCAGCCCTTCCAATCGCTGCCCCTTCTGCCAGTCTAAGAGGGATAGCCCAGTGCAAGGCACAAGTCTTACAGCCGAGCTACTGTTTGAGGCGATGCCAGTCTGTGCGGGCCACCTTACCCGCAGCACTTCTGTCTCCATCCATACCAGCAGCACTTCTGTCTCCATCCAAACTGCAGAACTTCTTCTGTCACCCTCCCAACCACAACACTTCTGTCTCCATTCATACCCACAACACTTCGGTCTACATCCACACCAGCAGCACTTCTGTCTCCATCTATACCCACAGCACTTCTGTCTCCATCCATACCAGCAGCACTTCTGTCTCCATCCATACTCGCAGCACTTCTGTCTCCATCCATACCAGCAGCACTTCTGTCTCCATCCATACTCGCAGCACTTCTGTCTCCATCCCTACCAGCAGCAATTCTGTCTCCATCCATACCAGCAGCACTTCTGTCTCCATCCATACCAGCAGCACTTCTGTCTCCATCCATACCAGCAGCACTTCTGTCGCCATCCATACCCTCTGCACTTCTGCCTCCATCCATACCCGCAGCACTTCTGTCTCCATCCATACCCGCAGCACTTCTGTCTCCATCCATACTCACAGCACTTCTGTCTCCATCCCTACCAGCAGCACTTTTATCTCCATCCATACCAACAGCACTTCTGTCTCCATCCATACCCGCTGCACTTCTGTCTCCATCCATACTCGCAGCACTTCTGTCTCCATCCATACTCGCAGCACTTCTGTCTCCATCCATACCAGCAGCACTTCTATCTCCATCTATACCGACAGCACTTCTGTCTACATCCATACCAGCAGCACTTCTGTCTCCATCCATACCAGCAGCACTTCTGTCTCCATCCACACCAGCAGCACTTCTGTCTCCATCCACACCAGCAGCACTTCTGTCTCCATCCACACCAGCAGCACTTCTGTCTCCATCCATACCCACAGCACTTCTGTCTCCATCCATACCAGCAGCACTTCTGTCTCCATCCATACCAGCAGCACTTCTGTCGCCATCCATACCCTCTGCACTTCTGCCTCCATCCATACCCGCAGCACTTCTGTCTCCATCCATACCCGCAGCACTTCTGTCTCCATCCATACTCACAGCACTTCTGTCTCCATCCCTACCAGCAGCACTTTTATCTCCATCCATACCAACAGCACTTCTGTCTCCATCCATACCCGCTGCACTTCTGTCTCCATCCATACTCGCAGCACTTCTGTCTCCATCCATACTCGCAGCACTTCTGTCTCCATCCATACCAGCAGCACTTCTATCTCCATCTATACCGACAGCACTTCTGTCTACATCCATACCAGCAGCACTTCTGTCTCCATCCATACCAGCAGCACTTCTGTCTCCATCCACACCAGCAGCACTTCTGTCTCCATCCACACCAGCAGCACTTCTGTCTCCATCCACACCAGCAGCACTTCTGTCTCCATCCATACCCACAGCACTTCTGTCTCCATCCATACCAGCAGCACTTTTGTCTCCATCTATACTGACAGTTCTTCTGTCTCCATCCATATGCGCAGCACTTCTGTCTCCATCCATACCTGCAGCACTTCTGTCTCCATCCATACTCGCAGCACTTCTGTCTCCATCCATACTCGCAGCACTTCTGTCTCCATCCATACCAGCAGCACTTCTATCTCCATCTATACCGACAGCACTTCTGTCTCCATCCATACCAGCAGCACTTCTGTCTCCATCCATACCAGCAGCACTTCTGTCTCCATCCATACCAGCAGCACTTCTGTCTCCATCCACACCAGCAGCACTTCTGTCTCCATCCACACCAGCAGCACTTCTGTCTCCATCCATACCCACAGCACTTCTGTCTCCATCCATACCAGCAGCACTTTTGTCTCCATCTATACTGACAGTTCTTCTGTCTCCATCCATATGCGCAGCACTTCTGTCTCCATCCATACCTGCAGCACTTCTGTCTCCATCCATACTCGCAGCACTTCTGTCTCCATCCATACTCGCAGCACTTCTGTCTCCATCCACACCAGCAGCACTTCTGTCTCCATCTATACGCACAACACTTCTGTCTCCATCCATACCCGCAGCACTTCTGTCTCCATCCAAACTGCAGAACTTCTTCTGTCACCCTCCCAACCACAATACTTCTGTCTCCATCCATACCCACAGCACTTCTGTCTCCATCCATACAAGCAGCACTTCTGTCTCCATCCATACCAGCAGCACTTCTGTCTCCATCCATACCAGCAGCACTTCTGTATACCGACAGCACTTCTGTCTTCATCCAAACTGCAGAACTTCTTCTGTCACCCTCCCAACCGCAACACTTCTGTCTCCATTCATACCCACAGCACTTCTGTCTCCATCCACACCAACAGCACTTCTGTCTCCATCTATACCGACAGCACTTCTGTCTCCATCCATACCAGCAGCACTTTTGTCTCCATCTATACTGACAGTTCTTCTGTCTCCATCCATACCCGCAGCACTTCTGTCTCCATCCATACTCGCAGCACTTCTGTCTCCATCCATACCAGCAGCACTTCTGTCTCCATCCATACCAGCAGCACTTCTGTCTCCATCTATACCGACAGCACTTCTGTCTCCATCCAAACTGCAGAACTTCTTCTGTCACCCTCCCAACCGCAACACTTCTGTCTCCATTCATATCCACAGCACTTCTGTCTCCATCCACACTAGCAGCACTTCTGTCTCCATCTATACGCACAGCACTTCTGTCTCCATCCATACCAGCAGCACTTCTGTGTCCATCCATACCAGCAGCACCTTTGTCTCCATCTATACCGACAGCACTTCTGTCTCCATCACTACCCGCAGCACTTCTGTCTCCATCCATACCCTCAGCACTTCTGTCTCCATCCAAACTGCAAAACTTCTTCTGTCACCCTCCCAACCACAATACTTCTGTCTCCATCCATACCCACAGCACTTCTGTCTCCATTCATACCCACAGCACTTCTGTCTCCATCCATACCAGCAGCACTTCTGTCTCCATCTATACCGACAGCACTTCTGTCTCCATCCAAACTGCAGAACTTCTTCTGTCACCCTCCCAACCGCAACACTTCTGTCTCCATTCATACCCACAACACTTCTGTCTCCATCCATACCAGCAGCACATCTGTCTCCATCTATACCCACAGCACTTCTGTCTCCATCCATACCAGCAGCACTTCTGTCTCCATCCATACCAGCAGCACTTCTGTCTCCATCCATACCAGCAGCACTTCTGTCTCCATCCATACCAGCAGCACTTCTGTCCCCATCCATACCAGCAGCACCTTTGTCTCCATCTATACCGACAGCACTTCTGTCTCCATCCAAACTGCAAAACTTCGTCTGTCACCCTCCCAGTCACAACACTTCTGTCTCCATTCATATCCACAGCATTTCTGTCTCCATCCACACCAGCAGCACTTCTGTCTCCATCTATAACCACAGCACTTCTGTCGCCATCCATATCAGCAGCACTTCTGTCTCCATCCATACCAGCAGCACTTCTGTATACCGGCAGCACTTCTGTCTCCATCCATACCCACAGCACTTCTGTCTCCATCCATACCCACAGCACTTCTGTGTCCATCCATACCCACAGCACTTCTGTCTCCATCCATACCCACAGCACTTATGTATCCATCCATACTCACAGCACTTCTGTCTCCATCCATACCCACAGCACTTCTGTCTCCATCCATACCCACAGCACCATACCCACAGCACTTCTGTCTCCATCCATACCCACAGCACTTCTGTCTCCAACCATAACCGCAACACTTCTGTCTCCATTCATACCAACAGCACTTCTGTCTCCATCCATACCAGCAGCACTTCTGTATACCCACTGCACTTCTGTCTCCATCCAAACTGCAGAACTTCTTCTGTCATCCTCCCAACCGCAACACTTCTGTCTCCATTCATACCCACAGCACTTCTGTCTCCATCCATACCAGCAGCACTTCTGTATACCGACAGCACTTCTGTCTCCATCCAAACTGCAGAACTTCTTCTGTCATCCTCCCAACCGCAGCACTTCTGTCTCCATTCATACCCACAGCACTTTTGTCTCCATCCATACCAGCAGCACTTCTGTCTCCATCCATACCAGCAGCACTCTTTATACCGACAGCACTTCTGTCTCCATCCATACCAGCAGCACTTCTGTATACCGACAGCACTTCTGTCTCCATCCATACCGACAGCACTTCTGTCTCCATCCATACTCGCAGCACTTCTTTCTCCATCCATACCCATAGCACTTCTGTCTCCATCCATACCAGCAGCCCTTCTGTCTCCATCCATACCAGCAGTACTTCTGTCTCCATCCATACCAGCAGCACTCTTGTATACCGACAGCACTACTGTCTCCATCCATACCAGCAGCACTTCTGTATACCGACAGCACTTCTGTCTCCATCCATTCCCACAGCACTTCTGTCTCCATCCATACCCACAGCACTTCTGTCTCCATCCATACCCGCAACACTTCTGTCTCCATTCATACCCACAGCACTTCTGTCTCCATCCATGCCAGCAGCACTTCTGTCTCCATCCATACCAACAGCACTTCTGTCTCCATCCATACCCACAGCACTTCTGTCTCCATCTATACCAGCAGCACTTCTATCTCCATCTATACCGACACCACTTCTGTCTCCATCCATACCAGCACTTCTGTCTCCATCCATACCAGCAGCACTTCTGTCTCCATCCATACCAGCAGCACTTCTGTCACCATCCATACCCTCTGCACTTCTGTCTCCATCCATACCAGCAGCACTTTTGTCTCCATCTATACCAACAGCACTTCTGTCTCCATCCATACCCGCAGCACTTCTGTCTCCATCCATACCCGCAGCACTTCTGTCTCCATCCATACTCGCAGCACTTCTGTCTCCATCCATACCAGCAGCACTTTTGTCTCCATCTATACCAACAGCACTTCTGTCTCCATCCATACCCGCAGCACTTCTGTCTCCATCCATACCCGCAGCACTTCTTTCTCCATCCATACTCGCAGCACTTCTGTCTCCATCCATACTCGCAGCACTTCTGTCTCCATCCATACTCGCAGCACTTCTGTCTCCATCCATACCAGCAGCACTTCTATCTCCATCTATATCGACAGCACTTCTGTCTCCATCCATACCAGCAGCACTTCTGTCTCCATCTATACCGACAGCACTTCTGTCTCCATCCATACCAGCAGCACTTTTGTCTCCATCTATACTGACAGTTCTTCTGTCTCCATCCATACCCGCAGCACTTCTGTCTCCATCCATACTCGCAGCACTTCTGTCTCCATCCATACCAGCAGCACTTCTGTCTCCATCCATACCAGCAGCACTTCTGTCTCCATCTATACCGACAGCACTTCTGTCTCCATCCAAACTGCAGAACTTCTTCTGTCACCCTCCCAACCGCAACACTTCTGTCTCCATTCATATCCACAGCACTTCTGTCTCCATCCACACTAGCAGCACTTCTGTCTCCATCTATACGCACAGCACTTCTGTCTCCATCCATACCAGCAGCACTTCTGTGTCCATCCATACCAGCAGCACCTTTGTCTCCATCTATACCGACAGCACTTCTGTCTCCATCCATACCCGCAGCACTTCTGTCTCCATCCATACCCTCAGCACTTCTGTCTCCATCCAAACTGCAAAACTTCTTCTGTCACCCTCCCAACCACAATACTTCTGTCTCCATCCATACCCACAGCACTTCTGTCTCCATTCATACCCACAGCACTTCTGTCTCCATCCATACCAGCAGCACTTCTGTCTCCATCTATACCGACAGCACTTCTGTCTCCATCCAAACTGCAGAACTTCGTCTGTCACCCTCCCAGTCGCAACACTTCTGTCTCCATTCATATCCACAGCATTTCTGTCTCCATCTACACCAGCAGCACTTCTGTCTCCATCTATAACCACAGCACTTCTGTCGCCATCCATATCAGCAGCACTTCTGTCTCCATCCATACCAGCAGCACTTCTGTATACCGGCAGCACTTCTGTCTCCATCCATACCCACAGCACTTCTGTCTCCATCCATACCCACAGCACTTCTGTGTCCATCCATACCCACAGCACTTCTGTCTCCATCCATACCCACAGCACTTATGTATCCATCCATACTCACAGCACTTCTGTCTCCATCCATACCCACAGCACTTCTGTCTCCATCCATACCCACAGCACCATACCCACAGCACTTCTGTCTCCATCCATACCCACAGCACTTCTGTCTCCAACCATAACCGCAACACTTCTGTCTCCATTCATACCAACAGCACTTCTGTCTCCATCCATACCAGCAGCACTTCTGTATACCCACTGCACTTCTGTCTCCATCCAAACTGCAGAACTTCTTCTGTCATCCTCCCAACCGCAACACTTCTGTCTCCATTCATACCCACAGCACTTCTGTCTCCATCCATACCAGCAGCACTTCTGTATACCGACAGCACTTCTGTCTCCATCCAAACTGCAGAACTTCTTCTGTCATCCTCCCAACCGCAACACTTCTGTCTCCATTCATACCCACAGCACTTTTGTCTCCATCCATACCAGCAGCACTTCTGTCTCCATCCATACCAGCAGCACTCTTTATACCGACAGCACTTCTGTCTCCATCCATACCAGCAGCACTTCTGTATACTGACAGCACTTCTGTCTCCATCCATACCGACAGCACTTCTGTCTCCATCCATACTCGCAGCACTTCTGTCTCCATCCATACCCATAGCACTTCTGTCTCCATCCATACCAGCAGCCCTTCTGTCTCCATCCATACCAGCAGCACTTCTGTCTCCATCCATACCAGCAGCACTCTTGTATACCGATAGCACTACTGTCTCCATCCATACCAGCAGCACTTCTGTATACCGACAGCACTTCTGTCTCCATCCATTCCCACAGCACTTCTGTCTCCATCCATACCCACAGCACTTCTGTCTCCATCCATACCCGCAACACTTCTGTCTCCATTCATACCCACAGCACTTCTGTCTCCATCCATGCCAGCAGCACTTCTGTCTCCATCCATACCAACAGCACTTCTGTCTCCATCCATACCCACAGCACTTCTGTCTCCATCCATACCCACAGCACTTCTGTCTCCATCTATACCAGCAGCACTTCTATCTCCATCTATACCGACACCACTTCTGTCTCCATCCATACCAGCACTTCTGTCTCCATCCATACCAGCAGCACTTCTGTCTCCATCCATACCAGCAGCACTTCTGTCGCCATCCATACCCTCTGCACTTCTGTCTCCATCCATACCAGCAGCACTTTTGTCTCCATCTATACCAACAGCAGTTCTGTCTCCATCCATACCCGCAGCACTTCTGTCTCCATCCATACCCGCAGCACTTCTGTCTCCATCCATACTCGCAGCACTTCTGTCTCCATCCATACCAGCAGCACTTTTGTCTCCATCTATACCAACAGCACTTCTGTCTCCATCCATACCCGCAGCACTTCTGTCTCCATCCATACCCGCAGCACTTCTTTCTCCATCCATACTCGCAGCACTTCTGTCTCCATCCATACTCGCAGCACTTCTGTCTCCATCCATACTCGCAGCACTTCTGTCTCCATCCATACCAGCAGCACTTCTATCTCCATCTATATCGACAGCACTTCTGTCTCCATCCATACCAGCAGCACTTCTGTCTCCATCCATACCAGCAGCACTTCTGTCTCCATCCATACTAGCAGCACTTCTGTCGCCATCCATACCCTCTGCACTTCTGTCTCCATCCATACCAGCAGCACTTTTGTCTCCATCTATACCAACAGCACTTCTGTCTCCATCCATACCCGCAGCACTTCTGTCTCCATCCATACTCGCAGCACTTCTGTCTCCATCCATACTCGCAGCACTTCTGTCTCCATCCATACCAGCAGCACTTCTGTCTCCATCTATACCGACAGCACTTCTGTCTCCATCCAAACTGCAGAACTTCTTCTGTCACCCACCCAACCGCAACACTTCTGTCTCCATTCATACCCACAGCACTTCTGTCTCCAGCAGCACTTCTGTCTCCATCCATACCAGCAGCACTTCTGTCTCCATCCAAACTGCAGAACTTCTTCTGTCACCCTCCCAACCACAACACTTCTGTCTCCATCCATACCAGCAGCACTTCTGTCTCCATCCATACCAGCAGCACTTCTGTATACCGACAGCACTTCTGTCTTCATCCAAACTGCAGAACTTCTTCTGTCACCCTCCCAACCGCAACACTTCTGTCTCCATTCATACCCACAGCACTTCTGTCTCCATCCACACCAACAGCACTTTTGTCTCCATCTATACCGACAGCACTTCTGTCTCCATCCATACCAGCAGCACATTTGTCTCCATCTATACTGACAGTTCTTCTGTCTGCATCCATACCCGCAGCACTTCTGTCTCCATCCATACCTGCAGTACTTCTGTCTCCATGCATACTCGCAGCACTTCTGTCTCCATCCATACCAGCAGCACTTCTGTCTCCATCTATACCGACAGCACTTCTGTCTCCATCCAAACTGCAGAACTTCTTCTGTCACTCTCCCAACCGCAACACTTCTGTCTCCATTCATACCCACAGCACTTCTGTCTCCAGCTATACGCACAGCACTTCTGTCTCCATCCATACCAGCAGCACTTCTGTATACCGACAGCACTTCTGTCTCCATCCACACCAGCAGCACTTCTGTCTCCAGCTATACGCACAGCACTTCTGTCTCCATCCATACCAGCAGCACTTCTGTATACCGACAGCACTTCTGTCTCCATCCATACCGACAGCACTTCTGTCTCCATCCATACCCACAGCACTTCTGTCTCCATCCATACCCACAGCACTTCTGTCTCCATCCATACCAACATTACTTCTGTCTCCATCCATACTCACAGCACTTCTGTCTCCATCCATACCCACAGCACCATACCCACAGCACTTCTGTCTCCATCCATACCCACAGCACTTCTGTCTCCATCCATACCCGCAACACTTCTGTCTCCATTCATACCCACAGCACTTCTGTCTCCATCCATACCAGCAGCACTTCTGTATACCGACAGCACTTCTGTCTCCTTCCATACCGACAGCACTTCTGTCTCCATCCATACTCACAGCACTTCTGTCTCCATCCATACCCACAGCACTTCTGTCTCTATCCATACCAGCAGCACTTCTGTCTCCATCCATACCAGCAGCACTTCTGTCTCCATCCATACCAGCAGCAATCTTGTATACCGACAGCACTTCTGTCTCCATCCATACGAGCAGCACTTCTGTATACCGACAGCACTTCTGTCTCCATCCATACCCACAGCACTTCTGTCTCCATCCCTACCAGCAGCACTTTTGTCTCCATCCATACCAACAGCACTTCTGTCTCCATCCATACCCGCTGCACTTCTGTCTCCATCCATACTCGCAGCACTTCTGTCTCCATCCATACTCGCAGCACTTCTGTCTCCATCCATACCAGCAGCACTTCTATCTCCATCTATACCGACAGCACTTCTGTCTCCATCCATACCAGCAGCACTTCTGTCTCCATCCATACCAGCAGCACTTCTGTCTCCATCCATACCAGCAGCACTTCTGTCTCCATCCATACCCTCTGCACTTCTGTCTCCATCAATACCAGCAGCACTTTTGTCTCCATCTATACCAACAGCACTTCTGTCTCCATCCATACCCGCAGCACTTCTGTCTCCATCCATACCCGCAGCACTTCTGTCTCCATCCATACTCGCAGCACTTCTGTCTCCATCCATACTCGCAGCACTTCTGTCTCCATCCATACCAGCAGCACTTCTGTCTCCATCTATACCGACAGCACTTCTGTCTCCATCCAAACTGCAGAACTTCTTCTGTCACCCACCCAACCACAACACTTCTGTCTCCATTCATACCCACAGCACTTCTGTCTCCATCCACACCAGCAGCACTTCTGTCTCCATCCATACCCACAGCACTTCTGTCTCCATCCATACCAGCAGCACTTTTGTCTCCATCTATACTGACAGTTCTTCTGTCTCCATCCATACGCGCAGCACTTCTGTCTCCATCCATACCTGCAGCACTTCTGTCTCCATCCATACTCGCAGCACTTCTGTCTCCATCCATACTCGCAGCACTTCTGTCTCCATCCATACCCGCAGCACTTCTGTCTTCATCTATACCGACAGCACTTCTGTCTCCATCCAAACTGCAGAACTTCTTCTGTCACCCTCCCAACCGCAACACTTCTGTCTCCATTCATACCCACAGCACTTCTGTCTCCATCCACACCAGCAGCACTTCTGTCTCCATCTATATGCACAACACTTCTGTCTCCATCCATACCCGCAGCACTTCTGTCTCCATCCATACCCACAGCACTTCTGTCTCCATCCATACAAGCAGCACTTCTGTCTCCATCCATACCAGCAGCACTTCTGTCTCCATCCATACCAGCAGCACTTCTGTATACCGACAGCACTTCTGTCTTCATCCAAACTGCAGAACTTCTTCTGTCACCCTCCCAACCGCAACACTTCTGTCTCCATTCATACCCACAGCACTTCTGTCTCCATCCACACCAACAGCACTTCTGTCTCCATCTATACCGACAGCACTTCTGTCTCCATCCATACCAGCAGCACTTTTGTCTCCATCTATACTGACAGTTCTTCTGTCTCCATCCATACCCGCAGCACTTCTGTCTCCATCCATACTCGCAGCACTTCTGTCTCCATTCATACCCACAGCACTTCTGTCTCCATCCACACCAACAGCACTTCTGTCTCCATCTATACCGACAGCACTTCTGTCTCCATCCATACCCGCAGCACTTCTGTCTCCATCCATACTCGCAGCACTTCTGTCTCCATCCATACCAGCAGCACTTCTGTCTCCATCCATACCAGCAGCACTTCTGTCTCCATCTATACCGACAGCACTTCTGTCTCCATCCAAACTGCAGAACTTCTTCTGTCACCCTCCCAACCGCAACACTTCTGTCTCCATTCATATCCACAGCACTTCTGTCTCCATCCACACTAGCAGCACTTCGGTCTCCATCTATACGCACAGCACTTCTGTCTCCATCCATACCAGCAGCACTTCTGTGTCCATCCATACCAGCAGCACCTTTGTCTCCATCTATACCGACAGCACTTCTGTCTCCATCCATACCCTCAGCACTTCTGTCTCCATCCAAACTGCAAAACTTCTTCTGTCACCCTCCCAACCACAATACTTCTGTCTCCATCCATACCCACAGCACTTCTGTCTCCATTCATACCCACAGCACTTCTGTCTCCATCCATACCAGCAGCACTTCTGTCTCCATCTATACCGACAGCACTTCTGTCTCCATCCAAACTGCAGAACTTCTTCTGTCACCCTCCCAACCGCAACACTTCTGTCTCCATTCATACCCACAACACTTCTGTCTCCATCCACACCAGCAGCACTTCTGTCTCCATCCATACCAGCAGCACTTCTGTCTCCATCCATACCAGCAGCACTTCTGTCCCCATCCATACCAGCAGCACCTTTGTCTCCATCTATACCGACAGCACTTCTGTCTCCATCCAAACTGCAGAACTTCGTCTGTCACCCTCCCAGTCGCAACACTTCTGTCTCCATTCATATCCACAGCACTTCTGTCTCCATCCACACCAGCAGCACTTCTGTCTCCATCTATAACCACAGCACTTCTGTCGCCATCCATACCAGCAGCACTTCTGTCTCCATCCATACCAGCAGCACTTCTGTATACCGGCAGCACTTCTGTCTCCATCCATACCCACAGCACTTCTGTCTCCATCCATACCCACAGCACTTCTGTGTCCATCCATACCCACAGCACTTCTGTCTCCATCCATACCCACAGCACTTATGTCTCCATCCATACTCACAGCACTTCTGTCTCCATCCATACCCACAGCACTTCTGTCTCCATCCATACCCACAGCACCATACCCACAGCACTTCTGTCTCCATCCATACCCACAGCACTTCTGTCTCCAACCATAACCGCAACACTTCTGTCTCCATTCATACCAACAGCACTTCTGTCTCCATCCATACCAGCAGCACTTCTGTATACCCACTGCACTTCTGTCTCCATCCAAACTGCAGAACTTCTTCTGTCATCCTCCCAACCGCAACACTTCTGTCTCCATTCATACCCACAGCACTTCTGTCTCCATCCATACCAGCAGCACTTCTGTATACCGACAGCACTTCTGTCTCCATCCAAACTGCAGAACTTCTTCTGTCATCCTCCCAACCGCAACACTTCTGTCTCCATTCATACCCACAGCACTTCTGTCGCCATCCATACCAGCAGCACTCTTTATACCGACAGCACTTCTGTCTCCATCCATACCAGCAGCACTTCTGTATACCGACAGCACTTCTGTCTCCATCCATACCGACAGCACTTCAGTCTCCATCCATACTCGCAGCACTTCTGTCTCCATCCATACCCACAGCACTTCTGTCTCCATCCATACCAGCAGCCCTTCTGTCTCCATCCATACCAGCAGCACTTCTGTCTCCATCCATACCAGCAGCACTCTTGTATACCGACAGCACTTCTGTCTCCATCCATACCAGCAGCACTTCTGTATACCGACAGCACTTCTGTCTCCATCCATTCCCACAGCACTTCTGTCTCCATCTATACCCACAGCACTTCTGTCTCCATCCATACACGCAACACTTCTGTCTCCATTCATACCCACAGCACTTCTGTCTCCATCCATGCCAGCAGCACTTCTGTCTCCATCCATACCAACAGCACTTCTGTCTCCATCCATACCCACAGCACTTCTGTCTCCATCCATACCCACAGCACTTCTGTCTCCATCCATACCCACAGCACTTCTGTCTCCATCTATACCAGCAGCACTTCTATCTCCATCTATACCGACAGCACTTCTGTCTCCATCCATACCAGCAGCACTTCTGTCTCCATCCATACCAGCAGCACTTCTGTCTCCATCCATACCAGCAGCACTTCTGTCGCCATCCATACCCTCTGCACTTCTGTCTCCATCCATACCAGCAGCACTTTTGTCTCCATCTATACAAACAGCACTTCTGTCTCCATCCATACCCGCAGCACTTCTGTCTCCATCCATACTCGCAGCACTTCTGTCTCCATCCATACCAGCAGCACTATTGTCTCCATCTATACCAACAGCACTTCTGTCTCCATCCATACCCGCAGCACTTCTTTCTCCATCCATACTCGCAGCACTTCTGTCTCCATCCATACTCGCAGCACTTCTGTCTCCATCCATACTCGCAGCACTTCTGTCTCCATCCATACCAGCAGCACTTCTATCTCCATCTATATCGACAGCACTTCTGTCTCCATCCATACCAGCAGCACTTCTGTCTCCATCCATACCAGCAGCACTTCTGTCTCCATCCATACTAGCAGCACTTCTGTCGCCATCCATACCCTCTGCACTTCTGTCTCCATCCATACCAGCAGCACTTTTGTCTCCATCTATACAAACAGCACTTCTGTCTCCATCCACACCCGCAGCACTTCTGTCTCCATCCATACTCGCAGCACTTCTGTCTCCATCCATACTCGCAGCACTTCTGTCTCCATCCATACCAGCAGCACTTCTGTCTCCATCTATACCGACAGCACTTCTGTCTCCATCCAAACTGCAGAACTTCTTCTGTCACCCACCCAACCGCAACACTTCTGTCTCCATTCATACCCACAGCACTTCTGTCTCCAGCAGCACTTCTGTCTCCATCCATACCAGCAGCACTTCTGTCTCCATCTATACCGACAGCACTTCTGTCTCCATCCAAACTGCAGAACTTCTTCTGTCACCCTCCCAACCACAACACTTCTGTCTCCATCCATACCAGCAGCACTTCTGTCTCCATCCATACCAGCAGCACTTCTGTCTCCATCCATACCAGCAGCACTTCTGTATACCGACAGCACTTCTGTCTTCATCCAAACTGCAGAACTTCTTCTGTCACCCTCCCAACCGCAACACTTCTGTCTCCATTCATACCCACAGCACTTCTGTCTCCATCCACACCAACAGCACTTCTGTCTCCATCTATACCGACAGCACTTCTGTCTCCATCCATACCAGCAGCACATTTGTCTCCATCTATACTGACAATTCTTCTGTCTGCATCCATACCCGCAGCACTTCTGTCTCCATCCATACCTGCAGCACTTCTGTCTCCATCCATACTCGCAGCACTTCTGTCTCCATCCATACCAGCAGCACTTCTGTCTCCATCTATACCGACAGCACTTCTGTCTACATCCAAACTGCAGAACTTCTTCTGTCACCCTCCCAACCGCAACACTTCTGTCTCCATTCATACCCACAGCACTTCTGTCTCCATCCACACCAGCAGCACTTCTGTATACCGACAGCACTTCTGTCTCCATCCATACCGACAGCACTTCTGTCTCCATCCATACCCACAGCACTTCTGTCTTCATCCATACCCACAGCACTTCTGTCTCCATCCATACCAACAGCACTTCTTTCTCCATCCATACTCACAGCACTTCTGTCTCCATCCATACCCACAGCACCATACCCACAGCACTTCTGTCTCCATCCATACCCACAGCACTTCTGTCTCCATCCATACCCGCAACACTTCTGTCTCCATTCATACCCACAGCACTTCTGTCTCCATCCATACCAGCAGCACTTCTGTATACCGACAGCACTTCTGTCTCCTTCCATACCGACAGCACTTCTGTCTCCATCCATACTCGCAGCACTTCTGTCTCCATCCATACCCACAGCACTTCTGTCTCCATCCATACCAGCAGCACTTCTGTCTCCATCCATACCAGCAGCACTTCTGTCTCCATCCATACCAGCAGCAATCTTGTATACCGACAGCACTTCTGTCTCCATCCATACGAGCAGCACTTCTGTATACCGACAGCACTTCTGTCTCCATCCATACCCACAGCACTTCTGTCTCCATCCCTACCAGCAGCACTTTTGTCTCCATCCATACCAACAGCACTTCTGTCTCCATCCATACCCGCTGCACTTCTGTCTCCATCCATACTCGCAGCACTTCTGTCTCCATCCATACTCGCAGCACTTCTGTCTCCATCCATACCAGCAGCACTTCTATCTCCATCTATACCGACAGCACTTCTGTCTCCATCAATACCAGCAGCACTTTTGTCTCCATCTATACCAACAGCACTTCTGTCTCCATCCATACCCGCAGCACTTCTGTCTCCATCCATACCCGCAGCACTTCTGTCTCCATCCATACTCGCAGCACTTCTGTCTCCATCCATACCAGCAGCACTTTTGTCTCCATCTATACCAACAGCACTTCTGACTCCATCCATACCCGCAGCACTTCTGTCTCCATCCATACCCGCAGCACTTCTTTCTCCATCCATACTCGCAGCACTTCTGTCTCCATCCATACTCGCAGCACTTTTGTCTCCATCCATACTCGCAGCACTTCTGTCTCCATCCATACCAGCAGCACTTCTATCTCCATCTATATCGACAGCACTTCTGTCTCCATCCATACCAGCAGCACTTCTGTCTCCATCCATACCAGCAGCACTTCTGTCTCCATCCATACTAGCAGCACTTCTGTCGCCATCCATACCCTCTGCACTTCTGTCTCCATCCATACCAGCAGCACTTTTGTCTCCATCTATACCAACAGCACTTCTGTCTCCATCCATACCCGCAGCACTTCTGTCTCCATCCATACTCGCAACACTTCTGTCTCCATCCATACTCGCAGCACTTCTGTCTCCATCCATACCAGCAGCACTTCTGTCTCCATCTATACCGACAGCACTTCTGTCTCCATCCAAACTGCAGAACTTCTTCTGTCACCCTCCCAACCACAACACTTCTGTCTCCATCCATACCAGCAGCACTTCTGTCTCCATCCATACCAGCAGCACTTCTGTCTCCATCCATACCAGCAGCACTTCTGTATACCAACAGCACTTCTGTCTTCATCCAAACTGCAGAACTTCTTCTGTCACCCTCCCAACCGCAACACTTCTGTCTCCATTCATACCCACAGCACTTCTGTCTCCATCCACACCAACAGCACTTCTGTCTCCATCTATACCGACAGCACTTCTGTCTCCATCCATACCAGCAGCACATTTGTCTCAATCTATACTGACAGTTCTTCTGTCTGCATCCATACCCGCAGCACTTCTGTCTCCATCCATACCTGCAGCACTTCTGTCTCCATCCATACTCGCAGCACTTCTGTCTCCATCCATACCAGCAGCACTTCTGTCTCTATCTATACCGACAGCACTTCTGTCTCCATCCAAACTGCAGAACTTCTTCTGTCACCCTCCCAACCACAACACTTCTGTCTCCATCCACACCAGCAGCACTTCTGTCTCCAGCTATACGCACAGCACTTCTGTCTCCATCCATACCAGCAGCACTTCTGTATACCGACAGCACTTCTGTCTCCATCCATACCGACAGCACTTCTGTCTCCATCCATACCCACAGCACTTCTGTCTCCATCCATACCCACAGCACTTCTGTCTCCATCCATACCAACAGCACTTCTGTCTCCATCCATACTCACAGCACTTCTGTCTCCATCCATACCCACAGCACCATACCCACAGCACTTCTGTCTCCATCCATACCCACAGCACTTCTGTCTCCATCCATACCCGCAACACTTCTGTCTCCATTCATACCCACAGCACTTCTGTCTCCATCCATACCAGCAGCACTTCTGTCTCCATCCATACTCGCAGCACTTCTGTCTCCATCCATACCCACAGCACTTCTGTCTCCATCCATACCAGCAGCACTTCTGTCTCCATCCATACCAGCAGCAATCGTGTATACCGACAGCACTTCTGTCTCCATCCATACGAGCAGCACTTCTGTATACCGACAGCACTTCTGTCTCCATCCATACCCACAGCACTTCTGTCTCCATCCATACCCACAGCACTTCTGTCTCCATCCATACGGGCAGCACTTCTGTCTCCATCCATACCAACAGCACTTCTGTCTCCATCCATACCCACAGCACTTCTTTCTCCATCCATACCCACAGCACTTCTGTCTCCATTCATACCCACAGCACTTCTGTCTCCATCCATACCAGCAGCACTTCTGTCTCCATCCATACCAGCAGCACTTCCGTTCTCGCGCCCCCTTCTCTCCTATTCTACGGAAGCTTCACTGGCAGCCAATTAGAAAATGCTTCCTCTTTAAACTTTGTTGTCTGACACATAAGGCACTTCACAAATCCTGCCCAGCATACCTGTATACTCGATTAAAACCCTATCTGCCCTCTAGAAGCCTCAGGCCCTCGGATAAGACGCTTCCGGCCAGCCCTCTTATACGACCTTAAAACAGGGGGGCAGATCGTTCTACACTGCCCCCTATCACTGGAACACTCCGGGAGTTGTTTGTGCGCTATATTAAATGTTTTTATCATATCATCATATCATATCACAAGGTCCTTATTGTTCTTGTGCTAAACAATGCATTGTGCATCGAGCCCCTCTGAAAACTGTTAGCTACTAGACAAAAAGTCTGCATAGGTTGGATTACAGTGAAAAATAATATTGCTTTTCAGAAAAATTAAGATCCAATAAAACCTTAGCTCAAAAATTCTACCTTAGGCAAAGCTAAATTGGAAAACTTTTCAAAGGCCAAAAGTGGGAATTTCACTAGACTCCTCTAGTGGAATAAACTCTGCAGAACCCTGTGGCAGATTTCTTTGCATGCTGTGGATATGATCAACTTTCAGCTTTTCTGCAATCTTTTGCCTGCCATAAACCCTACACATTATTGCCCATCAATACTAACGGCTTGAATATCTGTGCAGAGTCACAGTATCAGAATAAACTACATCCTGCAGGTTTTCTAGCCTCATTCAACAGTCTCTTTTATAAACTCATTTGACAAGTGCCTTTCTGCAGGCATTTATGCATTTAAAAGTAAGGTTTGTAGAAGATAGCTAGTCTCTTTCCGGTTACTTCAGACAACTTAAGATGATAATATAAAAAGCCAAGTTTAAAGGGGGCTAAATGGTCAGACAGATCCTTGCTAGGACCCTCAGAGGCAACCACTCTACTGAAGAACCTCAACCGAGGTGGACGAGGTCTGTTTCCAGCTGTTTTCTGCATCACATCTAGTTTGGTTTGCCCTTCAAATGTGGGTTCAGAGCATGCCATAACCCAAGACTCTGGTCTCCCAGGGACCAACCTCTGTGTTTGTGCTGTTGAAAGGATCATTAGGAGGTGAGGTGTAACCAAAGAGTTAAGGTGCCTAGTGTGTGAGCAGTCAGGGCCTCATAGGTTAAGATTATCCCTCGGTGCACATGATGAAGGGTGCAGAGGACCGGCAGTCAATGACGTCATTTCAGTGATGATTTGTTCTGGTTAAGTTATTATTCCATTGCATTAGTTTTCATCCAAATTGTCACCTAAATTAAAATCCATAAAATGCAGTGTTGATTGGATTACATTTCATTTTGAATAAGCAAAATTTAGATTAAATTATTGATTGAATGACATACCACTGAATATATCTCTGTCTGGTTCAGATCATTGTGAGAAGGGAGAGGAGGTTTATCACTCAGATGTGCACTGGATGCCAAGCAGATGACCCCGGTGTTGACAAGGCTAAGCATTCAGCAGCGTGAAGTCATCCAGTCTTGGGTAGTGGAAAGGCTGTCGGTCTTCCAGTCTTCCAGTGAGTCTCTGAAGAAAGGAAAGGAGAAGAAGATGTGAGTGTCACTGCAGAAGAGGAATTAGAAATACCTCAACTAAGAAATAGCATGACAGAGAGCATGACTGAGAGCTGTCGTTGAGAGACAGAAGAGGAGATTCCAGTGTTGAACTTGGCCCTTTCTGCATGGTCACCCCCAAACTGTTTGCCTTCATGACTATTTTTGATAAATTGGTTTTTATTGCCCTTTAAACTCTGTGCACTTTACCACTGTTAACGAGTGCTAAAGGGCTTGTGCTCTCTCCTTAAAACATGGTAGAACTGGCCTACGCCCAATTGGCATATTTAATGTATTTATCAGTCCCTAGTAAATTTCTGCTACATGTACTTAGGGAATGATACTAGTGGGCCTGCAGCACTGATTGAGCCACCCACTTGAGTAGCCCTTTAAAGATGGCTCACGCAAGCCATTGCAGCCTGTGTGCAGTTTTATACTGCCATTTCGACCTGGCAGAATAAACCCTCTGTCAGGCCCACATCTTCCTTTTTAATAATATAAGTCACCCCTATGGTAAGCCCTGGACACCCGAGAGGGCACGGTACAGTGTATTTAAAAAGTTGGACTTATACTTTTAAGTTTTACAAGTCCTGGTAGCGAAAAACTATTACATTTGCTTTTCACTACTGCAAGGATTACCTCTCCCATAGGATAACACTGGAGTTCCCTTATTGCATTTAATAAGCTATAACTTCCAAATGGGAATGAATAACTAGTTGCTGTTTGGTGTCTTTGGAATTGTAATGAAAAATCATCTTGTATGGTAAAGTCGGATTTTAAAATACAATGTTGAAAATGCCACTTTTAGAAAGTTGGTATTTTTCTACCTTAGTAATTTAGTGCCTGTAACCTGTGTCTGGGTCACATGACTGGTTGTAGCCGACAGCTGGACTATGTGTTTTCCTCCTAGACAGCCACACACAATAGAGAGCTTTTTATGTGCCTGGATGGGCCATCACTGTCAGGATAGAAAGGCGAAGCTGGGCACAGCCATGCTTACACTTGAATAGCTTGTGCTTCTGTACCACACAAAGGGCTGCATACGCCTTGTAGCTAGTCTGGAGCCAGGGCATGGGCGGCAGGAAACCTCTGCACTTCAAAGGGAAATCTCTAGAAGCTTTTCCCACTTCAAAGGAGACACCAGGTATAAATATAGGACTCAGACACCAACTCTTCTGTACACCTGTGGATTCTGTCAGGAAGAAGGACTACTAAGTTGCTGGACTGCTGCTCTGAAGGACTGTTGCCCTGCAGTTCTGCCCTGCTGCCCGCTTGCCTGGATTAAAAGGGCTGGATCTCCACCTCTCACCCCAGGACTCCAAAGTGACTCCAAGGGCTAGTTGGCTGGCTTCCTGATAAGAAGCCTCAGGACATAACTGGCTACCAACAAACTTGAACTCAGCAACTGGCCATGTCCTAACAAGTGGTCACATCCCAAACCTGGATTCTTGGAAGGAGGCCTGAAGGAGTTCTGCCAGCCCATCTTTGGATCCAGCAGAACAAACTCATCTCCTGAGCAGTGCATCTTCCGTGGAAAAAGCACATTATCTTTCCTGCTTGACTCATCACCCTAGGAACCGAGGCATTGTCTCTGCTGCACAGACCTCCCAGATGCATGGACTTTGCATCGCCGTAGCAGCTCATTGGAGCCAGAACATCTCCACACAAGGACATCATCTCGCCCAACACAGCCCGCGGAACTACCACTGCGTGACGCATCTCCATGCCAGGACATGTCATCACTTTTTACAGATCCTCAGAACCGCCACTGTGTGATGCATCTCTTTGTCTACACTTCGCATCACCTCTGCTGCGTGACACATCCTCAACACAGAACCCGGCAATGCAACCAGGATTAAGGTACTGGGTTCAAAATCCCTAAGTGGGACCCTGTAGCTGGCCTGTGCTCCATCATGGTTGGCCTGAACTTGTGACTTTGTCCTTGTTGAGCATGAGCAGATAGCCAAAGTTAGGTCTTTGTGGTTTTTTGGCACTGTTTTCACTGAAATCTTAAAACCTCCATATTTCCAGTACAACTGATAGGATTTTTTGTCAGATTTTTGTCATTTTGGTCTTGTTTTATTTATTAAAATCAACACTATCTTTCTGATCTGGTGTGGGAATCTTCTTGTGAAGTGTTTCCGCTTCATTGCTGTTTGAAGTGCTGAATAAATACTTTGCACATTGCCTCTGTTTGAAGCCTGACTGCTCTGTGCTCAGGTACCAGACCACAGGTTAATTTGAGGTTTACATGTGCATCACCTGGACAAGAATTATGGTCGCTGTTTGGGTAGGGTTTCACCCCACTTAACCAGTAACCCAATTTCTTACTTCTAGAAATACAGGAAAAGAGGAAGCCCAGTCTTAGGTTGATGTGGAGATGGAGTATCATGAGATCACGATGAGCTCATGATGATGTCACCGGTAACCTTTATTTGGCTGGTAACAGAGGCATCCAGCCGAAGCAAGATTTGTCGATCTATTATAGTTTCACCCAGAGACGACGCCTGTAGAGAACAGGTGGACTCTGCATGTGAAATTCTGTGGAAAAGGCGCAAGTTACTGGGCAATAAGCACCAAACTTAACAATTTTCCATTTAAATCTTTATTTCTAAGAGGAGCCACAGTGACCCACTTGTTCTGCTACTAGCTCCATCCAGCTGGAGTTATTGAAGCGCCCTCGTTGTGGAGGTCAGAGTATGATGGGAAGAGAGAGAGTTCAGCACCAGTGATGCCCACGCAGGACAAACCATCATGACCAGGAGCACATCCCATGTCCCAAACGTTCATGAAGAGCGGGCAGGGCGAGGGTCACTGGGAGGTGGTGCTGCGTGCTGAAGTTATAAACAAAGGGTGCAGCGAAGCCGATGTGTGTTTGGAAAAGTGAATGGCAGGGCGTGGGGAGAGGCTGTCGGTGGTTTGCTGCTAAGAGAGAGTTTTAAAAATCAGTCTCGCAGGGGTTTTGGCAAAGGTCTGGATGGAGTTAGGCAGTAGAGGGGTGTGTGGGTGTTATGGTGAAGTTATTTCAATTTATAATGCATGCGAATCACCCCGGGAGGAATATCATCTGTTACCACGCATGCTATGACCACGCGTGTCTTAACAACGCAGTCAACACCACAACTGTGTCGTTAGCACGAGTTCTATTACAACGCAAACCATTACAACAACTTGCTTTAAGGAAGAGCTGGATTTAGGAATAGTTTAAATTACTATTCCAACTCCCGTCGGTGTATCAGTAGGGAAGATGTCAAAATCCAACACCAGTCCAACACCGCACTCCCAAAAGCAAGTCGTAGTAATGACTTGTTTTGTTTTGGAATTCTTGGCAACGTCGCAGTCATGGTACTGACTGCGTTGTAAAGGCACTACGTTGTAATGCCTGCGTTGTAATGGATGTCTGCCCCCTGGAGGGTTATCTCAGTGCTGCAGCAGTTCAGAGGCAAGCGGGGCAGTTGAATTGGAACCGTGTCGTCTTAAGGGCTTTCCTAAAATGAAGGTGGTCAGGGCATGCGCGGATGTGCAGAGGTCATGTTTTCCAATGGAGAGACGCTAGGTAAGAGAAGGATCGGGCATTTCTGACCCGTGGAGCCAGGAAGGGTTTCCTTTTGCCTCGTTGGTATACGGAAGGGCTGCGGTGCAGCGGCGAGGGTGGACTCGCGGAGCAGGGAGAGTTGAGCAGGTGAGACACACAGGGAAGGGTGAAGGGAGAACATATGACTGCTTGAGCGGTAACAGGAACCCAAGCGCTGCTTTTGGGGCCCGTGGTGTGCTCTGCTTATTGACGCATTGACAGACATATGGTGAACGCATGTGTTGATTTGACATAAGCTGTAAGGATCTCTAAAGAGCGGCAAATTGCCCTGGGCAGAATGAGGAATAACGGACTGCAGTAGCACCTTTAGGTAACAGCACCTGTCCTCTCTCACCCTGTACAGCGCTGAGGCAAGAGGGTGGCCACTAGGAGGGGGTGGCAGACTACGGGTGAGGGTGAGGTGGGATGATGACCGCCGGCGTTGGTCACTTTTGGGGGAGGGTTTGAGGAGAATCTGTGTAGGCTAACCCGCCCGGTAGAACGCACGAGGGGGTGACCTGTACACACCATGCCACCACACTTTTGGTGGCAGACTCTACTTCCGGGAGCTGCCAGGGACGCCTAACACCTGTTGCGGGCCTGGGTGTAGGAATACTTAACAACCACCAGGTGTCAATGGGTGCTAAAACGGTGGAAGGGAAGTTTAAACGGGACGAGTGGGCAGATAGATGTATTAGTGGCAGTAGTATGGGCAGGGGAGGGGGGGGGGGTCATGAGGATAAAAGAGACAGCGAACCGGACAAATCCTTTACAAAGAGGGTCGTCGCGTGATGGGTAGATGGGACGTTGTTGATACCTAATGTAATCTGGACCCACTCCCTCCTAGAATAATAGGGAGGGGCTTGCAGTTCTGCTGCCCCCACCACCTTCTGTTCACAAATATTACGCAAACATTTTCAGGAGATGGCAGACATAATCCATTGTTGGTCTCTGTCTGCCAGCAGATGAGCATATATCAAAATATCGGATTGCTTTCCATCACGTCCGCAAATCCCACCTCTGCGGAATTGCTTTCTCAACACTCTGAAAGTGAAAGCAGAAGAGGGGGGCACTGTGGGCCCCGAACGTTTCCAAATGTGAAATCCCAGCTGTAAATCTTGCAGTAGAAGGCAAAGTGCCGGCGTGAGTGTTTATATCTTCTGTGTAGGATTGGACACAAAATCCTCAAATAAATTAATCCATATTCTCCCCACCGCTAATGTTGTGGCTAGTAGCGTGCCACAGCGTCAGCTTTATTAACATCCCCCCCCCAATACTTCCCTTGACTGCTGAATAAATTGGATTTTTTTCCTCCTGCACCCCCCTGACCTTTAATTCATTTTAATCTGCCTCGCACTTTATGTAATCTGCTTTAATAGCCGTTGCTAGGCGCACCATAGGCAAGAAACAAAGAACTCTCCAAAGCTGCCGCGTTATCAGGTCTCTCACCTTACCCTCAAAGCCTTTCATGCCCGGTCTTGAAAAATAACTTCACGGCATACCGCACGAGGGACCCCCCAGACTGCAGACACCCCTCCCCCCGACCTCTGCCCCCTGCTGTGCACCAACTTCCATCCCTGTTTCTAACGGCATGCTCCATTTAAGGTCAGGCCCAGCACATCCATGCTGCCAAGTGGTTTAGCAGTAGAAATGATCGTGCAAGTTGGCATTTATATACAATGAAAAGGAAAAACCTGAGCCGGGCACCCGAACCCACGTGAATTTGAAGAACACCACCCTCCTACGGCTCTGCAAGTCTACCGTGTTTCATTTTACCATCACACCGCATGGTTGCATCACTTACAAAGAAGTCTGATGACCCAGTGGTCTATACCCCAGTCTGTCAGCCCTGCCCACCCAAGTCACCATTCCCTATCAAGAGTGGCTAGAAGTTATGTCCATCCAGCACATATATCTATCCTCTAGGTCTGCCCCTTTCAACCACTGGTGTTCTTAAACATACCCTCTTCAGCCACTGTTTGTCAATCATATCTATATCTGTGTTCAACCCAATGGAGAATTTATCACTCACTTAATACTATTGGCTGTTTGAGTGTATCCTTCCACCCATGCACTGAACGACAGAAGGGACTACTTTGCAGCTATATCATCTCTGCTGGCCCCTTTCTTTCTGCTTAGCTCTAGTGTGCTAATGTGGCATGTGTTACGCAGCACATTAAACCAGGATCGACTGGCTTTGCCGATGCTTATTTTAGAATGAAGATTGTTTTTCTTTAACTATGTATCACTTTCCAAACATGTATGAAAGTATGGCAAAAAGATACACAGTGGGTCGCTACAGTACAGTAGGAACAGAGGAAAATCGACACATGCCTCTCGTCTGTTCCATATTCAGTCAAATGATTTTAGAGAGCTCAGTTTTGATTGAGACAAGTTAGAGCAAATAAGATGCCAATGTTGAACCCCCATGTTTTATATACTGATACTCAGGTTATCGACCTCGACTGGAGCCTGAGAACTGCTGAATAGGCATATCTAGCCAGCATGATAACCGTACACTGGCCATCTTTGGGGTTCAAGTGGCCCCTCTTAAGATACAGCGTGCAATGAAACCATGTCCATCCGCGGTTGACCGTGCATAACCATGGCTCCCCAGGAACATAACAATAAGAACACCACAGGCTGTCACTGCGCGGTGTGTCGTGCTGGCAACCAGCGTAATGTACGTTGGGTGTATGCTTACATGATCACCACTGTTGTGTAATGTACACGCTTGTGTTAGGAGTGTGGGTACAATTGGGGTTTTCTCGCCACTGACTGGCACAGACTGATGGTGCTGTGCTCACCACAGCGGGACTTTATAATAAAGTAGTGCTGGGCACTTAAATTTCCACAGCTAATCATTTACTAAATCAAATGTGAAATGTATTACCTACCAATTGGTGGTAGTTATCAATATTACTTAGAAAAGTAAAACATGTTTGGTTCTTAAATACATACATGCAAATTCAAAAGATCTAAGGCATAGTTTTATATTTTATGCAGACAGTGGTATTTCAGGCTTGACTGCACAAAATATGCATAAGCCTAATCACTAGCTGCTGGTACAATTCATTAGGGAGCTGGTACAATTCTCTAGCTGCTCGTACAATTCACTAGCTGCTGGTACAAATCACTAGCTGCTAGTACAAATCACTAGCTGCTAGTACAATTCACTAGGTGCTGGTACAATTCACTAGGTGCTGGTACAATTCACTAGCAGCTAGTACAAATCACAAGCTGCTGGTACGATTCACTAGCTGCTGTTACAAACACTAGCTGCTGGTACAATTTAATAGCTGCTGGTACCATTCACTAGCTGCTGGTACAATTCACTAGCTGCTGGTACAATTCACTAGCAGCTGGTACAAATCACTAGCTGCTCGTACAATTCACTAGCTGCTGGTACAATTCACTAGCAGCTGGTACAATTCACTAGCAGCTGGTACAATTCACTGTCTGCTGGTACAATTCACTAGCAGCTGGTACAAATCACTAGCTATTGGTACAAATCACTAGCTGCTGGTCCGATTCACTAGCTGCTAGTACAATTCACTAGCTGCTGGTACAATTCACTAGCTGCTGGTACAATTCACTAGCAGCTAGTACAAATCACAAGCTGCTGGTACGATTCACCAGCTGCTGGTACAAACACTAGCTGCTGGTACAATTTAATAGCTGCTGGTACAATTCACTAGCTGCGGGTACAATTCACTAGCTGCTGGTACAATTCACTAGCAGCTGGTACGAATCACTAGCTACTGGTACCATTCACTAACTGCTGGTACCATTCACTGGCTGCAGGTACAATTCACTGGCTGCTGGTACAATGCACTAGCAGCTGGTAAAACTCACTAGCTGCTGGTACAATTCACTAGAAGCTGGTACAAATTACTAGCTGCTGGTATAATTCACTAGCTGCTAGCACAATTCACTAGCTGCTGGTATAAATCACAAAATGCTGGTACAAATCACTAGCTGTTGGTACAAATCACTAGCTGCTGGTACAATTCACTAGCTGCTGGTGCAAATCACTAGCTGCTGGTGCAAATCACTAGCTGCTCGTACAATTCACTAGCTGCTGGTACAATTCACTAGCAGCTGGTACAATTCACTAGCAGCTAGTACAAATCACAAGCTGCTGGTAAGATTCACCAGCTGCTGGTACAAACACTAGCTGCTGGTACAATTTAATAGCTGCTGGTAAAATTCACTAGCTGCTGGAACAATTCACTGGCTGCTGGTACAATGCACTAGCAGCTGGAAAAACTCACTAGCTGCTGGTACAATTCACTAGCAGCTGGTACAATTCACTAGTTGCTGGTACAATTCACTAGCAGCTAGTACAAATCACAAGCTGCTGGTACGAATCACCAGCTGCTGGTACAAACCCTAGCTCTTGGTACAATTTAATAGCTGCTGGTACAATTCACTAGCTGCTGGTACAAGTCACTAGCTGCTGGTACTATTCACTAGCAGCTGGTACAATTCACTAGCAGCTGGTACAAATTAGTAGCTGCTGGTATAATTCACTCGCTGCTGGTATAATTCACTCACTGCTGACACAATTCACTAGCTTCTGGTATAAATCACAAACTGCTGGTACAAATCACTAGCTGTTGGTACAAATCACTAGCTGCTGGTACAATTCACTAGCTGCTGGCACCATTCACTGGCTGCAGGTACAATTCACTGGCTGCTGGTACAATGCACTAGCAGCTGGTAAAACTCACTAGCTGCTGGTACAATTCACTAGCAGCTGGTACAAATTAGTAGCTGCTGGTATAATTCACTCGCTGCTGGTATAATTTACTCGCTGCTGACACAATTCACTAGCTTCTGGTATAAATCACAAACTGCTGGTACAAATCACTAGCTGTTGGTACAAATCACTAGCTGCTGGTACAATTCACTAGCTGCTGGTGCAAATCACTAGCTCCTGGTACAATTCCTTAGCTGCTTGTACAGATCACTAGCTGCTGGTACAATTCACTAGCTGCTGGTACAAACACTGGCTGCTGGTGCAATTTAATAGCTGCTGGTACAATTCACTAGCTGCAGGTACAATTCACTAGCTGCTGGCACAATTCACTAGCTTCTGGTATAAATCACGAACTGCTGGTATAAATCACTAGCTGCTGGTACAAATCACTAGCTGCTGGTACAAATCACTAGCTGCTGGTACAAATCACTAGCTGCTGATGCAACCTGCTGAGAACCTTTTCCTTTCATGCTTCAATAAGAAGTACCAACTCCAGGATGCCCATATGAGGGGAGAGGTTTCGAGGGACTGCCTGGACATGACACCAACCAAGTCATGAAGTACAGATTCTCCCAGCATCCAACGTAGGCTTTGGGCTTTGAGGCTTGGGCTCTGCAGCCTTTAAGCTTGTCTCCCAGTACAAAACCCCACTGAGAGGTAGTGTTCTTGCAACAAAATCTCTGCTACCTTGGTTTGAATGAGTTAAGACACAAGAGTTTTCCTTGACTAGAATTCATGTCGCAAGCGGTTTTCGCTACATTGCTTGGGAGTAAGGTGTTGTGTAGGGCATATTAGGGAAAGCTAGGGATTGGGTCATGGGTACCCACGAAAATCAATTTTACCGATCACCTTTAAATGGACTGTATGACTCACACGCCCTTGTACATCCTTGGAGGAGAAGGAAGACCGGACATCCTCACATCACCTCTGCCACCTGCTGGCTGTTGCCTGCCTTCATGGAGTAAGGGAAGGGCTATGGGGCCAACCATACAGCTTGTGGGCACCGAAAGACTCTGCGGACTAGCACACGGGGCTGAAGATTTGAAAAGTTTCACTTAAGTGCTCACCACAGTACTCTCAGGCCTAAATACTGATTTGCTGTCCCCTTTCCCCCACCCTCTAAGTTCTTCTGCACATGGGCCAATGAAGCTACAAAACAAGCCACCACAAGAATTTGGCAAAATCGATATTTTTACTCCACTACTCGAGACAAACTCTAAATATCTAAGTAAAAATGTAAAAAATCCTTTTTATACTTTACACTTACGAATTTTGTGTGTGCAAATATTACTTTCATGCAACTATACCAGATTTTATAAAACCCAGGCAAACGTATCTGGAATCCTGCTAGGATGGATGAGGAGCTGTGGACGGTGTTTCTTCCTGACAGCATGGTTAAGTGTCTTCTTTATAGCTGCCTCTGTTTGTAAACTGAAGGTGACGCCTCACTTTGGGACGCCTTCTCCCTAAAGCACACGACATCCATCTTACAAGAAGGCCTGGAAGGAGCATGCTTAAAACAATTAGTCTTAGCGTCAATCCACACAAAAGGCAACACGTGGAGTCTGTATCAAACCAAAGCCCAGACAATGACCTGCTAAAGGTCAACCAGAGCTCTAAAAGACATTTCATTTTTTAACGACTTTCTTTAAAGTTTTTGAATAAATAGTATAAAAGATGCACGTTGAATGAACAATCATGTGAACGAGTCACTTCTGACACACACATTACAACTATTGTTGAATCATAATTGAACAAATCGAGAACACAAAACCAAACAACTGATAGAATAGACTGTTTATCCATGATTTAATATCCATTATCCATTATCATCACCTGTAGAAACCTGTGACGGTCGCATGCCATCTCACAGGCGTCGCCTATTGATGTCAACACTTCTATCCATCTCTGACACAAGCACACACAGGAGCCCAAGTCCTCTTTTCGTGCTCGCTCATCCGGTCTTTGTTCACCACCGGCAGCTTTCCACAGAGCAGAAACTACCAACTTTGATCCATTGAGATACTCTCTGGGAGGGCTCAGGGGGTCTCCAGGTCTGGGCAATAGCGAATGTGAATGAATGATCAGAGACCAGGAACAGCGAGTGTTAGGAAGCCTGTGCTCTCGACTGCCCAGCAGGAGCATCAGCGGGGCTAACTGGAGGATAACGTTAGTAGTACCCCAAAGATCCTCGCTCAGCCCCACGCACTTCAACATCTACATGGCCCCCCTCGCCACCATCATCAGAAAGCAGGGGCCCAGCATAGTATCATATGCAGACGACACCCAGCTCATCCTCTCCCTCACGAAGAACCCCAAAGACACCAGACTCTGCTTCCAGGAAGGAATGAAGGACATCACAGCCTCGATGAACAACAGCTGCCTGAAGCTCAACTCGGAGAAGACAGAAGTGTACTCGTCCTTGGACCCTCCACCACCACTTGGGACAGCACCCAGTGGCCCTCCACCCTCGGGAGTCCACCCACACCATCAGACCACACACAGAACCTCGGCATCATCCTGGACTCCTCCCTCACTATGACCCGCCAGATCAACTCCGTCGCCTCCAGCAGCTTTAACTGCCTCCACATCCTCCGCAAGATCTTTAAATGGAATCCTTGAATGCAAAAAGACCATCTCCCACACACTCATAACCAGCAGACCGGACTATGGCATTGCCCTCTATGCCGGAATTAACAGTACTCTCCTGCACAAGCTCCAAACTATCCAGAACACCGCAACCAGACTCGACCTCGGAACCCCACGGTACGAACACATGACCCAACACCTGCGATACCTCCATTGGCTCCCCGTCAAGATGAGAGTAACCTTCAAACTACTCACCCACGCATACAAATCCCTCCACAACATCGGACCCAAATACCTCAACGAGAGAGTCTCCTTCCACATGCCCAAAAGGAACCCCTGCTCTGCCTAACTCGCCCTGGCAGAAACCCCACGCATCCTCAGAACCCGAGCAGGTGGAAGAGCCTTCTCTGACGTCGCCCCCAAGGCCTGGAACGAGCTTCAAGTCAACATCAGACGCTCCCCTACCCTGCACACCTTCAGGAAGAACCTCAAGACCTGGCTCTTCGACTGAACCGGAGCGGCACTCTCCCCCCAAGCCCCCCCAGCACCTTGAGACCCTCACGGGTGAGTAGCACGCTTTATAAAACCCTGATTGATTAATTGATTGAAATTTATAGTGCGCTGCTAATCACCCGTGAGGGTATTCAGGTGCTGTCCATAGGCATGGGGAGATTAAGTGATTTGCCCAGAATCACCGGATGCTGTGCTGACATAGAGACTTGAACCTTGGATCCACAGCCTCAAAGTCTGCAGCTCTTGCCATTATGCCACATCCGCCAAATGACAACAAATATCAGTTTTAATATCAGAACTTTATAATTCCATTATAGTATTAGTCAAAACCCTTTATGCAAAAAAAAAGTTAAATACTGTGAACAACGTTCTACCAGAAGTTCTAGATAACACCTTCTTAAATATAACTAAAAAGGTATCAGGGACAGAGCTTTAATTTTTAGCTAGGCTTTTAATGATTACATTGATTTTGGTCATCATGCAGGTGTGTAAGTATTAACTCGTGCTGCTATGCCGCAGCTAAATATATGAGTGCACCCAACTCTCCCTATCTTGTAAATGTACATAATCCTGAGTGTATTTCCATATTCCATAGGGATTTTTTTCCAATCTAGGAATTCCACATTAGGAATTATCACCTCTCTGCAATGCAGCTCTGGTGCGCTTACTGGAGATACCTGGTGGGCTAGTTAGCCCACAGGGACCCTCAGGATTCAAGTGGACTTAATCACCCAACCCAGAGCGCGCCAGGAGGTGCATCTGCAGAGTGGTGGAGAAAGGGGGCGTGGCCTGGGTCCACCTCTCAGCAATCCCACTGTGTACCAGTCAACAAAAAGTTAGGGGCACAGGATGACTTCGCAACAAGGCCTCTTTCTGCACCTCTGTTGGTTCTTTCTGCATATCTCTTGCTTCTTTCTGCACCTTTCTTCCTATGTCCTACCTCTGTAGGCATAGTTAGAAATTAGCATTCAAAAAACCTTTGAAATTCACTGAAAAAACCATAGGTTTCAGGGATGTTATAGTTAGAAATTAGCATTTAAAAAACCTTTGAAATTCACTGAAAAAACCATAGGTTTCAAGGACGTTATAGTTAGAAATTAGCATTTAAAAAACCTTAGAAATTCACTGACAAAACCATAGGTTTCAGGGATGTTATAGTTAGTTGGACATTTCACTCATACAAAACCTGAGAAATTCAGCCGTCGTAGTTAGTTGAGCTAACTATAACACGCGCCCCCGCAATGCACTGCTAATGACGTCATATATTACATCATTCATGACATGGTCAGTTACATCACTGATGATATCTCAAAGTCATCACTGATGACATCATCCACATGATAGTCTGATGCACTTCCTCACACTCTAATATAAACTTTGACAATCCTACTCTAAAATACAGACTACCATTTTCAAAACCATAAACACACCAACACCAGTTATTACATACCCAGTCACTGATTCCTAGGTCTACACACACATCCATGGATTCACTCATACAGTCACTCACACATGCAGTCACTCATCAGTGCAGCACTATCATTTGCACTCATACACCTATACAGACACTCACATACCGTCACTCTTCCATAGAGTTACTCAGACACCTAGTCAGTCATACAAAGAATCAATCACACTTCCATTTACTCACCTCTACAGTAATACACACACCGCCTCACTTATTCATACAGATAATAACACATACTTAATCTCTTATACAATCAATGATACAATCCAACACTCATCCATACTGCCACTCTCACAATCACCCACTCTCATGTATAGTCATTTATATACTCCAACACTCACATACACTGCCTTTCACATATGCAGTTACTCACACATGTACCACTGATATATCCATTCACTCACCAACACACCCATACACACACTCACCCACCCATACAGCCCTTACACAGATGCATAACAGTACAAATCTGAATGAAACAACAAATTCGCCCAGAGTATACATTTTTAATGTTGTTAATTGGATATATTGCACAATACCCATACTTGTACTCATTCTATCAAAACAAAATCATACATACAGGTCACTGACCAAAAAAATCCTCAAACTTTTGAAACATTTTTTATATACTGCATATTAGAACCCCAGTCATTTTAATCAATCTCTTTCACATATTCTTGCGGATGTACCCGAGATACAGGTAAGTATGTAATCAGTCCATTCCTTATTGCTGCCTCATTCTTTTATGGAGCATGAGGTGGTTGTCCCCGCTCATCCGGCATGTATTCCACCTGAAGGTAGTCCCATTCGCTAAAGAGTAATGGAACAAAGCCCTTTGGTTCCTCTTAGTCTAATCTAAATATGTGCTCCATTGGGCTCCTTCCAACAGAAAGTCTGACCTTGTGCTCCATAAAAGTGTCAGTAAGCAATAAGGAGCGGAGTGACACATACTTCCCTCTATCTGGAATATATTCGCCGAAGATATGAATGAGGTTGAGCTCATGATGGTCAACATGTAAACGGTTTGAATATTCAATATATAACTAATGCAAATATACTCAGTCATGATTGTTTGTTTCATTGAGCTTTGTACTATTATGTGTTGATCTTTCCCACCGTTATCCGTTTGATGTTTCTTTAGAAGTGCAGACCTTATACTAGGGGGTTATAAGGGCAAGCCCTTTATTGCTAGATGGCCACTTAGCCATGTCAACAGAAACAAATGCATCTGAGGCTGCTTTCCTTGCCTGGGAGGAGTTGAACAACTTTCAATAGACTGCAAGAACGCAAGCCCACAGCACAGAAGTGGCAATGGTTTATAGTTCACATTATTGTGTACAGTATGATAATTGCTTATCTGTGGGTGGCTGTATGAAGGGACTAACATATATAACATGGCAGCACCGTGTGAGTTGGGAAATATGTTGTTTCTGTTTTTTCCTTCTGTTTGAAGGCTCTTGGACCATATTAAGTAGGAGGGCAGGGAAAACACAATGCAACCCCAAACAAACATAAATTCAGCTGCAAAGTCTGATGTCATCACTCGCATGCAGGCTCCTGACCCCACAGCTCGGAGGCCTCCACTGACTCCCCATTCACAAACACACACTCTTCAAAGCTCTCACACACATAAAAACATACCCTGTACAATCTGGACCATCATACCTCATCACCCACATCAATTTCCTTACCCCAACTAGAAACCTGCACTCAGCCGGCCTCTTACGAGCAGCACACGTCCCCCGCATTGGCAAGGCAAGAGCTGGCGGTGAAGTGTTCTCATAACTCACTTCTAAAGCCTGGAACAACCTCCCCGTACCCGTCAGAGCTGCCTTCTCAGTCCCTGAAGTCCTGAAGACCCCGAAGACTTGGCTCTTTACCTAGCCCGCAACACAGCCAGTGTAGCCCCTCTTACCAATGCCAGGATACTCTACCGGGTGAATCGTGCGCTCTACAAGTACTCATAACAAACCATATCACAGGCTGGCAGTCTTTTTGGTGCCAGACTCACTCCTTTGCGGTTGGTTTTCAAGGTGGCGTAATCACGCCTCACTTTCTTCGGTGGAGTGGAGGATTTTGAACATGGTAGAAAACTATCTGAAGCAATGTGTACCTCCAGAGAGGAGCAACAGCTGCTCCTCAAGAAGAACTATGAGGCTGATTGGGCGTTAGTAGCCTCCTACTGCAACACGCAGCGACCTTCCTCCATCTTGTTTTCAAAGATAAACTGTGGAAGATGAAGACCAACAAGTCTGGCCTTCAGCAGCTTTTTTTTTTAAAGGAAAATTTTGTCACCAAATAAATCACTCCTTTGCTTGTTAACCTGCAGAGAGTGTTCTGTTTTTACAATCTGTTCCATGGCTCTGACTGCCCCTGATTGCGTTAATATATTAGAATGCAATGCTAGACATTGGTATCTCGAACTTTCAAGCAAACATGTGTTGTACCTCTCTAAATTTGTACTCTGCAGTTAAAATAGTGCACATCACAGGACCTAGAAATATAAATGTCTGACTCCACTTCTAAAGGAAATGAACGAAAATTCTGCAGAGTCCACAGACAAAGCAAGCAAATTGTAATCTACATGTATTTGTTTGGTATGGACTGAGGAAGAATGCAAACAGTCAGTAGTATTCTGCAGTGGTCCACAGGTAGATGTGAGATGGCCCGTTTCTGCAACATCTATTCTGATTGGTGTGATTCTGTCACAACTATTTTGACAGGCTGCCACTAGTCAACCAGACTGATCAGCATGCTTAAACACCCTTTCAAACAATTGCAATTAATTACTTTTATATAGCCGTTCGGAATGGCTGCTGACAGCCAATCAGTATAATTGTGGTAGCCCATGCCTTCCTGGATCATAATTGGCAATCCAGGGAGGCATGGGAAGTCCACAATAGCTGGTTCATGTGTCCATGCACATAATCTGCATCAGCCATTTCCCGAGTTCACCAGTGAACCATATTGTGGAGGTCTTTTAAACTCAGGTGGAACACAAAGGTTGGACTTAGACAATTTTGAATTCCACAAGCACGTTTCTTCAGGTATACATATCATTCTTCCGTTCTGTACCTTTTTACGGGCACAAAAGGAAGCTGTGCTCCTCTTGTTTAAGTGATCGTGCCGTATACTGCGCATGCGCGAGTAACACCATGAGTAGGTACCTGAACTCTGATGGATGCACCCTGGATACCTGGAATGCCAAACACCGCTTTTTATACCCACGCTGTGCCATAACGCAGGGCCCCTGATGCCATGTTGACTGCGGTGGGATTTCTCATCTTCTCATCCAGGTATAATTGTTGCTAGGACTTTATTGGGAGAGTAGATTTTGACTTGCCTTCATGAACTTGATCGCAATGTCTGGAAGGCTGGCTTCCTAACTGTATCAACTGCTTGTGGTACTAGGGGTGCCACGGCGGGTAGGAGGAGGCAAGGGGGACATTCAGCTTCTGCTCAAGCCACTCATAGACTTTGGTGAATGGAGACGAGGCCTCGGTCCAACCATAGCTCATTCTATTTCTAAAATGGACACAAAGAGCCCAATGTACAAAGTGTTGGACACTGAAAGGCAGTCAGCCTCTCATGAGAGGAGTGACAGTAATCCTCATTCAGACGTTAAGGTGTTCACGCAGAATCAGGATTGTGTGGTGTGTACCAACACCGCACTTCTGAGTTCCTGTTCTCACACATATATCTCCAGGCAGATCAAGTTCTAAAAATTAGCCCAAACTACACTAATCCAGACAAAACACGCATTTACTGTGCCAAAATTGCAATGATGTCATCAGCGCTCTCGATTTAATAAGCCCACAAAACAGAAAAATGACTGTGGCACGCTGCAACATGGAAAGAATTGTGGATGTTACCAAATGTCCATGCAATTTTTTATATGTTGGGCACATTTCTTTTAAACTGAGGTTACATTGAAGTCAAATCAAGATTCCCATGTGAACGGTGCTAGACTGTTGGTTGAAAGAAAGCACAACCTTTCACAGCTACGATTCCAGGTCTGTGACGTACTGACTAGAACAATCATCAGATGTAATGCAATGTCTCTTAGACAGAGAATGTTGGTGGACAGACTGTGTCCAAACGGAAATACCTTTGGGACTAAATAACCAACAATACTTTACTTGCTTTCTGTAAATTGAGGACAGTGCAGTTAGAGTTGTTAACATGGACATAAAAGAAATACTTAGTTGTAATTAGGAGAGGAAAGGTATCATGGTAGGTACAATGATGACTTCCAGTATACAAATAGAAATGATGGATTGGTTTGTGAGATGGTGGAAATGATTGACCAATAATGAGATGTGGAATTGGTTAATATGTGTAACAATTCACATTATCGGTCAATGATTGATTATTATTTTATTAAGAGTTGGTTGGTTGATTGACTGATTGGCATTGTTATTATAATCCATAGCTAAGAGACTATCCAGTTAGCAAGTAAAGATTATCCATTTCTGACATCTTTATTCATGAATACTCCATTATTTATCAATGGACAGTTATCTATAATGTCAAATACACATTGATTCTTAATTCTAATCTGATTTTATAAATACAATCAATACTAATGAGATATACTGTGGCATTTATGTTTTAGGTGCTGCGCATTACAAGAGGTCACTTTCTATGTAAATCGAATACTTTTGGTAATTTTGCTGATTCACATGCCTACCAGTTTTGATGGCTTTGCCCAGGTAAAGATGCCTGAGCAGATATGCCCTATGACGTCTAGTTCCATTTCTAGACATTGCAAGTGATCATGAAGTCATTTGAGAGATATGTACTGGACACTGGTTATTACAAGTTACCCAGCTACATAATTGCTCATCTGAAAATATTGATGTTTGGTATCAAACATCTTCTCTTAACAAATCCGTACTGTTGCCAGTACCGGATTTATGAAGACATGCACCCAGAGTGCACCTTAGAGGGGCCCCCTGTATCCCTACTAGTCACTTAGTGTGCTGGCTGACTATTATCGTCCAGCCTGCCACCACAGATGAGTTTCTGACCCCCTGCTGATGAGAGCCTGTGCTCTCAGAGGCTAGGAACAATGACTGTCCGAAGGAAGGTGATCACACCTCCACCTGAAGGGTGGCTGGTAAATTTAGCATATCAAGGCCAGAGGCTTCAAAGACTCTGTCATCTTTGATATGCATCCCGGCCTTCCCCCAGATCTGGGGAAGGCTACCCCCTACTTGAGGCCAATTTAGCACCATATCAAGTGGTAAATTGAATAGTCAAATATCGTGTCACACTTGCAGGTTAGACACACCGCTAATGTGGGACACCTGAAGTGGACACTCGAGGAAGAGTTTCACCATCTTGTTTTTGGTAAAACTAGGAACTCTGGGTCAGAATTATGCCCAATTCCCAGGAAGTGGTCAGATATCGGGTGTAGACACCCCAGGGGTAGGTAGCCCATTTGCTACTGCCCTACACTCCGCTAAACACCTTCAAATCTTTATTTGGCATTTAGGGGTCGCCCCAACACCGGAGAGACAGATTCATATACATGGGAACAGAAGAAGGACATAGAAGATATGACACTGCGAGAACTGTGGAATAACCACAATCTGGGCTATAAAACCTAGTTGACTGCTGCACACTCGACAATTGGAAAGTCCTAACTCGTCCAAAAGTTGTGCATCTTCTTCAATGCTGGGAGGACTACCAAGCACTTCACCGACCATGTGCATCTCCCTTGGGGTGGAGGAGCCATCCCCTGCATTTGCAGGGACTTACCGCACTTGTCCGGTATACCGTTTTGCTGACCATCGGGCCCACCAAGGGAGCATCACACCAGCTGGAGGTTTTTGTGGTCCAAGGAGGACAGCCCCATCTTTTCACCATGTTTTGAGATGCTAGACCCCCAAGGGGCCCCCCTGTACCAATAACATGGTACCGGAGCACTTGCAGCAACCAAGGCTTGTTAGTGTCCAGTTTGGACACCATCACTGCCAAAACTGACTCGCATGATGAGGCTCACATCAATAGTGGCCCGGCTCTCTTTTTTCCTTCCCTTCTACAGCTCAACCGATAACTGTGAGAGCCTCTAACGCAAGTAACCAGTCAGCCATACACCTCTACACCTGAGCCCATAGCCCAGGTTCATGACAACCAACTGCACCCCTTTCTTCACAGAACCTCACAAGCTAGTCCCCCCCCCCTTTTAGGTTCTGCTTGACTTGTGCCCAAATCCCTCCTTGCAACCTTTGGTTTCAGGTGTCCATTGATTACAACGGTGTTGGGTTGGAGGCTACCAACCCGTCCAGCACCTCTGTACCTGGACATCACAGGCCAGATGAACTAAAACTGATAGGGGTTCCTTGGACGTTGGCCCCCTAGTACCTTAAGTTTCAAAGGTCACCCCTGAACTATGACTACATGTATCTGTATGCAGTGTATGTCTCTCTCTCATAGGATAACATGACCAAGTTCAAGGCTCATACCTCGAAAACCGTTATTTGGCTATTTTAAAATGTTCTCGTAAATTCCATAAGTCCGACAGTACTTACCTGATTTCAGTGATCTTGGTGTCTAAAATTACATAAGCAGCTGTGTTATGTTTTCTAAATTGGTCTCAGATTTTCTTCTTGAATGTGAGTCTCATTTATTGACTTTATGTCCATAAGAAATGTTTAACTAATCCTTAGCACTACCCTCAGAGAAGCCTAAAATGCTCAACCACACATCCACTAATAGAGCACTGGGATTTTTAACTTAAGCACTGTCAACCTGGTTCATCTGGACGTTTTGCACGGTGTGCCCCTACAATGGCACTACCCATAAAAAGGCAGCTTCCTACAAGTATGAGACAGAGGTGTGTTAACGTGATACCGCTATATTCAAAAGTGGAGTTGCCATGGTCATGTTCATACAAGTCCAAAAGTATTGGCTACATTTTAGGCTGTACATAAGAGATTCAAAATGTACAATTTGCAGAAATGTTGCTTGACGGTGCTCTTTGGGAGCAAAATGCATCATTTAGAGCTGGAGGAATTCCAGGATTCCAATGGCAGAGACTTAAATAGCTCCACAGTTGGAAACTCATAACCTGACAACTGTCCGCCACTGGTCGGCCTGGTTACAGTGACGTCATCCTGTCATAAGTGGAGCTAAGACCATCACTCATTTTGCCTGTCTCAAAGCATGGTGGGCCTGAGCAGGGAAAACTTTGTTAATCAAAGCAACTTTGTATATGTTACAGCCCTCCCTTTTGTCTAAATCTATTGTAAATATTAAATAAGGAACAGACCACACTTCGTACTATGCAACCCTCAGCATCCAGCCAATGACTGCAGCACACTCCTTTTTGCTGGGGGTTGGCCCCAGGGCCTGGCCTCTGACTAGGGTGGCACACAATCCACTGTGGGCGTCCAACCACTCGCCGCACACGGTCTTCGGCCGTGTGCAGTTGGGGTTGGTAGGCGGGCCTACCTCCCACAACAGGGGTTGGGCACATGTCCTGGCTAACACCTATAGCAGCGTCCTCGCCAAACACATTTTGAATATTCCTCATACCTGATAGTCTGAAGACTGGATTGTAAACCAGCTTGCTGTGTCCTCTTATCTATTCTGTCGGCATTTGGATGGTGCCCTTTCGCTTCATCAATGGATGCCCCTAAGTCTGCTCTGGGGGTCTCTGATGCACCTAGTGCTCTGTTTGTTGGTGTGATTGGAGTGACAATTGGTCTGGCCAGTTAAACTAGAGGCAGAGAAGCCACGAATGGTCCTGGGGAAAAATATGAAAACAGACAAAACAAGCACTGACAAAATCAAAAGATTTCAGCTTTAAATAGCAGAGCTTTCAACTTGTCCAATGGTTCTTTACACTGACATTTGAATGCATGTCTGGACATTTGGAAATAGGTCTGCCATTACAGAACACCCATTCCAAGATGTCCCCCAAGCACCACAGCTCATGTGATCATCATGACACGCAAGAGCCTATACGTCATGACGTGTGTATTTGTATTGTATTGTATATGATATTTATAAAGCGCGGCTATCACCCTGCGGGTATCTTGGCGCTATAGTGCATAAATCAGTCAGCGGAAGATGCCAAAAAGAGATCCAGAGAGATGAGCCCTCCTAACTATCAGATTCTAGGGAACAGCCATGTTTTAACCTTTTTCCTAAACTGCAGAAGGTCTTGAAACTGCCTAATTTCCAAAGGAAGGCTGTTCCAATGTTTGGCAGCGGCAGAGCTAAACACCCTGCCTCCTGATTTGGCTTTGCGAATTTTCAGAGCTCTCGCCAGACAGGCTGTAGTGGAACGGAGACGCCTTAAAGGAGTATACCACGCAAAGGTCTCCTGAAGGGGTTTAGGTCCAACCCCATGCAGAGCCTTGAAAACCAAGCAGAGGGACTTAAACTGAATCCTCTGCCTTATTGGTAACCAGTGAAGAGCCAAAGAACCTGACGAGCACCGCGGTTTCGCCAGTGCTAATTTGGCTGCCAAAGTCTGGACTCTTTGGAGACGTTCAACCAGAAATTTTGGGGCCTCCAATAGTAGAGCATTACAGTAGTCCACCCTACTGAGAATGATACTTCCAACGACCAACGCTCTGGCCGTCCTAGGCACCAGCGGAAGGATTTTTCTCAAGGCTCTGATCAAGGAAAAACAGATCCCCATCACCTTATTTACATGTGTTTCCAGGGTTAAGTTAGCATCAAGCATAACTCCCAGATTGCGTACTGCTTTGGCTGGAACCAGAGCAGCTGAAGAAGGCCAAAAATTGTCAGGAAAAGGGGGGGGGGACTTTCCCCACTGTGCAGTATAGGACTTCAGTCTTATCTGAATTGAATTGAAGCCAGTGAGCAGTGTCATGCATACAGTCATGAAAAGTCACCAGAGAAATTGACTGATCTCCCTCTAAAGAAAAGAAGGGCTGAGTGTCATCAGCGTAATTCACCAAATTCACACCATGTGTCTTTATAATTTCAATCAAGGGTCTCATATAGATGTTAAAGAGAATAGGGCTAATCGCCAATCCCTGAGGAACACCATGGTGGACATTGGAGAATTTAGATTGAAACGGCGTGAGAGAAACCGCCTGACACCTGCTGAAAAGATACAAACAGAACCACTCCAGTGCCGTTCCGGACACCCCAACCTCTTCTAGTCTGGTCAGCAGGATGTCATGGTTGACCGTGTCGAAAGCGGCAGACAGGTCGAGCAAAATAAGAATGCCAGATTGTCCCCTGTCTGCCCGCAATCGAAGATCGTCTAACACAGTCACCAAAGCAGTTTCCGTTCCGTGACCAGGACGGAAGCCAAACTGGACATTATCTAACCTAGAATTAGATTCCAGGAATTGAGACAAAGTTCTGCTGACCAGACGTTCGATGATTTTAATCGGATATGGTAAGAGAGAAATTGGTCTATAGTTACCAGCACAGGTCGGGTCGAATGTCGCTTTTTTTAAGAGCGGAGTAACCACCGCTCGTTTCCAAAATGCTGGTACTAATCCAGAAGTTAGAGAACTGTTACCAATCTGGCGCAAAATAGGAAAGAGCTCAGGACCCAAATCCTTCCAAATTTTGTGTGGGAGAGGATCTAATGGGGAGCCTGATGACACACCCAAAGCAATTCCATTAAAGATCTCCTCCGAGAAAGGATCAAAGTGGTTCAGGGAGGTCAGAGAATCTGACTCTGCCCCATTTACCTTGCCATTATCTTGTAGCCCATCAGTTTCCAGGGTGAGGCCTTCTTTCCTAGAAGCGTTAGTCGCCCTCAGGCCATCAATAATATTGCTTATTTTTTCTATAAAGAAAGTCGCTAAGTTGTAACATAAAGCTCGAGTTGGTGGAATTGTGGATTGTGTACATTCAGAGACCGTCATATCCTTAACTATTTGAAAGATTGTTCTAGATAGATTTTTAGAATTTAAAATAGTATTAGCGAAAAATTCTGATTTTGCTGAGTCAATTCCCTTCCTGTAGTCCACTATTGCAGCCTTCCATATGAGTTTATCCACATCCAAGTAAGCCTTCCTCCATTTCCTCTCCGCCTGTCGGCAGATCAGTTTTAAGGATTTAAGATGATCATTATACCAGCAGGCCGATGGCCTGCCGGTCCTCTTAAAATGTTTTCATGGCGGCAATCTGGTCTAACCTAATTTCAGTCTGGTCACAGAAGTCTATATAGTTGTCCTCCACAGACCCCCATTATTAAAATCATTGTCAAAGAAAAAAAACGGGGATGAGGTGATCTTAACCTTTTTTTAAAGTCCCTTCCAATCTCTACTCTTACATGCCCTTACCTCCGTAGTTGTTGAGCGTGCCTTTCTAGGGTCCAGTAGCTGAAATTTGATCAAATAATGGTCGGACCAGCCGACCGGAAGGATTTCAACTACTCCCAAAGCCTGTGCTTTAGAGAAGATCAGATCCAATGTGTTCCCCCCCCTTATGGGTGGCTTTGTTAATGCATTGGCCTAGGCTCAGGCTCTCAAAGGATTGAATCAGATAACTGTAGACCGAATCCAGATTTCCATTCAGCCACAAGATAAAATCGCCCAGGATAATTAAATTAGAATGAGCAAGGGCCATATTGCAGATGACATCAATCAGTCCCTGCATATGAGATGAGCTGGCCACTCCTGGGGGTCTATAACAAATAATGCCCACCAGAGAGCAACCTTTATGATCTTTTCATGAGAAACCCATAAGTTCGAACTCTTCGACTTCATCAATGTCCAGTTGGTCGAAATTCAAGTTTTCCCTAAATACTGGCTCGAGGTTTGTGTAAAATTTTATATCCATAAGGGCAGGCCAGGCCAGGCCTAAGTCCACCTCTGATCCCGGAGGTGTCCAGGTTTCCGTCATGAAAAGGACGTCTAGGCAATGCAAGTCAATCAATAACTGGATCTCCACACAATGTTTGGGTAGGGATCTGACATTAAGCAGCCATCCCATCAAACACTCTTCCTCACAAAATCAGCCACAGAGCCAGCCGTCTCCTCAAAATGAAGTGTAGAGATCCTACCACTCACAGACTTACCAAGCTGTCTTAGTACTTCGCTGGAGTAGCAGATTTTTTTTAGTGTAATCATCCCCTGTGTCAAAACGGGCAGGATTGCCGGCGCCGTGCGTGGCCGGTGCGCGTACGGGGCAGACGGGCTTGCCTTAGGCGCACCAGCGGTGCGCCAGCAGCGCTCCCACTGCACGCGTCCGCTGCGTGGCCACACCATCGTGCTCCTTAAGTAGGTATTGGGTTAAAGAAAAGACTAGATTGCTGACCCTCAGAGGACGGTGGGTCCGCTCTAACAGGCGGGCACCGCGAGAACAGTCAGCAGCCTGAACAGTAAAACAGACACAGCGATAATTTTAAAAACAATTTAAGAAAGGTTTCTTATTTTTTTTATAAAAAGCAGAGCGCAGATGTGCAAATTGGCAATCACCCCACCTCACCGATCTGATCACATAGCTATGCTGCGCGGCCACGCCATCATGCTCCTTAAGTAGGTATTGGGCTAAAGAAAAGACTAGACTGCTGACCCTCAGAGGATGGCGGATCCGCTCTAACAGGCGGGCACCGCAAGAACAGTCAGCAGCCTGAACAGTAAAACAGACACAGCGATAATTTTAAAAACAATTTAAGAAAGGTTTCTTATTTTTTTATAAAAAGCACACAAGCGTCACGTTGTGCCCACCGTTTTGTTTTGCTTTTTGTGATTTACCATTCCAGCCACTCTTGGAGTGGTAAATTGAAAAGAAAAACTAATACGGGCATAAAACCACTCTACTAAAGGATTGGCAGGCATCAGATTGTCGCTGCCAGACCCTTAAATGAAAAAAACAATATTAAAGTAAAAATTACTCAATGGGGAGGGACAGTGGGAAGTATGGTGTTGCCAGTGAGGTATTAGTAAATGTCACATAGTGCCAAGATCCAGGGGCCACAATACGGGGCATATTTTCTTGACAAAATAATAAACTTACCAGAAGGAGTGTGGAAGGCAACATATGAGCTGGCACAGCAGGGTGGGAATGTGAGGGAGAAAGCAGCACACAGAGTAAAAAAAGCATTCCAATGGAGTGCTGAAAGTGAAAGGAAAATGTTCCTTCACTGAATACAAACAATATGGAAGCATACAGTCAACCAATCAGAACAATGTGAGAATAAAACACGTCTAAGTGAGACAAGCTACAGAGTAGGGAAAAAAGCTATTAGACCAGCAGCAGGGAAGTGGGATAGACAACAAGGCCCTCCAATCATGAGCAAGAGATTGACCCAAAACCCACTCTATCAATTGAATGCAAGAGGACTGGCCAACATAGTTGCAGCCGAGACCTTAAAAGCAGAACATTGTTAATGTGCATCAAGACAACACTGCTAAAATGTCATTGTTTCTAAAGGCACTATCAACCCTGCCATCATATATGCCAGGACTGGAGACAAAATACTAAGCTAAACTACTTGTATGATAGGAGTCAAGCGAGTTTGGTTGAATTTAAGAAATTGTAACAATTTCAAAATGTCGCACCAATATATTTATGTAAGATTATTATTTTGTCAGGCTATATTTTCGAGTAGACATTTCTCCATTCCATTTTTTCAGTATATAGGGCCGGATTGAGATCTCGGCAGACAGGTTACTCCGTCACTACGGCGACGGATATCCTGTCTTGCGAAAAATAAATCATATAAGATATTATGGGATTTTTATTTCCCATCTGCCGAGATCTAAATCAGGCCAATATTTTCACAGAGAACTTGCACCTGGTGTGACATTGCCTGTGCATCTTTAATGTCTTGGATAGGCAATCCAGCAAAGTGTGGTACGCATCAGCAGGCTATCTCTGGAGTGCTATATCTAGCTGCAACCCAAGAAATATGCCACACCGATGACATGTTCTTAAGGGCAAAAAAATCAAATCTTAAAAGGGCATTTGAGGGTGGGGTGTTTGTTAATGACAACAGAAAAGGTCTGGACAGAGTTTGCGGCGTTTATGCAGAACTCCACAAAGTGACCTAAAAACTCTGCCGTGCTATGCGGAATTCCGCAAGTGGTGGAGTTTCTTAGGTCGTGCGCTTTCACATTGATTTTTAGCACCTGGTGTTTGCCCTGCAATGAAAAATGAACGTGAATAGCACCATGTGCAGCCCAAGAGAGAGCTACTTTTTTCTGCCATTCAAGTAGATTTTCTACTCGAGCAGCAGCTTCCTGAACATGAACAGATGTTTCTTAACACGAGTGGTCGCAACCCTCCGCGCATGCCCGCATTGAGAAATCTCAGTGGGAGATGGACTTGTGTTGGGTTTTTCTCGCACTAGGCTAACTTTACATTGGCGAGCGCGAGCGAGGAAAAAACTGCGCTCCAACTCCATGTGCTCCGTGGAGTGCAAAAAAAAAAATCAGCAAACAGATCGCAGTTCATCGCCTAGGTCTACAATATACAGAGCTTTTACGCTCTCCCTAAAACATGGTAAAATTGGCCTACACCTAATTGTCACACTTGTAGGTCTATAGTAAAGTAGTACTACCATTATTCATGGCCTGTAAATGAAATGCTACTAGTGGGCCTGCAACCCCGATTGTACCACCCACTAAATTAGTACTTTAGAACATGTCTCAGGCCTGCCATTGAAGACTGTAATGCAGTTTTAAACTGTCATTTTGACCTGTCAAAAAAACTTTACAAGGCTTAAACCTTCCATTTTAATGCTTATAGGTCACCAATATAATCACCTATTAGGGTTAATTGTGATTGAGCCCTCCAGCAGTCCCAGGTCCAGCCCAGTGGTGTTGATACCAAAGGCTGCCCCACCAGGCTCCACTGCAGAACTTAGGCAACCCCCCAAAACACAGACCGAGGTGAGGGACTTCCTGGGCCTCACTGGACAATACAGGAGGTTTATTAAGGGTTATGGCACCATTCCCTCAATGAAGCTATGTGCACTGCACCTGTACTCAAGGCTCCTGCTTTCTACAAGGATTTCAATGAACAGTAGGATGACTCAGAGCATGGTGTAGGGGATGTGCTAGCACAGTTAGGGCATAGACCAACCAGTAGCCTTCATTTGTAAGAGGTTACTTTCCTGAGAACAGAGGTGGAGTAGTATTGAGAGGGAGGTCTTTGCTGTGTCTGGACGTTGAAGGAACTGATACCATACCTGTTTGGGACTCACTTCTAGTCAGAGATTGACTGCTGGCCCCTTAAGAGGCTCATGCAAATGAGGGGTCAAAACCCCAAGCTGGAGAGGTGGTCTTTCTCCCTATAGGAAACGGTCTTTATGGTGAAAGACCGTCTTCAGTAAGTCCATGCAGGTGCTGATGGTCTATCCAGGTTCTTCAACCTTAGTGATGAGAACTCCTAGAGGGTTGGGCAGTTCTCCCGACTTTGCGCTAGGTGGTGCAACACATGTCAGACCTGTCAGCCTTAGGATGGTCTTCTCCCAAACATGTGGAAGACTCTGAAGGACTGCTGTACTACTCTGCAAAAGTTCTGCTACCCTGCTGCCTGAGAGAAAGGACTGGACCTGCATCTTGATGCTAAGGCCACCTGAGTGACTTCAAGGGCTAGTTGGCTGGTCTCCAGATCAGAGCCTCCGGGACAGAAAAGGCTCCAACCACCTTGAACTGCGCACCTGGGCTTGGTCTTCTGTGAGTCCTACTCCCCAAGTGGTGCTGCCCTAGTTCTAGTCCCTTAGAATTATGCTTGAAGGTTCTCTTCCAGCCCAGCTGTGGTCTTGTGAGCAGAACTGACACATCATAACAAATCTCTTCGTTGTTTTACTTCGGAACAGCTGAAGCATGATGTATCCCCCACACCAGACCTCAGTTGCCTTAGTAGTGCTGCTCCATGACACATCTTTGACGCAGGCCTTTGCATTGCAAGCCCCTCATCGACATAATCCTAGACAACGATGCATGACTTTGCATCATAATACCACAGCTTCTTGAGAACCATTGGTACAGGACCCATCTTCAAAGCAGATTTTCGCATTACAAACCCCTCCACGATGGGATCCTCAATGAAGACACAGGACACGCATTGCAGCCCCGCTGCTCCTCAAAACTGCTGCTGCATGATGAATCCTCAATGCAGGAAATCTCAACGCACCGCAAACCAGGATTAAAAATACTTTGTTTAGTGGGCCTAACTCGGTCCCTGTGTCTGAACTGCGTTTCATCATGGTCAGTCTGAACTTGTTACATTCTCCCGGGCCAGTGCAGCCAGATAACCACAGTTGGTGCTTCGCGCTTCTAGACACTGTTTTTACTCAAAACATTAAAATTGCATACCTCCGTTTCCAATGATTGGAATTTTGATATCAAATAATCTTTTAAAATGTACTCTATTTTTTTTTAATCGGTGTGTGATTTTCCTTGAGTGTTGTTTTCATGTTATTATTGTTTAAAGTACTGCATACAACTTAACACATTGGCTTCAGGTTAAGCCTGACTGTTTCATGCCAAGCTGCCAGAGGGTTTAGCACAGGTTAATTTTGGGTTTTCTTGTGACTTTACCTTGACAGAAATTGTGGTTGTTGCTTGAGCACTGTTTCACCCCCCCCCCCAAAACCAATTAGCCAATTTCCAACACTCTGCAATTCCACTTTTCATAGAATAGCTCTGAAAAGTGTAACCTTGTAAATAAAAATTCTGCAAATATATTCTAGCATGGAATGATGATGTACATATTCAGTTATTTGACTTGCACGCTGTGTGTAGTATTTGGATGGCTTAGATCTGTTAGCACTGTAGTACCTTGCCCTGTGGAGAAAAACTTTACACTGTTGAACGTGAGAGATTGCTGTGGAAATTTGCGGTCTTTTCTAAGGTCTAAACTGGGGTGGCATGGTGAGCAAAAGGATGATGGATTTAACCCAGATCTCTTGACTGGGCGTGAATGTATTGATTTGTTCTGCATTCCATCCATCAATTGTGTGTCTTTTGCTTTCTCGCCCTAAGTGCGTTGGGTATGCCCAGACGTGGGTCCCGGGATCACTGTGCCACTGGAATCAAGCTATCCTGGCTGAAGAGGGGTGAAACCCCGAAACCGGTCCAAGGATGCTTGTTTCCGGTCCAGGGAGGACCTGGTTTGGCAGTTCGGGTTGGACTGTTCCCATTAGGCACCGGGTCAAGACTGATTTGCATATGGCTGGGTCCAAACTGGGATGGCGTAGTGGGCAAAAGAACGATGGAGAATGTTTGCATTTCAGTATTGCGTCCATCATTTGTTTGCGGTAACACTTTTCGCCCTAAGTGGGATGGGTATGCCCAGACGTGGGTCCCTTGCTCACTGCGCCACTGGATTCAAGCTAGCCTAGCTGAAGAAGGGTGACATACCCTGAAACCGGTCCCAGGATGCTTGTTTCCAGTCCAGGGAGGACCTGGCCTGGCAGTTCGGTCTGGACTGTTCCCATGGGGCACAGGGTCAAGACTGATTTGCATATGGCTGGGTCCAAACTGGGGTGGCGTAGTGGGCAAAAGAACGGTGGATTTAACCTAGATCTTTTCACTGGGGGAGAATGTTTGCATTGTTAGCATTTCGTCCATCATTTGTTTGCTGATTACATTAACGGGCGGTCGGACAGCCGTACACTGTTGCAGTGGTCAGTAGACCACCCGACAAGCAGTCAGCGGTCCAGCTGCCTAATTACGATGTGACCGTTGTGGTGGTGGTTGGAAAGTGCTCATTTACAGTGGCTTGTGCAGCAGCCCAGAAAAAGGGAAAAGGGAATTGGAAAATTAATACTTTTCTCATATCCATGCACTGTGGACCATGCACTATGTGGTGCATGGCACACGGTGCATAGATGTATGGGGGCACTACATGTGCCTCCTGGGCCACTCTGCTGTGGCCCACGAGAGATGGGGTTCCTGTTTGGGGACCCCAAAGTTCCTTTCTGGAAGTCAGATGGCTATGAAAAGGCTGTCGGAAGGGACTGCGTAATCCCGACAGCGGGCTCTGCCTCGGCCCCACCTCTTGGTGGAGTACAATTCAGACCACCGCGCTATCGAGATAAGATGATCCTATCAGAGGTAGCGGTCCTCCCCCCCCGGCCAATGTGGTCTGACGTCCTGCATTGTAATGTGGTGGTTTGACCTATGTCCTGTCTGATGGGCAGACTGCCACCAATGGCTGTCAGTGATGGTCCGCCCGACATTGTAATCAGGCCCTATGTTTCAAGTTATGCTAGCATCTTAACACATTGAGTTCTCTTATTATAGACAAAGAAATACAGAGTGAATTAAACAATGCAAAATTCAATAAAAAATAAGTTTAACGTCAACCTTTCCGAAACTGACAGCACCTTATGGAATAGCAAATATTCAAGCCAGCCCCATCGCAACAAGCAAATGCACAAGATAATGAGCAATGTTAATAAAGGATCAGACTAATTAAAAATGAGAGTGAAATAATAATGAGAATCCAGAATGTTAATGAAAGATTATGATAATATTCTGTAAAGGCCTCACAATGGCAGCTTCCTCCTGAGAAGAGCCAGAGGAGTCTCATAGATGAAGGAAAGCCCAGCTGAGAAGTGTGGGTGCCACTCATCTGCATAGACGAACTGAGGGCACTCACGCATGTCCAGCTGATCATGAGAGACTGCGGGGGAGCCTGCAATCATTTCATTAAACACAAAGAGGGTCACAGCTAAACGGCGGGAACTCATTCACCAATCAAACATCAGCAGGTCACATTAGTGGTCATTTTCTTCCTACCACTACCTTCACTCCCTCAGATGTTTGACCCTCCTAAAGTTCACATCAACTCTCAGTTAACTGTAATTATTCCCTCTACTATACTCTACCACACTACGGGACATATTAACAACGGCCAGCGATAATTATCACTGGCCGTACTTAGCGATAATTATATTATCGCAGGCTATCTCTGGAATTTATTGCCCTGGTAGTGTGTTATTAACACCGTGTTTCTCCAGGGCGATAAAGATTCCAGAGATAGCGAGGTTATCGCCGTTTGCAGGGAACATCGCTGGTTTTCCAGCGATGTTCCCTGCAAAACGGCGATAACATTGCTGATACGACCCACAGGGTCATATCGGCATAATCCACCCCAATGTTAGGGATAGGTAAGTCTGCAGTTTAGCAGACGTTATTTTTTGGAGAAAACAGCGGTTTTCTCCAAAAACTAACGTGTGCGAAAATGCTGGGGCAGTCTTGTAAATATCGCGATGTGAACAACAGCGATATTTACAAGGTTGTCCTGCTCAGTGACACCCACTTTGCATCTCATTAGAGATGCAAAGGGAGGCGTTGGGTAAAAGGCTGCTAACATGCACTAATGCATGTTAGCACCCTCTTGTTAATAGGGCGATAGTTTTATCTCTGCTTTTTTGGCTTTAAAAGCCAAAAAAGCGGATATAAAGCCCTTGTAAATATGCCCCTACAAAAGCATAACTCGCAATTTACTCAGCGATACGACTGACTTCACAATGAATGTACTGATGATGTATAAAATTTAAATTCTATCGCCAAAGCTGTGAGTATTTAACTTTGTCATCATTATAAATAACTTTATTTTGGCATAAGCTATAAAAGTAAACAATAAATATATATTTTACATACATGCAGTACCGTGATAATAACAGTTAATCACCAAAAACACTTATTTATGTCCATAACAAGCAACAATTAATGTTTGATTAGAATAAGACTGTTACAAGCAGCATTCACTATAAAATATAATTTTAAATTCACAATCAGCTGAAACAATTCCAAACCCTTAGGATTAATTGGCATAAATATTTGCCCTCCTTTTCGCCCTCATTAGACCCAAGTATTTTGTAGCAGCGCACACATACAGCAAATAAGGGTCCATGCGTAAAATTCTTAAAGCTTCAAGGTAGCTACCGGTGCATAGCTGCCGACACACTGGTGCACTCCAGGCAGAGCGAAGCTTAGCATACGAAGGGCATACAAACAGCTCATGCAGAATAGTCTCTTTGTGCCCATCGCAGAATGGGCAATCCTCACTAGCTCCTCCCTTCCATTTAGCAGTAAAAGCCTTTACAGGGAGGGTGCCCACTCTCAACTGATGATAAAGCTTTCTGTCAAAAGGGAAAATTATCAAGTCCCAGTACTGCTCTAACCAATAGGTGGACTTAAAATTTAAGAAGTCACCAGTTAGTGATACATTCCCTACTTTACCCTCATCTTTCTGCAGGACGTAGGCCCAGTAACATTTTTTTATCTCGCCCTTAGTGGGGATATTACTACTCTCCGGAAGGAGCCCTACATCGCCGAAGCCAATCGCCTTCAATAGCTGCTTTCCTGAGGTCAGCCATGGTACTTTGTTGGCAGTATCCATCTTAATCAATTCACCAAGTGCCGATGCGTAATGTGCTAACTCAGGAGTGACCCAGATTCTGCACCAGTAAAGTAAGGGACGCAGGTGTACTTTCTGAGCTACCCTTTTCAAACCCAAATCCATGAACAAGGAGTACAAAGGGGTGCTCACAGGGAGTGCAATCAGCTCTCTGACAAATTTATTTTCTGATTTTGCCAACCCTGTGATATCATCAAACCCCCATAGCTCAGCCCCAGACAATGCAGCCCCTAAAGCCTTTGCATTGTACATTTTCAGGGCTGGAGCAATAGGCCTAGTGAAACTGGAATGCTGGTCTTTTAGAATTATTCTGGCTCTTTGCTTATGTTTTGCAACGTCTATATGTTGACCCCATGATAAATTGGGAGTAATTTTGATACCCAAGTATGTGAAAGAGTGTACCTGTACCAGAAACGCACTTTCCATGGGTAGCTTCCCCTTAAATCTTTTGTGATAATTAAAAGCCATACATTTAGATTTATCAACATTGATCTGCAGGCCACGTTCCATGCAGGAGTCACTAAAGCGGACTAAAAGTTTTTGCAGACCACTAGGGGTTTTTTTTAATTGAAAAGTATCATAAGCAAACAGCAACAGTGGTATTTTACCATGTAGCAGGGTTAGGGCATCAGCATCAACTTTTAGGAGATATTGTACCAGCCCATTCGCATATAAAGTGGGAGCTCGGACACAGCCTTGGCGGACGCCATTCGATACTGGAATTTTTTTGTTAGTAGTCCCTGCAAGCCCCATCGCACCCTGTCTAAGTTCTTATCATGTAGTCTGACTAGTAAAGATAGTATATCAGAGGGCATCTCCCTTTCTCCTAGGACCACCAATAATCGGTATCGTGGCACCAGGTCGAAAGCAGATTTAATATCGACAAAGACGAACTACAAGTCATCTTTGCCAATCAAGACCGTCTTCCAATATGTGGTAGCAAAAAGGAAGACCTAATCTATCGTTGAAGTCTTAGGTCTAACGCCTGCTTGCAGTGGGCTTATTATATCATTACCTTCAACCCACTACTGAATTTTAATCAATACCATTCGGCAGAAAACTTTCTGCAGGCACTCAATAAAGCTAATAGGCTTATATTTGGCGGGCAGACTATTGTCCCATTTTTATATACAGGGACCACCTCAGCACCTTGCCATGATGCCAGAATCGGGGCACCCAATGCTATCTTGCTTGCAATGACCAGTATATATTGGGCCCATACATTTGTGTCATGATGATCAACATCTACTGGGATGCTGTCAGGGCCAGCACTATCAAAAATTCCCAACATCAACTATTTTTCACCTTGGCATGGCTGGGTATTGTGTAAACTTTTCAATAAGCAAAAATCCCAGCGATGAGATTTGTGCGCCTTACACATCATTACCCATCAGCCTCAAAGTCCAGCTCAAACTGTTTTCCTAAATACCTAATTGTAGGGTAGTTTTTCAACCACTATTTGTTTAATTTAAAACTTGAGAAACGCATTGAACACCCAAAAAAACACGCAGTTTTAAAAGGTTATGGAGATATAAACCTTGGCAACTTTTAGCACTCTCTGTAATTAAGCCCCTTGAGCACTCTTTGTAGCTGATGGAAGTAGTTGCTTCTTTGATAGTTAGCTTATGAATATGTTGTTTCTTTTTAAGCAAATCATCTCAACTAGCTCACCTACAACGAAAGTTTATTTAAAGAATTGTAATAGTGTAATAAGATCCACTAAACATTTTCAAAAATACTTAAAACAATTTCAAGCATTTATCAATTTGTCAAAGCCCTCCTTTGAGGTTTTAAAAAAAAAAGTTATTTCCTTAGTAAGTTTTAGGGAAGGTATGACTTTCTAGTTTGCTGTCCATGTACTTCCCATGCAGAATATTGAAAGGGTGGTGGCTCTTGAGAAAACCTCCTCACATTTTTCATTGGGATGACACAATTTTCCATTAGTAGTCCCAGAATGGCAGCATAGTGGTCTCGCTACCTTCAGCATTAGAAATACACAGTTGTTGTTGAATAGTAATAGATGACCTGGTCACATAAGGATAGTCTGTCGCATCTTTCTCATGTCCCAACACATAGGTTTGATAAACTCATGTAGTGCATAATGTTTAAGCCTAGATAAGATAGCCCAACTAAAACTAGACCACCGTTGATATTTATTCCTACTAAATGCTCGGTTGAGATAGCAACCCCAATGGTGACAGCATAAGCCAAAACCTCTCTTTAGTGGCCGTCACAGACCAAAAGCATTGGCCTAGTAGGATTTCTTCTGTGGATACGTGAACTGAATAGTGGTCTCATTTATGTCATGCATGTATCATGCTCCAATAGTGCTTCACCCTTAAGATCTTAACAAAATATATATGATACAGGTGATGGACAGGTATGGAGAAACAGACCCGACCTCAACATACCATACACCACGTATTTGTTAACAGACTGTCAGAAGATAACAAACATCTGCAATACCACTTAGTTATGTTTCAGGTTACTCCTGTGATGTATAATGTCTAAATATAATTAGAAGACAATGCCTTTCTATTCATGGGCAGTCCACATATTTTACTTTTGCTGTGGTCCATCTGTTTTAAAATGGTACAAAAGCAGAACTTCTGTGCAACACACAGACAGCTCATCCAATCGGCGAAAACAAAGTACTATGACAACACCCTTCTTGGGGAAACCAACAGAAGCAGAACGCTGTTCAAGACAATCCACCTCCTGTGGGACCCATCTATTCATCACTCCATAGAAAAGTACAATGCCATCAACCTCTTCTTCAGTGAAAAATACAGAAGATGGTCAGCCTGTAAAGACCTGTCTCTCCCAGATATTGCTGTTAACTCCATTTACTACACCACACCCCACGCCACTCCACTCTACGCCACTCTACTCTACACCACTCCTATCTATGCCAACATACTCGCCTCAATGCATCTCCACTCTATGCTACTCCATTGTATGCCACTCTACTCAAATTTCTACCACTCTACTCAACTCTATGTTCTATACATACTACACTCTACAGCACTTCACTCTACGCCACTCTAGCTATCTGCTGACGGACTCAACTACCTCATACCCACTTCTTATAAAAATGAGGCCTTACTATCATCCTTCATCAATGCACTTTCTGGGGACACTCTCTTACACCTGCTTATTTATTTATTTATATAGCGCTCTACTACCTAGGGGCGTCTAGGCGCTTGTGAAGGAGGTTCACAGAGCACTGTGTGTGTATGAACCCATGCAAGCCCAGTTTACAGGGTGTAGAGCCACGTTTTCAGTCCTTTCCTAAAGGACAAGAGATCGGTGGAGTTTCTTAGATGGAAAGGTAATTTGTTCCACCATCTGGATGTCATATCGAAGAAGCTTTTGCCTCCCCATTTTGGAGGCGGGAGGATGGTACCTTAACCAGCAACCTTAAAAGCAACGCATAATGCTTTGAATCTAATTCGTTTCTCGATTGGGAGCCAGTGCAGTGTGTTGAGAGCCTGTTTAGCAGATGTGAATTTGGGCAGACCGAAGAGCTATCTAGCAGTGGTATTCTGGAGAACCTGTAGTTCAAATAATGGTAGATATATACAGGACAACAGCCAACGCGTTTTGTTCCAGTTGATGGAACTTTATCAGGGCATAGAGTTGTAAAGATATAGAACACAAACGTAGACCATACCCGTAGTATAGAGGCAAAGCTTTGCCTCTATACTACGGGTATGGTCCACTATGACCGAAGCGTCAATCGAAACGCTGCAGTATTTAAGTAATCATTGCTGAACCTACACGTATACGTACACGTTTGTGTTCTATATCTTTACAACTCTAAGCCCTGATGAAGTTCCATCAACTGGAACGAAACGCGTTGGCTGTTGTCCTGTATATATCTACCATTATTTGAAGATGAATAAAGGATTTTCTAGAAAAATGATGGCCTTTTTGGATATGTGACTTCATCCCTGGTGCCGCCTCTACTTTTCTTCAAAAGTTTATTCCTGGGTTTTCCAGTAAGACCTTTCTGCAGCAGGTCTTGGAGACGCTTGGCACGGGACACTTTGGTTTGTGGGACCTTGGTATTGATGTGCTCAACATTAGTTGGCTGTGGGATCTCTTTTTTGATAGGGCTTACATTTGATGTCTGAGAGCCTGAGGTTACAATAATTACAGGTCTGCGTCCTCGTATTCTTTGTGTCTCCTAAGATTGGGCCAGGACATGCCGGGGATCTGTTCGAGTGTGCCAAGAGCTCACCTCTGTTGTATGATATTATGGGTGCCATTTTGCCCGGTGACCGGCAGCGTGGTTGGCACTGAGTGCGGCACGAGTGGGGACGGGCGCAGATGGGCTTGCCTTTGGTGTGCCGGCGGCGCGTCCGCTGCGCTTCCCCCTCAGTGGGAGCTTAAGTAGTCTTCCTGTCAGGCCAGGGAACAACTGGAGCGGCGACCGACCTAAGATGGCGGTTCAAATGGTGCCTGGCTTGCCTATGTTTCCCAGCTCCCTCCACAACAATCGGCTATTCGGAAGCCGTGGTGGACCGGGGAGCGGAACTCGAGGATTACCGTGAGTAAGCAATCAGAATTTCAGACACTCGCTGATGCGCATTTACAAATTAAAACATTTACAATAAAAGCAGTAAGATGTTTAAAATATATTAGTGCAAACAACAGCAAAGTGCGATAAAAGTGCAAAAGTGCAATTTTTGGCAGTGAAGTCATGCCGCAGTGGGGTATGAGAGCGCGAATGCCTGTGCGCTACCTTCTGCTGCACGTCCGCCTCAGTGGGAGCATAAGTAGCCTTCCTGTCAGGCCAGGGAACAACTAGAGCAGCGACCGACCTAAGATGGCGGCCGTTACATGCTGGTTCCAATGGTGCCTGGCTTGCCTATGTTTCCCAGCTCCCTCCACAAAAATCGGCTATTCGGAAGCCGTGGTGGACCGGGGAGTGGGACTCGAGGATTACCGTGAGTAAGCAATCAGAATTTCAGCCACTCGCCGATGCGCATTTACAAATTAAAACATTTACAATAAAAGCAGTAAGATGTTTAAAAAATGATTAGTGCAAACAACAGCAAAGTGCGATAATAGTGCAAAAGTGCAATTTTTGGCAGTTAAGCTATGCCGCAGTCGGGTATGACAGCGCGAATGCCTGTGCGCTACCTTCCTTACCATTGTCGATTCCACCCTCACAAAGTACATTGTCTCAGAACCTCTAATGACAGGCCACATCTTCATACTCCTAAAGAAGCCAATACTACACCATGATGACCTCAGCAGCTATTGGCCTATCACTCACCTACCACTCATCCGCAAGATCATAGAACCATCCATCTATGTTGACGCCAAGATCACATTAATGATACCATCCTCAGGACGACTACCAGTCTGGCTTCAGATCACACTGAAGCACGAAGACCACTAACTTACACATGGTAGGCAGTGCCCTTTTTGGGCATAGGTGGAGATGACTGCTGCCTCATTATTGCTGAACATCTCAGCAGTCGTCTTCACAGTTGAACTTACCACACTCTTGCGCTCCTCGAAGTCTCAAATGGGATTCATCGTCAATGTCCTTCTCTGATTTTCCTCCTACATTTTCAATCGACTACAGTTTACTCAAATGATAACCTCCAGGTCACAAAAAATACCCATTGACTGTGGCGTATGAACTCTACTTAAAAGTCTCTTCTGCTTCAGACATCTAATGCCTCAACCACTGCTTACCCAGCATGGATGTCCAGGGCCCACCTGAAGCAGAACCCAACCACGACAGAATTCCTGTTATTTGTCAAGAAAATCAAGCAAGATACAGTACAAACGTAGCTCAATGACATAAACCCTGACGGCTTCGATCCCCAACTTTCACTGAATGCAAAGCCACTTGGATTCCTCCTGGACACCAATCTCACCCTCGAAAGAACACACTGGCAAAAAAATAAAAACAGTCTGATGCCAGCTCTCTCTACTAAGGAAAGTCAAATAAATACTACTGGAAAGCGAGACCTGCAGTTCAAGCTCTTATACTTTTGCATCTGGATGGTGGTAATGCCCTGCTCCATTTCTTCTCAGACTTCACACCGGCACCACTCAGAGTCATTGAACACACCGCAGCATGTCGATTTGATGACATCACCGCCATCCTGATGGAACTCCATTGGCACCCATTGTCAGCCCACACCATCTCCAAAAACATCTGCATCATTTGCAAAGTCATCATGACCAGCACTCACGCTTATCTTGCAGACAAGTTCACCATGTGTATCCAGGACATAATCCGACTGCAGACTAAGAAGGGTTAAAACAAAACAAGACAGCAAGCCTCTTCCATCTATGCACCCAGGATCTAGACCAGAATACTGGTATCCATGAGGACTGCACCTATACTGCTCTAATATAGGAAATAGTTAAAGACACACCTCTTTAAAGAACAGTATAGCACAATGCAATAACCGTGCACAACCCAGAATCCTTTCCCATTACTCATTCACTTTATGCTCGTCTTAGTCCATATACAGTGCTCCACTGCCCTGTCAGCTAGTTATGCACTACTGAAATGTCATATACATGCATACATATATGTGAAATAGCTGATCTTGAAAACGAAGCAGGCTTGGAGAGGGAGCTAGTGTATGTCTTTAATGTTGACGTCATCCATACGTGACTACCTCACGCTGTGGGAAGATTGGACTGGTTTTCTGGCCACAGTCTGCAATGTCACGTTCACGGTAGCCTGTCATCGAACCTCGCTTCTAGTTTAATGATATATGCGTCCAAACTGCTAACCCTCATTGCAAGCGCATTCCGTTGCTATGCATGGTGTATGACAGATTGCTCTGTTATCGCCTACTTTTTCGAATCTCTTAGCCAGTGCGTCATCAACCGGGGCTTCATCAGCTTCCAGGACATGACTATTCGATGTTTGTACAATACAGTGCCCAGTCAGTCATTATGCACTCCAGTTTGATCTTTTTAGATCAAGGCACCCACTCTAGGAGGCAGAGACCATGGTTGGAATAATGCCGTCACTAAGATTTAGCTGTCTCTGGGCACACCCATATCATGTGATAAAAATGGGCCTTGGGCTGATTGCCCTAGGACACTCGGAGGGAGCATTCAGGAACATTCAGCCAACACGCCTCAGGGATGGCACTGGTGGTTGTACTGGATGACTTTAAATCTGGACATGCAAGCTACATGTTGGGTATATGCCTTATCCGCAAACCGCAAATGATCTGTGACCTCACAATTAAGGCACTGTGCCTCTTTATCTCTAACATTTTACTGGCATGCGTCTGCTGAGAATGTAAGGTAATGAAGAGAGTTGTGATCGCTTTGCGCCCTTTGCCATGTGTTCACAGGCACTGCAACATGTCATTAGTAGGGGTTTCCATCGGTCCCCACAGGGAGCGCAGTCCATACATCAGTGCAATGTGTGAACTGCCCTGGTCCTATTCTGAATTTGTCGATTATGCTCAGAAACGCTCCCAGCTTGCCCAGTTCATACATATCGCCCACATGGGAGATGCCAGCCTGCACCTACTGTTGTCTGTCAAACGTGGGTGCAATCTTCTTCTGTTCTGGCAACACCCACAGTGGTAAGTGCGAGGCAGACAGGCGAGGGATGCCTTTCGGCTGCATGTATCTATCCCAGCAGACCCTGGCAACTCTGTGGAGCCTGGATATCTGGGAGGCCGGGGGTCCAGGTGGGAACAGCTGCTCAAGGATCAATTAATAACCGAACACATGTGCCAGAGCCTTTCATTCTGGGTCATTCCATCTTTCCGCCATCGCATGGTCCACTGGAGCTGCGCTGCCGCATAGCACAACTCGCAATTCAGGGCACCGGGGCTTTCCTCTACCATTGGGGGCTGTGTCTGGCAGAGTGCTTCTGGTTTCCGCTCCTCACCCCATTCTAAGTAATAGAGTATGGCGAGAAGTCCCACAAAGAAAGGGCTCTTAAGTACCACTGGGATCATTCATGGTTGGTGCAATATGATTGTACTCTTTAGACCATGATGAGATGGGCTGCAGCACGTTGGAGCCCTTTCACGTGTTGTGTCAGGGAGACTCCAAAGCAATGTGTAGCCAACATCCATTTTCAAAAGAACTAGACTTTGGACTATTGCTCTGAAGTTGGTTTCTGCACCAAAGTTTTCTCTTTTACATGGAACCAGTGTTGGTAACAAGCTGTCTTAGGTTTCTTGGCAACGTAGTATTTGAAGGAGAGGTCAGGGCCAAGGGAGCACCCCAGTGATTTTGCAGTGTTATATGAGGATAAAGTTATCCAAAATAATTTCTGGGAGCCAAGCTTGAATGCGTGATTGCTTTTTGCTACAGACAAACTGTAGGAATACTGTTTTCTCTGGGTTTAGCATTAGGTCTGTGACTGAAAATCCATTCTGATGAAAGTAAGGTGCAGTTTGCATCAATGGATGCCATGTGTGGTGGCGTGATCCCTGTAGAGTTGCATGTCATCGGTGTATTGATAAACCTTTATGCTATTTTGGAGGAGTAGTGTTCCAAGGTGTGTCACGTGGAGGTTGAAAGTGGTGGATTACAGGATGGAGCTATAGGGTACTCCACAGGAGACAAGCAGCTTGAGGTTCCTATTTGAATGAATTGATGTTTGTGGGTGAAGTAGGGAAAAAACCTTCAAAGGACAGGGTTCGAAAGCCCATGTATGTTTTCAATATACCAAAGGCTGCGCACTGCATGAGTTGGATCGGAATCAGGACTGGTTTGCGTCGGTGATCTGGAGGGCTTCTTCACCCTGATGAAGGGTGGCAGGTCTGAAGCTGGATTGGCCGTCAGATGAGGTAGTTCTTCGTGATCTCGTTTTGGAGTTAAATGGAGAGAGATTTCTGGTTGATTTCTGTGATGGATGTCAGATAGGTGATGGATGTCAGATAGGTGATGGATGTCAGATAGGTGATGGATGTCAGATAGGTGATGGATGTCAGATAGGTGATGGATGTCAGATAGGTGATGGATGTCAGATAGGTGATGGATGTCAGATAGGTGATGGATGTCAGATAGGTGATGGATGTCAGATAGGTGATGGATGTAAGATAGGTGATGGATGTCAGACAGGTGATAGGTTGCTAGTTGGTTTAGGTTCAGGATCATGAGTTGGAAGTTGTTCTTCCTTGTGAGTGCAGTGGCAGAAGAAAGTTCTCCATCAAACTATAGCCCTATGGGGAAATAGTCTCAGTTCTAGTGGTCAGGGGGAAGTTGTAGCGTTCTCTGTAGGAACCTGATAACCAAGATCAGGTTGTTGAAGCACTGCTCACTGTCCTTCTTCCACCAGAATGTGTGCCTGAAGACACTGGTGAAGCAGTTTGATCATCCGTCTCAGCAGCATCAATCTGGATGTGTTGCCACAAATACTGTGGATTGTGGTCGATGAGGTCTCATTAGTTGTGCCAGGCATTGCATGTAAATGTTGGAAAGAAATTAAGATTTCAGATTGCCCTGTGCTGCACAAGAGTAAGCAGAGGATGGATGGATCACCAGGCCATCTGTTAGCCAAGGTGAGCAAGACTCATTCCTCCAACTCCTGTTTAACTTTTTACCTGTCTACCCAGTGCCATGAAGTCGGTTGGCGGAAGTGCACACCTTAACGAATGCATACATAAATGATTGAATACATTGTTAGGCTTTGTGTTTCTAGTTGTGCATACACCTTGCAATTTTGTGAAGCAGATATGACCTTTCCCTACATCCAATGTGACAAATTACTATAAAATAGAGGTGGTTTATTGAGACGCGTATTTAAAACCCTAGTACCAGCATTTTTTTTACATCCAGGCATCGTTACAGTTTTCGAAGACTACCAATTAAGACTAGAACAGTGCTAGCGGCTCTCTTCTGCAAATATGGTATTCAGAACTTATTGAAGAATTCAATGATGCCGCAATTCCCTAGAATATCAAAAAAGCTCTATATGTTTCAAAACCAGGGAAGACGAAACTAAAATCCATTGCGGCGTCTTTTATACATTTTTTGTATTTCACCACAGTGTTTCAGTATACATGAACAACATGCCATGCAACTTGCGCAAGCATATACAAACGAGAAACATGACTGCCAAAAATACAGTTATTTTAATTACCTTCCACATGCTATTAGGTTGCATCTACCTGTATAACCAGTTTAAGGAGATATTTACTTCAGAAACAACATTCATTTTTCCTTCAATGAATATATCAACTGATCAGAAGTCAAAAAATCTTTCCACTTTTCTTACATCTGACTTTTATGTAAGCAATGTTGTCACTTAAGCTATCCCCAAGTTGTGGACAGACATATTCCCTCCAAACAGGGAGTGACCCATGAGGAGGAAATAGAGTGCAGTCTGCACGTTCATAACAGAATTAAAATTGTAAAATAAAATGTAGCATTCTGTTTTAATTTCACCCTCAAAAATGTAGTTTTATACTTTATTAATTAGGAGTTTTTATAATTTCTCAATGTAAGAAATTTGGGTTACTGGTTGAGGTGGGGGACCTACCCAAGCAGCAACCACAATCCTTGTCAGGGTAAAGTCACAAGCAAACCCTAAACTAACCTGTACTCAACCCTCTGGCAGCTTGGCACAGAGCAGACAGGCTTAACTCAGAGGGACTATGAAAATTATTTGTATAACACTTAAAAATTGAACACAGTGAAAACATCACAAAATGATCCCACACAAGTTTACAAGAATCATTTTATTAAATACATCAAGACCAAAACAACAAAATCCAATCAGTAGAAACAGAGATATTCACACAGATGTCAGTAAAAAGAGCACCAAAAAGTACAAAGCGCCACAGTCACAAATTCAGGCCAACCGTGATGGAGCACGGACTGGCTACAGATACCCAGTAAGACCTGCTGAACAAAGTTTTTCAAATCCTGTATTGCGAAGTGTTGAAAGGGGCTGCGTCAAAGATGCATTGCGCATCTGAAGCAATGTGTCTGTTTTGCGATGTATCAAGGCTGCAGTCTGAGGTCCAGCATCAGTGCTGAAGATCCCGTTGACAAGGGCTTGCGATACGTAGTCCAGCATCAAGGATGCGTTACGCAGTTGGAGCGATGCTCTGGTTCTGAGGAGCGGTGAGGCTGCGATGCGGAGTATGGCATCGTCCAGGCTGCTGTCAAAGAGGAATGCGATGTCCTGTGTTGAGGATGAGCCGGGCAGTGGCAGTTCCGATTAGGGCGCGGGCTATGATGACGCTCTTTGCAATGGAACCGACCCACGCAGCAGTGGGGATTCGTTGGTTCTGCTCAGGGTTGTGTTGCGCAGCAGAGGAGATGCATCAGTTCTGCTGGATCCAAAAAGGCTGGCAGAGCACCTTAGGACTACTTCCAAGGGCCCCGATCTGGGTGGCACCACTTTGCAGGGTAGACTCGCAGGTGGCAGAGTTCAGGTGCTAGGGTCAAGGTTGTTGGAGCTTTCTGCAAGCTCTCCATGAGACCACAGGTCGATTCTGTTGCCTCCACCTGCTCCAACACCCTCAGAATGCTCTGTAAGGTCTTCCGATGGATTCCAACAGACACCAGAAGAACTGTCACACAAGCCATCATCACAAGACGATTTGACTATGGGAACGTCCTCCACGCAGGAACTACCACCCTCCTCCTCAAGCTCCTCCAAACTAACCAGAACGCAGCAGCAAGAGTCATCCTGGACATACCCAGATGATCACACATAACCCCCCACCTCTCCAGCCTGCACTGGCTCCCAGTCAAGAAGAGATGCCACTTCAAACTGCGCACCCACTCTTACAAGTCCCTGAACAACACAGGACCAGAATACCTGAACAACCACCTGACCTTCCACTAGCCCACCAAACACCTGCCTTCGGCCTTCCTAGCCCTCACCACCATACCCCGACTCCATCGCACCCAAGCCGGAGGACGCGCCCTCTCCCACCTCACTGCCAAGGCCTGGAATGACCTCCCCATCCACCTCCGAACCATCACCTCCCTTGTGAAATTCGAGATCGGCCTCAAGACCTGGCTGTTCAAATAGCCCCATCTCGTGCAGCACCTGGATGCACCACTGGGGAGTTTAGCACACTATAGAAATTCTGATTAATTAATTGATTGATTGACTGATTGATTCTGTCCCCCGAGACTCTAGTCACAAGGTCATCCAACTAGCCTTTGGAGGGACTTTGGGGTCTGGGGTCCACAGATGCAGATCCAGTCCTCGTCACCCGAGCAAGAGGGCAGCACGCACCAGGTAGGCACAACAGGGCAGCAGTTCCTTTAGAGCAGCAGTCCAGCTGAATGGCAGTCCTTTCAGCAGCAGAGCAGTCCTTCTTCCTGGCAGAGTATCCACAGTCCCAGAAGGGTACTAGAGAGTTGGTGTCTGAGGTCCACTATGTATACCTAATTCTGCCTTTGAAGTAGGTGAAGATTTCTGGGGGTTCCCCGTTGAAATGCACAGGTGTCCTGCCTTCCTGTATCTGGCTCCAGTCTTACTACAGGGAGTATGCAACACTTTTTGTGGAGGCAGGATGCAGCCTATTCTAGTGTAAGTAGGGCTTCCCTTCTATCTCGCCAGTGAGTCCCATTCAGGCACACCTAAGGTCCCTGTTTTAGAGGAATTAACAATCCCAGCTGTCAACTACACCCTGTCATGTGACCCAGAGACAGGCTGTAGGCACCAAATGGCTAAGGCAGGAAAATTCTGACTTTCTAGAAGTGGCCTTTTCAAAATTGATATAAAAAATCTGACTTTTGCATAAGAGAGGATTTCTCATTACAATTCCAAAGACACCAAACATGACCTGGTCAGATGTTTCCATTTGGAAATTACAGCTTGTTAAATGTATTAAAGTAACTCCAATGTTATCCTATGGAAAGGTAGGCATTGCAGTAGTGAAAAACGAATTTAAACCAGGACATATAAAACTTAAAAGAAAATGTCCTACTTTTTAAATACACTGCACCCTTCCCTCTTGGTTGTCCACGGCCTACCCTATGGGTGACTTATATGTATTAAAAACAGAAGGCTTAGGCCTGGCAAAAGGTTTATTTTGCCAGGTTGACATGGCCTGAGACAGGTTTGAGAGGGCTACCTAAGTAGGTGTCACCATCAGTGCTGCAGGTCCACTACCAGCATTTAATTTACAGGCCCTGGTTACATGTAGTACCACTTTACTATGGGCTTATAAGTAAATTAAATATATCAATTGGGTATAAGCCAATGGTATCATGTTTTATGGTGTGAACACATGAACGTTAGCACTGGTTAGCTTTGTTAAAGTGCACAGTCGAAAGCGAACAAAAACAAGATCAGCAAAAATTGAGGAGGAAGGCAAAACCTTTAGTGGACATGTCTAACAGTGAATCAAATCACTTTGTATTCCCTTTACAAATGTGTTACTGTAATTGGTTCACAGACTGTACTTCCAGTAGTCCTCTGAAGTATGCTTTTAATGAAATTAAAAGTAAGGTCTATGAAAAGCGTTTTTTTATGAAATACCCCAGAGATTCACACAATAATTGTAAGAAACTACATGTGCTCTTATATGCTTGACAAGTTTCCCAAATCTATGCCTTTTTAGTGTGTTTTTTTCCTTAGAATTCTGGGACTTGCAGTTCTTACAAGTCCCCAGAATTCTTAGAAAAAGCCAGGACTGGTCTAACTAGTCGCGCATGCACCAGGGAAACTTAGCAGCTGTTTTTTGAAAAAACGCGTCACATTTCAGAGACAATCATGTATGAAGCTGGCATTACACCGGAAGAGTGTGCAGCGCCAAGAAGCCAGCCCGGGGAATACACGTGACCTGATGCTGATAAAAGGCCTGTTACAGTGTAATGTTTACCTCCTTTGCGGTGCGAGAGATTCTCAGTGCCTTCTTCCTGCACAGGGGATTTTGCAAAAACCTGCAATCCGCAGATTTATGAATATTAAAGAAGCAGCTATCAGATCACCACTCCTTACGAAAACTAGCAAAAGACCGACTGTAGGTTCACATGGGCAGCATTTGTATCTGCATCATATCCCTTTAAATTAGGTCCCAACGTCACGCACAGTGGTGCACGTGAGTGTCAGCAGAGCATGCAGCGGTTTGAGGGAGCAGTGCAGCCTTCTCCCGGTGTCTGCAGCTGGATCAAACACAGGGGAAGATGGGAACCCGTGATGCCTTTGACGAACAGTGGTGCACAGTGGTGCACCTGAGTGTCAGCAGAGCATGCAGAGTTCGAGGGAGCAGTGCAGCCTTCTCCCGGTGTCTGCAGCTGGATCAAACACAGGGGAAGATGGGAACCCGTGATGCCTTTGACGAACAGCGGTGCACAGTGGTGCACGTGAGTGTCAGCAGAGCATGCAGCGGTTCGAGGGAGCAGTGCAGCCTTCTCCCGGTGTCTGCAGCTGGATCAAACACAGGGGAAGATGGGAACCCGTGATGCCTTTGACGAACAGCGGTGCACAGTGGTGCATGTGAGTGTCAGCAGAGCATGCAGCGGTTCGAGGGAGCAGTGCAGCCTTCTCCCGGTGTCTGCAGCTGGATCAAACACAGGGGAAGATGGGAACCCGTGATGCCTTTGACGAACAGCGGTGCACAGTGGTGCACGTGAGTGTCAGCAGAGCATGCAGCGGTTCGAGGGAGCAGTGCAGCCTTCTCCCGGTGTCTGCAGCTGGATCAAACACAGGGGAAGATGGGAACCCGTGATGCCTTTGACGAACAGCGGTGCACAGTGGTGCACGTGAGTGTCAGCAGAGCATGCAGCGTTTCGAGGGAGCAGTGCAGCCTTCTGCCGGTGTCTGCAGCTGGATCAAACACAGGGGAAGATGGGAACCCGTGATGCCTTTGACGAACAGCGGTGCACAGTGGTGCACGTGAGTGTCAGCAGAGCATGCAGCGGTTCGAGGGAGCAGTGCAGCCTTCTCCCGGTGTCTGCAGCTGGATCAAACACAGGGGAAGATGGGAACCCGTGATGCCTTTGACGAACAGCGGTGCACAGTGGTGCACGTGAGTGTCAGCAGAGCATGCAGCGGTTCGAGGGAGCAGTGCAGCCTTCTCCCGGTGTCTGCAGCTGGATCAAACACAGGGGAAGATGGGAACCCGTGATGCCTTTGACGAACAGCGGTGCACAGTGGTGCACGTGAGTGTCAGCAGAGCAAGCAGCGTTTCGAGGGAGCAGTGCAGCCTTCTGCCGGTGTCTGCAGCTGGATCAAACACAGGGGAAGATGGGAACCCGTGATGCCTTTGACGAACAGCGGTGCACAGTGGTGCACGTGAGTGTCAGCAGAGCATGCAGCGTTTCGAGGGAGCAGTGCAGCCTTCTGCCGGTGTCTGCAGCTGGATCAAACACAGGGGAAGATGGGAACCCGTGATGCCTTTGACGAACAGCGGTGCACAGTGGTGCATGTGAGTGTCAGCAGAGCATGCAGCGGTTCGAGGGAGCAGTGCAGCCTTCTCCCGGTGTCTGCAGCTGGATCAAACACAGGGGAAGATGGGAACCCGTGATGCCTTTGACGAACAGCAGTGCACAGTGGTGCACGTGAGTGTCAGCAGAGCATGCAGCGGTTCGAGGGAGCAGTGCAGCCTTCTCCCGGTGTCTGCAGCTGGATCAAACACAGGGGAAGATGGGAACCCGTGATGCCTTTGACGAACAGCGGTGCACAGTGGTGCACGTGAGTGTCAGCAGAGCATGCAGCGGTTCGAGGGAGCAGTGCAGCCTTCTCCCGGTGTCTGCAGCTGGATCAAACACAGGGGAAGATGGGAACCCGTGATGCCTTTGACGAACAGCGGTGCACAGTGGTGCACGTGAGTGTCAGCAGAGCATGCAGCGGTTCGAGGGAGCAGTGCAGCCTTCTCCTGGTGTCTGCAGCTGGATCAAACACAGGGGAAGATGGGAACCCGTGATGCCTTTGACGAACAGCGGTGCACAGTGGTGCACCTGAGTGTCAGCAGAGCATGCAGCGTTTCGAGGGAGCAGTGCAGCCTTCTCCCGGTGTCTGCAGCTGGATCAAACACAGGGGAAGATGGGAACCCGTGATGCCTTTGACGAACAGCGGTGCACAGTGGTGCACGTGAGTGTCAGCAGAGCATGCAGCGTTTCGAGGGAGCAGTGCAGCCTTCTGCCGGTGTCTGCAGCTGGATCAAACACAGGGGAAGATGGGAACCCGTGATGCCTTTGACGAACAGCGGTGCACAGTGGTGCATGTGAGTGTCAGCAGAGCATGCAGCGGTTCGAGGGAGCATTGCAGCCTTCTCCCGGTGTCTGCAGCTGGATCAAACACAGGGGAAGATGGGAACCCGTGATGCCTTTGACGAACAGCGGTGCACAGTGGTGCACGTGAGTGTCAGCAGAGCATGCAGCAGTTTGAGGGAGCAGTGCAGCCTTCTCCCGACGTCTGCAGCTGGATCAAACACAGGGGAAGATGGGAACCCGTGATGCCTTTGACGAACAGCGGTGCACTGTGGTGCACGTGAGTGTCAGCAGAGCATGCAGCGTTTCGAGGGAGAAGTGCAGCCTTCTCCCGGTGTCTGCAGCTGGGTCAAACACAGGGGAAGATGGGAACCCGTGATGCCTTTGACGAACAGCGTTGCACAGTGGTGCACGTGAGTGTCAGCAGAGCATGCAGCGGTTCGAGGGAGCAGTGCAGCCTTCTCCCGGTGTCTGCAGCTGGGTCAAACACAGGGGAAGATGGGAACCCGTGATGCCTTTGACGAACAGCGGTGCACAGTGGTGCACGTGAGTGTCAGCAGAGCATGCAGCGGTTCGAGGGAGCAGTGCAGCCTTCTCCCGGTGTCTGCAGCTGGATCAAACACAGGGGAAGATGGGAACCCGTGATGCCTTTGACGAACAGCGGTGCACTGTGGTGCACGTGAGTGTCAGCGGATCATGCAGCGGTTCGAGGGAGCACTGCAGCCTTCTCCCGGTGTCTGCAGCTGGATCAAACACAGGGGAAGATGGGAACCCGTGATGCCTTTGACGAACAGCGGTGCACAGTGGTGCACGTGAGTGTCAGCAGAGCATGCAGCGTTTCGAGGGAGCAGTGCAGCCTTCTGCCGGTGTCTGCAGCTGGATCAAACACAGGGGAAGATGGGAACCCGTGATGCCTTTGACGAACAGCGGTGCACAGTGGTGCACGTGAGTGTCAGCAGAGCATGCAGCGGTTCGAGGGAGCAGTGCAGCCTTCTCCCGGTGTCTGCAGCTGGATCAAACACAGGGGAAGATGGGAACCCGTGATGCCTTTGACGAACAGCGGTGCACAGTGGTGCACGTGAGTGTCAGCAGAGCATGCAGCGGTTCGAGGGAGCACTGCAGCCTTCTCCCGGTGTCTGCAGCTGGATCAAACACTGGGGAAGATGGGAACCCGTGATGCCTTTGACGAACAGCGGTGCACAGTGGTGCACGTGAGTGTCAGCGGATCATGCAGCGGTTCGAGGGAGCAGTGCAGCCTTCTCCCGGTGTCTGCAGCTGGATCAAACACTGGGGAAGATGGGAACCCGTGATGCCTTTGACGAACAGCGGTGCACAGTGGTGCACGTGAGTGTCAGCGGATCATGCAGCGGTTCGAGGGAGCAGTGCAGCCTTCTCCCGGTGTCTGCAGCTGGATCAAACACAGGGGAAGATGGGAACCCGTGATGCCTTTGACGAACAGCGGTGCACAGTGGTGCACGTGAGTGTCAGCGGATCATGCAGCGGTTCGAGGGAGCAGTGCAGCCTTCTCCCGGTGTCTGCAGCTGGATCAAACACAGGGGAAGATGGGAACCCGTGATGCCTTTGACGAACAGCGGTGCACAGTGGTGCACGTGAGTGTCAGCAGAGCATGCAGCGGTTCGAGGGAGCAGTGCAGCCTTCTCCCGGTGTCTGCAGCTGGATCAAACACAGGGGTAGATGTGAACCCGTGATGCCTGTGACGAACAGCGGTGCACAGTGGTGCACGTGAGTGTCAGCAGAGCATGCAGCGGTTCGAGGGAGCAGTGCAGCCTTCTCCTGGTGTCTGCAGCTGGATCAAACACAGGGGAAGATGGGAACCCGTGATGCCTTTGACGAACAGCGGTGCACAGTGGTGCACGTGAGTGTCAGCAGAGCATGCAGCGGTTCGAGGGAGCAGTGCAGCCTTCTCCTGGTGTCTGCAGCTGGATCAAACACAGGGGAAGATGGGAACCCGTGATGCCTTTGACGAACAGCGGTGCACAGTGGTGCACGTGAGTGTCAGCAGAGCATGCAGCGGTTCGAGGGAGCAGTGCAGCCTTCTCCTGGTGTCTGCAGCTGGATCAAACACAGGGGAAGATGGGAACCCGTGATGCCTTTGACGAACAGCGGTGCACAGTGGTGCACGTGAGTGTCAGCAGAGCATGCAGCGGTTCGAGGGAGCAGTGCAGCCTTCTCCTGGTGTCTGCAGCTGGATCAAACACAGGGGAAGATGGGAACCCGTGATGCCTTTGACGAACAGCGGTGCACTGTGGTGCATTTCCAGCTCAGCCTTTGTATTTGCAACGTCATGTGCTCACTGCTCAGCCTTTTTCAGCATCGTCTTCGCGGTGTAGTCTCTGATTACCTGTGGTCTACCCTTAGCTTCAACACTTGCCCAGAAATGCAAGGATTCTGGACAAAACTGTTAACATGGTCAACAAAAGTGTTGCAAAACAAATGTAAAAAACCGACTGCACTGTGTTCTTCAGCTGCAGTGATACGTCCCCATCGAATCCGGTTTATTGTAATCCAGTTGGCCTCTCTCCATCGCTCTCCCTACTTCCTCCCTCCCCATTCCCCTGCCCCCACCAAACCAAACACACACACAGCCCTGTATTACATTTCCAAAATAAACAAACAACTTTAGGCCGGGAAAGGATCAACCTCTGATCCCAGACTCTGGCGCTGATTTTGGGAGGCTTGAAATGCGATTCTTTACTCTTGACTTGTTTTCTCAAATTCACATTTGTCTGCGAGGGCCTTATTTTGTTTTTGAATTCCTCAATTATCGTTATTGTGTCGCTGCCTTTTAGTTTGTTGTTTGCTTAACGATTCAATTGCCCGGTTGTGCCCGGGTACCTGGCAGAGCCCTGGCAGGTGCAGCACGGGTCTGTACCCTGTGATACCTTTAACAGTACTGTGGTATACAGGTAAGCCAAAAAAAAAAATCCCAGGCTTTGCAAACACAAAATAAACAATGGCTTCATTCTCGCTCTATGACGGTCTTTGTTTTCGAATTATTAAAGCTAAGAACCAAATGCCACCTCATAATTACCACCAAACAATGCCAGCTTGTTGCGTCTTCAAAAAGAATAAATGAGACAGTACGAAGGGCCGTGTCCAGAGGTAACAGAGCAAAGGGCGTGTCCAGAGGTGACAGAGCAGGGGGGCGTGTCCAGTGGTGACAGAGCAGGGGGCGTGTCCAGTGGTGAGAGGGGGCGTGGCCAGAGGTGACAGCCTGGAACCAGAGGAGAGGCGCTTTGACAGGCTGGGGGTTGGAGGGGACAGGGCAAGAGAGCATGTGGGGCTGGTGTGTTAGCGTGGAGCATGTGGATGTTCAAACCACAAGGCAGAAGTGGGGGCCCTCCTGACCCTCTTGTTGGTAGTTTTCTTTGTTTATTTATTTATGCATTTTTATAAAGTGCGGACTTTACCCGAAGGTGTCAGAGCGCTGTATAGTAGAACCAGTTACGTTACATGAGAGAAATGTTACAAAATAGAAAGTACACAAATAGCAGGACACAGAATCAAACACAGCAGGCAAGATGAACACAATATCAAACACAGCAAGCAAGGAATGTACAAAAAATAAATATAACAAATCTACAATGACTAACGAACTTCCTGGCGGGGTCTGAGAATGAAGGAATTAGTTCTGAAAGTGTCTTTGGAATAGAAGAGATTTGAGGTCCGCTTTGAAGATCCGGATGGAAGTGGTGGCACGGAGCAAAGGAGGAAGCGAGTTCCAGATTCTCATCACATTACCCGAGAACAATTGAGCCATCAATTTTTCCCTTTTGAAGGAGGGGGACTCAAGCAAGAACTTTTCTGCATTCCGAGAAGGTCTCAAGCCTCCGGACAATTTCAGCTTATTCACCAGATAGCCATGGGAGGAAGAGTGCAAGGCTTTGTAGGTGATGCAAGCCGTTTTGTAAATAGCTCTAGCCTCGATGGGAAGCCATCGGAGAGAAGACAGAATAGGAGTGATGTGGTCACTTCGTTTGGATCCTGAAATGAAGCGAGCTGCTGAATGGAGGACGGATTTAAGGGGGGAGAGGTGAGATTTGGGAAGGCCAGTCAGAAGAGAATTACAATAATCCAGTCTAGAGAGAACTAGTGATTGGACCAAGGTTTTTAGGTCTTTCTCCGGGAAGAACGGACGAATCCCCCACAGAAGACGCAGCTGATAAAGTGCGTTCTTGGAAATGGAGTTGATGTGTGAGATTAGGTTGAGTCTTTTGTCAAGTATGACACCTAGGGATTTAGCGCAGTCGACAATGATGGGTTTGCTGTTGAGTAAATTCAGCTGATCCATCCAGGATTGAATAGGAGGCGGGGAGAGAGAGGTAGATAGGAGGAGAAATTCAGTTTTGGAGGGATTGAGAATGAGTTGGTGAACTAACATCCAGTTGTGAATAGAGTTGAGAGTAGAGTTGAGTAGTGAGAGATCTTGAGAGGAAGACACCTTGAGGTAGATTTGGGTGTCATCTGCATAGAGATGGTAAAAGATTCCAGATTTGCTTAGGAGGTTCCCTAATGGTTCCAGATAGAGATTATACAGAATGGGTGCAAGGATGGAACCTTGAGGGACGCCTTGACCAATCACCAGTGGAGACGAGAGACTGTTTGCAATCTTGATCATTTGGGATCTGTCCGAGAGGAATGAGGCAAACCATTTAAGCACTGTGCCTTCCACGCCCATTCTCTGTTGAAGAGTGTTAAGGAGGGTGTTGTGATTAACAGTGTCAAAGGCTGCAGATAGGTCAAGAAGAATTAGAAGGCACGATTCCCCCGAATTGAGTATATGCAGCGCATCATCGATCACTCGCAGCAGGGTTGTTTCAGTGCTGCAATTTTGAATAAAGCCAGACTGGAACACGTCAAGGAGATTATTGTCCATAATGTGTTGGGAAAGTTGTTTTGCAACACATTTTTCTGTGATCTTTGAAAGAAAAGGAAGATTGGTGATGGGGCGGAAGTTATTGAGGTTGTTCGCATCTGCGGAGGTTTTGTTTTAGAAGGGGGGTAACCTGTCCTATTTTGAGCACAGCTGGGAGGGATCCTTGACTGGTGAAGAGATTAACTAGCCTGGTCCAATAAGAGAGAGTATTGGTATATAAATCAATGGCGATGACACTAGGTATGGGGTCAGAAGAATGGTTGGAGGGTTTGGTTTTGAGTATGCATTTGAGGAGGTCATCTTCCGAGATGGCGGCAAAGTTCTGCCAAGTGACTAAGGATTTTCGCTCCTCAATGGGGTTGGGGTGGGTGACCTGATCCACCAGTGATTTGACCTTTTCAGCAAAGAATATAGCAAATTCAGCTGCTTTCTTTGAAGCATCCTCAGGTTTGATGGTTTGGGGAGAACAGTTTGGGTTTTTGATGAGGTTGAAAAGTTTTTTGGGTCTGTTTTTAGCTGTGTCGAGGAGGGATCTGAAATGTGATGCTTTTTCATGGAAGATGTGCTTGTGGTAATTGGATCTTGCTGAGCGTAAAAGAGAGAGATTGGAGGTGGATGGAGATCGCCTCCAATGTTTCTCCAAGATTCTAAGGTTTTTCCTTTCGTCATAGAGAGCTTTATTGAACCAAGGTGCTGAGGGGGTGGGTCTTTTCCTTTTGCTTTGGAGTGGAGCGACATTGTCGATTTCGACTGTAAGGATTGAGAGGCAATGAGGAGTGAGATCGTTGACATCCGCGTTAGGGTCTAGACTAGGAAGTGAACGCATAGCAGAAGCACACAGAGTCTCAAGATCAATGTTTTTAGTGTTGCGGAACCAGGTAGAAGCCCTTTTAGGTTGGCTGAGAGTTATAATGTGCGAGAGGTGAAAACGGAAGGGAATGAGGAAATGGTCTGACCAGTCTACAAGGATAGGGGGAGCAATGGTAAGCTGGTCTGGTTTAGAAATAACAAGGTCCAGAATTGAGCCCTTGGCGTGTGTAATTTCCGAGCAGTGTTGGACAAGATCGTTAGCTGAGAGAAAGGTGGCAAGCTTGTTGGCAGCCGAGTCTTCCACGGAGCCCCAGTGGAGATTGAAGTCAACTAGGAAGATCTGCCTGTCGCTTTGTGAATATTGGTCACTAATGAAGTCGGTGAGTTCCTCCATGAAGGAAGAGCAGTTACCGGGCGGGTGGTAGATGGCATGGAACTTGAAGGGTGAGCCGTGATGAACTTGAAGTTCTAGGGATAGGCATTCGAATGTGCGGAAGAAGATGGTGGGAAAGGCATTAATTTGTAGTTGGGCAATAACTGATTACAATTTGGACGCCCTCCCTCTATAGAGGGCAGAAGTAAAATACTGAGCTTGAATGAGAGGGAAAAGCCAGAATATGAAATAAAAAGACCTGCTCTTCAACTTCTGAACAAAAAGGTCTGGAACTGTAAAAATGGATGAAGAAAGTAGTGACAACAATTAACCATTTTGAAAACCATTTCACGTTTCTGCAGATCAAAGAGGAGTTAAAGTCCCAACTCCTTAAAGGACACCGGGTCATCGCCCCCCCCATTCAAGTCTACCCAGTTCAACTCACCCCTCCCAGCATTCATCCTATGCGGAGCCTTCTTTCAATGTGGTGCACAGTGTAACTTTACGTGACCGTAGGGCCACCTCCCAGAACAAAACAAGTCCACCTCTGGAAAGTAAATACTAAGAGAACATTTTGTGATGACCACAACCCCTCCCCACCCCCGAAAAAGTGTTAATAAGTCTGGGCCTAGGTTTGTTGCACTATAGAATTATAAAAAAATATAAATACTAATTTGAGAGCAGAATACAGTTCAGGTTAGATTACACTGCGTTCCCCTTAGGGGGTCTTCAAAAAAGAAACACATGTAAAATTCTTTTATTTAGTGGAGAGATACTGAAGCAAAGGAAAAATGAAGCATTTATCTGCATTAGGCTACAAGGCCTTCCAGGTCACTCTGATAATTATTTTATAAAAACTATCACACTATTGGAAAAAAAGCTTAGATGAGATTTTGAATGGCTCAATTTAATTAATTTTGTGTCAACTTTCCAGAAATGATTTGGGCCTGACTCACAGTGATTTTGCTGTGTCCAGTCTTGGACACAGCAAACCTCGGCTCCGCCGACCTCCCCCTAGCGGGAACCCCGCACATCTGCAGAATCAGAGCAGGCGGAAGAGCTTTGTTCTACATCACAGCCAAAGCCTGGAACGAACTCTCAGTCAACATCAGACGCTCCCCTACTCTGCACACTTTCAGGAAGAGCCTCGAGACCTGGCTTTTCGGATAACCCAGAGCTGCACCCCCCACCCTCAACTCCCCACCAGTGCCTTGAGACCCTCATGGGTGAATAGCGCCTTTTAAAATTCCCTGATTGAATCATGAATCAGGCCCTTACCATTAAAAAAAATCCTGACATTAACGAAGCACAGTTTTTATGGCCGGTTTACTTGTCTTTGGGAAGGTGCACCGACAGCCATTTTGTGAAGATGGTTGTTCAATTTAAGTTCAAATCAAGTCCCAAAGTTGCCCTCTCTGAATTTCAATGCATTTCTGTTCTGGAGGGCGAACCAGATACAGGCCACAATGGCCTATGTTGGCAATATCCCTCTATGACGACAGGGATAGTCCCAGCATGCTTGGCGTAGGTAATGGTAGAAGGTACAAGTTCATATTTACAAAATCCTGCGGTTTCTTCAGTGCATCCTTCATATTAGAATAAGGAATGTGCATTATTTCACTCTCCTATGATTGCCTAAGCTCAACAAAATGACCCTGCCCATTGTGGAGCTCAACAGCACAATTGGGCGAAGGTATATTCCCTGTATGGCTAGGGCTGGCCCTATTAGGGGCAATGCTTCACGCTTGCTTCCATCTGTAAATTCACCAGAAAAAAATCCTGGCTATATGATGAGCACTAGTGTTTTTTTATTAAGTTTATTCACTGCCCACCTGTATGACATGTGTGCATCCAATTGTTGACACCTTTTTTCGTGTCATGAGCGTTAGGCGGTTTTGGTTGTTAACCCAAAACTTCTAGGTCCAAACTTGTAAAGGAAAAGGCAAAACTACAGGTCTCCGCATGCTTCATTCTGCATGCTTTATGTTATTAGTGGTAAAATGAGGTCTGGCCTGGCTACATTTGTCAGGAAACCCTCCTGATAAAAATACGAGCTGGCAGAACACTGTGGTGGTGAAATATCAAGGGGGCCGGAAAGCATACAAACAACATGTCGCGCAAAAATCACTGCCTTCAACTCTTTTGGAGTTGGTGGGTGCAACCTAAGTGCTTTGATTAACAGCTCCCATGTTAGATATCAGATGATTGACAAATTAGCTAGATTAAGAGGTAAGTGCAGCGTCCACCGGTGTGATTCCCTTTAATGTGTGACTCGCAGCATCGGCTGGCCTCTCACTGGCAGGGAGAAGGATAAACCATTCTGTGGACGGATATCAGGATGGGAAGAGAAAGGAGCCGCTGTCTCCACCGTGTTCTGGGCGGGTTGTCACCAAGGCTGGGCCAAAACAAGAAAGAAACGCAATAAAAAGCCACGTGCAGGGAGCTGCCAATTACAACGGGTGGTGCCACCGCCAACGTGTGCCCATGTGAGCTCTGAAGTTAACCCTCGTGTGTTGCCTTTGCCAACACACAACAGTGACTCGGCAGAGCCGGTTTGTTTGCAGTGTTTCTTCCTTTAGCAAAAATACTATACTCACAATTAAAGGCGACAATACCCACTTGACAATACTGAAATTTAACTTTGTATGCATGCAGATGTAGTTTTGCCTGATAGAACTTTTATATCATGGTTGCTCTAGGATACGAACAAAAAGTCGTTCAATCAGCGAAACATTTTGGGCCAAAGCCAATGTGGGGGTACATATCGATACTGCCTATGCATTGAGAAATACACCATTTAACATGTACCAATGAACGTTTGTTGACAGATCGGCTGGTTTTAGCCAATGCAAACAAAATAACAAAATAAGCTGACAGTCAACGCCATATCTGTTGGGTTTGCCAAAGCTTGTTTAATTTTGTCATGACCTTTGTCATTCTTTAGTTTGAAAGAGCTGCCAGCCCCTCACAAATATAAACAAGCATTGGCATAGCCAATAGGTCTCGCCTTTGGGACCATATAAGTGTTTAGCCATGCAACAGTTGTGTAACTAAATACTTATAAGGTCCCAAAAGCGAGACCTATTGGCAATGCCAAGCGGCCATGCGGCCGCGAAAGTGATCGCGATCAAACATCAAAGCGGCCAAAAGTGAAAGTAATCTCGGTAATGTACGGCGCGCGCGCCCGCGCACATGCACTGTAGCTCTAGGCTGGCCTGGTAGCACTTTTTGGAGCCCTCTCAATAAGTCTCGCCAGACCAGCGCATGCGCTGGGTCAGGCGAGACCTAAAAAAGAGTGTCTAGAAGCAAACATTGTTTGCTTTTGCCTCAAAAAGCACACATTGCTAAGGTAATCCTAGGCACTGTAGGGAAGTACCCATGGGCTGCCGTGTTCCTGGTGAAAGAGTTGAATGCTCTCACTCACAGCGAAGCTAGAAAATGGCTGAAGTGGACATGTGCAACAACGTAATTACACCTTTTTGTTTTATATACTTGTGGCCATGCTGTACTTCAATACTGCTGTACAGTGTCGCCAAAAGGCATTGGCATAGCCAATGGGTCCAAAAGGCGAGACAGGACCTGTTGGCTTTGCCAATGGTTGTTAAGTAATAGTGATTAGACCGTCTTTTCTGATCTTGTAGCCCAGGGTTCAATTCCTGGTAAAATACAATTAGTCATTAGAATTTAAGATTGTTGTCTTTAAAACATGTTTACAATTAATATTACATTCAATATTGATATATTTAGTTATTAGGGATTTATAACATTAATAATCACAAATAATTTCAATAAACAGTGGATATTATGAAACAGCTAAGTGTGAAAGCCAGTTAGCACTAGGTGAGTGCTCTTATATCTTATAACCTGAAGGTCTGAGATTTGGGTATTTAAACCATATGATTCAATATTTTCAAGTCGCAATTATTTGTACTTATATGTTCTTAGCTCACCCAACTGGATATTAAACATTCATATATATATATAAGGTCTAACTGTGTGGAATATATTCATATATATATTTATATATTGCTTACTTTTCTGCCCAGTGTCCCTCACACCTGAATAGGCTGTATCCTGCCTCCACACAAAGAGTTGCAAACTCCCTGCAGTTGTGTCTGGTGTGGTATGTGCACCACTGTGTTTGGGACCACCGATCGGGTCCCAGGGCTGTCAATCTGGTAGTGCGAGAAAGCGCTACTAATGTTGATGGCCCTGGCAAAAATTACTGCCCAGCCCCGCCCCACGTGGAAGTAATAGCCACAATGATGAGACCTGGCCTCGGAGTCAGAATTGAGTCAGACTCGTTCCTGCTGTATTGGGGATGGGCTAGAGTGACTTCTTATAATCAACTCAAGTTGGGATGGAGCCATGAGTGACTTTCTTCACTTAATTGTTACTCTCTGAGTCAGACGGTCAGACCTTCGTCATGCTGAGGGGCAGGAGAGGCCATGTGAAAGTGAGACTGACTGAGTCGTCACTTTGACTCGACTGGAGTCTCAACACTCTGACTCCTTTGTGATGCTGCCAGTCGTTGTGACTCCAGTGAGCTGCGGGTCCTGGCCAAACCTCTAACAGAAGAAACAAGTAAAGTAAGATAAGACTATCTGGTTTTGGAGTTGACATAAGATTTTCACATGTCCTGCAAAACTTCATAAATTATTGTTAAAGAGCACAGATTTCAGGATCAACCCTTCTAGTGGTCGAGCCATTGTTTAGATAATGTGAATAATATATTAATTGCCATTGTTTTCTGTTGAACTGTGGATCTGTGTGGCATGTGCACCAGGGTTAGTGAGTGTTGGTGAACCGACCAACAAGATATTGTCTGCTTTGAACACCACTAAGGCAGGAATGGCCAAACCGGGCAAAGAACGGGGGGTCCCCGGGAGGTTGGGAGGGTGGGGCTGGTTTTGCCATAGTGCAGCAGTTTTAAAAGCACTAACAAGTTCCTTGTATATTTAGAAGTGTTCGGGCAACAATAAAAATGTCAAGTGAACTCTGGTGATTTATTAATGTACCTGCTGGAGAGGGAAGGCTTTTTTATCTCGTGGCAGTTTTCACTTATTTTAGGTAGCGCAGAGAGTTAATATGCCTGCTCCAAAGTATGTGTGACACACAACACGGCCTTGTAGCTAGAGTTGTACTCGTGCCTTCTGCGTGGTGTTGGTGATGGGTATCAATAGCCTCTATAGTGAGTGACTGACAAACTCAACTTCGGGAACAGACTCCTAGTCCCAATGGGGCTGTGAGTGACTTGCTTTACTTAATTATCACTTTAGACAAAAAGCATAAACTACGGCTGACCACAAGTTAAGCACTCCAAATCCCAATGTTTGAGGTAAAAGTTCAGTTCCTGTGTACAGGAACTGAACTTTTACCTCAAACATTGGGATTTGAAGTGCTTAACTTGTGGTCAGCCGTAGTTTATGCTTTTTGTCTAAAGTTTTATATTGACTGTTTATGCACTTATCCCCTGAATAATATAATCTTAATCTAAAGATGTCAAAATTTGACGATGGCCGTGAAGAAATGGCACACAATCTTTTTGGTACAGGAATTTCTATTGATACAACTACTCCAGAATTGACACAAAAGAATGGTCTGAAAACATTGTTTATAAGATTGGAACGTTTAAAAAAACAGGAACTGAGCCGATGGTGGGATGGTATAACCCTAAAGTAGTATATGGAAAATGGCAAGGTTTCAAGGGGTTTACGCATCCTAATTTTTCCTACTTTTGAGGACCTTAGCGATGCTCTGCTCAAAGAATGGGAAGATAATCTAGAGGGAGCATCACAGACCATGATGAGAATTCTGGTCAAACATGCAATGGAGAAAGGGGAAAAGCTTCAGGAAGAGATAGCTATAACTGAAAAATTGATTAGTGAGATGGCGGAAAAAGATTTGATAGAGAAAAACTATGCCATCCTAATACAGATCATAGATAGCCATCAGATATACTTAAAAGACAAAAAGCTCAGAAAAATCAAAAGGGACGATAGGGACTATCGTGATGGAAGAATTTATACATTCCACAAAAAATTTGACAATGTCCAAGGATTGGAGGACAAGAAAAGGAATAGGGAGGATAAGGGCGAAAGTGATGATACTAGTTCCATTAGTAATCTGTCAGTTTCGTCACAGGGGAGCACTGCTTAATCCTCTCTGATGAATGATGTCCCTTTAGGAGAAGGAACTACGTCATTTCAGAAAGAAATGGCAAAATTACGTATTTCCAGCAGAATTCAGCAAAAGAGAGAACAACAAAAACCAGACGTGGAGGGAGGAGGAACAAGGGCAAATACCAAAACTATAACTGGAAAAACAGACACCCCAGTCAGAGCCAAGAAGGGAAATGTCAAATAGTGCCAGATAATGATGTAAATATTGTGGATACTAATGATATTTGTCATGTAAAGATTGTCAACCTTTAGAATAAATTGCTTAATGAAGATGAAACATCTGTTCTCAGTAAAGGCTTACATTTTTGTCCAACACAAAGTGGAGACTTGGTTAATGTCCATATTGATCTGTTTAAGTTCGTAAGAATGTTAAAACTGCGTGACTTTTTTTCAAACAGACCACATGAACCCAGTAAAAGTGTATCTCCTCATGAGCCTGTATCACATACCATTGCTGACGTTAGGAATATACAATGCCTCCTCTCTATTTGTGATGAAGATGAATACGATATGACAACTCTATTGAATAATTTTGAAATCAGACAGGATGGTCATGTGGAAAGTGGCCTACGTCCTAAATCTAAGTTTCTGCCTACTTTTGGCTATGACCCAAATATTGATGTCTTCTACAAGAAGGTATCGGAGGAACTATATGCATTAGAATTACCTAACAAATATAAGCCCAAACCAGTACAGAATATCTCTAAATCTGAAAGACTGGCCCTACAACATCTGAGGGAGGATACTACGATTGTGATACGCGAGGCAGACAAGGGCGGGAACGTAGTCATCATGAACCACCTTGATTATCTGAATGAAATCAATCGCCAACTTAGCGATACCTCGTGTTATAAGTCCATTGCACACAATCCTATTCCTAATTTGATCAACACTATTAATGCTAGGCTTAGTGAATGGAAAGATGTTTGTCTTATCTCAGAGGATGAATATAGATACCTTAGAGTTGATTGTCCATCATATCCCTGTATCTATGTTTTACCTATTTATTTATTTATTTAATGAGTTTTATATAGCGCTGGCTAGATCCGTAGGTATCAGAGCGCTTTACATAAGGTTCAACAATATTACAACAATGATAACAATTACATGTTACATGAAATATATGCAACACATTAAAGAGTGAGAAGGAGAGACAAATAGAGCAGAAAGGGGGAGAGGGGGAATGAGAAGGGAGAGGAAGAGGGGGTAGACGATATGAGAGACGAAGGGAAAGTCTGCCCAATGACCGACTGGGTAGGTGACGGCCGAGGAGGGAATCCACAGCCAGTCTCCCCTATAGCTCTCAAGGTAGCTCCATCGGGCATCAGTCAGATAGCTAGGTCTCAACAGACAGGGGAAAATTCACAGAAGAATGTCCAGATGTGAAACAGGATGGGAACTCATAACCATGTGGGTGAGGGCAAAGATGTCAAGAACTGGAAAGGAGGTAGTAGAGTGGATAGGGGTAGGGGGTAGTATGAGGGGGGAGGAGGGAGATAAGGTCAGGAGAGACAAAGGAGAGTCTGCCCAAAGACCGGCTGGGTAGGAGACTTCGGAGGAGGGAATCCACAGCCCATCTCCCCTATAGCTATCGGGGTAGCTCCACCAGGCATCATTCAAAATAGCTAGGTCTCAACAGTCCAGGGAGGGTTCCAGAGTAAATGTCCTGGTGGGAGGGCAGGCTTGGGTGATGACTGAACGGGATCAGGATGATGACCAAATATTATAGTCCAGGCAAGATTGAACATCAAGGAGGGTCCCACTGAGGCGGCCATCTTGAGGTCAGGCAAAGGGGAATGAGTTCTTGAAGTTCGAATTCCAACGGTCCCCAAAAATTTCTATAACCCAGAGGGTAGGGGGTGTAAGCTAAGCAGTGGTTCAGCATAAGGATAGAGCCAAGGACCGCCAGTCTTCAAAGGGGGCATGTGGTGTCAAGAAATAACCGCCAGCGGGAGAGACAGCCTCCATTGGCAGGTCAGGCGGGGCGCCTCTGGTGTCAATCTCCCTTGATCAGATGCTAATCAGGTTGTCCCTCAAGGTCATAGCCGTAGTTGCGGATCCAGCTCGATTTTGTGGCCTTTACGCTGTAGCTGGAAATAGGGGGGCACCCTTGGGAGTTGTTTTGGCCCCTCCCGACGATCGAGTGCGGGCGCCATTTTGGAGTCAGGCGCGATACACAGGAGGCACTCGAGTAAATATATTTTGTCTAAAAGGTCTTAAAGAGGACATGGACAGTAGCCCCAGCCTCCCGGGCTCGCCGTCTGGACTCCAATGCTCCCGGTGATGTCAATGATGCCCCAGCAGACCGTCTTCTCTCTCGCGGTGGGTGATACAAAATGGTGGGTAGGATGTGGTCTCCACTCCGCGTTGTGAGGGTCCCCCAACCTACCGGAAGGATTCCCACCGTGCCTCCTCTGTGTAGATCCTAGGTGGGCCGCAGCTCACTTAAGAACGAAGGTGCTGCGCTCCGGTTGCTCGGCAATCACGAAACAGACGAGTCCAGGAGAAGTCGACATGTCATCAGCATGGCTATCTCCATAATGGTAGATCGGAGAAGGACAGCGTTCATCTCCGGGGGATCAGCCTGCTTCCCGATTACAGAATCGATGATTTAGTTAGCAGAGTGAGGCGGCGGAGCGCTGTTCTGGAGTATCAAACGAGGGTTCACTGCAGAGCAACAGCTCCGAGCAGCCATGAAGGGGGTCCCTTTCCCCCTGGGAGACCTATTATCTCTGGGGTGGGTTCATCGACTGAGAACCTTTCCAAATTTGATGACACAAAATTACAAAAATATGTAGTGGACCTTCTGTCGTATATTAAGGACAGTAAAGACATCCTGGTAAAATGTAAGAACTTTCAATGGTCGGATGAGCTTTTGTTTGTTACTTTAGATGTTACAAGTTTATACACCTGTATTGATAAGTATTTTGGAATCATGGCTATGCGCTCTCTCCTGGATGGGGAAGGCGCTGATCTTTACGAACACAATGAAATGATTGTCTAAATGGTTGACATTATTTTGATGAACAATTTCTTTCTACATGACTCCAGTTGGTACCAGCAGACCAAGGGCGTTGTGATGGGTTCCGGGTTTGCTCCCTCGTACGCCTGCCTCTTTATGGGGTGGTACGAGAAGGAGCATGCCTGGGCCCGGAGTGCCTCCCCCTGGACTGAATTTATTGTGTTCTGGGGGAGGTACATCGATGATGTCATTTGCCTCTGGTCAGGGTCTGTTGAAATGCTGCAACAATATTTCAATTATTTAAATGACAATGTGTTTAATGTCAGATTCACTATGTCTTACCATAAAGACAATATTAATTTTCTTGACATAAACTTTTACATCAAGGATGGGGTGATACAGAGCAAATTGTTCAGAAAAGAAACGGCGTGTAATGCATTGTTACATGCATCAAGTGCCCATGCAAACTCTGTTATCAATAACATCCCCTATGGCGAATTGACTCGCATCAGGAGGAACTGTAGCACCGAGGAGGATTTCTTGTGCAAGATCAAGACAACAAGGAAAAGATTTGAAAACAGAGGTTATAATACTAAAGTATTAGATAAAGCTGAATATAGAATCCTTGGTATAAACAGGGACTCCACATTACTTGACAGGTCGAATATACGAAGGAAAACAAAAAATGACAACAGATTGAGATTTGTTACAAAATACACCACCCATAGCAATGGCATTTTTAACGCCCTACGTAAAAATTGGCATCTCCTTTCCTCTGTTGTGGGATTAAAGGATTGCATTACCAAAATGCCTGCCATTACATACAAAAGAGGGACCTCTTTGAGGAAACAGCTGTGCCCCAGTTATGTTGTGTCCCCTACAAATAATGGAAATCGGATACCGAAAAAACCAAACGGTTTTTTCACGTGTGGGTCCTGCAATATCTGTGCAAAAAATAAAATCAAGTCCTTTTCACATAACAGCTCACGGATCTATAACATCAACCACTTTATTAATTGCAACACAACTCATGTGGTATATATTCTGGGATGTGATTGTAATGTCATATATGTGGACAGCACCATAAGATGTTTGAAAACTCGTATACAAGAACACAGGAGGGCCCTACTGAATAGGGATACGAGATATCCCATCACTGAGCACTACAATGTCAAACACAATGGGGTTAGCACCTTTTGGTTTTATGGTATTGACCATGTACCTATAGGTAAGAGGTGTTTTGATTGGGGACTGGCCCTAAGACAACTGGAATCCAAATGGATCTGTCGATTGCGTGCCACTATATTGGGACACAATTCTGATTCAGAGATGCATTATTTCCTTTAGGTTAAAATGCTTTTTCCAGTATACTGGTTGTGATTGATACTCTACTCCCTTTACGTACTATGATAAATATCTAGACTGCCAATGGACACATTGCCGTAAGGGGGCAACTATTATTTTTGAAAAATCTGCCCAAGCTAGGTAAATGCGGGGTCGCTTATTTTGTACTTTCTGTGTGTCTCTTGCAGATATAATGTGGTATGAAGGTGTTCTGAGACATTGTGCTTCTCTATAGGGCATTTTTCATTTATTATCCTCTTTCCTCCCCTTGTAGCTGCAATCTCATAGCTTTAAGGTTGTATTTGGGTATGGAGTGATCCTTTTGGCCAATATTCTTTGCCACATTTTTATTTCTACATGGTATTCATTCCTTCGAATTATCAATCCGTCGATAGTATAGCTTTTATTTATGTAGATCTACACGTTTTTCGGCGTCTTAACTGCACTTCGGATATGATATTACACAATTCCATCATGGCGGTTTGCACTTCCTGTGTGTATAGTATGTAGGTATTTGAGACTTTGTTAAATAATATTTTGTTGTATAGTCTTATTTCTACAAGGTTTGTATTCCTTTGAAGTATTAACCTGTTGGTTTGGGTTGATGTAGGTTTACTCGCTTTTTGACGTTTTAACCACATTTCGGATGGGTTATTTACACCATTCCATCATGGTGTCGTCATTTATACCACCTCTCTATTGTGGTATCACGTGACATGCAAGACGTCAGGTGACCGACTCTTCCTATGGGTTTTTGATATTTTAAATTAAACATGGCCCGGTGCAGCTCTGCTCGCTTTCTGCATTTTGCTGCTACGTTCCCCCAGGATATCTCGGGGTCGCTGGATTTTCAAGGTATGAGTCGCCTGCATTATCGGTGGTACTATTAGCAGAACTTACTTTGGATATCTTTATCCATCTCGTATTGGTGTACCGTACGAGATGGCTTACGCTACTTATATATGGTAACACGTGTATTATAGCCTAGGAAATGTTTGCAATACGCAGTAATCCTTTAGGTTTTTATTTTATTTTGATACGCTTGTTGATATTAGCGTGTTGTTGTCCTTGACTTTCATATGACCCTTTCAGTATGTGGTATGGCTTACTAACTATTACCACTTAAGAAGGAAGTCTTTTAAGAGACAGCATACTTTTTCACATCAGGGTATTGGCCGATTTGAATTTACTTGTTAAACTTATAACCACTATGGATATACTTTACTTCCCCATATCGCTTTACCGCCTGGGACATCTTGGCAGCTCATGTCTGGAATTGATGTGAACGGTTAGACCATGTTATATCTATTTAGACTCTATTCGTGGCTCGTTTGTCGATTTTGGCATCTTATTGTCCATGAGACATTACATGTTCCCACTTTTATTGTATTAGAGAACTGGGTTTTTAGCCTTGGGGTGCTATTAGCACATTACTTATTTTTTCCGCTTTTTCTTTTAGAATATTGGAATCCTTTTGATCGTGCTCGTATCATGGAGCTGACACATTGGTCACCGGCAATTTAAAGTTACTTATACTGACGTGGTGACTTCATGACTTTCCTATTTTTAATTTTAAAAGCAAAACCAAAATATATCCTACTTATTGGTAAGTCCATGTGTATTACTTGCGACTGCCGGTATTGTTGCTACGTCTCGTTTCGCATCTCTTAGATCCATTGGCCTGTGATATCAGGATGTTTTGGTTCTAAAGTATTTTCAATATTTATGCAGACATACTTCTCATCAGAATATTGACTGTGAATATTTATTCATGTACGCGGGACATCATTACGTTGCATCCCGTATCGTTTTGTCATATAGAAACCTGATTTGGTGAGTTTTTGCAATATTTTATATTGTTGAGTGGCTGACCGTTTTATTCCTCTCTTTCCCTCCCCCCCTTTCCCTCTTTCGCTTTCTTTGTAGAAGTTTGTGGTTATTTTTCGAGAATCTTTCTTGCCTTAAAAATTAACTCCATATAGCCGCATACCCTGGATAGGGATTAAAAATGCTTTTTATACATGTATATGTTATATTTTTCTATATATATATATATATGCAATATTGTTTGTGTTTTTTATTGTGCAATATATATGTGACATAAATGTTTGTCTTGTTTTTATTCTCTATTACATTTGTTATTATCGGGAGTTGATCCATGTTGTTTTATAATGTATGTATTTCGTGCTTCTGGTAGGTTTGTCAAAATTGGTTATTAGAAAGAATGTATTTTTGTGTCATGTGATGTTCTTTTGTGTTACTGTTGTTATTTATATGTTGTTACGTTGCATGTTTTCAGCCTTGAAGAAGTTCCAGTGTGGAACGAAATGCGTTGGCTGTGAGTCTTTTATAAGAAAAATAAAAAAGGGAATATCAAAGATACTGTTTGGACCTGGACTTCTTACTGGTGCACCTTCCTCTTTTGCTTTACTTAATTATCACTCTCTGACTGAGTCAGCTGGTCAGACCTCGGGTGCGCTGCGCGGGACGGATAGTGTGAGAGTGAGACTAACTAAGTCGTCACATCTACTTGACTAGACTCTCAACACTCCGACTCCTTTGTGCTGCTGCCAGTTGTTGTGACTCCTGTGAGCTGCATGCAATTGGCAAACCTCTAACCTAAGCAACAAGTAAAGCAAGGATATGAATATCTGCTTTTAGAGTTTACAAAAAATTTCAAATGCCTTGCTGCAAAACTTCAGAAATGATTGTTCAAGAGCACACATTTCAACCTTTCTAGTGGTCTTGCCATAGTTTAGGTAATGTGAATAACACAATTGTCATTGTTTTATGTCGAAAACTGCATCAGTGTTGCTACAGTGTGTGCACGCCAGTCAGTGCTGGTGGGTTAGCCAACATGGCATTGTCTGTTTTGGACACCCCCAAGACCAGAGCAGTTTTAATAGCACTGCAAAGCTACTTGTATATTCAGCAGTGTTCGGGCAACTCTGGTGATTTATGAATGTACGTGCTGTAGAGAGATGGTAGTTTGTCTAGTGCAGTTTTCCCTTATCTAAGGTAGTACAGAGAGTTAATATGTCTGCTGCAAAGAACATGTACCATGCATATCAAAGTACAATATTTTATGTGGACACCTAATGCGTCACTGCTTTTGTCACAGATATTCCGTTACTGTTCAATTCATAAGCTACATTGGTAATGTAGCAGAGTGAGCTATGAACTGACATCTAAGTGCTGCATGCAAGCTGCACGCTACAGTTTACAAAGTTCTGTTTTTCCCTAGTCTTTCTAGCCTCAGGTTGCTAAGAAAGGATTGTTTGGGAAGAAATTCTTATTGTTAAAGTCAACCCTAACCACTGTTATGTTCTGAATCCTGAGTTTGTGCTTCTGCAGACCAAGCACTTTTAAACGGTGCCAACCAGTATGGATGACATGTGAATCCTACACCTTGTAGTCTCCTTTGCCCTATGTAACATTTTCTATACACTGTTTTACAAACGTATGATTCATTGTCTCTGTATATTTATGTGAAGGATTTTGGAATCCTTTTTAAATGCAAACTGGAACATCAGCATTTGTAAAGCAAGCATTTATGCCTTTGGGCATTCTGGCTGTTAGATACGATGTCTGTTGCTGGTAAGGTATGCTAATCCAGAACAGGCACATTATTGATCCGCACAAGCACTTTGCCAGTGATGTGCATGCTTTCCGTAGAAGAAATGAATGATGTTAAACCTGGAAAGGTTCAATGACTCCACTGGTTTTGTAGTGTGTATACCATGTCATGGAAAGAAAGGTTGCTGGGAGAACTTGACCTGCATAAAAGAGCACTGTTATCTATGTTCCAAGACTGAGATTTCATTCAATGATTCTCCTAGATTCTAAAACAAATGAAAAAGTGAACTTCAAGTCCATCAAGCTTCCCATTAACCGTCCCATTTTATAAGTTATTTGACCTCGATAATGGCTGATTCCAACTTGGCTCGTGTATTTTCCATTGTTGTACAATATGTAATAGGTTCTCAATCAATGCAACATTATCCAAATTGTATATCTGAAGATACTACCTGAAACAATGTATGTAGCTGCATTTTCAATACGATTTGAAGTTTGTCTGTTTATAGAGTACTTCTTCTGAATTTGTAGAGATTTTCCTGTAGCTGTGTGTGATGTAAGTGACCAAAAGCTAGATGCATCACTTCCAGTGATAGCACCAAGCCAAAGGTCACGCAATGTCACTTCCTTGGATTTCATGAGGTCCAAAGGCCATGTGATGTCACTACCTGTTTGGTCATCAGTTCAAACACATTGCGATGTCACTTACTGTAACATCAACCAGGTGGGTCAAAGAGTATGTGATGTCATGTTCTGTGATGTCACTTCCCGTGTCATCAAGCGGGGGTCAGATGGCATGTGATGTCACTTCCGCTACCTCAGGCATTTTGATGTATTGTCATCCATAGCCACCCCGTCAATGTCCGACTGAGCGTCGATTTTACATTGGAGCAGATATGCACAGGGAAAGAAGTTTGCGGGCATGAATTAGATTTTGCACACGTGCAACTTAAAATTGTAGCTTATCAAATGGGTAAAATGCACTTTTTCAATATCTACGCAAGCACAGATTAGGAAGATGTTCTGTAAATCTTGGGTTAAATGTAGATAATTGGAGCCTGTTCATTGTAATTCAGGCTCTTTCAAATGGGAAAGAAGAGAAAGAGTGACTATCATTTACACTTGTTAGAGTCATTTAATTTCGATGCTGATTAGTCAAAATCTATTGTATTTCCTAATGTGAACATGAGTTTGAAACAGTTTTTCAATAGGGTGAACACACCTTAATATGCAGAGCTTACACAAATGAGAGGGACAGGTGAAAGCAAACAAGCTACACACATAAGGTATTGCATTTATCTTGTTGCAATCCCCAGTGTGTGCAAAGAACAAATATTGACCAAACCTCAACCATAGTTAAAAGTTTGAAGAGCCGCCTCTGCTGTAAGAATCAATTCCGGTTTTGATAAGAGCTTTGAGGCTGAGTTCTGTCCGCTTTTTGCATGTTAGGTGTCTACGCAGCACTGTTCATCAAAGAGCCTACAGCTTCGACACCGCTACCCGTTTTACCTCAATTTACATTACCCGTCAGTGAAGTGCCTTCTTAGAGCCCTGCAAAGGAGAAGAAAATCCTCCTAAAAAAACTGTACCACGAATAGTAACTCTTCCAATGACCGTCAACCACCAGTGGAACGCTGTCTTACAAAGGCAAGAGGGAGGACTTCTAAGACACCTGGGGCCTCATTGACAGGAGGAACATTTTCAGTTCCCTGTTCCAGTTAAGATACAGGGGGAGAAGGTATTTCTGAGGCACCGTTGTTCCTGCCATTGGAATCTCTTATTTGGTGATCGCAAAGCAACTGGCAAGGTATTTAGGTCAGCACCGTTGATGCCACTTTCACCACTGCACTTCCTTTCCGAGACCACCCCGTGTAAACCTTGCAGTCCACAGACAGAAAAGGCCCAGAATTGCCCCCCATGCTCTGGATGAACCATCAGTGATGGTATACTTTGAGGTTATTATTATAGATCTGCCATGGTGGCATTAAGGACCATTCTTCACTGTGTTCAAGAAAAAAATGTGGAAGACATTTTTTTTTTGGGGGGGGGGGGAGGGAATACCTGCAAGGAAAGCAAACAGTTTTACATCTTCATGCCAGATTGTGGCTGATGTAATTGAGACAGTCCTCAGCCGTACATTGACAAAGTCACTGAGCTTTAATCAATTCAGATTCAGCCCCACAAGAGGCTGGCATCTCCAGGGGAAAGGTGTACTGCCCGCGATCCTGTCTTCCATTAATACATCTGGTTGATAGTCTTAATGGCTGTATATTGTTTTCTTACAAATAGGAGAGACTTTAGGCCTTCATCAAAAACTGCAGGTAGCAGACAATGAAAGACTGGTTGTCAGCATGAGAACTCCCTATGAGTTACTGGGGATAAATTACCACATAACAAAATACATATAAACTGCTCAGGAGTTTTGAATTTGGCAAATCCATAATTTCACTTGAAAGCCCCCTTTCTTGATGTGTGCATCTTTTTATCACACAATGACCTTCCCTTGAATTGTTTAGTGACTTGGATTGCATGTGTTAAAAGACAACATCAGTTAGGAGATATAAGGTTTAAACCTTTTATTAAAATAATATTAACAAGTCTCCTGTCAGGGTTGCTCTACAGAATTCATGGCTGGATTGTAAAGTAGCTTTCTGAGTAGGAAACACCACTGATAGGTTTAACAAGCAGGGTCTTCCATGGTTATGAATCTATTTGATCAAAATGCACAGGGCGTCCCGAGGATATGTTAGACGGCAATCTGATTCATTCTGCCACTGCACACAAGTGTCTTTTTGACAGACCTTCCACTGTTGGTGGCGGGGAGAGTGGCCCTTACAAAAATGGTGGTTTTACCTAGATTATTGTACTATTTTACCAACCTCCCTCCATTCATGCATCGTCTCTTTTTCTGTACCCTAGAGTGCATGATAGGAGATCTCATCTGTCACGATACACATTCTAGAGTAGCGCTACTCCAGCAGTACCTCCCTACGGAAAGTGGTGGTCTTAATGTTCCCAATATCGAACAATATTATTTGGTCTCCTTACTCCAGTGAGTGTCACATTGGTTTGCAGGCTCCAACCTGGCAGATACTGTGACGTTCCAGCCTTTTTGGGAACTGGAGAGAGTGCTTGCCTTGCTCCACCCTCTCACCAAGAGTCCGTCACTGGACAATCACCTCCTCCTAATTGCTTATCAATGTTATCATAGACCATGTTTCTTACCCGCTCAACCAAGCCTTATGCCCCAGCCCTGCCACTACTTGGAATACTGCATGTCTGCATGACCCCTTTCCACAGGGAATTGGTACGATGGTTCGCAGCAGGCTTCTACACCTTAGGCGACCTCTATCAAGATGGGACTCTCCGTCCCATAGAGAGCTCTGAAGTCCCACCTGGTCAATTCCTCCTACATGCTACTTTTCTTAGGACACTGAACAAATCCTGAGAAGAGATACAGCAGGAACCCTCAATATCTACATGTCTTTGGCATGGGGGGACATCAGACCAAGTGGTTAGCAGAAGCCATGCGTACACGCACTGTTGTATCGCTTGACACCTTGCGAAGACACTGGAATGCTGATCTTGATCGCGCGTGCACCGACAACGAGTGGCGACTCATTCTAGCCTATGGCACACTAATGTCCTGAATACACGCTTCAAACATTCTGCACCGTGCCTATCTATCAGAACATTAAAAAAACTGATATTTTAATCTTAATAACGCTACATGCCCCCATTTTTGGACATGCGACGTGTAACTGGGGCACATGCTGTGGTCTTGTAGTTACTTAATGTTTATTGGAAGGATGTAATGTCACATGACATGCTGCACGGCATCTGCTCTAACATATACTCGGGAGGTATATCCTGGGCCGCTACTGCCACATTTAGACATAGAGAGCAGCAGCGTGGTTTGCGTACCTCGCCCTCCTATCAGCGACAATCGAGATTAGCCGCAAGTGGAAGGCAGTAAAACCACCGGCGTCCTCCGCGTGGTTCCTTTCCATGCTGGTGTGGGCTCATGAGGAGAGCGCACTATTACAAATGGAGGGGGTAATAAGACTCCGCAAATATCCAATCTCAGACATGTGGGATGTCCTTTTAGACAAATTCATTGACGGTGCAACAGTGATCCCGCTCCCCAACTGATGACTCCTGTGGCACACACCCTTTCTTCCCCCCTCCTCACCTGTGTTTGATATTGCGGCATGTTGTTGTTTTATGTACGCCTATGCTTTTGGACATATTACTCTTCTGCTCATATTGCTATCCCTCGACATATATGCTATCCTAGAATTGTGAGTAAAGGTATGACTTTAAGAAATGCCAACAAATACATTACAAAATGCACAGGGGCGTGTTAAATTAATTCATCACAAAACAATCGTCATTACTAAAAAGAATGGTTTTCACTGCAAACAATCACTATTTCTTATGTAGTATTTATTTCTTAGTAGCATTTATATCATGTTGACCAAGCCACATTGGCACCTAAGTGCTGTAAAGTAACCAGAAATACAACGATGTGACGGGAACAGAATAATAGTAGTGGGGATAATAATGACAGTGAGGATGCTAGGAGGAACTGTCCCATGGAGAGAAATGGAGTCAAATGGAAAAACTCCTAAAATAGGGCGTGATTTATTATAGAACCTTCTGCCACTGTTGATTGTTAGTTTGTCTTTCTAATAGGGGGTCATGGTAGATGTCATGCATGCAATGTTAAAATGGTAGCATCTAGATGGAGATGCCTCATAGTCGGGTTGGGAGGATTTGATTTGTTGGGACCACTGGCAAGATAGCATGACTCTGAGGAGGGTAAGTGTTGATTTGGACAGGCTGGTGAGTATTGCATTACCGCCATTGAGATGTAATTGCACCACGAACTGAACAGTTTTCAGGAAGTCTTAAGATGAAATGGAGGTTTTTATGTTTTTGATAAGACGTATCTGGAATAAGGCAGTGCCCTTTTGCAAAACACATGGACATGACCACAGTGGGCTCCCAAACATCAGCCAGGTCATGCTATGTCTGCTCATTGATTCAGCATGCAGGAGGCGCAGACAGATCTTAATTATCCCAAGAGGTACACCTTGAAAAAGCAAAATGTCTTATATCTATGCAGAATTAGGACCAAAATCCAACACAACAAGGTAGAACCCCACAGGGTAGTAGTAAATCTGAGCTGGTACAAAACCAACCTAACAACTTTATACCTTGTGATATCCAAACTGATCTGGATTGGATGCACAGAAAGGGCACCTTAGGGGAAGACACTGTTTGGCCCGAGACTTCCCAGAGCAGAAATTCTTGGAGGTAACAAAATCCCCAACTCAATGCACAAACACGTCTGCTCCAACCTTGATTTGTGATCCAAGGTTGGCCCTTAGCATCCTTAACAACAAATGGAATTCCTTTTGTAGGGCCGTCAAGCTCAAGGATAAAAGGGGAATGAGTCACATGGCAGAGGTGAATGAGAGCATGATCAACCCATGTAAGGAAATCTGGGATACCGTGGTGGGTTGACACACTTGGCTAGAAGGGAAGGGCCAACCTTTAATTGTGCGGAAACTTATACTGTATTCCTTGTGTTTCAGAGGTAAAGAAGTGCTTCCACTGAGCAAGAATGATAACTTCGACACAATTATACACATTCTGGATTTGCAATGGGGCAACTCAACACTGGTGTATTTCTACTGGCTGTGCGATTAGTTTTCCTACACTCAGCTCTTCTACGGATGGTGCGGACTAACAATACACACCCCAACCCTGGTCAACCCCTGTACCAGCACCCTTCAAGGAAGAAGACAACTTTGCTGCATCAACCTCATGAAAAGAGAACTGCAGACTATTTTGGCTGGGCTAGGTACAAGGACATTACAGAAGAATACAGACTGTTCACAGACACACAAGTATCGGCAGAAGGTGCTATACTCTTCTTTACAGAGACATGCGTGAAGAGGGATGTGCCCCTGAACAGGAATGGTCCTCGAATTGGTTCTCCTGGCTCCCCCAGTGGATCTCAGGTCTGTGCGCATCGATATTGCCAGTTTTCATTGGGAATTACCTTCTGTAAAAACACAGTCCTCACAATGGAAAATGCAAGTAACTAGGAAAGTAGTGGTGGTTGTCAGAAGCGAGCATAAAGAACAACAGGCCCCCAATAAAGTTTCTGTCACAAAGTTTGGGTTAGATAGTGTAGTTGCAAAATTAACTAGAAGGGGAACGCTAATAAGGGGATAGTTAAACCTGGTATGAAAAACAATGCATTCAACGCAGTGTCCACGCATCGTCGGGGCCTACTTAGATTATCCATGAAACAATTAATCCATGACTACAAAAGCAGAAACTTACATTCCTTACCATACAAGGATCAGCTGAACCATTTATGGCACACAGTTAACTGTATATAAAATCGTCTCATATCAATTGTAAATTGAGACAGTCCTCAGACCCTGTGCCAGTAACTGTTCTCCCGGCTGCTATAATTAATTTAAAAATCTGTTTCTGTTTTGCCAAACGCATCTTGTCTCTTGTTTTTCAAAGGTATTTTAGGTTCAAGCAAATCTAGGATAAAAAGTCAGTGCTATATCTGCAATTCAAGCACCGGGGTATATATTAACATATTATGCATGCACATCCTTCCATTGCTTTGCATCTCATGAAGGTTATTGCTAGCAAATTAAACTGGAAATGCTAGACGTGTGTCAGAGATATTTAGGTATGCCAATCACATCAAGAGATTATGCGCTATTTGGAAGCATCATCATTTTATCCCTTAAAAACAAATATGCGCAGTGTGTCATATTGTTATGACATACCCATAAAACTCCATTGACTCGAGCTGTTTAGAAATTCTAATCAATAAATCATTTAGGGCTAGATGTACAAAGATCAGAATAGTGATTTCTTAATTGTGTTTTTCTGCTAATTGGAATTAGGAAATCGCTATTCTTTATGTATGAAACGTAACTGAGTTTCATTTAGCGATTCAGAGAGGGTCTTAAATTGACCTACCTCATGCATTTTAATGAGGTAGGTTGCAATTTGCGACCCACTACGATTCGCTGCCATCGCAGGGATGGTGGCCTGCTGGAGTCAGCAGACCACCATGTCTATGATTGCTTTCAAATAAAGCAATTTTTTTTTTTTAAGTTACATTTTTTAAGGCAGACAGTGGTCTGTTGGACCACTACCTGCTCTTAAAACATATTTTGCTAACCATTTTCAAAGGGCAAGGGATTCCTTGGAGACCCCTCCCATTTGCAAATGGGTTACCACTATTTTTCAAATGGCAGGAAATAGCGAATGTTTTGCAACTACATTTTGGTCTCACAGCATTCGTACAAAACATTTCAATTCGGGATTAAGAAGGGACGCCTTTAACACTCCCCTTCCAAATACCAAATCGTAAACCCAAATTGGGATTAGGTAACAAGCTACCAACTTGCAATTTAGGTTTTTGACATCCCCAAAAACATTTGTGCGGTTCCAAGCGTTTGCGACCGCAAAAATGCTTCATACATCTCGTCCTTAGTCAAAATAGTTTACCAATATAAAATTATGAAACAATTTGTACAGGATAAAATATTTTTTAAGTGAAAAACAAACTTTATGCAACCATCCAATCTTTCATTATAAAGTCCATTTAAATACCCTATAGTCTGAACAATGCCATAATAGAGCTCAAAACAGCAGCTGACATCTTTAAACAAACAAATATGCTAGAATGCTTATCAATAATGATTATTAGATGTGCAGAACTGAGCATAGAGATGTTTTTCTCTTCACTGGATTCTCCCTTTAAATAACCAATAATGTGCAAAATGTTTTGAAGGACCCTAAATGTCAGTTTATTTAAACACAACAATCCTTTGTCACGTCATTCAGGGACTCCCAGATTCTCTTGTCTCACTATTTTTCCACTACAGGGTAAATTACAATAAAATAATTTTTACTCATGTTGTCAATGCACTCTGCGGGATAACAACGTTTAAACCGTAAATCAATCAGCCGATCTAATAATTTCTGCATGAATCAGAAGCAACACTTTATTGCTGTCTAAGTGCTAAATGAGCGATTAAATGTATATTTTATAAAGCCTGTTCTCAAAGGTATCAGGCACAGCCTTGAAAGTGGAAACCCTGCACAAACGAATACATTTCTGCAGGCAGGCGAACCAACTCCAGGCAGGTGGGAATGGGGTACAGCAGTGCTTTAAATGGGGGAAAAATAGTGCAGGTACTCATTTAAATGTGACGAGTGGGTGGGGCGTTGGGGGCGGGGCTTAGGAGGAGTCATGCCGATACTTCTTGACTTCTATACTACTTGCAGCACATACCAAAACACACAAGAAATGTCTTTCAATAAACAAAGAAGGTTTGTTTACTCATTACACAAGGAAAGCCAAACGCGGTGATATTTTAACATTTCCTTGTTTTTTAACATGTGCAACATCAATACTGTTAATTGCTGTTGCTTGGCACAATACTATTTCTTCTCGAGCAACACAAAAAGAAACAAGCAGACGTGCACACACAGGCATTCCACACATTTCCTTTGATATACCTTCCATGAGTGTCTCTATTCTCTCCCCCTTTCTCTCGTATTTCTTTCACACAAAAACAATCACAGGCAAGCAGACAGGCATACGCAGACACTTAACAAAAGAATCAGGTGGGATTAGAGCTATTTGAACCTGGTTACCTCCCACGGGTTTCTTAATAGCGCTGCCACCTGCTGCCTCGATTTCTGTGTTTGCAACTCCCCGTGATGGTGAACACCACGACGGTATGCAGATGAGCCCAAGCTGAATAGTTCAGCGGGGCTCGGCTCAGCTCTACAGAAGTGCCTGGGCTGTCAGAGACCGGCCGCCAGCACCAGCGTTTAATGAGTACCGGTACTCTCCTCGGCAGTAGAGAAGTGCCGGTACTCAGAGACATAAAACTAAGAAGTGCCGGTACTCAGTACCGGTGAGTACCGGCCCATTTAAAGCACTGGGGTACAGGCTGCATGCTACAAACACTCCCTGGCTTTTCTGCTGTGACTGCCAGCAAGCATGCCAGGCAGTAGCAAGTGTGATGGTGGGTCTGTGGACACCTGCTCTCCAGGAGAGGGGCAGCAGCACCTCCAATGAACAGTAACATGAACCAGTGTCCTCCAGAATGACCTTTTGAGTCTATCTGATAAGAGTGGATGCATCGAAACTGTTAGTAGGCAAATATCTCCCAGATATTGGTCATCAGATTTCCATCACCTCGTCACATAACACCCAGAAAGCAATTTTCTTGTCAATCAGAAGTCAAAAATGTGAGAGTTCTGAAGTCCATGTTTGTGCCTGTGGCTCTTTCAGTTGCTAGCTCAATTAATAAGATGTGTTCTTTTTCTTCCCAGCCACTGAGTATAACCCTGAGTGTCAACAAAAGAGCAGATCTTTGACTGCAAGGATTGACAGTCAATGATGCCTGGGGTGTACTGTCAGCATCCCACAGTCAACAAAAGCAGGTTGCACGCAACTGAAGATCGCAAACATGTTTTAAGACAATACATCTTTCCCCAGCATGAGTTTTCCAGAATTGGGGTGCAACGTGTGAGTTGTCAATTATCACAAGATAAAACTGATCAAATTTTTGAGTTAGTTCTAGTTTTTAGTTGTGCTTCACACTAAAGCTAATTTACAAGAAAGGAAGATATTTCACAGAACTGGCACAAATCTTTCGAACCTTCTTCCAGATAAACTCAGAAATATTGCACCTAGCCCCGAAATCATTTCCCAAGGCTCTTCAAACAGGCCTCATCATGCACTTCTTTGTAGTCCCCTCCAACCCCTGAGCTCCACGGGACACATCCACCGCCGGCAATTTTGAAGGCGTTGAAGAGGTTTCTCCTATATGCAAACAATTGGCATGAGACACACCCAACAGTGGAGCCCTCTATAGAACAGCACCTAAACTGCTATCCCTTTCTCCTATAGTTCAATCAATCTATCAATCAATCAATATGGGAATTGTAAGGGCGCTACTCACTCGTGAAGGTCTCAAGGTGCTGAGGTGGGGTCCGCAGATCCATTTAGCCAAAGAGCCAGGTCTTGAGGGTCTTCCTCAAGGTGTTCAGGGAGGGGGCGCGTCTGATGTCTGCCGGTAGCTCGTTCCAGGTCTTGGCTGCAATGTGAGAGAAGGATCTTCCACCTGCTCTGGCTCTGTGGATGCGCGGGGTTTCAGCCAGTGCGAGGTTGGAAGATCGGAGATTTCTTTTGGGTACGTGGAAGTTGATTCTGTCGTTGAGGTATTTGAGTCCATTGTTGTGTAGGCATTTGTAGGCGTGAGTGAGGATTTTGAAAGTGACTCTTTTCTCCACGTGGAGCCAGTGGAGACTTCGTAGGTGTTGACTGATGTGTTTGTGTCGTGGGATGCCGAGGACGAGTCTGGCGGCGGTGTTCTGTATTGTCTGGAGTTTGCAGAGTAGGGACTTGTTGATGCCGGCGTAGAGAGCGTTTCCATAGTCCAGTCTGCTGGTGATGAGTGCGTGGGTAACTGTCTTCATTGACTTAGGGGGGATCCACTTGAAGGTCTTGCGGAGGATGTGGAGGGTGTTGAAGCAGCTGGAGGTGACGGCATTGACCTGTCAGTTCATGGTGAGTGATGAGTCGAGTACGTTGCTGAGGCTCTTGGCGTGGTCTGAGGGGGTAGGTGGGCTTCCGAGGGTGGTCAGCCACCAGGTGCTGTCCCATGCAGAAGGGGTGGTACCGAGGACGAGGACTTCTGTCTTCTTGGCGTTGAACTTCATGCAGCGGTGTGTCATCCACACATGCGACATCTTGCATTCCTTTCTGGAAGTTGAGTTTGGCAGTGGTGGGGTCTTTGGTGAGGGAGAGGATGAGCTGGGTGTCGTCAGCGTAGGATACGATGTTGAGGCCGTGTTGTCTGATGATGGCTGCGAGGGGCCCATGTAGATGTTGAAGAGGGTGGGGCTCAGGGATGAACCCTGTTGGACTCCGCAGGTGATGTTCGTGGGGTTGGAGAGGAAGGGTGGGGGTCTGATCCTTTGGCTTCTTCCAGTGAGGAATGATCGGATCCAGTCCAGGGCTTTTCCTTGTATGCCTGCGTTGTGTAGTCTGGCGACTAGTGTGCGGTGGGAGACTGTGTCGAAGGCCGCTTATAGGTCAAGTAGGATGAGGGCTGTGGAGTGGCCTTGGTCCAGGAGGGTGCGGATGTCATCTGTGGTGGAGAGAAGGGCGGTCTCTGTGCTGTGGTTGTTTCGGAATCCGGATTGGGACGGGTCGAGGACGACGTTACCCTGCTTGGGTCTAGTTGACCCAAGCATGTGTTCAGTCCATCAAACCTCCACCGCGCCAACCACAGAGCAAAAGGTCACATTCATGTTGTAGGCTCAATGGTGCACCTGAACAAAAAACATTAAAATCTCAGCAGTCTCCTCACACTTTTCTCACCTCCCAGGCATTGGAGCCTCTGAAATTGAAAGCAATAAATCCTGGAAAAGCAGCATATCCAGGAGAGCCCCTGAAAATATGCGCAAGTAATCACTGCACAAATTCATCATTAGACTCCTCCTGCCCCTCAGGCTCCAAATCTGTTCACCCTTCCTGCTTCACCTGGATCCACCTTGCCCACAAGTGGCTTGACCACCTGAAATTTTGACAAGTGAGAACTCTCAGCTTCCTTTCTTCATAACCTGGAGTCTAAAATAGAAAGAACACTGGAGTTCACCCCGAAGTTGGTGGTTAGGAACACCGTAAACAACAAGAGAATCACTCCCAGACACACAAGACACCAACAGGATGGAGAACCTGCACTCGCCCAACATAAGTGCAGCACAAAACTCCATAGTCAGAGAAATGATATGGCAGGCTGCAAAAATGGAACTACAAATCGATCTCCTGCAATCAACTGCACAGTGCCTAGTAAACTTGAGCACTAAGATAGACTCTATTGAAGACAAAATTCAAGACTCCCTGAACACCAAGACGTGCTCCTGTTCATGTGCAGCCATCACTGACAGGTGGGCCACTCTTCCAGAGATCCTAGGCAGGCTTGAAACCATAGTCAGGTGCAGAGTTGGCACTCCAGCACCAAGCAGTTGGCCTGTCCACTTCAAACAAAACCAGGAGACATAATGCGCAGAGGAGCTAATCCTCAGCTCAATCATGAATGTAATCCACAGCCCCCAGCCAAACTTGGGCCCCCCTGGTTTCACCTCACTGGACAACTTACCTTCCTCTCCAATGGCACCCAGCTCCTGCACTGCTGCCCAGCCTAACAGCAAGAATAACAAACAGGCTAAATCCAGCCCATGCCATACGGAGTGCCTCTATCCAGGATGACCTAGAAAAAGTTAAGGAAACAACACCAAAAAAAAAAAAGCAAGAGCTGTTCTGCAGTCAACCACCCAGAACCGGCCCCCTTTGGAAGCAAGTTAACATGCTAGGCAATACGCAATCTTCACTTCTAAACTGGGCTCAAACAGTCAAATAACAATGAGTGCATAAGACATGATTTTAAGACTCCCCTCTCCCCTAGGAGCACATAGATAGGGGTTCCCCCGGCAAGGGGAGCCGCCCCCCTCCCCCCCAAGTCAACACATGCACAATCGAATAATAAAAAGAGGGTGGATGCTAGCACCCAGGCCACTTTTACCAATGATACAAGCATAGTTTCCAGTGAGCTTACAGCATGGGCCCCCCTCATGCACTCTCACTGTTCCATAGTCAGCCCAATGCCCTGACAACCTTGGGCATCACCCAAAATGACCACCTTATGACAGATCCATTGGGTACTGGTCCATCAAGTTCAACTCAAGTACACAGACCAGAAACAGTAGTGCCCAGAGGTGTGAAGGAGAAGCTGAGTGCTCACGAGGCAGTGTTCTCCCCCAGATACTATATGAAAGGACCAGACGACTTTTAAATGGGGGCAACATATTCCCTTTATTCAAACAGATACCATCTCTGGCCACCATCCAATCAGATGACCTTGCCTGGGTCAGGTTGCAGAATCTCCCCGGGGACACTCATGGAAAATCAGCTCTGGTAGTATTTCACCAACAACAACATCAAGTTGCAGTGCTCAAAGAAAAGTCACTGCTGGCAGAATGTGGAATAGACATTAATCTCCCCACTCTGAGAAATACCCTCACGTCCTCTACGCCTCTCCCCAGAGGAAATGGGCACACTCTGTCGTGCATGGCACAAATAGCACCTACAACGACAGAGAGCCCCAAACCTGACCTAAGATCTGCAAGGTTCTCAGAATAACATGTAGAAATGATCTAAGGGCCCGCCCCATGCCAGACATTGTAGGAGGCAAAAGTCCCTCCCATCGGCATCCCTACCCTCTTTCCGTTGACCTAGTTGTACCCCTAAATTGTCTACATTGCCCCCTACCCACCACAACAAAAGAACTCCTATGAAGCGGACACAGCTAGCCTTGTCATAACGCTTTTTTTCCTCTACGCCCAACGTTGTCTGTGATGACTCCTGAACAGCCCTCCCTTTTGCTTCCCACCCCCACATTAAAAAAGCACTATGACTCAGACAGCACTGGGCAGGGCATGCACTGCTCTGAGAGGCATGCTGTATTGAGTTAGAGACTTGAAGCCACGCCCACTTTCCACCCATATTTTTCATTGGCTTGTCAATGGTAAACTGTGGCTGTTCATTGAGTAGTCCCTCCTTAGTACCGCCTTGTCTCATTTTTAGGTCTCGCCTGAGCCAGCGCATGCGCTGCCCTGGCGAGATATTTAGTAAGTGGGCTTTTAAAAGTCAGACCACAGCTTTTTGGGTGGCATAGAGCGTGCGGTTTACGTGCATAATGATGAGTAGAGGCGCCATCTGGCTTTCCTCTCTCGTCATTGTGCGCGCACATCGCACACCATTCGCCAGCCTGCTTTCACTTTTACCGTCGCGCGCGCACGCCTACCAAACATGCTTTATTTAAACTCTACAGATTTATTTAAACACAGAGCGCGTCCTTCACTTTTGCTTTCGCAGCCGCGCGGCCACGTTATTTCGCGGCCGCGCGGCCAATGCTTTCACGGATAATTGGCATCTACATTTTCCACTGTGAGCGCTTTCCCTCCACCTTCGCTCTCCCGCCCTCTCTCTTGAAGCCTCCCTGCAACAACCAGCAACATTTCCCACAGTCACGCAACAACAGCATCCGCTTATAGCCATACAAAAAAAAAAAAAACGCTCACTCACAGCAACTTCTCCCTGAAGCCACTCTTCACTGGCGACACTCATCCACTGAGGCTGCAGAGAAACACAAAACGCTCTATAGAGACAATAGACATTTTGAGACTCCTAGAGACATAACTTCCAGAAATAGATCAACGGCAGATGCATGCAAACCCCTCAAATTGCACCAGTCGGGAGGTTTAAGGATTTGCATTTGTACATCATTTTTCCGATGCAGAACAAATAGATTCTTTGTAGAGCACGCAAAACCGGCCAGGAGGCTTCTACTCACCAAGCATTAGGGCAGATGTCAGCCCTCGCGCCATTCAGGTGCTGCACCCTACGACTGGGAGGAGACCTGTGCAACTCACTCACCCGCACAGCCCTTCTTTGAAGATTAATGTATTTTGACTACGGTCACTGTAATTCTCTCTGGATTTAGGTTTTACCTAAGAAAATGGTTTAACACGCCCTTTCCTAAACAAGTTTATTCTGGAGTGTGGCTTAAAACGAAAGGCCAGCAGCATGGGATTCGTTATTTACCTTCCAGACAGGAAACACCCGCTGCAGATGTACTTCAAATCAATGTTGTGTTTTAACTCGCTTTAAGTAGCTGGCACTAAAGCGTGGCGCGCTTCCATGGGTACATTAGTTTCTTTATTTACAGCGATACACATGAGGGATTTGAAACCTTGCCTGATAATGATAGGACTTGAATCTGTGGCCCATTCATAAATGGAGACCAACTTGTAACAAAAAACATAACATGGGCCGAGAGGCCACACATCCTTTTCATTCCTGTTTTATCTCAGAGTTCACTCCGTTCTTTCTCTGAAGTCACTCCCTTCCTTCACCGCCTCTTTCTTACATCCCGCCCCTACCCATTCCGCTCTTTCTCACCCTTCGAAGACAGCTCCTCTTTTTATGCCTCTTTCTTAGCCTAGCTTGGTTTCTCTTCCCTCATCTCACCCACCCCCGTCAGATTCCCATACACACTCGCTGAAATGCACCGAATCCGTTCGCAGCATATTCGTCTGTCCCCTGAGATGCCCACTCCCCGCGTCTCTCACAGGGACCAGCGCAAACTTAGAATCAGCATCACCCTATGTTTTAAAAAAGCATTGGCAATGCAATAGGTCTCGCATTTACGGGAGTTTTAGCTATTGACATTGTAAATGACAATTACTTTTATTTATGTTTTGATTTTTAAAATGTAAATAAAAGGCATTATCATTTACAATACCAATAGCTTAAACTCTTGTAAATGCGAAACCTATTGCATTGCAAATGCTTGTTATAACCTCCCATGGCACCACCCCCTGTTACATGTTTTGTAGGCTTTAATTACAGACTCTGAGCACTATTTTCTCAAAAAGCTTAGTCCTGCCTGCCTGCAGTTGCAGGCAGAACACGCTCTCATCTAACGCTTTTTTTATTTCTAAAGCATGCATTTGCAATGCAATAGGTCCCACATTTGTGAGAGTTTAAGCTCTTGTCTTTGTAAATGACAATGCCTTTTATTTATCTGTTTTAAAAACAACACTTACATAAATGTCATTGTCATTTACAATGCCAATAGCTCAAACTCTCCTAAAAGCGAGACCTATTGCATTGCATATACTTTTCTCACGTGCTGCACCACCTATGATACCCCCATGCCATCACTCCCGACATGATGCCTCCCGCCCTGCTCTCCTTGCAGTGATTTAAAACAAGCATTGGCATAGCCAATAGGTCTCGGCTTTCGGACCTTATAAGTATTTAGCCATGCCACAGTTGCATAACTAAATACTTATAAGGTCCCAAAAGCGAGACCTATTGGCTATGCCAAGCGGGCTTGTGGCCGCGAAAGTGAAAGTGATCGCGATCGCGATCACGATCAAACATCAAAGCGGGCGTACGGCCGCGAAAGTGAAAGTAATCGCAGTAAAGCACGCTGGCGCCCCCGCGCTCATGCACTGTAGCTCTAGGCTGGCCTGGTAGCACTTTTTGGAGCCCTCTCAATAAGTCTCGCCAGACCAGCGCATCCGCTGGGTCAGGCGAGACCTAAAAAACGCTATGACCGCCATGCCTTGGCTACCTTAGGTTTTTGTTTTACTTCAGCCAATACCATTGTTGGCGATACCTATTGGCTTTTTTGTGGTTGTTTATTTAGCATTCTAGAATAAACTTAGCTCAACAAATAAAATACAATTAACAGAATATTTCTGTTGCTGCCAAAACATTTACGAAATACCCAGGCCCTGGTTCCAAACAGTCCTCGTGCCTCCGAGGCGGGATTTTCCGAACTCGTTAGCAATTTGAACCTCATGACAGCGTATTTAGGCAACGCAAACAAGTCGAAGAGATGATAATCTCGTCAGGTAGGAATTAAGGCACTCGTAAAGCGCTCTAATGAAGCCCTCAGACGAATGCTGATCTGAAGGTATTTCTAAATCAGGCTTCCGCTAATGGTAATAGGCTCGTGCACAAATTAAAGTAATGAGCCTGATTAAACGCCGCTCTCCGCCTCCAGAACGCGGGGCTGGAATGGGGAATGAGCGTCTGCTTCACTGGAGGGTCCCTCTGCATAATCCCCCCAGCTGCCAGGCCCAATCAAACGAGAAGAAATGAAGGGTCTCGCGCCCATAATGAGGGGTAAACACAATCACCTCGAGCACAGCAGAGCGGAGGGCCTCGAGCCCGTGAAAGCGATTCGATTAGATTAAATGACTAATTTGTATCAGGGCTCTCGGGGCGCGCGGCTGGACTGAAATATCTGGCATTTGTGCAGAGAGTAAACTCGGCGAAACGCGCGGCTTCCAGCCACTGGCCATGCCGGCCTCCTCACGAGAAATACATGAAGCGGGAAATATGCTTCGTTTCAGCAGCACACGCCACATCCAATGTACCCACTCTGCCTGCTCCACAGAAACAGCCATAGCAGAGCATGTGATAGCAGTGAAAGGCCTTCCTCTCGCATAACTGTCATTAAAGCATTCAGTGGCTTTGTCCACGCTGATCATTCCTACCACGAGTAATTCAACTTGATTATCCACTGCCATATGGCTTATTATTCCCTCCTTTATTTTGTCTCTCTCTATCCATATAAATATATATCAGTGGCGACGTTGTCTCCACAGGACAATCTATTTTCCGAGAGATAAAACTTTGACTCCCCCTCCCCCTCCTCTGACAGCTGCACACCAAAATTGAACTAGCAGCAGCAGATTTAATAGATATGGCTTATGAATAAAAGTGCCTTTTGTGTCGCTAATGAGTCTAGGCACTTGATACGTCATCATACACGCACTCTGTTACTCATCTTCACACTCATGCATCCATTCATCCATCCACTGACTCAGCTGCAAAAAAAACAAACACAAACTCATCACATGAAAGATAAATTAACCGTATACAAGTAGAAAAAAGTAGTCTCGCTGCCGTCTAAAACCAGTGGGCATATTATAATTTGCACTTACAAAACAAACCATAGCAGCGGGTATCTGTCTTGCAGATGTATTGTCAATAGTTTATTGTTGTTGTTTTAAAGTGTCAAAGCTGCCATATCTAGAATCAACCTGTTGGCCATCTTGGAATGGTAAAACAATGATGCACTATAGACAACAGCATTCCATAATGGTTTCCAGATCTAGAAAAATTGGCCATGTGGGATGCCACGAACTGCCGATGAAATGAGCGGCAAAGAGGCAACCCTTTAGCACTGCCTGGAGAGCTGTAATATTCTCTTAAGAAACATTAAAATAAATAAAAAGAGGTGAAGCTAGGAAATGAAAAGCGAACGATAAAAGGTGGCCATTGAAAACTAAAGAGCAGGCAAACCAGCCCTGACACGGAATTTCACTAATTTTCAGGTGGATGGTGGCTGTACATGTGATCAGAAAATGTGGTCATTTACAGGTCAAGGGAGCCAATGATTGATATGGACTGAACCATTATCCTATGCAGTATGCCATCACTGATGAAAGGAAATTGTAAGGGACCGTCAAACAGATCAGAGATGATCCAAAGGCTGTGTATGTGTCTATATGTATTTATATAGATACATGCATTTTTGTATATGAATGTATCTATAATTTTATTTTTGATTACACGATCTTAGTATACAGCTAAGAACAGATACAGGGAAATAACCCACCCTTAAATGCTTATTGACTTTAACATATGCTTTTCATAATCAATATGTCAGGCCTGCTGTGTTTATTATTACTTTTCACAATAAACTGGTCAAACCTATAACATCTGAAATATTTTTTACTAGTGACCCAATCGAGCCTTTAGCTGTAGTCAATGGTCTGTCATCCTAACCGAATGAGTTAAATTTAAGCTTTCCCAAAAGGCAAACATCAAGCATATGGTCAGACTTAAATCTACATATTAAACAATATTACAGTTGACAACCAAATTCGATCTATCCTAAGAGGGCGTAACATGGATTTTGACAGTGCAAATCTTCTACACCCATGCTTTTTCAGAGAACTAATCAATAGGGGGCGGGAGTAACGTGTGTAATTCGCTGTAGCATAATTCTTCAGATTTACTACAAAAGTAAGCGTCTAAAATGGACCTGAGGGTGCATTTTGCACTAAGAAAAAGCGCTAAATGCAAGAGAACATGAATAGCAGCGCAAAATTTCCTGCAACTCACTCTCGGCGTTTAGCACTATTTTCGTAGTGCAAAATGTACCCTTGCATCCAAAATGGATCTTAAGATTTATTTTGCTCTAAGAAATTAGTTCTGAAAGTAAAACATGACAGTAGCACTTGTGCTCTCTTAATTAGTTGTTTCTGTGATTATTTTCCCTCAGAATTACTCTTAGTTACACAAGCAGGCGTATTTGCATAATTATTGGCAAAGAGTAACGCATAATTACCAAAAATACTCCGATTATTCCGGTGTAAGTAAAATTACTCTCAGCCTAGTAATCAGCATCAAAACCCTTGCTTCCTCAATAATCTTACTACAAAGGTTATCTGTGATAGACTGCCCATCTTTAGGCTTTAATACAGAGTAATCGCAGACTACCTTTAAATCCCTATTGGTTTTCACCTCTTCACTGCTAGGGCTTCCTGCTCCAACCCTATTTTGATTTTAATAGCGTCCTCAGGAAGCATAATAACATGAACATTCATCCTTTAATAGTTGCAAGAAGGCTGGTCAAACTTGTTCAAAACCTAGGCCTTTTTAATAATGATTTAATATAAAGGCTGCAGAGATGTTATAAAACCCACAAAACATGGGAAAATGAAGCATGTCCTGTAATGATATTGAGTCCCAACCACAAGGGCATAAATCCTTGACTAAGACTACCCCTAAGGAAAGCCAGCAAGCATTGTAGTATGTCTAACCGCAACTGGATCAAAAAATACTGAAGTACGGTGTTGGTAACAAAAGTTAGCTAAGGTTCAATAGAAGGAACCGTCTTAAGGAGTATAAACCTGTGTATTCTCGGTTTGGACTGCTCTGAGGCCTCGCTCTCTTGAGCTTCAAGCATTACTAATGTATTTTCATCCAGACTATATTGTTCTGGTATGTCTGACAGATCCTTCTGGTTACAGCGGTATATAGGGTTTGTGGGTTCTCAAAAACATGTGATACCCAGACCCAAAAGCTGAGATGTACCTTACAATCATGTTTTATTGAGTACTGACTAAACAGCAATTGATATGTTAAAATATAAGAATGAAAAATGGGTATGAAGGAAACCTAAATATTTCTGAAATGTACACAAGGTACTGAGTTTAGGAGCAGTGGTTATTTGTACACACCTGAATTAATGGCTAACCATATAATTGTGTGATTCAGAGTGCATTTTGCAAAATGCCTTCTTTCTTGCACACTGACTTACATTTGGAAGTCACAATTGCAGAGACGTACAAATGGTAATGACAATTATTCTGCTATTCGGTTTTCCCACGTCTTGCAATAAAAATGGCACCATACTTGTCTGGCTGGCCTAAACCCAGCGACAAAAAATGCCTGTTAGACCTGGCATCCTTGGCGTGGTTTTCCCTGACTTTTTGCCCCTACCGCCTGTGTTTTTGATGCTATGCTGGATTTCGTTTTTGCTGGCTTAGATGCTTTGGGCACTTTGCCACTGCTGATCAGTGTCAAAGTGCAAGTGCTCCCTGTATAAAATTGTTATGGTGATTGGTTACCCATGATTGGCATATTTGTCTTACCAGTAGGTCCCTAGTAAAAGGCACTAAGTGTGCCAGGGCTGGTAAGTCAAATGCTACTAGTGGGCCTGCAGCACTGATTGTGCCACCCACATGAGTAGCCCCAAAAAGATGTCTCAGGCCTGCCACCGCAGTGCCTGCGCGCAGTTGCTAACTGCCATCTTGACCTGACAAGTGCACCTCTCCCTTTCTGTGCACATAGAACACCCCTATAGCAGGCCCAAGGTACCCCTGGGCAGGGTGCAGTGTATGTGAAAGGTAGGACATGTACTGATGTGTGTACCATGTCCTGATAGTGAAATACTACCAATTTAGTTTTTCACTACTGAGAAGCCATCTTGCCCATAGGACAGAATGGGGAATGCTGTGTAACATGTTCACCTGCATATCTTCCCATAGGACTGAGAGTGTGGTATCCCTGAACTCAGAATTTAAAAACACGTCTTTTAGTAAAGATGTTTTGTTTAATTCTGTGTTTGAAAATAGCACTTTTAGAAAGTGGCCATTTTCTAAAATAGCACTTTTAGAAAGTGGCTATTTTCTTGTTCAACCTTTCTGTGTGCCTCTCCCTGGTTGTGAATTGTCTGTCTGGTTTGAGAGTGACAGGGGCTGGGGTGGCTCCAGGAGTCTGGGTGAGTCAGCACTAGGCTGAATAGACCTATCTTCATTTGGAGTGGCGGGAGGAGTAGCACCTTGGGACTGAATAGGGCTGTTCCTGCCTTCCACAATGCTGGCTTCACCTCCTGCGGTGTGTCTGAAGACCCTGGCCCACCGTCACAAAGGGAGAAGTTGTGCACTGGTAGAGTGCATCCAGAAATGGTTTGAACTGGGTCCAGAACCCCTAACACATGAAGAACAAAGACATTTGGGGTCTAAAAGTAAGAGCTGAAACCCCTGCAAAATTAGACTACTTCGTGATCAAGAGGAACCTTTGACAAGGAAGAACAGCTGAAGAAGACTGAGAAGTACTGCCCTTGCTGTGTGCTCTGAGGCTGACCTGCAGTTGCTGATTTAACTAAGGAGAGGACAAGGGACTTTGCTGTGTGCTGTGTGCCCCCTGCTTGCTGAGGACTTTGCTGTGTGCTGTGTCCAGAAGTCTAGAGTCTCCAAGGGCCTGAAGAGAGCTGGCCTCCTGTTTCAGGAAAACTCAGGGCTACAAAAGTTTTCCAAAGGATCATCTGCTCATTGCTGTGTGCATGTGTTTTACACCCAGTGTATGTTCTGCAAGGAGCCCGTGTTGCCAAAGGGGGCTTCCTCTGTGACCTCCTCTGCTCGTGGTCGTGAGGAGTCTGAGAAGCCCTGTGTCTGCTTGCACCGCCACCGGCCTGAGATCTACAGGAGTGCCGTGCCTGCTGGCACCACCGCCGGCCTAGGAGCTCCAAGAGCGCCATGCCTGTTTCTTTTCACCGCCGCCAGCCCGATCGCAGGACCAAGCTACCCTTCCTTTTTGAAGCGCACCGAGCAGCTGTAATGTGCTGTCTCAGGAGCCGCTCCAAACCCCCTGTGTCCCGTCACCGCCTACGGTCCCGGCCTCGAGGAGGTGATTGCGCTGCAGCAGGAGCCGCGGCAGGAAGTTGCCCTAGCAATGCCTAGCAACGCGGGTCAGTTGCAGTGGGAGAGCGGAGCGTGCTCTCTCTCGCGGGCCGAGATACTGCGTCATCGGGGGAAGCCGTCGAGAGTCCGAGTGGCAGTAAAGAGAAGACCAAGGTGCCAGGAGGTAACGCCCGGACTGAAATCTGGGACCACAGAGTGTATGGCATTGCCTGGGGGTGGGTTGCTGACTGAGAGGGGACTACGGACGGCCGCACGTGAGTCACCAAGGATCGGCTGTCCCGGGGGCCGGAGTTATGCCTTCCGCCTGCCTCCGGTAATTGAATTTGGGGGCAGATTGCAGCAGTACTGACCGCGGGGTCATACAAAATCAAAGATAGAGCCATTTGTTGGCTAAAGGAGGCACCACGCACCACTCACGAGTGCCCGGTGCTTGGGGGCAAGATCAGGGTAAAAGCAGGAACTGTCTCACCATCCACAAGGTACAGGATCGGCGTATTCCTTCTTTTTGCGCGCCAAACTAAACAGAGACAGTATTTTTAGGTACCTGATATCTTCCTTCTGAAACTGTCTTATTGATCCCCGTATATTCACCTGTGGGGATACTGCCCCAGCCAGATTGACTTGTGTAATAATACCTACCAGACACAGAATCTGCAAGTTTGTGTCCCTTTTACAAAGAACACTGTTAGAAAACATTGCAAAGAAGAGCTCATGGTATATGTGGAATTTTTGTTGATTTGATCTTGCCTAAAACTTAGATAAAGATATTATATTTTTTTAAATAACCTGTGTGGTGTCCATTTGTAGTGTTTCACTGTGTTACTGTGAGTGTTGGTGCAAATACCTTACACATTGCCTTGGGGATAAGCCGGTCTGCTCGTGCCAAGCTACCAAGGGGGTGAGCAGGTGTTATCTACAGTGTGTTTCCCCGTTACCTTGACTAGAAGCAAGGGTCCCTGTTTGGTCAAAGGTACCTACCTCTGCCAACTAGAGACCCCCAGTTCTAACAATGCCCCAAAACGCAACCATAAGGCATCACAATTCCCTCTGCAAAATCAACGCTTTTTGCAATATGGGTAGCTGAGGATTTTTGTCCCTGGCTCAGTCGTCACACAAGAAACCCTACCATACCCAGATATTTCAGAAAATAGACATCCAGGGGAGTCGATGGTGGTGTAACTTGTGTGGGTCTCATGAGGCTTTGTTACCCACAAGTTCTCTCAAACCTCAAACTATGGCTAAAAACACACATTTTCCTCACATTTCTGTGAGGAAAAGTCCCAGAATCTATGGAGGATCAATGAATTTCCTACAACCCAGCATTCCCACATGTCTCCCATAAAAATTGTACCTCACTTGTGTGGTTGGCCTATTGCCCAGAGAGAAGAGGGGCCATAAATACAACATGGAAAGATCAAATTTTTCAAATGAAAACAGACACTTTTTTAATTTGGATAACTGTATATTTTGTGCCCTAGCTGAGCTAGCACCCAGTGAAACCTACCAAACCTGGACATTTCTGAAAACTAGACACCCATGTGGGAAGAGGAGGGTGCAGGGAGGTGTGTGAGGTATAGATCTCACAGGTATTTTTTATACAGAGGCTCGTGAAAACTTTGGCTAAAAACACTCATTTTGCTGACATTTCTGTGCAGGAAAGTTCTGGAATCTACGAGGATCCACAATTTTCCTATCAACAATAGTTCCCACAAATCTAATAAAAATGCTACTCCACTTTTTTTTGGTAGGCCTTGTGCCAGCTATAGGAAAGGAGCCAAAGTGGTACCTGAGTAAATCAAATGCTGGCACTCAAAACCAACACTTTCTTGTGGCGAGCGTGTGAGAGCATGTGCTAGTGCATGGGCCTCGCTTGTAAGACACTATTCTGTACAGAAAGGTCATGGAACCCACATGTTGCTTACCATTTGTTGGCTTGCAAGCCATTCTTCTTAAAAGCCTAGCAATTGCTCACTGCAGTCCGAGCTTCATTTCTGTTCCTTTCTGTGGAGCACGGACCAAGCACTGATTGATTGTGCCCATCCACTGCTCAAAACGTGATTGTGGTACTATTTTGTTTTTTTGAACTTCTAGTGCCCTGCCAACAGAAGGCAACAGACATAAAAGTGTGAAACCATGCATACAACAGATAATGGAAATAAAACTGTACTTAACCCAAGGTTCAGAAAAAATTAAACTTTCTTAAGCTGCATGGCAGCATTATTGGCATGCCACAGAGCTGAATACACATTTTTAAGGTCGGGTCGCAAATAATTTTTTAAGATCAGTGTGACAGGCAAAAACTTACTCAGCAGGACAAACAAAATTGCTAAGTTTTATTTTTTATAGTTAATTTTCTTTCATTTTGCCAAGTCTTCTTTTCTCAATTTTGTTTTTGCTGGTGGGCACTGTTCTCAAAAGATTACAATTACTTTGTTCCAAACTGCTTGTGTGGATGGACCTAGCATCCACAACACAAAAGGGTCAAAACGCAATGTAGAGACATTGGCAATAGGGGTAGCGGTGGTAATTGGGCACTGGTTTGGCCACCACTTAGGGAAACTTATCAAACCCAGACATTTCTGAAAACTATACATCCCGGGGAGTCCAAAGTGGAGTGCCTTATGTGAATCCCATGAGGTTTTCTTTGCCTAAAATCACATATATTCCTTGCATTTCTGTGACTTAATCTTCCGGAATCTGCAGGGATCAACAAAATTTAATTCCTCCACTTGTCCCGATAAAACACTACCTCACTTGTATTCTAGGTTTGTAGATTATTGTGAGCAAGAAGGCATTGTGAGATGCACTTGTGGTACACCACACTGGAGAAGAGAAAGCCTTTTCTGTCCATTTTGGGGTGGTAGCATGGCCCTCTGCATGGTGGTCCACCCCTTAGTGTTTTTTTGGGCAAATTATCCCTGGTGGCCTGTGGGTTTTCTGCCCCCTGTGGTGCCGATCGGAGGTGAGACCCCCCCAAACTGCCCTGCAGAAAAAGCACATTTATCCCTGGTGTCTTGTGGGCTTTCTTCCCCACCCAGCACAGTGGCCCACTCCAATCCCTTCATTTTTTATACAGTCATTCCTGGTGTCAAGGGGGGTTTTTGCCTCCCAGGGTGGTAATTACCTCCTCCCCCAAGGGCATAGTAGGGTATGCAGTGCACTGCAGTGCATACCCCTGGGCACCCTTAAGTGTGTAAGAGCGCCCAGGGTTATGCACTACTGTGCAGTGGTCTTTAACAGGGCTGGAAGAGGGAGCAGCCCCTCTATGTTTAAAAATCATTGCAGATTAAACTTTATTTGCAGTGGTTTTTAAACATAAAGGCACTGATCCCTCTTCCAACCCTTTTAAAAATTAAAACCACTGCAGATTAAATGAGCTGGCAGAGGGGCAGAATTCAATCAGCAATCTTGTGCTACAAGACTAATGAGGAATTGCCAAATTCCTCCAATTCCACTGGCGGAATTAATTATTCTCTCCAGGCCTACCAATCACACCCCACTGTGATCGCCCGGCACTCTGTAGTGAAGGGGAGGTATCGCTGGAAAGCGGAGGCTCCCAGCTTTCCAATCCTCCCTCTCTTTTGGCACAGCTTTCTGGGAATGAGGAGAACTGGGCTGCTAGCGCCCTCCGACATCCTTAGAAACCAGAAATGTATTTCCTGGGTGTCAGTCCAGCCAATTACATGATTGTATCACTGAGGTGATTACACAATTGGCAGAAGAGTCACATGTCCCTGGTCCAGAGCGAGAGGATCTACTGCTCAGATCCAGGGGGATGCAACAAAGGGGTGGCACTGGAGCAGCACACAACAGGGGGATGCAACAAAGGGGTGGCACTGGAGCAGCACACAACAGGGGGATGCAACAAAGGGGTGGCACTGGAGCAGCACACAACAGGGGGATGCAACAAAGGGGTGGCACTGGAGCAGCACACAACAGGGGGATGCAACCAAGGGGTGGCACTGGAGCTGCACACAACTGGGGGATGTAACAAAGGGGTGGCACTGGAGCAGCACACAACAGGGGGATGCAACCAAGGGGTGGCACTGGAGCAGCACACAACAGGGGGATGCAACAAAGGGGTGGCACTGGAGCAGCACACAACAGGGGGATGTAACAAAGGGGTGACACTGGAGCAGCACACAACAGGGGGATGCAACAAAGGGGTGGCACTGGAGCAGCACACAACAGGGGGATGCAACAAAGGGGTGGCACTGGAGCAGCACACAACAGGGGGATGTAACAAAGGGGTGGCACTGGAGCAGCACACAACAGGGGGATGCAACAAAGGGGTGGCACTGGAGCAGCACACAACAGGGGGATGCAACAAAGTGGTGGCACTGGAGCAGCACACAACAGGGGGATGCAACAAAGGGGTGGCACTGGAGCAGCACACAACAGGGGGATGCAACAAAGGGGTGGCACTGGAGCAGCACACAACAGGGGGATGTAACAAAGGGGTGACACTGGAGCAGCACACAACAGGGGGATGCAACAAAGGGGTGGCACTGGAGCAGCACACAACAGGAGGGTGCAACAAAGGGGTGGCACTGGAGCAGCACACAACAGGAGGATGCAACAAAGGGGTGGCACTGGAGCAGCACACAACAGGGGGATGCAACAAAGTGGTGGCACTGGAGCAGCACACAACAGGGGGATGTAACAAAGGGGTGGCACTGGAGCAGCACACAACGGGGGATGCAACAAAAGGGTGGCACTGGAGCAGCACACAACGGGGGATGCAACAAAAGGGTGGCACTGGAGCAGCACACAACAGGGGGATGTAACAAAGGGGTGACACTGGAGCAGCACACAACAGGGGGATGCAACAAAGGGGTGGCACTGGAGCAGCACACAACAGGGGGATGCAACAAAGTGGTGGCATTGGAGCAGCACACAACAGGGGGATGCAACATAGGGGTGGCACTGGAGCAGCACACAACAGGGGGATGCAACAAAGGGGTGGCACTGGAGCAGCACACAACAGGGGGATGTAACAAAGGGGTGACACTGGAGCAGCACACAACAGGGGGATGCAACAAAGGGGTGGCACTGGAGTAGCACACAACAGGAGGGTGCAACAAAGGGGTGGCACTGGAGCAGCACACGACAGGAGGATGCAACAAAGGGGTGGCACTGGAGCAGCACACAACAGGGGGATGCAACAAAGTGGTGGCACTGGAGCAGCACACAACAGGGGGATGTAACAAAGGGGTGGCACTGGAGCAGCACACAACGGGGGATGCAACAAAAGGGTGGCACTGGAGCAGCACACAACGGGGGATGCAACAAAAGGGTGGCACTGGAGCAGCACACAACAGGGGGATGCAACAAAGGGGTGGCACTGGAGCAGCACACAACGGGAGGATGCAACAAAGGGGTGGCACTGGAGCAGCACACAACAGGGGGATGCAACAAAGGGGTGGCACTGCAGCAGCACACAACAGGGGGATGCAACAAAGGGGTGGCACTGGAGCAGCACACAACAGGGGGATGCAACAAAGGGGTGGCACTGGAGCAGCACACAACAGGGGAATGCAACAAAGGGGTGGCACTGGAGCAGCACACAACAGGGGGATGCAACAAAGGGGTGGCACTGGAGCAGCACACAACAGGAGGATGCAACAAAGGGGTGACACTGGAGCAGCACACAACAGGGGGATGCAACAAAGGGGTGGCACTGGAGCAGCACACAACGGGAGGATGCAACAAAGGGGTGGCACTGGAGCAGCACACAACAGGGGGATGCAACAAAGGGGTGGCACTGCAGCAGCACACAACAGGGGGATGCAACAAAGGGGTGGCACTGCAGCAGCACACAACAGGGAGATGCAACAAAGGGGTGGCACTGCAGCAGCACACAACAGGGGGATGCAACAAAGGGGTGGCACTGGAGCAGCACACAACAGGGGGATGCAACAAAGGGGTGGCACTGGATCAGCACACAATTGTGGCGGATTTGGTGCCTGGTGCTTGGATGTGACCCCCACATGGGGGGTCACGTCCATAGCTTCCTGGGAGTTAACATGCTTTCCACAATTAATGTGTAAGGCCTACTGCCTTTATCATAACTTTTTATTACAAGCAATCAGGTCTTCGCCTTATGATGTCAGACATTATTTAATTTAATTCGAATAGCACTACTAATACCAGGAATGTTTACAAATTGATGCAATCCCATAAAACCTGGAACATCAATATATCATTTCCAAGCTACAATTACAGTGTATAAGGATTATTTAATAATGTAGGGTGATCTGTCATCAGCATTCCAACACACCTGTGCATATATTTCTCAATATTACATGATTACACTAAATAGCAATACTAGGGAGTAGCCAGACATTAAAAAAACATCTTGAACTATACCTCTAGCCACAGAGCAAGGAAGCGAGCAAACACAACCCGCCTTAGCAGAGCTCCCTTCACCCTTCATGCTGCTTATATTAATCTATTCATCCATCATGATACCCAACTATCTATTCATTCATTCATCTGTCCATCTCTTCATCTTTCTATCGACTCATTTATCCAGGCCCGAACCCTATCCATCCTTTCACTCTTTCATATGCTCGTCCTTCATTTCACGCTGCTCATCCATCCTTTCACTCTTTCATATGCTCGTCCATCGTTTCATGCTGCCTATCCACCCTTTCACACTTTCATATGCTCGCCCTTCTTTTCACACTGCTCATCCATCCTTTCACTCTTTCATATGCTCGCCCTTCTTTTCACACTGCTCATCCACCCTTTCACTCTTTCATATGCTCGTCCTTTCTTTCACACTGGTCATCCATCCTTTCACTCTTTCATATGCTCGTCCTTCCTTTCACACTGGTCATCCACCCTTTCACTCTTTCATATGCTCGTCCTTCATTTCACACTGGTCATCCATCCTTTCACTCTTTCATATGCTCGTCCTTCTTTTCACACTGCTCATCCATCCTTTCACTCTTTCATATGCTCGTCCTTCCTTTCACGCTGCTCATCCATCCTTTCACTCTTTCATATGCTCGTCCTTTCTTTCACACTGGTCATCCATCCTTTCACTCTTTCATATGCTCGTCCTTTCTTTTACACTGGTCATCCACCCTTTCACTCTTTCATATGCTCGTCCTTCATTTCACACTGGTCATCCATCCTTTCACTCTTTCATATGCTCGTCCTTCTTTTCACGCTGCTCATCCATCCTTTCACTCTTTCATATGCTCGTCCTTTCTTTCACACTGGTCATCCATCCTTTCACTCTTTCACATGCTCGTCCTTCCTTTCACGCTGCTCATCCATCCTTTCACTCTTTCATATGCTCGCCCTTCTTTTCACACTGGTCATCCATCCTTTCACTCTTTCATATGCTCGCCCTTCTTTTCACACTGCTCATCCATCCTTTCACTCTTTCATATGCTCGTCCTTCATTTCACGCTGCCCATCCACCCTTTCACTCTTTCATATGCTCGTCCTTCTTTTCACACTGCTCATCCATCCTTTCACTCTTTCATATGCTCGCCCTTCTTTTCACGCTGCTCATCCATCCTTTCACTCTATCATATGCTCGTCCTTTCTTTCACACTGGTCATCGATCCTTTCACTCTTTCATATGCTCGTCCTTCTTTTCACACTGCTCATCCATCCTTTCACACTTTCATATGCTCGCCCTTCTTTTCACACTGCTCATCCATCCTTTCACTCTTTCATATGCTCGTCCTTCCTTTCACGCTGCTCATCCATCCTTTCACTCTTTCATATGCTCGTCCTTTCTTTCACACTGGTCATCCATCCTTTCACTCTTTCATATGCTCGTCCTTTCTTTTACACTGGTCATCCACCCTTTCACTCTTTCATATGCTCGTCCTTCATTTCACACTGGTCATCCATCCTTTCACTCTTTCATATGCTCGTCCTTCTTTTCACGCTGCTCATCCATCCTTTCACTCTTTCATATGCTCGTCCTTTCTTTCACACTGGTCATCCATCCTTTCACTCTTTCATATGCTCGTCCTTCCTTTCACGCTGCTCATCCATCCTTTCACTCTTTCATATGCTCGCCCTTCTTTTCACACTGGTCATCCATCCTTTCACTCTTTCATATGCTCGCCCTTCTTTTCACACTGCTCATCCATCCTTTCACTCTTTCATATGCTCGTCCTTCATTTCACACTGCCCATCCACCCTTTCACTCTTTCATATGCTCGTCCTTCTTTTCACACTGCTCATCCATCCTTTCACTCTTTCATATGCTCGCCCTTCATTTCACGCTGCTCATCCATCCTTTCACTCTATCATATGCTCGTCCTTTCTTTCACACTGGTCATCCATCCTTTCACTCTTTCATATGCTCGCCCTTCTTTTCACACTGCTCATCCATCCTTTCACTCTTTCATATGCTCGTCCTTCATTTCACGCTGCCCATCCACCCTTTCACTCTTTCATATGCTCGTCCTTCTTTTCACACTGCTCATCCATCCTTTCACTCTTTCATATGCTCGCCCTTCATTTCACGCTGCTCATCCATCCTTTCACTCTATCATATGCTCGTCCTTTCTTTCACACTGGTCATCGATCCTTTCACTCTTTCATATGCTCGTCCTTCTTTTCACACTGCTCATCCATCCTTTCACACTTTCATATGCTCGCCCTTCTTTTCACACTGCTCATCCATCCTTTCACTCTTTCATATGCTCGTCCTTCCTTTCACGCTGCTCATCCATCCTTTCACTCTTTCATATGCTCGCCCTTTGTTTCACACTGCTCATCCATCCTTTCACTCTTTCATATGCTCGCCCTTTGTTTCACACTGCCTATCCACCCTTTCACTCTTCTCGATCTGTCTATTCATCATCCTTCCATCCATTTACCCTTTCATCTATTGATCCTTCCTCTCTTCCACTCATCTTTTTGCTCTTCCATCTAACCATATTTCAACCCCTTCATTTGTTCAGCTTTCCTGTATTCCTTTCATCATAGCTTTCCTCTATCTACCTTTCTTTTGTATCTCATCCTCACTTTCGTTTTCTGAGCTTTTTCTCTCATTCTCGGTTTTATTGTTTGCTCCTCTGTCTGTGTTTTCCCTACTTCAATCATTTCCTCTTTCTCTGTTTGCTTTGCTGGGCATGCCATTCCACCTCCCACACGCCTCTGTCATTGTATTCCCTAATAGTGTTATTAATGAGCCATTTGCCTGCAGAGCTACAGCCAGAAGTGACTCATGGACAACTAATTCATGTTTTAGTGAGGCCCAGTTCACCAGCCCTTTGGGCTCAATGGCACCCCATACTTAAGCTTCCTACGTGGGGTGTTCACTAGGTCACTCTACCATTATGTAAGCACATCAAAAATAATTATGCAGTTGCCAATTCAATTAATGTCATCATCAATTAATGTAGTCTCCGAGTCACTCAAAGTATTGCAAACAGTTTGACATACTGACTAAACATCCTGTTGACATATGCTTACAACCTTTCAGGCGTAATAGCGTGGTGGCTAATAAGGCTAATTTACAATTTTGTCCGGAACCTCTTTCAATATCTAGATGTCCCCAAATCAAAATGTCTAAAAATAAGGCTGCATTTCCATTGTTTGCAAATATGCATGATAAAGAGCGCTTTTTGCCGCTTTTTCAAATAGACAAACACCACAAGTAATGTTCTTATCTCTAAAAAAAAATATATCAAATGCTCTATCAAAGAGGGCGTGTCCAAAGAGCATTCGCTTCCTTGCTTTGTAGAAGTTTCTCAAATCTAATGCATGCTGAACTAGAAGTAGCTAGAATAGGTCCTTCACATTTTCAAACACCTTGGTCTGCACAGCAAGTGAGAAAGAGCCAATCGTGACATACCAGGACTTCACATGGAGCAGAGCCACCTATCTTGGAAAGATTGGAGTGCTTGAGCACAAGGTAAACTTTCTCACAGAAAGCCAACAGCTTTAACAAATGAGTTTGTAACCAGTTATCTCATCATGTCAGTTCAGGTCTTTTAGAAAGAACCCAGAGCAAAAAATTCGAATTTGAAATTATATTGTACCAGTATTGAAGAGAACTACACATTTTGACACCCCACTGGTGATTTATTTTTGCAACAGAATCATAGAGGCTGGAATAAACATGCCATTTGAGCAGTAGCAACTGGATAAAAAGGAAATTTGTTAAAGAAGAGAGGATGCTTTGTGCAAAGCTGACCAAAGCTTAGCTGGGGGGGAGGGGTCTATTCCTTGACCAATAGGAGGAAAGGAAACAGGGGTCGGTTTAGTGACACAGGAAGTGCACAACATCCTGTCCAGGGGCTCATCCGTGTGGCTAGCAGGTGTCAAGGAGACAAGAAGCCAGATGAAGAAGGCAAAAGGTTCTGTTTGTGTGAAAGAGACAAAGGAAGCTCGCCAAGGACTGACGGAAGCCACGAGATAGCAGATGTAGTCGGACCAGAGCTTATCATTCTGTGACCTGAAGGCTGACCACAGCCTGGCCAAATGGATCGAGGCGAGAAAACGCTAGAGAGATTACTGCAGATAATTATAATCAAATCAAAAATAATACAAACTAAGTGCCTTGATATCTTTTACTTATGTCCCCTTTAATGGGTTGGTGGGAAGTCAAGTGGGGTTTTGAAAAGCAGTTTTAAAGTAAAAGATGAGAAAGACATGCATCAGCCATGGGATGATCTTTGCAATAGCATTATACCCTCTTTACAGTCTTTGTAGAAACAGAACTTACAGTCAACATATATAAATAACAAGATTGATGATTAGAAATATGTTCCTTTAACAACTTTCTGAAACATTGACCTATGTTATGAATGGAAAAAAAGGGCACAATTTAGAGTTTGACAGACAGGGCACTCCATCCAAAATGTCACAGAATAGCTGTTCACCATGTTGACTCGCGGCAGGAGAGCCCGATGTCCTTACAGAACTTGAGGAGCTTGAGGAGCTAAGAGGATCTAGAGGACTGGGAGCCAGGTCTGCAAATGTGGAGTGTGGAGTAGGGACAGCAGCGGATTTCCAGCACTGCATTACTGCCAACAAGTCTGTAGAGGCACGGTAGGACCGTTTCTGTGAGCGGTTTTCTTTTACAAATTCTTCACAAACTCTCAAGAGTACCAGTGCTTGGTTTACTTACAGTACGTGCTGGCTGGAAACTTTCCTGACAGATTGTCAGTGGTTGCAGAAACTCCTAAGCTGCTTCTTGTGTGGTTCCTGGCAGTTTGACAGCAAATAAGTGACTGTGTGGGGGCTATTGAGGTGTCTCGGTAAGGTGTCCTACATGTTCTATATGTTCTACATGATCAGTGAAGAAATAACTTACGCAAGTGAAGATAATTAAGGGATTGGACAGAGAGCTATTGGACAGAGAGCTATGCGTCAGATGGTTTTGTGATGGACAACAACACGAGCAGGAGCTCCAACCGCAGCCCCACCCGCTTCTCTTTCATCAGCACAGAAAGCTAGACGTCAAACAGCGCAGGCCCATATTTTGGCAGTCAGGAGAGGAAGAACTGTTCAGAAAACTAGGGAAGATTTACCCTTCACGAGCTCACAAGTGCCTCTCCTGTCTCAGAAGTTCTCTTCTACGCTATCTGACTCCCCTGGATCATCTTCGGCCTCACTGGAGCTCTCACCAGAATTGAGATCTGAGGGCAAAGGCAGAGTCGCAGGGGCAGCGGTAGTGGAGACGTCTCCGCCAGGATCTGCTGCACCAGGTTATAGGAACCTAGAAGTGGTTAATCCTCATAACCTCCTAAGGAGTACCCGGTATTTTCTAAAAATCAAAAATTTATTCAGTTGGCTAATGTGGCTAAAATGGTTAATGCAGCGGACAAGACACTTCCTGAAGAAGCTGCCCCTGTAATTCAGGATAAAGGTGCTGATGCCACCATGGGAACTAAGGCTCCTCTAGGAAAAGAAGGAGTGATCTTTCTCAAAAAAAGTTCTGAGAATCAAGCCAAATCAGGGAAGTGGGCAGGGTCTGCACAAGGGGTAACGCTGGAGATGGCAAGACGCAATTCCATGACAAGTGAGGACCTGGGGTCTGTATCCCCTTCACTACAGCACGGCTAGTCGATGGGACTAGGGCTAGGGCCAGGAATAGGGTCAGAAACGGGGGCCTTGGCCTCTCAGCAGGGAACTGACAATAGCGTAGCTAATGTTGGGGGGGTTACCACTGATACTGCTTTTGCTGTGGCCCAATCTTCAGTTGTCCGGTTAGACCAGATGCAGCAGCTCTTTGAGACCATTCTGGGAGAAATCCGCAACTGTAAGACCTCGCAAGCTCAGGAACTCTCTCTATTGCACCAACGCCTAGATAAAATTGAAACCACGGTACAGTAAATACCTGAGAGATTTAAAGAGCTGGAACAACGGGTATCTGATATTGAGGATCGATCAGCATTATGTAACTCTGACATCGTCTCTCTTCAGAAGAAGTTTCAGGCCTCCCAGAATAATTTGGATGAGATGGAGAATTATGCAAGGCGCTCGAAACTGCGTTTCACAGGGATTCCAGAAGATACTGAACGCATTGACGGGCAATCCAACCCAGTGGCTTATATTGAGTCAATAATCAGAAACCATTTGCTCGAGAAGGCCCTTGAAGACCTTACAGTAGTGCAGGCCCATAGAGTTCACTTCCAGAAAATTCCAGGGGCTAAGTATCCCAGTACATTAATTGTGAACTTTTCGGATTATCGTATTAGAGAGGCAGTACTAACAAAGGCAACTCAGAAGAGAGAGCTTGTTCTACCTAGCGGGGGCCGAATACGAGTATTCTCCAATATGTCGGCAGCACGGAGACGGAAGGACTTTGTTGGAATGCTGAGCCAATTCAAGAGTGCAGGAGCCCAGGTCTCTGTTGCGCAGCAGTCCAAATTGAGAGTTCTATGGAAAGGAAGGTTCCATCTATGTGTTTCTCTTGAAGAAGCCCAAGATCTACTACAGAAGATTGTTCAAGTTAATGAAAAATAAGAGACTTAAGTAGAATCAATTAAACTCAAGTAGACTCAAGTAGAGTTTTTTTTCTTTTTTAATATAACAACCAGCTTACTGAGAGAATTGTTCGATATTGATTTCCCTTCCTGCTTCTGTATCTTGGCACTTTGGCACTTTAGGCATCTTTAACTATTCTTAAGGTTACTTTGTTTGCAGGACCTATTGCCATTTTGTACTGTACTCTCCTTTTAGGGAGGGGGGAGATGAGTTGCAATGCACTTTATAGGGTCTACTCCTTTTTTCAGGGGTGTGTTGAGGTAGCAAAATTGCAGTTTTTGCACTAATGATCATTGCATATGTTGCAGTAAGCAGTAAGCTTATAGCTGTTGGTTTTTATATGGCACTTTGCACTTTTGCCCTTTTTTTGCATTTGCACTTTATAGGGTCTACTCCTTTATACTTCTGATGGTAATTTATATGCTTTACACCTTTGTCACAATGTGTGTGGAGGTAGTGATATGCAGTTCTTTGCGTTTTTTTTGCACTAATGAGAACTGCATTTGCATTTGGTATAGTAAGCTGGTAGCTGACGTTTTTTTGTATGGTACTTTGCACACCTCACTTTACCTTTTTTTGGTATTGGCACTTTATATGGTCTACCCTGTTTTCATAATGTGTATCGAGTTAGTAAACTGCAGTTTTTGCACTAATGACCATTGAATTCGTTGCATTGGCTGCAGTAGGCTACAATAGGTTTATAGTTGATGTTTTTGTATGGCACTTAGCACATTGCACTTTACCTTCTCAGGTACTGCGTTTTTTTTTTTTGCTTTGAAGAATCTTGCATATTGTACTGTACTGTATATGTTTCTACTTATTGAAGAATTGAATATTATACTTATTGAATATTGAAATATTGAAATATAGTAATACTTCTGTACTTTTGTACTGCGTCCCTCCTAAGCTGATATTAGTTACTTTGAAAGCAAGCTACGGGTTTCCAGAGGCAAGTTATATATTTTAAATATCCCAGGGTTAATCTAATTGATATTTCTTTTTTCAGAGGTGAAGGGGGGGAGGATGTGCTCCCGGGTGCAAAGTCAAGGCTGCTTGTTGCTGAAGGGAGGCTGTGGCAGTGAGGGAAGGGCAACCTCACTCCACAGAGAGTTTGGCGTGGGCAGAAGGGAGGGGGAAGAGGGGTGTAGCATTAAAAAAAATGAGCGTGTGGCTATCAGGTAGACTTGAAATGTTGTGCCGTTGGGCAATATGTTTAAACTTGGAGGCCAAGTTGAAAGTGGCAGGGTCTTTTGTCACCAAGGGGCTCGTCTTGATTCTATTGAGAGATCTGGTACAAATGGAAGAGAGTTGGAAGAGAGACTATGTTAGTCCTTGTTGTAAAGAGCTAGGTTTGAAATAAGGGATGACACAATTGTTGAAGGTAATTTCATGTAATGTGAATGGCTCTTTGAATGCACAAAAAAGAAGAGCAATGTTAAAGTGGTTAGAATCTTTCTCCCCTCAGGTGATTTTCCTGCAGGAGACACATCTTAAATCTAATTCCCCCAACTTTACTCTCCCTAAGAAATATGCCCAAGCATACTTTGCCTCGGCCCAGGCGGCAGTGCTAGGAGTGGGTATTCTTTTATCTTTAGATTTGGATTGGGAGGTGGGTAAGGTGATTCGGGACGAGGGAGCTAGGTGGTTGTGGATAGAAGTCTCAGTTAATGGAATAGCTGTCGTCCGGCTCAATTATTGTGGTCCAATTGGCGACGACTGTGCGGCCCTGGAACGGGTATATGATCTGCTGGTGGGTGCACAGGGATATATAATTATGGGGGAGATTTTAACTTAATACAAGATTTACGTTTTGATACCTTCAATAAGGGAAAAAGCATTTAAAACCCAAAACAGACAAGCTCTTAAAAATTATTAAAGAGGATCTTGCTTTTTTGGCCCCATGGAGGGTAGACAATCCAGGTGCCACTGGGTTCATGTGTTACTCAGCAAGATTTAAAACAGCATCCCGATTGGATTTTTTTTTGATTAGTAATCTGTTCACAAGGGGGGAATCCTTGATTCTCTTTAATCCATTTTCAGATCACTCTTTAGTATCCTTACTATTACACTTGCCCGCCCCCAGGAGAAAGAGTAATAGGTGGCATTTTGACAAAGCACTGTTATCAGATCAAAAATAGATTGATGAAACCCGTGACTTTATAAGGTTGTTCTTCAAGGAGAACGTGAATACAGCACCAGGTTTTATGGTATGGGAGGCTTTTAAGGCCACGTTTAGGGGACGTTTGGTGGCATATAGTTCTAATCTTTATAAGTTAAGAAAATTTAATATTGCCGGACTCCAGGAAGCGGTGGAGCGGGTTAGGAGAGTTCTTTCAGGGAGGTCAACTGGGGAGGAGGAAGAGGCACTTTAGCAGGAACTATTAAGAAATAAGGAAGAGCTGACAGTTTTTTTCTGCTTGAGGAAATTGCTGGAAGTAAAGCTGCTCGTCAAAAGGTTTACGAGGAAAGCCAGCATATTCAGAAATTTTTAGCTTGGTCCACAAAAACGCAATAGAGCAAACAGTCCATTCCACAAATTAGAAATCCAAGTACTAGGTGCCTGGTGAACGATAAAGACGGAATGGCCGACTTTTTTCTATCACATTTCAGCAAGATACATGCGGAAGTCCAGATAGTTGACCCTCAAGCTCTTGCTGATTATTTTAAGACAGTCCTCCTGCCTAAAGTTAGTGAGGAGGACTGTATGCTTTTGAGTGAACCGATTACAATCACAGAATTAAGTGAAATCTTTAAAAAAATGGGGAAGCGAGTACCAATGATGGGATCCCTATTGAAGTATATAAACTGTTTTTAAATGAACTCACCCCTTTCTTAGTATCACTGTACAACCAAGTTTTGGCTGGAACAGGAGTTTCAGACAGATTCAAGGAATCAGTGATGATCTCAATTCTAAAGAAGGATAAGGCCTCCTAGTTCTTATCGCCCAATAAGTCTACTAAATGTAGACTATAAGCTTCTCATGAAAATCTGGGCAAATAGAATTGCAGGCTGTGCGCATTATTTGGTACACGCAGCTTAAACAGGGTTTTTGCCGGGGAGATCTATGGCTGCGAATACCTTCTATCTGATTCAAGTTATTGATTATTCGTCAGCTAAAAAGGAAGCTCCAGCCACCTTAATGATGGACGCAGAAAAAGCATTTGACCTGGTGGATTGGCAGGCCCTTTTCTTTATTTTGGGAAAGTTTGGCGTTCCACGCCATCTGATCAAGATGCTGGAGAGAATCTATAGGGGAGACATCACAAAAAGTATTATAAATTCAGAGGAGGCGTAAGAGGTAGTAATAAGGTGGAGTACTACGCAGGATGGCCCCTCTCCCCCTTCTGTTCTCACTCTTTATTGAGCCATTAGCGCTAAAAATACGTTCTAACATATTAATCTAAGCCCCCCTATTAAAAATGGCCAAACTAAAGCTGTTCGCTGATGATCCGATTCTGTACATGAATCCAGAAAAATCAAACATTCAGAGAGCATTGGGAGAAATTCAGACATTTACAGAATTGCGGGGGTTACAGGGTCAACCAATCTAAAACGGAGCTCCTTTCATTTAATGCACCAGGAATAGAGCTGCCGGAAGGGCTGACATTTTTACCTCTTAAACCTTTTTCACCTAAATTATGGTAAAACACTTGACAAAATAAAAAGTCTGTAAGAAGATGGGCATTATTGCCCTTGTCAATAATAGGTCGAGTCTCACTGATAAAAATGTTGATTCTTCCTTTGTTGTTATTTTTATTTTTAAATCTTCCTTTAACGATTCCTATCTCGTACTTCAATGAAGTCGATAAGGTGTTTCGGGAGTTTATTTGGGCTAAGAAAAAATCTCGAATTAATTTATCTATTTTACAATTGGATGTAGATCAGAGAGGTCTTGTAGTACCTCATTTAGCTAGTTATTGCCAAGCTGCTTTACTTAGCTTAACAACTCAGCTTCTGTCCCCTTTTTCGAAGTTTGCAAATTTTGTATTTAATCTTATGCTAAGGGAGAGTGCCATTAAGTTACCAGCATTTTTGTACACTGCAAAGTTAACAAAAAAAAACAAGATATAAGGTAGCGAATATATTATTAAGCCGCATTCAGCGATTACACAAAAATTATAATATTCCATCATGCCATGCATATTCCTCTCTTTACGACTGTGAGGTATGGGTCCTCAAACTCCCACAAGAGGGGGTACAGCCTTATATTCTGTTGGGTTTTTGTAAATTGGGCGATTTTTATAATGGTACTAATCAGATGACGTGGGAGGCTTTTGTGTCACAATTTGAAATACAGAGCCATGACCTCTGGCTAAGTTTTAGGAAGATTTAATGCTTCCTTCGGACTAACTTCAGAGGAATCAGTGAGAGTACAAGAGTCATTTTAAAAGCTGCCTTTGAGTCAAACTTATCAGGCATTGGCAGCGGGTATAAGGTATTACGCCAGGAGAAGAACAAGAACCTCATTGAATTAATGCTCCCAAAAATCGTTCAGGAAGCTAACTGCAGGTTTAGTAGACAGGAATGGCTACGAGTCTGTGAGATTGGCCACAGGGCATTGAGAGCGGCCAATTTTCAAAGAAGGTCCTTTCTCTCTAGATGGGTGGCCTATTACACTCCCTCCAGGCTCCATAAATGGTTCCCCACGCTACTGAATGATTGTTTCAGATGCAATCTGCCAGACGCAGGGGACTGGACACATATTTTTCACTTGTCTGAGACTATAACACTTTTGGGAAGAGGTTTTTAGGTTTATCAGTAAATGTGTTTCATTAGATATCCTTCCATGTGCATCACTGGCACTATTTAGCTTCTCCTATGTAATTGGTGAGCTCTCATTACACGAGCAATTTTTCGTTTCCCTAGCCATAATAGTAGCCAGATCTTTAAATTTACAAAATTGGAGATCTCAGAAATTACCTACATTGACCCTGTGGCTACAAAAGATGGAGAGGACCTACAAATTTGAGGAGACCTACGCAAAGAGGATAGGGGCGGTGCGGAGATTTTGGATGACATGGAAGGGCTATGTTGCAATCACACACATAAATGCTACTATGTGACTTAATGATGGGGAATTTTCTGGCGAAGAGTGTAATCATATAGGTTATTAAGCTAGGGGTCATATGTTATCACAATTTGATGGTTAGAATGTTGGTTTTGTACATCATGTAAAATGGAGCATGAATTTACGTCTTCGTTTACCGTGTATTTTAAATGTGAGACTTAATATGCAATAAGTTTTATCTGCTTTGCCTCTTAGTATATTTTGTGTATCATATTTATCATGTACTAATGGATTACAAAATTTGTAAACTTATTGTCTATTTATTATATGTGATTGGACAGCCTGCAAATTTGTCTGTACTATATTTGTTTCCTACGCTCGATAAAAAATAAATAAAAAAAAAAAGAAGAATAACTGTTCACCAAACTTTTGGTCTGCTCGCCATATTTAGAGTCCGTTGGACAATCAGCTTTCTGTCGGTGGTGCCCCACTGAGCTCCATCGGCAGAAAGCTTACTCCGATGGCCTGACGGAGTTCTGGCCATCACCGTAAGGGACATACACTACTGACAGCATTAAAGGCTGACGGTCTGATGGCCTGTTTCTGTTTGTCGTCCACCTGAGAAAAATAATGACCCCCATACCCAGGAAATAAACTCCCTGGGTGTGGGGGGGATCATAAGTTGTTGATTTTCAAAAACAAACTCCCATTTTGTTTTTGAAAAACTAAAATGTTTGGTTGATACTTATTGCAACGGACAGCAGTCGTGCACCACACGTTTGGTACGATCAGAGTACCCCACGACAGCGGTTGCTCTAAAGGTACCGAGGTCTCCGCTTGGCCAACTGTGATCTCTGAATAAGACGGTCCTCTCTCTGTCAGGGTGGTGAGTGCAATGTATGCCGTCACCCTGACTGACAGAGTATATACTGACAAACTCTAAATTGGGCCCCACACTTCCTCCAGAAGCAGCAGGGACATCCTAAGGAATTTGGGACCCCTGGACCAAGCTTATTTTGGGGGCTCCTGTCCTGAGCAGCTTTGAATCTATGATCCAATTTCAGCTCTTTCATGCTCTCTTTGGCCAGGTCACTGCACAGGACACACGTCCACATTCTAAATGTGTTTACATCCAATATTCAGGGATAGTGACGCGTTTACAATATTTTAATGCAGGAGCAGTTCAATAATATATAATCTCTGCGACAGCATCGCATTTCTCATATGTGAGGTCCTGTTGTGACCTAAATAACTTTTTTATGGAAGTTGCATGAAACAAACTCAACATTTCTCTGCAAAATGCCTGTACCAGGCTCTCACACATCCCCCACATTAAAACTGATTTAAGGGAACAAGGTATACAAAACAATATGTTTAAGAATTATTGAAGGTCATCAGGACACAACTCTCTGTAGAATAGAGTTAGCTCTATCAGGGTACCCCCTGAAAAGCTGGGGCTCTAGCCCCGAGCACACTTTGCCCATACCTTAAAATGTCTCTGAGAAGCAGGGCAATGTGTTGCTACATGCTATGGTGTACATGAAGTGGGCTTACTTAGTAGATTTTATAATAACTGATTCATACCATGTGTATATTGCGTTAAGATAATGAATCAGTTAAATCCCAAAGGGGTGCTCTCATTTGAACGATGTTGTTTTAACAAATGAAACCATGTTTTGGCCTATGTGTTTAACTAGAGGGATGTTTTTTGTATTTGAAGTTGTAAACCTGCCTAGTTTAAGGTGATAAACAGCTTGTTGGTTTGAGGTACAATAGGTCTTCTTTTAGCATTAAAATAAACATTATGTAGGGTTCAATTTAGATAATTAGTTTGAGGATGTTTATTAATAGCACTCATCATATCATCAGGGGACATATACAAAATTGGGGGGGGCCTGTTAGAACATTTTTACATTATTAATTTCCTGCTTATTCATGACTGCTTATGTCATAGGGAGTGCTATCTTAAGGATGGCCAGGCCACGTGTATAAAATGGGGCACTCTGCGCGGATATGGCTGCACTAGGTCTATTTGCTTTTGTGGAAAGTTTGTTTGTTTTAACTCTTGAAAAACTGTGTTTTAATCAGGAAATGAACCATGTCCAGTGGAGATGTACCATTGCAGCTGCAGGACGAAAGAGTTTGCTCTTTCTTCTGACCCCTGGGATGGGCAAGAAGGAGATGGAAAAGATCAAACAGAAACTGCATATGTGTTTGTGAACCCCAGCAAGTACGGCTCCACCATCGGAGTGGTCCTTAACATAATGAAGCGACGCACGCTGGTCTTCAGGAGCTTCTTCTCCTCCCTTGCCATGGGCTTGCGTGCAAGGAAGGCTGTCTTAATGAGGGCTAGATCTTTCTTATTCGTGGCATCGGGGTTGGAGAAAAGGTCTCCTCTTTCCAAACTTGTAAGGCTCCTTTCTATGTATTTGAGCCATGGTACCGTGACTGCGTAATCGAGAGCCAGACATTCTTTTAGAATTGCTTTATTTAGAGAAGTCCCATTCCCAACCCAATTTTTTGGTCAGAGAGATACCTTGTGGAATGCTATTAGATCAGAAATGTAGGGCAAGCCTAGCTCTTAACGAGCAATGAAAGAGGGAGTACCCTGAGGAACAGATAAAAGACGTCTCAGAAAATTGTTTTCCGCAATTTGGAGATCGTCTGTGTCAGTGTAGCCCCAAATTTCACTGCCGTAAAGGGCGTTTGAAATACACTTGGCCCTATAAAACTTTAAAGGGGCCCCCACAGGTCTATTCCCCAGTCTAGAGGCAAAATTAAAGAAGGCTGCAAAGAGGTCATTTCTCTTGCGGTTGAGTTGGAACCCCCAGTTCATTTTATCATCTAAAAGTACCCCCAAATAGAAGAACACCCTCGACTTAGGAATCGAGGTAAGCCCTACCCTGAAAGTATATGGCCTGCTGGGCCGTGCCCCTACTTGCATAATATACGACTTGGAATTATTAATCGTCAATCCATATCCCCCATAAACTGCGCGAAGGAGTTTATAAGCGTCTGCAAACCATTTTGGGTCCTGGCCATCAGAATGGCGTCATCTGTATATAGCAGGACCGGGAGACTCCGCCGTCCTGCCTGAGGGAAGTCCGCCTTGGACTCCAAGAGGGTTTTCTCCAGGTTGTTAATTTAGCGATTGAATAAAAAAAGAGGCCAAAATACAACCCTGATGGACTCCACCCCTGACGGGAAACAAGCGTGATACATTTAAACCGGCCTAATAATGCACGGCCACCTCAGTGTCTCGATGGAGGTTATGTACGAAGGAGACGATGTCCCTGTACACCCTTAGAAAAAGAAGGATCTGCCATTGTTTGCCTCTGTTCATGCAATCAAATGAGGAAGACTGGTCCATAAAGGCCACAAAGATGGTACCAGAGCACGCTACCATGTACATATTTAATGTCATAAAGCGGTTTAGACATTGGTCAATCGTGGAGTGGCCAGAGCGGAAACCGTATTGGGCATCCAACAGGATGTTATTGTCAAGAGCCCAAGATGATAACCTGCCCAGATGGATCCGTCCGACCACTTTGACCATGAAGTCCAACAGGGAAATCTGCCTGTAGCAATGAGTGCCATGCCTGTTCCCCTTTTTAAAAACCGGGATGATTATGGAGGTAGCCCAAGAAGCAGGAGGGCCAGACCTCGCGACCAAGTTACTTACAGAGGTAAGCAAGGGTGCCCAGAACTCTACGTCGGACAGACAAAGATTGGGAGGAATTACGTCAGATCCCGGGGCCTTTTTGCATGTCATGCCAGTAATTCTTTCCCTTACTTCTTCCTCCGGTACAGATAAGGTTGTATTTACGGTTACCTCCTCAGGTAGTGAAAACTGGGCCAAAGCGCCCTTGAACATGCCCTCAAATTGGCTGAGCCAGTCATTCTCTGTGATGTGTGCATCCAGAACATTTGCAGCCTCTACTCCCAAAAAGGGACTGTTATTAATGCTCCAAAACTTGCCACTACACTTAATGGTTGTGACTTCCATAAGCTTACCCCAGGCTTTCTCATTCTTGGCCTCCTTATGCTTGCTAAGGGCTATCTTATATTGCTTCCTTCGAGTTTTAACTAGAGTGCTGTTCCTGGGGGTGGCATGCAATGCTATTCTAAGCCTCCTAGCAGCAAGCGAGCATTCTGGGTTAAACCATCTAGGTACCCTTTCCTGTTGGACTTTGGGTGCAGGAACCATTAATAGCTGGCGACACAACGAGAGATAGATTCAAAGGTGCGGTTGATGGTCTTGTCCGGCTCTACCTATGCGTACCTATAAATCTGAATCTCGTTCTGACACTTCACCAAAAGGGACTTAAGCAGGGAGCTTGAACTACTCTGAACCCATTTAAGCCTTCTACCTCCATCAGTGGGCTGAAGTACTCCTCCTCCACTACTCCTCCTTTTCAAACCCAATATAGGCCAGTTAGCTTAAATTCACAGCGGATTATGATCGCTGTGGATACTGGCTGTAACCGAAAAGCCAGAAATCAAGTAAAAAAGAGGGGTGGATACCAACTTGATTTAAGCGCAAGGTCTTACGGCACCATCCAGAGCGTTGTTTAGCAGGTGTTTTATGTGTGTTTGTGGAAACTTGGTAACTACACATTTTTAAACTGCATATATTTTTATATTGTATATACTATGTTTAAACCGGGTATGTTTCCGTCTGGATTGTATGTATTATATTCTACTTTCTGCTTTTATGGTTTTATCACATGAAACCGAATAACTTTTTTTAAAATTTAATTACCTGTTAGACTTGCATTGAAATTGTTTTGTTGCACAGAAAAGGCACTCTTAGCACTTTCTACTCTGCTATTTGACGGGAGGTGGGAGCAGCTAAAAATCTTTGTTAAATTGGAAAGTGGCCATTTTTCCTACCTGGAGTCAACTAGATGCGCTATATTTGGGCAGTGTATGCTCTAGTTGTTCCAGGCCCATGTATAAAACAAGGCACTCTGTGCTGGTGCTATTCAAAGCATATTGCGGGCCACCAAAGGCAAGACCGTCTGCACCCGTGTCTCGGAAGTGACCAGCGCCAACCACTCTGCCCATTGCTTGCCAGAAGGTAAATCACCTATCAGTTATATTAGGGACTTCTTTGTAGTTTTGCCCCAGTGGAAAAATGTGTTGCACAAGTCACTTCACTCCCACTTAAAGATGAATACCTCTGCCCCCATTGTAACTTCCCTTTAGTTCCCCCAGCACAGGACATGGGCACCTCCTCCACCCCAATGATTAAGAAATGTAGGGTTCAAATCTCTGCAGCTTTAGTTAATGTCTGCTTACTGTAGAAACACACAGTCAATATTTTTGACTTTCTGAGCGAGGAAACCCCAGACATACTGTTTTTGACAGAGACGTGGATCTCGGAGACGTCCAACCAGCCATTGCCACCTCCATCCCCAATGGCTATAAAAAAGACGATCTGACCTGCAGGGGAGGCAGGTTAGCTCTGATTTATAAGCAAGACTTTGAATACCAGACCATCCCAATTGATAGCTTTGTAGAAGCAGAAGGGATTCGCTCCTGCATTACCACGTCGCCTCAACAATTAGTGGCCGGGGTTTTAATTTATAGACCACTGAGCACAGCAAATCCATTTCTTTAATTCCTAGGCAATGTCCTGGCATATCTAGCACTGAGATACGCTCAATTTATGTATTTGGTGGATCTCAATCTACACATGGATAAGTTGGATGACAGTGAGGTTGGGGCACCGCGGGACACCATGACATCCCTGGAACTTATCCAACATGTATTGAGTCCAACACACCAAGCTGACCATGTGCTGGATTAAGTGTTCTCTAATGTCACTTTGCAAATAGCAGAACCCATTCCTCATGTTTGGACGGACCATTACTTGAATAAATCCTCTTGGCAGGTCCTAAAATATTCCCATTGTCCAATTGCCATGGCAGCTTGCACCAAGAGAGCCTTTCATAATGCCCGGCCTGTGAAGTTTATGCACTCCCTGGAGGAAAGTACCCTGTCTCTCTCCGGCTTGGTTGAGGACGATGTCAACCTCCTTGACAATTGGATTCAAGGTACTACTGATAAACTTGCACCAGTTTTCCAACGTAGACCTGGTAGAAATAAACCATCTAGTCCATAGTGTGCAGACAGCCTTGAGGCAGAAAATAAATGGTGTAAAACACTGGAAAGACAATGGAAGATAGAATATAAGACAAATGACAAGGAAGTTTACAAGGCAGCTCTCAATAAATATTAGGTTGAAGTTAAACCAGCCAAGCGAACGCATTTAAAAGATAGGATTGAGGGAGCAGCAAATAAAGCAAGGGACATTTTCTAAGGCATTAAACATTTTAGGCCTCTGTAGTCCTGCGCCAGATCGCAACATCCTTCCGTGGACTCGTGCGAACAGCTGGCGACCTACTTTCAAAACAAGATCTTAATCATTCAAGCTAGCCTGCCCACCGGCTTCCAGCTAGAAGAGGATCTGCTGGACATGATGCAATCCATTACATTCACCTCAACCAAAGCTACACTTTCTAGCTTCCAACACATTACTCTGGAGAGCTCTTTTTCAGCCATATGTAACATTAAATCAGGGTCTCCGTCAGGCTCTTGCCTGCACAATTTGCTAGCTTTAGGCGTCCTCACCTTTATCCCCCCTGGCCGAAAGGTGCCCAATGAGTAGCTATCAACAGCTACTGTACCCCTCTCCTGGAAACAGGCTAAAATCCTGCCTCTGTTAAAGAAACCATCAGCACACCCAGGAATCCAGTCCAACTATAGGCCTATATATTTTCCACGAGCCCTGTCTAAAGTGCTGGAAAAGCATGCTGATCAGCATCTCTCCCTATATTTGGAAACCAACAACCTGCTCCCCCTAGTGTGTCCGGCTTTACACCCAACTTTGCTACAGAGACAGCAATAATATAGGTAACAGAATGCATCAAAGGCACCCTAGGCACCAGGGGGAAGGCAGTGTTACCTCTAGCAGTGGCCTTTGACATGGTCCCCACTGCACACTTTTAGTGTGTCTCCAATCCATCGAAATAGTGAGTCAAGCCTTGGACTGAATTGCCTTCTTTCTGGCAGGTAGAAGTCAGGAGGTTTGGAATCCTCCTCTCTCCTCAATGTCTCGTGATCGGACAGTGGGAGGTTCCCCAGAGCTCATCCCTGAGCCCAACACTATTTAACGTGTATCTCACTCCACTTGCCGAGATAGCAGCAGCCTTGGGGGCAAAAGTCATATCTTACGCTGATAACACTCAGCTGTTGTTCTCATGTGGCAAGAGAGAAGAGATCTTCAGCGATTCCATTAAAGCCTGCCTGAGAGTGGTAATCCACTGGATGGCCATCACCAACTAAAGTGCAACGCAAACAAAACCACCATCTACCACTTTGCCGTACCACCCAGAAATTTGACATACTTTGATTTGAAACCTCCAACATTTAAATGAAATGCCTCTATATTGTCTTTCTCTAAGTTCTAATGAGAAAATGGGAAATGCTGTCAACATACAAGTTATGCCATTTGTAACAATACTGTCAAAAGCAGATTATTTAACTGAGGCAGCAATCAGAACAATGCCAAGGAGTGATTCTATTGTCTCAGGAACTGTCTATGGCTGAAGAACAAAGAACAACTACGAAGGGTCTGAAATAGAATTGACAATACCTTGAAACTTTGAAAGACTAACCCAAACCTGCAATTCCATAAAAACTCGACTGACAATATACATGAGAAGTACACAAGCTATAACTCAGTATCCTGAGAAAGTCAAGAGAAATAGACTGGTGAATTATCTGCATGCCACACACTAGCGACTGTCAAGGGTTGTGCATGATAATAACGTGAACTGAGGAAGCAATTTTACTCATAATGTCTTTATTAGTAAGCATTGCAAAACAGGCAGGCAAACAAGGCTGAGGAAGAAAACTGTTTGGATGCTTCAGAACATTGATGCAGATGTTTGTCTGTTTTAATTGACCATTTCTGTAGTGTAAACAATGCTAAATACAAGATTTAAGGTACACGTATTACAAACAAATGCAAGCAACACCATAAATAACATGTAGAATAAAAACAAACCATATCAGCAAGTACCTAATGACAATCTATACAAACTGTAGTTGGTAAAGCAAAAGAAAAAGTGCAAATACTTAAAAAGTGCAAAATAAAGCAATCACCAGTCCAGCAATATACAAAAATCAAGCATGTTTTGTAAAATAATCCAACTTTCTTCTTGCATCAAGGTGAAAATACTTTCAAAGTGCATGGTAAAAACAAGTCCAGCAGCTTCCCTTACAAGGACTGACCTGAACCACCAGACTGAGCCTTTCTTCATAACAAACAGAGGCCTCAGACCTCAGTGTGTCAACACTGGCAGTATTTACAATCTACTAAGAGTATAGACACGCCTGCTAAATTACAGATTCACCATTGCCTCCAAATGGCTCTATCGTCCTGTGTGACACCGCCAGCCAGGCCTGGATTTTAAGCCAACAGCGCCTTGCATTCTGGGAGTTGTGCTGTGACCATCTAAGTAAGGGGTTAAACATTCCAGCATGCAAAGTGTTGTTGTATAAAAGCTACGAATGGACACGACATGGTGCCAATGCCACTTGGCAGCTATGTTTTATACAAGCACAAGGGGATGTTTAATTTCCTCAACACAAGCTGCAGAAGTCTGGCGTCAAATAGCAAACACGTTGTGCAGAGAACCCAGAATCGTGCTGTGTTTAGTCCCCGTGTATGGACCTGAGGTGTCATTCTCTAAGAGACCCAGTTGTAAAAGCACACAGTTGTCTCCAATTCATGTTAGGGCCAGGCAGTGGTTGAAGTGGGGGAAAAAGTAGGGGAACTGTGGGAGGAGAATCAGAGGGCAGGAATAACCAATGGATTGGGTCAGTGGGCGGAGTGAGAGGTGTGGCAGAAAGAGCAAAATATCCCAATTTCTTGTATTCGTTTCCCATTTCACTAACCGGTTACAGCTTATTACATTATTTAGTTTAACCAATAGATACACATGTTTATTTAAGGTTAAATATGTGTTATTAACATTAAAATACATTCACAAAGTGGGATACATTTCCAATCATGAAATGTCCCAAATATCCTTAAAAGTGGAATCGCAAGCCATTTGTCTCCCAGCCATGGAGTTTCTGTCATCAGCACTTCTCCTCCCTTTTTCCACAAGAGCAGTTGAAATGAAATAAAATTAAATGAATTAAATGAAATGAAATAGCATTTATAAAGCGCATGGTTACCCGAAGGCATCCCAGCGCTAGGGCAGAAACCGCACTAAGCTGTGGCAATCAATTAGGGCAAAGCCAGGTTTTGAGCCTTCTGCGTAAGACGGTGTGGTCTGGCTCTTTACGTGGCTGAAGCGGCAAGGAGTTCCAGAGTTTAGCGGCATTGTAAGAGAAGAGCCGGCCGCCACTTCTGGACCTCTTGATTCTGGGAACAGACGCCAGGTGGAGGTCATTTGAACGTAACCGCCTGTGGGCTTGGTAGGGCTGGACAAAGGAAGAATTGATAGCCGGTCCCACACCCCCTAGCATCTTATGGGTGGTGCAGAGGGCTTTAAAGTGGACTCTTTCCTGAATAGAAAGCCAATGTAAAGACCTAAGTGCAGCTTTGGCTGACTGGCGGCTTGGAGTACCCTCAAGAATCCTTGCGGCACAATTTTGCATGATTTGAAAGTTCTTAAAGACCGCACAGGGAGCACCGAGATAAAGAGCGTTGCCATAGTCCAGGCGGGATAAGATAAGTGCCTGGACCACAAGCTTTCTTGCTTGAGGGGGTAGCAAAGGCAACACTTTACGCAGCAGTCTTAGAATACCGAAGTAGGAGGCAACAACTTTCCTTGCTTGGGTTTTAAAGTTAAGCTCAGAATCAAGCCAGAAACCTAAACTCTTTATTTTGGGTTTGGGGACAGGCACAGGGCCCATACATGCTGGCCAGATAGAGGAAACCTTGAGGGGGAGGGATTACCGAGCAACATAAGCTCGGTCTTATCACTGTTCAGTTTTAGATGGGAATGGCACATCCACCTCATCACCTCCTCGAGGCATGGGCCAAGACAAATAGGGGAACTGCTTTTGTAGTTAAATGCCACCACTAATTGAGTGTCGTCGGCATATGTAATTATATGCACCCCGAAGGGTAGAACAATGTCCGCGAGAGAAGCCATGTAAATATTAAAGAGAGTTGGACTCCGGGACGACCCCTGAGGCACTCCACAATAAAGGGGCCTAGGGCTTGAAATGGCCTCGCCCTCGAGGACCTGGAAGGATCTACCCTCGAGGAAAGAGCGCAGCCTATTCAGGGCTGTTCCTGTCACACCAAGATCTTTGAGCCGATGAATTAGGATACGGTGACTAACCGTATCAAATGCCACGCTGAGTTCTAACAATATCACGGCTAGAGAACCACCTGCATCAAGAATCCTTCTAGAGTCTTCCGCGACTGCCAGTAAGGCTGTTTCAGTCCCTTGATAGGGTCGAAACCCAGTTTGGGATGGATGCAGGAGTTTTCCAGCTTCAAGATACCTAGAGAGAGAGTTCAAACATGAATGGCAAAATATCCTAGTTTGCAAATGTCTTCCACATAACTATGACTTTGCCATATTTGCCACATAATACATCATCTGCTGCATAATCTGACGATTTTAACTAATAAATTGTTTAAAGCTCAAACACATCAAAAGTTACTAAAAAATGTGACTTGTGCTGCTGTGAAGTGGAGGGCCCTTTGCAAAGGTTGACTGGTCACCTTTCTCATTGCTGCAGTTGTATGATCCACTAGTACTAATAATGAAAAATCTTTGCAGAGACTTTTAGCATGTGTAAAGATGTCAAGATAATAAGGTATCAGAAAATTTACAGCACCACTAATACCAGTGTAGGGTATCAGAGCACTTTACATCACACATATTACACAGAGACAATCATTCATATGTGTGTAAATCACTGTGTAGGAAATGTTACATAAGACAAAGGACTAAAAGGTGTAGGAGTCACATGACAACCATACTAGTAGGCAGCATAGTTTAATAGTGATTGGTCTGCAGAAACACAAACTCAGAATTAAAAACATAATACCATGGTTAGGGGTTCTCTTTAGAATCAGAATTGATTTCTACCCAAATTAACCCTTTTTTGCAACATTAGGATAATAAAAGACTGGGGGGAAAAACATAACACTCTAATGTAACCTTGCATGCATGCAGCTCTTACATGACAGTTAATAGCTCCCTGTTCTATGTTAGGATTTTAACTTATTAACTGCAAGTAACAATAGGGTCTCTCTGACAAAAGCAGTAACCCACTGACCTATTCACATTATGTGCTCTTTGTGATCTGCTTGGCACATGTTCTTAGCAGCATGCACATTATACCTCTGCTATTCCTTCCTTTTCATGAGTCAAACCTTCCACTAGACAAAACACCATCTCTCTCTCCTAAGAACATTAATCACTGGTGTTATCAAGACATTTTTATCGTTGCCTAAAATTGTTGGGAGGCAAGGAAGGAGACAGCAAATGCTTTTAAACCAGATTATACTTGCCAACACAACTTCCCCACCAGAAGTTAGCACCAGCCGTGGTCAGTGCAGGTAACAGCAGTGGGGCGGTGAGGCCGGGTGAGGGGGATTTCAAGGGATGATGCAGAGGGAAAATTAATTATTTATTTAATTTCCCCTCTGCATCGTCCCTCGAAATCCCCCCTTACCCTGCCCTTCTGCCCCACCGATGTATCCTGCACGGACCGCGGCTGGTCAGCGCCTGTTGCGGTCGCACCGTCCTAGAGCCACCCTGCTCAAGGGTCCTGTGACCTTAGTGACAGAGTCACTGTCACTCTATGGAGTGCTGCTTTATAGACCTGCCTGCAAGACTGGAGGTGAAGTTCAGAATGAATTGCGGCGGACTGGCCTTCAATTTTAACCCACACTTGCCACTGCTAGGGTCCACCTGCTGGTGGTAAGACACCAGGGCTTTTAAGATCTTGCGGGGCCTTCTAAGGTCTAGCATGGGAATGTGCTCCGTCAGGGGGAGTGGTCTGGTGGACTGGTCATGAAGGCTGAACCTGGTTCCCCAGTTCCAAATTCAGCAGCTCTGGACATAGTGCCACATCCTCTTCCCCACTGAACACCATACTGCCCCACTGAGAGAAACTTGCAGTTCACTGATCCACTATAAACACCTGGATGTGACTCAATTCAAATTACGCACTAGACAAGAGCAATATGCTGCCTAAAAAAAATTAACAACATCCTAGAAAAAGCAAACACTCATAGGGAATGCAAGATTAAGTAAATCATGTGAAATGTGAGCAGGAACAACATGGTTACCTTTTTCCTTTTACACTCATTATTCTGAAATTAGTGAGTGCTTTTGCATGAAAAGGTAAGGCCATGACTACAGGGCCCGGAAGGGACCCGTTTCAGTGCCCATTGCTTATATTCTTTCAAAACACAGGCAGTATGGTTTAAAAAGACCACATTCGTAAACACACAGTCGCTGTACACATTTTGTTTTCCAATTCACCCATCAAGCAGGTATTTCAGTACCTCCAGGCAAGGTGCACTTTCCCACACAGGGAAAACAATGTTGGTCAAAGAGAGAGGAGTAAACAAAAGTATCACTTCACTGGCAAACACTGTAAAGTGGCGTTAATGTGTTTAGGTGTAAATAAATCAATCTGGACACCTTGCAACCACTCGGTCTTGCTTTAATTAGTTATTTATTTTTCACATTTGGAATGTTTTATTTCTCTCCACCCCGAGGCTGCACTTGTGTCAGAAAAAGACGTTTCCAGCAAAAATGTTATTCTTTTTTGGATCCATTTCACAGGGGAGCAAATAAACGAAAGGAGGAAAGAGAGGGTAATACCGTTTCTTGAAGTCTCGGTTTTCACTAAGTGAGGAGCGAGACAGAAAGAGAGGCCCTCACCGTGGCGTTTAATTTATGGGGACTTGGGGAGGCTGAAGAGGCTTGCTTGCAGGCCAAGCCGTCTCCCTTCCGCTGAGAGTGAAGGGGCCCCTGGAGGGTGGGGGCCCCCACACCGCGGGGGCTGCGGCAGTGGCGTAACGAAACTTGAGGGGGCCCCCCTGCAAGGTACGTGGAGGGGCCCCCTCCGGACACAATCAGGAGCTCTCCCAGGCCCGTAGCCAGAATGATATTTTTAGGGGGGCATGGCCCTCAGCTATGACGAAACATTAAGGCTGTGCACTATACGTATATTCTTTCCCAAGTATTTGTAGGGGAAATGTACAGTATGCAAGATTTGAAATTGCACACTGCTTTTGGGTGCTTTTTCAAACAACAGAAATTCTATCTTGGTTGGGTTGAGCTTCTGCTAGGTGCTGGGCATCCAGCTTTGCATGATATGCAGGCAGTGTTTGAGGCACTGTAAAACTGTGTATCATCGGTGTGTTGAAGGAAGCAGAGAGGTCCAGAAATATCAGGAGGCAGTGGTAACATCATCTGGGATTAGGAGGGTATTATTTACGACGTGTAAGGTAGTAGTCTCAAAGCTACAGCATAATCTGAAGCTAGACTGGTAGTCGTACATAGGTAAATGGCTTCATTTTCAAGTGCAAGGCATTCACAAATGGTGACCATTCAATAGTAAATTAATTTAATTATGCACAGACCCTTGGCTGGTGTTAAAGTCTACTCCTCCTGTCCCTAAACTGCAAGAAGTGGGACTCAAACTTTCTGGCGGCTGTCTGCCTGGAGGACTGCCATCCGGGATCGCAGCCAGAGCTCTGTCATTGATGTAAAATCGCCAGTCGTGCTGGGATGTGAGGCAGTGTGCTCCCAACCCCCCTTCTGTCGGTCTCGACTTTCTTGTTTGCCCCATTGAAGGAGATATGACTTCTAGAAACGTTTCTAAGTCTGAACGTAGAGGGCTACACCAGGATCCATGCGAAACAGCATCCGATCAACCTTGAGGTCTTCCGAGGCATGGACTTCAAACTTCGCCCGCTCGCTTTCCCGCCTTCGTCGACAATCGCACCGTGATTCCGCTCATAAGCAACCCACCATCATCAAACACCACTTCAGATCCAGCTTGCCCCGCCGATGACTCTTCAGAGACCACATTTTCCCCATAAAACTTTCTAAGTAAGAAGGTAAACCTTCCACTGGCAGGAACCTAGTCTCTGCATCTGACCCACTCTCCATCAAGGTCGTCGTTAACTTTTGATTTAGAACTGGTCTAACACGATCAGATGCCCACGATTGATGCTTATTCGTATCTCCGGTTCTACTTATTTGATTTGTATCGATTTGGTATAGTCTTGTTTATTAAAATGTACTATATTTTCCTAAATTGGCTTGGGATTTTTGTTTTGTTGTGTTTTCACTTTATTACTGTTTGAGTACTGCATAAATACTATACACATTACCTTAAAGGTAAGACTGACTGTTGTGTAGCAAGCTACCAGAGAGTTAAGCATAGGTTTATTTAGTGACTCTAGTGCTTTATGCTGATAAGGCTTGTGATTATTATTTGAGGTGGGTTTTCACTGTCAAGCAATACTCCAAGTTCTTACAGCAAGCAAAACTGGGAAACCAAGGCTGCTGAGATTTTGCTAAATTCAATCATGGATAGGTATTCAAGGCACTGTCTTGGCAATGTTGGTTTGAATACCCACATCTGTAAAATCCATTATGACAATTGACAGATGTTAATTGTGAATGATGCCACCAGATCTAAAAGAATGTGGACACTGAGAGCCAGCATACACCTCTCCTCTCAGGTTACCCAGATTCAACAGCACTATCAGTCCCATTCTATAGTGTGGAAGAAAGTCTGCATATACATGATGGGGGAGGCCGTGCTGTGCTATGCGATACTGACTCGAGACCAAGATGCCCAATCTAAAGCTTATTTTGAAATGGGAAGGAGAGAAATAGTGTGGTAGCTGCAAAGGTGCATTGAATCAAGGGGTCACAACATTTTCCTTTCCTCTCCCACTTTGATTTATTTCCTCCCATCTTTGCCTGTTGTCCTGCCTCTTCCTTGACAGCATTGTGTTTGTTCTTCTCTCGCAACTTGTTCTCTGCAGTCCATCACTGTGGTCCTTCAGCCCAGTCAAGTCAGTTTCTCACCCAGATTACTTATGACACTGTGGTTGAGTGGATATGTCTCACCCAGATTACTTATAACACTGTGGTTGAGTGTATATGTCTCACCCAGATTACTTATGACACTGTGGTTGAGTGTATATGTCTCACCCAGATAACTTATGACACTGTGGTTGAGTGTATACGTCTCACCCAGATTACTTATGACACTGTGGTTGAGTGTATATGTCTCACCCAGATTACTTATGACACTGTGGTTGAGTGTATATGTCTCACCCAGATTACTTATGACACTGTGGTTGAGTGTATATGTCTCACCCAGATTACTTATGACACTGTGGCTGAGTGTATATGTCTCACCCAGATTACTTATGACACTGTGGTTGAGTGTATATTTCTCACCCAGATTACTTATGACACTGTGGTTGAGTGTATATGTCTCACCCAGATTACTTATGACACTGTGGTTGAGTGTATCTGTCTCACCCAGATTACTTATGACACTGTGGCTGAGTGTATATGTCTCACCCAGATTACTTATGACACTGTGGTTGAGTGTATATTTCTCACCCAGATTACTTATGACACTGTGGTTGAGTGTATATGTCTCACCCAGATTACTTATGACACTGTGGTTGAGTGTATATTTCTCACCCAGATTACTTATGACACTGTGGTTGAGTGTATATTTCTCACCCAGATTACTTATGACACTGTGGTTGAGTGTATATGTCTCACCCAGATTACTTATGACACTGTGGTTGAGTGTATATGTCTCACCCAGATTGAGATTACTTATGACACTGTGGTTGAGTGTATATTTCTCACCCAGATTACGTATGACACTGTGGTTGAGTGTATATGTCTCACCCAGATTACTTATGACAGTGTGGTTGAGTGTATATTTCTCACCCAGATTACTTATGACACTGTGGTTGAGTGTATATTTCTCTCCCAGATTACTTAGGACACTGTGGTTGAGTGTATAGCTCAATGGTGTGAGGGCAAATAAATCACTGAAATATTTGCAACAGAATGAAAAGGAAGCAACAAATAAGGTTTCTCTCATAGGGTGCAAGGGACAGAAGCAACAGAATTTTAAACGTAACTCACATGCAGTAATTGTACTGCACAGATAGCAGCATTGCAGGCTTCTTGGCAACACAAACCATAGAGAACACAGGCTAGAAGGTGAGATTTCATCACACAGAGAAGAGGTATACCTTAGGCAGCAGGACTAGAAGCTTCGCTCACACAAGCAGTAGAGGTAAAACACAAAAGTCCCTTTGCAAGTTTTCTTCAAACATAGAAACATTGGCAGATGCAGTGCAAGCTTTCCTCGGATTAGGACAAAAAAGGCACAATATAGACAGCAACTATAACAAGCACTGGCAAAGCTAATAGGTCTTGCCTATCCAAAAGCTATTGGCTTTGGCAATGTGGTTTTGCCATGTTGTACGCCAGTGTGGCTGCTATCCAGCGTGGCTACAAGTAAGTGGCAGGGGTGTCCTAGAGTGAAGTGGGGGGAGTAGAGTCCCATACACTGGATTTGTTGGAGTAGAGTGGAGTAGGGGGAGTAGAGTGTCATAGAGTTGAGTAGAAGGGAGTAGAGTTCACTGGTTCAGTGGCAGAGAGTGTCGTAGAGTGCAGTGTCAGAGTGCACTACCGAAGAGTGGTGCAGAGTGGAGTGTGGTGTGGTGGAATAGGGTAGAGTGGACTGAGGTAGTGGGGTGGACTGGACTGGAGTAGATTTGGGTGGATTGAATTGGATTGGGATAGAGTGGGTTGGATTAAGTGGGGTGGATTGGAGTGGGTGGACTGTGTTGACATGGGGTGGATTGGAGTGGATTAGATTGGATTACAGAGGGGTGGATTGGATTGAGGTGGATTGAATTGGGGAGAGGTGGAATAGATTGAAGTGGGGTAAATTGGATTTGGGTGGGATGGATTGGATTGGAGCGGGGTGGATTGGTTTAGGGTATAGTGGTTGGGTTGGAGTGAGGTGGAATGTTTTGAATTTGGAGTGGGGTAGATTGTTTTGGATTGGAGTAGGGCACATTGGAGTGGGTCTGATTGGAGTGGGGCAGATTGTTTGGATTGGAGTGGGGCTGATTGGGGTGGGGCAAATTGTTTTGTATTGGAGTGGGGCAGACTGTTTTGGATTTGAGAGCAGTGGATTGTTTTGGATTGGAGTGGGGCAGATTGTTTTGAATTGAAGAGGAGTGGATTGTTTTGTATTGGTTCGGGGGCAGATTGGAGTGGTGCAGATTGTTTTGGATTGGAGTGGGGCAGATTGGAGTGGGACAGAGTGTTTTGGATTGGAGTGGGACTGATTGTTTTGGATTGGAGTGGGACAGATTCTTTTGAATTGGAGTGGGGCAGATTGGAGTGGTGCAGACTGTTTTGGATTGGAGCGCCAGGATACCCGTCGGGTGACAGCTGCGCTATACAAGAATTTCATACAATACAATACAATACAATACAATTGGAGTGGGGCAGATTGTTTTGGATTGGAGTGAGCAGATTGTTTTGGATTTGAGTGGGGCACATTGGTGTGGGTCACATTGGAGTGGGGCAGATTGGAGTGGATTAGAGTGGACTAGATTGGATTGGTGTGGCTGGATTGGGATGAGGTGGATTGGATTGGAGTTGGGTATATTGGATTGGGCTGGATTGGATTGATGTGGGGTGGACTGGATTGTGGTACATTGGAGTGTCGGTGGATTGGGTGAGGTGGATTTGATTGGATTGGGGTGGGGGGATTGGAGTGGAGGGATCTGGAGTTGGACAGATTGGAGTAGGGTGGATAAGGTGGGGCTGTCTCTTTTGGATTGGAGTGAGGCAGACTGGAGTGGGGTAGACTGGAGTAAGGCAGATTATAGTGGGGCAAATTGTTTTGGATTGGAGTGGGGCAAATTGTTTTTGATTGAAGTAGGACAGATTGTCTTGGATTGAAGTGGGGCATATTATTGTGGATTGAGTGGGGCAGATTGTTTGAATCAGAGTGGGGCAGATTGTTTTAGAGTGAGTGGGGCAGATTGGAGTGGGGCGGATTGTTTTGAATTGGAGTGGGGCAGATTGTTTTGGATTGGAGTGGGGCAGACAGGTGGGGTAATCTTTTTGGGATTGGGGCAGATTGGAGTGGGGAAGATTGTTTTAGATTGGAGTGGGGCAGATTGGAGTAGGGTAAATTGTTTTGGACTGTATTGGGGAAGGTTGGAGTGGAATGGATTGGAGTGGGACAGATTGTTTTGGACTGGAGTAGATTGGAGTGGACTGGATTGGAGTGGGATGGAATGGATGGGGATGAGGTGGATTGGATTGGGGTAGATTGGGTTAGGCTGGATTGGGGTGGATTGAATTGGAGTGTGGGGATTGTGGTGGATTGGAGAGTGGTGGATTGGGATGGAGTAGGTGGATTGGGGTGAGTTAGATTGGAGTTGGGCAAATTATAGTAGGGCAGATCAGAGTGGGCGGACTGTAGTGGGCAAATTGTTTTATATTTGAGTTGGGTGGATTAAAGTGGGGCTGTCTGTTTTGAATTGGAGAGGGGCAGACTGGAGTGGGGAAGATTGGAGTAGGCAGATTGTTTTGGATTGGTGTGGGTGGATTGGACTGGGCAGATTGTTTTGGATTGAAGTGGGGCAAATTGTTTGGATTGGAGTGGGGCAAATTGTTTGGATTGAAGTGGGGCAAATTGTTTGGATTGAAGTGGGGTAGATTGTTTTGGATTGGAGTGGGGCAAATTGTTTGGACTGACGTGGGGCAGTTTTTGTATGGATTGAAGTAGGGCAGATTGTTTTTGATTGGAGAGGGGCAGATTGTTTGGATTGAAGTGGGGCAGATTGTTTGGATTGAAGTGGGGCAGATTGTTTGGATTGAAGTGGAGCAGATTGTTTTGGATTGGAGTGGGGCAGATTGTTTGGACTGACGTGGGGCATATTGTTTGGATGGAAGTGAGGCACATTATTTTGGATTGGAGTGGGGCAGATTGTTTTGGATTGGAGTGGGGCAAACTGTTTTGGATTGGGGCAGATTGTTTTAGATTGGAGTGGGGCAGATTGGAATAGGGTATATTGTTTGGGATTGGTGTGGGATGGATCGGAGTGGGGAAGATTGTTTTGGAGTAGGGCAGATTGTTTTGGATTGGAGTGGGGCAGATTGAAATGAAGGAGACTGTTTTGGATTGGAGTGGGGCAGTTTGGAGTGAGCAAATTGGAGAGGGGCAGATTGTTTCGAATTGGAGTAGGAGCAGATTGTTTTGGAGTGGGACAGATTGTTTTGGATTGAAGGGCGGCAGGTTTGAGTGGGACGTTTTGGGAGGATTGGAGTGTAGAGGTTTGGAGTGGATTTGATTGGGGTGAGGGGTTTGGATTGGGGAAAGTGATTTGGATTGGAGTGGGTTGGATTGGATTGGTCTGGTGTGGATTGAATTGAGTGGGGCGGATTTGAGAGTGGTGGTTTTGGGTGTACTGCATGATTATGGGTTAAAGCATTGTTTCAGAAGTTTCACATAAGAAAGAAAGGATGTCACTTTGCAATAAAATAATCCAATTTTTTTTAGAATAACGCCCATGATCAAAAATAGTATAAAACATGAGTGCAAAGTGAGAAAAGAAGACTTGCTAAAATAAAATAAAGTTAACTATAGAAATTAAACTTTTGCAATTTTATTTGTCCTGCTGGGTATGTTTTTGCCAGTCATACGCCGTCTGTTTGTAGGGCACTAAAAGTTATAAAGAACAAAGTAGTACCTCAATCACGTCAGGAGCAGCGGACGGACACTGATTAAGTTGAATCAATCAGTGCTTGGTCCCCGCTCCACAGAGATTAACAGAAATTATGTTAGGCATGCAGTGACGAATTACTGAGCGGTAAAGAAGAGTGCCACGCAGGCCGACAAATGGTAAGAAACTGGCAGGCTCCAAGCCCTTTTCTCTATACAAGAGTGTCTCGTAAGCAAGGCACATGCTCTTGCAGGCTGGACCCTAAAAATAACTCTTAGGAAAAGCAAGTTATCCATGGTAATTAGTTGGGCAGGCATCTCTCCCACAACATGGTGCATCACAGAAAGGAGTTGTGCAAGTGTCCTTCACATAGTTATATGAAGTAGCAGGAGAACGCTCCCTCACAATATAGGTAGAGAATGGAAGGAGATGAGTGCAAAACTTTGCACAAAACATGGGCAGCAGCTCTTAAAACAGGTAGGTCACTGGAAGTAAATGATATATCATGCACATTTGTAGAGCGCACTATCGCCGTGTTTTCAGGTGCTGAAACTCACCTTTACAAAACAAATACCGTAGATGACAACTGTGCAAACCTCACTATCATTTACAAAATAGAGGGACAGGAAGAGGAGAGGGAGGGGTGTGGCGGTGTGGCGCAGCGGCCTGGGCAGCTGACTTCGGAGCACAGGGCTCACGGTTCTATCCCCGGCTCCGGCGGCAGCTGAGCTCAGCACCATGTGAATCTGGGCAATAACTCCCTTAATTTCCACGGCAGCCCCCAGCGCCTTGAGACCTGTAGGGGTGGGTAGTTTGTGCTTTACAAATACCGGATTTACGATTTTACGAAGCAATCATCATTTCAAGACTCCCTCACAAAATATGTACATACTTCTAGCAGGGACAGGTATGCAAATCTACCAGGGGGCATTAGGTCATGTAGCAGGCTTTAGAGCTGTCCTTGATTTCACATAACAGTACCTTACATGAACTGATGTTTACAGGCACGATTTTTGTGGTAAAAAAGAAATTGAAAGTGCGATTGGATTAAAAGTTGGAGTGGTTGTTTGTGTTACACATAATAGGGCCCACTGGCACCATTTATAAGTGTGCAAGCAACAATTCTGAAGTGTGAAAGTAATATCTGATGTTCTGGGAATACATTAAAACACCAATTGCAGTTATCATCCTGACAGTGTAGTCGATTGTTGTTTTTAAAATCTACATTAGCGCTCCAAACTGTAACACGCAAGGATTTCTGGCATCGTACCTGCAGGACTAACTATGCATTTCAAACATTTCTTTTGTTGTATTTATTGCTCGTTGCAATATATCATGAAAGTTGTCCAGCGGTTCCCTTTCTGCTAGAGTGCATAAGTGAAAGAAATGCAAAACTTACCCACACCACAGTTTTAAAGAGGGTGTCATGTCTGGGGAAAGATTCAGTTCCATTTCCTGTGTGTCGGAAAGATTCAGACAGGCTACAGGCAAAGAGAGAGACTTTCTGTCCCTCTTTGGAATTGCCCGCTCTTTTCCTCTAGTCAGGTCAGACTCCCAGCACGCATGCAGAGACAATGCTGAGAGGGGTTAACTTTTCGTGCACGTGGTCTATCGTGCCTCCGCCTCAGAGGTCATGCCCTGGACAAACCACCCTCCTGCTTCTGCAGGCTGCTGTCAGCAACGTTTTCGAAGGGGCCTCATTGCACAGGTTATTTTTTTTTTCAGTGGGGCTGCATTTCAAGGTTGAATATTTTCATTTTACATTGTGCACATTCAAATATGAAGGGTTGTAATAATACTGCAAGCTGCCTGCGTCTGTCCGGAGTACTCTGCTGAGGGGGCCCCCTGGAGCTTGGGGGCCCCCCCGCACCGCGGGGGCTGCGGGGGCCTGTGTTACGCCCCTGGTGGAAACATTGGTAATTAGGAAGTGTTTGGGTTTTAATCGAGTAGTTTCTACAACATAAAACATAAATTCAAACTATTAATAGTACATAAATAAATGCTTCTGTGTGGATCCACCGATCCACCGTGAAGTCACACGGAGGCCGTGCTGAGTACCGTGGTGGATCTGCAGAGTCGTAGAAAACCCAACCAAATTGGGTTTCTTTACTGGAAACAAAGAAAAGGTTAAAAAATACTGACGATTTAGAAGCGGCATAACAAAGATGAAAGGAAGCCTGTGATTTGTAAACTACAGGAGTATAAGTGAGAGAAAATGGTGATGGGTAGCCATTTTAGCTGCTTTTGTCATGATATTGGAAGAGGATTGCTATAGTTCTGATTCGAGATTTCCAATGAAAACTGATGTTAACAGATATAGAAATTAAAGTTGGAGAACAGGAAAGAGCTTCTACGGGTATGTTTATTAGGTTGCAATATAAAAAAGCATATTTATTTAAAAAAATGTGAGTGCATTTAAGCTGAAAGAAAATGTGTAGCTTCTAGACATTATTCTAGAGGGCAAAATAGAAGGGAGCTTAGATAAAAATATCAACTAAAAAAAGAGTAAGCAGGAAAGGAGAAACAGGAATTGGTATAGTAAAATTTACTAATTTTATTAAGCCAGTATGAATGAATAAGTCTGAAATTAGATGTTGGTGCTTGCTTATAGTAGGTAATTTAATAATATGCAATTTCCACCCACTCCCACAGTCAGGCAGGCACTTACATGCCCAGTTATACTCCCACAAATGCACCTTTGTACTTACCACTCTTATAGCCAGACAGTGACTGCCACACTGAGTCGTATACCCATAAAACCATTCTCACACCCATTTACTTACTTATACATACACTTACCTAATTATTTACACACTCATTTAGTGATTCCCAAACAGCCCTTGTTTATGGCAAAGGGAAATTTAGCATTCCTTAACTGGCCCAAATAGCGATTCGACCCATTGAGCAATGCTAAATAGCTTTGTACATCTGGCACATAGTTATCTCTTTCTTTGACCAGATGAAATGGTTGTAAAAAGGATTGGTGTTTTAAAAAAATGTGTTTCTAACAGTTTTATATTAGCATTATTTCGAAGACAACTGAGAAGAAGGAACTGGCTTCAGACTGAAAAACATGAAGGTTCAATAGAGAGCAAAGAAGAAATAATTAACAGCGGTGATTATTTACTGTATCAAAGTATGCTGCCACGAACAGCGTCTTTACAGCCATGGGCGTTCGGCATTTCCCAGAGTGAGTGACCATCTCAGATATATTACCCTAGACAGCTAGAACAGCCTGTTACAATGATTCTGCTAAGGCTACTACATATAATGATTGTTGTCCTCCTGCGCTTGCCTTCTGCCACATCATGCGATGGTACATGCATTTATGGATAGTTTTGATCTGCTACCCATGGAACTTGTCTCATGGGAATATTTCTTCACAGTGTGTCTCGATGATTGCTTGCTGCAGACATTGCCCTGGATAAACTTGGCACAAACCTTTTTCACACATGAAGACATACTGAATTGTTTCCAAACATTACTCATTTTTGCAGGTGGCATCTCTTCCTCCTCATCCAATACAGTGCCAGGTTGTCCTTGCTGGTCTAAACATATACCTGCATCTATCTGAAGTACTTGTGCACAAAAGTGTATTTGTAAATAGTTAAATACTGTAAAATTCGTTGCATTACAACATGAAAATTTGCTCAATGATATAAACCATCAAACCAGCGGCATCTCACTAATATTTCCTGCCTTTTATGTTCTTTAAATAAATAATTCAAATTGTCATTAATCTGTTTTTGGGAAAGGTGCTAGTGCGCATGTGCCCAATGTTGCTGGCTTTTCATAGCTCCCTTCTCTTCAGCCCTGGCTTCAGAGGCCCTCTACAGTATAGAGCCAAACCCACCTGTGACCAAAGTCAGCCTCAGTAACTGAATTCAACTTGGGCGTTTCAGGTTTCTGCCCTTTGCTGCCCGAGGTTGCATGCCTGTCACCGAGGACTTCAGTTCACTCAACCCGTGCCTAACTCGTCGCATGGTGAGGTGGGGGCACCAAGTGTAGCTGACCCCACCTCTCTTGTAGCATGTTGGAAATGGTGTGGGGTTCACACAAGGCTGGTTGGAAACCCTCTCTGTGATGATGCAGGCACAGTTAAGTCCCTGTGCTGTGATTGTTCGTAGGTGCCACCAGGACTCTGTTATGAGTGCCCTGTCTATCAGTGTGACTCTAAGCTCTAGCTCCTTGGGGAGACTACTCAGCACAGAGAAAAGCTGCTGCCCTGAGCCTGATTCGAAGCTGAGGGTGAGAGAGCAGAGCAGGTCAGTGCAATGCGTGCAGCCCGCAGGCGCCATATCATGCATAGGTAACAATGATGCGGTCAGTGCACTACTGAGCATCTGATCAGGCATGCTTTTGATCCAAGCCTTGAGATCATTGTGAGAGTGTGGGAGACATTCAGAAGAGTTTTAGCAGAGGCCAGTCCAAAGTTACCAAGGTACCACTTATCAGGGAATCATAAAAACACTGTCCGTTATAGCCACGCCTTTCCTTTCATATACATGCCGCCTGGCACTAAGAACGAGAAAAGAGAAGCTGTCTGGGCCAGAATGCAATATAAAAAGCAGGACGGGATGAGCTACTCATTGCTGACATGATGCAATTTGCAACCCTGGCCAGTCACAACATGGTCAGAATCCTACTTACAGATAGATTAGGACCACATTTAGACTTGACCTGAAGGAGAAGCCCTGTCCCTGGAATTTTTAGTAAAGACACACAGCTCACTTGCAGTCATATACATGCAGCTAACTACAAAAACTGTGATGCCTATAAGAGTGTCGCCGTGCTTTTGATCTTTAGTGCTACTTCAGTCCAGAGACCTACACATAGATCTGCCAATGAACCTCGTGCCAGAGAGTGATGGTTTGGAACAGAGGCTAGGATGTATGTGTCGGCCTCAGAGTGTATGTGTGCTTCACAAAGTATTTGTGATTCTGCGCAGTGTGCCATAGTGCCTAAACCCCTTTTAGAGCAGTTGTGCTCACTCTCTGCCCTCACTGCCACTGGCAAGTTTATGTCTTCTTCTTAAGCCTTACCACTTTCAAAGTTTGCCAGCCGCCACTGCATTAAACCTTGCTGAAACCTTTCCATAGCTGCCTGCAACCAGGCTAGAAGTAAACCCTGCATGCATGCTGAGTCATACAGATCAGTGGCGTAACGAAACTTGAGGGGGCCCCCCTGCAAGGTACGTGGAGGGGCCCCCTCCGGACACAATCAGGAGCTCTCCCAGGCCCGTAGCCAGAATGATATTTTTAGGGGGGCATGGCCCTCAGCTATGACGAAACATTAAGGCTGTGCACTATACGTATATTCTTTCCCAAGTATTTGTAGGGGAAATGTACAGTATGCAAGATTTGAAATTGCACACTGCTTTTGGGTGCTTTTTCAAACAACAGAAATTCTATCTTGGTTGGGTTGAGCTTCTGCTAGGTGCTGGGCATCCAGCTTTGCATGATATGCAGGCAGTGTTTGAGGCACTGTAAAACTGTGTATCATCGGTGTGTTGAAGGAAGCAGAGAGGTCCAGAAATATCAGGAGGCAGTGGTAACATCATCTGGGATTAGGAGGGTATTATTTACGACGTGTAAGGTAGTAGTCTCAAAGCTACAGCATAATCTGAAGCTAGACTGGTAGTCGTACATAGGTAAATGGCTTCATTTTCAAGTGCAAGGCATTCACAAATGGTGACCATTCAATAGTAAATTAATTTAATTATGCACAGACCCTTGGCTGGTGTTAAAGTCTACTCCTCCTGTCCCTAAACTGCAAGAAGTGGGACTCAAACTTTCTGGCGGCTGTCTGCCTGGAGGACTGCCATCCGGGATCGCAGCCAGAGCTCTGTCATTGATGTAAAATCGCCAGTCGTGCTGGGATGTGAGGCAGTGTGCTCCCAACCCCCCTTCTGTCGGTCTCGACTTTCTTGTTTGCCCCATTGAAGGAGATATGACTTCTAGAAAGTTTCTAAGTCTGAACGTAGAGGGCTACACCAGGATCCATGCGAAACAGCATCCGATCAACCTTGAGGTCTTCCGAGGCATGGACTTCAAACTTCGCCCGCTCGCTTTCCCGCCTTCGTCGACAATCGCACCGTGATTCCGCTCATAAGCAACCCACCATCATCAAACACCACTTCAGATCCAGCTTGCCCCGCCGATGACTCTTCAGAGACCACATTTTCCCCATAAAACTTTCTAAGTAAGAAGGTAAACCTTCCACTGGCAGGAACCTAGTCTCTGCATCTGACCCACTCTCCATCAAGGTCGTCGTTAACTTTTGATTTAGAACTGGTCTAACACGATCAGATGCCCACGATTGATGCTTATTCGTATCTCCGGTTCTACTTATTTGATTTGTATCGATTTGGTATAGTCTTGTTTATTAAAATGTACTATATTTTCCTAAATTGGCTTGGGATTTTTGTTTTGTTGTGTTTTCACTTTATTACTGTTTGAGTACTGCATAAATACTATACACATTACCTTAAAGGTAAGACTGACTGTTGTGTAGCAAGCTACCAGAGAGTTAAGCATAGGTTTATTTAGTGACTCTAGTGCTTTATGCTGATAAGGCTTGTGATTATTATTTGAGGTGGGTTTTCACTGTCAAGCAATACTCCAAGTTCTTACAGCAAGCAAAACTGGGAAACCAAGGCTGCTGAGATTTTGCTAAATTCAATCATGGATAGGTATTCAAGGCACTGTCTTGGCAATGTTGGTTTGAATACCCACATCTGTAAAATCCATTATGACAATTGACAGATGTTAATTGTGAATGATGCCACCAGATCTAAAAGAATGTGGACACTGAGAGCCAGCATACACCTCTCCTCTCAGGTTACCCAGATTCAACAGCACTATCAGTCCCATTCTATAGTGTGGAAGAAAGTCTGCATATACATGATGGGGGAGGCCGTGCTGTGCTATGCGATACTGACTCGAGACCAAGATGCCCAATCTAAAGCTTATTTTGAAATGGGAAGGAGAGAAATAGTGTGGTAGCTGCAAAGGTGCATTGAATCAAGGGGTCACAACATTTTCCTTTCCTCTCCCACTTTGATTTATTTCCTCCCATCTTTGCCTGTTGTCCTGCCTCTTCCTTGACAGCATTGTGTTTGTTCTTCTCTCGCAACTTGTTCTCTGCAGTCCATCACTGTGGTCCTTCAGCCCAGTCAAGTCAGTTTCTCACCCAGATTACTTATGACACTGTGGTTGAGTGGATATGTCTCACCCAGATTACTTATAACACTGTGGTTGAGTGTATATGTCTCACCCAGATTACTTATGACACTGTGGTTGAGTGTATATGTCTCACCCAGATAACTTATGACACTGTGGTTGAGTGTATACGTCTCACCCAGATTACTTATGACACTGTGGTTGAGTGTATATGTCTCACCCAGATTACTTATGACACTGTGGTTGAGTGTATATGTCTCACCCAGATTACTTATGACACTGTGGTTGAGTGTATATGTCTCACCCAGATTACTTATGACACTGTGGCTGAGTGTATATGTCTCACCCAGATTACTTATGACACTGTGGTTGAGTGTATATTTCTCACCCAGATTACTTATGACACTGTGGTTGAGTGTATATGTCTCACCCAGATTACTTATGACACTGTGTTTGAGTGTATCTGTCTCACCCAGATTACTTATGACACTGTGGCTGAGTGTATATGTCTCACCCAGATTACTTATGACACTGTGGTTGAGTGTATATTTCTCACCCAGATTACTTATGACACTGTGGTTGAGTGTATATGTCTCACCCAGATTACTTATGACACTGTGGTTGAGTGTATATTTCTCACCCAGATTACTTATGACACTGTGGTTGAGTGTATATTTCTCACCCAGATTACTTATGACACTGTGGTTGAGTGTATATGTCTCACCCAGATTACTTATGACACTGTGGTTGAGTGTATATGTCTCACCCAGATTGAGATTACTTATGACACTGTGGTTGAGTGTATATTTCTCACCCAGATTACGTATGACACTGTGGTTGAGTGTATATGTCTCACCCAGATTACTTATGACAGTGTGGTTGAGTGTATATTTCTCACCCAGATTACTTATGACACTGTGGTTGAGTGTATATTTCTCTCCCAGATTACTTAGGACACTGTGGTTGAGTGTATAGCTCAATGGTGTGAGGGCAAATAAATCACTGAAATATTTGCAACAGAATGAAAAGGAAGCAACAAATAAGGTTTCTCTCATAGGGTGCAAGGGACAGAAGCAACAGAATTTTAAACGTAACTCACATGCAGTAATTGTACTGCACAGATAGCAGCATTGCAGGCTTCTTGGCAACACAAACCATAGAGAACACAGGCTAGAAGGTGAGATTTCATCACACAGAGAAGAGGTATACCTTAGGCAGCAGGACTAGAAGCTTCGCTCACACAAGCAGTAGAGGTAAAACACAAAAGTCCCTTTGCAAGTTTTCTTCAAACATAGAAACATTGGCAGATGCAGTGCAAGCTTTCCTCGGATTAGGACAAAAAAGGCACAATATAGACAGCAACTATAACAAGCACTGGCAAAGCTAATAGGTCTTGCCTATCCAAAAGCTATTGGCTTTGGCAATGTGGTTTTGCCATGTTGTACGCCAGTGTGGCTGCTATCCAGCGTGGCTACAAGTAAGTGGCAGGGGTGTCCTAGAGTGAAGTGGGGGGAGTAGAGTCCCATACACTGGATTTGTTGGAGTAGAGTGGAGTAGGGGGAGTAGAGTGTCATAGAGTTGAGTAGAAGGGAGTAGAGTTCACTGGTTCAGTGGCAGAGAGTGTCGTAGAGTGCAGTGTCAGAGTGCACTACCGAAGAGTGGTGCAGAGTGGAGTGTGGTGTGGTGGAATAGGGTAGAGTGGACTGAGGTAGTGGGGTGGACTGGACTGGAGTAGATTTGGGTGGATTGAATTGGATTGGGATAGAGTGGGTTGGATTAAGTGGGGTGGATTGGAGTGGGTGGACTGTGTTGACATGGGGTGGATTGGAGTGGATTAGATTGGATTACAGAGGGGTGGATTGGATTGAGGTGGATTGAATTGGGGAGAGGTGGAATAGATTGAAGTGGGGTAAATTGGATTTGGGTGGGATGGATTGGATTGGAGCGGGGTGGATTGGTTTAGGGTATAGTGGTTGGGTTGGAGTGAGGTGGAATGTTTTGAATTTGGAGTGGGGTAGATTGTTTTGGATTGGAGTAGGGCACATTGGAGTGGGTCTGATTGGAGTGGGGCAGATTGTTTGGATTGGAGTGGGGCTGATTGGGGTGGGGCAAATTGTTTTGTATTGGAGTGGGGCAGACTGTTTTGGATTTGAGAGCAGTGGATTGTTTTGGATTGGAGTGGGGCAGATTGTTTTGAATTGAAGAGGAGTGGATTGTTTTGTATTGGTTCGGGGGCAGATTGGAGTGGTGCAGATTGTTTTGGATTGGAGTGGGGCAGATTGGAGTGGGACAGAGTGTTTTGGATTGGAGTGGGACTGATTGTTTTGGATTGGAGTGGGACAGATTCTTTTGAATTGGAGTGGGGCAGATTGGAGTGGTGCAGACTGTTTTGGATTGGAGCGCCAGGATACCCGTCGGGTGACAGCTGCGCTATACAAGAATTTCATACAATACAATACAATACAATACAATTGGAGTGGGGCAGATTGTTTTGGATTGGAGTGAGCAGATTGTTTTGGATTTGAGTGGGGCACATTGGTGTGGGTCACATTGGAGTGGGGCAGATTGGAGTGGATTAGAGTGGACTAGATTGGATTGGTGTGGCTGGATTGGGATGAGGTGGATTGGATTGGAGTTGGGTATATTGGATTGGGCTGGATTGGATTGATGTGGGGTGGACTGGATTGTGGTACATTGGAGTGTCGGTGGATTGGGTGAGGTGGATTTGATTGGATTGGGGTGGGGGGATTGGAGTGGAGGGATCTGGAGTTGGACAGATTGGAGTAGGGTGGATAAGGTGGGGCTGTCTCTTTTGGATTGGAGTGAGGCAGACTGGAGTGGGGTAGACTGGAGTAAGGCAGATTATAGTGGGGCAAATTGTTTTGGATTGGAGTGGGGCAAATTGTTTTTGATTGAAGTAGGACAGATTGTCTTGGATTGAAGTGGGGCATATTATTGTGGATTGAGTGGGGCAGATTGTTTGAATCAGAGTGGGGCAGATTGTTTTAGAGTGAGTGGGGCAGATTGGAGTGGGGCGGATTGTTTTGAATTGGAGTGGGGCAGATTGTTTTGGATTGGAGTGGGGCAGACAGGTGGGGTAATCTTTTTGGGATTGGGGCAGATTGGAGTGGGGAAGATTGTTTTAGATTGGAGTGGGGCAGATTGGAGTAGGGTAAATTGTTTTGGACTGTATTGGGGAAGGTTGGAGTGGAATGGATTGGAGTGGGACAGATTGTTTTGGACTGGAGTAGATTGGAGTGGACTGGATTGGAGTGGGATGGAATGGATGGGGATGAGGTGGATTGGATTGGGGTAGATTGGGTTAGGCTGGATTGGGGTGGATTGAATTGGAGTGTGGGGATTGTGGTGGATTGGAGAGTGGTGGATTGGGATGGAGTAGGTGGATTGGGGTGAGTTAGATTGGAGTTGGGCAAATTATAGTAGGGCAGATCAGAGTGGGCGGACTGTAGTGGGCAAATTGTTTTATATTTGAGTTGGGTGGATTAAAGTGGGGCTGTCTGTTTTGAATTGGAGAGGGGCAGACTGGAGTGGGGAAGATTGGAGTAGGCAGATTGTTTTGGATTGGTGTGGGTGGATTGGACTGGGCAGATTGTTTTGGATTGAAGTGGGGCAAATTGTTTGGATTGGAGTGGGGCAAATTGTTTGGATTGAAGTGGGGCAAATTGTTTGGATTGAAGTGGGGTAGATTGTTTTGGATTGGAGTGGGGCAAATTGTTTGGACTGACGTGGGGCAGTTTTTGTATGGATTGAAGTAGGGCAGATTGTTTTTGATTGGAGAGGGGCAGATTGTTTGGATTGAAGTGGGGCAGATTGTTTGGATTGAAGTGGGGCAGATTGTTTGGATTGAAGTGGAGCAGATTGTTTTGGATTGGAGTGGGGCAGATTGTTTGGACTGACGTGGGGCATATTGTTTGGATGGAAGTGAGGCACATTATTTTGGATTGGAGTGGGGCAGATTGTTTTGGATTGGAGTGGGGCAAACTGTTTTGGATTGGGGCAGATTGTTTTAGATTGGAGTGGGGCAGATTGGAATAGGGTATATTGTTTGGGATTGGTGTGGGATGGATCGGAGTGGGGAAGATTGTTTTGGAGTAGGGCAGATTGTTTTGGATTGGAGTGGGGCAGATTGAAATGAAGGAGACTGTTTTGGATTGGAGTGGGGCAGTTTGGAGTGAGCAAATTGGAGAGGGGCAGATTGTTTCGAATTGGAGTAGGAGCAGATTGTTTTGGAGTGGGACAGATTGTTTTGGATTGAAGGGCGGCAGGTTTGAGTGGGACGTTTTGGGAGGATTGGAGTGTAGAGGTTTGGAGTGGATTTGATTGGGGTGAGGGGTTTGGATTGGGGAAAGTGATTTGGATTGGAGTGGGTTGGATTGGATTGGTCTGGTGTGGATTGAATTGAGTGGGGCGGATTTGAGAGTGGTGGTTTTGGGTGTACTGCATGATTATGGGTTAAAGCATTGTTTCAGAAGTTTCACATAAGAAAGAAAGGATGTCACTTTGCAATAAAATAATCCAATTTTTTTTAGAATAACGCCCATGATCAAAAATAGTATAAAACATGAGTGCAAAGTGAGAAAAGAAGACTTGCTAAAATAAAATAAAGTTAACTATAGAAATTAAACTTTTGCAATTTTATTTGTCCTGCTGGGTATGTTTTTGCCAGTCATACGCCGTCTGTTTGTAGGGCACTAAAAGTTATAAAGAACAAAGTAGTACCTCAATCACGTCAGGAGCAGCGGACGGACACTGATTAAGTTGAATCAATCAGTGCTTGGTCCCCGCTCCACAGAGATTAACAGAAATTATGTTAGGCATGCAGTGACGAATTACTGAGCGGTAAAGAAGAGTGCCACGCAGGCCGACAAATGGTAAGAAACTGGCAGGCTCCAAGCCCTTTTCTCTATACAAGAGTGTCTCGTAAGCAAGGCACATGCTCTTGCAGGCTGGACCCTAAAAATAACTCTTAGGAAAAGCAAGTTATCCATGGTAATTAGTTGGGCAGGCATCTCTCCCACAACATGGTGCATCACAGAAAGGAGTTGTGCAAGTGTCCTTCACATAGTTATATGAAGTAGCAGGAGAACGCTCCCTCACAATATAGGTAGAGAATGGAAGGAGATGAGTGCAAAACTTTGCACAAAACATGGGCAGCAGCTCTTAAAACAGGTAGGTCACTGGAAGTAAATGATATATCATGCACATTTGTAGAGCGCACTATCGCCGTGTTTTCAGGTGCTGAAACTCACCTTTACAAAACAAATACCGTAGATGACAACTGTGCAAACCTCACTATCATTTACAAAATAGAGGGACAGGAAGAGGAGAGGGAGGGGTGTGGCGGTGTGGCGCAGCGGCCTGGGCAGCTGACTTCGGAGCACAGGGCTCACGGTTCTATCCCCGGCTCCGGCGGCAGCTGAGCTCAGCACCATGTGAATCTGGGCAATAACTCCCTTAATTTCCACGGCAGCCCCCAGCGCCTTGAGACCTGTAGGGGTGGGTAGTTTGTGCTTTACAAATACCGGATTTACGATTTTACGAAGCAATCATCATTTCAAGACTCCCTCACAAAATATGTACATACTTCTAGCAGGGACAGGTATGCAAATCTACCAGGGGGCATTAGGTCATGTAGCAGGCTTTAGAGCTGTCCTTGATTTCACATAACAGTACCTTACATGAACTGATGTTTACAGGCACGATTTTTGTGGTAAAAAAGAAATTGAAAGTGCGATTGGATTAAAAGTTGGAGTGGTTGTTTGTGTTACACATAATAGGGCCCACTGGCACCATTTATAAGTGTGCAAGCAACAATTCTGAAGTGTGAAAGTAATATCTGATGTTCTGGGAATACATTAAAACACCAATTGCAGTTATCATCCTGACAGTGTAGTCGATTGTTGTTTTTAAAATCTACATTAGCGCTCCAAACTGTAACACGCAAGGATTTCTGGCATCGTACCTGCAGGACTAACTATGCATTTCAAACATTTCTTTTGTTGTATTTATTGCTCGTTGCAATATATCATGAAAGTTGTCCAGCGGTTCCCTTTCTGCTAGAGTGCATAAGTGAAAGAAATGCAAAACTTACCCACACCACAGTTTTAAAGAGGGTGTCATGTCTGGGGAAAGATTCAGTTCCATTTCCTGTGTGTCGGAAAGATTCAGACAGGCTACAGGCAAAGAGAGAGACTTTCTGTCCCTCTTTGGAATTGCCCGCTCTTTTCCTCTAGTCAGGTCAGACTCCCAGCACGCATGCAGAGACAATGCTGAGAGGGGTTAACTTTTCGTGCACGTGGTCTATCGTGCCTCCGCCTCAGAGGTCATGCCCTGGACAAACCACCCTCCTGCTTCTGCAGGCTGCTGTCAGCAACGTTTTCGAAGGGGCCTCATTGCACAGGTTATTTTTTTTTTCAGTGGGGCTGCATTTCAAGGTTGAATATTTTCATTTTACATTGTGCACATTCAAATATGAAGGGTTGTAATAATACTGCAAGCTGCCTGCGTCTGTCCGGAGTACTCTGCTGAGGGGGCCCCCTGGAGCTTGGGGGCCCCCCCGCACCGCGGGGGCTGCGGGGGCCTGTGTTACGCCCCTGGTGGAAACATTGGTAATTAGGAAGTGTTTGGGTTTTAATCGAGTAGTTTCTACAACATAAAACATAAATTCAAACTATTAATAGTACATAAATAAATGCTTCTGTGTGGATCCACCGATCCACCGTGAAGTCACACGGAGGCCGTGCTGAGTACCGTGGTGGATCTGCAGAGTCGTAGAAAACCCAACCAAATTGGGTTTCTTTACTGGAAACAAAGAAAAGGTTAAAAAATACTGACGATTTAGAAGCGGCATAACAAAGATGAAAGGAAGCCTGTGATTTGTAAACTACAGGAGTATAAGTGAGAGAAAATGGTGATGGGTAGCCATTTTAGCTGCTTTTGTCATGATATTGGAAGAGGATTGCTATAGTTCTGATTCGAGATTTCCAATGAAAACTGATGTTAACAGATATAGAAATTAAAGTTGGAGAACAGGAAAGAGCTTCTACGGGTATGTTTATTAGGTTGCAATATAAAAAAGCATATTTATTTAAAAAAATGTGAGTGCATTTAAGCTGAAAGAAAATGTGTAGCTTCTAGACATTATTCTAGAGGGCAAAATAGAAGGGAGCTTAGATAAAAATATCAACTAAAAAAAGAGTAAGCAGGAAAGGAGAAACAGGAATTGGTATAGTAAAATTTACTAATTTTATTAAGCCAGTATGAATGAATAAGTCTGAAATTAGATGTTGGTGCTTGCTTATAGTAGGTAATTTAATAATATGCAATTTCCACCCACTCCCACAGTCAGGCAGGCACTTACATGCCCAGTTATACTCCCACAAATGCACCTTTGTACTTACCACTCTTATAGCCAGACAGTGACTGCCACACTGAGTCGTATACCCATAAAACCATTCTCACACCCATTTACTTACTTATACATACACTTACCTAATTATTTACACACTCATTTAGTGATTCCCAAACAGCCCTTGTTTATGGCAAAGGGAAATTTAGCATTCCTTAACTGGCCCAAATAGCGATTCGACCCATTGAGCAATGCTAAATAGCTTTGTACATCTGGCACATAGTTATCTCTTTCTTTGACCAGATGAAATGGTTGTAAAAAGGATTGGTGTTTTAAAAAAATGTGTTTCTAACAGTTTTATATTAGCATTATTTCGAAGACAACTGAGAAGAAGGAACTGGCTTCAGACTGAAAAACATGAAGGTTCAATAGAGAGCAAAGAAGAAATAATTAACAGCGGTGATTATTTACTGTATCAAAGTATGCTGCCACGAACAGCGTCTTTACAGCCATGGGCGTTCGGCATTTCCCAGAGTGAGTGACCATCTCAGATATATTACCCTAGACAGCTAGAACAGCCTGTTACAATGATTCTGCTAAGGCTACTACATATAATGATTGTTGTCCTCCTGCGCTTGCCTTCTGCCACATCATGCGATGGTACATGCATTTATGGATAGTTTTGATCTGCTACCCATGGAACTTGTCTCATGGGAATATTTCTTCACAGTGTGTCTCGATGATTGCTTGCTGCAGACATTGCCCTGGATAAACTTGGCACAAACCTTTTTCACACATGAAGACATACTGAATTGTTTCCAAACATTACTCATTTTTGCAGGTGGCATCTCTTCCTCCTCATCCAATACAGTGCCAGGTTGTCCTTGCTGGTCTAAACATATACCTGCATCTATCTGAAGTACTTGTGCACAAAAGTGTATTTGTAAATAGTTAAATACTGTAAAATTCGTTGCATTACAACATGAAAATTTGCTCAATGATATAAACCATCAAACCAGCGGCATCTCACTAATATTTCCTGCCTTTTATGTTCTTTAAATAAATAATTCAAATTGTCATTAATCTGTTTTTGGGAAAGGTGCTAGTGCGCATGTGCCCAATGTTGCTGGCTTTTCATAGCTCCCTTCTCTTCAGCCCTGGCTTCAGAGGCCCTCTACAGTATAGAGCCAAACCCACCTGTGACCAAAGTCAGCCTCAGTAACTGAATTCAACTTGGGCGTTTCAGGTTTCTGCCCTTTGCTGCCCGAGGTTGCATGCCTGTCACCGAGGACTTCAGTTCACTCAACCCGTGCCTAACTCGTCGCATGGTGAGGTGGGGGCACCAAGTGTAGCTGACCCCACCTCTCTTGTAGCATGTTGGAAATGGTGTGGGGTTCACACAAGGCTGGTTGGAAACCCTCTCTGTGATGATGCAGGCACAGTTAAGTCCCTGTGCTGTGATTGTTCGTAGGTGCCACCAGGACTCTGTTATGAGTGCCCTGTCTATCAGTGTGACTCTAAGCTCTAGCTCCTTGGGGAGACTACTCAGCACAGAGAAAAGCTGCTGCCCTGAGCCTGATTCGAAGCTGAGGGTGAGAGAGCAGAGCAGGTCAGTGCAATGCGTGCAGCCCGCAGGCGCCATATCATGCATAGGTAACAATGATGCGGTCAGTGCACTACTGAGCATCTGATCAGGCATGCTTTTGATCCAAGCCTTGAGATCATTGTGAGAGTGTGGGAGACATTCAGAAGAGTTTTAGCAGAGGCCAGTCCAAAGTTACCAAGGTACCACTTATCAGGGAATCATAAAAACACTGTCCGTTATAGCCACGCCTTTCCTTTCATATACATGCCGCCTGGCACTAAGAACGAGAAAAGAGAAGCTGTCTGGGCCAGAATGCAATATAAAAAGCAGGACGGGATGAGCTACTCATTGCTGACATGATGCAATTTGCAACCCTGGCCAGTCACAACATGGTCAGAATCCTACTTACAGATAGATTAGGACCACATTTAGACTTGACCTGAAGGAGAAGCCCTGTCCCTGGAATTTTTAGTAAAGACACACAGCTCACTTGCAGTCATATACATGCAGCTAACTACAAAAACTGTGATGCCTATAAGAGTGTCGCCGTGCTTTTGATCTTTAGTGCTACTTCAGTCCAGAGACCTACACATAGATCTGCCAATGAACCTCGTGCCAGAGAGTGATGGTTTGGAACAGAGGCTAGGATGTATGTGTCGGCCTCAGAGTGTATGTGTGCTTCACAAAGTATTTGTGATTCTGCGCAGTGTGCCATAGTGCCTAAACCCCTTTTAGAGCAGTTGTGCTCACTCTCTGCCCTCACTGCCACTGGCAAGTTTATGTCTTCTTCTTAAGCCTTACCACTTTCAAAGTTTGCCAGCCGCCACTGCATTAAACCTTGCTGAAACCTTTCCATAGCTGCCTGCAACCAGGCTAGAAGTAAACCCTGCATGCATGCTGAGTCATACAGATCAGTGGCGTAACGAAACTTGAGGGGGCCCCCCTGCAAGGTACGTGGAGGGGCCCCCTCCGGACACAATCAGGAGCTCTCCCAGGCCCGTAGCCAGAATGATATTTTTAGGGGGGCATGGCCCTCAGCTATGACGAAACATTAAGGCTGTGCACTATACGTATATTCTTTCCCAAGTATTTGTAGGGGAAATGTACAGTATGCAAGATTTGAAATTGCACACTGCTTTTGGGTGCTTTTTCAAACAACAGAAATTCTATCTTGGTTGGGTTGAGCTTCTGCTAGGTGCTGGGCATCCAGCTTTGCATGATATGCAGGCAGTGTTTGAGGCACTGTAAAACTGTGTATCATCGGTGTGTTGAAGGAAGCAGAGAGGTCCAGAAATATCAGGAGGCAGTGGTAACATCATCTGGGATTAGGAGGGTATTATTTACGACGTGTAAGGTAGTAGTCTCAAAGCTACAGCATAATCTGAAGCTAGACTGGTAGTCGTACATAGGTAAATGGCTTCATTTTCAAGTGCAAGGCATTCACAAATGGTGACCATTCAATAGTAAATTAATTTAATTATGCACAGACCCTTGGCTGGTGTTAAAGTCTACTCCTCCTGTCCCTAAACTGCAAGAAGTGGGACTCAAACTTTCTGGCGGCTGTCTGCCTGGAGGACTGCCATCCGGGATCGCAGCCAGAGCTCTGTCATTGATGTAAAATCGCCAGTCGTGCTGGGATGTGAGGCAGTGTGCTCCCAACCCCCCTTCTGTCGGTCTCGACTTTCTTGTTTGCCCCATTGAAGGAGATATGACTTCTAGAAAGTTTCTAAGTCTGAACGTAGAGGGCTACACCAGGATCCATGCGAAACAGCATCCGATCAACCTTGAGGTCTTCCGAGGCATGGACTTCAAACTTCGCCCGCTCGCTTTCCCGCCTTCGTCGACAATCGCACCGTGATTCCGCTCATAAGCAACCCACCATCATCAAACACCACTTCAGATCCAGCTTGCCCCGCCGATGACTCTTCAGAGACCACATTTTCCCCATAAAACTTTCTAAGTAAGAAGGTAAACCTTCCACTGGCAGGAACCTAGTCTCTGCATCTGACCCACTCTCCATCAAGGTCGTCGTTAACTTTTGATTTAGAACTGGTCTAACACGATCAGATGCCCACGATTGATGCTTATTCGTATCTCCGGTTCTACTTATTTGATTTGTATCGATTTGGTATAGTCTTGTTTATTAAAATGTACTATATTTTCCTAAATTGGCTTGGGATTTTTGTTTTGTTGTGTTTTCACTTTATTACTGTTTGAGTACTGCATAAATACTATACACATTACCTTAAAGGTAAGACTGACTGTTGTGTAGCAAGCTACCAGAGAGTTAAGCATAGGTTTATTTAGTGACTCTAGTGCTTTATGCTGATAAGGCTTGTGATTATTATTTGAGGTGGGTTTTCACTGTCAAGCAATACTCCAAGTTCTTACAGCAAGCAAAACTGGGAAACCAAGGCTGCTGAGATTTTGCTAAATTCAATCATGGATAGGTATTCAAGGCACTGTCTTGGCAATGTTGGTTTGAATACCCACATCTGTAAAATCCATTATGACAATTGACAGATGTTAATTGTGAATGATGCCACCAGATCTAAAAGAATGTGGACACTGAGAGCCAGCATACACCTCTCCTCTCAGGTTACCCAGATTCAACAGCACTATCAGTCCCATTCTATAGTGTGGAAGAAAGTCTGCATATACATGATGGGGGAGGCCGTGCTGTGCTATGCGATACTGACTCGAGACCAAGATGCCCAATCTAAAGCTTATTTTGAAATGGGAAGGAGAGAAATAGTGTGGTAGCTGCAAAGGTGCATTGAATCAAGGGGTCACAACATTTTCCTTTCCTCTCCCACTTTGATTTATTTCCTCCCATCTTTGCCTGTTGTCCTGCCTCTTCCTTGACAGCATTGTGTTTGTTCTTCTCTCGCAACTTGTTCTCTGCAGTCCATCACTGTGGTCCTTCAGCCCAGTCAAGTCAGTTTCTCACCCAGATTACTTATGACACTGTGGTTGAGTGGATATGTCTCACCCAGATTACTTATAACACTGTGGTTGAGTGTATATGTCTCACCCAGATTACTTATGACACTGTGGTTGAGTGTATATGTCTCACCCAGATAACTTATGACACTGTGGTTGAGTGTATACGTCTCACCCAGATTACTTATGACACTGTGGTTGAGTGTATATGTCTCACCCAGATTACTTATGACACTGTGGTTGAGTGTATATGTCTCACCCAGATTACTTATGACACTGTGGTTGAGTGTATATGTCTCACCCAGATTACTTATGACACTGTGGCTGAGTGTATATGTCTCACCCAGATTACTTATGACACTGTGGTTGAGTGTATATTTCTCACCCAGATTACTTATGACACTGTGGTTGAGTGTATATGTCTCACCCAGATTACTTATGACACTGTGTTTGAGTGTATCTGTCTCACCCAGATTACTTATGACACTGTGGCTGAGTGTATATGTCTCACCCAGATTACTTATGACACTGTGGTTGAGTGTATATTTCTCACCCAGATTACTTATGACACTGTGGTTGAGTGTATATGTCTCACCCAGATTACTTATGACACTGTGGTTGAGTGTATATTTCTCACCCAGATTACTTATGACACTGTGGTTGAGTGTATATTTCTCACCCAGATTACTTATGACACTGTGGTTGAGTGTATATGTCTCACCCAGATTACTTATGACACTGTGGTTGAGTGTATATGTCTCACCCAGATTGAGATTACTTATGACACTGTGGTTGAGTGTATATTTCTCACCCAGATTACGTATGACACTGTGGTTGAGTGTATATGTCTCACCCAGATTACTTATGACAGTGTGGTTGAGTGTATATTTCTCACCCAGATTACTTATGACACTGTGGTTGAGTGTATATTTCTCTCCCAGATTACTTAGGACACTGTGGTTGAGTGTATAGCTCAATGGTGTGAGGGCAAATAAATCACTGAAATATTTGCAACAGAATGAAAAGGAAGCAACAAATAAGGTTTCTCTCATAGGGTGCAAGGGACAGAAGCAACAGAATTTTAAACGTAACTCACATGCAGTAATTGTACTGCACAGATAGCAGCATTGCAGGCTTCTTGGCAACACAAACCATAGAGAACACAGGCTAGAAGGTGAGATTTCATCACACAGAGAAGAGGTATACCTTAGGCAGCAGGACTAGAAGCTTCGCTCACACAAGCAGTAGAGGTAAAACACAAAAGTCCCTTTGCAAGTTTTCTTCAAACATAGAAACATTGGCAGATGCAGTGCAAGCTTTCCTCGGATTAGGACAAAAAAGGCACAATATAGACAGCAACTATAACAAGCACTGGCAAAGCTAATAGGTCTTGCCTATCCAAAAGCTATTGGCTTTGGCAATGTGGTTTTGCCATGTTGTACGCCAGTGTGGCTGCTATCCAGCGTGGCTACAAGTAAGTGGCAGGGGTGTCCTAGAGTGAAGTGGGGGGAGTAGAGTCCCATACACTGGATTTGTTGGAGTAGAGTGGAGTAGGGGGAGTAGAGTGTCATAGAGTTGAGTAGAAGGGAGTAGAGTTCACTGGTTCAGTGGCAGAGAGTGTCGTAGAGTGCAGTGTCAGAGTGCACTACCGAAGAGTGGTGCAGAGTGGAGTGTGGTGTGGTGGAATAGGGTAGAGTGGACTGAGGTAGTGGGGTGGACTGGACTGGAGTAGATTTGGGTGGATTGAATTGGATTGGGATAGAGTGGGTTGGATTAAGTGGGGTGGATTGGAGTGGGTGGACTGTTTTGACATGGGGTGGATTGGAGTGGATTAGATTGGATTACAGAGGGGTGGATTGGATTGAGGTGGATTGAATTGGGGAGAGGTGGAATAGATTGAAGTGGGGTAAATTGGATTTGGGTGGGATGGATTGGATTGGAGCGGGGTGGATTGGTTTAGGGTATAGTGGTTGGGTTGGAGTGAGGTGGAATGTTTTGAATTTGGAGTGGGGTAGATTGTTTTGGATTGGAGTAGGGCACATTGGAGTGGGTCTGATTGGAGTGGGGCAGATTGTTTGGATTGGAGTGGGGCTGATTGGGGTGGGGCAAATTGTTTTGTATTGGAGTGGGGCAGACTGTTTTGGATTTGAGAGGAGTGGATTGTTTTGGATTGGAGTGGGGCAGATTGTTTTGAATTGAAGAGGAGTGGATTGTTTTGTATTGGTTCGGGGGCAGATTGGAGTGGTGCAGATTGTTTTGGATTGGAGTGGGGCAGATTGGAGTGGGACAGAGTGTTTTGGATTGGAGTGGGACTGATTGTTTTGGATTGGAGTGGGACAGATTCTTTTGAATTGGAGTGGGGCAGATTGGAGTGGTGCAGACTGTTTTGGATTGGAGCGCCAGGATACCCGTCGGGTGACAGCTGCGCTATACAAGAATTTCATACAATACAATACAATACAATACAATTGGAGTGGGGCAGATTGTTTTGGATTGGAGTGAGCAGATTGTTTTGGATTTGAGTGGGGCACATTGGTGTGGGTCACATTGGAGTGGGGCAGATTGGAGTGGATTAGAGTGGACTAGATTGGATTGGTGTGGCTGGATTGGGATGAGGTGGATTGGATTGGAGTTGGGTATATTGGATTGGGCTGGATTGGATTGATGTGGGGTGGACTGGATTGTGGTACATTGGAGTGTCGGTGGATTGGGTGAGGTGGATTTGATTGGATTGGGGTGGGGGGATTGGAGTGGAGGGATCTGGAGTTGGACAGATTGGAGTAGGGTGGATAAGGTGGGGCTGTCTCTTTTGGATTGGAGTGAGGCAGACTGGAGTGGGGTAGACTGGAGTAAGGCAGATTATAGTGGGGCAAATTGTTTTGGATTGGAGTGGGGCAAATTGTTTTTGATTGAAGTAGGACAGATTGTCTTGGATTGAAGTGGGGCATATTATTGTGGATTGAGTGGGGCAGATTGTTTGAATCAGAGTGGGGCAGATTGTTTTAGATTGAGTGGGGCAGATTGGAGTGGGGCGGATTGTTTTGAATTGGAGTGGGGCAGATTGTTTTGGATTGGAGTGGGGCAGACAGGTGGGGTAATCTTTTTGGGATTGGGGCAGATTGGAGTGGGGAAGATTGTTTTAGATTGGAGTGGGGCAGATTGGAGTAGGGTAAATTGTTTTGGACTGTATTGGGGAAGGTTGGAGTGGAATGGATTGGAGTGGGACAGATTGTTTTGGACTGGAGTAGATTGGAGTGGACTGGATTGGAGTGGGATGGAATGGATGGGGATGAGGTGGATTGGATTGGGGTAGATTGGGTTAGGCTGGATTGGGGTGGATTGAATTGGAGTGTGGGGATTGTGGTGGATTGGAGAGTGGTGGATTGGGATGGAGTAGGTGGATTGGGGTGAGTTAGATTGGAGTTGGGCAAATTATAGTAGGGCAGATCAGAGTGGGCGGACTGTAGTGGGCAAATTGTTTTATATTTGAGTTGGGTGGATTAAAGTGGGGCTGTCTGTTTTGAATTGGAGAGGGGCAGACTGGAGTGGGGAAGATTGGAGTAGGCAGATTGTTTTGGATTGGTGTGGGTGGATTGGACTGGGCAGATTGTTTTGGATTGAAGTGGGGCAAATTGTTTGGATTGGAGTGGGGCAAATTGTTTGGATTGAAGTGGGGCAAATTGTTTGGATTGAAGTGGGGTAGATTGTTTTGGATTGGAGTGGGGCAAATTGTTTGGACTGACGTGGGGCAGTTTTTGTATGGATTGAAGTAGGGCAGATTGTTTTTGATTGGAGAGGGGCAGATTGTTTGGATTGAAGTGGGGCAGATTGTTTGGATTGAAGTGGGGCAGATTGTTTGGATTGAAGTGGGGCAGATTGTTTGGATTGAAGTGGAGCAGATTGTTTTGGATTGGAGTGGGGCAGATTGTTTGGACTGACGTGGGGCATATTGTTTGGATGGAAGTGAGGCACATTATTTTGGATTGGAGTGGGGCAGATTGTTTTGGATTGGAGTGGGGCAAACTGTTTTGGATTGGGGCAGATTGTTTTAGATTGGAGTGGGGCAGATTGGAATAGGGTATATTGTTTGGGATTGGTGTGGGATGGATCGGAGTGGGGAAGATTGTTTTGGAGTAGGGCAGATTGTTTTGGATTGGAGTGGGGCAGATTGAAATGAAGGAGACTGTTTTGGATTGGAGTGGGGCAGTTTGGAGTGAGCAAATTGGAGAGGGGCAGATTGTTTCGAATTGGAGTAGGAGCAGATTGTTTTGGAGTGGGACAGATTGTTTTGGATTGAAGGGCGGCAGGTTTGAGTGGGACGTTTTGGGAGGATTGGAGTGTAGAGGTTTGGAGTGGATTTGATTGGGGTGAGGGGTTTGGATTGGGGAAAGTGATTTGGATTGGAGTGGGTTGGATTGGATTGGTCTGGTGTGGATTGAATTGAGTGGGGCGGATTTGAGAGTGGTGGTTTTGGGTGTACTGCATGATTATGGGTTAAAGCATTGTTTCAGAAGTTTCACATAAGAAAGAAAGGATGTCACTTTGCAATAAAATAATCCAATTTTTTTTAGAATAACGCCCATGATCAAAAATAGTATAAAACATGAGTGCAAAGTGAGAAAAGAAGACTTGCTAAAATAAAATAAAGTTAACTATAGAAATTAAACTTTTGCAATTTTATTTGTCCTGCTGGGTATGTTTTTGCCAGTCATACGCCGTCTGTTTGTAGGGCACTAAAAGTTATAAAGAACAAAGTAGTACCTCAATCACGTCAGGAGCAGCGGACGGACACTGATTAAGTTGAATCAATCAGTGCTTGGTCCCCGCTCCACAGAGATTAACAGAAATTATGTTAGGCATGCAGTGACGAATTACTGAGCGGTAAAGAAGAGTGCCACGCAGGCCGACAAATGGTAAGAAACTGGCAGGCTTCAAGCCCTTTTCTCTATACAAGAGTGTCTCGTAAGCAAGGCACATGCTCTTGCAGGCTGGACCCTAAAAATAACTCTTAGGAAAAGCAAGTTATCCATGGTAATTAGTTGGGCAGGCATCTCTCCCACAACATGGTGCATCACAGAAAGGAGTTGTGCAAGTGTCCTTCACATAGTTATATGAAGTAGCAGGAGAACGCTCCCTCACAATATAGGTAGAGAATGGAAGGAGATGAGTGCAAAACTTTGCACAAAACATGGGCAGCAGCTCTTAAAACAGGTAGGTCACTGGAAGTAAATGATATATCATGCACATTTGTAGAGCGCACTATCGCCGTGTTTTCAGGTGCTGAAACTCACCTTTACAAAACAAATACCGTAGATGACAACTGTGCAAACCTCACTATCATTTACAAAATAGAGGGACAGGAAGAGGAGAGGGAGGGGTGTGGCGGTGTGGCGCAGCGGCCTGGGCAGCTGACTTCGGAGCACAGGGCTCACGGTTCTATCCCCGGCTCCGGCGGCAGCTGAGCTCAGCACCATGTGAATCTGGGCAATAACTCCCTTAATTTCCACGGCAGCCCCCAGCGCCTTGAGACCTGTAGGGGTGGGTAGTTTGTGCTTTACAAATACCGGATTTACGATTTTACGAAGCAATCATCATTTCAAGACTCCCTCACAAAATATGTACATACTTCTAGCAGGGACAGGTATGCAAATCTACCAGGGGGCATTAGGTCATGTAGCAGGCTTTAGAGCTGTCCTTGATTTCACATAACAGTACCTTACATGAACTGATGTTTACAGGCACGATTTTTGTGGTAAAAAAGAAATTGAAAGTGCGATTGGATTAAAAGTTGGAGTGGTTGTTTGTGTTACACATAATAGGGCCCACTGGCACCATTTATAAGTGTGCAAGCAACAATTCTGAAGTGTGAAAGTAATATCTGATGTTCTGGGAATACATTAAAACACCAATTGCAGTTATCATCCTGACAGTGTAGTCGATTGTTGTTTTTAAAATCTACATTAGCGCTCCAAACTGTAACACGCAAGGATTTCTGGCATCGTACCTGCAGGACTAACTATGCATTTCAAACATTTCTTTTGTTGTATTTATTGCTCGTTGCAATATATCATGAAAGTTGTCCAGCGGTTCCCTTTCTGCTAGAGTGCATAAGTGAAAGAAATGAAAAGCTTACCCACACCACAGTTTTAAAGAGGGTGTCATGTCTGGGGAAAGATTCAGTTCCATTTCCTGTGTGTCGGAAAGATTCAGACAGGCTACAGGCAAAGAGAGAGACTTTCTGTCCCTCTTTGGAATTGCCCGCTCTTTTCCTCTAGTCAGGTCAGACTCCCAGCACGCATGCAGAGACAATGCTGAGAGGGGTTAACTTTTCGTGCACGTGGTCTATCGTGCCTCCGCCTCAGAGGTCATGCCCTGGACAAACCACCCTCCTGCTTCTGCAGGCTGCTGTCAGCAACGTTTTCGAAGGGGCCTCATTGCACAGGTTATTTTTTTTTTCAGTGGGGCTGCATTTCAAGGTTGAATATTTTCATTTTACATTGTGCACATTCAAATATGAAGGGTTGTAATAATACTGCAAGCTGCCTGCGTCTGTCCGGAGTACTCTGCTGAGGGGGCCCCCTGGAGCTTGGGGGCCCCCCCGCACCGCGGGGGCTGCGGGGGCCTGTGTTACGCCCCTGGGCTGCGGGGGCCTACGTTACGCCCCTGGCCCCCTTCAGCCCCACAGGGGAACACAGTTAAGAACTTGGGAGTCAAGTTCAATACTAGTCTGTCCTTCAAACCACTAATTAAATCAGTGGTAGGCACATGCTTTGGAATACTGAGTTCACAAACAAGGTACTTACAGAACCGCTCATTCAAGACAAGAAGATCCGTCATGCAGACACTGATGACCTCTGGGCTGGACTACCGTAATGCCGTCTATCTTGGACTTCCTGAATATCTGCTTGGCAGACTTCAGGTGGTCCAGAACAGGCAGCTTGCTTTCCTTTGAATCTACCTGCAAGAACGCTTAGGTCACCGCACCTACGTACCCGCCACTGGCTCCCAAGAAGGAAAATAATCATGTTTAAGGCATTAGTGTTGGTTCATGGAGCACTTTACCAGACAGGTGCGGGTTAAACAGAACAAGGCTCAGCTTCAGCATCCCTTCATGGTCTGCTAACGGCCTTCTCTCTCGCTCAGAGCCCCAACATGTGCAGCTCTAGAGCTGGGGGTGGTCCTTCTCCTAACCAGAACCAGCAGCATGAAATAAGCTCGCCCTGGAGCTTCGTGCAGTGTACACTATCTCTGTGTTCAACAAAAGGATGAAAACCTGGCTTCTCATGCAGGAATAGATGACACGATCATACACCACACTGTGACCTTGAGCGATGCGCCGGGACACTGCTTGGAGCAGCTGCACACGGTACACGCTGCTTTTCATTTAGTCATTCATTCAAGGATTGAGGCTCTAGTCACAAGCATATTTTAGAGACCTCTATTTATTTCATTAAATCATTGTGTATATTTCTCTTTTTTTAATCAATATGGCATTTCTTTCCCAAGAGTGGCCTAACAATTTCCGACCCCATATGTGTTGCCCAAACTGCTCAACAGGCGGACACATCTTTAGCCTTTTAGCGCCCCGGGCCACACATATTTTAGGGGCTCCTGTTCAGAAAAACTTTAAATGTATTATCCATTTTCAGCTCTATCATGCCCTCCTAGGCCTGTTCATCTGATATATCACAGATACAATTCCCCATATTGATTCCTGGTTATGCAATAAGGACTGCAATTTGTAAAACTCATCACCTTACAAGAACTACAACCACAGTTATTGAAACATAGGAGAAAGACTTGGATATCAGTGAACTTAAAAGCAAGAAAAGCAATGAGCCTATTTTAAGATGGATGTGAGGTGGTTTGTAGCATTTTCAGTAACAATTCTCAGGAACTGTGCTTATTTCTTAAACATCCAAATATTCCAAAAATGTTTCGACGTATCACTAGTTGAGGTCTCACAGAGGTCACGGATTTTGAAATTAGGAAACTGAGCTTTGTTCACGTAGGACAAATCACAAACAGTCTAGCTTTCGACAGAATAAAGAAATGATGTTGTCAGTTAGGCATCTCTTAATAAAAGCGCCAGCTTCACACGGGAGAGCTATCTAAGTTTTTAATGATGTTTTAAAGCCCTGGTAGCAGTTCCTCGTGATACAAAGATGGAAACTCCAGCCTCTGAGACATTTCCAGGTTAACAGATTGTACGAACTCAGACTCCAGACAGCAACTCTACTGTACATGGTACACAGGACATACTGACTGTAGATGAGACAGCAGTCCTATCACTGGGTACCACTACCGTTCCAGCCTGTGGTCCTTTCCCTTTACTCATGAGGGAGATTCTGTTGGCCCTAAATTAACTTTTATTTTAATGATTTTCAATGGAACTAAAAACATGAATACATTTGCCTGATAAAGTTCTGTATAAGACTCCGCATCACCCAGTCTCCTATCTAAATTAAAAGAAATGATATTGAAAGTAATCTATTTTAGGCGCATTTCAGCTTATCAAGGCAGAGAGACAGTTGAGAAGATAACATTGGTGGCCCCTAAAAGGCTGGGGATGCAGAGCCCTTTTAAGGCCTGGAGCTTCGGTCCAGGGCTCCAGCCTTCTAGCGCCCTGGCACAGAGCCCCGTGCCCCATGCCCCACAACATCTCCGCATCGCTTTGCTGGAGAAAGATAGTTAAGTAGGTCAATGCACGAATGCATTCTTGTGAATTCTATAATGTATACAATATTTTTTCAATGCTTATCAAATTGGTGTCCCTGAAGTCTTTACAAGCGAATGGTAGAAGTTCAAGTAGCAATGAAGTTCATATTATGTGATTACAGCAACGCAGGCCGACACAGATGCTAACAGCGTGTGCACGTATGCTGGATTGGACCGGTTTTACAAAGATCACAATGATTGTATTGATTCTAGGAAATCATGAATTTGTATCCTAGAGAAAATCATGATTTACCAAGAGGGTTCCAATTAAAAGGCGGTGCCATTGGAGAAGTAATACTAGTTATATTTTGCATTGTTAAAAAGTTATTGATGTGATTAAAAAATGTTGTTGACTTTGAATGGGAGTTTGGATGAGGCGCGTTGTATTCAATGTACTCTTGACCCACCTTATACATTTTAATACATTATGAAACAGGAATGACATCAGAAACTAGATGTATGCATCTGTGCAGAAAGAAAATCACAACCCTAAACAAGCCCCACCAAGGGCCGCTGTGGCCAGTTTGCTATTTGTGAGAGGGTGTAAAGCCATCCAAAAAGAGAAGATATAAAACATACCGCGTGCGAACTGTCTGCAAGTTGTCGAACATAACAAAATTGTTATGTTGTGACATCCAAGCAGACAGTGGTGGGTTTTCTAACCTCATGAATGGTCCAGTGATCCCGAACAGGGTGTGACCTCTGAAAAAAGGGTTGGAAAGGCAGTTCACTCCTCCATTGACATTTGTTTTAAGTTTCAAACCGACTGACCGTATGTCAGTGTATGGTGCATAAAATTGACACGTCAAAGCCCACGTGGCACTTTTTTGCAACACAAATGACACAATTACTCAGCCAAAAAAATGACCGATTCTCAGTTCAGTTTCATTCCAAATTCTTTGGAATTTCATTCAGAAACATTCCTGTAGGATTTAAAATAGAAAACTCTATTTTTGGAGCACCCCAGATGACTCTGCCACCGTGAGCAGTTTGCATGAAACTGAAATGAAGCGGTCCAGAGTAGGCGTAGGAGAAATATCAAAGATGTATGTAATGTAAGGAGGATTTGTAGAGCGCTGCTTGTCACCCGTGAGGGTATCCAGGCACTCTATTTATATAGAATGTATGTTTTTTTAACCATACCTATCTTTCTCTTACAACAAAGACAAGTTTAACAAAAAGAAAGAAAAGTAAGAGCCACCAGGAGATTGAGATAGACTGGCTCCTATCCTCTCAGGATGAAAAGCGTTTTTTGATTGAAGGTTTTGGCAGCAAACACCGCAGTTTATGCATCAGAACAGTACGTAGGAGTTATGTAGCGAGGAGTGTTACAAGCAATAGCATATTGCATATTACCATACCATTATCAGTGACATTAGCATATCAGGCACCGTCCGGTGGGTGACATTTTTTAATTTCTACACAGCGGAATGCCCGCAGAATGCACCCAGAGACAAAGTGTGGGCATACACTAATAGGGCCTTTTGCATTTTTAAAGGCGCTCTCCAGATGAGGGGTCTTTGAAAGAGGGTGGCAGGCCCCGTACTCTCGGATGGGGAACACACTTTGAGCCTGTCCCTTCAACAGTTGTTCTTCCTTTGTAAATATTAAGATAAGAGCTTCAGAATCAGTAGGTGGACGTTTTCCTGAGAACGGAGCGTCCACACGGCAGAAGCCCCACCCCCACCCCATGACCTCCTCCTCGGCTTCCCTCACTGCTACCCCCCACCAGAGCCCCTCATCTATCTGTAGCTCCGCCCCTACCCCATGACCTCCTCCTCGGCTTCCCTCACTGCTACCCTCCACCAGCGCCCCTCATCTCTCTGTAGCTCCACCCCCACCCAGTGACCTCCTCCTCAACTTCCCTCACTGCTACCCTCCACCAGCACCCCTCCTCTCTCTGTAACTCCACCCCCACCCCGTGACCTCCTCCTCAGCTTCCCTCACTGCCACCCTCCACCACTCCAGCACCCCTCATCTCTCTGTAGCTCCACCCCCACCCCGTGACCTACTTCTGGGCTTCCCTCACTGCCACCCTCCACCAGCGCCCCTCATGTTACGTTATGTTATGTTAATAACATTTGTAGAGCGTAACGGTTACCCTAAGGTGTCCTGGCGCTGTATTGTTGCCTGACCGGAGGGGGTGGACAATCATTGAGTAAAAAGCCAGGTCTTCAAACCCTTCCTGAACAGAAGAAGACTGGGGGCGTTCCTCAAGGAGAAAGGCAAGTTACTCCATGCCACTGATGCACCGGCCCTGAAGCTCCTACCGCCCCAGCTGGCCTTCTTAACAAACGGCGTCAGAACTTTTTTCGCGCTAGAGGACCGAAGTGTCCTAGTAGGAACATACCATGTAAACTTGTCCTGCAAGTACTGAGGGCCAGTCCCATTTAAGGCCTTAAAAACTGTACAGAGGGCCTTAAAACAAACTCTTTGCTTGACTGGAAGCCCGGTCCGTCACTCGCTGCAGACCCGGAACCTCCATTCGAGTATCGTCCTCGCAACGAAGATTGTGCAGACTGAGCCGATCTCCATTCAGATCCGCCATCATGGGCTGCCTCTAATTCCTTCCGGTACGAAGTTTAACTTACACGCGGATAATTATTGCCGGTTTTGCCGCACCAGGAAGAATCCATACTGACCTTGTTCCAATACCAGAACAACCACCGCTCGTTCCTTTACGACTGTGCCCCCCGCACAGGCTCATCCAGGAGCGCTTGGAGCATCAACCCTCCAGGCTCACTTTCCCAGGCATTCCATTACCTTGTTAGTCCTGAAGAGATCCCACCATCAAATTGGGGATCGAAACGTCGTCGACCTACATCTCTAATCTCTTGATGTTACACTGGAATTTTCTATTCAGAGTATGAGATGTTTCTCAATTGTGACTTTAAATAATCTTTATTTCAGATACACCAAAAGTCACTTTTTAAGTCACTTGCCTGCGGTTAGGAAATCGGCTGATTTCCTTTACTACTCACGGGCTGCTCACTTATTTCACCACGTGCATACTTGTTCTTAGCAACTGTATTATATCTTAAATTCATCTTCTGAATAAAACATTAAATCCAATTTTTGATTGGAAAATTGTGATATTTAAAATTGTATCTATTTTTGAATGGGACCTTGTTTCTTCTAAATGACTGGAAGCCAGTGCAGCCTGGCTAACTCATTTTTGACCGATGCAAATTTAGGAATACCCAGTAACAGCCTTGCCGCCGCGTTTTGAGCCGTCTGCAGCCTGTTGACCAGGTGCTGACCGGCATTCATAAGAATGCCGTTGCAGTAATCCAGTCTTGACATGATAAGCACCGTGACCTCCGTTCTGAAGTTCTCCTCCGAAAGGTAAGGTTTAATTTTCCTTAGAATTCGTAGCCACATAAAACAGGCGGAGACCACGGTGCTTATATGATTGCTGAAGGTTAGTTTACAATCTACAGTTACGCCCACATTTTTTGCTTTTGGCGAGGGAAGGGGGCAGCTGCCCAGTTCTACCGGCCAGCAGTCAGGGGTCCAGACATTGGGATTATTTCCAAAAACAATAATCTCAGTTTTGGACGAATTGAGTTTTAGACAATTCAAGGCCATCCATCCAGCAATCTCCTTCTTGCAATCATGAAAGCGCAGTCCAGCTTCTTTTTCCATGCTGTCCTTGAAGGATAACACTATTTGAGTGTCGTCTGCGTAGGACGTTAGCTGAAAGCCATGGGATTTTATAAGAGCGGCCAACGGAATCATATAAATATTAAAAAGGGTGGGACTTAGTGGGATCCCTGAGGGACCCCACATGGAAGACTAAAGGAATCTGAATTATGATCCCCCAGGTTGACAGTCTGGGATCTGTCAGAGAGAAACGAGCGTGGCAGTTTCCAAGCCACCTCTTGTACTTCCACCTCCGACAAACGATCCATCAAAATCACATGATGGACCGTGTCGAAGGCTGCGGAAAGATCCAACAAGACCATCACAGCTCTACCACCGCCATCCAGGGCCTCCCTAACTTCGTCCAAAGACTTAATTAGGGCCAGTTCAGTGTTATGTTCGGCTCTGAAACAGAATTACGTTGAGTCGAGTATGTGGTTGGTATGTAAATAGGTGCTCAACTGGCTAGTCATAGCCTTTTCCACGATTTTTGCTGGCATTGAAAGCCGCGAAATCGGCCTGTAACTGCCCGGATCAGAGGGGTCCAGCGTTGGCTTTTTCAATAGGGGACGAATGTAAGCAGTTTTCCAAGCCATCGGGAAATACCCCGAGATCAGGATGTCATTGATCAACGGGTGTAAAGCCCCCCCAATCAATTCCGAGACGGTTTTCGCAATAAAAACAGGACAAGGATCAGTGGGGGAACCCGAACTAATCGAGTTCACAATTTTTTGCGTATCAATGCTTTCTAAAGGGAGGAACCGGTCAAGGGTCGGCCCAGTATAGCAATCTACCATACTCTGACTATGGGAGGAGGTTCCAATCACAAATTGGCCTATAGAAAAGGAAGAGTAAATAACACCCACCTTTTGTTGAAACCAGGATGCCAGTTTGTTGTACAAGCCTGGACTGCTAATAACCTTTGGCGAATTCGGCACCGCTAACTTCTTCACTGTTTTGAATAATTCTTTTGCGTTTGATTTTGCTAGGAGAATTTCATGGGCATAGAACTCCTTTTTTGATTCCAACAGTAAGTCTTTATAACTTCTGAGGCTCTGTTTATAGATTTCTTTATCTGCGTTTTTGTATTCCTTCCTCCAAACCCGTTCAAGTTTTTTACATGCCTGCTTCTGAGTCTTGAGTTTATCCGAATACCAGGGAGAGGAGGTCTTGATGCGCCTGGGGGTACACTTTTTCAAAGGGACCAGTTTTTACAGGCTTTATCAAGCCAGTCAGAGTAACCCTCCACTGCCTTATCAATGTCATCTTTCTGTAGCTCCACCCCACCCCCACCCAGTGACCTCCTCCTTGGCTCACTGCCACCCTCCACTAATGCCCCATATCTCTCTGTAGCTCCACCCCCACCCCGTGACCTCCTCCTCGGATTCCCTCACTGCCACCCTCCACCAGCGCCCCGCATCACCCAGTTGCCTCTCTCTCATATCCATTTCATTTGTTGACAATAAATCAATCTACGGGGAATGTCACTTAAGCCAATGAGGATTACAAGGTGTAGAAATCACATGTCATCCATCCTGGTGGGCAATATATTTTACGAGGGTTTGGTCTGGAGAAGCACAAACTCAGGATTTAAAGAGTACTCCAGCGGTTGGCTTTACTGATAAAAATGTATAACTGCCCAAACAAACTCTTTTTAGCAACATTAGAATAATGAAAGACTGGAGAAGTTCTAACTATATCACAACACAAAAATCAAAGTTTGTATGCAGCTCTTTGATGACAGTTCATAGGTCAGTGTTCTATGTTAGGATAGTAACTTCTGAACTGCAAGTAACACAAGGATATCTGTGACAAAGGCAGTAACCCACTGAGCTATCCCCATAACATATATCCATTTAAAAACTACCAACAGACAAATGGTTGCTCTGCAGCAGGATCATGCATCACCAGTTATCTGAACATTTGTTATTGTTGTACATCGGAGGCAGATTCCCTGCGAGGGCCAAGGCTCATGTTTGGGTGGGCCTGGCCACCCGGCCCACCCGCTAGAACCGGGCCTGTAGCGGTATTCGGCAAGTGTCTGTGACGCAGGTCCCGTGTGAATCTTTAGATGTGCACAGAGGTCGGAGAGTGCACGCAGATCTTGCAGAGCACACGGAATCAGACGGAGTCCGTGCATTTTGGAACAAGTGGAGACAGCGCGAGGCGCCTCTGCGTGCCCTGCCTGCCCCCAGAGGGCACAGTATTTATTTGAAGCGCTGACGCTGCATCACGAAGGCCCGGATTGGTAGTAATTGGACAGCTCGTTTACATCTGAGCATGTGTCGTACACACACATGCATGACAGTGCCCCGTGCACCACAGCACATAGGTTCCTGTAGGTGGTCAGGCAGAATGGGGGCAGGTCCCATGCATGAAACACCCCAGGGACCGGTACATTCGAGCAGCTGACTCGTGCACGAAGAAGGGTCCGACCGAAAGATCCGAGCCGCTTTCGTGAAATTCATGCAAATTGACCTTATTACAGAAAAGAGTAAATACAGCAGAACCTTCTGCACAGTATCTGCTCTGTATGGTATAGATTGATTTGCAGAGTGAATGTCTGCTATTAGAGTGAATTCCTTCAAATGCTCAGTGGGATGTGAGGTTTAAAGGGACGGGCGGGAAGGAAATCTAGCTGATCCAACAGGTCAGATCTACGGTGGATGGCCCCATCTTCCCTGACAACGCATGCCCAGGACGCGAGCAAGGCACAGCAGGGTAAGGCGCTGCGGGGGGAATGGGAAAGCAGTATGGATGGAAACAGGAACATGAACACTTTCAGGAAGAGGTATGCAGAAGACAGACAAGAGAGTCCTGCGGCCTTACCTACTGGGGAGGACGGGGGGGGGGGCATTGATGGGTAGACCGGCGGAGGGCCCAATAGCAGCCCGCTTCATCATCACTAGGATTAGCCCCCCAACACGTATCTCATGTATCCCATCACCAGGTGTGATGCACCTGGTCACCAGTCACGTTGGGGATCTCAGACTCCAGGAAAGAAACCCAGACATCCTCAAAAATATCTGACTGGTCATTAAGTTTGCAAGTGGATTTCCCATAACTGACCCGACTGTGAAGTTCAAGAAGCCATTCGGAGAGTGAGGGCAAGCACGTCCGTCACCAATGTCAGAGCTTGCACATCTTGGCCGTGGCTAGTGAGATGGCAAGCCATCATGTTGGGTAAACGTCATGTCGGGTAGGTCGGATATCTCATGGACGTGAACAAGCAGTGGAGAGGAAGTTAGCGGGACTGCACTGGTGAAGCCGTTCCCACACATGCGTCCAGTAGGTAGCAAGGGCAGAGCAGTACTATAGGATATGGAACAGGTCGCAATGACAGGCCCTACACCTCCAGCAAAGGTCAGAGGGCACGAGTTTTGCCCTTAGGAGTTTCCATGGGGACGAGTACCAGTCCTACAAGATCTTAAAATATAAGAATTTCAGCTGAGACTCCCTGAGTGCCCTGTCATGGTGAAGAAGAAAATAGTGTCCAGGAATCCGAAGTGTAAGCCTTCCCGAGAAGTGGCTGCTACCAAAGTCTGGTGGGCGAAAGGGACAGAAGGGAATGTTGCCCTTTAATGAGTACCGTGTAGTTGCCAGACACTACCCCTTTGCAGCCGCGGTCCGTGCAGGTAACAGCGGTGGGGCGGTGTGGCCGGGTAAGGGGGGATATCGAGGGACAATGCCGAGGGAAAATTAAATAATTAATTTTCCGTCGGCATCGTCCCTCGAAATCCCCCCTTACCCTGCCCCACCCCTGTTACCTGCACGGACAACAGCTGCCCCTTTGTACTGACCACAAGTGTGGTGATACTCGGGGGCAAGGGATATGGGCCGTCCCACCGGGTGTGGCCCACAGGGGGTGTGGAGTCACGCCAACTGGTGAAAACACCAGAGGCCAGCAGGCCGTAGCCTGACTTTCATCCTAAGTAGCGCAACTGATTTGAGTTTCCCGTCTCCAAGGACATGATCACGCCGCTGTATGCCACACTCATACCAAGAGGCCCAATAGAATGTCCATCAGCCGATACCAAGAGCACCTTGTTCCCCTGTACAAAGCTGCAATGTATGGCTGGCTGCTTGTTTGAAGGTGACTGCACAATATATTCATTGCATACACTTGTGCCTCAATCTTCTGACAGCCTTCTCTTTATGCTTGTCATTGGATCTATTTACTGCTGCCCATCAGCATCTCATCAACATCTGTTTGAGTTTGAAGGAATATATATTGAAGAGTTACTGTGGACCTGATTGTATACAATATATCGGCCTGATTCACAAACTGCACTTTGTAGTACATATTGTAGTACAACAATTCATACTACAATGCTATTCACAAACCACATACAGAGTTCACACCTCTACAATTGCCTATACTGATGTGTGAGTAGTTCTCAGCCCTAACCGTGGTGTCTCTGCACACATATGTTTTAGAAGTAAATGAGAGTGAGACTGGAGGGAGTGGATGGGAACAAAGGCAGACTTTCTCCAAAAGAGGATGGGATTAAGGAGGACTAGGAGGGTTTAGGGAGCGGCAGGGAGGGCTTTAGGGATGGACATCACCCACGCACACAAGAGTAAGACAATTGCTGTATTTCAGGGGTGGAGACATACGTTACACTTTTGTATTAAATTTACACTCGGAGTTTGGGAATGCCAGAAGTTAGTAATATTACTCCAAAGTATACATTAGTCGAAGTGTAAGTTATCTTTGTGTACCAGGCCCCAAGACGTCTATTACTCATGTGGGAAGGTAAGAGGGGGAACCTCGAGAACATTTACTCTCCTTTCATATGCCATGCTCTAGCATCAGTGGTGAGAGGATTCCCTGAGTTTGGTCATGTATGATGTTTCATTAAGAGTAAACCACTAAACAATGCGTTCAGGTGAGGGACAAGTTTGGAACAGCATTGAGTAGAGTTGTTCTCTGAAGTAAGAATACGAAGTAACACATACAAATGTGAAGTAAATTATGTTTTGTTCCATTTTTATGTGAGATTTTAAACAATGGTGAGAATATTTTCGATGAGGAAATGTATTTTTGTTGATGAGCTAGTTTGTAAAAGCACTAATAATTTTCTTGTCTTTCGCTGAAGGAAAAATATCTTAGCATTTTAATTGGAGGAAGGTTTTAATTGGTTTCAAGATACTATTCATTAAAAAAAATTGCAACTTAACAAGTGAGATATTTCTGCCAATATTACAGGCATGGTCGTCTTTTGCAATGTTTATCTTACGGTTACCTGGATTTAGGACGGTTTCTTTGATTTTTCTGATGATATTTGCAGATCTACTGGGTGCCGTACATTAGCTTTGTGGTGTTACTGTGATGGTGCTAGGTGGCTTTTCACATCTGTGTGGATGTTTATGTTTTGTGACTAGTTTATATACCTTTCATAGCTTTGGTAGTAGTTTCATTGTCAATCATCATATAGTTACTATGCAAAGTTAGTATCTTTTCTAATGGCATTATTTGCAAAAATGATCTAGAGGTTTTGTGGTTGGATATGCAAAAGTAATGTATGTTTTAATTCATTTACTTATACGTTTTATATAGCGCTAGCTAGACCGGAAGGTATCAGAGCACTTTACATATAATATGAAGTCATATGAATGAAGTACATGCAAAAATACAAAGAAAGTCGTTGGGCTACCAAGGTAGTTACAGTATGGAGACATAGGAACAGCATGAGCTAAAAGTGTACAAGACATAGTAGACCGCTGGAACAATACATTTACCGCTGCACCTGGTCAAGTCCAAATGTGCATGAGGTTAGGACAATAACTCAGTTAGGGTGTGAGTTAAAGTGTTTGTTGTGCAGAAGGTGTTAAAAGTCCTGTTTGAAGCCTGAAAAGGAGCGGTTGTGCACAGGTCTTCTAGAGAGAGAGAGAGTTCCAGATCCTGGTAGCATTTACAGAAAAAGAGCGTGTCTGGGTGGATTTCTTTTTCAGTCAGGGAGGTATGAAAAGAAGTGAGTTGGAGCCTCAGATAGTTAGGGTTATCTTTGTGAAGGGCTTTGTGGGGAATGCAAGCGGTCTTGTAGAAACACCTTCCTACAATTGAGAGCCAATTGACACTCTTGAGGGCCAGTGTGATGTGCTCAAACTGTTTGCAACCTGTTAGTAGCTGGGCTGATATGTTGAGAACTGAACTTAAGGGGGCAATGTGAGTTTTCGGAGTTTCTGTGATGATAGCGTTACCATAATCCAGTTTGAGAGGACTAGAGGTTGCACTACCGTCTTGAAATCTTCAGGGGGAATGAAAGGTTGGACTTTCTTGAGGTGTTTTAGCGTATAGAGTGCTCCTTTGGCTGAGTTATTGATGTGGTCCTTCAGATCAATGTCTTGGTCTAAGGTGTTGCTCAAGGACTTCACTGAGTTGGACAGTGTTAGAGAACAATTTGGGGCTTCCACATTTATGAGCCAGATTTGGATTGGTAGAGGGTTGTTTTTCGGGGAGAAAAGAAGTAGTTCAGTTTTGTTGGGGTTCAACTTGAAGTGGTTAATATTAAGCCAAGCTTGTATCTTGATTAGTGTAGTATTCAGTTGTAGGATGTCACTGGGTGACTTAATTTTGTAATAGAGTTGGGTGTCATCGGCGTATAGATGATATTTGACCCCTGCTTGGTTCAGGATAACAGTAAGGGTTTCCATGAAGAGATTGAAAAGGGATTGGGATAGAGTTGAGCTTTAGGGTACACCCTGAGGAACTAGTGTAGATTTTGAGGGACAGTTGTTGATATTTATTTGTTGCGAGCGATTTTTCCGGTACGAAGAGAACCATCTTAAGAATGTGCCTTTGATACCAGTGCGGTTCTTGAGTGTCTCCAGTAATGCTGGTTGATTTACGGTATCAAAAGCCGCAGACAAGTCAAGTAGGATTAGGAGGCAAGCATCACCTTCGCCTAAGGATCTGCGGATGTCATCCGAGATATTGAGCATTGAAGTTTCAGTGCTACAGACTTTCCTGAACCCAGTTTGGAAGGCGTCATGTAGGTTTAATAATTCTATATGTTGGTTAAGTTGTTGTAGGACGCACTTCTCCAATGTTTTAGCTAGAAAGGGGAGGTTGGTGATAGGTCTGAGGTTATTGAGGTCATTGGGGTCGGCCCCTGTTTTTTAGGTCTCGCCTAGGCAGCGCGCATGAGCTGCTCTAGGCGAGGGCCTTTAGCAATCGTCCACTTTTCAAGCACTCGCGCTTGTGGCGGCATCCACCTTGCGGGAGCGAGCAGCGGCGCGGCCACGTTAATTACAAACAGCGCGCCGCTGCTCGATCCCGCGAGGTGGATGCCATCACAAGCACGAATGCGAGTGCTTGAAAAGTGAAGAGTGCTTGTTATTTTCTTGGTGCACACCACTTGCGGGACGCTGCTTTGTGAGGGCACTCGCTCCTCCTTGTTACTTTCATGGCGCACACAAATTGCAGGACGCTGCTTTGTGATGCCGCCCTCTCCTCCTTTTTACCTTCATGGAGCACACCACTCGCGGGACGCTGAGCACGGCCTGTTGGCCGCGGTCTATCTCTGCAAGTTTCCACCCACCCTTAGGGTTTTGTATCGCTTTTCTTTAACTTCATTGTTCTAAAATCCTTGTTTGTAATCTTTCTTCATCTCCTTTCTACTCTCTACCACTCCCTTTCGGACCTCCTCTCGCTCTTCGCATCTCTCCACTCCTCGGCCGTCTCAAAGTGGTATTTATTTTTTGCAGTTTTATATAGCGCGAACTCGGCCCGGAGGTATTGCAGCTCTTTAGATGAGCAGAGCACCAGTTACATCACAACATTTTTGTTTGGCACGGGCAGATCAAGTGATTTGCCCAGAAACACAGGATGTTAAACTGATGCCGAAACTCGAGCCTGTTTTCCCTGCTCCCAAGTCTGCAGCGCTGGCCGTTAGACCACATCCTCGTCCCTTAAGGGGCAGGGGTGGGCTTCATAAGAGTACCAAGAACCCTTCACCAAAGGCGTGGTACTTACATGGCCGCATGGTATGCCTGGTACATGTCAAGTGCTATTGTGTGCTTGACCAATCACGAAAACAAGATACTTTGAAACAGTTGACATAGCCCCCGTGTCCTGCACCGTAATAAATAAAACACTTGATAGGGTACATTTAAAAGTAAGCTTCTTCCTATCGCGACCTTTGAGTCATGGCACGGTTTTTCCATTGTAATGAAATAGTTTCTCGGGTAACGGTTCACCAATTTTAAACTGTATTCCACACAGATATTGTTCTGAAACAAGCTACTGACACTTACTCCAGATGGGAGGCCACTGCAACAGTGGGAGTGCCGAGAAGCCAGCACATCACTTACTTCAGGTAGTGAGTGCTCTAAAAAACCTTCATTACCTCAGTAAGGTGGGTGTTTCACTGGGATGGTTGATTTTACTTTCAGAGCTTAGTGGGTGTAGTTGCAAGATCACCAACAAGACACTTTTTAGTGTCAAGTTCTGCCTTTGTTCTCACATTGGAAATACAATAAAAATGTGAAAAATATATTACTGTCAAAGCATACCTAGTAGTGTAAAATAGATTGAAAAAATCCTCCCATGTTCTGATGTTGCTTAACAAACTTCCTTTTTCCATTCCACGCATGTTGTTGCGCATCATCCTCCTCCCAGCCCTTCATTGATCTGATGCCCAGGGCCTACTCTTCCGGTCCACTATAAACACTACCCTCTCCATGGTAATTAAGAACGTAAACAAGACAATCCTTCACTTCTTTTATAACATGTTTATTTTCATAGCCAAAGCTTTCTTTTCTGAAAAACATTCCACGCCATTGGATATTTTAAAATGAATTGTGTTGTTTTTGCTAAAGGCTTCGCTATGTATTTTCTCCTGCGTTCTGTTGGAAAGACGAGTTGTAAATTAGTGTTTAAGCAGAAATGACTTTAAAGGTGCATGGATAAACACTGAGTAGGTCCCAAAGGCTAGACTTATTGGCTATGCCAATGCTTGTTTGAGTCTGGGTGTGATGTGGCCTAGTTGTAGGGAGCACTGCCTGTGGAGAGAGATGAGTTTTAGTCCAGAATGGGGTAATGATATGGGTGAGGTTTTGTACTATTGTGGATGGAAGAGGTTCTGTAGTGTGGGATGTGGGCTTCAAGCCATTTCATTAGTGCCCAATGTGCCTTTTAAAGCCCATGTTGCTGTACTGGGCTTGCCATCTCCTTCCATTAGCTGCTCTTTCGATTTACCCCACAGGGGGCCCATTTTCTGCTGCTTCACATGAGGTATAGTGCGGTGCTCAAGAGAGCCACCCGCCCTGGTGCAATATCTGCCCTGCTAAGCGAGTCTTGCACGATGCGGTAGATTGCCTGAGAGAGGAAGAGAGGAGATGAGGTATTTTCGGGCTCGAATGAAACCTGCTTCTTCGGTGTCTCTCTGCTGCAGTCTAGGGTGCTTGTTACAGCTGCTCCTTGTTAAAAGCCTTGTGTAGTATGCTGCAGACTTATGCCTTATTTATAATCTGACAGTCAGGCTGGCCTCTGCCAGGGTGACAGAGTAGATGACTCTGTCACCGTGGAGAAGGATATCACAACCAAATATTGAAATGCCCACTGGATTGCGGCATTTCAAGTATTGACAGGCACTGCCGTCAAGGTGGCTCCTTCAATCATTGCCACACTGCTCCATCAAACATGACGGAGCCATATGGCCCAGTTAAAAAAATATATATTTCCCAAAACAAAAGTAGTCTCCGCTATCATAAATTAAATTGGGCAGGCAGACTATAATGCTGGCATCGCTGTTGCGAAGGAGTACCCTTTCCACCAGCAAAAAAAGTCAGCCTTAGTCAATTAGCTTTCTGTTGTATTTGACTGTTTTATCCTCTGTAAGCTTGAAGGGTGGCCGCATGCTGTGACATGTTATGTGTTGGTAGTTTTTCCACCACTGAAGGAAAGATGATGTGCTGTGACATGTCTTTGTATGTCACTGTTGGCATTCTCTTGTCTGATGAGGGGTCTTGTCATTATACTGCTAGTGACGTCATAAAGTGTTCGTACCTAGTGGGATCTGGTAGAACCTTCCAAGGACTGAGCAAGGACACGCCCCTGACTGGGCATCAGCTTCTGTGCCCGAGCTGCCTCTCCTGTGCACCTGCAGTTTGTGTCTGCCCACAGTACGTCTCTACCAGTGCATGCCCACCTCCATTCACCCAACAATGACCACAAGAACTCATATTAAAGCATTGTTAGCTAGGGCCACTGTCAGAGCTTCACACAAACGCTGCTTGTTGCGCTGTTTATTTCACAGCTGATCTACGATGGCAGTTTCTTCCTTTTATCCAAGTGTAAGAAACACCACTGGCGATTCCACCCCCAGTCGCCTCAGTATTTGACTATCTTGTATTGGACTCTCAAAGCAGTTGCCTGGCAAGCGTCGGAAAGTCTAGACATCTGCTGTGCCAACCTTCGCCAGGTCCGACGCGGAGGGAATCACACCAAGGAATCAGGCGGGCTCGGGAATGTCTTTTGGGCACATTCACACTGGCTTTCCATTTTTGAGGAGTCATCTAGAAAGTCAAAAAACTAAATGTGTGCACGGAAGTTAGAAATTCTGATTCCTAAATTCAGAATTTACATTTCCAATTCAATGTATTCAAGGAGAAAAGTTAATCCATTCACTGAAGCTTTTCGTGTAAGTACATGCAAGAACCAGTAGGTTTAGGCGGGACTTCAGAGGAAACCATGCAGATGTTCTGTGCAGGTACACACAATCATATTTGCACAAAATCATATTTGTGGGTAAAATAAGCCCATTCCAATCGTTTCTCATACAATCTACACTTGCAGGCTTGCATCCACAAAAGAAGGAAAAGTGTCAAAACGATAGAACAGGAGAAGTGGTCTCAAAGCGTGGGGGGGGGGGGGGAGGGTTAGAAGAGCAAACCCCAAGTTTGCACCAGCCTTAAACCCGGTTGATGGTCTGCAACAAATAATGGCTTGTAGGTGAACATGCAAATGCCAAAATAAAGAACACCATAATAACTATCCCTTGTTTAAGACACTATATCCAAATTATTTCAACTTTTCTACCCTAATCCCTTTTAATTGCACAAGTCATTTCATTAGCTTGTGTGCTAAAGCTAAACCTAACATTAACCCTTGCTTACTCCCTATCATACCTTCATCTCTAATTCTAGTCTTAGCCTTTTAGCTCAGTTTTCAACTCATGGTGCAGCACCAATTTCAGCCAAAACTCCATTTTAAATAATGTTTCATTATTATGATTTTTTTCATCAAAAATATACAGAGCTGTTATTTACTAAAGGAACTAGGAACCTCGAATAACACTAAATGATACACATTCTTCTTATGGCATCACTGAGTTTTGAGATAAGATACTTCAGGAGGTAAACATTGAAGGTGTTATCTTTTACTTGGTGGGCTTGGTGGGGGAGCACCAAGGCCTCCACAGCATCAACATGTTTGTCTTGCAGATAAAAAGGAGGAATTTGTTTTTTGAACATTTTTAGTAGTATAAAGAAAGTAGACCAGTCTTTTTGGACTATTAACAACAGGCGAGTGAACCTCAGTTTTTTCACCAGTAAATGTTTGAAAATTGCAGGTCATCTATCGCTATATCTGAAACATACCGCCTCTAAGCCCATCAATGGAATTACTCATTTGCTCAAATTTCAACAAAAGCTGTCTGAAGACCTGCCAACTTTTGAAACTTTAAACTTTGGGAGAAGGGGGTGGGGTTTTGAAGGGGTGGGGCTTAGTGCCAAGCACAGCCAGGAGACACTTTCAAATTCACTGCCTCCAAGAATCCGCCTCCAATGTTCCCCCTCTCACCACATGTTCCTCCCTGCCAACACCAAAAACAAAGTTGTTAAGGCTGCCACTGATGTCCTGGGGAGGATTCACAACTGCTAATGGACATCGGCTGTGCAGAACCTCAAAATACTTAGCTAGAAACTTGCTCGCTGCAGGGGTTTCCAGCTAATTGTGTGCCCACCCCGTGATTTCAGCTCCTCATTGGGTGGCCGTGTGAAGGGAGCCGATAAAGTGTGACACATGGTTGTGCCATGTATGTTGGAAGGTGTGTGTATGTCATCAGCATACAGATTGGCCCAGTTTCAGTTTCAGTTTATTTTATTATTTTTGGTACTCTACTGAGGACCACAAATTTTATACGATAAAATTCAGTTACATATACTTTTAGAATTTCATATTAATACAAAGCTAAAAAAGGTTTAAAAAATTTATAAAAGTTATAACAAACTAGCTCATTAGGAGGAAATTTGCATACTGTGATCAAATCCTTTACGGTGGTGATACGGCAGTTAATGTATATAGGATACAGATGTTTTGTCCTAGCTGCCACTACTTTTGGGTTAGGGCATATGAATAAAAGATGTTCTACATCCTGCTCCCCTCCGTGGCAGAAGTTACATAATGAAGATCCGTTTGGGTGCCATCTTGATGTTGTGGTTAGCACTGGTAAAATGCCGAGCCTTAACAGGATAATTGATCTGCTTGCTCCGTGCGAGAGATTGAAGTATGTGTATTGTTGCACTTGCTTAGGTGCGATTGTTTCCGTGAAACTTTTATACAGAGTCAATTTCGCACAGTGTGAAAAATCAAGGTCATAACTGAGGCTGGGGGTGCAACATTTTAAAAAGAGTTTCAATTGTGACGGAGTCCACGTGAGCAACAGGTTAACATTAATCTCGGCTAGTTTAAATACAGTGGACATGTTGCTGAAGAATACTTGTTTCGGAGGGTCACAGTCAAAGGTCTCGATTTTAAGTAGTGAACGGAGAGTTCCAGCCTTTGCGTGCAGCAGATTATATGCCCACCTGATGACGTTTGCGATAGCTCTTGAATAGGAGCTCGTGATAGAGAATTCGAGGCGAAGAGCTTGCACCAGGGTGGAATGTGATACCTTCAGCATTTTCCTCAGTATCTTCCCTTCTTTTTGGTCCAGGAATGACCACTGTTTTATTGGAATATATTCCAAAGGAAATGATAAAACTGGAGGTATCTTTGTACTATATACTTTGAGAAGGGATGAAAAATGTCTGTTGCCTGAAGCCGCGTATAGTCTTTGAAGGGCTCCGGCATGCACCTCGGATTTCCTAGTCAGGTTATTAACCTGTAAATTGTTTTTTAATGTCTTAGTGAAAATCCTACCCAGGTATGTGTATTCCTCTGTCTCTTCTATTGTTCCAGCGCCGAGTCTCCAACAAAATTTGGTGCTTCTTTTTCTTCCTGAGAAGGAGACTATTTTTGTTTTGGTGAGATTCGGGATTAAGAAGTTTTCCTGGCTATATTTGTTCAGAGTGTCTAGAAGTCTTGGCCCTAAATCCAAAGCAAAAGATGAACTACCATAATGGCTGAAGACAATGGTTGAACAAAAGGAAGAGAGGCCAGAGTATTGGGCAGCCCAGCTAAAAATCCTATATCAGAAGAGCAGAATGGAGGGAGGGATCTGTTGGAGTAATGTCTCTCAGACAGAATTATTTTCAAAAGTGTGTTTAAATAACATTAAGTACACCATCTGAACATAAATCAAGCGCCACCCATGGTGTTCAATACTGCAGAGTAATGATACAATAATTAATGGGATTCAAAGTTGGAAAGTTGTAGAAGGGAGAAGAAAGAACAGAAAGAGAGGTGAGAAGGGAAAAAGGAGAAAACAAAATAAGCAGGCCAGGGTGACAGTCGCCCCAAATCCATACATTACACAGCAGAATTGTGGATAAGCTCATGAGGTCAGAACTACGGTTTGATACCATTCAGTACAGACAAATATTTTTATGAAGTATGTATTTGGAGGGTTAGCTTCTGGCATTTAACCTTTGCACGTTGTGTGAATACTGAGAAATTGTCTTCCTTCTGCAGGGACACTTCTTTTAACTAGGAAGGATAGAACTCTGCATCTAACGTTGCCTACTCTTCTTCTGAAGAAGACCCTGATATCCCGTGAACGTCCCCTGTTGGTCTTCCTGCTTCTACTACTGGGCTAAGGTTAATTGAGTTGCAAATAGGAGATGGAAGATAATTATGCCCTTTGGACTTTGCTGAGGGTAACATTTTAATCTTCAGGATAGCCCAGGAGGATCACCACCAGTGCCCATGGAGGGTTTATTCCAGTGATATCTTTGCTGAAGGTAATAAGTGTGGCACGTTTTTCATCTATTTCAGACATGGATGCTCATAGTTTGAGATGTTCTAATGGAAGATGGGACCAGATATACCTGTCAGGTTCACACATTCTCCTAAAGAATCCTGGTGCATTGGTGATTCTATCCTTACTCCAGCTATCCCGTTCAAGGTCTACAATCATGTTCAGGTTCCCCAAAAATGTATCTGTCTGCTGATTTCCAGCAGCAATATCATGCTGATTGCTCCCAATCTCCAAGTCACCAGAAGTTACAAACTATCAAACTAGCACATGCACTAGAACTTAGCTGACCTAGTGATTATCAGAGAAAAGGCGGTAGTGCTATCTGCAAACTATAGAATGTCAAGTCTATCCCAAAATACTTTAGTAAGTATCATGCTATCAAAATTAACTGCAGTACTGGGGAGGGGGAAAAGGGGAATTTGACCACCTCAAATGGATAAAAGCTCGGGCATAGACTGTATACCTTTCGATCTATATCGATTTATGTCTGGTTTGTGCTTCACACTGCTTACCAGAGTAGTGCATACAGCAAGCAGGAGTAGACAATTCCAGCCACATTGTCACAGTAAGTCATCATCCCAATATTCAAGAAGGGGGTCAAATGCACTCTACCCTGTTGTTAAGTGACTTCTCTGTAAAAATCTTAGGCTACAGTCCTGGATGATAGAAAAGAATGTCATGGTGGATGTAGAACATGATTTTGTTAATGGCTTTGCACATCGGAACAGGGATTTAAACGTAATCTTTACTCTGGTGGAATGGTAATTTAACCTTCATCCTTGCTCTGGGCAAGTTCATTGACCATAAGCCATTAGTGCATGTCCACGCAGGTAATGAGGAGGGAGTTTTGTACGGTCATAACTTGGCTTTTTTATAGTCTTACAGTGACTGGTGTTTTATTCTGATTTATACTTTGTGGACTAAGTGCTTTATTGGGAGCATTGACAGACGTGAGTGTATCAGGAAGCCATTTTGGGAGGGAACCTTAGGTCGGTACTCTAGCTCACAAGCAGTATCTCCAGGCATTCTCACAGACATGTGAAGCCATAAGTGCACAGAGTGGATGTGCACATCAGGCCCCCCAAAGCGAGCTCATCTGTACCCATCCACGCCCAGACTGACCCAGGGGTCAGCAACTATGTCGGTTTCCAGTGGTGTTCACGGGAAGAATTGTTAAGCACACATTTCTCCAATATTGCTTTATGGTCAGAAGCACAAGCCCGTCTATGTGCTGTTGGATCTGGCGTCTGTGGCCGGCCCAGTGTAGTTTTACAAATGAAGCAGATTCCTTGCCACAAATTGGATAGAGGCAATTTATTCCTTACCTTCATTGGCCTACCTTAATATTAGATCACTGGCAAAACATAAAATAGTACTACTTGATTTGCTTCTTGATAACAACATTGAGGTACCTTTGTTGACTGAAACATAGCTGACTTGTTGTCAGTAGATTTGGTTCTATCTATCCCTGAATGCTACCACCTCCAATACCAAAACAGGGTGGCAATGAGGTGGGGGGTGGTGTTGCCATGATAGTCAGGAATATTACTTCTTCAAGCTAAGGTATGAGGTCTTTTATGGAGGAGGAGTAGCTTTTAGTGGAGTTCTTTGTTAATGTTCTGGTTTACTTAGTTCTATTAGTGCTCAGACTCCCTAATTAGTTAGCCTTTTTTCCTCTTTACTTTTTCTTTTTTTAAAAACTTATGAGCTCCATTGTGACAAATTCAATCTTTTAATTATTACTGAATTCAATTTTTTGATTTTTGAGTTAAAATATCCCCGGTCCTGATACAGCAAAAGATGTGCTTTTTGATCTATTATACTCACTGAATTTCACTCAGTGGATTAAAAATCCTGCCTATGATAAAGGCCATATTTAGATCTCAGGTTTGAGACCATAAAATGTTAAAATTACACCTTGTAAATGGTCAGACCATTCTCTAACTAGGTTTTCCTTTCCTCCGCATTGAGCTAAGTTACTATCAGAACAAATAGTAGTTCCTCTGTGCAAATGGACTACTACCAGGACCGTGAGTTAACCACATTGGTACAATCCCACTTTAACTCCAAAGAATCTGCAGACTTACAAAGCAGCACTTTATAGAACTGGCTACAACCCAAAGCTGATGTCCATGTCCCTCTGGGTCTGAAGCCTGCTTGCAGCGTTGCAAACCGGTGGATCTTGTTTTTCTCTTGGCCCAGGCTAAGACCAGGCTATGACCAGTGTGCGCATATTGGAATGGCTTGGAGGAAATCATATAGATAAAAGTAAATAAAGAGCAGGTCTTTCCAACTGCATAAAACTCCTGTCATCTGCTAGATAAGCTTTGAATGTGGCGAGGATGAATTCCTCTACCAATACAGAGGAAACAAATTTTCCTCTAGTGATCGAACCCACTGATGTCTCCAAAACCACTCCAGGCATTTCACCCTCTTAACACTTTTATAATGAGATGAGTGACTTCTTTCAATAAAAGAATGTCAATTTCACTTTAGAGGGTGCTCAGGGTTCCCTTGTAAAAGCTATTTCTGCTTCTAATATTAATCTGATTAAATTCTCCTGCCTCCTGTATTTGGTGAGAGAGGATTCAATGCAGAGGATGATGAGTCTTAAACCAGGTTCTCAACTTGTTCCTTGCCTGCCTGCCTGTCCTTCAGGCTACTACAGAGGTGAATGTTGACCCCTTTGCAGCCCTCTGTTACCTATTTTTATAATTAGGCAAGGTACCCAAAGCATTCAAAGAAGCAATTGTTATTCCGTTTCTAAAATAACCTCACCAAGAACCAGTCGTGCAAAAAATGACCAACCTTTTTTTAGATTCCCGTTTGAATGATTGTGCTGGAACAGTATGTTGAGGAACTACTCTCCAATCACCTTCAAACATCTGGTTTTCTTCAGGCTTTAGGCCGCCCATAACACATAATTTGTGTTACCGGATGTTCTTGATGACCTTCCTTTGGAGTGTGTTGAGGGCATTTTTAATGCGCTGATCCTCCTATGCATATCCGCTGAGTCAGAAACCATCAGCCACTCTATTCCGTTCTACAGAGTGGCTGTGGCAGGCTTGGAAGCTAAAGCCTTAGTCAAGTCATTTTTAAACAGTCGCAGATCATGTGATTAGACAAAATTTGAGCCAAGTCTTCCACAATTTTCAGTGGAATCTGTCAGGTGTCGTCACACCCCACATATTTACCATCTATTTGACACCATTGTCAAGAGACGGCCTAGCACTGGCCTTAGGCTGTTCATGGATGTGGACAATAGCCAAATCCCTTTGAGTCTGGTCAATGATACAACCTCCCATTAGACCTTTCATGAAGCCATGTCCTTCATTTGGAGTAGATGGGTTCCTAATGTCTTACGGTGAACATGGGCAAGACCAAGGTGTTGGTGGGGAACGGCCAACCAGACCGCTGGCAGTTTTTATTGCCCATCCTCACTAGCATTCTGCCCATTAGCACCACCAGTGCTCCAGAGTTTAGGGATCAAACCTGATTAAGATCTGTCTCTCAGTAATTAGGTCTCAGCAGTTGTATCCACTTGTATTTACAGCCTCAGAGTTCTTTGCAAATTGCTCCCCTTTCTCATTCAAGAGGAGCAAAGAGCTGTGGTGGCAGCCAGTGTTCATCGGGATTGGATTACTCACATGTAATTGTTCTTGGTCCGCTACAGTATCTGCTGAGAAGTCTGCAAGTGGCCCAGAACACTGCTGCGAGACTCATTCTGAAAGCACCTACATTGTCTGGCTGAACCCCTGCTAAGGAAGCTCCACAGGCTTCCTATTACCAAGAGGGTCCAACTTTAGCTTCACTTTTACCCCCATGAAAGACTTGACTCCTATGTTTATTGCAAAGAGGTTCATTAAATACTGCCCTGGATGGTGCTACCGCTTCTCCGCTAAGAAACATTTAAAGATACCCCGAGGGCGTATAAATACGCCAGGGGCAGAGGTTTCTTCTACCAGGCCCTTGTGCTGTGGATTCCCTTGATTGACTCCATCCACCTGGAGACTAAATATCTCCATTTCAGAAAAGCACTAAAAATACTGTGATTTAAATCTGCCTGAAGTGCCTAAATTGCTCTTCCCCTCTGTCTTTTCTGCCCAGCACCATCAAACCTTAGGGCACACGTGCTCATTAAAAATTACATAAAGTGCAAGAATACATACAGTTGTTGCTCACACCACTTGACGTCTCCTTTTCTCCAAGCATGTGAAGATCTAAATTCTTTCTTGAATCATCGCTCCTCCATTGGATCGATTAATAACCATAGAACCGCCGAGGCCATGGCAGATCCTGGAAGATGACTGGATGGCTCTCTGGTAAACTCATCTCAATGCCTGCATATAGACCTGATGTTGACTGTCACATGTGGTTCTCATTACCAGTGCTCCAGCTAGATTTATCTTTTACTGGAATGTATCCAGGCTTTTAAAAAATATTTACTATATTACTTTCATAGAAGATCACATGTTGTTTTGTGGCTACAATATGCCCAATCCAAGCGTTGGAGCTCTTCCTTTATTATCTATTCACATGCACTCAGACGGGGTATTATGAGAGAGTCTCTGGTGCAGCGATGATGCTGTCCAAATCAGTTCCATACTAGAAGATACTACATCGATGTCTGACTATTTTGAGGAATTCAGATGCCCTGGCATGTTCTGTGAGGTGGACAGACCACTTTTATTCCTGCAACCACAAAAAATAATAAAGGTTGATTGTGGAAATATCCTTCCTACGCACTCCTAAGAGTGGCTTACCATGGGTAATTAATCATTAAGTACACAATTTATTGGCCACATTTTAATTCAGATTAATCTCCTTGTCAGTGTGATGGTACTTGGTTGCAGACAACAATGCATTATTCATACAGTACCAAGGATTAGGTGTATTAGGCCTCTGCTATCTAATGTGGATTTCAACTGTGTAGACATTCCTATGTCTGTTTATTATTGTTGAAGAATCCACTTGTCTACAAGCTTGTTTTTATTGTTGATGGAAGAATGTAGTGTGAACTGTGAACAGTAGCAAGGCGTTGTTCCTCTTTATTTGGACTATATTTATTTTAATGCTCTAAAGTTTAATATACATTTATTTCCATTTTTCTACTTTTGTTTTATAACTCTTTTTATTGAGCCGTTATCAAAACGATAGAGTTGGACAGGAGATATAAGCACATTAGGCCACTAGCAGAGGGATGGCCTGTACATTTCTAATCTAGATTGTAACCTGCAAGCACCCAACCCAGTGTGCAGTTTGTGTTATATGACATCATCTACTGCTTAGATTTGGGTTTAAACAGCCCTATAAACTCCACCCGCCCACTCAGTGTCTATCTTAGGTCCCCCTATACTGTATCCAAGGTCCCCAGATCTTATCATATTTTTGCGTTCTGCCAGCTAACCTCAGTCATGTTAATCTTCACATTCCATGACCATTGGGGGTCTGCTCGCTCCCCAGAGTCTAGCTAAACTCACTTTGCCACTCCTGCGGCTGTGGCAAGCCACTGAATAGAGTATATGGGCCATTGCTCCTCCCCAACGAAACCTAGGATCAGCCATTTGGCCTCCAGTGGTACTGTCTATCCAGTGACCGCCTTCATCACTCCTGTGGTATCTCTCTAAAAGTGTTGGATGGTTGGACAGCCCCAGACCGTATGGTAGAATGTACGTAATTTACTGCATCCCTTGTACCATGCGGCTGAGTAGCATCTGCCAATCCAATACATCCTGGATCACAAGGAGTTGCACCAAGCTGAATCGGGCTCATATGGGTATCTCCCTGGGGCCTCCTCCATTACTCATCCTCTATGGGACCCACTTCTCTTGACCATGCCTCACATGGTGAAAGAAGGGGATCCGGCGAGTTATCCATTATTTTTCTGTAGACTAGGGAGACTGCCTTAGTTGGCATGGGATCTAGGAGCAGTCGGTCCCCCAAGGGTAAATAGTCTGCCAGGTGTTCCCCCTCGGGCATGTGGTACCTCAACGTGTGCCATAACTGCAGGTACCTAAATTCACCCAGGGCATATTCTGTCTGCAACTCTGCAAAAGTTAGCAGTGCTCCCCCCTCCAGACGTCTCCCAGCTACTCTAATCCTATCAGATTCCATAGCATATGACTTTGCAATTTATATCTTCACCTCCTCAAGGTTATCACTTTCCCACAGAGGGCTTTCTACTGTCAACTTATCCCTCCAACCCAGGTGCCGATTGGTCGCCCGCCAAGCTTACAGTACTGCATGGGTGTGGAACAGAACCGCATCTCCATTCCCATATAGGAGGGCTGGGTATCCCCGATCGCCCAGGACCCAGTGGTCTACTCTGTAAGCCGGTTTGTCTCTTCCACCAAACACCCAGTAATTCACCACTATTAACTGAGCCCTCTAGGAGTAGGCTCGGACGTCCGGGCCGCTAGGCCTCCATCAAAGACTCCGAACTGTAGCTTCGCTAGGAAAATATGCTCAGTACCCCCGTCTCACAGTAGTGTCCATAGCACAGTGTTCATCTTACGGAAAGAGCTGCCGGGATTCTAAAAGGGGTGTTTTGGAGTATGTAGAGCATGCGTGGGAGAGTCATCAGTGTAAAGAACACAGCTCTCCCCATTAAGGAAATTGGTAGCGTGTGCCAGTGGACTGTGCCCATCAGAAATCGATCCAGTTTGGGGGAATAGGTTATTTTTTAAGAAGTCTTCCTCACTTCTGGTCACATGGAATCCCAGATAGCAGATCTCCAGAGCCCAATCGTCCACGGACTCGATAATTCTCGCTTCGGTGCCCACTCTAAGCACGAGTTCACACTATGCAGCTCTGGGCAACAAGCCTGCTTAATCTCCACAACGGCCCCCCGCGGCGGGATGCCTGGCTTTCACCTTGGGGATGCCCAGTATGGGTTATCTTACAGGGAAAAACCAGGACGGGTTCCCAATGCAAGCGCCAAGATGCCCGTAGGGTGATAGCTGCGCTCTATAAGTACATCAATCAATCAATCAATCAATCAATCTCCTGGTTTGCCACCAGAGCTTGGCAGTGGGGTGGAAGGACCAGTTTCCCTCTTGAGAGCGGAAAGATCAGGGACTTATCCCAATTAATTTGGTAGCCCAAGAAGCTGCCAAAGAGGTCAAAGATGCGGAGAATCTGTGGGATCGAGAAGCAGGGCCTTGTCACGTAGAGCAGGATATTGTCTGTGTAGAGGGAGATCTATTCCTCCCACTCTCCTAACCCAACGATTCCCCAGATCAGGGGGTCCTGGCGTATCCAAGCTGCCAGGGGCTCCAGGGCCAGGGCCAAGATCATATGTGACGGAGGCAACCCTGTTGTGTGCCCCTGCTCAACTCAAAGCCTCACAAAGTGACTACATTCACACACACTCTTGCCAAAGGAGCAGTGGAAAGTAGGCCGACCCATGAACAAAATGTTAGGCCGAACCCCAGCCTAGGCAGGACCGCAAAAATGTACACCCATTCAACACTATCAAAAGCCGTTCTGGCATCTAAGGAGAGCGCTGCCGCCTCCTCCGCCTCTGGTTTCGCTGTCATATGCATCATCCTATACAAGCGCCGTAGGTTGAGACGAGTGGTCTATCCCGGCATAAAGCCGAACTGGTCAGGATAGACCACTGACGTTAACATTTCTGACAGGCAATTTTTCAAGACCTTAGCCAGTACTTTAGGCTCCATGTTAAGCAGGGAAATAGTGGGGTATGACTTCAGGCCCTTGCGGGCTTGCCCTTCTTGGGGATTACCACAATTGTGGACGTTCTTGCAGCCAGAAACATATTGAGGAGGTGAGGTGCGACCTTATGGGTTTTGCCTATAAATATTACAAGGGGTAGGCTGTTGGACCCGACTGTAGCCCCCTGAGACCCCCTCAATTTCCTCTACCATCAAGTCCCGATCCAGATTCTCCCATTCTTCCTCTGAAAGGACCTTCAAAGTCAGGGTTGGCAGGCGCTCTGAGCAGTGCCCCCTGGACCTACAGGATACAGATGTGTGCGTGTTTTCGTAGTATGTTGCAAATGTCTCAGCTATATACCCACTCCTGGTGTGTATCACCCCTCATGGTCGAGAAGTTCGATGTCCCAGTTCTTGCCTCTGTCTCATTTGTCGAGCGAGGCAATAAGCTTGGTAGACTTATCGCTTACCTCGTATAGTCTCCTCTGCACAGCTAGGGCGTGAACCCTTTCAGCATTCTACGCGTTGTCCTACACTTCTCGCTGCCAAAGACGCAAGCAATGAACAACGCCTGCCCCCCCACCCCCCCAGTATATCATCTTCTAGAGATTTCTTCTCCCTTTCCAAGGTCTGGTATCGTGCCATGCCTTCCTTTTTCTTCATTTTTATACTTTTTTAACAACAAATATAAAATCTTTTTGGTCGAGTATTGTATAGGAAAAGATCTATGATGTAGGGATGTAAAAAGCATTGCAATTGTACAATTTCTTTCTTCAAATAGAAAACATTTATATTTGGAAAAATCTCTTACTTTCCATGTTCTTTAAAATGGGGTTAAAATGGGCCCACTAATTACAGAACCTACTTTGCACTTTTACCTTTCTTTATTCAAGTATTGATTAAATTAGTAGTGTAGTAAATGCTGGAAATGTAATGTAACTGTGAAGACCCACAAAGTTACAATTGGGCGATATTAACACATCTTCCATTGCCCAATCCCATGACACTTCCATAAAAACTGATTTTGCAAAGCTTAAATTTGTAAATGAGGGTCACATGAGAATTTTACAGCGATCGTGAATATTGTAAAAATGTTGGCAAGAAAGTGGTTTTTCATTTGAAAAAGTCTGCAAAACAACACTTTATGTTCAAGTGTTTTATGGTAAAGCAAGCTTTCAGAAAAAAGAGCGGTTCTACAAGTTAGAAAGTGAAAATATAATTTGCACATCCCTGATAAATTCCGAAGTTTGTGTGCTTTGGCAAGTTTCCTGCGAAAAATTCAATTTGCTAAAAAATTATTTTTGAAGGTTAATTTTACCCTCTAAAATTTGCTTTTAGCAAGAGTTTTCTACCACAAAATCTATTTTGAGCTGTTCTTCTAGCTATTAAAAACAATTTTGGAACTGGGAATAGTTTTAAGGTGAAGTCACAAAAGCAACATTTATAAAATCTTATATTAAACCAGCCATTCACCAGATCGATTAGTCTGCCAACTGCTTTTAGTTCATCCAGGGTGACTGTAAAAATACTTATTCTGTTCCTATGTCTGAAGAGTAACTCATACTTCAGAAATATTATCGGCCTACCGTGTTAAAGTATACCGCTGAGAAACTATTATAAGAACTGCTCCAAAGAGAGCAGTCACGAAACAGAGAAAATGTACCCAGAACAAATGTGATTCCTGCACTTCCCTCCATTAGATGCAAGCACTGCAAACCACTAGCTTTTAAGTCGTGCATCAGGATGACTGATTCTTCCTAAAATAAATTCTCAATATCAGGCTCAACGCCTGTGACTTCAAAACTTTATATGTATTAAACAAGCATTTACACAGAGATTTGCTCTGGTTGCTAGACTTTTGGTTTTGTCAACGCTTGTTTTGCTTTTGTCATGATTTTTACAAAACTGTATTTTTGGGGAAGCTGCCATGTTATTGTCAGTCAGACAAATAAATTGACTGAAAGCAAAACTATTTTTTAATTTGAAATATTACACAATGCTATATTATTCCCTAGCACACCAGGGAGCTACTTTGTGTGCGGATGTCTGAACATTGCCCCATCCCTTATGCTGTGGTAGGGGAAGAAAATAAGAATGACTGTATAACTGACCAATAAAGACCAATGGATGAAGAAGGTTGGTTGAACCCCTCTATACGAGGGTATATTTATATAATTTTTGGAAGATCGAAAGGTATCGGCTAGCACCAGACATAAAAATAAAATTACAACTCCTTTCACAGTTTCTAAAACACATATGCAGATCAAAGAATGCTTCTTCTAAGAGATAAAAAAGCATGCTAGACTTCAGTGGCCAGAGGATATAGATTGCACATAGTTAAAGATTTTGAAGTAAGCGTGTTCTTTATTTATAGCAGCTAACTTGGTTTAATTCACTATTATTGTGTAGTCCCTAGGAATTCCCAGGACCTGCGTGTTTTGGATGACCTAAACTGAGGGCGTGGTGCCCCAACCGCTTCCGGACACCTCCACAGGATATGTCGGCTGTTAGACCAGTTAGCTCTACAGTGCCACTACCACCCCCTTGTATCTCACAGTGGTGCAGGTAGTTTCTGTCAACCACTGAACATGACAACCCTGATTCCTCAGGGATCGTGGAAAACAGTACAGAACTTTTCGCTCAGTCACTCGTGCTCACATAGTCTCAGAAAATACACAGGATGGCGATCAGGATGTTTCAATAAGTATTTATTGGTCCAGCGTCAGTCTTGTCTGAAGCATATTTGCTGCGACAATCAGGAGACAGAAGCATATGAAAGAAATTGCAAGTACTAATATAGAAAATAGTAGATACATTTCAACCATAGTGTTAATAAAATGAACATAAACAGTTCAGATAAAAACAGTAGTACTTTCTTATCCTAAAATGCGCACTCGAAGTAATTTGCCTAAATGTACCTAACCTAGATATGTATGTGTAGCATGTATATGTAGCCAAGAATCCCCTAGGGAAGAATCATCCCCCTCACCTGATGGTAGAAAATGAAGGACCCCATCTCTGCTTCGAGGATGACACCCCGCAAGGGCTGACAGACCGCTGCGTGTCGTAGATTCAGCATGCAGGACCCCATGTCAGCTTGGAAGGAAATCTCCTCTAATTTGCAGAGGGGAAAAGGGGTCTTATATACTAGAGTGGTCACTCCAGGTTTTCGTCTAGAATCGATATAAATGTTTTGAAAGCATTCATAATTATTTTTCCAAACTAATGCAATCATGCTCAGTGGGCTGTTGGCCAAGGATAAAAAAGGTAGTGACCCTTATACAGAATAATTATGCTGTGCCTGAGGACATTTATGTACATCAGGTACATGGATTATGATAGAATACTTAGAGCCTGGTGTCGAAGAGACAGGAGCAAGCTACTAGGTATACTAGGTAAAGGTCACCTGTTCAGAACCTTTATTGTCGTGTGGATGGAACAATGTATGTAAATAGGGGTATACATGACAGGACTAGCCTAAAGGACATGGCACTATATGACACTGGATAGTGACATGTGGACCCAGCATGACATTTATGTCCTGGGCCCGCAAAACTTCTAACATGCCTGGTCAAATCACATACTGTGATGATCTCATCTCAACTCTGCGCTCGACTGCAAATCACAGCTGTCCCACTTAGAGCGTTGGCACTGCCTAGCTGGGAATCTGCATTTTGGGTAGGTCCATGACAGACACGAAGCAAGGCTGGTACGATCAGGCCCTTAGGTTGGCTGTAGGTGTACCTTTTTACTTTGCTGCACTATCTGATTGGCCCTTGTTTCCCTTCTGCTCACCCAGATTTAGATAAAATACTAGTCCCCTGAGCCAATAGGTTATATTCATCGGGTTCACTAGAAATTCTTAGCTGTGCTAGCAGAGTGATGATGGAAGAGAGGTATGTAGGGGGCCGCCTCTTCCTTCAGACTGGTAGCAAACTAAGATCCCTGAAGAAAACCCTGCTGCTCTCTCTCATGTTCTCTTGTTTTGGAGGAAGAGGAAGCTGAAAGCTGGACTGGCCATTCTGCCAACCAGATAAACCTACTAGAGGCTGGATGAACAAAGAAATGGAAGGGATTTCAGCATGCTAAAGTTAACAGAAACAAGAAATTACAATCAAGCAGCAGTGCACTGTATTTATCACAACTGATCCCTGCATCATTTTAAATGGCACAGAGTGGTTCTGATGCATGTTATTTTCAGGTAAGTGCTAGCATAACAGCTTTTATCATGGTTAGCAATAAAGTTACTAAAGTAGTAGAAAGGTACCCCAAATTAAAAACAATCAGGTTATTCTACAAGACATTTAAATGAGAAACTCAGATTTACCCCAGGTAGCTGCAGGACATGCAGCAGACAATTCCCCAGAGAAAGACCAACTAACATCACATTTAACATCTCATTTAAGCATTTAAGAACACAATTAAATAAAGTAAAATTTTAGAGTAATTAAAAACATTTTCAAAAGCACAATTGCATAAATTTACTAAGCAACGTTCAGGGGAAATGGAGATATGGAGTTTTAAAGTTTTATGGTAGAAAGTGCAAAGAAAGAAAAAATCACCATTCAAAGTCAATGTTCATAGTTTACTGGGACCGAGGTGCATTATCAGTTCAATTATGATTGATTGGAGATCAAATAAGCCTGGGGGCGGAGTAGGTGTGTGGGGGGTTGGTGTTAGACCCATTTTCCCCCAATCCTTTTGCTTTTTTCCTCCCCATTTTGATGAATTATTTTGTTGGCCATAGGACTCTGAGCACTTTACCACTGCTAATCAGTGCTAAAGTGCATGTGCTTCTTCACCAAACATGCCTGTAATTGGTGTATACTGGATTGACCTATCTCATTTACTTGTAAGTACCTTGTAAGGTGGTTTACCATATACCCAATGCCTGTAAGTTAAATGCTAATAGTGGGCTGCAGCACTGATTGTGCCACCCACAGACGAAGCCTTTTAAACCTCTCCCAAGCCTGCCACTGAGGGCCTGTGTGTATAGTTGACTGCCCCTTCGACTTACATTTACAAATACTTGCCAAGCCTTAACTCCCCTTTTATGACATGTAAGTCACCCCTAAGTTAGGCCCTAAGTAATCCTAAGGGCAGGGTGCCATGTTAGTAAACATGTCCTGGTAGTGATAAACAGCCTTTTTAGTTTTTCACTACTGTGAGGACTCCTCCGATCTTAGGATAGCATTGGGATTTCCTTAATACACATTTAAGCTGTAATTCCTGATCAGAGATGAGAGGCTACTTCATGTTTTATCTCTTTGGAATGGTAATATAAAATCCTCCTTACAGGTTAAGTTGGATTTATTATTACTGTTTAGAACACTTACTACTCTGTGTGCCTGACAGCCTGTCCCCAATACACGTCTGGGGTGGGTGACAGCTACACTTTGTGCATTCCCTCTAGACAGCCACTACACAGGAATGGCAGGTGTGGGCAGAATGGAAAGGAGGGGATAGCACTTCACTTAAATAGTCAGTGTACTGCCCCCATACAAATGACTAATTACCCCCCACATATAGCCTGGCACACAGGACTGGTTTGAAAGGGATACTTGTGCACTTCAGAGAGTTGCTTTGAAGTCAGGCCTTACACCAAAGGACCTTTTGGGTATAAGTACTGGGTGCCTGAGCCCATAAAATCAAAGAATACTGGACTTGTAACTGGAACTCTGCCAGAATGGCTGCTGTGCTGCTTAAAGAGCTAAACTGTACTGATGATCCGGAGGGCCTGATTTTCTGTTTGTTGCCCTGCTACTTGAGGCTCTCTGACTTTGCTGAAGGAGAGCTGGACTCTGGGCTGGTTGGCTTGCCTCCTGTTTAGGAAGTCTCAGGGTCATAAAAGTCTTTGTCTCCCTCTCTACGCAGTTGCTGGACTCTACCATTCATGAGTCTTATAGCTCAGTTCTACAAAGGTCAGCGCTTTGCTCTCCAACCTACAGAGGGGCCACACAAAGTTCGGCACTTCGCTTCTTACCTGCACTAAGGATTACAAGGAATAGCATACCGCGCCAATCGAAATCATCGCCGTATCTCATTTGAATGCCATGCAGCGCAACGGGAAGACTTTTCAGTGTCGCTCTACTGTGATGCGATGCATTACAAGGATTCCCCGGCGGCGCTCATTGATGCCGTGTCAGCCTCCCACATCAGCAGGAGCAGTGCTGTGTTCTACATTTCCAGTGGCTGCTCCCAAAAGGACCAACGATGCGGGCGCTGCCTACGAGGCCTGCCGACTCCCCATCAGCCACTTCCATGCCTAGGATTCAGCCCTCTGAACTATCAACGTCCACGTACCCCGCCAACGAAGGTAATGTGCTCAGTGAAGTCTGTGAAGTGTTTTCAGCCAGCCTGCTCGCTTTCCCGAGTAGCTCAAGAATGTGCGATCACGCGGTCCTGAGTAACCAGACTTTCATTTCCTTCACCTATCATCCACTTATCATCTTAATCATGATACTGTGTGCAAATAATTATTCCGATCCCCAGATTGGATTTGTGTTGTTTTACCTCAGTCTAGTATGACCGTCAGTAGCCTCTGAAGCGTGACCATAGTATTTTCATTGACAGTTTGAAAATTCAATATCTCAAAATCTGTACATTGGAGTTTTGTCATTTTAGTCTTGTTTTGTTTTAACTATTTTTATAAACCTGTGTGGAGTCTTTTGTGGTGTATTCATTGTGTTACTCTGTGTGTGTGTTGCACAAATACTCTATACATTGCCTCTTTAGACTAGTTTGACTGCTTTTTACCAAGCTACCAGAGGGTGAGCACAGATAATCTCCAAATGTGTATCTGACTTACTCTGAGTAGGATTGCGGTTCCTGTTTGTACAGGGTATATACTATGGGAACCAAAAGCCCATTTCTTAACAGGGGGTCTCAGATGTAAATGTTTTTAACTTGGGAATTTTCTGGTTCTTAAAACATTTCAGCGAGGCAAGGTAGGATGCTGAAGCAGATGTAGTAAGATATGTTGTAGTCAAGCTCCCACTAAATCCTTCAGTTTTAATGTCAAAACTACGAGCAGGACAAAGTCAGCGGATGTTAGAGACTAGCACCCACAACATTACTATTAATAAACTTGAAGTGTAATATTATAGGTTCCTGTTTCCAATTTAAATGTCCCTCTGATGAAAGCTTTTAAGGAAAATGCCATCTAAGTATTGAAAACGTTATGTTAAGGAAAAATCGAGTTCAACATTCATCACATTGCTCAATAAACCAGCAAATTCAAGATTGTAGTCATCGTTCTGACTTTCTTTCAGAAATTCATTTAAAACGTAAAAAGGGTTGACTCACATTGAATAAACTTATCGACGGTCAGTGTCATCAGTTCAACTATCCAACACTTTAACTGATCTTTTATGCAATACAACTTGCCAATGTTGAAGTTACAAAGAAACCATCTTCATCAAATTAGATTGGCAGGAATGCAAAGATTGCAAAATGTTGTTTCATTACTTTATGACTAAAACCCCTAGTACCTTTATACCCATTCTGATGACCCAGTTCGATTTTTTATATATATATATATATATATATCAAAATTAAAGACCACTCCACTGCTGAGCAATCAGAGGACACAGCGGGGAATTTCTGGGAGACCATTTATTCACAGCTTTGGCACGATGCATTTCGGCGTCCATCGCCTTCTTCAGATGCCGGTAGCTCAGGGTTATCCCACCTCCCTTCTTTAAGTATCATATTGGCTCTCCCATTGGCGGGAGTGACGCTTGTCCCAATTGGTTGCTATGTTGTAGTCCTATAATAAAGACTCCAATACCCAGCATACACTATAATGGTAAATTCCACCAGCGGGACAGATTTCTGCTCGCAATGATATATATGTTCACTGAAGAAAACATAGGTTTCAGGGGCGTTATAGTTAGCTGGACTTTTCATTCGTACAAAACCATTGAAATTCCCCCCTTATAGTTAGTTCAGCTAACTATAACTCGCGCGCGCGCCATGCACTGCTGATGACGTCACATATTACATCACTCATGACATGGTCCATGACATCACTGATGACATCTCAAATGACATCACTGATGACATCATCCAGTGAATGTGTGTTTTTCTAAAAATTACATATGTTTTATATATGTATATCTCAAGGTCGATGGAAGAATAAATGGGTATATAAGTGTCTAAATGGATGATTTGTTTTTGAAAAATTGATTGTATAACTGAAGTGTATCTTAGTGAATACATGGCTTAGTGAGTAATGTTTAAATATGTAAATATCTGTATAAGTCTCTCACTTTGTGTATAAGTGTCTGCATGGGTTGGTGAGTAGCTACATGAGTGTCTATATAGGTTATTAGTTGGTTTTTTGAGTATCAGTCTGAGTGTCTGAGTGTCTGTATGGTTCGGTGGGGGGTATTACGTAGTGCATAGGTGCATGAATGAGTGACTCACTGTTTGTATGTGTTGAAGACAGCATGTGTGCAGGACTGTATGGGTGGATGAGTGTGCGCATGGGTGTGTTAGTGAGTGAATGACTGTCTGAATAGTGTCTTTATGAGTAACTACATATGATTTAAACTAGTATATGTGACTATTGGTGTATATAAGTGAGTATATGTGAGAGTGAGAGATTGGAAGAGTTCCTGTATGAATAAGTATGTGTTTCTATAAGTGATTGTTTAAAAGACTAAGTATGTGTAAGTTTCTGTAGAAGTAAGTGTGGTGGTGTGTGGTGGTGTGTGTATAACTGTATATGCAAGTAAATGGATGTTTGATTCTTTATTAGCATGAGTGACTATGTGTGTGAGTAACTCTATGGATGAGTGGCGTTGTGTAACAGGATGTATAGGTGTATGAGTTCATATGATGAGTGAGTACATGTATGAGTGATTGTATAGGACTGTTGGTGAATGCGTGGATGTGTATGTGGATCTTAGAATTACTGAATAGGTTGTTGTAACTGGTATTGGTATGTCCATTGTTTTGAAAATTTTAGTTTCTATTTTTGAATGTGTGTATCAAAGGTTATATTAGGGGGAGAGGAGGCCTGCCACTCTATCACAAGGATGATGTCATCAGTGAGGTCATCAGTGATGTCATTTGAGATGTCATCAGTGATGTCATGAGTGATGTCACTGACCATGTCATGAGTGATGTAATATGTGACGCCATCAGCAGTGCATTGCGGGCGTGTGAGTTATAGCTAGCTGAACTAACTATAACGGGGGAATTTCAATGGTTTTGTACGAGTGAAAAGTCCAGCTACCTATAACGCCCCTGAAACCTATGTTTTTTTCAGTGAATTTCTAAGGTTTTTTAAATGCTAATTCCTAACTATAACGTGCCTGAAACCTATGGTTTTTGCAGTGAATTTCAAAGGTTTTTTAAATGCTAATTTCTAACTATGCCTACAGAGATACGACATGTGAAGAAAGAAGAATAAACGCACAGAAAGAAAAAAAAGAAATGCAGAAAGAAGCAACAGAAGTCCTCAAAGACGAAGAAAAGTGCAGGAAGAAGGATAACGTGCAGAAAGAACAAACAGAAGAGCAGAAAGAAGCCTTGTTGCAAAATCATCCTGTACCCTAAACTTTTTCAGACGGATACTGGTGGTAACTGAGTCTGATTAACCAGTCCTACAGCCAGTGCTATGTTAAAAGACACTCAGAATACAGTGAAAACACCTACATACACTACGGAACACTATGCGTTGGGGTCTACATGTGATTAGCATGACCTCCTCTGTAAGCCCCTAGAATATAATAGGGCAGGGGATTAAAACTACCTCTTAAAACGCGCCAGAGGGCGTGTTTGCACACATCACCTCAGGCCTCGCCCCCTCCCTTCCCCACTGTGTAAACACGCTCTGTGGCCGTTTTAAGATGGGAGATTAAGTCCCCTTGAATCCTGAGGGTCCCTAGGGTCCAACTAGCCCACTAGGTACGTCCAGTAAGTGCCATTGCAGAGAGGTGTAAAAAGGGGCACGGCCTGCACCACCTCTCTGCAACGCAGAGCAGTGGCGCTTACTGGAAGCACCTGGTGGGCTAGTTGGCCCCCAGGGTCCCTCAGGATTGAAAGGGAATTATTTCCCCAACTTAAAATGCGCCACAGGGCGTGCTTGCACACGTCACCTCAGACCCCGTCCCTTCCCTTCACCACTGTGTAAACACGCCCTGTGGCCATTCTAAATTGAGAGATTAAGTCCCCTTGAATCCTAAGGGCCCCTAGGGTCAAACTAGCCCACTAGGTACCTCCAGTAAGTGCCACAGAACTGCGTTGCATAGAGTTGTAAAAAGAGGCGTGGCCTCAGAACACCTGTCTGCAACGCAGCTCTCTGGCGCATACTGGAGATACCTGTTGGGCTAGTTGGCCCTCAGGGACCCGCAGTATTGAAGGGGAATTAATTCCCCAACTTACAACTGGCCAGGGAGCATGTTTGCAGAGTCCTGCAAGGAGGGGGCGTGGCCTCCGACGCGATGCCGGTCTTTTATTTATTCATTTTTTTTAATAAGGAGGGCTGTGTGGCCCCTCTTCTTTTTCAAATTTATTGGCCCTGGGGACCCCATCCCCCAGGGCCTGCACCCTAATTTTTTTGTTGAAAAAAATTAATTTGGAAGGGTGCCGCGTGGCCCCGTACCCAAGGCCTTAATCGGCCCCGGGGACCCCAACCTCTGGGTCATGGCCTTTTTTTTTTTTTTTTATTCTTTTGGAGGGGGGCTGCGTTGCCCCCCTCCTCAGGCCACTTATGGCCCGGGGACCCCATCCCCCGGGGCCCCGGGGACCCCATCCCCCGGGGCCGGCCTTTGTTTTTAATTAAAAAAAATATATATATATTGATAGAAACACCTAGGACATGCTGGACAAACCGTATGTACCTATCACCATGACGATTTGCGTGTTATTCATTAGAAGGTGACTATGCATACAATGAATCCACGTGGAATGTATTTACACCGCTAGTGATACTCTGACGTGTCTGACGCCCTACCGTGCCTAATTCCGGCGCCCCCGCCGGTGGGTACTCTCCAAGTAGACACCCTTGTCGTTTATTTATACAAACATGGGTAGCTATTGACGGGCACATTTAATACACACGCACACCAAGCCATTCAAAGGGGATTCGACAAAAATTCGACCAAACTATGCAAGAAACCCCCCTCACGGTTAATAAAATACACACCCACCGCCGGATTTGTAATACTTTTTATTTTACTCTCTGGAAAGGAGACGAACCTCACTTGAGAGTCACAGCATGCTCCTGGCTGAGACCAAAGCTGTGTTACACCCACCAGTGCCCGCCGAGTGCCACACACCTCTGTGTTGTATTCCACCAGCTAGTGCATATGCAATGACACTCTCTAGCCCACGTGCACTGTAACACCACCCTGTGAATATGTCATGCCACACTTGCCTTTGCACGGGTTATATTGCCCCATCTAACGTGCCTTCCTCGATGCCTATGTTATAACGCACAGCGCTATGCCATACATATTACAATCTGGGATCCATATCTTTGTCACAGTGCATATGCAACGTTACACTGCCCAGCACATATTTCATATTACAACTTTAGAGACTAGTTAGGTTACACAACACTGCCCTGTGCATATTACACTCCAAGGCGCATATCGCATAGCACGCGCTAGTGCCTGTGCTACCTCGCGCTCCCCAATGAATCTGTCATTGCGCACAATGTATTGCATATCATATTTCACGCCCCGGTTCATCTTATATCACACTTTTTGGTGCATAGTTTATACCATATACTATATCTAGTTTTCATTTTCAATCGTGCTCTCAGGACTATGTTCTATATACCACTGCGTCCACCTACCCTTTTCACGGGCTTTACATTTTGCGATGGGGGGCGGAGGGTCAGGGGGTGTTTCTGCCAAGTGAGCCCGGAGTCACAGTCACAAACGTCCTCTTCTTCCTGAATAAAAGTGAGATTATGCTGCATACTTGTTCATATTTGAAGTAGTTCACACAGACACACCTCCTCCCTATCCTCTGTTGTCTGAATCCATGGACTAGCCTCCTTCCTCCTGCCATGCATGGTCTGATGTGCTGCCACTGCCCTCCATTTAGCATGATGTACCAGTCCACTCCTCCTGCCCTCCATTGCCCAATTCTATGGCCCATCATTGACCTCCTGCTTAGCCTCTGTGCTTAGCTTGCTGCCCCTATTCTCCTTCCCCCTGCCCTCTGATGTCTTTGTGCATGCCCCTGCTCCATCCTTTTTGCCCACCATGTTCCATGGACCTGCCACTCCTATCTACTCTGAGTGTTCTGTTGAGCTGCCACTCCCCTCCCACCTGCCTAGCATTGTCAGGTGACTGTAACCTGTCCCTGCTACCTAAACCCTGCCTGTCCACATGCCATGCCCCTATCCCCTTCCTCCTGTCCTCCATGGTCCATTTTACTGCCACACCCTTCTGCCCTACCTGGTCTGTTGGGCTGCAACTGCTCCTCCTGCCTGCCCTGTGCGGTCTGTTGTGAGGCCCCTTCCCCTGAACTCTCTTGTCTGTGCCCAGGTCCTGACCCTCCCTTCTATCCTCCTTGGTCCTTTGTGCATGCCCCTGCACCCTCCGTTTTGCCCATCATAGCCATTGTGCTGCCACTAACCCTCCCGCTTACCATGCATGGTCTTCTGTGCTGCCATGGCCCCTCCCACCTTCCCTGTGTGGTCAGCTAGCTGCCCCTGACCCCTCCCACCTTCCCTCCATGGTCTGTGTGTATGCCATCATAGTCTCACTGTTGCTCTCCATTGTGTGTCTTGTTTCTAGTGCCCATCCTGCCTGACCTCCCATGGTCATCTTGGTGCTCCTGCCCCCTTACCCCCAGCCCTCTGTTTCCATGTGCAGAACCCTAATCCCTCCCTCCTGGCTTGTCTGTTCCATTGTAATGCCCCTGATCCGTCCCTCCTGCCCTTTATGGTCTGTTATGCTGCATCTTTCTCTCCTGTCTGTCCATTATGGTCAGCTAGCTACCATTGCCTCTTTCCCCTCTGTTGTCTGTTGTCCATGTGCATGGTCCTGTCCCCTCCCTATTGCTTTCTATGGATTGTTGTGATGCACTCCCGTCCCGCATGCCCTGTGTGGTGTATTGTGCTGCTGCAAACCCTGATGCCTGCCCTGTAGGGTCAGTTTGGTGCACCTCACCATGTCCCTCCTGTCCTCTGTTATCCGAGTCCATGTCCCTACCCCAATTCCTCCTGCCTACCATGATCCAATGTACCATACTTGCGAACATTTTGAACTTGGTAAGAGGGAGATTTTGAAAAAAAACTGGGGTATTGATTTTCTCCTTTGAGTTACATTGAAAAAGAGGAGATTGTAGACAGGAGACAGATCAAATAAAGCCCATGTGAGCTTAAAAACATTGGACGTTTCATTGCTGAAACGGGTCTGTTGCCTCTTCCTTCTGCCTACAATGGTCTATTATATTGCCACAGCCTCTCTTGCCAGTCCTGTATTGTTGGTTTGTTGCCCCTGCCCCCCTTTCCACTGCCCTCCATAGTCTGTTGTGCTGCCACTGCCCTTCCTGCCTGCCCAGTGTGGTCAAATTGTTGCCTCTGCACTCTCCTACCTGCCTTCAATTTTCAGAGTCCATGCCCCTGACCTCTGCCTCTCAACAGTATCCCAATGAACAACTAGATTGCTAACATTCTATATTTATTAGTGTGGAACGCCTGACATCATCTTGATGTAATCAAAACTGTAATACCTAGAGCATTTCCTTTAGAAATTACATATATGAGATGGTCTTATTTGCATAAAAATTATGGTTAGTGCTCTAAAAAACTAAAATGAGGACATATTTTCTGAGTTTTCAAATAGCGACAAAGAACTTTTACAATATTTGTAATCTTTATGTTTTTTTATCCAGTTGACCACTTGATTAAATGTTGCACTTAGGGGAGAGGATGTGGTGTTACTTCCAGAGCTGCAGACTTTGCAACTGGGGAACCAGGTTGGAGTTTCTGCTTCAGCTCAACATTCTGTGATTCTGGTCAAATCACTTAATCTCCCCATGTCTACAACCAAAATGAAATTGATCTTGTGTGATGTAACCAATGCTCATGTAAAGCACTCCAATACCCGACAAGTCTGCACTATATAAAACTGCAAATACACAAAAAATAACTGTTTTGCATACTTCTGTCATTGGGCTACATGTGGGCTACATCTGGGTGATATTTGTGCTGCATTTGGGCTCTTTTGTCTCTGGTGGCCATCTTGGGAGACTTATTTGTTATGAAGTTTCCTAATTTCCTCATTTACTACAGTCTCCTCAGTGGGAAATACTTTCAGTTTTTTACTTTGATTCCATCAAGAAGGCATTCAGATGTGTCACACATTTGCCATAAATTCAGAATGTTAGCACTCTAGTTGCTCATTAGATCACTGTAGTAAAGCTACTGCTCACCAGGGAAGTCTGCTGCTGGTATTGAAAGTGCACGTTTCAGTCTGCATGTCAGAATTTTTTAATGAAATAGAAGAGGATTTGAGAAGTCACTCAAAATGTGCCCTAATTTTTCTTTCTGCAGCACTAATCATACGTTCTATGGCAAAATGAACCCCCTCATTTTGTTCCTTTTTAAATTAGATGTTTTAAGAGTTACCACTTTATTCCAATCAAGATGGCTTCAGGGGTGCAATACGTTTGTCATAAGTAGGACTGTTAGCGCTCTAGTTGTTCTTTAGAACACTCTGGGAAGCTGCAGTAGAACACAAAGGAATCAAATGACAGTCTCTGCCCTTTTTGGATGTACATGTTTTACTGAGAATGTCAGACTTCATTCTCACATGACTGAGAAAGATAATGTGAATTTACAGAAAATATGCTCTCAGTTTAGCTTATAGATCACCATCCAAACCTCTGTGCGAGAAGCATGAGAAAATAGTTTTCTCTCAAACATGATTCATGATATCACTGCAGAAGGCTTTTTCACATGGTAAAATCCCCTTAGAACACACCACAATTCCTAAAATGATTTATTGGATGAAGTACTGACAGCCAATCAGATCTCACGATGAGATGTGTGGTTAGGCTCCGCCCAGATATATCTATCTTTTTAACTCGAATTTTCTCAGGAACTACTGAACGGATTTACACCATTTAAGCAAAAGGCACGAGTCTGAGCTGAGGACTACCTCTTTGCCAAATTTGGTGTAATTCCGTTCAGCAGTTCGGGCTGTAGCGGCGTCAACAGTTCCTATGGGAAAATGCATGGAGAAAAAGCGTTTTGGAACCCCCCTTTTGTCTCGGCCCCCGCTTGATGAATCACCGTGAAATTTTCAGGATAGGAGCGGACCGGAGCTGGCCAAAAGTTTGGAAAATTTCGCAAAGATTCGTCAATCGGCGCTAACGTTATTCCAAATAGAATGTTGCGAATTTCCTATGGAAAATAGGTCCTAACTATAACTACCTACTGGCGACTGCCAGTAGGTAATATATATATATATATATATATACACACACACACATAAATATATATATATTACCTACTGGCGGTCGCCAGTAGGTAGTTATAGTTAGGACCCCTTTTCCATAGGAAATCCGCAACATTCTATTTTGAATAACTTTGGCGCCGGTCGATGAATCCTCGCGAATTTCTCAAAATAGGTGGGGCGCTACGCTCCGCTCCTACCCTGAAAGTCTCGGGGGGATTCGTCAAGCGGGGGCTGAGATAAAAGGGGGGTCCCAAAACGCGTTTTTCCCATGCATTTTTCCATAGGACCTTTAGAACGAGCTACAGCCCGAACGGCTGAACAGAATTACTAGAAATTTGGCAGAGAGGTAGCCATAAGGTCAAGGAAGTGCCTTTTGCAGGTCTGGTGTAAATCTGTTCAGTATTTCCTGAGTAAATAGCATTTAAAAGCATATATATATGTGGGCGGAGCCTAACCACACATCTCATCCTGAGATCTGATTGGCTGTCAGCACTTCATCCAAGAAGTGTTGGCAGCCATCTTGGGACAAATATACATGATAGCACCTCATTAAAAAGCATTGCAGTTAATAGAAGGTTTTAAGACTTTAGTTACATTATAAATCATTTGTTGATGGTACCATACTCATTTTAGGAATTGTGGTATGTTCTAAGGTGATTTCACCATGTGAAAAAGCCTTCTGCTGGGATATCATGATTGAGAGAAAAATATTTTCTCATGCTTTTACCACAGAGGTTTGGAAGGTGATCTATAGGCTAAACTGAGAGCTTATTTTTTGTAAATTCACATTATCTTTCTCAGTCATGTGAGAATGAAGTCTGATATTCTCAGTAAAACATGTACATCCAACAAGGGCAGAGACTGTCAGTTGATTCCTTTGTGTTCTACTGCAGCTTCCCAGAGTGTTCCAAAGAACTACTAGAGCGCTAACAGTCCTACTTATGATAAACGTATGGCACACCTGAAGCCATCTTGCTTGGATTAAAGTGGTAACTCTTAAAACATTTAATTTAAAAAGGAACAAAATGAGGGGGTTCATTTTTCCATAAAAAGTATGATTAGTGCTGCAGAAAGAAAAATTAGGGCACATTTTGAGTGACTTCTCAAATCCTCTTCTATTTCATTAAAAAATTCTGACATGCAGACTGAAACATGCACTTTCAATACCAGCAGCAGTTTTCCCTGGTGAGCAGTAGCTTTACTACAGTGATCTAATGAGCAAAAAGAGTGCTAACATTCTGAATTTATGGCAAATGTGTGACACATCTGAATGCCTTCTTGATGGAATCAAAGTAAAAAACTGAAAGTATTTCCTACTGAGGAGACTGCAGTAAATGAGGAAATTAGGAAACTTCATAACAAATAAGTCTCCCAAGATGGCCACCAGAGACAAAAGAGCCCAAATGTAGCCCAAATATCACCCAGATGTAGCCCAAGTATAGCCCAATGACAGAATGTCCCAGAATGTTCTTAAAAACAACTAGAGCGCTTACTGTCTTCATTATGACAAAAGTATGGCACACCTGAAGCCATCTTGATTGGAATAAACTGGTAACACTTAAAACATTTAATTTAAAAAGGAACACAATGAGGAGGTTCATTTTGCCATAGAAATTATGATTAATACTGAAGAAAGAAAATGAGGGCACATTTTGAGTGACTTCTCAAATCCTCTTCTATTTCATTAAAAAATTCTGACATGCAGACTGAAACATGCACTTTTAATACCAGGAGCAGACTTCCATGGTGGAGTAGTTTTACTACAGTGATCTAATGAGCAACTAGAGTGCTAACATTCAGAATTTATGGCAAATGTGTGACATATCTGAATACCTTCATGATGGAATCAAAGTAAAAAACTGAAAGCATTTCCTACTGAGGAGACTGCAGTACATGAGGAAATTAGGAAACTTCATAACAAATAAATCTCCCAAGATGGCCACCGGAGACAAAAGAGCCCAAATGTAGCCCAAAATCAACCAGATGTAGCCCAAATATAGCCCAATGACAGAAGTGTGCAAAACACTTATTATTTTGTGTTTTTGCAGTGTTATATAGTGCAGACTTGTCAGGTATTGGAGTGCTTTACATGAGCATTGGTTACATCACACAAGAACAAATTCATTTTGGTTGTAGACATGGGGAGACTAAGTGATTTGACCAGAATCACAGAATGTCGAGCTGAAGCAGAAACTTCAACCTGGTTCCCCAGTTGCAAAGTCTGCAGTTCTGGAAGTAACACCACATCCTCTCCCCTAAGTGCAACATTTAATCAAGTGGTCAACTGGATAAAAAAACATAAAGATAACAAATAATTTAAAAGTGCTTTGTCGCTATTTGAAAACTCAGAAAATATGTCCTTATTTTAGTCTTTTAGAGCACTAACCATAATTTTGATGCCAATAAGACCCTCTCATATATGTAATTTCTAAAGGAAATGCTCTAGGTATTACAGTTTTGATTACATCAAGATGATGTCAGGCGTTCCACACTTTTGTAATAAATATAGAATGTTAGCAATCTAGTTGTTCATTAGGATACTGTTGAGAGGCAGAGGCCAGGGGCACGGACTCTGAAAATTGAAGGCAGGTAGGAGGGTGCAAAGGCAACAATTTAACCACACTGAGCAGGCAGGAAGGGCCGTGGAAGCACAACAGACTATGGAGGGCAGTGGAAAGGGGGGCAGGGGCAACAAACCAACAATACAGGACTTGCAAGAGAGGCTGTTGGAGGGAAGATCTATTACGGGTCAAGGAAGCTAGGGGCGGTCCCCAGATCCCCGGGAGCCACCACAGAACTGAGCAGGAGAGTGAGTCAGGGACAAAAGGGGCACCTTAATTTGAGCCGGGGTGCCTAGGAACGCTTGCTCCAAAAATGAAGAAAACAGACATATGAGACATGGAATTGGAGGCAGAATACAATGGCAGTTTAATGAGAAGATGCAACTTCAAAGAAACCGCAGAATAGAGACATAAAGTACAAAAAACAGAATCCAGATAATCATACAGCTGTCATAATATTCTCTGTATCTCAATTAATGTACTGACAGAGAGAGAGAGAAAACACATCTATAAATGCATCATGAGAAACAAGTTACACCAAGGAAAATGTTACCTAGGAACACTCACGTTTACTCTTAGAGCAAGCATTCCTGCAATTACAATACAAAATCTTTTAAATGCAAAAGTAAAGAGAACAATGGTTAAACATAACATGACATTTCATATAGGTAAAATAGAATAAGATACTTCAAGCAAAGCAGAGCAAGACATTTTAAGCAAAGGAAGACAAGAGCTCCCAGCTCTTGGGGAAAACCTGCACTGCCTGTTAACCTACATACAGACGGCGAGGTAGTCCGTCGATATCTGTGGGTGCTCCCTTTTTATATCATTTTGTGGGCTCCTTTGCACGCTACATCTACCTACGTATGCTACCCAAAAGCTTCGACTGCAGATTTTACCAGACATTTCGTCATTTACCCACTTAATGCTGACAATGGACTGGGTGAAAAGGTCAGTCTCTCAGGCCAATCGCTTATCGTAAGTTCCATAGAGCAAGCAGAAAATAATGGGTATTGTACGGGAATTCAATATATTCATGTATAAAATCTCCTCAGTTCTCCTAACTTGACGCTCTGCGGTTGCCACTTCCTTAAAAGCGGGAAACCTGCCCAGGAAGCAAGTACCAGTCCAGGATGCAGCCTACTGTATGTCGACAGCTTCAGGGGGATGTTGAACTTTGATACCGAGCACGGAGCACTCGGGTAGGGTGGGGGCTACTAGTTTGGATCAGAAGGCCTCGCAGACCTGCCTTCAGACTGCTATACACTAAAATTGCAGAGCTATGGTCAATTTAACAAAGAGGCCTACATATTGAACAGAAGGGCCTACACAGGGGTTTTATGCTGGCTGAGTGGTAAGGATGTCTCAGGATAATTATATAGCAATACAGGACCCGCTGGTCAATTTAATACGGCCTACAAATGCAGCTGGCAGGGCAAGGACAAGGGTCTCATACTTCAGGTGTGGACAGAACGGGCCAGGGGCCCCCTGTGATACAAAATCTACCCTCCTTCAAGGCTGTGGCAATGTAATAGACCATTGTGGGCAGAAGGAAGAGGCAATGGTAGTACAACCATACATGCCAACAGACCCGATTCAGCCAGGAAACGTCCAATGTTTTTAAGCTCAAATGGGCTTTATTTGATCTGTCTCCTGTCTACAATATCCTCTTTTTCAATGTAACTCAAAGGGGAAAATCAATACCCCAGTTTTTTTTCAAAATCTCCCTCTTACCAAGTTCAAAATGTTCGCAAGTATGGTACATTGGATCATGGAAGGAAATGGGATAGGGACATGGACTTGGATAACAGAGGACAGGAGGGACATGGAGAGGTGCACCAAACTGACCCTGCAGGGCAGGCATCAGGGTTTGCAGCAGCACAATACACCACACAGGGCATGCAGGACGGGAGTGCAGCACAACAATCCATAGAAAGCAAGAGGGAGGGGACAGGACCATGCACATGGACAACAGAGAACAGAGGGGCAAGAGGCAATGGTAGCTAGCTGACCATAATGGACAGACAGGAGAGAAAGCTGCAGCATAACAGACCATAAAGGGCAGGAGGGACGGATCAGGGGCATTACAATGGAACAGACAAGCCAGGAGGGAGGGAGTAGGGCTGGGGCAAGGGGGCAGGGCAGGAGCAGCAAGATAGCCATGGAGGTCAGGCAGGATGGGCACTAGAAGCAAGACACACCATGAAGAGCAACAGTGAGACTGTGATGGCATACACACAGACCATGGAGGGAAGGTGGGAGGGGGTCAGGGGCAGCTAACTGACCACACAGGGAAGGTGGGAGGGGCCATGGCAGCACAGAAGACCATGCATGGCAAGTGGGAGGGTTAGTGGCAGCACAATGGCTATGATGGGCAAGAAGGAGGGTGGAGGGGCATGCACAAAGGACAATGGAGGATAGAAGGGAGGGTCAGGACCTGTGCACAGACAAGAAAGTTCAGGGGAAGGGACCTCACAACAGACCACACGGGGCAGGCAGGAGGAGCAGTTGCAGCACAACAGACCAGGGAGGGCAGAAGGGTGTGGCAGGACAATGGACCATGTAGGACAGGAGGAAGAGGATAGGGGCATGGCATGTGGACAGGCAGGGTGGAGGTGGCAGGGACAGGTTACAGTCATCTGACAATGCTAGGCAGGTGGGAGGGGAGTGGCAGCTCAACAGAACACTCAGAGTAGATAGGAGTGGCAGGTCCATGGGACATGGTGGGCAAAAAGGATGGAGCAGGGGCATGCACAAAGACATCGGAGGGCAGGGGGAAGGAGAATAGGGGCAGCAAGCTAAGCACAGAGTTTAAGCAGGAGGTCAATGATGGGGCATAGAATTGGGCAATGGAGGGCAGGAGGACTGGACTGGTACATCATACTAAATTGAGGGCAGTGGCAGCACATCAGACCATGCATGGCAGGAGGGAGGAGGCTAGTCCATGGATTCATACAACAGAGGATAGGGAGGAAGGGGATGGGGCAGCAAGCTAACTGTTCAGAGAAGGCGGGTATTAGGAACTTTATTGTTTTTAAAACATTGTGTCTGTGCGAACTACTTAAAATATGAACAAGTATGCAGCATAATCTCACTTTTATTCAGGAAGAAGAGGACGTTTGTGACTGTGACTCCGGGCTCACTTGGCAGAAACACCCCCTGACCCTCCACCCCCTATCGCAAAATGTAATGCCCGTGAAAAGGGTAGGTGAACACAGTGTTATATAGAACATAGTCCTGAGAGCACGATTGAAAATAAAAACTAGATATAGTGTATGGTATAAACTATGCACCAAAAAGTGTGATATAAGATGAACCGGGCGTGAAATATAATTTGCAATACATTGTGCGCAATGACAGATTCATTGGAGAGCGCGAGATAGCACAGGCACTAGCGCGTGCTATGCGATATGCGCCTTGGAGTGTAATATGCACAGGGCAGTGTTGTGTAACCTAACTAGTCTCTAAAGTTGTAATATAAAATATGTGCTGGGGAGTGTAACGTTGCATATGCACTGTGACAAATATATGGATCCCAGATTGTAATATGTATGGCATAGCACTGTGCATTATAACATAGGCATCGAGAAAGGCACGTTAGATGGGGCAATATAACCCGTGCGAAGACAAGTGTGGCATGACATATTCACGGGGTGGTGTTACAGTGCACATGGGCTAGAGAGTGTCATAGCATATGCACTAGCTAGTGGAATACAACACAGAGGTGTGTGGCACTCGGCAGGCAATGGTGGGTGTAACACAGCATTGGGCTCTGTCAGGAGCACGCTGTGACTCTCAAGTGATGTTCGTCCCCTTTCCAGAGAGTAAAATAAAAAGTATTACACATCCGGCAGTGGATGTGTGTTTTATTAACCGTGAGGGGGGTTTCTTGCATAGTTTTGGTCGAATTTTTGTCGAATCCCCTTTGAATGGCTTGGTGTGCATGTGTATTAAATGTGCCCGTCAATAGCTACCCATGTTTGTATAAATAAACGACACGGGTGTCTACCAGGATTAGGCACGGTAGGGCATCAGACATGTCAGAGCTTCACTAGTGGTGTAAATACATTCCACGTGGATTCATTGCATGCATAGTCGCCTTTTAATGAATATCACGCAAATCATCATGGTGATAGGTACGTACGGTTTGTCCAGCATGTCCTAGGTGTGTCTATAAATATATATTTTTTAAAAATAATAAAAAACAGTGGCCGGCCCTGGGGATTGGGGTCAAAAAAATATAATTAGGAGACTGGCCCTGGGGGATGGGGTCATCAGGGCCAATACATTAGAATAAGAAGGGGAACCAAACAGCCCCCCTTCTTAAAAAACTAAAATAAATAAAAGACTGGCATCGTGCCGGAGGCCATGCCCCCTCCGTGCAGCACTCTGCAAACGCGCCCCCAACAGGCATCTCCAGTATGCGCCAGGGAGCTGCGCTGCAGCCAGGTGTTCTGAGGCCAAGCCCCTTTTTACACCTCTCTGCAACGCAGCTCTGTGGCGCTTACTGGAGGTACCTAGTGGTCTAGTTTGACCCTAGGGACCCTTAGGATTCAGGGGGACTCTCAACTTAGAACAGCCACAGGGCGCGTTTACACAGTGGTGAAGGGAGGGGACGGGGCCTGAGGTGACGTGTGCAAACACGCACTATGGCATGTTTTAAATTGGGGATATAATTTCCCTTCAATACTGAGGGCCCCTGGGGGCTAACTAGCCCACCAAGTGCTTCCAGTAAGCGCCACTGAGCTGCATTGCAGAGAGGTGGTCCAGGCCGTGCCACTTTTTACACCTCTCTGCAACGCAGCTCTGTGGCACTTACTGGAGGTACCTAGTGGGCTAGTTGGACCCTAGGGACCCTCAGGATTCAAATGAACTTAATCTCCCAACTAAAAATGGACACAGGGCGTGTTTACACAGTGGTGAAGGGAGGGGACGGGGCCTGAGTTAATGTGTGCAAAAACGCCCTGTGGCCTGTTTTAAGAGGTAGATTTAATCCCCATGCCCTATTATACACTAGGGGCTTACAGAGGAGGTCATGCTAATCACAGGGGGACCCCAACGCATAATGTTCCCTAGTGTATGTAGGTGTTTTCACTGTATTCTAAGTGTCTTTTAACATAGCACTGGCTCTAGGACTGGTTAGTCAGACTCAGTTACCACCAGTATCCGTCTGAAAAAGTTGAGGGTACAGGATGATTTTGCAACAAGGCTTCTTTCTGCTCTTCTTTTTGTTCTTTCTGCATGTTATCCTTCTTCCTGCACTTATCTTCGTATTTGAGGACTTCCGTTGCTTCTTTCTGCACTTCTTTTGTTTCTTTCTGTGCATTTTTTCTTCTTTCTTCACATGTCCTATCTCTGTAGGCATAGTTAGAAATTAGCATTTAAAAAACCTTTGAAATTCACTGAAAAAACCATGGGTTTCACACACGTTATAGTTAGGAATTAGCATTTAAAAAACCTTAGAAATTCAATGAAAAAACCAAAGGTTTCACACATGTTATAGTTAGCTGGACATTTCACTCGTAAAAAACCATTGAAATTCCCCCGTTATAGTTAGTTCAGCTAACTATAACTCGCGCGCCCGCAATGCACTACTGATGACGTCACATATTACATCACTCATGACATGGTCACTGACATCACTCATGACATCACTGATGACATCTCAAATGACATCACTGATGACATCACTGATGACATCATCCAGTGATTGTGTGTTTTTATGAAAATTATATATTTTTTATATTTATGTATATCTCAAGGTCAAAGGAAGAATAAATGGGTATATAAGTGTCTAAATGGATACTTTTTTTGGAATTTTTTTTGTGTAACTGACTGTTTAAGTGTATCATAGTGAATACATGGCTTACTGAGTAATCTTTAAATATTTAAATATCTGTATCAGTTTCTTACTTTGTGTATAAGTGGCTGCATGGGTTGGTGAGTAGCTACATGAGTGTCTATATAGGTTATTAGTTGGTTTTTTATCACTATGAGTGTCTGAGTTTCTGTATGGTTCGGTGGGGGGTATTACTTAGTGCATAGGTGCATGAATGAGTGACTCACTGTTTGTATGTGTTGAATACAGCATGTGTGCAGGACTGTATGGGTGGATGAGTGTGTGCATGGGTGTGTTAGTGAGTGAATGACTGTCTCAATAGTGTCTTTATGAGTAACTACATATGTTTTAAACTAGTATATATGACTATTGGTGTATATAAGTGAGTATATGTGAGAGATTGGAAGAGTTCCTGTATGAATAAGTATGTGTTTCTATAAGTGATTGTTTAAAAGAGTAAGTATATGTAAGTTTCTGTAGAAGTAAGTGTGGTGGTGTGTGTATAACTGTATATGCAAGTAAATGGATGATTGATTCTTTATTAGCATGAGTGACTATGTGTGTGAGTTACTCTATGGATGAGTGGCATTGTGTAACGGGATGTACAGGTGTATGAGTACATATGATGAGTGAGTACATGTATGAGTGACTGTAGAGGACTGTTGGTGAATTACTGTATGTGTATGTGGTTCTTAGAATTACTGAATAGGTTGTTGTAACTGATATTGATATGTTCATTATTTTGAACATTTTAGTTTCTATTTTTGAATGTGTGTTTCAAAGGTTATATTAGGGGGAGAGGAGGTCTGCCACTCTATCACAAGGATGATGTCATCAGTGATATCATTTGAGATGTCATCAGTGATGTCATCAGTGATGTCAGTGACCATGTCATGAGTGATGTAATATGTGACGTCATCAGCAGTGCATTGCGGGCGCGCGAGTTATAGTTAGCTGAACTAACTATAACGGGGGAATTTCAATGGTTTTTTACGAGTGAAATGTCCAGCTAACTATAACATGTGTGAAACCTTTGGTTTTTTCATTGAATATATATATGTACATATACATATATATATTCCAAAGTAAAAAAAACTTGCATCCAAGGGTCAATCAAGCCCACCAGCAAGTGAGTAGCTTGCAAAAGTTCTTTAATTTGCATTGAGTTCTTTACATAACGCGTTTCGAGCCTCCTGGCTCTTAATCATATGTATAATGTGAAGGGGCCAGATCTTCGGCTTTTAAATCCACACTCAAACTATGAAGATGAACGCACCATCCTCATTAGTGCCGGGATCCAACAGCCAATGTGCATGCCAGGGTATGAGGAAACCCTGTATCATATCCTTCCCACCAACAAGCCGCAAGGTGCTACGAAGCATGCACTCCCTTCACTACAAAATTTCCAGACAAATCAATGACCAAGGCGTGCACAAGCCAAAACGTGTTGGGTTTTGTTCGGCTGTGAGAATAAATCACTCATGAACTTGCATTTGATTTGTCTGGAAATTTTTTCTTGAAGGGAGTGCGTGCTTCATAGCTCCTCAGCGCTTATTGGTGAGAAGGGTATACATAATTTGAGTTCTACTACAGATGTGGAAAGTACATGTTTACAAGATAGGTGGTGAATACATAATGGGTAATTTCAAACTACTGGCCTTTAGTGCCATTTGAAGAGTTGTTTGCATGATTATAAACCTCATATCCAACTTTCAACAAGTTGCCTATGAACTTATTTTGAACAGGTATACAAGATATAATAATATAAATACTTGATGTATATGTGGAAAAGACCTCTCTAGGCTTTTTGAAATTTGAATTCACAGGAAAAATATTTCTCGGCTTCAATAGCAATTCTACTTTAGAAAACCGGTATGCCCTCATCTAGAATGATGCACTACTGCGCAGTGCATGTTGCCAGGATCACTTTCGTTTTTAAAGAGCCATGTGGTGAATTTTGTTCTGTATTGTTTACAGAGATCAAGATTATCGCCCACTGTGGATTCCTGACCATCTTTGTTCCCTCAATTCACTGTGGTGGCAGAAGAATTCACATCTCTAGAGGGCAATCTGCTCATCATAATCAATAACTACCTGACAGTGACCAGTGGGAGATACCTGCAACTATATAATAAGTCAGCAAATCTTCTAAGAGAAGGTTTCAGCTATACAACTTTACTTCATCACATATGAGAAATTAGTTCTTCAGTAACAAGACCTTAGTTGTTAAGACAATCAATGATTCAATAATCTTTATTTGATTTGAGTAAAACAAATCATGAAAGTTCATGAAAACTCAATTTCAATGATGGCACATCAACGTTCACCCTTAATGAACAGACAAAACAATATAGCGTCTCTTACACATGAATGAAACCCCATGATAAAAACCACTGAACATAAAAAGAAACAGTAGGTCAATCAATCAATCAATCAATCAGGGTTTTGTATAACTCAGTACTCAACTGTGAGGGTCTCAAGGCATTGAGGGGGGGGTAGGGCTGGGGGAGTCTGCTGATCCGTCTGGGTGTGGAGATTAAGTCGAAGAGCCAGGTTTTGAGGTCCTTCCTGAATTAGGTCAGTGAAGGGGATTGCAGAGGTGGAAGGGCAGGCTATTCCAGGTCTTGGCGGTGAGGTAGGTGAAGGATCTTCCTCCGGTTCTGTTCTTGACGATCCGTGGGACAGTAGCCAGGGCAAGTTGGGTGGAACAAAGTGGTCTGGCGGGTGCGTGGAATGAGAGGCGGTGGTACAGATAGGCTGGTCCTACATCTTGGAGAGGTTCATAGGCATCTGTGAGGTGCTTAAAAGGTGATTCTCTTGTTGACTGGGAGCCAGTGTAGTTGTAGAAGATGTTCGATGATGTGGCTTTGGCGGGGGATGTTGAGGATGAGTCTGGCTGCCAACTTTTCAACGTTCTGTAGTTTTGTGAGCTATTTCTGGGTGTTGCAGCATAGAGTGGGTTGCCATAGTTGAGTTTGTTGGTGATTAGTTTCTAGATTCTTTGGGGATCCATCTGACTGTCTTTCGTAGCACACGGAGCGTGTGAAAGCAGGATGAGGATACAGCATTGATCTGGCTGTTCATTGTGAGTGAGGAATCCAGTAAGATGCTCAGGTTTCGTGCATGTGCACTAGGAGTCGTCCCAGCCTGAGGGTGCAGGTCCCAGAATGAAAACTTCGGTCTTGTCCGAGTTGAGCTTGAGGCAGCTATCTTTCATCCAGGTGGCAACAGCCTTCATCGCGCTGTGAAAGTGATTCTGGTGGCAATGGGTTTGTTGGTGAGAGAGAGGGTCAGCTGGGTGTCGTTAGCGGAGGAGATAATGTTAAGTCCATGGTTTCTGGCGATGGCCGTGAAGAGGGCCATGTAGACATTGAAGAGGGTGGAGCTCAGGGAGGAGCCCTGGGGCACTCCGCAGCTTATCTCTGTAGGTTCGGAGAGGAACGAGGTAGTCTGACTCGCAGTATTCGGCCTGCAAGGAAGGAGTGGATCTAGTTCAGGGCCCTGTCGCTGATGCTGGCTTCTTGGAGTCTAGTGATTAGGTACAGTAGGATGAGGGCTTCTGTTTTGCCTTGGTCGAGGAGGAAGCAGATGCAGCCAGTGGCAGCAAGTAGTGCGGTCTTGAATCTGTGGTTGCAAACGAAGCCGGATTGAGAGATGTCCAGGACATGGTTCTCTTCAATGAACTCAGAAAGTTGGGCATTGATGGCCATCTCAATGACCTCGGCAGGGAAGGGGTGTAGGGAGATGGTTCTGAAATTCTTGAGGTCTGTCGGGTCTGCGGATAGCTTCTTCAGCAGGGCATTGATTCCGGCGTGTTTCCAGTCATATGGAAGGTGCAGTTGATGGTTGTTGAAAGCTCGGGCGATTCAGATGGCCACTCCATGGAAGATGTGATATGGGCGGAGGCCTGATGGGGCTCCGGAGTGGATACTCTTCATGGTTTTGAGTGTGTCATCTGTGGTGAGTGGAGTCCAGTTGAGCAGGATCTGTTGGGATGCGGTGTGGTTGCGTGCGGTAGTGGCGGGAGTTGTGGCAGGTTTTTGGGTGTAGAGGCTGTCGTAGATCTGCCTGATCTTGTGGTGGAAGAAGGCACCAAGTTTGTTGCAGAGGTCTTGGGAGGATGGGTTGTCTGTGGTCTCGATCGTGGGCCTGCCGAACTCCTTGATGATGGTGAAGAGTTCTTTGCTGTTGTGTGCTTTGGTGTTGATTCTGTCTTGGAGGGCCATTGGTGTGCTTAAAAATTGAAGGCACAATAAGGCAGGTCAAACTTGCCTAAACTTCTGTGCTAAAAACAATGGTCAAATGTAATAATACACAGGTTAGAAAATGTAGTACATATAAAAACAATATGCATGGTATCAAGTATTGTAGTGAGGTCACACGAGCAAGGTGGAGACTCAGAAGGCTTGTGCCAGTCTACTAACAAGTGAGGAAAAACGTTCAAATGGAAATAGGACAAAAGTCTCCTATGGTGAACCAGCATGTTAAGCAGCAAATATAAAATTCTGTAGGACTCCGGGATTTGACCATTATATAATGCATTAAAGTTTTTTGAGCAAACCATTTGTTGTCCTTTTTTCCTGGGCATGATGTAAAAACGCTTTCTTGACCCAGATGATATCTGCCCTGGTAATTGAATTAGGATCACAGAATATCTCTAGTTTATCTAGAGTCCTAAAACAACATTTAACATAATTTAACCAAGGTATGTCAAGTTCACAATCTAGGGCAAGATAATCACTTGAAATCCTTCTTTTTTTTCTTTATTAATATTTTACATTTTTCTCCCCCAAGGTATCAGCACAGTAAGATAACCAAATAAACATAACAACAGAGATGCAAGGTTTAGTTAGAAGGAAGGAAGGAAGTGATCGGAAGTGAGCAGTTATAACAACAGAAAACATAAATCACATTTCGCACGGGCATAGATTTTCACTAAACTCGACTAGTTTACATGAACCTCATGTTTAGCTTACTTTCCTAATGCCTTTCAGTTATTCGGATTCCTTCCATTTTATTAAGGGAGCCCAGATATTCCGCCCTACAGCTTAGATTTCTTCCCCCTCCTTTCATAAATCGCTCCTTCCAATGTGTATGTAGATAGCAGCCGCGCAAGCCATTGCTGAAAGGTAGGGGGAAGAGGATCCTACCAAGCGGAAGCAATATTAATCCTTAATACAGCCATGGCAACAAACAAAAACTGGTAAGCCATCTCGTTTTGTCTATTGTTGCTTATTCCCAGCAAAATTAATTCAGGGGTTAATGTAATTTTTAACCCAAGTGAGCGGTCTAAAAATTCCATAATAGATTCCAATAACCCCTGAAGACGAGGGCAAGATGCAAACTTATGCGTCAAATCCACTGCCGTCCCCCCACCTCAAGAGTACATAATCCCGGATAGCCTGTGCTATGCTAGCCAGAGTGTAATATAAAGAGAAAATAGTTCTGTAGTGTTGCGCCTGAAACCCGGCAGAGCACAGAACCGTCCGAGCCAACACTAGAGACTTCGTAAATACATCTGGTGCAGCCCCCACACGCTCCGCCCATTTAATCGCATGTTTAGCTAAATCATCCTGCTTTAAACTAATCAATTCTGCATATATTAACTTAATAGTACCTGTTAGACGGACCGGGAGGGTCGGCCGAGGACAAGGGGAGAGGTCTCCGGGGAGAGCCGTCTCCAGCGATCGTACAGACAAATAACTTCCCCCCCACAGACAGATACCACACAAGGAGATGAGTTAGCGTTCTTTATAAGCACTTCTTAAGGTACGATGAAAAGGTACAAGGAGGTCTGGACTCAGGGGTCCCCTCGATTCAAGTCTCTCAAGATGGGAAAGGGGGTAGCGGGACAGTCTGGTTACCAGTCTGGTAGTTGAGGTGGTATGGTGGGTAGCTCACAATCCTCGAGCTTAGGTGGTCTAGCTGGTACGGGCCGCGGCAGCGCCAGCAGGTCCCAGTGAAGATGGTCGATACACTGGCCGCGGCAGCGCCAGCAGGTCCCAGAGAAGATGGTCGATGTACGGTCCGCGGCAGCGCCAGCAGGTCCCGGTGAAGATGGTCGTTACAACGGGCCGCGGCAGCGCCAGCAGGTCCCGACGAGGATGGATGTTGCAGAAGGCCGCGGCAGCGCCAGCAGGCAGGACGATAGATCACAAGATAGGGCTACGGCAGCGCCAGTAGTCCGTCAAGGCTGAGTTCTCTCGGTGTCTCTCGACTCCAGGATACAACTGCCTTCCTGCTCCGCAGCTGCTCCAGTTATAGGGCAGGTGCCCTTTGATGTCCGGACCCTCGCACTTGGGGGTCGGAGGGTCCGGGATGAAGGTGTCCAGACACCCAGCGGGGGGGTGGAGCCGGTGCCTGGGGGAGCTGGAGGCGATCGTCACCTGGCGGGGGAGAGTCCTTGGCACTTCGTCCTCCCATTGACCTGCCAAGTGATCCGCTCACCTCCTGGGTGGATGGTGGTGCCGGGATGTCGGGGCCGGCCAGGCCCAGGGTTAGGGTCGGGGGGAGGCCACGCGGCCTCGTGGCGCAGGGCCCAAGATGGCGGCTTGACCCGGCCGAGGGAGCCGGTGGTGGCTTGGGCCCGTGCTACAGGGAGGTCCGAGGGCAGGAGTTCCGTCGGGAGACGGGGTGCGGGTGATTCTCGTGGGCCGCGCCTGGGGGGCCGGGGCCTGGGCCCTGTCATGCGGGGAGGGCGCAAGCCCTTCGTGTGGCCTGTCCAACAGTACCCTTAGCACTACCTTGCATGATATCAATAATTACATTACTATTAAATCCATTAGTCCCCCCAAATTTTTTGCCAAATAAACTACGCAGCTGTAGATATTTAAAAAAATTACCCCTTTCCAACCCGAACTCCATCTGAATATCTGTGAATTGGCGAAACCCTTCATTCCAAATTAAGTCCCCAGCCTTTCGAACACCCTTTAATGCCCATCCTGCCATAATCTCATCAGAAAAGATTTCCGGAAGGGTGGGATTTTTATACAGCAAAGTATAATGATTAAGTCTCCCCAACCAATATTCTTTTTTAGAGCCCCCAAACCTTGAAAGCAGATAGCAGAGTCTTGAATTTTGTCCTCTTGTAGTAACTAGGCTCCGTGAATTTCCAAAACCAATTCTCTGCATGTTCCCCCAAAAGTAGTTTATAAACATCAGGGAGCTCAGCTTCCCCTTCCGTATCCCCGGGGCATGACCCAACCAGTATCCCCATGTATTGCAAAGCGGCTGCCCAATAATAACTTCTAAAATCAGGAACTGAAGACCCCCCTTTTCCCGTGGCAAAGACATAAACCGCAAAGCCCTTCTAGTTTTCCCTCGTGCCCAAATAAATCGATTAACTAAACCTTCCAAAATAATAAACCAGGTTTTTTGAGATTCCAGTGGGATTGCCCTAAACAAATACAAAACCTTAGGTAAAAACATCATCTTAACAATGTTACACCGTCCCACAAGAGACAGATGAAGATTATTCAATCTGTCAAAATCCATCCTCGCCTTCCTGATTACAGGTTCCAAATTTTTAGCCACCAAATTTTCTAGATCAGACATAATCTGTATACCTAAATATATTGCAGAATCTGTAACACGGGGATCTTCAAAGTTAACAAACCGATACTTTATTACTTGAGTCTTAGATCTATTAAGTGCATACCAAACTCTTGTGCAATTGACTCGATCGCTACCAACGCCGAGAGTGAATCTGCGGTAATAATGGCCACATCGTTAGCATAGGCAAGGACTTTAGATTCGACCCCCTGGCTTACAACTGGGCAAATTCCCTTATTTGCCTCGAGTAACCGAAGTAAGGGGTCCATAGAGATAGCGAATAACAGGGGTGAAGACGGACACCCCTGCCGTGTCCCCCTTTGTATATTAAAAAGCAGAGTGCAATTGCCATTTATCCTTAGACGAGCCCTAGGTGCCAAATATAGCACTTGAATAGATTTAATGAACCCCTCCCCCAGCCCAAACCATCTCAGTGATTCCCAGAGAAACTCCCAGGAGACCCTATCAAACGCTTTTTCAGCATCTAATAACAAAGCAGCCATAGGGTCTCTTGAGATCTCCGTCACATCAAAGAGAGTAATCACCCGGCGTACGTGCTGTGTGGTTCCACGACCCATTATAAACCCGTGTTGACAGGGGGGAATAGTTCTTTTTAAAATGCCATTTAGTCGTGTAGCCATGATTTTAGAGAAAATTTTAATGTCACTATTCAGTAAAGTGATAGGGCGGAAAGAACCCGGCTCTCTAGCTGGCTTGTCTTTTTTCAAAAAGACCACAACATCTGCTCCCGCCCAAGATTCGGGAGCAGGCCCCCCCTTTTGGGCCAGCAGCATAACCTCTATGAAGTCTGGTCCGATAAAGTCCTTGAAGATTTCATAAAACTCCAGTGGAATCTGGTCCGGGCCGACTGCCTTTCCAGATGGCAAATCTTGCAGAGCCCCCATTATTTCCTCATGGGAGAACACCCTCTCAAGTTCCTCCTTATCTGCCGGGTATAACTTCTGTACAGCGACTTTATCTAAAAAATTGCGAATATCCACAGACGCCACTAAAGGTCCTTTACTATATAACTGCCGATAAAAAGGCCTGAAGGTCTCTCGAATACCTTATGCATCTGTTATAACCTTCCTTTCGGCGTCATAAATTTCCGAGATTTCCCCTGCTGCCATTTTTTGCCTAACTCTTACAGCCAGCGTATGCCCCACCCGCTCGTTAAATTCGTAACAATGCTCTCTTTTAGCTAGGTAAATCTCTGCTGCTTTTTTAGAAAAGTGATCCCCTGCCTCCGCCTTTTTATAGCCAACTGACATAGTATTGTATCTGTCAGTCCTCCAGTATTGATAGCAGTAGCTAAGGCTTCTTCAAGTTTATTTAAATCCTTCTATCAAACTCTAATTGCTTCTTAAATCATATTGACAATCATAAATTCAAAGGATAAACTTGAATATAATCCGAAATATAGCCACCCCCAATTCCTCATGCATAATCTCCATTGGCACACTTTGAGGTAACCTCAAGACCATTATTAACTATTTGTTTTCCGACACCTAAATTGGGTAACAATCCTTGTAATCCCAGACCTCACAACCAAAGCTCACAGTCGGAACTCATTTAGTTCTTCAGTCAAAACCACAATCCACAAGAAGACTTGCAATAGAAGGCTAATGGATGAAAGGTGTTCTGAAACATACAGCAGGGGTAAAAAGCCACCAGAGAAGAAAACATGCCCATGTATTTCAATTGTATAGAGATCTGAATGGCCAAGTTTTGTTAACTTTGTATTCAATAAGCGAAAAACAGAACCAGCATCCCTGAACAACACAATGTATTAGTTTGGAGCAGATATGGGTGGATGGATGGATGTTCTTGAAAACAATAGCATAGTAGCAGATTTTTGGACAGTTTAATAGAGGTTATGAAGCTTCAAGCAGCTGTGCAAACTTGGAGATATCAAGAATATTTTGGACAGTGAGATAGTTGACAAGGATCTTAAAAGTTGATTTTATTAAAAGTAGATCACTTAGAAGAGGGCCCTTTTGCATATATTAAAAAGGAGATGGTGAGATAAAAAAGTTTGTTAAAAGAAAGTAAACTTGAAATATCAGGACAAAATTAGACCCAGACTTTCACTCTAATTGATATGGGATTATTATCTAAAATTAATAACTAATGGGGTCAGAATTTATAGTTTATGAATTATGATAGATGCACATATAACCCAGAGTACAAGGATTTCTGCTGCTAACCCTTCTCATGATGCATTCGTAGACAAGGGCGGGAACAGGAACCCATCCACTAGGATGAGTGATCCTTTGAGGCCTAGGTGGGTTTTTGCAGGTTTACACCTTCATGTAGGGTTATACTCTGGCCTAGCACTTTAACCCCTTCACAAGTACATTCACATATGCATTAGCTCATTCAAGATATTTAAGCCTTGAATGTGCCTGTGTATTATCATATGCTGAAAATAATTATCTTGTTTTCTAAAATATTATCAAGGTGCAAGAAAAACTAAGGTGACAAGTGTGCAGTAATGTGTCTATTATATTCCTTCCCCACAGACTTATTGATACGACAGGGTACTATTAACTGCAGGGTGGGGAGGGTTGAGGGGGATTGGTGAGGATTTACAATACTGGTTGATTGCATGGGGGATCCTCTTAGAAATTAGGAATTACCACTGGAGTTGATAAATCCCAGTGGAGAACCCTGGCAAAAGGCGTAAGAACCAGCTAGTTACTGAGGATTGTGTAACTCCAATGGGGCTGAAAACTCCAGTTACCAAACACATCAGAATTAAGAGGCCACTTGTAATGTGCACCCTAAGACTTGCCTTATGCTGCCAGGTAGGGTCTTGACTCTCCATATCACCATCCCTTAAAATCAAGTAGTATGAATGTTGAAAGAAGCATATAGCTGTAAAAAAACGTTGTTCCTTGGAGGGCGGCGTCACAAAAACCACTATGTTCGAGCATGTACAGTTATCATCACCAGATTCTGTTTACAATCACAGCATGAAGCATATGTTTTAGTGCTAATTCTTGCTGTGTCTGACTGTACATGAAAAAAGTTATGTCTGATGCCATAGTTATGATCTACTTATTATGTACATTTTTGGCAAAGGCACTGGCAGTAACCTTAATATATTTATTGTGGAACTCATTTGGTAAAGCCAGTAAGTCTTTTAACAGTGTGCTGTTATCACATTGTGTTGCAGCGTATAGACGGGTATTTTGTTAAATGTAATCCCACTGATTACAGTAGTAGCCAAAGGTTGGCCACCCACTCTGATAAATACTGGGGGTTTTCATTGTAATCATTCCTTTTGGGCCCTATTAAGAGGGGCTGTATATTGTTTTGCAAACTATTTTTCTACATATTTATAATTCATATCTGTATTTGGGATCAGCACTTGAAGAGGCCAGTGTTGGTTAGGGTATCAAACCAATGGTAAAGGCAATAGGTCTTATCCATTCATTGTGAAAAGTCATGCCAGATTCCATGGCTTTGATCTATTTATTATGAAACGTTATGGAAAAGTCAGTAGGCCTGAAAAGTGAATGCTAAAGTCAGTAGGCTTTTAATGATGGATTGGTATTATACTATGCTAAAGCCTGTAGGCAGGTATTTTATTATGTGGAATCTCACAGATTACCATATTAGACAAGTGGTGCTGGTGACCCTCCCAAACAACCCATGGGCATAGAAGACGTATTATTACGATCCCCTAGAAGCAATTGTATATGGTTTTGGCACCTGTAATTTTGTACATATTTAGAAAAGTATTTAAAAAGTACTTATGGGAAAGCATAGGCCCAACACAGTAGTTCTGAGTTGGTTGTTGTGATAAGTGAGTGATAAAGGTTATAGGCCTGATTTTATGATAAAGACAGTAGGCCTGCAGTATTTATTGTGAACAATGAATATTATCATCAATAAGCATTTAAGGGTGGATTGTTATTCTGTATTAAAGCTTTCCGATAGGTATTTTCTACATGTATTCTCACAGATTACCATAGTAGACAAGGGTTTTGATGTTGGTTACCTATTCTAACAGACCTTCGTGATAGAAGATATGCACTGAGAGAATCCATATTAGGGTCTCTTAGAAGGGATTGTGTTTTGCTTTGCCAACTGCAATAATGAATACATCTGCGATTTTACGAATGTATGTCTGATGGTTGCCTTGTGGTAAGGCTTAAACTCAATAGCTTAGGCCTGAGTTAGTTATGGTGACAATCCAGTGATAACAGCGATAGGCCGGATTGGTTTGCTAAGAAAAACCATTTTATATGCCATAGGTCTGATCTTTTTATTATGAAAAGTTACAAAAAAATTCAGTAGGCACAATCTATTTGCTATGTAACACCTTTTTAAAGGTGCATAGGCCTCTATGGGTAGCGTGTTTTGACACCGTGTTGTAGCCTGGAGCAGCGTACGTTGTTACTTGAAATCTCACAGAGTATCTTTGTAATAAAGGAGTCTGTTGTAGGTTCCCCCTTTGATAAAGTCGTGGGGTAGAAGAGGTGCTTTGTAATAATTCTTGCTAGAATCTCTGTAGAAGGCCCGATAGGCTTAGCAGTCTGCAAGGATTTTGTAATAAAAAAAAAAAAAAAAAAAATGCATACATCATATATGTGTATATATATATATCAAAAACGCCAATACAGCCCCGTACAGCAGTTTTTGCCGGGGATTCCTGGCACGGACCTCTTGCTCTCTCCTCACAGCTTAACAAAGAACCAAAATCCGATTTGCGGTGAGCAGTGCGGGAGTTTTATTCAGGCAATAATACATCCAAGATTTATATATGCATATCCGTATAGTTGTATAGAATGCTTTCAGTGTAGTCTCCTACTGCCATTGGTCTGTCTGAGTGTCATTTACACTTTGCTTCCATTCATGAGAGCATACTGCGTGGAGTAATGGTTCAGTCCACATCAGTCATTGGCTCACTTGCCCTGTGAATGATGGAAATTAAAGATCACATGTGCCCTTCTGCATGGATATGAGTGTACTTTTGTGTTAGGTCTGGTTGGGAAGTTCTTTTTGTTTCTACTTTCATAGTTCTCCTTTCATTTCTTTGCTTCTTTTCTTTTTCTTTTTTCTTAAGGGGATGCTACAGCTCCCCAGGCAGTGCCAGTAGGCTGTTTGCTTCTCCTCATTTACTCTGCTATGCGCAACATCCAGCATGGCCACTTCCTCTAAACTAGTTAACCATTATCGAATGCTTCAGTCCATAGTGTATCACAATGTTACCATTTCAAGATGCCCAACACATCGGTTTAAAAGTGACGGCCAAACTGGATCTTTCAAAGTAGGATAGATTATGTACAAAACAACTGAAGAACAGACACACTGCTATGTTTAGTTTTGTTACTGTAAGCATATGCCCATCAAGTTTAGATGACACAATGTTTTATTTACTACTTGGATTACTTTATCATACAAATGTAACTGAGTCTGTGTGTGTTTTATTGTGATTGTGTCAGAATAAGTCAGTAGATAGATGAATGGACACATGAGTGGAAACATGAGCAACAGAGTTCACCTACAATGACTTATTGAGTACCTAATCCCATCAATTGAAAAAAAGGAGCTACATTCATGACTATTAGACTTGGCTTTTTCAGCGGGTTTACCCCATACTTTTTGCTACTTTGCCTCCTGTTTTTGACCCTGTTTTTGTTGGTTTTAGGACTCTGGCACTTTACCACTGCTATTCAGTGCTAAAGGTCATATGCTCTCCAGGTAAATTCTGTTATAGATTGGTATTTCCATGATGGGCATTTTTGATTTACTGCTAAGACCCTAGTACAGCGCATTGTGTGTGCCATGGGCCTGTAAATGAAATGCTGCTAGTGGGCCTGCAGCACTGATTGTGCCACTCACATAAGCAGCCTGTAAATGTAACTCAGACCTGCCACTGCAGAGTCCGCGCGCAATTTATAACGGTCATGTGGACCTGGCAAGTGCACCTACTTAAAAACCCGGGACATGTATCGGGTCTAGAGATCATCAGTTCAACAAGTACTTACTTGCACCCACTGGGGTGAACCACTCAAGAACTTCATGTACCAGCTTCCCTTGGGGCGACCCGGAGGAGGGGCTAGCGGAGTGCGGTCCACTGCGGTTGTTTATAAAAACAAGTGTACCTACTTGCCAGGCCCTAACCTTCCCTTTTTCTTACATGTAAGTCACCCCTAAGGTAGGCCCAAGGTACCCTTGTGGGCAGAGTCCAATGTATGTGAAAGATAGGACATGCCTTGATGTGTGTGGCAGGTCCTGATAGTGAAACACTGTCAATTTCGTTTTTTCACCTGAATAGGCCTGGTCTGCCTTGGAAAATGCTTCCTCTACCTCCTGCCAGGAAGCTGCACCAGAGAGGACAGAACTGCTTTTGACTGGGCAAATAGCTTCTCTGCCACTAGATAACAAAGGAATTTGTGCTATAAAAGTGGGGCCCAGACCTCAGATCTATAGATTACTACTGCACTAAGGAACCTGCCAGGAAGAAGAGCTGGAAAATTTGTCGAGAGGAATTGCCACTTTGCTGCGTGCTCTACTGTGTTGGCCTGGCGCTTGCTGCTTCTGTCTTGGGCAGGAAAGGGACTGTAATGTACTTTTATCATCCTGCTGTTAGAGTATTCTCCAAGGGCCTGAAGTAAAGCTTGCCTCCTGTTGGAAGTCTCAGGGAGATAAAAGACATTAGAGAACTCTTTTGGAACCAAGAAGAATTGCTGGAGAAGCTGTGAGGAGGAACTACCAGTGGCTGCTTCTGTCTTGGTCAATTAAGGTACTGAACTGAACTCTCTGCAACTTCTTTGTGTGAGTTTCTCCAAGGGCTTGAGGTAGAGCTTGCCCCCTGTTTTCAAGAAGTCTCAGGAACAACAAAGACTTCAAGTTGATCCGCTGTCAGCACTGGGGACTGTGGGGTTTGTGCAGCAACAGAAGAAAAAGCAATCCGATGCCGTCAACAACGCAGCTGCCGACTCAGTGTCCTGAAGGCATGATAGAGGGCAACACAGCACCTCCCACCGCAACCCTGGTCTCACCGACAACACCACCTGATGCCGCCACCGAGCCACTGCTTGCACTGCAACCTGTGGGCACCGCCCCTCTTCACGCTGCTGCCCTGGTATTACAGACGATGCCACTCCCCACTGACTTAGACTTCGCTGCTTGCATCGTTGTTTGAAGGCACCGCTCGTAAGTTACATGATGCACCGCTCTCATTCCGCACCGCAACCTTGGCCTACCGACGTCAGCGCTAACGACTCCAGTTCGACAGCCAATGACAGCACTTCCACAACGATGACGATGCTGCTTGCACCATGACCTGCCAGCACTGCAACAAGCACCGCATCACTTCGTACCGCAGCCCTGGTCTCACCGACGCAGCTGGATGACCGTTGCCGGGCCACTGCCTGCACCGCAACCTACAGGAACTGCATGCCACACCACTGCCCTCCCCACTGAAGCCCCCATGCCTGTCGATGCCTGCGCTCCCGACTTCAACTTCAAGGAGTTCGATCTGCAACACGTGTGACTTCAAGGGTCTCACGACACCTGCACCAACCTCTGGAACCGAAGACTGCAGATGCCGGCCCTGTGGAGCTCAACGGGAGGTCGTCGACACCCTCCAATGCTAAAAGGTACTGTTTTGCGGGTCTTTCCGACACCGTAGCTGGCCCACTACGCCGTGGTCAGCCAGAACTGTTTTGATTTGTTGTTCACGGCGCCATGAGAGCCCCGAAAGGAGCTATCACCTTTATGGAACTGCATTTTAAGTCTATTTTTGACTATTGAGAATTCTGAGAAAGGTATGGTGGATTTTTATTACTTTTTGTCTTGTTTGCACAGATAAAATATTGGTTATTTTTCTAAAACTGGTGTGGTATCCTTTTGTAGTTTTTCACTGTATTACTGTTGGTTATGGGCAAATGCTTTACACACTGCCTCTGAGAGGAGCCTCACTGCTCATGCCAAGCTACCAAGGGGGTGAGCAGGGGTAATTTTAGGAGTGTAAATCCCCTGCCCTGCCTAGGAAGAAGGGTCCTGTTGGACTTGGCCCTTTTTCCCTGATTTTTTTCGTTTTTTAATGCATGTTAGATCAAATAACCAGTGTTTAGGTGCAGGTGTTCCCTTCTCCCAAGATGGCTGCCACAGGCCCCTGCTACTGCAGAGTGGTCTTTCTAGTAGCACCCTAGCTGCCAGGAGCTGGCTGGAACCCCACAACAATGTTGCAACACCAGCCCGCCTTTTTTGTCCCATAGGTAGAATGGGGAAGCTCCTGGAATGTGCTGGAACCTTCTAGAAGGGAGGTGTGTTTTTACTTTTGCCGCCTTGGATAGAGGTCACCTGACCTAGGGCTACTTAACAGAGGGAGGGAACATTTTCTAGTCAGTTGGTCAGTTGGTCAGTTGAGGTAAAGCAGAGCTGGAGAATCCACGCAGGAGTTTTAGGCAGTAGGGCCTAGCCAGGGACTTATGCCTCTGAGAGTGACAGGATTTAGGTGCTGCCTCTTAAGTGAGTGAGGGACCCTGTAAAGCCCACTGATCTTGCCCAGCAGTAGGAGGACCCAGGGAACCTCTGCCCAGCCTGACTAGGAAGGAACTAGTCACCAACTCAATCCCTACCCCCAAGGAACAGAACCCCAAGGGCGCCAGTGACACCTGCACCACAAAGACTTTATGCTGTAACTTCATGCCAAAACTGAATGCTGAAACTTCCTGCCAAAACTGAATGCTGTAACTTCATGCCAAGACTGAATGCTGAAACTTCATGCCAAAACTGAATGCTGTAAGTTCATGCCAAGACTGAATGCTGAAACTTCATGCCAAAACTGAATGCTGAAACTTCATGCCAAAACTGAATGCTGAAACTGCATGCCAAAACTGATTGCCGGACTGCTGGGGATCAACCAGGTACTAGCACTGTGACCCCTGCGCTCCCTGACCTAGCCTGGGATTCCCCGAGTCAGTCCCACGCTGAGCTCTGAGCTCGCTGTCTTCCCGCTTAATTTGAACCCCCCCCCCCGGCGCGGGGACCGGAAGCGTGATCACCGCCGCGGCCCGGAGGCCTGAAGTGTGCCCCAGTATCGAGTCGGGGCCCTCGGAGAAGCCCGGGGCCCTGTCGCTGCCGTCGCAGCAGCTGTCGGAGGCGTACGAGGCTGTGTCCTGTCCCCCGCCGCTGCGCGCATTGATCGCGGGGCCCGGAGCTGTGCCGGACGTCGCTGCAGAGAGGACCCCCCCTGGACGCCGAGATCGAGGTAACCCCCGGGGGCTGGGAGGTAGCATGGCCGTGTGGAGGCCTGGGACTCACCCCCCTGCTCCCCGGGAGGCTTGGGAAGGACCCGGTGCGCCCCCTGTCGATCGGGAGCGGCACCGCACTCTGAGACTCTGATTCACCTCCGTGGGATTGCACCTTTCCTTGGGACTGCCGCGTGTCAGAAGTGTTCAATGCTTTATGTATCCGAGTAGCGCTTTATCCTCAAGTTCTGCTCAGAAGTGTTCAATGCTTTATGTATATGAGTAACGCTTTATCCTCAAGTTCTGCTCAAAAGTGTTCAATGCTTTATGTATACGAGTAACGCTTTATCCTCAAGTTCTGCTCAGAAGTGTTCAATGTTCTATGTATATGAGTAACGCTTTATCATCCCGCTCCGCTCCGAAGCACTAGAGAGGCCCGGGGTAGAGTTAGGCTTGCCAGGCCGGCCTTAAAGAGCGGGTCCCAGCCCAATTTCGAAGCGCTAGTTATCGCGCCCATTATCGCGCTAGATACCGCGCGTGAGGTCACGGCAGAGTGAGATGTTAGTGGTGGGAGGGGCGTAGCGCTGGTTAACCGCTGTGTTTACCGCTTCCCCCCAGATTCGCCAGGTATTGCCACTGGAGCCATGAAGCAGCGCTCTGGAATCTGACGCTAAGGTATACAGGTGTGGCCTACTGCATTATGATGAAGTAATGGTGAATCTAAAGCTAAGGTATTCAGGTACTGCCTATGTGACCGTAATGAAATGCTGGTGATGCAAATGCTAATGTGTTCAAGTGAGGCCCATTGCCATCTCAAGAACTGTGCTTGCATATTTGATTAGATAAAGCGGATTAATTTGAATTGATATTACTGTGTGGCGTCCCTTATTGTGTACGTTTCCTGCTTCAGGGGATGAGTGTGTTGTATGGTCGCTTTACACATAAGCCTTTGGGTGCCCAGCCGCTCGAGTCACGTTATCCCCTTAGGGCTTGGTGACCCCAGGTCTTACAGGTCCCTACTTGGACAAAGGTAGCTACATCTGCCAATTAGAGACCACCATTTTTAACAATGACCCATACATATTAGCATTATTAATCGTTGCTCTTTCATTTCTTTCATTTTTTATAGATCCACCTGAGGCTTTTTCACTGTGAAATACAATGTAGTCTGAGGCTATAAACTAATCTCTTCATCAGCGTATTGGTGCCGTTTAAAAATAACACTCTGGGACCTCGAAGCCTCATGAATTTATGACCTCAGAAAATAAGTTTTTGGATTAGTCCAATGAAAGGTGTAAAACCCTTGATCATCCTAAATATAATCCCTGCAATCTGTGTAATTGGTCTTGCAATTTGTTGCCAAGTGTTTCCTGCATGAGTTGTCTTCACTGCATCCACTCCTTGGTGCAGTGACCTCGCGAGGGCCATAGATCCTGCGATTGCATTGACAGTGCAGTGACGTCACCGTTTAAATGGATCACACGTTTGTGTGCAATAAAGAGCTTGAGGCCAAAGTCTAAGAGTGACATAAACGTAGGTTTTGTCCTCTCTCATTATTAATCAAGAGTTTCACTAGCTGCCGAACTTGTACTATGACTGAGCACAGGGATGCTTTTAGAAGGTTATATCAAAATGATTAAAAAAATCATGCCTGCTAACATGAAAGTAATATTAACTACTATAATTAAAAAAGAAAAGGACGACCTACTTAGGTTAGACCTATTCGGGGACGACAAAAGGATGGATTATGCATGGGATGCTATAAAACATCACAAAAACAATCTAAGTGCTTGGGTACCACTATGATCGTTTAGATGAAGAAGCCAGAAATGTCACAGTGCAGCAAAACGTATAAAGCAGCTGCACATACTAGGATGGCACCACAGCTTCATGAACAGTCCAGTTTTGAGACTAAATGAACTTCTTTTAGGAATCCAATGATGGGCACGGTACATTAGCAGGTGTGTGGCTGCTGTTTCCTCGAAAGGTGGCGCTTTCTAGCTAGGGTCACATTCGTAGACTTGGTCTTAGCTCTAATATTGTGGCTTCTTGGGATGATGAGGCTGTAACCTCTGCAATATAGTGATGATCCAGGGCACATGACGCTTCTCCCCAGATGTTTTACTGTAGTGTTTCTCGTGGTAGTGAGGAGGGATGTTAGCATGTAAGTGGGAGGTGCACAATCTTCATTAGCAGTTTGTTCTCCACTTAGGTAGGATACAAGGAGAAGAGCAAAACACACGTTCGATTATTCCTGAGTGTAACTAGCAATTAAAATATCCAGCACAAAACAAAAGACTAACGCAACAAAACCATACAACCATGCACATTTTACCAGAAACCATGGAGCCCAAGGTCATAAAGGGCATTCTTTGACACAGATGAAATGACTACATGGACCCACTCAAGGTATTTGGGCCAAAAATGAAGAGTGCATTAATCCATTCGAGACAGCACAGAAGAATGATTATGTAACCGATACGAGCCATGTCTTCTGGAGCTTGTCTCAGGAAACAGTTGTAAACTTGGCTATTCAATGCTGCTTAATATCGCTATTGATTTGCCCTCTGATGACCCAGCACCAGGGGGCCTTCTTTAGGGCAGCTATTGCGCTCTATCAAACATTCATTCATTCATAACTACACACATTCAATGCTTGTTATTTGAGAATCGATGTGTATGGCTCCCCAAAGTCGGTCAGAGAAACTTTAGCGTCCCATCTTCCAGCAAAACAATGACCACATTCATCATGAAGAAGACGGACACTTCCCCCCCCCCCCCCCCCCCCCATCTCCTACACGCTCAGACTCTGTCCCCTTGATATGCTGCACAGAGTCAACACTGCTGCTGAGGTTCAGAGCCTAGAGCTCCAAAGCAGAGATATCATATTGTTAATTCTGAAAAGAACATGTGAGCCAAAAGACTTCGCCCACCACCAGGCAGTGTCAAACCTACTATTTCCAAGAAAGACGTCTCACATAAACATGAGGCCCAGCTGGAGATGAGTGACACTTTCAGGAATACTCAATAATTTAATGTCAGACTGCAGATCAAAGTGTAGTTACACACTGTCTCTTAACTAGAACTAACAAGACGTCCTGACACTTCTTGGGCTGTTGGTCACATATGACAAAGTGGGATGGAATGATAGTAACATTATATATATATAACATAATATATATATATATATATACACTATACATATATATATACAATATATCTATTGGTGCACATCAGTCAAGCGAGGGTCAAAACAGAGTGTCATTCCCTGGCATCTCTGATTTTGAATCTCATAGAATTATTTCCTCCTCAATGCAGAAATAAAAACCAAAAAGGAACACCAAACTAGCGGGGTTTTCAGTCTTCTCCAATGTTTTAAAACATTGTGAAAAAACCTGCTGTTTTCAGCGTTTAATATGTTTTGCTCTGTACATAATCATGGAGTTGAGACAAAATATCAGTGATCAGACATTTGCTTCCATTCTCTTCCGTCCCTCATTCATTCCTATTGTCAATTTTCTCTATATTCTCTCATGCTCCTGCCTTGCTCCTTTAACTCTTTCATTTAATTTTCTTTGTCAATCAGCTTTTCACTGTTTCTCTCAATCCCTGATCTCTCTAATTTACCAGTGCTGGGACCCCTTTTCCAGCCCTCCTGTCCCAGCCCGTGTCAGGTAGGTGCATAAATGGAGATATGTTTGCAGCCCATTAAGATTTGATTTAGCAGATAAAAAACAGGTAACAGTGAGCATGTAACCCTCCTTCCTGCGGTCTGTTCTTCAGATTAATGGCAAAGATTTGTTGGATGGAGATTTTCGATCTAGCACACCAGATATATTTATGGGGGTACTCAGTGCTCAGCTGTTGCAGGCTGGTGTCACTGCCCTGCTCTTTGCCTCGTGCTATAAACAAAGACCTCTGCTAATAAATGCACTCTTAGCTCTATTCCTGCTCCACCTCGCCGTAGGGGGGCACTTGCTCAGACATTAGTATGCGCATGTTGTCAGCTATAGGGAGTTTGGTGACAGCAAACTGTGTTAAAGTGGTGAAAAAGCTTCAGCACCTGCAGAACGCCTTTGGTTATTTGCATGAGCAGTTCACAACAACAAGGAAGTTTATTTTACATTGTTTGGCCATGACTTTCGGATTGCTGTTTATTTGAGGACCTCAAAGCGCTGATTTTTACCAAGCTCCTGGGTGGTTTTGTTTTTTCATAGGGGCTGTGTTCCTGCCAGGTATTCTTGACATTTGCACAAAGCACTTTACCTTTCTATTCTGAGCCGCGTGCCTTGTTATAGTGTGTTTTCATTGTAGGAGAAAGATCCAGCACCGCTCCCTATATTTCATTAAATGCCCTCAGTGTTCTGTGCGGATCATGGTGGTGTCTTGACTTGGAAGAAGAAGGAATGAAAGCAGAACTTGGTAATCCTGAGGCTGTATCTACCTCAGTGTGCAGGTCAGAATGGGTCCATGTACCTTTTTTTGCTAAAGCTGCACCATATGTAGCACATACAAAGGCCCTACTAGCTGCACTGTCCACAGCTTATGCATGGACTCATATTTTCATAGCTATACTATAGGCACTGACACCAGCATAGTTTCACCAACCAGACCAGCTTTTTGACCTCTTCGCATGGATCATGGGGAGTGAACATGTTCATGATATAGTCCCTGATGCTTCCTTATCAAGTGAGGCAACTCGTATAGGTGTGCTTTTTAGATCATCAAAGTGTAATTATAAGAAAAGGAGTTTCGGGTATAGTGTTTTGTGGAAGCACATTAATTCTGGGTGCATCTATATGTACAGCGATCATTGCTGCCACAATCCTGCTACCTGAGTTTTCAGAAAGCAGAGCTCTGTCCCACTCTCAATGAAGGAGGAAGTATGGGAGGGCTTCTTGCCAGGGACTGTACCACTGCTGAGAGCTCAGCTGCGAACCTGCTGCCCACTACACAGCAGCAAGAAGTAAACTGAGATGTATGATGTGAGTCATGGTTCTAAAGCAGGACTGCAAGTAAATCCTAGCCTTCCTGGTACCTTGCAGATGCCAACAAGGGAATATTAAGTGGCTTAGCACAGATAAATGGGTCATATCGGAGAGCATCAATGCTAGAGAAGTGATTGGAGCAACATTGATAATGTTTGACAACAGATGGTGCCACAGTACAGCAACATCTGGATTTACCAGTTTCCACTGAAACATAAATATTCTCTATGGTGGTGTTTTATAGGTTAAAATCACTTTTAACTGAAACCCAGAAATCCTAATTATGCCCAAAACCATATATAAACACAGCAAAAAGGAGGGGGAGGTAGAATACTTTTGCTTCATAACCAGAATTGAGCATGTAGGAAAGTAGATTATTATTTTGGGTGCTTGGCTGCTCACCTTAAGGAATACCTTACGGAATAATGTGAACCTACGAAGTCACTAAATTAATCTGTAGTGCAATCCCTAATAGCTATGGCACAGAGGAGGCAAGCTTAACTCAAGGTAATGTGTAAAGCATTAATGAGTCATAAAGTCAAAATACTAAGCAATAATAATCCCAAAGCAAATTTAAACTATATAGTAAAATGTACTAAAAATAATATCAAATGGCATAAGGGGGGAAAAATAGATATGATTTTTTTTACATTTTAAAAAGCAATAGCGCCTACAAAAATTAGAACTTCAATAGTGGCCACGGTAGATGGCGACCAAGGTGCAATTTCAGATCCACCATTATGACGCCCAGGTCAGCACAGAGCAAGTGGATTGGCCCAGTGAAAGGTTGGAAGTCAAAAAGTTTAAAAACCTTTCTAAGCCCTACAGGTCTAAAGGAAAACTTTCACAAGTTTTCATACTTGTTTCTGAAGCCTAAACAATCACCGAAGAGTCGTCCTCCATCCTCAGGGAGGTTCTTAGAGACTGAAAGGGTGGAAACAGAGGCCTACAGCATGGTCCAGTCCAGGTCTAGTTGCCACTGGTTTGCTAGGTACTTCCAGGGAAAAGCCTCTTACAGCTTTTTGTATTCCTGTAGCTACACTGGAGGTCAGTCAACTGACCCGTAGAATACACTTCTATGTCCTGAGTACAAGGGGGGTAGGTCCAGTCCTCATCTGTTCTTCCACAGGTCCAGAAAGTGTTTCAGCAAGGAGCCTTTGAGTGCCACATTTACGGCTGGCCCCTGCTAAGAGATGGGGTGACTCCTGGGCTATCCTAAACAATGTGGTAAATGTTTCGTGGGTCAACCCTACTTACTTTTTGAACAGTTCCTGCTTTTCTTACTGCAAACAGCTGGGACTTCATCTGTACTGTCTACTTCACCCTATTATTCAAGTTTCTTTAGATGGAGATGGGCTGTCTTTTGCCTGCCCACAAGTACTTAGATCCTGCACCTTACAGAGGAAAAAGAATCTCAAACATTCTCAAAATCATAGATTATGCACATCTCTCCTGCACCCAACAGATTGGAAACATTGTTAAAGCAAGAACAATTAGATCATGAAGGCAAGGGAGCAATTGGAAACAGCCTTTACAATGACTTTTGTACCCCACATGCCTTTTCCATGCAGGCTTTACCACACATGCGTTTAGCGCACAAACTTTTACAACAAATATGACTTTACCTCGCACACCTTTACAAACAAAATTATTCGACAGGTTAGTATAAAATATATACACACACACACACACACAGTGAAACAGCAACTGCAATAAATTCTTTAAGCATGTCATGAGTGATGTAATATGTGAGGTCATAAGCTGTGAATTCCTGGGGTGCGAGTTATAGTTTGAGCAGCTAACTATAGCTGCTGAATTTCTCTAGTTTTGGACGAGTAAAACTTGCGCCTAACTATAACATCCCTGTGAATTTCTAAGGTTTTTTTAATTCCATTTTCTAACTATAACACTCCTGTAACCTTTGGTTTTTTTCAGTGAATTTCTAAGATTTTTTAAATGCTAATTATTAACTATGACGTCCCTGCAACCTTTAGTCTTTTCAGTGAAAGCCTATGTTTTTAAAAATTCTATTACCCAACTATAACATCAATGTAACCTTTGATTTTTATATTAAATTTTTTAGGTTTTTAAATTGTATTTTCTACCTAAAATGGCTCTAAAAAGGAGTAGTTTTATAAGCTTGCATTTTCTTCAGTGGACTAATAAGTGCTGGTTTTTTTCTTTACATATATTCGCGGTGACGTTGCAACCTTGCGATGATCTAAATCTCTACGTGAATTCACAAAACAAGTGCAAACATTCAACGCCCACCACCACATTAAAAAATTATAACTTAAATAAATAATTATTAAAATTTACACATAACTAAATCAAAGAACGTTTGTACACATATTTGTAGTAACTTTTTTTGAAACTGTGCTTTAACCCTACTTTCTGTTTTTGCAATGACATAGAGAGTCATGATGACTCAGTAACCGTGACAATTGCGTCTTTTGTAAGAGGTGTAAAACACATATATGCACACATTTTCCAGTATTTTAGACACTGAGGGTTTATTACTGCACTGTTTAAAGTCATATTTTTGTAGAAAGTCTGTATAAGAATCATTTAAACCAATTTTCAATTTTCGCAGTCAAGTCGGTCATTGTGATGATATCTGTAGCCACGACAATCGTGCCTTTTTTAAGAGATGAAAAACACATATATGCACACATTTGATAGTATTTTAGACACTAAGGTGTTATTACTGCACTGTTTAAAGTCATATTTTTGTAGTGAGTTTGTATAACAACAATTTAAACTTATTTTCTGTTTTCGCGGTGACGCCGGGTGTCGCGATGATATTGGTAGCTGCGATCGCCGAGGATACGTCGTGAAATGATAGAACAAATGCAGACAGTCAATAGCCACCACCACATTCAAATCTTATAACTGCAATGGATTATAACCAACACACTAAACACATTATTATCTAAATGACTGTATAATGGGCAACTGAAGGGAACTGCATGAGTGCCTCAGGACATCTGAGTGGGTGCATCAGTGTTGCAATTGGTCTGTGATTGGTTGCAAAAGTCTCTGACTTAATCTGTGAGTAGCTACGTGAGTTCCTTTGTGCATTTGTATACAACTGTCTGCCTGGGTCTGTGAGTGGATACATGAGTGTTTTAGTGGGTGAGTGAGTGGCTGCATGAGTGTCTGAGCGGGCCTGTGAGTGCATAAGTCTCTCTGTGGGTCTATCACTGGTAGTGTGAATGTATGAGTGGTTCGGTCAGTGGGTGTGTGGTTCTGAGTGTGACTGAGTGGGTACATGAGTCTCTGAGTGTATAACTGACTGGGTGCATAAGTCTCTCAGTGGATCTATGAATATGTGTGTGAATGACTGTATGGGTGTGTGAGTGTCTGAGTGGGTTTGTGAGTGGGTGTATGACTGTCTCAAAGGGCCTGTGAGTGAGAGCATAAGTCTCTGAGTGTTTGAGTGAATGGGTGCATGCAAGTGTCTGAATGGCTCTTTGACTGGAAGGGTGAGTGTCTGGGTTGGTCTGTAAGTAGATGCCTTGAGTTGGTGAGTGAGTGGGTGTGTATATCTGAGTGAGTTCATGAGTGGGTGTGTAAGTTTCTGAGTATATAAGGGACTGACTGAGTCCATAAGTGTCTGAGAGGGTTCATGACAGAGTGTTAGAGTGACTGTATGGGTGTGTTAGTGGGTGTATGAGTGTCTCAGTGGGTCTATAATTACAAATGTGAGTGTATAAGTGGGTCTGTAGTAGGTCTGTGAGCCTCTGAGTGGGTCTGTACATGGGTGGATGACTCTTCGAGTGAGTCTGTAAGAGGGTGCATAAGTATCTGAGTGGGTCTGTGCGTGGGTGTGGGAGTGTCCACGTGGGTCTCTGAGTGGGTGTAAAAGTCTATAGGTGGATATAAGACTGTACGCATGAGTCTACTAGTGTGTCTCTAAGTAAGTGCAAGAGTCTCTGAGTGGTACTGTACATGGGTGCATCACTCTCTGAGTGACTCTGTAAGTGGGTTCATCATGAGTATCTGAATGGGTATGTTAGCAGGTACATTAGTATCTGAGTGGGTCTGTGACTGAATGTATAAGTGTGTGTGGGTATGTGAATGGGTGTAGTAGTGTCTGAGTGAGTTTGTATGTGCATACATGAGTGTGAGACAGTGACCGGCAAGTGTGTACAAACATGGATATATATTTTTTAAATATTTTTCAAATATTTTTCAAATTATTTTTCAATATTGACAATGGCGTCGGTAGTCGTGATGTCCCTGTGACGGTACACGGGCGGCTGCACTGGCAGTCTTGATGTGGTGAATATCGCCTGCGATTAAAAAATTCTTTTTTTTTTTTTACACATAACATGCATCACTAACTCTTACATTTCTCAAACATGGAGTCAAAGTACCTCGACCCTGACCCCCTATGTTTGCTTTCACAGAAAATGTTAGCCCTGGGATCAGTTCCCTATAGATAAAATGGCGGTTGCAAATTTCTGTTCAGGTTGCGTCCAGCCAATCACAGCATTCCTGCTAGCGTGCGCATTGGTGATTAATCGCGAAAGCGACGTGAAATATCTGCGCCCAGTGATATATTTATAAGATTTGGATTAAATTTCTCAAAAACGACTTAACTGATTTGCACCAAGTAACAAAAAGCACAATCTGCGAAATAACATCTACCTTCCTGCCAAATTAGGTGTAAAATATATATATATATATATACACATACATACATACACACACACACACACACACATACATAAGTACACAAATTATGGCAGTTATGGATTTTTGGGTGGCAAGGGTATTTTTAGGGTTTAGGGTAGGTGTGGGTTCTTGGATGGCAAAGGTATTTTTAGGGTGGGTATAGGTTTTTGAATGGCAAGGGTATTTTTAGGGTGGGTTTTTGGGTGGCAAGAGTATTTTTAGGGTTTTAGATGGGTATGAGTTTTGTGTGAAAAAAGGTATTTTTAGGGTGGGTTTTTGTTGCTGCGGGTTGAAAAGGGTATGTATTTTATATATAACTACTAGACAAAGAGAGATGGTAGTCCTGTGCCTATCTAAGTTCAGACCAAGATTCTCTTGATAACGTCCCAACCTCATATACTGAAAAGATGTCTTTTTCTGAGGAGTTCCGACTCCTACAAAGCGACAATGAACACTCCTTCCAAGGCAAACAGAGAGGAAGGGGCAGATGCCCCAGAGGCGCCAAGGCAAAAGCAAAAGAAGGCGAGAGCGAAGAAAGAAGCAACAAGCCTGGTGTGGGAACAAGAGGCCAGACGACCAAGCCAAAATAATGATGAATGAAAATAAACAGTTAACAGTAATCAATCTATCTGATAGGGAGATCTCCCCAATCGAAGAACAAGTATTGAAATTAGGTTTAACATTCTGTCCTGAAACCAAACTTGATTACGCACAAACACGTGTGGATTTGTACAAGTTCCCACGCAAACTCAAATTACATAAGGTACATGCACTTCGACAGAAACACACAGAACAAGCAGTGTCAGCTGACCAAAACATATCCAGATCACCACAAGCCATATCAGATAAAGACACCTTACACAAGCGGATTGAAATGGGGGAACCAGTAGAGATAAATACACCCAATCCGGGCAGGGACCCCTTTGACACCCAAATCCGTAAAGAGATAGCAACCCTGTTTGGAATTGACACAGGGGAGGCAGGAGATACCAAGTTCAGGGCACCCTCCAAATATGTTCCACAAACAGCGAGAGACAACATAGACATCTTTAACGACATGGTAACACAAGATATACTGACCCTATCACAACAACCATGTAAGAGCAGGAGCTTGTCCAAAGAACAATGGGAAGCAGTAAAAACCTTACAAAAAGGTGATAATGTAATTATCAACCCTTCCGATAAAGGAGGTAACATTGTCCTTTGGCAAAGAAATAGGTATGTTAAATGAGGCACTCCGCCAATTGAATGACAAAACCTGCTATGTTAGAGTAGATCCAACATACACTAAGACACTACAAGAGAGGTACATAAACATGCTGCACAATTGGCATGAACAACAATTACTTAATTGGGATGAGTTCCAATTTCTTAAAAATGAGACACCAGTAATACCCACACTTTACCTCCTACCCAAGATCTATAAGAACCCCACTGAACCACCAGGGCATCCTATTGTATCTTCAAAGAATAGCATTTTTGAAAATGTGTATGTTGAACATTTTCTGTTTCCCTTTGTTAAAACGTTGAACTCATATGTCAGGGACACAAAGAATTTCTTGCAGAAAATTGAAAATGTGTTTTGGGGCAATAACTCATGGCTAGTAACATTAGACGTAGAAAGTTTATATACTAGCATAAGACACTATGATGACTTGATGGCATGCAAACACTTATTACAGACCAGAAGTATTCATCAGTTAGAACACAGCCATATGATCCTACAAATGATTGAGATATGCCTCACTGAAAATGTCTTTTTGTTTAATAAACAACATTACGGACAGATACAAGGAACTTACATGGGTACTTGCCTCGCCCCCAGCTATGCCAATCTTCTGGTAGGCTGGAGGGGCAAGCAAGTACTCAGGAATAATGAACTCGAAAAGTGGAACAAAAATGTTAGTATACGGCTAAGCTATATTGACAACATTTTCTTTGTCTGGGATGGTCAAGAAAAATAACTGAATGGATTTTTTGAAAAACAGAATCAAAACAAACCTAACCTCAGGTTCACCAAACAAAAAAGCCAAAGTAGCATAGTTTTCCTTGACCTTAAACTCAATGCGACTGAGGGTATTCTAACATCAGAATTACACAGAAAGACCACTGCAGGGAATTCTATTCTGCACGCTGAAAGCTGCCACCCACCCTATCTTAAGTGGAGTATCCCTTTCAGTCAGTTTCTTAGGGCCAGAAGAAACTACAGCTCTGATGAGTCCTATGAAAATAAAAAAAATGTACGACCGAGCGACTCAAAATCAGAAACTTCCCTGCAAAGTGTTACGAACGGCGGAGTAAAAAGTCTCCCAGGTCAGTAGAGCTCAAGCCCTATATAATCCATCGAAAAAAGTTAATAAGAATGAACAAGGGAAAAACTCTATTAGATTCATTACCAAGTACAACAGCCAAGCAGGCAACTTAAGGAGAATTCTCAATCAAAGATTGGATATTTTAAAACTAGATCCCATTTTAAAAGAAGTGGTAGGTCAGACTCCCTCCATTACCTTTCAGAGGAATGTCTCCCTCAAAGACATGCTTGTACAAAGCCACCTTGCGCCTCAAAAGACTAATTGGTTAGTACAGAACAAAGGGTTCTATACATGCGGACGTTGCAAAGCTTGCAAGCACAGTAGCAACGTCAAAGAGGTAACATTGTCACGTACAAACCAGAAGTGGCGGATCCCTAAGCTAATTAACTGCAACACTAATTTTGTAGTTTATGCTAAAATCTGTCCTTGTGGCAAATGGTACATTGGTTCTACCACATTCCCTGTGAAAAAACGCATACTTTAGCATCTGAAGGCAATCACCAACAATGATCGTACACACAGTACTGCCAAACATTTCCAAGAAATGCATCAGAGTAGCTGGACCAAAGACACATTTTTTGGCTTGGATACAGTACAGAAACATCCCAGAAGCGGCGACCAAGTGTCCGCCCTCAGGAAGATGGAATCAGTTTTCGTTCTCAGAGCAGGTTCTGGCTTCCCCAAAGGGATGAATAATGATGAGGAACTTCATTCGCATTTGGGACACTGAAAGGTGTTAATTAACAGCTAGCCCCCAGCCCAATAGATCAGCTTCTGGTCTTTATTATTAGGTTCTCATGCAACTAAACCTGAATCTTTCTCTACCTGTATATATCACTATTAGTAACTGAATCCTTTGCTCAAAATTGCTATTTTTGATGTGCTTCAATGTATAACATTATATAAGTGAATAACTGATTTATGTCATTATTTTTTCGTGCAGGCCACTGCGAAGGGCACAAACTGATTATTGATTAGGTGACAATTAAAATATGAGCACCGGAGAACGAAGAGGTTACCTTTTAACGATCGTCAATCCTTGATCAGAACGGAATCTCTGTTTGGTAACCGATCAACCTGAGTACTACACCACAATTGCCTCAACTATTGTACAATTTTAGATCTATTACGGTTACACACACACATTTGTGATTCCCATGTACGTATTTTGTTAAAATCTGTATATGACTCACCATCAGAATCAAGCCAAGATACAACATTTTCTTGTAAGGGGTACTATACCTAGACTGCCTACAAATGATTATCTAATCTTGTACATGAAACTCCAAATACTTGTATATATCCAAAAACTGCACACCTTTTCTTTCCAATTCTAAAATGTATGTAAAATGTACTGATATGATCGGTAATGCAATGAATTATTGAGCACACATTTATCAGCTAAAAACTGTACTGAAAGTCATCATACTACATGTTTACAACTGATTATAAATATATAATGGCTGGCCACTACACAGGTACATGAGAAATTTTTATACTTTTGAGAAAATGTAAAACAATTAATTTTCACTTTTTTCACTATTGCACTACATCACCTGAACACAATTGCACTTTTTCTATGTCTATTGACCATTCCGTCATGTTGGACGGGTTTAAAAGACCACAGCTGCAGCAAAAGGTCATGTGACCAAGACCCCGTGTGAGGTCGAAACACTACTTGTTTTTCTGCCAAATAAATGATTTTCAAGAACTCTAGACCGGAGTGGCCCCTTCCTTACTCGTTCTGCTGGAAAGGATCTTTGATATAGCTATATATGGGTTATAATCACCTGTTAATTGTTTACCATGCATATGCCTTTACCATGCATGCCTTTACAAGAGAAGAGTCTTGCCGGTGGCAGTGGCAGGCTCTATCCGCTCGTGCTGTGTTGCATCTTATTTTATGTGTGTCACAATGTTAACGCTGTTTCACAGCGTGATATTTTAAACTGTGCAAGTAGGCTACTTTTTAAAAAGCTTTGTGTGTTTACCTTTGTTCTGACACCCACTTCCTTGTGAACTCCAGCCCCGGTCCGACGCGTCCATTCTGGGCGATTGTTGCGGAGGGTGAGGAGGAGCCAGCACTTCCGGGCTCGAGCGGCCAGGTTAGCGCTCTAGTGGCATTGTAGGGGAAGTGTACTTAACCCGTTGCCTCACGCAGTCGCGTTGTGGAGAAGAGTCTTGCCGGTGGCAGTGGCAGGCTCTATCCGCTCGTGCTGTGTTGCATCTTATTTTATGTGTGTCACAATGTTAACGCTGTTTCACAGCGTGATATTTTAAACTGTGCAAGTAGGCTACTTTTTAAAAAGCTTTGTGTGTTTACCTTTGTTCTGACACCCACTTCCTTGTGAACTCCCGCCCCGGTCCGCCGCGTCCATTCTGGGCGATTGTTGCGGAGGGTGAGGAGGAGCCAGCACTTCCGGGCTCGAGCGGCCAGGTTAGCGCTCTAGTGGCATTGTAGGGGAAGTGTACTTAACCCGTTGCCTCACGCAGTCGCGTTGTGGAGAAGAGTCTTGCCGGTGGCAGTGGCAGGCTCTATCCGCTCGTGCTGTGTTGCATCTTATTTTATGTGTGTCACAATGTTAACGCTGTTTCACAGCGTGATATTTTAAACTGTGCAAGTAGGCTACTTTTTAAAAAGCTTTGTGTGTTTACCTTTGTTCTGACACCCACTTCCTTGTGAACTCCCGCCCCGGTCCGCCGCGTCCATTCTGGGCGATTGTTGCGGAGGGTGAGGAGGAGCCAGCACTTCCGGGCTCGAGCGGCCAGGTTAGCGCTCTAGTGGCATTGTAGGGGAAGTGTACTTAACCCGTTGCCTCACGCAGTCGCGTTGTGGAGAAGAGTCTTGCCGGTGGCAGTGGCAGGCTCTATCCGCTCGTGCTGTGTTGCATCTTATTTTATGTGTGTCACAATGTTAACGCTGTTTCACAGCGTGATATTTTAAACTGTGCAAGTAGGCTACTTTTTAAAAAGCTTTGTGTGTTTACCTTTGTTCTGACACCCACTTCCTTGTGAACTCCCGCCCCGGTCCGCCGCGTCCATTCTGGGCGATTGTTGCGGAGGGTGAGGAGGAGCCAGCACTTCCGGGCTCGAGCGGCCAGGTTAGCACTCTAGTGGCCCCTACTGCCTATAAATGTGTGTTGGCCAGCGACCGCGCAGCGGACGCGTGCAGCGGGCGCGCCGGAAGCGCGCCGAAGTCGAGCCAAAGTCAAGCCCGTCTGCGCCCGTCCGCGGCCGGACGGGGCGCGGGGCCATACACCCTGGCCTACCTAACCCCCTCCACTTACGGTACGATAAATAAACGTTGCTGAATCTCCGTCCTGCTATAACACTACCATGTTTACATTCTATGCAGGCCTTATCACTACATAACTGTTCCATGTGCCCTTTTACTCCTGAAATGGGCTCTATAACAGTCCCCCCTAAAAAATTGATAAAAGCCGCACTGCTTAACTGTAGATCTCTCAGTAAACACTGCATTCAGGTCTACAACCTACTTGAGGATGAAGCACTGGATATACTGATGTTAACTGAGACCTGGCTTGGCGAACACTCTGATCCAGACATCATAGAGGCGCTGCCTCCAGGATATTCTCTCGCTAGGCTTGACAGGCAGGATGGTAGGGGTGGTGGAATAGCTATTGCTGTTAGAGTCCCATTGGAATGCTCCTTACTCCCCCTGACAATTGACCACTGCGAAGCTGCTTCATTCAGTATCTCACTGGGACCTCAACACTCCCTATCAGGTATTTTTATATACAGACCCCCAGGTAGACTATTTGATTTTACAGCTAGTCTAGTAGAGGCGACAGCACATCTCGCCTTGAGGAAATCCAAACTCCTGGTACTTGGCGACATGAACATTCATTTTGATGATGTCCAAGACAAGGATGCCTCCTGTATAAAAGATGAATTACTCTCCCTGCAGCTTACTCTTAAGAACCAAGAACCTACTCACAGACAAGGTCATCTGCTCGACCCCATATTTGGTAACTGGAATGGAGTAGAAACGCTTCCTCCAATACCCGTTCCTTGGTCTGACCACCTTGTCATTCCCTTACGAATTTGGGTGTCCGAGCCTGAAACTAGGAATGATAGTACGCAGATTTACCAATGTCGAAAGTGGAAAAACTTCAACTTAGACACCTTTATCGACAATCTTGAAGCGGCTGGACCTCCTGGAGGGTCAGATTGTGAGGCTGCCTATTCATGCCTGAAGAACTGTGTCCTAACTGCCCTAGATAATACTGCTCCTACCCGTAGGTCAGTAATTACCAAGAAAATGAGAAAACCCTCCCCGTGGTTTACCTCTGAACTTCAGGTGGCAAAATCTGCATGTAAAAAACTGGAACGAGAATGGCGCATTAAATTTTGCCCCACAGCCAAAATTCAATATAAAATAGCGCAAGCAGGATATTATAAACTTATTCGTTCCTCTAAAGCACTGTATTATAAGACCCGCATTGGAGAGGCTGAGAACTCCTCAAAGGAGCTCTTTAAAATTTTTAAAGAAATCTCGGTAGTATCTAATGAGAGCAATGCCCAGAGTGACTCTGTTGAATCATGCAATAATATTGCTAAATATTTTGCTAGCAAAATTATTAACATCTATGCAAATTTCGCCAAGGATCTGCCCTCGGGCTCTGACTTCACTGAGAATTTGGAGATCACTCATGATAAGGCATGCCTATACTGCTTTACTGTTCCTTGTACTACAACCTTAAATAATATCTGTAAAAGCATTAAATCGGGCTCCCCTCGAGATCCTGCTCCTCCCAAGATTTTAGCAGCTAGCCTTAAAGTCTTAGAACAACACTTCAGACACATTCTCCAACTCTCCTTTTCTACGGCCACCCTCCCTGTGGAGTGGAAGCAAGCCATTGTACTTCCAATAAAGAAAAAACCTAACATAAGTCAGGATATCCTTGAAAATTTACGGCCTATTTCGCTGCTACCTTATCTGGCGAAGGTGGCCGAAAAAATAGCTAACAGTCAACTCATGGCCCATCTTGAGTCTAATAAGGCCTTCCACAGCTCTCAATCTGGGTTCAGGGCAGGGTATTCCACTGAAACCGCCCTTCTGAGAGCGACCGAAACCTTACGTGCAGGCGCGGATGAGGGCCAGACTATGGCTTTGATTATGCTTGACCTTAGTGCCGCGTTCGACACTGTGGCACATTCCATCTTGCTGCAGTGTCTGAACAAAGCCGGGGTCACCCAGGAAGCACTGGGCTGGCTTAAAGCCTTTCTCACCAACCGCTGCTTCCAGGTTCAGAGAGGCATGCATCGCTCTAATAGCATAGCTTTAGAACAGGGGGTACCTCAGGGCTCCGCCCTGAGCCCCACCCTGTTCAATCTCTACATGGCCCCCTTGGCGGAAGTGGTTGAATCGTTCGGCATTGAATTAGTCTCATATGCCGACGATACCCAACTCCTCCTTTCCCTGTCCCAAGCACCCTCCATTGATGCTAACAATTTTAAAACCTGCATGCAGGCTCTGGCAGGCTGGATGACCCAGCACTGCCTGAAGCTAAATGGCTCAAAAACGGAGGTTCTGGTAATTGGAGGAAGGGATGCGAGCTGGACCAAGGAGTGGTGGCCATCATGTTTGGGACCGCTACCCACTCCCTGCAAAGCAGCTAAGAATCTGGGGATCTGGGTTGATCCCAGACTCTCTTATGACAACCATGTACACAAAGTGGTTGGGAAATGTTTCGGGGTAATGAAGACCTTGAACCGTACCCTAGACCTTCTCCCTCTGGAAGCCAGGCGCACTATGACCCATGCTCTAGTGACCTCGAGGTTAGACTATGGCAATGTGCTCCTGCTCGGAACCACACAAAAAAACTTCAGGAGACTTCAAGTACTCCAAAACACAGCAGCACGCCTAGTCCTTAGACTTCCGAAAAGATCAGCCTCTATGCCAGCCCTAGCCACTCTGCACTGGCTCCCCATAAAAAAGAGAGTCCTATTTAAAGCTCTTTTAATGTGCTATAGGATTATCTCACACAAAGCTCCCCTTTATATGACAGATCTGGCTATCCCCTACGAGCCTACTAGAACTCTCCGCTCTGGGGGAACTGGATTGCTTAAAATTCCCCGCATCAAGAAAGCCAGAATGGGCGGATGTTCTTTTCGTGTTATGGCTGCCAAAGAATGGAATTCTCTCCCTATGAGTATCAGGCTAGCGGATTCAGAGCCCTTGTTTAGAAAACTTTTAAAAACCCATCTGTTTTCTTCTTAATTGCCCTCTCTTGGCCCTGACTTTTCTCCACAGCGCGGGGACACGCCGGGATGGCGTCACCATGCGCTTTACAAGCTCCTTTATTATTATTATTATTATTATTACAATGCAAATGTTCATAGTAAAGGCATGTGTGGTGAAGACGCATGCGTTGTAATGATGGCGTTGTAAAGGCATGCATGGTATTGACATGCGTGATTCTGTAATACATCCGTGAACAATCGTCTGATGTAAACAAAACCTCAAATAGAAATGTAAAAACTCTTATCTTGACAGGATATTTTCACACAGTTAACCTAGGTGCTCCGGTAAAAGAATGGTCGGGTTCCAATTCATTGATAAACAAGTGGCAATACTCTACTCGAACAACAGAATGGTAGATCACATCACTCCAGGAAATCTACCACGGTCTTTGGAGGTACAGGCCCTAATCATCTATGGAACCTGGCTCCATATCAAACCTCAGGCCAGATTATCAGATTAATGCCAAACTCATCATAAACATATTTTTCAGGTGAAAGAATTGAGTAGGCAAATTCATGAAAGAGCATGGCCTCACATATGAAATATCCTGGACTCTCACCCGAGGGATCTTACCAGTATCCCATCCTCTGTGACTACAATAAGGCTAAGAAGTGTTAAGGCAGCTTTCAATCATCCAGAAAACATCAGCAGGACTGCGCATCCTAAGACATCCTTCAAAAACAGACTAGATGCCATAACCCCCCAGTACGGGTACCATAAACCCCCTTCAATAGACTGATAACCATAACATCACTCAGAGGGCACTTGACCAGTCAGCCATAAGGAACAAATATGGCTCTTCATGGCAAGATTTCAAAATGAATGAAGAGGCAAATGGATATTGAATGAACTAGATGTGCACAACAGACAGGATACTAGCACACTCAACCATTAACAAAGGAAAGAACATCACACAAAAGGGCTTGTATCTTTTGGTAAAGATTGAACAAGTTCACGGGGAGAACAATTAAAGTATGGAGGTAGAGTGAGAACATGTACCATCTCTAGAATGGCCAAAATCACTACAGTTACAGTGAAGTGCAAACAAGGGGAATAGTAACAAGTAAACAGCTGGATGATGTACATTTATTTATGGAGAATAAGTTTTACTCCTAGAGAGGATCAGGCCACAGCATGCATTAGAGCATGTTAGTATTGTTTGCATGTATAACCACCTGACAAATCATGTCATTTCATCCATGCATCGTATGTGATTTGGCTAAGTGGCTCAGTTAGGCACAGTATTACTTCAACTGGTGTACCATGAAACAAAGAGACTTGAATATCCCCCAGCCCTGCCCCAACTGAAGAAAGAGCAGAAGACATACTTCTTTAAAGAACACTACATTATGACCCACTAACAGTCCACAAACCGCCCCATCCGACCCCACGTAGACTGTGTCTTTGACCCTCCACAGCACTCCTCTGCCTTTTGGCTAGGGTCACACTTACACACATATATACATGCACTAGATTGACAGATGTCTAGACTGATGTCAAAAGATAGGTATTAACAGACATAGGGGCATCATTAGCAGCCGATGCCTGCACGAGCTAGCTGTTTTTGAGGAACGGAAGTACCTTTAGAAAAAACACATACATTCTCTTGGTTGTTCTGTATGTCTTCTTAAAAGTATTTTTTGGGGGATAATGGATATGAAATGATTTAAAGAAAGGTGTGTCACTTAGTAAAGAGCCCAGGCATACACGCTAAGCAAGTGGAGAGACCTAAATAGGTGGGCGATGCATCCAAAGTATCTGCTGCAAATAACAATTTCTTTGAAGTGTGGAAGAGGAGAATGTTTTCAAGCCACTAGTTGTATCATGGTTAATGATGTTTTTATACAGGGGTGAACCCTTGCCTTGCCCCGTGTCAGAAAATCAGGGAGCTGGCTTGTGAGGATAGTCTGAGCTAAAAATGGTGATGGAAACTTAACCAATTTAGGCTTAGATCAATAGTTGAAAGTTAAACACAAGAAATTCTTTTTTTTGGTACATAGAAATAGTTAGGTTTTCTTTGCATAAAAATGTACAGTAATTTGAGTTTTTGCTATAGGCTCCATTATGTAAAGATGGAATAATGTGGGGGTGGTATGTGGTCCTGTTAAACACTAAAAGTGCCTGGGAATTGGTAGGAATGAGTTGCTTTTTATCAAAAAGTGGATTATTAATTTAGGGGAAGGAACACCTAAAGCTTAATTAACACAATATTGGTAGATCACAACAAGGATGAGTCTCTGCTGAACCTCTGGTAACAACAGCACACACAGCAAGCACTTCCCCAGATAAATGTGCTCTAAGTCAAGCAATATCAAACAACATTAAAGTGAAGAGAACAAAACAGTAAAATTGCCAATGTAATTTAGAAACAAATATAAAAATGTAATAATAAAAAAAACACACAAAACTCACTGAATCCGGACAAGGCGATTTACAGATATAGATTTTTAAATTCTTAAGAAAAAAAGCTCTAAGAAATCACAAAGCGCTAAAGAAAAGTTCATGTTTGTAGGAGATCATGGAAGCCTAGCAGGTCACTGAGGTCAAAGTGTTTATTTTAAGACTTAAGAGTTTTCTGGTCCTTGAGATCCTCCAGTGGAGCAAGGTAGTATCCTGAAGCTGGCCATGGTCTATCGAGGTCAGATATCTCATTGTCATTATCCTGCTGAAGCCTTTAATATTGGTCCCACAGTCTTCGAGCTGCCACAGTTGCTTTGGTCACTTCCACACTGTGCGTTCCCACAGTAAATGGGAGCCGAGAATGACCTGTGTGTGTGTTCAAAAGCAAGGATCTATGCACTGAAAGACCCAGTAAAAGAGGGTCTGTCTATGGTTCTCCGTGAATAGCCTCATTCACATGTACTTTCAGCGCCTCGGTGTGGGATACTGCCCAGAGAGTCTAGCCCCCTGTATCCTAAAGACATAGGGGCAGATTTACGTTTCCTGGCGCATACATGCAAATCAGCAGGGATGCGCCAGGAAAGATGCGTGACGCAAGTTTACCCTTGTGCCACCACAGATGCGCCGCATTTACAATGCGGTGCATCATGGTGCAAGGATAAACAGATGCGTGTCGCATCTGCCGGCGTACGGTTGGCGCAGTGCTAGAGTTGTGTTGCGGGTGCGATGCAACTCCAGCACTGTTTCAACCTGGCCTATCCTCAACATGGTGCCTTACGCCTGCTTTGAGCAGGCACAAGGTTTTGATGCAGCGGCGTCAGAAAAGTGACTGAGTGAAATCCGAGGCACTTCTCCGAGGCGTTCCTGCGATGGAACCCCCCCCCCCCACCACCTGCGCCGGAATGCTCACATGAAACCGGACGCAGGTTTCATGTGGCGGAGGGCTTTACAACGTGACACATCTCCTTAGACGTGTCACGTTGTAAATAGGGTGCAATGTGGCGCATGGTTTTCACCGCTGCTGCGTTACAGAAGTGACGTAACGGTGGCGAAAATGTGGCGCACGGGTCTCTAAATCTGTCCCATTTAGTTTATAGTGACAGCTTGGGTGTTAAGGCCTAAAGATTGTTAATGGCCACTTTGAGGGGCTATCAGTCCAGCCAGTCATTTGGCTAAGCAATTGCAAAGCCGTATCTATTATGATTATGTAAAGTAATTTGAATTTAGCCTGAGGCGTGCTCTGCTGTAATGAGTACAATTCAGCATGGGGATTGTGGCTGCTACGGTACCACTCAGCAAGGCGTATTTGAACATTGCCCAAACTATTGTCAGAAGAGGTAGGTGTTTCTAAATACTCTTCTTTTTTTCTAATCAATAACTGTTGATAGATATTTAAATTCTAAGAGTATCTATATGCCAATAGTTCTATAACAAAAATGAAGGCTTAATTAGTATAAAATGCATGTACGGTGTGTTTTGATTCGGATATTGTGGCACGCGATAATCTGAAATAATACGAAGGTCTAGCCACATGAGTGCAAAGGTAGCTACCCTGTCCTACGAGTCCATTTGTTAGGTCAGGTCCTATGTACTTACAGTTTAGACATAGCATGGTTGATGTGTAGCATGGTTGCTGTGTATCTGCTTTAGAGGCAGGAAGGCCAGCCAATGTACAGCTGTGTGTGTCCTGGTCTGACCCGTTTACGCCGACACTATGAAGAGAATCGCGGCTAAAATTTATAAAATATCCGATGCAATACTTTATTACATCGGAGGCAGGTCTAGCACTTTATGCACCTACCTTATGCACTTAATTGAACCACCTGCTAAACCTTTGCAGAAATTAGGCCATGTTAAGTGACATGCCTGAAGTATTTTAGTGAAGGCAGATCTACAAATGTGTTAGCTCCTGCGTCAAATGTCAAATAATGTTACTTTATTAGATTATTGGTGGTAAAAGTCATGCTATATTTGGGAGTCCACTTTCATTAGGAGGATTAAAAGGATTCTACAGATTATGTTCACGGTGCATGGAATGCCAGGGGCAGCACCATGCCTGATTAGTGACTGGACGGTAGACCCCCTGGGACTCTCTGGTGCTGTAGGCAAAGTCCAGAATGGTACTGGTGGTAATGTGCTATTAGTGTTTATTTTACTTCTCGACGAGCCCTATGATATTGTTTTTTTTACGATATTGTTTATATCAGCTTAATAAATTAGAAAGTTTACAATAAATAGATTGTGTACTCTGATTTGATTTTTGACCTGCAGGATGTGTAGGTCTTGTAAAAGACGCCTTGTCTTGTAAAAAAACAGCTTATGATGTTTGTTAGTTTGAAATTTTAGATGTAGTGGACCATTGCAATTTAGGGTGACTGTCTCACTCGAGGTCACTAAGGACAAAGTCCCAGTCCTGCACTTTGCATTTACAAGTTATTATTTTCATGTGTGTTAGTCTCACAATTGGAATGATGCAACCAGGAGGCATCAGGCGGTCACACAAACGCCCAAGACTGGAAACGGTGGTAACCTTGAGGGAGGCACGCCCCCTGTTTTACTATGTTATGTTCTACATACTCAGCAGTAAAGAATTTGAAAATGGATGCCCCCGTTCTATTCATTAGGTTGGCGACAGAAAATGCACTTTTTTAGTTTTTCTGATCTTTGCCAGTTTATTGGCCGCACACATTCCCTTGATATGGCTGTCAGACTCCGGCCCTGGCATCTTACCAAGAAGGAGTTGTGTTTTTGGCCTAGTAGTTTCCCCTTTAGTGCTGTATGGATGGGCTCAAAACATATGGGATGTTAGTAGCTAAAGGGCCTGTACTGGCTGAAGATGTCACACATAATACGGGACATTTGGCAGCCCTGATGGAATAAGCCTGTAAGACGAACATGTTTGCTCGGCGAATAAATCGCATTATTTGGGAGTTCAGAGGCTTTCAGCATCTCTGTAGAACTTTATGAAAAAGCTTGGTCGAATGGACAACAAGCACAAAGAACTGCAGAAGCTCGCGCATGATGGTTTTACCAAGGTGGGCTGAAGCCCAGCTGATAAAATCAAACTATTGAGTTATTTTCTGGAAAGTGGGTGCAAGAAAGGGTTCCTGTCAAGGGGATCCGCGGGAACAACACTCGGAGAGGTCATTTTTCTTCTGCACAGCGCCTGGGTGCTCCAAACACCACTCTCGGCGCTTCACCTCACTGTAACCTTTTGCTCTGCACTGGAGGTCAGCAGAAAAGCACCCTGACACGATTGATTTTCGGAGTCCGCTGATAAAATGCTAGTTACTCAGTGACAACCGGCGACGTCAAAGGAATGCGGCTGGGAGGGGGCGCATGCGCGCGGCAGCTCCCGGCACTTTTAGGGGGCCGCCCTCGTTGCCAAGTTGAACGGCTCCAGGGCTTTGTCGCGCATTGTTCGCTGGTACGAGTATCTCTTGGACTGGGAATAGGCCCGTTTCTTCTTGAAACAAGAGAGCGTCGGGTTTCCTGGCTTTTGTTAGTGTTTCCACCTCTGATAAAAGAGGTCTGAACAATAAATCTTGCACTGAAAGAAAGGTGTCCCATACGAGAGGGGCTCCTCCACTCACTTAATAATGCGAAAAACATAACTACAAAACATGGGAACACAACTTCAAGGTTGAGTGAGCTACTCACACATGGAATGTTGCAAATTGAGGGGACCCCATGCCAGGGCAGTTGTAGGCCTCCCTCGCAGGTGTTCTGCAAGAAACACCATCCAGAAACTACACTGGCTGCGCATGGAAGCCCGAGTTCAGTTTAAAGCCCTCACTACTGTTTTTAAAATTCTAAAAACTGACTGTCCTGGCCTCCTGCGTCCACTCCTAGAGCCCTATACCCCTCAAAGGGCCCTACGCTCCTCTGGTCAAAACTTGGTGGTTGTTCCACGTATAAGGCTAAGCAGAATGGGCGGTCGCTCTTTCAGAGTCTTGGGGGCAAGACTCTGGAATTCCCTGCCACATCACATTAGCTCAATGACTAACCTGTTGACCTTCCGCAAAGCGATCAAAACATTTCTATTCTCCCCATCCTAATCTCCCACAGCCCGTCCTTTCCTTCTCCCCTCTCAGGTTTTCGTTATAGTTCAGCGCCGGGACGCCTCGTTGCTGGGGCAGCTGTTCGCGCTCAATAAAACGTTATAACATAACATAACATGTGTGACACTTTAAACCAGATAGGAGGTTGTCTGTTTAGGTTTGGCCTACAGAGCGCTTATGCGGCCTTGTCAACGTCATGTTGTCCAAAAAAATCCTGATAAAAATACGTAGAAATGACTCTGCATAGAGTGGCTTTTAGTCAACCCACGAATCTATTGGTCCACTCAAATGTAATTTAAAATGTGCTACCATAAACCCCTCCCGGCAGCATGTGGCAGTGGGTCTGCCGGCTTCAGACACTGCCCCCCTTCACGGTGAGTGATACATTCTGAAGTTTTACATGTGCTCATCCTCCCGAAAGAAGCGCACTTCAGTGTCGACTGGTAGACCAATCTCTGCTTTCATGTCTGGTTTAGGGCTTGTTTTGGACCTTAGTGGGTGAGACACTGTCACAAACGTCAGCGGCAGACTGTCCACCTTGTCGAAAGTGCATTAAATCCTATGGAACTTGTAATAAGGCAGACGGGATATCCGTCACATATTTGTCACTGTCTAATGCGTAGCCAAACTTAAAATCAAGCACTTAAATTCATGCATTTTTTAAATTTATTTTTGCAATCGGTTGTTGTTTTTTTCTTACAAACGCATGCACGCCACCTATAGCTGGAACCATTTTTACTTTTTTATTTAATGTATCACTTTTAATGTATATTACATGTGTTTACAAAAAAACCATTAAAAAAGCATGTTAGACTTGTCAAGGCCGGACCAATTTGCTTTACCAGTGCTTGTTTACCATTGTATGTATCATTTAAAAATACCCCCACTCTGGAAAGTAGTTCTGGGTAAACATTCAAGACTGTCTGAAGGTGTCACACCTGACAAGGGGTCCATGTTGCAGCTATCTGATGTAAAGAGGTCTTAGCTGTGAATGTTTCTGCTGAGTCCACAACATGTTTCTATCTGCTTAGTTCAGTTTTGCTTCAGGTGTTTTGTTCCAGACTTTCTGGTTTCTTTGACAACACGGATTTCCCTTTCCTATGGCCACGCCCCTCGTGTAGAATTCTTGAACTCTGAGGTCACATGTTCCTCCTGTATTCTTGCAGCCTGGGGGCGAAGACACTCCTCTGGTAGTGAACACAGCTGTGCCCTGGTGCATGGATGTGCGCCTGTCTGAGCGGGACTGATAACAGGTTTACACTTCTGGGAGTGCGCGAAGAATCACTTCTAACAAACTTAAGTAAAAGCTTGGAATGGTTTCCTTGAAAGCTCAATTCTAACACAAATACCCCCAAATAACCAAAAAACCATTGACCTTGAGTTCTGGAGTAACATGTTACTCGCCACGCAGCGCTTCAACCCTCTTCAGTGGTAGTAAGCGCTATATACACGCAAGTAGGCTACATAGAAAGAGAACAACAATGCATAGTGAGGAGCGAGAGGGCGGAATGCTCTGACGTCGATGGCATGAGGTGCAACCTAAGCTTTGTACCCGGAGCTCGTCACACACAAGAACCCAGGGGATTATTTACAAGCCCCTTGTGCCACTTTTGCGTCATTTTTGACATGGAAAAGTGGCATACGGGTGGCGCAAGGGGCTTGTAAATAAGCCCCCTAGAGTTTGCCACGCTGCTGTGTGAATGCAAGAGCTCAACGATTTTGTCACGTGACACTGGGTCACACACGGCAGCTCTGAAGTCTGTTTGTGACGGAATCAAAACAACTGTTCAAATCACGCAGAAAATAGTGTTGAATGCTGCTGTTAGTTTAAACGATCATCCGTAAACGGTGAGATTGATCCATTTTAGATTAACAATAAACATATACATATTAAATACAGAATAATAATTAGAAACTAAACCGTTAAAACCCATTCCCCCAAACTAAACCCATCCCTTGGTGTTTGTGAAGTCAATGACAGTTTCAAAATCAGGCGAAGATATTGTGGTAGAAGGGGGTTCATTTTACAGCATGTTCACTCACTCGGAGCAGGAAGGGACCCGCTATTCTTACCCAGGACGGGGTGCCCTCCTCTCTTCCCAAAGCTTCCATTACGGCCTCAGAGCTCATTCACCATGGAATGCCTCTGCGCCAGTATCCGAGCTGGGCTCCAAAGTTACTACAGACCCCATGACATAACACCATAGCATGAACTAACATAGCATATGTCCTTGCTAGTACACATTCACCCAGAAGGTTCTTGGCACGATGTAACAGATGTGTATTGTTACCCAACTATATGGTACTCCTTTCACCCATCTTAAGGGTGTGACAGGTTGTATGGACTGCCAACATGTGACGGGGGAGGAGTCACGCAGAATCACGCATTAGTGAACGGAACCACCAGACGCAGCCACGTAATGGGGGACACCACATTCCAGCCCTGGGCTTCCAGTTTAGAAGTCGAACTTTTGAGGTGTATGCTTAGTTCAACAGGTGCAGCGGCCATCAACCAAGACTACAACACCCATAATGCACTAGGTCATTAAATAAAAGCACAGCATTGGAGCATCATGTACTCGATAACATCTGGTATTTTCAAACCAGTGTGTGGAGAACCTTGTCAGAAATGAGCGCTTCACAATGTTGCCCAGTGGTCGGGTATTCGCATACTTTTTCCTAGACCAGTGTTACACTTGTTAAGACAATTCACACACAGGCAGTTTCTTTCTTCACGCAACAGAGACTGGTGCCATGCGATCCGTGCAGCCTCTCCGGTTGTTACCGCATGTTCAGAGAGCCCGGGCAAGCAGAGAGTACAGACAGACACCCACGCCTCGCCATGCCGCCCACGCCACAAGGGTAGTGTGTAGTAAAGAGACCTTACCAGCCTGCGCGCAGGTGGAGCGCCGCCGCGTCCGGTCCCGCGAGTCCACGCTGTCCGGGCGTCCTGCGCCTCTGCTGGGAAGCGGAGAGCACAACGTTTCAGAAAGTAAAGGCACACAAACACACCGAGAGCACACAGCAAGCAAAGCCCGGGAACGAGCTGCCACTCCCACCTCCGAGACCTGCCTGTGAACGGGGTGATTCACAACATGATAAACTATCCGCAGGAATGCCTGGAGTACAAAGAGCTGCCATTAACTGCGCCCGAGACAGGCGGGTGGCAAAGAGACAGCGCTGCTTCACGGCACTGCCCTGGAAGCAGCGCTGCTGCCGGCGCGTCCCCGCACGCCCCCTTCATGCCCAATCCAGAGCCCTCTGCTTTATAATGGATGCATTCCCGGAGGAAAAAAAGGTGCGCATCTTTTATTCTACAAACAGCCACGGTACTTGAAGACCTCTCCTTGGAGTGCAGCCGCTACGAGGCCATGCACCAGTCAAGCGTCTTAGCATCTTGTTGGGTTTTAGAGATGGGCCTTTTTTCTAATATTTACATATTTTAACACATAGTATTACTTGCAAGTATTGATGTTTCATAGCACTCTAATTCCGGGTGATATTATGTAAAACAATTCCACAAATGTTATTAACCTTATTAGCTCCGGTGGCACAGCGGTTATTCCAAACAAGCTTTGGCAATGGGAACCGGTCTGGTTTATAAATAAAAGTGTCTCTTTAGTTATTGATGGCATTAGGCGCTCAAAAATCATGAAGCATGCAGTCTTCCAATGATCCCTGCACTCAGTCATCTAGTGGCACGCCCGAAAACTCCTTCTTCTAGTCGCCTACTTCCACAGCCACCATAGACACATACACAGACTCCACAACATATGCAAGATCAGAGGATAGACATAGGAAACATGTTATGGCTAAATATGGTGGTCATATTCCTGCAATAGGAAAAAAAGTAACAAAGCAGTCGGAGGCTATGTTGTAACTGAAGTGTACATGGTGTATCGTTGTTTTAAGGTTCCACCATGGCCGTCATTAGTAGAACCAATAACTATGCATGGCTAATCAATGAGATACTATGGACAATCCCAGTTCATGATGGTCGCCTGGTTGAGAGGCAGTGGCCATGTGGCTGCGACGCACTGCAGACGATACAAGTGACATGAAGGTGGCCCATAATGGCCTGTCTGGGAAGAGGAAGAATGCTCAAAAAATGGGGGGAAATAAAGGAGAAGAAGGAAAGAAATGAAAGACAAGCTATAAAAGCAGAATCAGAGGACAAGAGAGTCAATGACTGAATTTGGGGGCGATCCTTTATCCTGTGCTTTAGGTTGTGTTGAAGAGAAGCGACCCAAAACTTCTGCATGTATATATTTAGTCACTTAAACAGCCAAAGGTTAGAGCGACATTATAGTTAGATGTTGAAATGAGATGAGAATTAACATTTAAAACCCCCTGTACTTCAGCATAGTATTGTGAGCTAACTATAACCTGCACTCCCGTCACGCACTGCCCAGGGCCTCAAATATTACATCACTCAAATCATGGTCAATTTAATCATTGATGACATCTCAAAAGACACAATTAATGGCATCACTGATGACGTCTCAAATGATTCCATACATTATACTCTGATTCATACTACTCCATAAATCCATACATTATTATTAAAAAGAAAGCTGGTAATAAAAGGCAGGGCAGCTGTAAATATGCAGCAGGAGAGTACCAAGTTATGCGTCAGGGTTCACTAAATTATGTGGAAAGAAAAGGCAAATTATGCTGTTTAAAGCAGCAAACTATGAGTAAGCATCACTTCATTTTTTTATCACTTATACACTTGGCATAGGTTTCACTTCATTAGTACCAGTTTAACAGCCAAATATAGCAATAAGCAAAAGAGACGTTTGCGAAGGCCTTCCATTGTGCAACAACACATGTCCGCTGTGTTTTTGAACCATTTGCTCTAGAAATAAAAAAAATTGTTTCAATCTGGCAGGTTGTTCAGCAGAAGAGTGATAAGTGGCAAATGTAGAAAAATCATACATATGTAGAAAACGCCACAGCTGCAAAATCGAATAGTTCGAGTGGCCGTGATAAAGGGCCTATTGTCATGTACAGCATAGAGCTGCTGTGTGTACACCTTGAGTGCATAGAATGGAAATAGTGTAAGCCCATGAGGCAAGTGTGATTGTGAATGTTGAAAGTTGCATGGTACACTGTTTACAAACCAGTACAGTTTGGGTCCAAGTAGTACTTGATGTTAAACAAGGTAAATGCTGAGCTCACCTGACACAAGTGGCACAGGCATGTTTCAAAGTGGGTTCTGACTTAAAGCCACAGCCTTTTGCAAAAAATATGTATGAAAAACCAAATCTTCTGTTGGCAACAGATTGTCCAGAAATGGATGTCTGGGCACGTGTCTATGTTAAATAGCTGTAATGCAGTGCTATAGACACATTCTATGTAACAGGAACATTAGTAAGGTGTGGATATTTATTTCTAGAACTTAGCTGAAGATTCTGAGGCATTGCAAATTGTTGAATAATGTAGAATGTAGAGATGCCCCACTTAGTGGTGGTTTAACTCACATTAGAGATGTAAGCATGACTTTAGGGTTAGATGCCATTGTGCCCATCTGATGAATATGTGTGGTGTATTTTACCAAACTGCGGAGCCTGGGAATAGAGCCTGGCTAGAGGTGTGTGAACAGTAGCCAAACCCTACCTGTGAACCTCTTGACTGAACATTGCAGGCCACATGAAGTGTTTAAGAGGGGGATTCCACTTAGGTGACAACTGCGAAAACTCTTTTTAGGAGGGTTTTCAAGGTTTAAAAAGGTGTGACGGGTTAAAGTCTACGGTTGCATTTTCTTAGTTAGGTGAGTGACTACTAGTAAACAGAGGGTAACATTAACCTAATGTGGGTACCTTGACTGATATGCTACATGTCCGGCATGTGGGTAAAATGGATGTCCATCTTCACTAGATTTTTGATAGACTACGTAGCACAGGTGTGGCATGCAGAATTACTTCAAGACTGCAAACCCTCTAGGACACTGTCACAATGACTGGATGATTTCATCAATGATGTCATCAATGATGCCATTTGGCATGTCATGAGTGTGACAGTGTTATAACCTGTGCATTATGACAGGTTGCCAGTTACAGTAATTAAACTAAACTACACATGGTGAGACGTACACCTCGAATGCTCAACACACTGATTTTATTGACAACCTGATCTCAATGCTGTTGCATGATCTCCAAGCTCCTTGAGTTGGGGGTGATTTTAATTGCATTTGTGACACAGAGCCTCTCTCGAACACTCCTAACCTTGGGGTCATGCACCACTTTAGGAGATGGGTGGATGCCGTGCAGTTTTTCGATGTTTGGAGGTGTATGCATCCGAAGGCCAGAGAGTACCCGTTCTATTCCCCGTGCATAAACTCCACAGTAGAATAGACAACTGGTTGTGGAATCAGACAATGTGATTGAAAGTGCTTGACACTGAACATTTGGGACTCACCCTGTTGGACCACAGGCCTATGAAGATGATTATGACCTATGAGAAGAGTAATGCGAAGGTTCCCACTAGGAGGCTGAGGGCCGAAGCACTATCAGACCGCCCTTTTCGTGATCCAATAGGCACACACAATACAGAATACTTTGCTGAAAATGAGGGCTCCTCAACGGAGTGTAGAGTGCATTTCAAGATATGGTGGAGAAATTGGGAGCAGAGCACGGCGAGTTCCTGGCTTATAACGCACTGGCAAGTGGGGTGCGATCTTTGTGGGACCAGGATGGACCTGCTAGTGGGGAGTTATTGGAGTGCCTGCTGACACATGGCAGTGGGCGCAAGGGCGGTATGATATTATGGAATGCTCTGCAATCATTACTGCCACACTCCTGCAATAACGCTAAAGGTAAATGGGCTCAATGCGTGATTTTGGCGATTCTGGATAAACAGGGAGTACTAACTATGCATTTATAAAGCGAGTCTCCTAAAACTCAAGTTTCAAATGTGCTCAGTTAAATTACATGCATCAGGCCTATCTCTGTCTCCGAAGCGCTCTGGACGCATGTCTGCAAATGTGTTTTCCCAGTGTGCTAGGTGTGGTGCGTGAGAGGCAGACGCTTATCACGGGATATGAGAGTGCCCAGTGGTAGCAAAGATCTGTTGTTGAAGCTGTCTGACCTAATTGGTAGGGAACTGGGTATAGATCATAGTCTTTGCCTACTGGGCTGGATGCCCAGGACAAAAAAGAACAAACAGGAGGGCAGGTTTATTGACCCAGCACTTCTACTATACAAATGTCATGTTGCGATGGTTTGGAAGTCAGTGGCGTCTCCATAGGTGCAGCTATTGTTAGGGGACTTGAGAAAGTGGGCAATGGCTGAGATGTTTGCCATTCACCCTTTCTGCAGAGAGCGTGGATGGGCAATGGGGATTATGGCTTAAGATGTATCGATTGCTAAATTGGAGGCGGGATCTGATGAAAGGCCACCCTGTGCGAGGATTTATTGGTTGCATTATAGGCTCAGATAAGGTTTCCCCCTGGAAGGTTGGGGGCTCACCAATAGAAGTAGAGATTGGCTGGGGGCAGGACCCCTCCCCCCAGCGCCTTGAGACCCTCACGGGTGAGTAGTGCGCTTTACAAATGTTCTGATTGATTGATTGATGATCTAAAATGAGAACAAATTAATTACTGACATGCTATTGCTTGAAGTTTCTATGGTGTGGCTGTGTGGGTATCAAGGCATACATGCAGGGTCTTGGGCAGGCAATGTTTCTGCTGGTGTGTCCTTGGGTACCTTGTCTCAGCCGGATGGCCTACTCATAAGGGCCAACTGTTAAGTTCCATTGGTATATTATTGCTATTGTTTAGTGAGATACTGAGTTCCTGTCCTGGATCTACTACACCATGTTGACGTTTGTTAGGGCATGTTACCTTTGTTCCTGAGCCTATGTTGGTTTGTTTTGCTATGCAGCGTACTGTTGGCTATTGTTGATGTCAATTATGCACCTGTCTATAGAGCTATTTAAAAATGACTAGAACTGGCTAAATGTAAGCAATTTGGTTGGTTTTAAAATATGAGTTCTTAGCTCATTTTTTAAATGTAAATTATGCTCTTATTACCATACCTAACTATAACACCACTTTAGCCATTGTTATTTTCAGTGAGTTTCTGTGTTAAAAAAAAATCATATTCTGACTTGAGCATAAGCCAGTGTGCAGTGGGGTCTGGCCTTGGAGCAAGGCCTCCTGCAGCAACACCCTCATGGTGACAAGTCTCCGATACACACAGCCTTCAATCGTGCAGCACAGTGGAGGGTTGTCGGAGGAGCTGACTTCTGCTCCGGCATCCAACCTCCTGCAGGCACCAAATCCCTTGCTTTGCAAAGCTTCGGCCATGTGCAGCGGGGATTGGATGCAGGGGCTTGCCTCAAGCCAGGATAAGAACTAAACTTCTCATGGGCACCCAGTGCCCCATTGTGAACAGCCTTTGGTGATATGCAGTGAGGGTTGGGCCCTATAAGGAGCCTAACCCCCTGCTGATCATAGCCTCCACCCTGCACCCAATCCCGTGGGACCCAAGCCCATGCTGTGCGTCCGGACCCTGTAGCCAAGTTCGCACAGGTGCCCAACTTCCCTGCTATGCACAGCACAGCCTTTGGCCTTGTACAGTGGGGGCTGGGCTTCTGACCAGGCTCCGCGCTCAACGGACTGCGCGTACCCAACCTCCCGCTGCACATGACCTTTGGCGTGAACAGCATAGGGTTGGCCACAAAGCAAAACTTTTCATGTGCTCCCAACTGGTGCTCACCCCCCACTGAGCACATGCTTCGGTCGTGAGCTGCACAGGCATCCAACCCCCTGCTTGCAGCTTTCAGCCTTGCGCAGCAGTGGGCTGTCCCTGCGCCCAGCCCACTGCAAATGGCAAACCCCATGCGCCTGACCCGATGACGTTTAGGGCCTGGTCTATGCCCAGATGCGTCACATTCATTAAAAAATATATATATATATTTTGTTACTGTTGTTCCTCGTAACTTGCACCACAGGGGTGGCCTCGCTGGGTCATTGAGTGACAAAATCCCAAACTCCTGTGACAAAATAAAGACCATACAACCTGGCAATGAGAGGAAGAGTGGAAGCCGCCAGATATATTATGACTGTCCAAGAGATGCAGAGTGTGGGGCCTGAAATAGTAACAAACGTCTAGGTTAGTATGAGTTCAGGTGAAAAAGAGAAGATTGACCATGTCAGGCCTCTAGCGGGGGAGGGCCCAGAGTGGGACAAAACGTGTCTGTGCTGTGCGAGTATCTATGCGGAGGGACATTAGATGTTTAGGGGCTGCGAGGGCCTGTAGAGGTCCTCCATTATTAAGATTCAACCATCTTTGGTCAGGATCTCCTAATTAGTAGCCATGGCATAGCCCAAATTTAGATCTGGTCTGCACTTTTTGGATTCAAATGCATGACATTTTTTCTTAATCAATCCCTTGTAAATACAGTTCTTTCCACAAAGCTCCGAACTCTCAGGCGCACAGAGCGGGATGCAATGAGGTGGACAGAGCTGTTGCTTTGGAGCTGTAGCACAAAGAAGCCCCAAAGAGGCGGTGTTTCTAGATGAATGACCCCAGCCTGGTTTATGTATAACACTGTCCTCCTTCTTTATCAGGACTCGCTGTGCTTCAGACACCGGGTGCTACGAGTAACCAGCACAATACCTGTTTTATTGATCAAACTTAGATGCGTTGCATTTGTGAAGATTTGCACCTGAGATCTGCAAGTTGGATGCAGATATCAGCAGTATGTGCATGAACCCTAATCACAACGTCAGATGGGGGACAAGGAGCAGTTTTGAAAAAAGGTCCTGTACCGATGCTCCAAAAGACTATGCATCGACACTATGAGTGCTATCAGTTCCTAAAGGGAGAGAGAGTGTGCCGCAGCAGTCCAGATAGGTGCTGCGACTTGGGATGGATGTCTCCAAAGAGAGGCTGTGAGTGTGTAGGGTGGGGGAGTGGTACTCCTGTGCGGGTGGTAGTTGTGCTCTCACACACCCTTGCGGGTGCAAATCATCGTCATTGGGCACTGCTCCTTGTGGGGGTGGCGCTGCAGTCCCTCACCGGCCCTACTAGAGGGCGCTCTGTTGGAGATCTTTTTAGGAGTCGCCGCAGTTGTGCATGTGGGTGTGTGGGTCAAGTGGGGGTAGTGAGTGACAATAAAATGACCTGTTGGCACCCTTGTATATTTATTCGTGGGTCCTCTGGGTCAGGTTGAAATAAAGCAGGGATGGAGGCACAAATAACGCACAAATGAGAGGGGAGAGGAAAAGATGTTCTCCCGCTGCTCTCAACTAGGGGTGGGCGGAATTTGCGAAATTCACTTTTGCAAACTATCGCGAAAATGTTAAAAATCTCCGCAAACACGCGGAAATATCGTGAAGATGCGGAAGTTTTTTTCCTGCCCGTTTGCGGTATTTTCCGCGTGGTCGCGGCTCGTCAACTTACCCATGCGGTAGCTCGCGGGCGTGGCTATCTTGTTTTCACTTGTCTCGCGGTGCATGATCGCGAGAAGGACGTGATCGCGCGACGCATGACGTTACTGCGGGCGCAAACTGTCGCGAGACAGCGCAAATGGCTACCAACAATCCAACATCTCGTGGAGAACGCGATCGGATCGGGAAAACTTGTCGGCGAACGTGGGGATTCAGGTAAGGCGATCGCACGCACGCGAGAATGTATTATTTTACAGCGCGAGCAAGAAACAAATTATCGCTAAGCTGCGGAATGCGGAAATTCTGACATTTTCGCACTTTCCGCGAAACGTGAAAATGACAAATTATCGCATTTTCCGCGAACGGAATTTTGGCCCAGGCCTACTCTCAACCCGTATGTGAGTCTAGAATAAGGTTTTTAGTAAGTAGTGGGTGGTCCACCCACCACTTACTAAAAACCTGCAGCGCCACCCCCACGAGAAGCAGTGCCCAATGATGATGCTTTGCACCCGCAAGGGTGTGTGAGGGCACAACTGCTACCCGCACAGGAGTACCAGTCCCCCACCCTAAACACTCACAGCCTGTCTTTGGAGACATCCATCCCAAGGCGCAGCACCTATCTGGACTGCCGCAGCACTCTCTCTCTCCCGTTAGGAACTGATACCACTCATAGTGTCTGTGCATGAGCCTTACCAGCAATCCTTCGAGAAGCATGGGACACCCAGAGATGACCATAATCCATAATTACCATCTCCTATATTATTAAGAAGTAACTAGACGTTGTCAAGGGCCGAGTACCAGCCAAATTGTATGCTGTTTATGTGTAAGTGTGTTTGTGAAGCAGTTTGTCCGCACAGACGTGTTCCTAAGACTTCAGAATGGACAGCCAGCCTGGAGCACAGCTAAAGGTGCAGTTTGGGCGACCACTAGCCAGCAAGGCTCCGACTTACGGCCCTGAACCCAGCTCTGAATGTGATCCTTGCACAATGGCGCTTCTTGGGACCCTCTCTGTCCAGCTAAAGGGAGCACAAAGGGGGCCAAAGCGCCTACTAGAATTTAACAGGGATATGTTTGTTGTGCCGAAATAAAGGTCACGTTTTTGAAAAGCGCGGGCAGCGCCAGTCTCTGACACTTTTGAAGTGTGCTGCCCTGCTACTTGACACCCTTTGAAGCAAAGACACATTTGATCTGGTGTGTATTCCTCACACAAATCCTAAGAGCACAATACTGCGTCTTCCAGCTGCCAATGATTTCGAGGAGCGCTTCACAGGAGTGTGACCCAGTTCTCGTTCCGTCCCTTCCTCAAGGACTCCTCAGAAACAGCTGTCAGCGAGGCAGGGCCATTTATTTAGTTTCAATACGTCAGCACGAGCTTAGAATCAAAGATGCAAGACTGTACTCAGAAAAAACAAAAGCTTAAAAAAACGAAAATATGGGACAAGATTCTTGAAAAAAAAAAGTAAATGTATTCCTGCAACATTATAATTACGTGTGGAGTAAATTGGGAGCTTTTGGAACTCAAACATGAATTCAAGAAGTACTTGCACTTCTTGAATTCATGTTTGAGTTCCAAGTTCTTCTCCTCTATAGACCTATATGCATGCGTATTCCTTTCAAAAGACTTAACAAAAATAGGAAGAATCTTCCTTTCTCAACAACTTTGCTGCTTGGACAGGCAAAGAGTTTCAACAAATAGCAGCCCTTCGGTGGAGCCTCCTTCTCCACAGCCAAACTTTGAAATTCTCTCCTGGAACCGGGCTTAATTTGAGTTGGTGGTGGCCGGTGGGGACTACCGCACCTATTTTTGGGGAGTGGCACTTATTTTTCCTCAATATACATTTCCGAGACTAAGAGAAGGAAAAACACACAAAGGGGAAAGAAGCAGGAAAAGAAAGTAAAACCATCACAAAGGGAGAAAGGAGGAACATGCAGGAGTGAGAGAAAGGGGCCGAGAGTGTCTGGTAGTGGATTAAGGAGGCCTAGGGTAAATTCAAGACTACACAGTCTTTGGGTTGGAGGCGCTGACATTTAATAGCACTGGCCATGGACTTCTCAGCAGAGCTTTGGGCACCGCAGTCATTCTTTAACAAACTAAGCACTACCTGGACCAGAAACATGCAGGACGCCTGGGGCTCCTGGAAAGCAGTGACGATTTGGCTCTCACCAAGCTAATGCCACATTGACAGGGGTTAATTTGTGTCTGTGTGCTGGTGGCTTCACCGGCACATACTCTGAGGGACCAGATCTCCTTGTGGCCCTCCTGAGGGCAGCAATACAGCTGGCTGCTTTGCAAGCCCCGACCCTGCACTGGCAGTAATAAAGGACTGAGTTTAAAAGGGGGTCCCTTAAGGGCCTTCTATTCATAAATCACTGATCGGTTTCTTGACAATGACTGTACGAACCCTGGGGGTAATCCATGTCACAGGAGCAGTTCCTGATTACATTTCACGTTTGCTTCATCTTCCATTTCCTAAAAATATTTTCTTTTTACAGACCAGGAGATGTAGTACCCTTGTATACCCCATGCTATAAAATGAGTCACCCCAAGGTGCCTGGGTGAATGAAGGTTGTGGATAGATTTTGATGGTGCATAATCAATGGCACTTTTGTTGAGAATAAGTGTGGTACGAACTTCTCACAGTGCCTGCATGACTATGTACTCATGAATCAAAGGGGAAAAGGAAGGAACTCTGAGGGCATGCCCTCCTGTTAAACTGAATTCCCATAGATGCCCGGAGAAGAAGAGAGAAAAAACCACCCATCGTTGTACCTCACAAGTCCTATAGTGTTAAGAAATCCATTGGGTGAACTGAACCTGAAATATGTTCTTAAAGGACTGAAGCCCTCATCCACCCAGTGGCGGCATGTGTTATTACTGGGCCCCTGCTCACACTGATGTGGGCTTCAACCCTGAGAAGTCAGGGCAGCTCTTGGGGATGGTGTAACAGCCTGGGTGCCCTATACGCTAAGGTGGGTGAGTTAAAAGTGGTAATGTGAGGGTAAGTCATACAAAATAAAACGTCCTCCATGCGGCTCACATCCACTTTAGAAAGAGTCTCCAGTGTGTAGGGTTAAAATGGAATTGGAGAATAGTACAACCCTTTTAGGAAAGTGTGAGAACTATTGGATCTGTTACTGTTGAAATATTGATAGCGCCAAAGGAAAAGTAAATGTTTTATTCATACGTTAGGACAGTTTGTGAGATTCAGAAAAAGAGGGAAAAGTAAAGTGGAGGGAATAGAAGGAAGTGCTCGCAGGCAGACAGAGTAAAAAGACAGTGTTGAAGAGGAGGGAGACGAGCTGATAGAGGCGTAGGGAGAAAGCGATTGTGTGTAACAGAGAAGGATTGTGGAGGAAAGTGATGTGAAGTGAATGAGACACTCAGAAGATCACCTCCTTAGACAGACCTTAACAATATTTAATTCACAGTCTCATATCTTCTAAATTTAAACATTTCCATGTCTAATTATTCACAACTACATCATTGCTGTGACATTGCTGTCTCACCGTACTGCACAACACTGAGGGACCATTCTTCTGTGCTTCCTGCCCAACACTCACGGCACCAACAGCACCCAACACCCCACTCTCTGATCTCTGAAACTCAAAGAGTCCTGCCACCACCCACAACACACTACATACTCACATGCATCAGATGCATGCTCCTTAACCCCCAGTCACTCATTAAACATGCCACAGAGATCTGGGACCTGCTGCACGAAAATGCCCCTGACCTACTTTTTCACACGGAAACCTGGCTGAAACTTTGCATCGGCACCTGACATCACCACAGCTCTGCCCCTGGCTATAAGATTGCCATGCAAGACAGACTTCACAAGCCTAGAGGCAGAATTACCATTATCCACAAGAGCACCATCAGCTGCACCACATCCACAAGAAAGTCATGTTCTAACCTGGAGCACCAGTCATTCTAGCTGCACATCACAGTCAACTTCACCCGAAGCAGCACTCTCATCTACACACCATCAGAGCCTTACACCAACTTCACTGACACCATTACAGACTTGTTCGCACCACTTGCACTCGATGCTAGCAATTACATCCTACTCGGAGACATGCACTTCCACCTGAAAGATCACACCGACCCCAACTCTAGAACACTCATTGAAAATCTTGGAAGCTTACCCAATAAGTAAAGGGACCTTCCCACGTCACCGGACACCTCCTGGACCCTATTTTCGCCTACTTCAGCAACATCCGACTCAATGAGCCCACACCCGTCCCGGAGACAGAGCACACCCTCGTCAAGTTTATTCACCTGGTTCTGGTCCAATACACATGGTCCTCCTCAAGATGAACCCACCGAAACTGAAACAGCCTCAATGACTAGGACTGGAACACCACTCTCAACACCCACTGACCCAAACACCGCAACAACCTCCTCAAAGCCATGAAGATTTTCAACAATTGTATCACTTGCTGTGCCAACTCCCTGACCCTTCTCATCACAGCAATACAACAAGATCCAGACCCCAGGCCCGTTGGCACATGGTGGAATTTAGACTGATAAACACGACTAGAAACAACTGGAGCACAAATAGAAAATGAGCCAGGATAACGTAAGCAGGAGCCCTGGGATGCTACCACTAGATGATCCGGACAACCAAATGTGCATCTGTGGTGGACTGCATCGATGCCAGCACCAACCACAGCAATGCAAGCTTCATTGTGAATGATTTCACCTCACCGCCAGCCGCCTACATCTCCACAACTCCTTCACAAGTCCTCTGCAACAATCTCTCTCGATTCTTTGGAAACAAAATCACCACAATTCACAGCAAATTCAGCCCACAACCGGACCCAACAGTTCTCGCCAAATGTCTCCCGATCTTATCCAGAGAATCAATGCTAACCACATGGACTGTCATCACCCCAAAAGAAACCTTTGTCACAATGAAGTCCATTTACCTGAGGGGCGGGGGGCATCATACCCCTGCCCCAACCACGCCTACTCAGAGGACGGCAACCCATAGGCACTGTGCTCAAACCTATTTCAAATGCTTTCTCCTTTTCCGTGACCTACCCAGATGCTTGGAAGCACACAGCTCTCCTCCCATTGCAGAAGGAGCCTTCTGCTAACCATTTAAGGCTCACTAACTATGGACTGATGTCCCTGCTGCCATGACCGACCAAGGTCTTAGAGAAAATCTTCAAAAGACACCTCACAAAATTCCTCAACAACCACTAACTACTCAACACCACTCATTCTGGTTTCAGACCCAACCACAGCACAGAATCTATCTGCCCACTCCCTGCCACGTATTACATTAACATGACCCTGGACATAGGAGACATGCAGCTCTCATCTTCCTGAGCCTGTCCACAGCATTTGACACAATCTCCCACCTCATCCTCATCTAAAACGTACATGACATTGGAATCCAAGGATCGCACTCCAATGGATCTGCTTCTGCTCCTTCCTGACTGGAAGGATAAAGTAATTCAGCCTGGCCCCATACACTTCAGATGCTCGGCACCTTATCTGCGGAGCTCTGCAAGGATTCTCCGTAAGCCCAACCTTCTTTAACACCTACATTATCCCTCTAGCCAGCATCATCCACTCTCACAATATGAACATTCTCTCCTATGCCAACACCATACAACTCATTTGTTCCTCATGGACAAGACGCCCAGTACCTGGATCAAGTTCTATGCCTGCATGGCTAAAAGCACCCACTGGATGAAGAGCAACTGGCTAAAGTTGAACACTGAGAAGACCGAAATTGTGGTATTAAGGAAGAGCACCTCACTGTGAGACTACACCTAGGGGCCAAGTCAGCTAGGACCGACACCCACCATCCATGCCAAGAATCTCAGGAGCATCATTGACAGCTAATTCAACATGACCGTCAACTGGTACACCCTCATGCTACCATACACTGAAGAAACTGAGGAAGATTTTAAACTGCTCCAAATCAGCACCTGCAAACCATCATGAGCCTCATCTAGGTGTTGAACTAAATGTTTTACTGCTGGTACTGTGTTTTCTTTAGTACTGACTGTAGAATTGGGGTGTCTGCCATAGTTCAGAAAAAAGGGTGTTTGCCCCGTGGAACTATTTTTTTGTTGTTTTGTGCATATTTTGCTGGCCAAAGGAGATCTGGCCAATCCCCTCCTGATCCAGCAGTTAATGTATCAGATAGCTCTAACTCCTGACTAACCTTCTCTCTCTGTCCATCAGTATCTGGGTGGTAACTAGTAGAAAATCTGTTTTCTCTGTTCAAACCTTTAGTGAATCCCCTCCAGAAATGGGACAAAAAATGGGTTCTCTGTCGGAAATGATAACCTTAGGTATCCCATGAGCCCTTACTAGATGAAAACTAAATTGTTGGGCTAATTCTTTAGCATTTGGGATATTTCTTAGAGCATCAAAATGTGCCATCTTAGTGAAGGCATCCACAATAACCAGAGTAGAGTTAAAACCCTCAGATCCATAGTGACGGTGTGCCAGGGATGAGGCAAAGTTGGCAAAGGTTGTAAAAGCCCCTGAGGGGCTGCCGTATCGATTTTCACTGAGCACATATCCCACAGTCAGCCACATACTGCTCGATATCCTTGATTATGTTTGGCCACCAAAATTGTCTCCAGACCAAATCCTCTGTCTTGTTGATTCCTTTGTGACCGGCCAAAGGATTATCATGACAATCATGGAGTGCTCTCTCTCGTAACTCCAAAGTTGGTAAATACAGGGCACCATTATGAAATGGTAGATGATTCTGGATTTCTATGCAGGGGTCCTCACTTGCCCAAACTTGCATTTCCTCTAACGTGAAGTTTTCTTTGATTTTGTCGTCAAGAGTTTCTTTCACGATTGCCCCTATAAACTTGTTTTCAGGAATTATTCTCTGTTTTTAGATGACAAACATTTGCCCTTCTGTGTTGATCCTGGACAATGCATCTGCTTCTCCGTTCTTATTACCAGGTTGATAAGTTATCACAAAATTGTTATCTACAAAGTGAAGGGCCCACCACAGTTGTCTGGGCGTAAGAGTTTGTGCTGATTTAAGGAACTGTAAGTTTCGACGATCAGTAGAGACCGTTACATTGTACTTGGCCCCCATCAGATAGTATCTCCATTCTTTGAAGGCATCTTTTATAGCTAACAACTCATTTCCTGTAATGGTATATGTTAGATTTGGGGGTCTCTGGTTGGCAGAGGTGGGTACCTTTGACCAAACAGGGACCCTTGCGTCTAGTCAAGGTAAGGGGCTACACTCCTAAAATAACCCCTGCTCACCTTCTTGGTAGCTTGGTATGAGAAGGCAGGCTTATCTCAGAGGCAGTGTGTAAAGCATTTGTACACACATACAGTAATACAGTGACAACACTGCAGATGGACACCACACAGGTTGTATTATAAAAATAAGTATTTTTATATAGACTTAACACAAGACCCAACGACATAAATCCACAATACTGTACTCAGAAATAGACTTTAAAATGGTAGGAAATAGCTAAGTTCTCTTAAGATTGTAAATGCAACGCTTTACTCTCAAAGTACCTTGGATGCGTAACGCAAAGCAAACAAAAGGGTCGCAGGGAAGGTGATGCGTCAGTTCCTTACACTCAGGGGAGTGGATGCGTCGGTTCCGTACTGCTGCGCAGAGGAGTTGATGCTTGCTTCCTTACTGTGTGGGGAGGTGATGCGTCGGTTTCTTACTGCTCTCCGGTACGATGCAACAAGACGGCGCCTCGATGCGATACTCTTCTCCGGTGCGATGCGATAAGATGGCGTCTTGATTACGATGCGACAACATTGATGTGATGCGTGCACGCCTGACGACCGTGCTGTGACTCGATGATCTTTGGAGCCGCGACAGGCCCTGAGACACACTTCTCTGGTGATGCAATGGCAACCTCGGCGGTACACTTCTCCGGTGATACGACGTGCTTCGGTGATGCAATGGCGACAGCACACTTCCTTGGCGATGCAACTGCAACTACTGCAGCGGCGACACACTTCTCGTCGTTGATTCGCGCGTCCAGCTCCCAGCGACACGCAGTCTCTCAGAAGGCCCAGTACAACAGCAGGCAATTCAATTCCCAGCAAGGGAATTCTGTGGGAGCTGATTGGTGAAGTGCTGTATCCCTGAGACTTCAGGCAGGAGGCAAGCTCAAAGTTCAATACCTTGGAGATTCTTCTTCAAGTTGATGAAAAGCACACTCAGTCCTCTTCTCCTTTCTTTGGCAATGAAGCAACCACTGCAGGCCAACCCCCAAACACACAGCACAGGGGTAGTCTCCTCCTTCAGATTCCTGGTTCTTCTCCTCAGCAAAGGTTCGTCTTGATTCCCAGAAGTGATCTAAAGTCTTGGTGTCTGGGTCGCCATATTTATACACAAAAATCCTTTTTCTCTGAAGGCAGAGAGTGTCTGTACCTAGTCCAAACCAGTTCTGTGCAGTCCTAGAGCACTTTGTTTACAGGACTCCTTCTTTCCTTTGACAGTATGGGCCAATGTAATTCGATTGGGTTGCATTTGAAATTTTCCCTTATGCTTGAATTCCTATTCCATCATACATATCCTTTGGAATTGCATTGTAGGTATTTCACGGCATTTTTTCTTGAGCTGCGTTAGGCGCTCATTCAATGTTATCACTCCGTTTTTCCATTTTCTTATTAAGTTTCTCTGGTTCTTTATCTTCCTGACAACTCGTAGGACCCATTGTGAATTTTATTGCCTGTATTGGACTATTTGGCATTCTTCTCTGTACTTCTCCGACTACCACGGCTCATTATACATGTAAGCAGCGATTTCATTTATTCTATTTTGGTCACCCGTTAGGACCTTTTGTCTTTTTATCATGACATATTACTACGTGTTATTCTATATCTTTGTATTTTCCGTATCACATTATTTTATTCGTGTTTTTGTTCGGGTTGTTCTTATTTATACAGGAAGTACTTCTAATGCTTGCAAGACCTGTTTGGACCTTACTCACCTATCTATCGCATTGCAGTATTACTAAGTCAGTATCATTACTATTTTTCTTTCTTCTTTCTTCTTTTTTCTCTTTCCTTTTTATTCTTTCTTTTCCCTGCTCCCCGCTTTTTTCATTGTTTAGCTTTTAAGCATATCATTAACCACTCGCTTCATTCGCCACACATTATCACATTTTTTTCATTGTTTCTTCATTCCATACTCACTGAATGTTGTTTTCACTTGGGCTTTTATAAAACCTTCTTTTCTGTTCTTTTTTCTTTCTTCACTCTACTTATACTTACACATATCGTTGGGATTTTTGTCTTTCCTCAAGCTTGGGTCTTTTATTAAAGGTTGGTTTGACAGCACTTTTCTGCTATTAGTCAAATAATAGGTGAAGGAGCACAGTGTTTTTAAAGAAAAAATTACTGTTTATAAAAAAAAATCTCTTGTGTTATATTGTTCTGTTTTACATGATATTTTTGCACATTTATAGGATCAAAGATATTGTGGCTCTCCTGATGAAGACGCTTTGCAAGCGTCGAAACGCGCGTTGAGAACATCTCGGCCTCAGCCACTTCTGTCTGTCTATATTTGTATCCTGTGATTTTTTTGTATTGAATGTTTGATTCAGCTCATTATTTGCTATGTATTGTGTATATTGTTCAACATCTCTTGAACTGTATCCCTAAATATTGAATTGTCCATTATCAATTTATTATCATTTTTGTGCAATTTATACATAATAAATTTCGTATTTGGTTTTATTAATATCATGTACATTGTGTCTCCTTCTACAATGTTAGTGTTTTCTTATTGTACAATTGAGTTGCTTACATTTAGACTGCCTAGGTGTTTGAATTCATAATGTTATTTACCCTGCCCTAGGAGTCTTTTGTTAGTCCCTGCAGGGGGTCCCTATTTCTAGCATTAATGGGCCAATGTCATTAGACGCACCACCGGAGGTGGAGCCAGCATTGTAGAAGGCAGACACAGCCCTATTCAGGCCCAGGTGCTGACTCCTCCCACCTCTCTAAATGCAAATAGGTCTATTCAACCCTGTGCTGACTCACCATGTTTCCTGGAGCCCCCAAGCCCCTGTCACTCACAACCCATACAAGGAATACACAACCTAGCAGATGCAGACTTGGATAGTTAGGTAAGAAAATACCTACTTTCTAAAAGTGGTATTTTCAAACACAGAATGTTAAAACCAACTTCACTAAAAGATATATTTTATCATTCTGAGTTCAGGCATACTAAACACGAATTTCTACCATGTCCCTTAGGTCAGTTAGGATGATAAAGTGTTATAATCAAACTGCCCATTCTGCCTATGGGAGCAGATAGCCTTGCAATAGTGAAAAACGAAAATGGCTGTAATTCACTATCAGGACATGTCACACACATCAGGGCATGTCCTACCTTTAACATACAATGCACCCTGCCCTTGGGCCTACCTTAGGGGTGGCTAACATGTAGAAAAGGGAAGGTTTAGGGACTGGTAAGTAGGTGCACGTGTCAAGTCAACATGGCAATTACCAGACTGCACACAGGCTCTGCAATGGCAGGCCTGAGACACACTTTACAAGCTGCTCCAGTGGGTGGCTCAATCAGTGCTGCAAGCCCACCAGCAGCATTTGATTTACACTCCCTGGGCACATGCAGTACACTGTACTAGAGTCTGACAGCTAAACCAAATAAGTCAATCATGGAGTCACTATTTCATGCATCACTTTACAATAGGGAGAGCATATGCACTTTAGCACTGATCAGCAGTAGTAAAGTGCCCAGAGTCATAAAACCAACAAAAACAGGTCCGAAAAAATACAGGAGGAAGTCTAAAAGTTCAGGGATGACCCTGCAAAAAGGGCCAAGTCCAACAGTATAGTTGACTTCTGCTGGTAATGTTTTCTGTGATTATCCTTCTCCTAACACAGTTAAAGAGATCCAAAGCTATTTTTACAGGATGTTCATCAAAGAATTCTCACAGAAAGTGTTACCTCTGACTCGTTTGGTAAAGAAAGGAGCTCCATTTGTTTTGTCTAAAGAAGCTGAGGGGGCTTTCCAATCCTTGAAAGAGAGTTTTACCACTGTCCCGATCTTGCCTTATGCAGAACCTACTGAACCCTTTTATTTGGAGACTAGGAAACTAGGCAGCTACATTCAGTAGCTATTGGATGTAGCTGCCTAGTTTCCTTGTGCCTTTGTGATAGGACCTCACCGATTGCTTGATCCGAAGCATCAGTCTCCAAATAAAAGGGTTCAGTAGGGTCTGCATGAAGCAAGATTGGGCAGTGGTAAAACTCTCTTTCAAGGATTGGAAAGCCCCCTCAGCTTCTTTAACAAACGAGTCAGAGGTAACACTTTCTGTGAGAATTCTTTGATGAACCTCCTGTAAAAATTGGAGAATCCAATAAACCTTTGGATCTCTTTAACTGTGGTAGGAGAAGGAGAAGCGATCACTGCTCTTATTTTCTGATTAACCATGGTTATTCCACCTGAAGGCGCATTTCTCTAATTTCACATAGAGGCTATTGGCTCTTAGACTTTGTAATACCCCTCTTATATGTTCACAATGTTCTTCCTCTGAAGCTGAGTAGATCAAAATATCATCAATATAGACGATTGCACATCTGTCAATAAAATTGCTTAGCACGTCATTAATAAAATGCTGAAAAGCTACCGGAGCATTACACAGACCATATGGCATGACCTGATACTCGTAGAGACCATACTTAGTTCTGAAAGTGGTCTTCCACTCATCTCCTTCTTTGATTCTGATGAGATGATAAGCTTCTTTTAGATCTAGCTTGGTATAAATTGGGGTCCTGGTCCAGTAAGACAGAAATTAACGGCAAGGGATATCTATTTTTGATGGTCATCCTGTTCAGGGCCCTGTAATCAATACATATTCTTAGGTCACCTTCTTCCTTCTGGGTACAAAGAACTGTTGAAACGAAACCCTTGACTGAGAAGGTCACATGAAACCATTCTTTAGATATTTTTTAATATACTCCTTCAAATGTTGATTCTCCTTTTCTGTTAAGGCATATATCCTACTACAAGGAAGGTTGGCGCCTGCCTCCAAATCAATCTTGCAGTCATACGACCGGTGCAAAGGTAACTTCTTAGCCTCCACTTTGTTAAATACATCTTGGAAATCTCGATACTCCTCTGGAATTTCTTCGGTATGTATCACGCACCGCTTTCACTATCAGGCATCTTCTTGGACTTTAAGGACACCATTTCCTTGGCACCCTTTTGGGATGATATTACCAATCCTTTGGACAGGAAGCTTTATTTTCAGTTCAGAGTTGGTAGTTTCCCAGTAAGAGAGTTTACATCTAGATGGTCCACAGAAAATGTGCTTAATTGTCCCGGTTGTACTGCATCTATTGAATCTGTTAATCACTTTCTGTTCCAATGCCCTTCCTATATAATCCCTCGACAGACCTGGCTTAAACCAATGTGCCGGACCTTGGGTACTAGAAATACCAAGGTGGCAGTTCGTATTTTACGGTCTGCTGAAACTTCACTTGTTTATATATCTGTTGCAAAGTTTCTTGGCAGGGCATGGGTGATTAGGAGCAAAATGTTGTCTTGATTAATTTTCCTTCCCGTGAATTGCTCAATTATTCTGTAAATATCTCTATTTATTTATTGTTTTAAACTATCCTAAAATATTTTAAAATGTATTGTCTTGTAAATTATGGTATTTGTATGCTTTTATGACAATCGTCGAATAAAGCTTTCTTGACTTGACTTGACTTGTATCACGCACACAGAGGCTCCAGCTTCACACAAACTGGTGGCTAGACTGAACTCCTTGGGCAGATTGTTCCTGCAATAGCAGTGTTCCTTGAAGTAGTCAGAGTTCATCGTTATCGAACTTTTCTCCCAGTCGCTCAATGGGTTGTGTTCGGTCAACCAAAGAAGTCCAAGAATAAGTTAGAACTGTGGTGCATCTATCAGGTTAAACTGTATAACTTCTTGGTGACCGTCTGATGAGATTAATTTGACTTTCTCCGTGTGACTAACGATGGGACCAGAGGAAAGATTAGTTCCATCCACTGTTCTAACCGCCTCACTCTTATCTTTCCTAATGGCCTTCAATTCAATTTTTGTAGCAAACTTCAAATCACAGAAGTTACCGGTAGCTCCTGAATCAATCATTACTGGTATGTCTGGTAAAGTAGATTTCCTAAATTTGAGCATCATGGGAGAGTCAGATGTGGAGCTGACAATTGTAGAGTATTTGCCAATTGATAAGATTTCGGAGTTGTATCTTCTTTAGCACTCACCAATCCAACTCCAACTACTGGTGGTGCCGCAACTTTTGCTTTGGCGAACCCTTGGGTTTCTTGGGACAGATCTTGGCAAAATGGCCACTAAATCCACAGTACAAACAGAGGTTATTTTGTCTTCTTTTCTCCGTCTCTTCTTTTGAAAGAGGGCCTCGCGCTACTCCCGTTTGCATGGGCTCTACATATTGACTGCCCTCAGACGTCCTAATCACATCTGTTCTCATTGATCAAACCTTGGCACACTGGAGCGGAAATCCTTGCTCTTTTGACTTTTTCTCTCGATTTGCCTATAATCCAGTTCTAGAACCAAATCAATCAGGGCTGAGATATCCTTGGGTCTGTAAGGAATGTGGGCTAAGGCGTCTTTGAGCTCATCGTTCAGTCCTCTGTAGAATAACGCCGCTCTCTTGTTCTTCTGGCCAATCTGTCTCTAAAATTAACTTGTTGAATTGTGCGAGATAAGCAACCAGTTCCTTACTTCCTTTTTTCAACTCTAGTTACTCGATATCTGTCACCTGAGTAACTCTTCTTCTGTCAAAGATATGCAGGAACTCTTCAAAATTGTACAGGACAGTAGAATCTTTGGACACCAGAGGTAAGGACCAAGCAGCCACATCTTCACTCAGATACAACAACACAAAGGCTACCCAAGGGTTCGACGGGAGGGGTGAGGGTTGAGTTATGTTTTAGATTAGATTTCAATGTAAAGACGGGAAAGAGTTGAGTATTACAGAATAATGTTCCTATTATGTCATTATTATGAACAGAAACAACCTGTTAGCTATGTATTCGTAACTGAGGGCAAACATGTCATGGAGGGTTCCTTATTGAGGCCATTTATGTATACTAACTACTGCACTACATATGTGGAATATTACTAACGATGCGTAAATGTAAAGATATGCACAGAGAAGTTGTAATGACCAGAAAATCAATAAATTTCTTAAAAAATAAAACAAAGGCTACCCAAGACTGTGCGTCAGAGAAAATCGTTGGGCAGCACATGAAATGGAGTGACCATTGAGTTAAAAATATTTGTGCCTTTTGCGGGTCTCCGCTAAAACGCTCATGAGGCGCCAGAGGAATTACTGGAGACAAGGAATGGATTACTTGGGTAGTGGTTTTGGAGTCATGTAGGGTGGGGAAACCTGAAGTCTGAGCTTCTAGAGACCAGGCTGCAAAGCTCCCTCCAGCGAAATAGCTATCCATCTTACTAGCTAAATCTGTGGTTTCCCTACCAGAGGCCAAAAAATCTATTCTCAGGCTATTATTTTCTTCTCTGACTGCCATTAACTCCTTCTGGATTGCTTCTAGAACCCCTCCAAAATTCTTAAAATCAAAGCCTTCAGCCTTGGGTGAGTAATGTATACGTGGGCACTTCACTCTGTCAGAGTCTTTGCCAAGTTCCCAGTCATCACAGGAGCAGAATGAAGCTTGAAACCAACGCCTCTCCCGAGCGTTCCTCCAGCCTCCACTTGAATTATATAGAGACCCAAGGAACCCTGGGGGGGGCAGGGGGGGGGTGGGGATTGGGAAGAAAAATAGAAGAGACTGCCTCGTCTTTTTTGTAAGGGGAACTAGTCAACCCTCCTCTTTTTCCAGTTCCAAAATGGAAGCTCTTGTAAGGCAGACTTGTACTTTGCAAAATAAACACAAAATCAAAACTACTCTTCTCTAAACACCTTTCTATGTTTCTATTTCTACTGAATTACAAAACACGTACCCCCCCTCCACCCCCCTAAAGACTGGCTTTAGATCCTCTTCTGTAGCTCCTCATGTATGAAAATAAATCTTATTTTTTCAGATATTGTTTTTTTTTATAATAAGAGCTTTAAGAGTTTTCTTGCATATCTCACTATCTTATTTTGGATTATATGTCTAGTATCAATTGTCTGTTCTCTGTAAATTGTCTTATGAAACTGAAATCACTATTGGGTTAAAACTCTTGCTTGTTTAATGTAACTCAGGAGTGATTAAACTGCTTGTGGTTAGTTTAATTACTTTTTCTCTTGCTTTTACTTAAAAGCAGACTAAGCACATTCTATTAGGCCTTCAGTAACTTTTGTATCTATTTCCCTTTACAGGGTACTTGCGTGAACGAGGAAGAAGACACCGGAGTTCTCAGGTAAGAGTCTCTCTCTTTCCTCACAGAGAAATGGATGTTGGTATAACTGTTTCCTTCACATCTGTCTTTTTCTGTCTGTCAACTTGGAAACCTATTCCTTCAAGGCTCTGCCAAAATCTCACGCAAATTACTGAATCGAGAGGGAATCCCTAAACTACCCGACGAGCATGCGCATCGAAAACTATCTCTGAAAACAATGCTACGAAGGAAAGGAAAGTCATTACTCCCTCAGATTTCTTCAGTTCAGTGCGCCACTTGAAAGGATGTGCGGGCACTTCTCATTGCTCTCCTGCTGACGCGCCGTGATTGGGAGCACTAGAGCGATAACTTGGCAACCGAGGAGGCAACCATCTTAAGGAACTGTCTCTTAAATTAGGATCTCCAGACCTTCCAACCTCAGGTTTGTTCTCTTTGCCGGACTGTTTATTTCTGCTTTTTTTCACTGGGTTCTTTCTTCCTAGCAAACTAGCGATCTGAAATATGCCTGTTTGGCTGTTTTTCCTGGCCCTGACAGAACTACAGCACTGACAATGTTGCCTTGCTTCAGAAGGATGAAGGAGTGGACTCGCTGAAAGCAACAGGTTAATAGAACATCCCTGCACAATCTGCCTCAAGACGTATCCACGCTGGAGTGCATCAAGTGGACTTTTAAGGATTTGGCCAGGTGCATTGTGGAAACTGTAGCTACAAAACTTCAAGGACCATCTCAGAGCTTCTAGACCCTTTGATTTGTGTTTTTGACACTTTGAACCCTCAAGAGGAACTTCAGCAAGAAGTTTGAAGACGTTTGGAGGAACTTTTGTAAAATGCTCTATAAGTGGACCAACCCGACGTCGAGAGTCAATCTGACTTCCTTCAGACTTCCAGGTTTTGACCGAGCCCTCGTGGAAAAGCAATCCCACGACATTGCAGAGAAATCTGTCTGCTGGAGGGGATCGCACGACGTCAAGAGAAAATCCTCCAGAAAAGTTTCAAAGTCCAAGCGCGATATCACAAGTTGGCGCTATATGTTTTTAAGCACTATAAAGTGTTAAATCTTTAAAAAATCATATCTCCAGTTACCTATATTGGATTTGTGTCATTTTGGTGCCATTTGAAAGTTAAAAATATTTTCTATGTTTATAGATTGGTGTGGGACTTTTATTGTGTGCTGTGTCTTACTTATTTAATGTATTGGTGTTTTACATTTTTTTACATACCTGTCTCCTGAGTTAAGCCTGCCTGCTTGCAGCCAGCTACCAAGGGTTGACCCAGGGGCCAATGTATTGAGACCTTGTCCGGACCCTATATTGCGTGGGTGGCCTTATTGCAACTTACCCCTACCAATAACCCATCCTCAAACAACGCTGTTCTGCCTTTATCTGATTTTTATTAAAATCAATGCTGACATGCAAGGAATTTAGTCACGAGTTCCACAAACCTCCATTTGTCAATAGGGAGCATTCACCTCACAGAGCCATCCTGTCAAAACAGATACTTAAGCAGGGAGACTGCTGCAATAAAAAGATTGTTTGAAACCATAAAAATAAATTAATATTGCTTAACAACTACTTCAACTCGATCGCAAGTTGATCCCTGTTTCCCGAAGATCCAACCTCCAGCGACAGATCCCTTGGCGCGGGCGCCTGACTCGTGCAGTCTCTAGTCTGTCACGAACGCCATCTCCTTAATGCTGTAATGTTATATACTTTTTTGCCTGTTTGACTACCTTAATTGCTATATTTTTGGTTGAGTGTTGCAACCTACACAACTTCGCACATCTAGTTTGAATAACATTCTTCCCATAACATGTATGTCACTCTGATACCTCAGGTTCTAGCTAGCACTATATAAAACTTAAAAAAGAAATACAATAATATTTCAAATATATGCAAGCTTTGAAGCCACACATGACGTAGACATGCCTAATTACCAGTAAACTGTGTGTTACACAAAAAAACATCCAACCTGGATGTTCTGAGGTTGACTCACACGGTCAGGCACTATAAGGCTATGACTCTGGAAACGTGGCTACTCCCCACTTCCTGCAGAGAAGGGGACACAGGAAGTGGTATTTGCTTTATGTCAGCCTTTAGATGACAGTAGCTCAAAAGTCCGTTCTCTGTCCAAGTTACTCTAAACAAGCGCTGCTGGGAAAAGAACTGGCCTCAGCAATGGAAGACACAGAACATGTCATCATTCGATTGGTTGAAGACATTGGGCACCAGTGAGAATAATTAAGGCTCCGTCTGTAATCCGATTCTTTTTTCCTGCTGATATATGTAACAGAATCCTAATGTAAAGAGGTTTTCTTGCCAACAGGCACACTTCACATTGACTGCTCAGTAGCATGGGCGCTTTACATTAACGATTTCTGCCCATCCCTGTTTGCTGCTCACAGCCCCTGTAGATGGATTAACCCTTCTGAGTTTTCAAGTCTGACTGCTGTCTAAAGCATCTGTGTCATGAATATTTGCAAGTCTAGCAGCCATCTTTGTTCCTGTTATTAGGTTATCTTTATTATTTGTTGCCGTCATACTGAATTATAACACACAATAAACAGCATCACTGAGACTGTGAAACCATGGAGGACAATGGAGTTGAGTACATTATGCAGCATCGAAAGACACATACTTTTATGCAGGACGTTATGTGGCATTATTTTTGTGCTATTTTGACTTTTACACACTTTGATATAAAGGAACCCTAACACTGCCGAAAATACAAAGGCTCTTAGGCAAGGACACAATACTCATTTTACAAATGCATTCAACATGTTATTCAACAACACATGATGTTTCTGTCATGTAGAGAACCCCCTTTGGTTTACACTCTGTTCACTCTAATTCCCAGATTATGTTAGACATTCAGGGGCAATTCCCAGATGTAGTTCTATAGGAGTACCCTGCCATAAACGCTTGCAAGCGACCTGTAACTTCTAACTCCTTATTAGTAAAAGTGCAAAGAAGGCACAGCCCTTACTATTTGTGCTAAGCATATATGACAATTCCCATTTAAATCCCATGTCAGATGTTTGACGGGCAGGTCCCAAGGATAAATATGAGTATATAATAGAGTACCGCAAGAGCACCACTTTACGTACTCCAGAATGCCTTTCTGAATACGCCACACAATGTTACACTCAGAAGGCACAAACCTACATGCTCACATTGCTTGTATTAAAAGTTGTACCTCTTTTATTCTTCTAAACATCCAAACTAAGGAACTGATTACGATCTTGACGGACAGGTTTGCGCCATCACAAGCGTGATTTAATCATATTAAATAATATATATAAATGGAGCTATATTACTTACCTCTTAGCCCGCACTGGTGTTGTCACGTCCTGGATAATTTACTGTTTTTATGTGGGGGGGTGTAAACCACTACAGCTGATTTTTTACAACACTTTACACTTCACATGCTTTTATTGATAATGTTACATGTTCCTCATGGAGAGCAAGGGGCTCTACCACATTTAACCTGAGCAGTTACTCAGAAGGGTAGCTTTCCTTCACCCCTGGATCGTAAGGAGGTAGAGTTAGCACCCATGGGATCATATTGTTTTGAGTCCTGATGAAAGCCGGGCTATTACATTTTGCCGGCTGAAACATGTCGACGGTTCTGCAGAGTGGAGGGGTTGGTGTCTCATTATAAGTTCCCCATACCACCATCCACTGGTCCTGGTGTGACCTTTTTACTCTGGACAGGGTACCCAATAATAAAATTGTAATAGGGACTCCCTGATGCCAGTTTTAATCACTGTATCTGCACATATGTTCACCTGTGATCCCATATCATTGTCACTTTTGTGTTGTATTGTCTCCCCCCTCCCTATTGCTCCACCTCCTACGTTGGTCTGTACGGAGGTGTGTTAGCAGCCCTATGATGAAGCATGAAACAGCTTGCTGTGTGTGAGGGCAGTTTTAACACTCCTGTCTGTTTCCCCCACATCGGATCACAGCTATCCGAATATAGAGTCCCTATTCCAGTTTGTGTTTGAGTTCATGCTGTTTACCTGATTATGGGAATCAATAGATAAAAGCTCCCTGACTTACAATTCCATCTCCCTGCCTCTGAATGGGGCTATACAGCCTGGCAATTTGTAACAGAAGTCATCCAAGGTTCTGATATGCATGCCATTTTCATCTTAGACCCCCTGGAAAAATTGCATTTACCTCCTTGGACTACAGATCCCACAAAGCACTATCAAATATTCACAAAGACCCAACATCCACTGTGCAATACTTTGAAAGGGACTAGCCCTGCTGTTCCTGAGCCCTGGATTCTCTATACCAGGAACTGTGAGAGCATGGAATTGCACATACCTATGACTAGGCATGTGGATCCCTTTCCTGTGACTCCAAACCTGGTTTGCTGCTGACTGGAACTCCTTATAAGCTGCCTCTGCCCATAGCTCCTTGTTCATGCATTGATCTATGCATTTTGAACCTCTGTGTCCTGGGACCCTTGTTGTTCATCCATTTCTTGCCTTGCTTCTACGAGGCAGTCTCTTCTATTTTTCTTCCCAATCCCCTTCCCCCCCCCCCCATGTGTCATGTTCCTGTGCAGGTTGATGTAGATTTTCCCCCAGCCCTGCTTTGCATTTTGCTTTCTCCCCTTTCTGCCTTTGATCTGCAGTCAGACGCAGCCCTTGGATGCTCCCTTTCTAATTTGTTACTAGTTTGTTTGGTATAATTTACCTTTGAGTTTTCCTTTTGTTTCTGTTCTGTGCTCATGTAACTGCTAAATCTGTTTCCCCATTTCCTTGTTTTTGCTTCTTGGTGTATGTGCCCTTTGTCAGGGTTTCTTCTTTTGCAGTCTCTAGTTTCCTTCTAGGCAAGTCTCTGGTTTGCTACAGCTCCTCGTATATACTTCTGCTAGTCCTGCCTTGTTTATTCTCCAGTTTTAATGCCTTGCTGTTGAACAATTTTAACAGTTCTTGGTTAATTTCTAGTACTTGCCCTGTTTCATTCTGTTGCTAATTTTGTCCTTTTGTATTGTTAGTCCTACGCTTGCACTTCAGTTTCTACTGCCCATTGGTGCATTCTTACACAAAGCAGTTTTCTCTCTGCTACTCGCCTCCGACTCCCCTTTGGCTCGTGCTGGTTCACCCCTTATCTTGTTTTATGTGTAGTCTTAAGTACCTTACTTGTGACAGTGTGATATTGCTATGTTCGTAGGAATTTCCACTGTGTGTCCGGCTGGAAAAATAGAGGCTTGACTTGTGCAGGAAAGTATAAACCTTCTTTGTGAACTAGGGTCTAGAATCCAAATACCATCTGTTGCCTTTTGTCTTTGTGGTTTTCATGATGACTATTTGAAAGAGTAATCTGTACAGAGGCGTTAACTTTGCCTATTGCTATGAAAAGGTCTCAGTTTTACCTGGGTACAGCCCTGGTGGTAACCAAGTGTGTTTGTCCATAGCTGGTTTGATTCCATGTTTGTACACATTATTGGTGCTTTGCCTTCGCTGTCCTGTTCATGTCCCAGTCCCTTACCCTGATATTGCTATGTTCGTAGGAATTTCCACTGTGTGTCCGGCTGGAAAAATAGAGGCTTGACTTGTGCAGGAAAGTATAAACCTTCTTTGTGAACTAGGGTCTAGAATCCAAATACCATCTGTTGCCTTTTGTCTTTGTGGTTTTCATGATGACTATTTGAAAGAGTAATCTGTACAGAGGTGTTAACTTTGCCTATTGCTATGAAAAGGTCTAAGTGTTACCTGGGTACAGCCCTGGTGGTAACCAAGTGTGTTTGTCCATAGCTGGTTTGATTCCATGTTTGTACACATTATTGGTGCTTTGCCTTCTCTGTCCTGTTCATGTCCCAGTCCCTTACCCTGTTTTTGCCTTTTGTTTCCGAGTGTATGCCTTTGCCAGCTCCTGTACATCGGTAAACCATCTTTCAGCTTTCGAGCCTGATACTTCATGACCTTAATGAATGCTCCCCCAAGCCCTATAACACTGAAATTGAATTTCATCACATGTACCATGTTTACCTGATAACATTTGCCAGATGGTGACTTATTTTCAAGTGCAGCAGAATCACAATTATGTCAAAAATTATCTTGCTGTACAATTGTATAAATCCAGTGGCAATGACAACAAACAGCGTGTAACATGTGTACCACACTGCGGCCTAGAGATTGGAAAAGGTTGTTTACATATGTACATTGATTGCCTTTGAGGCTAAAGCTCTTGTGTTGATATTATTCTTGTAACCCTTAATACTTCGTGAAATTACATGACTGTTGCATCTCATGGAACATACCACCTGGCCAGATGGGAGCAACTACTTTGTAGGTCAGTTGGTGTAGGATATTGGGTCACTAGTTGAGGGAGGCAAAAATCTTCTCAAGCAGGAGCCATAATTCTTGTCAGGATGGAACTCACACAAAGCCCAAATTAACCCTCTGGTTGCTTTGCACAAGAGCAGTCAGACTTAACTTAAAAGTTTCAGCGCTCCGTCAATCATCTTCTTGTGTTTGCTTTGTTCACCCTAAGTTGGCAGGGTATGCCCAGACGTAGGTCTCTTGCTCACTTTGCCACTGGATTAAAGCTCGCCTGGCTGATGAGGGGTGTTTCCCTAAAACCGGTCCCAGGATGCCTGTTTCCGGTTCAGGGAAGAACTGGTTTGGCAGTTCGGGCTGGACTATTCCCATGAGGCACAGGGTCAAGACTGATTTGCATATAGCTGGGTCTGAACTGAGGTGGCGAAGTAAGCTAAAGAACAATGATGGATTAAACCCAGATCTGTGACTGGGGGTGAGTGTCTGAAAAGTTTCAGTGCTCCGTCCATCATCTCCTTGTGTTTGCTTTTGCTGTGTTCCCCATAAGTTGGTAGGGTATGCCCAGACGTTAGTCCCTTGTTCACTTTGCCACAGGATTAAAGCTCGCCTGACTGATGAGGGGTGTTTCCCTGAAACCGGTCCCAGGATGCTTGTTTCCAGTTCAGGCAAGACCTGGCTTGGCAGTTCGGACTGGACTGTTCCCATGAGGCACAGGGTCAAGACTGATTTGTATATAGGTGGGTCTGAACTGAGGTGGCGAAGTGAGCTAAAGAACGATGATGGATTCAACTCAGATCTGTGACTGGGGGTGAGTGTCTGAAAAGTTTCAGCGCTCCGTCCATCATCTCCTTGTGTTTTCCTTGTTCACCCTAAGTTGGCAGGGTATGCCCAGACGTGGGTCCCTTTTCACTTTGCCACTGGATTCAAGCTAGCCCAGCTGATGAGGGGTGTTACCCCAAAACCGGTCCCAGGATGCTTGTTTCCGGTGCAGGGAAGATCTGGCTTGGCAGTTTGGGCTGGACTGTTCCCATGAGGCACAGGGTCAAGACGGATTTGCATATAGCTGGGTCTGAACTGATGTGACAAAGTGAGCTAAAGAACAACGATGGATTCAACCCAGATCTGTGACTGGGGGTGAGTGTCTGAAAAGTTTCAGCGCTCAGTCCATCATCTCCTTGTGTTGACTTAACTTGGAGGTATTGTTAAAAGTATTTAAGCAACACTTCGAACAGTGATAACGTGAAAATATAACACAAGAAAAATCCCACATCAATTTAGAAAAGTAAAGTAATACTTAATAATGTATCTGACACCAATACAACAAAAATCCAATCAGTAGAACGGGAGATATGCAATTTTAAATATGTAGGTAAAAATAGTGCTGAAAAGCATAAAACGCCATGTCATAAAACTGTTGTCATCTGGTAGCACCAGACAAGGAAAATGTCACAAGTTCAGGCCGACCTCGATGGAACCCGAACTGGTTACCAGAACCAAGTTAGGCCCCCTGAACAAAGTACCTTAAATCCTGGTTGCAGCATGTTGAGAGACCCCATGTATTTTATAAAATGTTTTTGTTGCCCTGGTGTGCTCCCACAGTATTCCAACCCTGCCCCCTACTCTTTTTTTTACATTTTGTTTTGGGACACTGCTCAAGCCAAATCCCAAGATGGCTGCCAACACTTCCTGGTTTAAAGTGTTGTCAGCCAATTAGATTTGACCACAAGAACTGTTGGATCCTCGGATGATGAAAATTTGCATTTTTCCAAAGCAACTGAGCGGATTTTTGCCAATTTACAAAAAGGTCACTTTCTGTACCAACAGCTGCCTAGGTGCCACATTTGGTATAATTCTGTTAGGAAGTTCCGGCTGTAGGCGTGTCTAAACTCTCTATGGGAATTAACATGGGAAAAGAGCATTTAGGGACCCCCATTTTTCTCTGCCCCGCCTGATGGATCAGCCGCAAATGTTCATGGCACCAGCAAAATTGAGCATCATACTAGTTTTGAAAATTCCACGAGGTTTCGTCAAACGACACCAAAGTTATTGGCAAATGAAAAAACGCTCATGTAGAGTATAAGGGTGGCAAGTGGTAAACTTCGGTCTTAGGGGTGGGTAGTGGTAAAAGATGGTATGGGTCATTATTGGGTTTAGGGGTGGGTAGTGGTATAGGGTGGTAAGTGCAATATTAGGTATTATGGTGTGGGTAGTGGTATACGGTGGTACGGGTCATTTTAGGGTTTAGAGGTGGTTAGTAGTATAGGGTGGTAAGGATAATTTTAGGGGTTGGGGTGGGTAGTGGTAAAGGGCGGTAAGAGTAATTTTAAAACAATGTTGGAGATAAAATTAATTTAAATTAAAATTATATGTATTTAAGTATAATATCTATATCATTTTAATTTAAATACATATAGATCTAGATCTATGTCTATGTCTATAGATATATATAGTATGTTTTTAACAGATGTCATTGTTTAATTAACAGAGGTAGCTAGAGAACGGATTGTGATTTCCGAGAGTCGAGCAAGGAAGAATAGAATCTTTAGAGAGCTAAGCCTTACCCACTTGGGATACATATATGAAGTTAATTGTTGTCATTTATGGGGGATGTCCACTAGGGCTGTATTTGGGATTTCCATCTTGTGGTTAAAGTTTGTATGCATACAATACAATAATTGTGTTTATTTATACATATAAGTAGTCCCATTTACATTGTGGTACTCTTATTAAATGTATGTTTTTGGTTCCCAATCATGCTTACTTTCCACCCTTCATTAGAGGTATTTTTCTCATTGCACTTTTTTTTAGTTGTTGTAGGACATCTCATACAATGATATGGTATACTATGGTTTAACTTGGACATTGGAGGAGACTATGTATTGTCTGAGATGAGTTAACAGGCTTAATAGGTGCTAGAGCTCCACTACATGGCTTAATGTTTAATTGACTAGATATTTATCAGTTTATATGGATTTCAATATCATTTTTAATAACATTATAGACAGCGCTCTGCCACCAAGTGAATAGTTCCTTGGCTGGCCTGGATATATTCAGTTCTTCCTTAATACCATTGGAATGGTAGCAATACCACACCTACTTAATTAATTAGTAAGGTCAGTTCTGTTTAACTGCCACTTCGATTGGCCTGACGGAACCAGAATTTTTTTATATCGGGCCTCCTGTGTGTTGAGGTGGTGACTTCATTGGGTAACACTCCTAAAATGAACCTTGGATCTGCAGTAACTCAGTTACTGCACTCTTCGATAGAAGCCTAACTGTGGCATCTCGTCCACTCAAGGCAAAATTTGGCAATACACTTGTTGCAATATCACTCAGGCAACCGGATTAAACAGCTTGTCCCCAGAATCACCTGTCCTGAAAAGACCCCATAACACGAGAAGGTTGAAACACCATACACTAATATTAAGAGGAAGCCATCAACTAATCATATAGTTGTTTCTGAATAATTTGCTTGTACCAATACTTCATTGGCTCCACTTTTTACAAATAACCACCATTACATTTTTTTCAACTGCACCTTTTATACTTCACAGGATTTGGTTATGGTTACTTCACTGGGGTCTCAATTCACTTTCAAAATGCAAATGTATATAATGTAAATACACAGACACGATAAAACTTTCGTATGCATTCTTTTGTATCAAATAATTATTATGCAAGAATAAATATGTCAATTCGGCTGAAGTGAGTACCAAAAATATCCCTTTTGTCTAGGGGGCTAAAAAATGTTTCAAACTGTTTCAATATGTTGATGCTTTATTAAGCTAAAGCTCTATTTTACATTTGATTGGTTTGCTTCTGTCTAGCAAGCGACATTCATTGCAGCTGTAATCAATCAATTGATTCAAAAACGAGTTCCTTGTGAACATTGTCTGTGCTTAATTAGAATTACCCAGTTGGCAAGGACATATGGGTCGCTCTTGTTTGTAGTAAGAATGAATAGGTGCTAGAGCTCCACCACCTGGCTTAATGTTTAATTGACTAGATATTTATCAGTTTATATAGATTTCGACATCATTTTTAATGATCCATGCTATTGTATATGAAGGATGAATTTGGAATATTGGCTTTCATGTGGTTATTTCTTTAGATATTCTTTTTTGTTATTCAACACAGCTCCATAACATTATGATGACTTCTTAGGTCAATGTATTTTTCCAATGTTTGGATGTTGAGGTCGATGAACTGATTATATGCACTGTAAGGAATAAGGGCCACTAGCCTGTGACCAAGGCCGAACTGCGGTCGACATACATTGGGTTATTTGATCCATCACATTAAAAAATTTACTTGCACAGCAAAGGGGAGTCTGGAGTGTACATCAGTAACATGAGCATTGCTGGTGGATATATATATATATATATCCATTCTTTTTGCTTTTGTTTTATTATAAAATAAAATTCAGTGGAAGAATTTTCCTACGTCAGTAATATGCTAGGACGCGTTTCGCCTGCGTAGCAGGCTTGAGCAGGCGAAACGTGTCTGACAACAGCAGATATCTGGATTAAAACTTCATATCAAAGACACGGTGTCGTCATCCTTACTGTGTATGGTTGTGGCAATTGAATCTGGACTATGCTTGTGGAGCCCAGTTTGGCGACCGGCCCTCTGATTTGGAGACGAGGTGGAATATACACAAGCAGCTTTTGAGAATATATATATATATATATATATATATATATATATATATATATATATATATATATATATATATATATATATATATATATATACTGCTTTGATCGACTGAGTGGGCTCGCTTGGATTCTTTTCCTCAAAATCCTTTTCGTGTGATATATATATATCCTGCTCCTCACACAAAGTAAATTGGACCAGCACTCGCGTTAGTTAAATCTTATTGTAGATTAATTGCGAACAAATCAAGGACAAACGCATGTTTAACGGTATAACGGTAGTTATAGTTAGGACCTATTATCCATAGGAAATCCGCAACATTCTATTTGGAATAACTTTGGCGCCGGTTGACGAATCTTCGCGAAATTTTCAAAACTGGTGGGGCGCTCTGGTCCGCTCCTATCCTGAAAGTCTCGGGGTGATTCGTCAAGCGGGGGATGAGGAAAAAGGGGGTCCCAAAGCGTGTTTTCCCCATGCAATTTTCCATAGGAACCGTTAATTGCAGCTGCAGCCCGAACTGCTGAATGGAATTACACGAAATTTGGCAAAGAGGTAGCCCTTGGTTCACACTCGTACCTTATGGTTAAATGGTGTAAATCCGTTCAGTAGTTGCTGAGAAAATCAAAAGTAAAATCATAGATATATCTGGGCGGAGCCTAACCACACATCTCATTGTGAGATCTGATTGGCTGTTAGCACTTCATCCAAGAAGTGTTGGCAGCCATTTTGGGACCAATATACATGATAGCACCTCATTAAAAAGCATTGCAGTTAATAGAAGGTTACATTATAAATCATTTGTTGATGGTACCATACTCATTTTAGGAATTGTGGTGTGTTCTAAGGTGATTTTACCATGTGAAAAAGCCTTCTGCTGGGATATCATGAATCATGTTTGAGAGAAAACTATTTTATCATGCTTTTCCCATAGAGGTTTGGAAGGCGATCTATAAGCTAAACTGAGAGCATATTTTCTGTAAATTCACATTATCTTTTTCAGTAATGTGAGAATGAAGTCTGACATTCTCAGTAAAACATGTACATCCAACAAGGGCAGAGACTGTCAGTTGATTCCTTTGTGTTCTACTGCAGCTTCCCAGAGTGTTCTAAAGAACAACTAGAGCGCTAACAGTCCTACTTATGACAAACGTATGGCACACCTGAAGCCATCTTGATTGGAATAAAGTGGTAACTCTTAAAACATTTAATTTTTGACGATCACCTTAATTTCATGGCACACGCAAACAAAGTAGCAGCCACAGCCCATCATAAACTCAGAATGATAAGGAAAATCATTCCTTTTCTACCAGACACTGCCGCTAAAACACTGGTCAGTTCTCTAGTACTCTCATCATTAGATTACTGCAACTCAGTTTTCTTAAATGCCCAACAAAAAAACTGCAGACAATACAAAATGCAGCAGCACGTCTCCTGTCCAGAACACCTAAGTTTGCACCTATCGCTGACACCATAAGAACATTCCACTGGTTGACTATCCAAAACAGCTTTAAGTTCAAATCACTTTGTATAGTCTATAAGGCGCTTCACGATCAAGGACCACGCCCCCTTAAGGACAAGCTTATACCTTACAGACTGGCTAGACAGCTTCGTTCTACAACTCTGAACCAACTAGTGGTTCCGCGCTCCAAAACAGTGTCCTGGGGTGACCGTCGGTTTCTAGTCGCAGCTCCGAAGATATGGAACACTCTACCTCAACATATTAGAACCTGCCCCTCACTTTTACAGTTTCAGAAGAAACTGAAAACTTGGCTGTTTAACCAGTGATAGTACCCATGATCTCCCGATGTTACCCATACCTCGGGGAAAGACAGCTGCTAAGGTCTAGCGCCGAGACGCCTACGGGTATTCGTTCGCGCTTAACAAATGTCAGAAATAAATAAATAAATAATTTAAAAAGGAACACAATGAGGGGGTTCATTTTGCCATAGAAAGTATGATTAGTGCTGCAGAAAGAAAAATTAGGGCACATTTTGAGTGACTTCTCAAATCCTCTTCTATTTCATTAAAAAATTCTGACATGCAGACTGAAACATGCACTTTCAATACCAGCAGCAGACTTCCCTGGTGAGCAGTAGCTTTACTACAGTGATCTAATGAGCAACTAGAGTGCTAACATTCTGAATTTATGGCAAATGTGTGACACATCTGAAGGCCTTCTTGATGGAATCAAAGTAAAAAACAAAGTATTTCCAACTGAGGAGACTATAGTAAAATAGGAAATTAGGAAACTTCATAACAAATAAGTCTCCCAAGATGGCTACCAGAGACGAAAGAGCCCAAATGTAGAACAAATATCACCCAGATGTAGCCCAAGTATAGCCCAATGACAAAAGTATGGCACACCTGAAGCCATCTTGATTGGAATAAAGTGGTAACACTTAAAACATTTAATTTGCAAAGGAACAAAATGAGGGGGTTAATTTTGCCATAAAAATTATGATTAGTGCTGCAGAAAGAAAAATTAGGGCACAGTTTGACTTCTCAAATCCTCTTCTATTTCATTAAAAAATTGTGACATGCAGACTGAAACATGCACTTTGAATACCAGCAGCAGACTTCCCTGGTGAGGAGTAGCTTTACTACAGTGATCTAATCAGCAACTAGAGTGCTAACATTCTGAATTTATGGCAAATGTGTGACACATCTGAATGCCTTCTTGATGGTATCAAAGTAAACAAGCATTGAAAATGCAATAGGTCTCGCCCTCGTTTAAGGTAAAGCAATTCTGTTTGTAATTAGGTGGCTTTTTAGCTTTGCTTGTATTAGTATTATTCAAACGTTCATGTACATAACATGCATATGTATGCATATATGTATATGTATGCATGCATTTATATTTGTATTTATATAGATATGCAGATTATATGTTTAAGTATGTGTATATATATAGTTAACAGAATTTTTCCCTTTGGGCTAGAATAGAGGAAAATGTCATTTATACAGATCTCATAACGTTTACTCACTCATGCACTTCCACATAAAAAGTGGTGCCTTAATGTGTATAAGGAGTATAAAAAACCAGTCTAACCCTACACCTAATCCGTAATTAAACTGGGGGTCGGACTATCATTTATCGGATAATCATGTTTTGATTGTAATATAGTACTAATAGGATCTGTATTTGGATATTACGGCCACTCAACAACCTGCCACGTACAATTGACTGAATTTAGCATTCATTTTATTTGCATTTCTTAGCCGTACCCAAATTTCCGGGAGGACTAGAAAATTACGCTCTTGCCTCAATAGGACGGCCCGCATTAAGGATGTATCGACACCTTAACAACTAACTTATCAGAGTTTTCACATACAGGGTAAGTGTCACAGTCAATAGATTAAGTATGATTCTGACTTTTGACCAATATATACAAGAGAAATTGGCTTCAACAGATTTCGATTATGACTCATCCCTATAGGTCATACCATCCCCGAAGGACTATTGAACACATTGGGGACCCTCTCCTTTTTATTAATAAACGCCTTGGAATACTAATGAATATGAACTCGTGGAAGAAGTGAGGCCCTATCTTACGGATTGAAGGTGAGATAATACAGTCAAAAAGCACCCTGATTATTTTTATCGACAATGAGTGAAAATAAGATGAACAATGAATTTAATCTAGTTTTAAAAATGAAGCACGATATGATTTATTCCTTCTCCATCTTTTTAGATAAAGTGATTCATCACTAATAGGCTTCTTCTTAACCTTAAAACCACGTGTCACCAACTTTCATTGGAACAAAAATGTAGGTATTCCTCTTACTCCCTTGATATTATTAGATTAAGACAGTTAAAAAGCACCCTGACTATTTTTATCGACAACGAGTGAAAAATAAGATTGATAATGAATTTAATCTAGCTTCAAATATGAAGCACGATATGATTTATTCCTTCTCCATCTTTTCTAGATAAAGTGATTCATCGCTAGTAGGCTTCTTCTTAACCTTAAAGCCACTTGTCATCAATTATCATTGGGACCAAAATGTAGGTATTCCTCTAACTCCCTTGATACTATTAGATTAAGACGATTGATAGCATACCCACTTAATAATAATATATTGGGTATCTGGACTAAGAAGTTTTGTACGCCTATTTGGGTGACACTCATGAAGAGAAAAAATTGTTCTCAGTATAAAAGTTGTGAAACTTACTTAAATTATCGGTGGTGTGAATGAGGAATGAAAGTTCGTTTCCCTCCCCTTTTCTTTGTAAAGTGTGGTGCTCCCAGTGGGGTGTTGGAAATTCTCAGGTTATACTATTAAAAATGATGTTGTTTTAGAATGTACACAGGGCACTAGTGATTATTCAATGAAATAATGCATTCTCTACTGTGTAAAGAAACGAATGTATATGTATATTAGATCATGCACTTTTCACTTCCTAATTTTTGTATTATGTTTTACATCTAGGGATTATTGTTAGAATTATGCTGTGGAGGATTTAATTTGTCAGTCCTGAGGAAGGTGGTTTTTATTACGGCATACCACCGAAACGCGTCGACGCATAGGTTGTGGGGTGGAATTTGTTACGGAACAGAACTCTAAGTAACAAGGGTGCACTGTCACCAGACTTTTTCTGTCTACTGTAATTACGAATTCACACATCCAAGACATAATTTTGTTGTCTGCTATTATTCCTCCTACTATATAATTGTACATTTGTTTTATTGTTTTTTTAATTTGTGTTAAAAGTGAGAGTTCATCATTGTGCGGTGTTTTTAGATACAACGTACATATACTGTCTCCTTATCCTCATCTTTGAGGTGATTTTTTAACCACCTGATTGTGATTATTTTATTGAATGTAATTTGAATAATAAGCTTTTTTAATTTGTTAATAAATCTTGACCAATGGTCTTTAAGAAATAGACTTTCTTTACTGATTCTTTCCAACATTACATTTGGGGGTGTTCGTTATTTTATGTGGAAGTGCATGAGTGAGTAAACGTTATGAGATTTGTATAAATGACATTTTCCTCTATTCTAGCCCAAAGGGAAAAATTCTGTTAACTAAATAGTTTCTGGCGCTCTATCCCTTTGGACTTTATTGAGCCCCTCTCCTTGTTTTGCAATGTGTATATATATACACATCCATATATATAAATGCATATGCATATATTATCTACTGGCGGTCGATAGTTATAGTTACAACCTAGTTTCCATAGGAAATCTCAAAATTCTATTTTGAATAACTTTGGCGCCGGTTGACGAATCCTCGCGAAATTTTCAAAACTAATGGGGCGCTCCGCTCAGCTCCTACCCTGAAAGTCTCGGGGTGATTCGTCAAGCGGGGGCCGAGAAAAAGGGGGGTCCCAAAACGCGTTTTCCCAATGTTATTTTCCATAGGACCTTTAGATACAGCTACAGCCCGAATGGCTGAACAGAATTACGTGAAATTTGGCAGAGAGGTAGTCATAAGGTCAAGGAAGTGCCTTTTGCAGGTCTGGTGTAAATCTGTTCAGTATTTCCTGAGAAAATAGCATTTAAAAGCATATCAATATCTATAAGCGCGCACTGTGAGCGCTCAGTGCGCGCACCCTGCCGTGCGCGAGCGCAATTCTGATTGGTTGTTAGATGTCGGTAAACATTCGAATCGGTCGAAACCAGGAAGTGTCGGCCGCCATTTTGTCTCTCGCAGTCTGAGGGGGTGAAAAAAAAAGGTGGAGAACGTGAAAAGGGGGCAGAGTGGACAGTTCCTGACCCCCTAGCCTTGGTCAGGGGGTCACAGGAGGACCCCCAAGGCAAAAAAACAATTATTATTTTTTTTTAAATCGCGAGGTGCGCGCAATGCTGCGCGCACGGCACGCACTGCGAACCGTGGGTGCTCGGTGCGCACCGAGCGCCCACAGTGCGCGCAGGGTGCGCCCACAGTGCGCGCAGGGTGCGCGCACCTCGCGATTTAAAATAAATAAATAAATTAATAAATACATAACTTAGCATTTAAAAAAACGTACAAATTCACTGAAAAAACCATAGGTTTCACACACGTTATAGTTACGAATTAGCATTTAAAAAACCTTGCAAATTCACTTAAAAAACCATAGGTTTCACACATGTTATAGTTAGCTGGACATTTCACTCGTAAAAAACCAATGAAATTCCCCCGTTATAGTTACTGCAGGCAACTATAACTCACGCGACCGCAATCCTCTGCTGATGACGTCAGATATTACATCACTGATGACATATGTGTCTTTATGAAAAATAAATATTTGTAATATATGTATAGCTAAAGATTAATGGAAGAAGACATGGGTAAATAAGTGTCTAAATACAGTGATGTAATATCTGACGTCATCAGCAGAGGATTGCGGTCGCGTGAGTTATAGTTGCCTGCAGTAACTATAACGGGGGAATTTCATTGGTTTTTTATGAGTGAAATGTCCAGCTAATTATAACATGTGTGAAACCTATGGTTTTTTAAGTGAATTTGCAAGGTTTTTTAAATGCTAATTCGTAACTATAACGTGTGTGAAACCTATGGTTTTTTCAGTGAATATATATATATATATATGTGCATATGTGTGTGTGTGTAGAGAGAGAGGGGTAGAGGTGTAGAGGTAGAGGTGTAGAGGTAGAGAGGTAGAGGTGTAGAGAGCTAGAGGTGTAGAGAGGTAGAGAGTAGTAGAGAGAGAGGTAGAGAGTAGAGAATGAGAAGTAGAGAGTAGCAGAGAGTGAGTAGTAGAGTGAGTAGTAGAGAGTGAGTAGTAGAGAGTGATTAGTGGAGAGTAGTAGAGAGTGAGTAGTAGAGATTAGTAGAGAGTGAGTAGTAGAGAGTGAGTAGCAGAGAGAGAGAGTAGTAGAGAGTGAGTAGTAGAGTGAGTAGTAGAGAGAGAGAGTAGTAGAGAGTAGTGGAGAGTGAGTAATAGGAGTGAGTAGTAGAGTGAGCAGTAGAGAGTAGTCGAGAGTAGTAGAGAGAGTAGTAGAGAGTGAGTAGTAGAGAGTTGTAGAGAGATTAGTAGAGAGTGAGTAGTAGATAGTAGAATAGTGAGTAGTAGAGAGAGAGTAGTAGAGAGTAGTAGAGTAGTAGAGAGTGAGTAGTAGAGAGTGAGTAGTAGAGAGTAGTAGAGAGTGAGTAGTAGAGAGTAGTAAAGAGTGAGTAGTAGAGTGAGTGTTAGAGAGTAGTAGAGAGCGAGTAGTAGAGAGCAAGTAGTAGAGAGTGTGTAGTGGGTTGACAGGAGTAGAGAGTGAGAAGTAGAGAGAGTAGTAGAGAGTAGAAGAGTAGTAGAGAGTGAGTAGTAGGGAGTAGCTGAGAGCAAGTAGTAGAGAGTGAGTAGTGGGTAGAGAGTAGAAGAGGGCAAGTAGTAGAGTGAGTAGTAGAGAGAGAGTATTACAGTGTGAGTAGTAGAGAGTAGTAGAGAGAGAGTAGTAGAGACTGAGTAGTAGAGAGTAGTAGAGTGAGTAGTGGAGTGTGAGTAGTAGAGAGAGAGTATTACAGTGTGAGTAGTAGAGTAGTAGAGAGTGAGTGGTAGAGAGTAGTAGAGAGTAGTAGAGTGAGTTGTAGAGAGTAGTAGAGAGTGAGCAGTAGAGAGAGTAGTAGAGAGTGAGTAGTAGAGAGTAGTAGATTAGTAGTGAGTGAGTAGTAGGGAGTAGTAGAGAGCGCGAGTAGTAGAGAGAGAGTTGTAGAGAGTAGTAGAGAGCGAGTGGTAGAGTAGTAGAGAGTGAGTGGTAGCGAGTAGTAGAGAGCAGTAGAGTGAGTAGTAGAGAGTAGTAGAGAGTAGTAGAGGGTAGTAGAGAGTGAGTAATAGAGAGTGAGTAGTAGAGAGAGAGTAGTAGAGAGTAGTTGAGAGTGAGTAGTAGAGAGTGAATAGTAGAGAGTAGTAGAGAGTGAGTAGTAGAGAGTGAGTAGTAGAGAGTAGTATAGTAGCAGAGAGTGAGTAGTAGATAGTGCGTAGTAGAGAGTGAGTAGTAGAGAGAGAGTAGTAGAGAGTGAGTAGCAGAGTAGTAGAGAGTAGTCAGTCAGTGTCAGTCTGTGTCAGTCAGTTTCAGTCAGTCAGTCAGTGTCAGTCAGTGTCAGTGTCAGTCAGTGTCAGTCAAGCAGTGTCAATCAGTGTCAATCAGTCAGTGTCAGTCAGTCAGTGTCAGTCAGTCAGTGTCAGCTAGAGCAGCTCTGCTGACCTGGTTCTCTGGCTCTAAAGCAGCTCTGCTGACCTGGTTCTCTCTCTCTAAAGCAGCTCTGCTGACCTGGTTTCTCTGGCTCTACAGCAGTTCTGCTGACCTGGTTCTCTGCCTCTAGAGCAGCTCTGCTGACCTGGTTCTATGGCTCTAAAGCAGCTCTGCTGAGCTGGTTCTCTGGCTCTAGAGCAGCTCTGCTGGCCTGGTTCTCTCCCTCTAAAGCAGCTCTGCTCATCTGGTTTCTCTGGCTCTACAGCAACTCTGCTGACCTGGTTCTTGGCCTCTAGAGCAGCTCTGCTGACCTGGGTCTCTGGCTCTAGAGCAGCTCTGCTGACCTGGGTTTCTGGTTCTAGAGCAGCTCTGCTGACCTGCTTCTTAGGCTCTAGAGCAGCTCTGCTAACCTGGTTTTCTGGCTCTACAACGGCTCTGCTGACCTGGTTTCTCTGGCTCTACAGCAGCTCTGCTGACCTGGTTCTCTGCGCTCACGATGCACGCACCCGACTTCGCAAAAATATATTTAAAAATAATATAAGTTTATTATAAGTACAAATATATTATTTTTATGAATATCTTAGATAATCTCTTGCCCTAAAATGTATATAATTTTGGAACATAATTTTTTTTGCGGGAGTCGGGCACCCAGCGCACCCCAGCATGCATATGACGTCATGCGGTACCCGCCACCGCGCAAGCATCTCGTACCGTAATGCGCATGTGTCGCAAATGCGCAGGAGCAGGAGTCACGGACTGGTCGCATACCAATCACGCCCATCACGTAATATTAAATGTATATGATGTAACTGAAAAACACGCAGCCGTTGCACACCATACACGGATCCTTCACAACTTTTCTAAAATGGCGGCTAGAATCCTCGCACCCACCGTGATGTGTACGCTTTGAGTGCGCTACTCCGAAAGAAATTTGGAGAACATTTTTTTTAAAAAGAAAATATAATAAATATATTAAAATTAAAAATTAAAACAAAAAAATTATTCAATATTTCAGTTTGAATGTTTAAAACATTTTTTTTCTGCAATTATAAGAAAACTATATAATGTTATTTAATAAATAAAATATTTATAAATAAACAGTTAAAAACTGTAGAAAATCTTCACAAAAAATTAGGTATAACTACTAACACACTTAAAAATTAGCATTTAAGAAACCTTTGAAATTCACTGAAAAAAAGCATAGGTTTCAGAGACGTTAAAGATAGAAATTAGCATTTAAAAACGCTTTGAAATTCACTGAAAAAAACATAGGTTTCAGAGACGTTAGAGTTAGAAATTAGCATTTAAAAAACCTTAGAAATTCACAGAAAAAAACATAGGTGTCTGGGGTGTTATAGTTAGCTGGCCATTTCACTCGTACAAAACCATAGAAATTCCTCTGTTATAGTTAGTTCTGCTAACTATAACTCGCGCGCCCGCAACGCACTGCTGATGATGTCACATATTGCATCATTCATGACATGGTCAGTGACATCACTGAGGACATCACTGATGACATCATCCGCGTGACAATCTGATACACCACATCTTACACTTAGTAAGACTTACTACAGGGTAGTATAACCTTTCATCACTCACTGTAAAATACAGAGTACCATATTTGAAACCATTGAAACACCAATACCAGTTACTACATACCCACTCACTGTTTCCTTAGTCTACACACACAACTCCCCATTCAACAACAGAATCAGTCACTAATTAATAGAACACTATCAAATGCACTTATACACATATATAGACATTGACACATCAGCAGTCATCTTAGTCGGTTATGCAGTCATCCTACTCACTCAATTGGATTTAAGTACTGCAAATGTACAGTTAATTAGCACAATACTGTTAATAACTAGCCGATTATCATCACAATCGCATTCTACATGGCAGGTAAGCCATACTCATCTGTACATTTTACAATCATGGCCTCATTTATACTTCGGGGACGCGGGCACCAAAGTTATTCTGTGAAGGAGGCAGCACCGCCACCACCCCAGCCTCTGCTGGGTTGCCTAACTAAGAGTTTCCCACCATCTGTGTGGATATTGTGGATATTGTTTTGATAAAAAGGTTCCAACACATGTGGAGTAAGTGGCTTTGTAAGAAAATAAACATGAAGCTAACCTCTCCCTCCCAAGCAAGAGTAAGGGCAGCATGACTAATGTCATGACTGAAGCATGACTAATGTCCCCATGCTCTGCAGAATTTACCCCCAACACGAGGGGGGCATTTCAGGACGTTTTCTGTCGGGACTGCCCTGATTTACAGAGCGGTCCTGGACAGAAAAGACATCAGTGGAAATGGTCAACAAGGGGATGTCTTAATTTGGGCGGTCCCACCGATCCCATTTCCTTTGGAGCGGGATGCGTGATAATCAATCAGACCGCTCCACCACTGGGAACTCCAAACCTTGAAATGCAAGCGGTGGGCGAATGTTGTGCTCTTGGCCTCCTATAAACGAGGCCCTCAGTCGCTTACTGTCTCTATTGCTATTTTACCGAATAAAAGTACCCACAGAGATCCACCGGAGGTAAGGGGGGCGGGAGGGACTCCAGGGCTATAAAATAGAACGAATTAACAAATAAAACACATTTGCATGAGCATGTCTGGGATGATGCTGCATTGTACCACTGTGTTAATAAACTGCTGCTGAAGCTAACCAACTGTCTAATGGCGCCCTTCTAACTACATAATCCGTGGACACGGGCAAGGAAACAAGTGTAAATTACAAAAACACCAAGTTCCGCGCCTAATGTATTGTTATATCACGGATATGTTACATTTTTAAAGACATATGTTGTTTGTCTATTTTATACTCTCTTTTTATTCTTTATTGTTTATGTCCTTGGTTAAATTATTGTATTTATGAATTGCTTATGTGTTTATTATTAGATATTAGGCTTTTGATTATACTGGGCTTTTTTCATTCATGATTTTGTGAATAAATGTATTATCTTTTGCATATTTTGTTTTTTTTTTTTATATTATTTTACTGTTCCTTTTGCACTTATTGATTATATATGGTCAAATCATCTCCAGGTAGGATGAGTGAGTGATTAGAGTGAGGTTTTGTACAGGTCTCCAGTGTGACAGCCTGTTAAGTACGTAGTTGACGTAGCTTGGTCCAAAGGACTCTCTTTTTCTGCACTGAATAGTGCCCTACTCCTTTGGTCTTGAAGGGGGCCCTCTTCTTCTTTTTTGATACAGTTGTCTCTGGCCTGCAGAGTCAAGAAGGCAGAGAGGCTATCATTTTGCATAGTAGTTTTCACTTATTACTTCCCGTGGTAATAGTAAACCCATGCTAATTATGGCATGCTCGCTTCAAACATCACAGAGCATATTCTCCTTCTATTCCCCTTACTTATTTCTAATAAGAGATCATTAAAAATAGCAGAATTTTTACCTTCTTGCATCCAAATCATCTGTTGAAAAAATCCAGATTGTAGAGAAATCAGATCCTTGAATCTCCTGAGAGAGAGAAGAGCTAAATTCTCTTCTTAGACTTTTTTCTGCAGCTGCTCAATTTATTTAGAGCGTAACACTGCCTGGTGGAGACTGTCTACATAGACTGCTCTAATTTTGCAAGGCTTTAAAACATATTTACCATATGATTTTTTATTTATTATAGGCTTGTCCATTTAATGCTTTTTTTAAACTTTTTTTTTCTATCAGTTGTATATATTGTCTTTCTTTCATGTTTTTACTTTTACATTTTTATAGATTTGGTATATATGTTGTATATTATTAAAATTCACAACACTGAGGTGTCCTATTTGGAAGAAGTAATGTTAAAATAAATAAATGTAAATAAGTTGCAATGTTTTGCTTCACGTTAATTAAATATATTTATAAAATTGTCATAAGCCATAAAATGTTTTGTATCTGGTGTGGTAGTGTAAGCTCTTGCCAGTTATTTCCCCCCTATTTCTTTTCTATATTCCATGTCTTCTTTTCTCTCAAATTCTCATTGGAACCCCTGTGCGTGCTCTACCAGGGGTATTTTTCTAAATGTGTCATGTTCTGTTTCAAACTGAGTAGCAAATGTGTTCTCTCATCCCAACAACAGTCATTTGCCAAAGGCTACACAAGGATGTGGACTACCAAGCACTATGTATCCAGCCATTCAAAAGACTCTAGGGCATATTTATAAAATAATCATGCAGTGCAGCAAGTCACATTGCGTGATAGAGAAAGTGCAGGAATGTGCCGTATTTAACATTATACGGCGCATTCTTGTCTTTCTCCCCTGGATGGTGCAGAACTCGTTGCCTAGCGCCAAAATACGCACCCATGCACCATGGTGCTAGGGTGACTGCATTGTAAACAGGATGTTTTCTGCAGGAAGGTACACCTGCACAAAAACAATCCCCTAAGGAATTTTTCTCCTCCTATGGGTGCTGCAAAATGCAGCATACATAGAAAGAAAATAGGGAGAAATAAAGATATTTCTCCTTGTTACACCTCCCCTTTGGGAGGCCTAACATTTTACTGCATTACCAGGTCTGATAGTTATGGAAAATCTGGAAATATGTCAAAATCAATGGGTGGGCGTATGTGGAAACTTTCTAAAAGTGGCATTTTTAGGAATTGTGACTTAAAATCTAACTTTTCCATTGACGAGGTGTTAGACCTGGCATCATTGGCATGAGTCTCTCCTCCATTTTTTTCTGTTTGCCTCCTCTGTATACGATGTTTTTGCTGGATTATTGCTTTGGGCACTGTGCCACTGCTGATCAGTGCCACAGTGCAAGTGCTCCCTATGTTAAATTGTTACATTGATTGGTGTTACCATGATTGGCTTGGTTGACTTACTGTTCAGACCCTAGTCTAGTGCACTGCGTGTGCCAAGGGCGTGTAAGTTAACTGCTGCTGGTGGGCTTGCAGCACTGGTTGTGCCACCCACAGAAGCAGCGTGTAAAATGTGTCTCAGGCCTGCCACCGCAGCGCCTGCGTGCAGTCCCTGACTGCCATGTCGACTTGGCAAGGAAACCTACTTGCCAGTCTCTAAACCTTCACTTTGCCACATTTCAGACACCTCTATGGTAGGCCCTAGGGCAGGGTGCATTGTTGGTAAAAGGTAGGTCATGCCCTGATGTGTGTGGCATGACCTAATAGTGAATTACAGCCATTTTCGTTTTTCACTATTGAAGGGCTACCTGCCTCCCATAGGCCAGATAGGGCAGACGGATTATTAACTCCATTATAATCTATCTGACTCAGGGAGCATGGTAGCAGGTCGAGTTTAGTATCCCTGAACTCAGAATTTAATAACACACCCTTTAGGATGGATGGTTTTTAAATTCTATGTTTGAAAATAGCCCTTTTAGAAAGTGTCTATTTTCTTGTCCAACTATCCACCGGTCTCTGCTGGTTTGGTGTGTGTGTCAGGGGCTGGGTGGCTCCAGAGGTCTGAATGAGTCAGTGTGGGGTGAATGAGGCATTTACACATAGAGTGAGGGAAGAGTAGCCTGCCCTGCCTGACACAATACTGGCTCCACCTCCTGCTGGGAGACTGATAGCCCTGCTCCTGCCAGTGACAATACTGGCTCCGCCTCCTGCTGGGCGGCTGAGGACTCTGCCCTGCTCAGTGAATAGGCCAGGTGCCTCTGCCTGGCAACACCCACAACGAACCTGAGATGGGGGGAATTTCCCTGCTTGGACAAAGGGAACAAAGGAGAAATGGGGTATAAGAGAAGGACCCCTGAACCAAGAACTCAGATCACTTCTGACAAGGAAACCTGTACCAGGGACAAGAAGCCTGCTGATCTAAGGACTTGCCTCCCCTTTCTGCCAGAGGGCTGTTTTGCTGTGGAGGAACCTGAAAGCTGCTTCTTTATTTTTGCCAAGGAACAAGGAGAGAGGAACTTGGTGTGTACTCTCTGAACACTTGCTAGGAAATCTCCAAGGGCTGGAAGAGTGCCAGTCTCCTGTTGAAGTCACAGGGCCAAAGGACTTCACCATCTGCTGAATTGCTGGAAAGTGTTGTTTCCAGTACACAAGGGAGAATCTGCAGTCTCGACGCCGCCGAATCCAGCTCGACATCGTGAGTAACGGCTCCAGTGTCCCGAGCCATCGACGCCAGCAGCAACACCAGTGAGCAGTGGGTATCGGCCCCGGCTCCAAGTGACCCCGTCTCGACGCCGGTATCGACGCCAGTGAGGAGTGAGTATCGGCTCCACCTCCAAGCGACCCCGTCCCGACGCCGCTGCTGATCGCATCGACTCGACGCCCTTCTCGACGCCGTGAGCGCTGCTCCGGCCCGACATCCCTCGACGCCGCTGCAAGGTAAGGCACAAGCAGACCCCAAATTAACCTTTGCTCAACCCCATGGTAGCTAGGCACAGAGTAGTCAGGCTTAACTCAGAGGCAATGTGTAAAGTATTTCTGTAACACTTCAAATGGTAATTCAGTAAAAACACCACACAAAAAAATCCCACACCTGGTTAGAAAAATAAAGCAGAATTTAATAAAACAAGAATAATAAAAATCCAATCAGTAAAATCGTAGTTAGGACTTTTTTAAACACTAATGTGTAAAGTGGTACCTAAAAGCACAAAGCGCCAACTGCGGATATCTGGTCGCTCTTAACTGTGTCAAAGTCAAACGTTCAGACATACCGTGATGGAGTGCAGGTTGGATATGGTCACTAGGTTTGGCCTGCTGAAGTTTAACTTCTCAAGTTAGTGCCGAGAGTCCCGTTCAAGTGATAAGCAGGTAAGGATTTGATGGAGGCTGTCGGTTAACCACAAGGCGCCGGTTGGAATCATGGGCAGGCCTTGCTGAAGCTTTGTGGTGACGGTCCCCGCAAGCGGTCGCTGCTGCAGTGCGAAGAGTCGGACTGATGGAGCGTCGAGTTGATTTGCAATGTGAGCGGCGGGTTCTAGGTTTGAACGGGCCCTTTCATGGTCACAAAAATCCCAAAAGCTTGATTTCAGCACCTGTGAGCCACACCAAGGGACCAGGACCTGAGAGGCACCACTTGATCAGAAGCTTGCTGCAGCTGGATGTGGGGCTGATACAGGATGTTGGGGGGCCTATTATCTCCCAGCGGCTCAGATCAGGAGGCCCACAGACTAGCCCTTGGAGTCACTCTGGGTCACTCTGGGGTCCTGGGTTGACGAAGAAGTGTGCCGATCCAGTTCTCTTTCCCTAGGAAAGAGGGCAGTAGGTAGCAGGTTAGCACATCAGAGCAGCAGTTCCTTTAGAGCAGCAATGCAGCAGAGTGGCAGTTCTTTGTAGAAGCACAGCATACTCCTACCTGGCAGAGTATACCTTGGACCAGTAGTGTACTGAAGAGTTGGTGTCTGAGGTTCAATATTTATACCCAGTTGTGCCTATCAAGTGGGGGAGAAGCTTCCATAACGTTCCCTATGAAGTTCCCAGCAGTCCTGCTTTCCCTGTCCTGGCTATAGACTAACTTCAAGGGGTATGCAGCCCTTGGTGTGGAGGCAGGACTCAGCCTATTCAAGTGTAAGTGGGGCTGTACCCAGTTCCTTCCTCCCATCCTGCCAGGGATGGCATGACTAAACTCCCTATTGTGTGTGGCCGTCTAGGAGGAATACACAAAGCTCAACTGTCCGCTACACCTAGTCATTTTCGAATTGCAATTTAAAATCCACCATAAATTAGGATTTTAAATTGTGATTCTACAGACACCAAACATGAACTGTTTACCTATTCCAATTAGAAAATGACACTTATAGAATGTACTAAGGTAACTCCAATGTTATCCTATGGTAGAGGTTGGCCCTGCAGTAGTGAAAAACAAATGTAAGAGTTTTTCACTAACAGGACATGTAACACTTAAAAGTACATGTCCAACCTTTTAAATACACTACACCCAGCTTCTGGGCTACCCAAAGACCACCATAGGGGTAACATATGTATTACAAAGGACGGTTTGGACCTGGAAAAGTTTTATTTCACCAGGTTTAAAACTGCAAACACGCAGGCTGCAACGGCAGGCCTGAGACAAGTTTAAAGGACTATTTAATTGGGTGGCACATCTACAGCTTCAGGCTCACTAGTAGAATTTAATTTACAGGCTCTGGATACACATACTACCACTTTACTAGTGGCTTACAAGTAAGTTAAATGTGTCAATTGGGTGTGAGCCAATTCTTCCATTTTTAAAGGAGAGAACATAAGGACTTTAGCACTGGTTAGCAGTGTTAAAGTGCACAGACTCCTAAAAGCCAACACAAACATGTTCAGAAATGAGGAGGGTAAAGACAAGAAGTCGGGGGATGCTCTACCGAGAGGGCAACGTTCAACACATACACCATAAGGAGAGTATATGTAATGCTGCATGCTATAGGAAGTCATATTTGGTATTTTCAGCCTGTCCACGCTATCTTGCTCATTCTAGTAACCTGGTGATAAAATCTTCAAATTTACATGAAACTATAACCGACAATTTGAAAGATGTTCCCAAGTAACATCTATTAATTTACCTCAAAGAGTCTTGCCTTTTATTTTGTTTTTTATTATGGTATTTCAGAGTTAATTCTTTCGAGGATTATTCCAGGGTTATTCGAGACTGCATGTATATGATACATGCTTGTTGCCGAGCTGCTTGTAAGGGTGACCGTCTGAAACGTCTAATACATCGTTGGCCTACATTGTTGCTAGAAATAGAAGACAGACCCTTCCACCACAGTCACTATTCAGTGCTTTCAGACTAAGGGCTTGTTTTAGAGTTAATCTGTCACTAGTATGATGGCTACCCTCTCGGCCTTATTACAAGTGCATTATATCAAGAGCTTAATTTTTTTGTAAATGAGTGCCAGGGCCCGCCTCAGGAACCCACTGCATCTCACACCACCTAGTTACCCTGCCAGCACTGTCAATAACAATACGAGCACAACTAATAACCACCCCCCTCCTACAAGTGTGACAATTTAAACTATTCTAGGCCACCCATGGCTACTGGAATGGATATTTCGCACGTATTAGTCATTTTTAATGCATATTGAAGCACTAAACAATTGTTGTTGTGCTTCTCTCAAAAGTGGACAAACAGCTCCACCATGTGGTGGACCGTATTTTGTGCCGTTGTGGACAATTAAGCACCGATGCCGAGCACTGGAAACCACCGGCTTGAATTAAGCAGTGAATATATCCTATAGGACTTGCAATAAGATCGTCGGGATTTCCACTACGTTTGATGGAGTAACATGTCTGCCAAACTCTAAATCAGACCCCAAGTATAAGCATTTTCCTTAGAAATATAGGTCACATTTTTCAGTATATTTTGTACGTAAACTTTGCTGATTCTGCTGATGTTTCTGATTGTACTAGAAACAAAATACTAAATACTAAATCTGTGCTATGGTGTTTTTAATAACAAGAAGGTTTTTCATTAAAGTACACAAGAAAAAAATCAAGATATCAAGAAGAAGAATGAATGTGTTCAGATACGCATATTTGTGGGGTGAGGGGCCAAGGCAAGAATGGGAAATGTCTGCTAGCAAAGCCCCAGTCGGACCCACATCCTTAGTTGGCGAATGTGTCGCATCACATCCAGCCAAATACCAGCTGAATGTATGTGAAATGAATGTGCATTATGAATAATGTATGTGGGTATGAATTATGCATTATCTACTTTACTCGCTCAAGATGTTTCGAATCATGGTTCGCTGCATAAAGTGTTACTGGTTCACTGCTCTAGAGAAACACAAACAATAGCTCCGAAATTGGAGAGTAAATGTCTCTAAAACTGAGGCCTCAGTCAATTCATAAAACTAGTTTATAAACAGCTTTAGGGAAACAACCTAATCTCTGCTGCCGGTTGCCGCATGCTGATGGCAGATGAGGGTTCATGCTGCTCTCCAGTGTGACTGAACCAAAGGTTAATGGAGAAGAGTAACAGCTCACTGTGTGATCTGGGGCAATCCTGATTCGGACACAAATGAGAGTTTTCACCCAAGCTGATGCAGTGCTGTCTTTACGCATGGGGAGTTGCCTGGGGCCCCATGATCATAGGGGCCCCATGATAATCTATGCACAGACCAGTACCAGGGGCGGCTCCTCCGCAGTGTGCTTGTGTAGGCAGGACCCAGTGCTCTGCTTTGCCCAGGGTCTAATCATGCTATTAAGAGGGCCCTCAACTAATATTCCCTGCTTTGCTGTACTTCCCACTTCCATGTCTTCTTACCCTCCACACAATCTTTGCCGTCTAAAACCTAAAGCAATTTATACATGGAAAAATTACAGGGATGTTATCAACAATTATGTAGTGCAAAATTTGAAATGGAGTGGTAATAACACAGGAAGAAACTCCGGAGGAGTGAACAGAATGTATTAATGTCTGTTTTGGCATCCGTTCTAAACATCTATCAAATCTACAAAACTAAGAACAGACCAGATGCAGTGGAATATGAACTTGCAGTCAAGTAAGAAGTGTATTAAACATTCAGTGCAGAGCTTTCTTAAGGATGCTGGGCCGTCCCCCATACAGCGTGGCATGCTTCATCACTGGGCCAGGACACACAAATGGTGGCTGAAACAACAGACCTTTTGCTCCCCCTTTGTGAATAGCAGTGCTGCACCTCGCCCTCTCTGCGGGGTTAGCACAGGTTTTTGACCTTCCTTGCTGCACCCATTTTTGTGGGCTTTAGGACTCTGCAGACTTTACTCCTGCTAATCAGTGTAAAGTGCTTGTGCTCTTCTTTGTAACCATGGTAACATTTTTATACATCTGAATTGTTCATAAGACCCTAGTGTATAGTACAACATGTACCAGGGCCTGTAAATCAAATGCTCTAGTGTACTACAGCACTCTGTGTGCCACCCACTAAAACAGCCTTGTAAAACATTTCACAGGCCTGTCACTACAGCCTGTAATAGAGAGTTAAATTGACATTTCAACCTAGTAAAATATAGCTCTTGCCAGGCCTAAACCTTCTTTTTTAAAACTTATAAGCTGCCCCTAAGGTAGGTCCCGAAGGCTCATACAGCAGGGCGCATGGTATTTATATAGCAGGACATAGGTACTTAAGTTTTACAGCACTGGCAGAGAAAGCTTAAAAAGTTGATTTTCGCTGTAGCAAGGCCTGTTTTCCCATAGACTAACACGGGGTTTCCTATTACACTTAATAAGTGATAACTTCAGATTGGGAGCAGTTACAGAAATTCTCAGTGGTGTATCTTCGGGGGAGGGTGTTTGCGGTGGAAATTCTGAGGGTGACAGACAGTGCTCATACTGACAGGAGCATTTGGGTGACCAGATTTTAAAAAGCCAAAAACTGGGACATTTAATAAACATAGAAGTAGGACTATAACCTTTGAACTCAACTAGGGCCACAGAATGAATTCAGACAGATCTCATGGCCATTGAAAACACACACCAGTAGTTACAAGGAGTAGACATTAAATCAATCCTGGAATGGGCATGTGATGAGCAAGCAGGGCCGAAGACAGGACACGGTGGATTTACAAGTGGTTACCAGAGAACCTCTGTCACACTGTGCCAACCTGTGCCACGAGCAGCAGAGGGGTCCCTCACAGCTGTCTTCCTTGCACTGCGTGTGATGCTACGTGGGAGAGACTCGGCGTCGGGTTTCACTGTCCTTACAGCTTTGGCACCATTTGGCATTCTGGACTGACACTAGTCATGTGTACATCTTTCAACAGCCTGGGCCTTCTTTCCCACTTCTTGCAGTACAGGCATGTTTCCACCCAAAGTATTCCCCACTTACCAGCGTGGGTGGTGTGCAGCCGCCACCTCTTCCCCGGTGCAGCGGCAGCAAGGCTATTTATCACATTTAAAAGCTGCCATCACCCCCATAACCAGATACTGTTTTAGGAATCCTCATACTATATCGGATAATAGGTAGTTTGCATATAGTAACGTAAATAAGTGTTCGGAATACCCAATGGTGCCTAATGTATATTAAAATATATATTCGCCAATACCTGTACAGATAAGGGACCCTATTACTATTTGTCTCTCATAAATTGAAGGCATGCCTCTGTGTATTCACTTATTGGAATCAGAAAGCATTTGACAGCTTTGCATAGGTACCACGTGGCTCATGCTTCAGATACTGTTGGTTATTCTGCATAGAACAGATTGCCTCCTGTGCTTTGCGGTATTAAAAAACTGTGGAAGGTGCCTCAGCACTGGCAGGGGGGAAGTGCTTAGGCTAAAAAGCTAATGTTGCAGAAGACAGCCCCTGAGATGTCAGACATGAACGGAGCTGATTGATACATATGTATTTACCATTAATTAGCAAATGCAATGTTCCAGCTTGTCAAAGCATGTCAAGCAGGAAGACTGACACTGCGTGGCCTTTGCCTCTGCTATCTCCCCATCCTAGTGGCCAAGCTTACTTTAAAGAATGCAATGTGTATAATGGTACAATTTCACCCTCTTACTTGATACCATAACAAGTTGCACCATGTCAGGTGTCACACCTTTAGGAAGTCCTGGCATAGCTAGCAACACATTGCAGGCTGTGACTATTGGAAAGGTGCATAACTGATCACATTAAAACTACATGTCCCAGAATGCAAACCACTGTGACTACAAGGACGGCTGGATGAAATATCAGACAAGACACGAGTCCCACATGTGCTCTGCCTAAAGTTCTCTAGACCTCATGCGCCTGTCGGTTGGGTCTTTGTGCACATCATCGATCAAACAATCATATGTGCAAAGATTGAGAATCCCAGTGGATGGCACACGCTGGGTGCCACATCACTGGTTCGGGTGCTGCCACTGAGTTTGCACTCAATCGAATGTTAAGATTACAAACAGATGCAAGTGACATCTGAGTGTGCGATGAATCAAATGGCTACAGCTGCAAAGAGGCTCCGTGTTAAGTGTGGTAAGTGTGACACTTTCAGGAAGTGCGTTGGCACTTTGACCAATAGCACTTTGCGGGTTCTCGGATATGCAATTTTGCTTTACAAAAATCAGCATGCAAAGTGCTGTTGTGTAAAACATAAGCAGGGCTTAGGATTAGAGAACAGTCCTCTGTCATGTCTGCAAATACAAGTTTGGTAAATGCCAGCTAGCAGTGAATGCATAATTCCATTACTAGATACTCCAAAGGAGGTGGTGGTGGTAGGGTGAAGGAATCGGAGAGAAGTGCTATTTACAATTGTAGCAGAGCATTTATTTATGTTTGATTCACTATACTACTGGATCCCATAAATGCCCTGTCATTTTTAAACAAGACCTGCTTTCAAGAACACAGTTGAAGAAACTGCAGAGCGCAAGGACTCAAGCCAAGCACACCACATAGTACATTACGTCTTGTGTGCATACGTACTATTGTATTCCATGTGAATATGACATTGTATTGTGTCACTTTGTAATCCCAGCACAATCTCAAATGCTTGGCTCACTGTATTGTCTGGCATTTGTTTATGTTTCAACTTGGCTTGTGGTTGCTTAGGGGTGTGTGAAGTTGTTTTGCCAGAGAATGGTTCTATTTATATATTAATGCTACCAAGAACATTCCCTTATTTTGCAAACACCAACTCAATTTTCCTAACTAAGTCAATGTAATTCATGCACTAGACCACCACGTGCCTTTTTTAGTTAGATACACCACACCCCTTGTTGGGAAATGTCAGACTCGCACCACTCTAATATTATTGACTGAGTTACGCCCCTGGAAATACTTGTCCCACTCATTTGAATTCTAATTTAAAATCCTCATTAATGGGAAACGTGGTTTTTAAATTACTAGTCTGAAATGCCACTTTCATAAAGTCTGCATTTTTCTGCCTAAAACAAATGTGCCTTTCTGCCAATGTCCAGTGTCATATGAAGGTAATGACTCTCCTGTGGTGTGATGTGCATTACTACCAGACAGGGGACAAATGGATTTGGGTGCGGGCAAGAGTGTTTCTGTCCAGGGCAGGATGGCCTGGGTTGGTTAAACTCAGCCCTTCCTGAGCTTGAAAGGATAGCCTGTGATGGTGCCCACCCTCTTCCTGACTTCTGTAGCAGACTGCCCTGCCATTAGCAAATGCAGAGCAAACACAAGACCGAACTGCCAAGCCATGTCTTCTCAGGACTGGAAACAAGCATCCTGGGACCTGTTTGTGGGTAACATGCTTTATCAGGCAGGCTAGCTTGAATTCAGTGGCAAAGTGAGCAAGGGACCTACGTCTGGGCATACCCCGGCGAACAAAGCAAGCACAAGGAGATGATGTACCGAGCGCTGAAACTTTTCAGACACTCACCCCCAGTCACAGATCTGGGTTAAATCCATAATCATTCTTTAGCTCACTTCGCCACCTCAGTTAGCCCGAAACCGGTCCCAGGATGCTTGTTTCCGGTCCAGGGAAGACATGGCTTGGCAGTCCGGGCTGGACTGTACCCCTGAGGCACAGGGTCAAGACTGATTTGCATAGAGCTGGGTCTGAACTGAGGTGGCGAAGTGAGCTAAAGAATGATGATGGATTCAACCCAGATCTGTGACTGGGGGTGAGTGTCTGAAAAGTTTCAGCGCTCTGTCCATCATCTCCTTGTGTTTGATTAGCAAATGCAGCTCACACCTGGACCTCCCTGCCCTTGGTTACCATAGGCAGATTAGAGCCAAACCCAGGGAAGTGAGAAGACCTGACCAGAAGCAGTTTAGGGTTAAACAAAGTGGGTAACCACCCACACACAGTCTTTCACTGGGTAAAAAAGTAGCACCCTCAAAACCTCTTACCGAACACTCATGGACCTGTGAAGATTAAGAACGACTGCCCTGCTGTCTGAAGAAAGAAGACTGGACCTGCTTGCCTCGAACCCAGGATCCCAGAAGCGACTCTAAGGGTCAGTTTACTGTTTAAGCTACAGGTACACACCAAGCTTTCAGAAGCCTTCCAGAGCAACTGCCCAGCTGAACAGCACCAAGTAGAACTGTAGGACCCTGCTGCTAGTCTCTGGTGGAGTGAGTCTTGACTCCAAAAGGTGAGTATGCAGATGCTGTACCCTTGACTGGTGTCAGAGTAAACTCCTTCAACCTGCGAACTACAAGAATTAGAGTGCATGTGAAATTCCAGAAGTTCTGGGCCCCTCACATCAGCAAGCGGCTACCCACATCTCCCACCACCTCAACACAGCAACCTGCTGTTCAAGTCACCAAACGACCACTGGCATGTCCTGGCAATGCAAACCTCCAACGGTGTCATGCTACTTGAGGAGAATAGCGGGGGCGAGGTCCTCCTTACGGCCCCCACTAACAAAAAAGCTCCGGCTGATGATTCTGATGTGAAACTGGACTGAGGGAGAAGGTAAACGTTACATAAGGACGTACCTGGTCCCTGTATCCAACCCCTGCTCCATTGAAGTTTTGGCTTTGACCCGGTGCAGTGTGACCAGATAACAGTGGTTTAGCGCTTTGTGCTTCTTGGGGCTATTTTCACCGAATGTTTCGAAAGACATAAATGCAGTTTTACTTATTGAACCTTTGTCATTTTGGTGTCATTTTATTAATTGCTGTTATTGTTTTAAATTGGTTTGGGCTATTTCTTGTGTTGCGGATTTACTGTATTTCTGTTTGAGTTTGCATAAATACTTTACACATTGCCTCTAAGTTAAGCCTGAGAGTTTTTGTGCAAAGCTACGAAAGGGTTAAGCATAGGTTTACTTCATGGCTTTTGAGGTTCACCCTGGCTCTCACCCCTCTCTCTTCATACCCACTTTCATACAATCTGGAATGGAGCGACAGCTCAGCTGCAGGAGCAGTCTCACCACACTCTTGGAGACTGTGATTGAGCACATTATCTCAGCATATTAAGGAGGACTTCTAGTGCACAGTCTTTGAGCGCGTGCTGCATCACTACAGTGATGAAATGAAGAAGAGACCCAATCAAAGCGATGATAGCGGATTACCCGTGGGCAAAGGCAGCAACTAGGAGACTCGTCATCCCGGACGGGCCCCAGGTTTCCACGTGATGAACATTTCAGGAAAGATGCGACCAACATCTCGTGGCAGCATACGTGTGACTGGTCCTTCCTCATGCCACTTTGGCAAAGTGCCAGTTTAATGCTGTGCTTGTTGAAAAAGAAACTCTACAATAAAAGACAATACATCAAAGGAAGGGCCTATCCCTCATACCATGCGTGTTGGAATACCTGCGTTAGAGACCACTATAAAAACAACAGCGCAAATCACTATTTACAAAAAAATATTAGAGGATGGCGAGAAAGAATTGACCCCGTACAAAGAATAAATTGGAGAAGGAAATAACTAAATGTAAACATGAAACCATCTATCAATACATGACAGATGAAAATTATATAATGCATTAATCAAAAAACACAAGACATTTAGGCCAACCCCAGCAAACGTGACATTTAGTTCCGATGAACAGAACAGCGGGCATGAAGACCCAAGTGCCTCCATGGAACCACCCACAAAGGGGGCACTTCGTCTTTACCACGAGAAACGCCTTTTAAAGACGGGGCTGAAGAAGAGGACGAACCTGAAAAAACATGGACAGACACAGCAACAAACAGTTTGTGGGTTCAACTGTCCCCCAAGATAAGAGAGGAGGGTGGGGAAAATAAAACCCACAAACCTAGTGGTTAATTTGAGTGAAGTGGCCCAGGTGTACATAGAGTGTTTACAGTGCTAACTGATTCTATAATAAACAGGTCTTCTACCACAGAAACCCTTTTACATTAGTAAGAACCTTTTTCCCGAATCACAAAATGTTTAAAAATCATTTCCTGTGTATCAATAGATCTGCAATCGTATTTCCAGTTGCAAACCTTTGATGGGTTGACAGCTCCAAATTTGGGGTGGCGACCGGTTTGCAAAGAGGACGTTGGCAGTCGTGGTGGCATCCTCAGGCGAGCTAGTAGTGATCCAGGGTTTTCTCTTAATAAAGGATCTTGCAACCAGTGCTTAATTTCTAAAATAATTAGTGTTAGGGAACTGACCAGAAGGCCACTGCAATTTGCACCACCTTTGCACCTCGTCGTTGCTGCCAATGACAGTACCAAAGCAACTGCTAACCTTCTCTCTCGCCTGCAAGTGAGACGGTTCAGATTATTCCAGGTCCCCAAAGCTAAAGGAGTGGCTGGGGAGGCAGGTATGAGTATTTTCTAATGTATGTTGGATTCATAAATAACCGCTGTTCTGCTCATCTCTAAATTAGATGAGCAGCGCCACCATCTGGCATAGTGTCATAAGTGTTGTGATGACAATTAAGTGCCGGGCACCAGAAACCAATTAAGTGCCGGTACCGAGCACCGGAAACCACTGGCTCAAATTAAGCACTGCTTACGACCTGCCTAAGGCATATCAATTAGTGAAGTAATTCTGTGACCTCTTGAAGTTCATTATTTCATGAATTGATCTATCAGTACATAGGTCAGTTTGCACAACAAAATATTGGTCGCAAAAAGACGCAGCTAGCCGTCTGCTGCTGTTTTTGCATGATTACACAAAAGGTTGGTGTGCTCTTTGCGACCTCTTTTTTGCAACCAATAAAATAGTATATCCGGCGAGGTATCTTTAATTGATCTAGAACTGTAAACAATGAAAAAGCAACTCTGTTTTTACTGCATTGATTTCTTTTTTTTAATTAAAAGTTTTACACCCAGAAACTTATTTTCCAAAATTCCTTCGTTAAGGGTAATGTGAGCTGCTCAGTGAGCACAATCTGTTGCTCTTTTCTCTCTATGCACTAAAGTGAAAACAGTGTGACAAGAATGCACTCAATAGCACAGGAAAGATGACTTATTCAGTTACGATGTGATACATCGGTGTAAATGACATACGTTCTAACTGAGTCTTTGTTGAATTTATGCAATTTTCTGTCATATCTGACCCAAGGTTCCAGATGTGGATGTCAGCCTGAATTAGGGTTAGATAAGTACAGCGCCATACAATCTAGTCACTATGCCTATTTGTTCCCACATTATTAGCAACCTCTTTAAATAGGTAACTGAGAGGCTTGCTTGGTATATGCTGCACTCTTTTGTAAGTGGGCACCTTGCACCAGTCCAGACAACCCTTATGGTGAGTTCAGTGGTCTTCAACAACCTTAGAAAGCTCTCTATGCGGTAGCTGTGGAGAGCAGCCTTCAGGCTTAGTCCAGAAGGAGTGTAAAGCAGCTTGTTTTGTCAGAATGCCATCTTACAGGTATAGATAAAGTGAAAAATAACCACACAAGGTATTTATAAAAATATATATGTATTATAAGACACTACCACATGCAAATATCTCCTACCCGGAGATATATACAATGCACACAATTCTTTGCAATAAAAACAGGTAGTAGCATGAAATACACAGTGGTCACCAAGGGGAGACCAAACCATATACTAAAATAGCGCTATGCAAATCACGACTCGAGTCAAGATTATACCCATAAGATGTAGAAGCACCGGGGACCCAAGGAACCACCCGAGGTAAGTACCCAGAAGCCCCACGGAGGCAGTGTGCAGAGTAGGAACACGACCGCGAGTTCAAGCCAAGTCAATGGGTAATTTGCGGTTGTAATTTTAAAGAAGAAGGACCCTTCCCAGTGGATCTTGATGAAACCCAGTGAAAGACAGAAGGTTGGAGAGCCACCCTCCCCATTGATACCTTAGGAACCAGGTTGCCTATCCCAGGGAAGCCGGGTGCATAGGTGTGAAGAGGCGTTGGAAACCGCCGTCAAACTCAATGGAGGACTTCAGGAAGATGCTGCTCCTGGAGAAGGTGAAAGTGTCTAGTGGAACGCAAAGGTGGATTCAAGCTCTGAAGTACCTGAAAGCAGAGGGGACCGAGTCTGTGCCACCCGAGAGTGAGCAGGAGGCATGGAAGACAAATGCCCCCCAATGTCGGGTTTTGCAGGAGAGATGACTGTGACCTTGGAGCTAAAGGTGTGAGGACCAGGCAACACTGTGGAAGACCAAGAGCCAGTCACGAGCTGTCCCACGTCGGATGTCGAGAGTTGAGGGGTCGGTGTCCAACGAGAGTACCAACAAACCTTGGCAACTGCTAGCAATGTGGAAAGCAAAGAAGGTGCAGTATCGGGACCAGCAAGGTCCAGGTGACTCAACACAAGCAGGGGAGTCAGGGCAGGCCTCAAGAATTCAGGGTAGCACACATAATTCAAAGTTGGCCCTCAAAAGGACTAGAAGGCCAAAGGCACTGGAGTCGCAAGAGGACCTCGAGCCGTCACCAAAGAAGTAAGCCCACGATGCAAGTGATACGGTGAGGACAAAGATCTTGGTCACAGGAGGTGCTTGAGGGGGGGCTACATGGAGCCCCAAAGATTTTGATGGAGGGCAGCCAACAAGACTCTGCAACAGCAAGTCGACGGGGTGCAGAGGTGTTTGGTTCCTGCGGCTCCCACAAGTGATACTGGCCTCAAACGTGGTGATAGGACAGGCCTCGAGGGATGTGGTGAACCACCACCTGTGTTGCTGAGCCTTACAGAGTCCGTCGGAACTCTATATCAGCAGATCGGACAGCTTAGTTGTGGTGCCTGCAGATGCAGTGAAGTGACTTCTTCACTTCAAGGGATTTTCCTTCAGGTATCTTGGATGCCCACAGGCACTGGAAGGTTCCTGTATGGAGAAAAGGCACAGACGTTGCAGCAGACGAGCAGTGCGATGAGATCAGGAGCAGCAGGAGTCTCCCCAGTTGCAGCCTTGATGCCCAGAGCGAAGTCCAGAGTGCCCAGATGGTCAAAGTAGAAGTGTTGTCTTGAAATTAATCTTGTTCCACAAAGAATCTAGGGACCCACTTCAGGCAGCCCTTAAGTACCCTAAGGAAAGGGTTGGGACGATTCAGAGTTCCCTCCGGGTGAGGGGGGGGGGGTCAGACAGTGGGAAGGATACTCCCATGTCCTTTGTCCAGTTTCGTGCCAGAGCGGGAGCCAACGGCTCCCTGAGCTGGTTTGAACTGGAATATGCAAGGAGGGCACCAAATGTGCCCTTCAAGCAGACTGAGAGGTGCTGGCAAGTGCTCCCACCTGGCCCCCATACATTAAGCCCCTGTCTCGGAGGTGCTCACACCTCCCTGTGACAGGATGCCTTTTGTTCTGCCTTCCCCTGCTCGAGCTTGGCTCATCAGCAGGAGGGCAGAATTTTTATTTTTATTTTACAGAGTTTTATATAGCACAAACTTGACCCGAAGGTATCGGTTATCTGAGCGCTTTACATAGCACCAGTTGCGTTACATGAGGACACATTAATTTTTGTTAGGCAAAGGGTGATTAAGTGATTTGCCCAGAATCACAGGATGTTCAGCGTCATTGCTGAGGCTCAAACCCAGTTCCCCAGATTTGAGGTCGACCTCCCTAGCCTTTAGGCCAACTCCTCTCCCCAGAATTGTGTCTCTGGTCAGCAGCATCTATTTTGTGCTGTCCGGGTCTAGAAGACTGGTACCGAGAGCACTGAGGGTCTCCCGAGGAGCTTTACAGTGCATGTAATCATACCTCCCACATTGTTTATGGTGTGGGGGTATGATTCCAACATGTTTGATACCAAACATGATAGGGTTCGTTCCAGCCAGTTTTACTAGTTGGTCGTCGTGTAATTACTATATAGTATATGGCTGCTTCACTTACAACCCGGGAGAATGGACTCCTTAGGCTGTAGGGGTGTCCTGCTCATGTTATATGTTATGTTATAGGGGTATTTGTTAAGTGCACGGCTACTCCATGGAGTGTCCCGGCGCTATCCTGACCCCAGGACAGAAAAGATGAAGAATAGCCGCTAACAGCCCACAAGACTGCACTATTGTTGGAAAAGCCAGGTCTTTAAGCTTCGCCTAAAGCTGAGGAGATCATATTCTTGTCTGAGGAAAAAAAGGGAGACTATTCCATAACTTTGCTGCTACTATTTGAAAGGCGTGGCCTCCTTTGTAAGAGCGGGAAAATTTAGGCACAATTGTCAGCTGCTGAGATGATGATCGCAGTGTTCTGAGTGGTTTGTAGGGCTGAATTTTATTACTAATATACGGGGCTCCAATATTGTTGAGGGCCTTAAAAGTTAGGACCAAAGATTTAAAACAGATCCTTTGTCTAACTGGTAACCAGTGCAAGGTACTGAGATGAGGAGACATGTGTCACCTGGGTCCAACCAAAAGCATGGACCTTGCTGCCGCATTTTGTACTACCTGCAAGCGGTTCAGTAGGTAGTTCGGAAGACCCAGGTACAACACATTTACGTAGTCCAACCTTGATATAATAAGGGCCTGGACCACGGTTTTCCTATGCGGAATAGGGAGCAGAGGGAGGAAATTCCTCATCCTTTTTAAAAGCCCGAAACAGGTGCCAGCCGTCGATTGAACCTGGGACTTCATGGTCATGTCGGAGCCCATCTTTACTCCTAGATTTATTGCTGTGGAGACTGGTTTCTCTGGTGGAGATACATTTTTAGGCCACGATTGGTGCCACTTAAAAAGGAGGAGCCCAAACTGTTTTCTGGCGGTTGTCCAGAAAGGAAGTAAACCATCTGAGCACCGTGCCCCCAATGCCGCTCTCCCTCAATCTATGAAGGAGGCGTTCATGTGGCACGGTGTCAAAGGCCACCGACAGATCTAATAATATAAGCACCGCCTTTCCTCCTCTGTCTAGGGTGATTTTGACCGTCACTGAGATTTCTACTAGAGCAGTTTCTGTACTGTAGGGGCACCCTCATATTTAGAACTGAGCAGCCTGATTTCAGGATTGAAAGGCCTGCTTTAGGGGTGACTTTTAGGTTTTAAGTGCAGTGACCTTAGATATAGGGAACCTATATCTTTTGTAAGTAATGCTAGCACCAGCTTATACAGGCTGCAATGGTAGGCCTGTAGTTAAAGTTTGAGTGGTCCCTCATGGGTGGCATAATACATGCTACAGCCCATGGGGGACCCCTGGTGTACCTATGCCCTGGGTACCTCAGTATCATATACTAGGGACTGAAAGGGTACACCAGTGTCCAATCTGGGATGTACCCAAGTACTTACCATACCAATTTATGGGAGAAAGCACAGAGACTGGGGTCCTGGTTAGCAGGATCCCAATCAGACTACTCAGAAACAGCATAGCACAAGTGGGGGTAACCATAAAAGCAGATACTTCTTTCCTACAGTAACCATGTTAGGTGCATAATTAAACCACTAACCCTAAAGGAATGCCACAGATCTAATCCATTTCATTATGCGTGAAACATGTAGGTGTTTAAAGACAAAAAGGGTTGTTACTTGCCCTTTTATTTTTCAGGGTTGTTGTAAGATGACAAGATTAATCTTTTGCTGTGAACCTTAGACCATTTTAAGTTTGAGGGGGTTTCCTCACAGAAACAGAAAGCTCTATTGTGTTTTCAATCTAAATGTTGAAACATTCCATCTTGTGTGGGTGAGGGTCCACCATCCTGATCAACTGCTTACACGAGATCTTTAACACATCTTTGCTGACCGCTAGATCAACTTCCATGGCATTCAGTCTATGCTCTCTTTCGATGGATTGGTAGTAATACCACACCCAGTAATAGCCACGCCCATCTACGGTGGTATTTACCAGGGGCAGTATTATCACCTGGAGTAGCATGGATCTCGTATTGCGGACTTAAGTAGCACGCTACAACACCACATACGTAACAAATGTGTATGTTCAATGCTTTTTTGAAAGAAAATCCTTGGTGGAACCTCCCAGTCTGACTGAATTATCTGCCTTGCTAGACTAATGCCACGCCAAATGCTACAAGCCAGTTTACAAGTGCCCCTACCCTCTCACGGGGCAGGTGTTCTAGCCACAGTGAAGGGGAATTCTCACTGTTGGTAACAAGTACTTAAAGCTTGTGGTTGCAGGCGGGCGACACTGGGACTTATGTTTGGCACTGGTACTTATTTTTCCTCATTAGACTCTGACCCAGAACAAGAGAGAACAAATCACAAAATTCAGTGGATGTGAAAAGGACTGAAATTTCAAGCAATGTTTTGACTTAGGACTAGCTCAAGCCAGGCAACCTCTTAAGAATATTTGGGGGCCCTGAGCCCGACATAATTTTCGGGGCCCCTATTCGAAACAGCTTTGAATTCATGATCCAAATTCTGCTTTTTCGTGCCCCGTATGTGTTTTCAATTTTGTAATTTAGCAGCAGACCCTTTCTCCTATGTGAGGTCCTGTTTTGATCTAAAAGAAACGTTTTTATGGATGTTGCATGGTGTTGAAAAACAGAAACACAACATTTCTCTGCAAAATGTCTGTAATAGACTCCCACACATTACTTGTATGAAAGATAAAGGACAATGACATTTGAAACAATCATTCATGGTCATCAGGGCAGGTCTGTGTGGAGAATAGAGGCCCATCTTTCAGGATCCCTCTGAAAGGCTGGCCCTTTACCAAAGCAGAGTTTGCCCATGCCTTAAAATGTCTCTGGAAGCAGAAAATATTTTTGGGGAGACTGGTACGAACTGAAGACGTCTTCGCGAAACCTTTTCTTTCTTAGCAAGATCCGTGGCAGGCATCTTGCATGACTTTGGATGTGAGGTAGGCTCCTTAATTCAATATTTATATGTGTCACCTTTTTCAATGTTTCTCAAACTTTTCGTGACATTTTCAGAAAAAAATAACGATTTCACGCAGCCCTCCTTATTGGATATTTTAGGCATTATTATCTAAAGAAAAATAATCCCTGGCTTTAATATATAACTTAAATGCTGTGTGCAAAATCTGATCTTGTTATCTGTGCACCTTGAGAAAGGTGTGTCTGTTGGAAACAATCCTTAGTATCATATTTGAGGTTTTAGAGAACCCAGTCAATGTCGGGGGATTGAGTTTGTTCTATCTGGTGAGTAGACATTACAATCCTCTTACAATTACCAACATAAAAACATAGGTTCACCATTGTCTTCAACCACAGATCACAGAGAACACAAAACATAAGATGATGAAATATAGAGAACAACGAAAATAGAAAATATTTACTTGACCCAAAACAAGTTGGAAAGAATGTATCTTGTGGTCCATTATAAACAGAGCAGAGCATACACAGTACACAGTGATTGGTGGTTTCCTGCCACCCAGCGCCCTGCCCCACGCTGGAGTGCAAGGTCTAAAGAGCATGCATGCCATGCATTGAAACAGAGATACATTCAGTACAGAGGTGACAAGCTGGAAGGCCGAAAAGAATCGTGTTCTGGTCTAAAATGCATCTAGACGCGCATCCTAAATAAAAAGTTACATTCTTTTTAAGTGTGTGTGCTAAGTTTAAAAGGACACCCTTTCAAATAGTGCTCAAGCGACACGCCTCAACTCTACCTTGGTAAACTAGAGGGAGAGACCATGTGGCATTTAATCTGCACCGTTGTTGCTATGGTGATGGCGCGGGAATGGCGCTCCAGATACCCTCTTTTCCCAACCCTCACCCAGTCACGCAGGAGATACCAGTGTGCTGAAACTTTATGTGAGTAAATCCCCAAATTTGCACGGGTTTTGGGCATTCCACTTTCAGAAGTTAATGAACACCCCCAAAATCCCAGTTTTGTGCCGCATTCACGGGTATTTTCATGTCATTTCCCAAAGATCAAGGTTGGAAGTTTCAGTAGACAATAATTTTAGTGTGAACTATTTATTAAAAAAACCTCTAGTGCAGTGTTTACCAACCTGTGGGCTGTGACCCCCCGGTGTGTCGAGAGGCAGTTGCAGGTTGGTTGGGAGAGCCCAAGTGATGCTTAAAGATGTCTTTAAATGTTGTTTGTATCTTCTCACATTTGCAGTGGTCAAATGTTAGCCTATGGCTTCAGAGGAATGGCTGTTTATTAGTTACATGGAACTGCTGTTTACAAACGCCTCACTTTGCAACCAGAAAAAAAGTAAAGTGAATGACGTGACAGTGTGGCCGGGGTACAGGGAAAGGATTGTAGAACCAAGAAAAGCCCCCCTCAAGGAGGAGTGGGGGCTTGGCGGTGCAGGAATCACCCGAGTCTACTCTTACCCTCCTTATATAATAAAGTGGACCCGGAAACCTTCGTCTGCAGAGAGAACCACCTTTATTACAATAGCCCGGGCTACGGAACAGAGTCCCAAGCTAGTCAGAGACAAAACCCAGGAGGCTGCTGCTTTACTCCACAGCGAACAAGCCTTATATACATTTTTACTCCACTCTTTTGGCATTCAGTCCATTGTTCAATCAGGGCGGTGTTTGCTGCTTCTCACATTTGCAGTGGTCAAATGTTAGCCTATGTCTTCTGAGGAATGGCTGTTTATTAGTTACATGGAACTGCTGTTTACAAACGCCTCACTTTGCAACCAGAAAAAAAGTAAAGTGAATGACGTGACAATGTGGCAGGGGTACAGGGAAAGGATGTAGGGCCATTTTGTGGAACACTCAACAAAATGTAAATACCTGTAAAAGAACAGTACACATTCAGCTTTTAGGAAAGAAAAAAATGAAGCCCAGTTTTTTGTAATTCTGATGTGTGATGGAAACACAGATGTTAATAGGATCAAAACAAATCAAGATACTTTAATTGGTGATGCACAAATGATGAATATTCATCGAAACCCTATTCCCAAACATTATTATTTGTATAGTGTTATCAGTGACATTGTATGTCTGTGCATATTCAGAGGCCATTTCAATGGAAAATGTGCTCTCTGTAAGGACAGTGCACTGCCACACAATACATTTGTTACATTAAAAAAATTGCCTGTCTCATGTCCTTGAAAACTATGTGGCTCACAAAAGATTGTCGGTCTAAAACGGGGGTTGTGGTACTAAAAAGCTTTGGAAGCACTGCCCTAGTGAGAAAATGCATGCTTTAACTGGAAAATTATTTAAAAAGCTACAAAATAGTGAGCAATCTTTACTTCCTTACTTACCCCAAACTCCTAACCTCTTAGTGAGATGGTCTCACCCTATCCCTTTCCCTAACCCTAACATGAAACCTAAACTCTTTACGTTAACCTAACCCCAAATCCTGAAGCTGTTCTTAACTATGTGTCCTAATCCTAAATCTAACCATAGCTCTAACCCAATTACAAACACTAATCCATGTGTGACCTTCACACTGTCTCTGTGCCTGACATTTGCCCTACTCAAAAGTAGAACCATAAGTATAACCATAATCTTGCACACAGTCCTTCTCCCTGTTAGCCTGTTATTTATCCCTTACTAACAGACTAACCCTAGCCTAATCTTAAACTACAAGCTATCCCTTCGCTAAATTTAGATTAAATTCTTGCCCATACTCTGTGCCAGCCTCATCCTTTAATCGTGTAACTTTAAACATTTTATTTGTTTGGCCTTTCTTTTCAAAATCTTTCATTTTTTTGTCCTGAATTTGTTTCAAGTTAAGAAAGGGGAAAACACACCCTAAAGAGAGGTGAGAAGAAATGGGTAGAAACATATTTTCTCCATTGAGAAATAAAGAAAAACTTACAAACTGCAAATGTTTAGTTTTCCATTAACAAATGTATACAAACCATAACTTTTTAGGCATCTAAGTGCCCTGAGAAAATGCAATAGTTGCAGTAGGTTCTTGGAATTCTTTGTAAAGAGAATTAGGCCGGGAATTCACTCCAATCCTGAGGGTAATCCTTGCGCTTATCTTTGTGAATCTGGCCATTAATCTCTCAAGTACCCTCAAAAACGATGGGTGGAATGCTTGAATTAATCTCAGCCACTGGTAGGCGGCATCTCAAGGCATCATTACTTTCAACGCCATGCTACCTCAGTTTGGAACCAGCCATATGCAAATCAGCCTTTACCCAGCTCAAATGGGAACAGTCCAACCCAAACTTCCGGGCCGTATCCTACAGGAACCTTAGCACAAGTAACGCCACATCGGTTTTGCCCTTTTAGGGCTCATCAGCCAGGTATAGCTCAGTTTCAGTGGCACTGTGTGCACGGGACCAACGTCTGGGCATACCCATCCCACTTAGGATGGCACACTGAAGTATTCAAAAAGGTAATGGGTGGAATACTTGAATTAGTTTCAGTTACTGGTATCACTCGGGCCATACCCCAATCCATTGTTCTTTTGCCCACCATGCCTCCTCAGTTTGGACCCAGCCGTTTGCAAATCAATCTTGACCCTGCTCTAGTAGGAACAGGCCAACCCAAACTGCCATGTGAGAGCCTGCCTGATCCGGAAAACAAGCAACCCAGGACCCTTGCATTAGAAAGGGCTCCTAATGAGGACTGAGCTGCAGCCTCAAGTAATTAATAGGGGCTAAGATTAATTCAAGCATTCCATCCATTATTTCTATACTTTAGTGTGTCGCCCTGAGTGGAAAGAGTATGCCCAGACTTGGATCCCGTGCATATTATGTCACTGGAACCAACAAATACCTTGCTGTTGAGCCCTAATGAGGGTGAAACCAGTCCTGGGTTGCTTGTATTCTGGTTCAGGGAGGATCTGGCCTGGCAGTTTATTGCCCATGTTCAGATTCCAGTTGGTGACCCCCGTATGCCAGGAGAGGGCTGCCGTGAAGATAGCCATGAGCAGAGTGAAGCCTGTGCGACATAGGTTTCGGTGACCCCCAGGCCAGGAAGGACCGCCGTGAAAGTTACTGTCTGATTATAAGGGCTGAAGCTTGTGCAGAGCTTAGTGGCAACCCTGTACACCAGGAGGGGTCTATGTTGTAAGGACTGCCATGTGGTGAGGGCCGGCACCTTCACTCTCTAGCTCATTACCCTTCTTGTTACACATCACAGTCCGGGACTGATTTCCACACCACCACCCTGATGCATTATTATCCTTCAAATACATGTTACAACCACACCTTGCCTAGAACACATTAAATCCAATCTGAACTCCGTTCCTGGTTTCCATGTTGCCCTTCTTGAGCCTTCCGGCTTTCCTACTCTTCCCTCTCTCAGTCTCAGTATAACTTTCCCTCCGCCGATCCCTGGTTTCCAGCACCTGGTCAATTACTCTCACTGAGCTCTCTTCCTGCATCTGTGCTGCTCTGCTGAGCTTCCAGCTATTTCCACTCTGTGAGCTCAGTACTTCCTGTTCTCACAAACTTCTTTACCGCTGAGACACATATGCTGTTTTGCTGCTTTGCTTTAAGGCGTCCTCCTAGCTTCTGTGTGGATTGGCATGCTATACTACTTGTTTTTCTCTTTGTCCGTATGGTTACATTAGCTTGTTTCTTCCTTTTGTTTGTTACTATAGAACCTTTGTCCTGGTTATATGACAGAGGCTCGCATGGCAAAACGATGTGTGCCTCTACCACGCAGCCCGATCTACGAATGCGTCTGAACCACACATTGCTTTACCATGCATGTTTGTGGTACATACATGATTGGTATAGGGAGGTGTGGTAAAGTTCCCACTCCATGCCACCTGCCATCAGCCCAAACAACTACCTTGACTCTCCACCCGAGCCTAAAATGTACCTGACCACCTATGTGCCTTAATAACTAACCTGATCTCCCTGCCCTAAAAACGTATTCAACCCCTTCTGAGCCCTTAAAACGACCCCAACCCCTTTAAGCCCTAATCTCTACCCGACTCCCCGAGCCCTAAAAAGTTCAGGACCCCACCCTAAGTCCTAACAACTAAGCGATTGAGCCCTAAAAACCTCCCCAACTACCACCTGATCCCTAAAAGCTACCCTGACCCCACCAGCCCTAAAACCTACCCTGACCTCCCCCTTAGCCCTAAAAGCAACCCTGACCCTCTAGCCTTAACAACAAACCTGCCACAGCCCTGAAAGCAACCCCGATCCTCTAACTTTGAGTCCTAAGAACTACCACCAATCCTTAACAAGCATTTGCAATGCAATAGGTCTCGCATTTATAAGACTTTGAGCTATTGGCATTGTAAAATTACAATGCCTTTTATTTATGTTTTGGTTTTAAAACAAATAAAAGGCATTGTCATTTACAATGTCAGTAGCATAAACTCAACCTGCCACGTAGGGGGTAAAACAGGCTCTACTGAAGACCTATCGGCCCACGGCCTTCACCTCTGGAAGACACGGCTCTGCTTTTATATTTGTCTCATGCACACAGCTCTCAGAAGCCAGATGTGGGCACCGGAGCGCACCGAGCCTCTGCAGTCCATAGAATGTAGCCGCACTGCGCCTAGAATGCCATGCGTACTGTTTGGTCTGTCAAGACGAGCCCAATTGTTGTGACTGAGTTCGCAGCTCTTTCTGTAATGCATGCCCCCAACCCCGCTTTCGTCACCAGCAGTGGTGACATGCGTGCACGTTCACAGGGCACCCACGTGCACACGCCGCACCCTGGCTAAGCGCCGCGACCTGGGGGTGGAAAAAAGCCCTAGAACCTGAGAGACACCCACATTAGGAGCGCGCTCAGCATCGCTTGTTGTTTTAATGTAAATGTGCTCGAAAGTCTATTTCACTCTGAGAATTGCCCAGTGGGTTCATGCACACGAAGCGGAGGTTTCAAGTTCTAAGCCAGAAAAAAGGGTAGCTGAACAGTCCCTGCTTCTAGGCACTCACAGGCTGCTTGCTGTGTTTTAGCTGATTGAACCCAACAGCGTTTTAAGGGTCATTTTTAATGAGACTGAAAAGCGAAAACCCATTCCCAAAATATAGGGCCAGGGGGACGCAGAGCGAATGTCTACAGGAGGGAGGAAGGAGGAGGGGGGGGGGAACAAAAAACAGTCCTGTTCCCAAATCATGAGATGGCGACCCTAAAAATGAATGGAAGTGGGATGACCCCCAGGGCGCGAGGTGGATTCAGGACTGCACAGTCTTCGTGGTCGGCGCCCCAACGTTTAACAGCGCTGGCCGCAGGCTTTGGGCAGCGGCAGTCATTGTTCAGAGGCGGCCTCACGCCCTCACCTCGAAGATGCGTTTATACCATAGCGCAAAGCTCTCTGTTTGATGTCTAGCCTAGAGTTTGTTCTGGAAAGAGCAAATGACAATGGACAGTCATACCTTAAAACGTTCACACGCTGTATGTGTTCTAGACAGTGCAGTGTAGCACGCATGCACAATTTACAATGTTGGAAAATTAAATAGTTTCTCAATGTTAACACCTCCTCGAAGTTGTGTTGTTTTTGGCACCAAGTGCTGTCTAAAAATATTACATTAGTAGACTCTAGGCGTGGGTGAACGTGTGTGGAAACATCCATGCACCATCCACGGAGCACCGCCTTGACACAAAGTAACACAAGACTGCGCGTTGCACAGTTTTGTGTTACTTTGGGTTACAATCCAACACAAAGATTGTAAATCCCACCGCAACACTTTGCCTCGGGTTTGCGTTAAAAAAAGGCATACAATCCCAATGCGAAGTCTTCGCAGGTCTGGGCACCTTTGGCTGTGTAGATGACGTACACATTTTATATACCTCGGCTGTTTGGTAGACGTGCTTGGATGATGCAGGGTTTCTCTCTTTTGTTTGTTTTACTAGAAATCAACGCCCCCTGCTGACACAGCTGCCCACTCAAAGCTGCATCTAACTGTCTGAAAAAACTCCCTGAATTAAATTAGAGAGTGCCCCGTCCTGGTGGAACATCTAGCTCAGGTAGGTTAAAGTTTCCAAGTTATCTTTGTATTTTATTTAAGCCGAAAAAATAAAAAAAAATGCCTTTAGCTAACAACAGAAATGGAGATAAACGTGCAGAATAAAAAAAGAAGAAAGTGGTGTGTAAAAAGAGAAAATGAACGGAATGAGCGAATGACCAGATTTATATTTGTTTAGAGCTCAAATAACCACACTGCGGCTTCAGAGCACTTTGAGAATGGCGAGGGGCATCATTAAATAAGATTAAAAAAAGTGCGAGTGAAAGACTCCAGAGAAGGGTCTGGCTTCAGAAATGGAACTAAGATACCTTTATAAGAGGCGTGGCCTATATGATTCACTAAGGGTGTGGCCTAACACACTGCATCGTTGTCGGCTTAGTACATTTCGGAAAAGATACTTATTTCTCCGACACGATAACACAAAAGAACAGATTTCAAGGGGTCATATATAACGTTTTATTTAACATGGCTGTCGAAAGTCACGCAACAGATTTTAAAACCAGACATTACGAATATTGCAGTTATCAGCCGTCCATTCCAGTGTTCGCACATGAAACTATCTGGCGACCTTTCCTGCTCGTGAAGAGACACAGAGGGGGGGGGGGGGGGGGAAGGTGGAGACATTCAGGCTGGCAAATGGTGTTCGCGGCCGCTACTGACCGTGGTAGGGTATGTGCGTGTGTGAAAGTAATCGCGATCGCGATCACATCAAAGCGGCCGTGCGGCCCGCGAAAGTGAAAGCAAACAAGTGCTTTCAGGCCTCCAAATGGTGCGCGCGCCCGGCCGACGCACATGCACTGTATTTGGAGGCCTGAAAAGCCACTGTTTGCACTTCCAAAACTCGCTTACCATAAGTCTCGCCAGAGCAGCGCTAAAGCGCTGTCTCAGGCGATACCTAAAAACGACCCCCACCTCTCCAAAACACGGCCCCAGCCCCACTTACCTCACCGCATCCTCTCCTGATCCTTCCTGTGCCTGGGCCCGCCCATCTCAGGATTTTGACTGCGCCTATGCCTTAACCACGCATATGCGCGATTAAGGCATATACGTGGTTAAGGCATGCGTGGTTGTGCTTGCATTTCAACGGCACGGGTGGCTCTGCCCAAGTAGTTCAGGCCGTTTTCCCAATGTCCCAATCCCTGTTGTATGCATATTTGCAGTGCTCTCCTATTTGTCTTCAGATTCCTTGGCCAGGTATTCTGTGTCCCTAGTTCTGTCTGTACATCTCGAGTGCAGCTTCCTTGTGCTGTATTTCAGTGTTCCTCGACCCTGCTGTTTCTCGTCCAGTTCTTGTTTCTTCTGATCCATCCAGCTTTCGCTGAGCACTCTTTTTGTATTCAATTCCTCTTGCTGCATTTTCTTTGTCCTCTCCTTGGCTGATGGTTAGATCTTTTCTGATGAAGACTAGTACATTTCTATGGACGATTTATGACACTTTTACAATTATTTTTCTGCTTTGTACTTTCTTTATGCCTTCCTATTGTTTTCTGTACTGTGTATACCTTGTCTTTTTAATGTTGCCTTCGCTAGCATTACCCAATTCATGTCCAGTGTGCCCAGCAGCGTCTGTCCTGTCTTCCTGCTTCCAAACTTTTGTGTACTCCCCTGTAGATTCTGAACCCCTCCTCCTGAATTACCTTGTCCCTGGAGTCACAAGCTCTCCCTGTTAGCTACTCTAGTTCAGGTATTGGCAGGGATTGTGACTGGCAGTTCCTCAGAGGGTCAGTGAGTTAATAGTGAAGATGGGATTTTATGGTTTGAATTGTTGAACTAAAGGAGCAATCAATAAACACCTCAACAGCGAGTATCAGCAATTACCAATAACACTGGTGAGTTCATATTGAAAACAGTCAATCCAGTGTTATCCAGTTTAAGCATCAGATTCATCCCATGGTCTGATGGTCTAAGCTGACCTCAAGAAGCCATCAAGGAGGGGGAACATGAGGGGAGGGTACTGGGTGAACACAATGCCTGCCACTCAACAGTCTGAACTGTGGTACATCGGAAAAACTGCAGGACGAAGCCTCAAGAGTGTCTCTAGAGACACCCCAAGTGCTTAACTGTTGTCTCTAGAATCTAAATGAGTGTCTTAGACACATTTTCAAGAAGTCCTCCAGGTTGCTGTTTGATTACTGGTGCATTCGGTAAAGGCAGAAAGTAAGGATTGTTGAAAAACAACCATGATGAGGCTGGTGGATTATACTTAATGATCATGTTCCAAGTGGTGAGTGCATTCAGAGACGTACGCTGTGGGGCTGGTTTGTAGAGCACGGGAAGCAGAACATTAGCAGTGGGGCACAGCACTCCTAATAACAATTTGACACATAAACCAAGGGATTAGAGTTGTTTTATGTATCCAATTTATGCTATTAAGAGCGGTCAGCATTGGGAAATTTGACAAAAATTTGCGGTCAACTTTCGAGCATGCCAGTGATTAGTAGAAATTGTTTAACAAATTGAGCAGAATAAGTTGTTGTGTTGTCATGATCCGGGGACCGACGGCGCTGTTCCGAGGATGAGGACTCCAAATCCCAGCGGCCCCCGCGGCCACCCGCCGGAAGACACGTCATCGCACCCCGGACAAGTATAAGAGGCGCGGCAACCTGGTAGGCGGGGCCAATGATTGCCGTTCGAACAAGAGGATCCTAACGGCTACAACCAAACCCCCGCATCGCCTCGCAAATCCCTGTCTTCAATCCAGCCGGTGACCCGACGTGGATATCTCAGCATCGGATCGCTCGACGACCCAGAGGAGGCAAGCAGGCTGCGGTTTTCCCGGCGCGCCTCTGCATTTCCTTAGGCGCTAACTGCTCCTCCAGACTTCCCGGCGCTCCTCCGCCCCTGGATTTCCCGGGCGTGAGTGGCAGCGCCACCAATATCTGCAGACCTCCCGGCGCTCCTCCGCCCCCGAACCTCGGGGCGTGAGTGGCAGCGCCTCCCGCACCCACTGACCTCCAGGTGCTCCTCCGCCTCCCGGATTCCCAGGCGTGAGTGGCAGCGCCCCCGACACTGTCGACGCTAACCTCAAGCAGCAGCGGCTCCTGCGCTCCTCCGCCCCCGGGCGTGAGTAGCAGCGCCTGACCCCGCAGGCTGCCTTGAGCCTTTCCCTGCGCCTCCCCGTGAAGGAACGAGGAGCGCGAACGAGACCTTCTCTCTCTCTTCGTCCCGTCCGTGAAGTAACGGAGAGGGACTCACAGAGAGCTGCCCTAGGGAAGACAGAAACCCCAGGTAGGGGGAAGAACGAGTTGGGGGTGTGGGGGAGGTAGAGAAGAGCCTGTGGCTTAACCCGTCTTCTTGTTTCTTCCAGGTCTCTCCCCTGCTGTCCCTTCCCGACCTTCCCTCGCCCACCTTTCTCCTCGTCCGAGGGTATTACACGTGCACCGGACAGGGGACGGATGGGCGGGGGGCCCACACATAGCATCAACGTGATCCTGAGGAGAAGAAGCACTGGGACCACGACATGTGTACCGTAAATGACTGGGGGTAACTTTTAATTATGTATTGAGCAGGAGCAGAGATGCTTGGTACAGACTTTCCAATATGTCCGCCGAGTTGCACAAACAGGAAGTGAGTGGACAGTTGAAGAAGCACCCTATCAAATAAAGATGCAAACAGCTGAGGGTGAAGTGAAACGCAGATAAATGTTGATAGTGATTCATAAGGTCAAGATGCACTGCAGGGTCTGACACTGCATCAGCGCAAATGAGCTGCTAGTTACCTGAAGGCTTAGACTCACGCGAGCACCTCTTACCGGAAGACAGGAGCATCGCCAAGTGTGACAAGTGCGCCAGAAGCCATTTCATGACAATTTAAACCACACCGCAGTTTGATTGGCTTTTTTCCAATGTGCAATTTGTTTGCAATTCCACTAAATTAAAATTTTATATCCGCATACATTTTCATGATCTTCCTTCCTTTTCAAGCATCTGGGTAGTGAATTTACTAACAAATGCCTTCCTACTTATCACATTTATGAAGTAATCTCATTATATAGAATTTATACAACTGGAAGAGTGAGTGTATAGTAACATTTACAATACACTTAGTAATCTGTATGCGGTGCTTTCAGATTCCTCTCGAAGGTGACAACAAGCAAGATCAGTGAGAGACTAAAGAGGCACCGTATGGCTCATTTTCCCCTTTATCTAAAAGAAACACATTTATCATGTGTCAATATTTTATGAAAACTAAGGTGCAAAATCCATATACTCAAGTATACATGATTGGGCTACCCCTGGAGAGGGTTAGCCGTCAAGGGGTAGGGTTACGGTTAAGATACCTTTATGCTGGCAAAGGAGAGGGGTGTATGTGATGTTAGTGGAGGCAACTTGCAAGCACAGAGGTTCATTGTACTTACATTGAACATTTTTATTTAAAACATGTTAAATTAAATAAGGATTTCATAACTAAGCTATTGCTTATTTTATTCATTAAAACAATGATTAGTTCCATTCTAAAATTAGATTTGGTACATTATACAAACCACATCAAAGACAGCGTTTAACGGGTGATATTTAAAGATATGTGTGTCGTTAACTAGGCAGGTAAATCTCTGTGAGGAGCAAATACACTTGAATTACATAGGGTGCAGACTCTTTACAGCATAAGGTAATCATATTTTGAAAAGATACATTTGTGTAACACATTTCCATCCTATGTTGAAACGAATCTGAAAAAATATGAAATAGAATCCAAACTGTGCGAAATAGTCTAAACTCTAAAGTGCGCTCTTGTGTTTTGTTATTGCTCTGTGGACAGCTGCATTATCTAGTAAATTGGTGAACATTTAACTCGAGCACAATGTCCTCGTTTTCCACCTAACACCAATTAACCAAATAACAGATTCTAGCAGACATAATTATTACTTTTCATTTTGCATAAATGAACATTTGTTGTCCTTTAATCTAATCGAGTTCAGCAAACAAAATTGCTAACCACTATAAATTGCCTTTTCATGCTTTTTATTTTGCTACAGGCACATTTTAAAAACATTAGAGGCATTAAATTAAAGATGCGATGAAAGCCAGGAGGGGATTTTTCATTATTATGCAGAATATTTTCAACCATTTCTCCATGGAGAACAAACAGAGATAGACATGAAACATGTCAAAGAGATACTCTGCAGAGTCTCGAATATTGATCAGTGTTTCAATTTCCTAACATTCTGGATGGAGACAGACGAGGAAATGCTGCTGGGTAAATATGAATTTGTTTTTCAATATTTTGTACCCAATATTGCAAAGCTTTCAACGATTGGCGATGGTACACCATTCTCTAAAACTCTTAACCACGAAAGAAAAACTCAATTATATAAAAATAATAAACAATTCAAAAGTGAGTCACTGTGTCCTGCAGGAATATGCAGAGTATCAGTCAGAGAATGGCAGGAGAGTGAGCGCCCACCCCTCCCATCTTATGAAATTCATCTGACACGGCCTCTTATCTGAGTAGATGAAGGAATCACACAAATCTCATTTGTGACACTCCCACAATCTAATCTCGTTCTGCCATGACATCTGAAATATCCGAAGAGCCTACAAACCACTGGCATGGCCGCTTGGCGCTTCAGCGTGAGAGTTCTAAATCATACACTAGTGTAGTGACTGTGTGACGAAACAGCCACGTATTAAGCAATTTTCGAAACTGTGTGGAGAATCTGAAAAACGACAACAGTCTAGGTTTCTGTACCTTGGATCACGCAAGAGACATGAGGGGGCATATTATCATGGTCCGGCGATAAATATCGCAAAACGCGCTTAGCGCTTACATATTTATTGCAGGCTATCTCTGGAATTTATCACCCAGTTAGCGCGTTATCAACAACGCGCATCACCGAGGCGATTAAAATCCCAGAGATAGTGGGGATGGAAAACGGCGATATCCTAGATGGTAGGGCCTGTGGTCTTAGCCACACAATCCAGCCCCTATTTTAGGTATGCCTTAGTCAGGAATTTAACAGACATTAAATTCCTGCGTTAAGGCATACTTAACGTGATTTTAAATATCGCTAACCCTCGTTGTTAATATGAGGAAGCTGGGTTAGCGATATTTTGCCAAGGGAGTCTTGTCAGGCACGCCTCCTTTGCATCTCATTAGTGATGCGATCGGAGGCGTGCTGACAAGGGGCGCTATTCCCAGTAAACTGTAGCTAACAGCTGTTAGTGACAGCTTGCTGATAGGGCGATAAAAATATCGCCGCTTTAGCGGCAAAAAGTGCCGCTAAAGCGGCGATATTGCCATTGATGATATGCCCCGAGGTTCGGAAACTCGGAAGAGCGCAGTAATATCAAACCTTGTAAATACCACAAGCCTTGGCAATATTAATACCACTGATCCCATGATGCCCTGACTCTGTTATCTAAGATATTTTATTGCACACCATGGTAAATTCAAAACATGACTGTTTCACACGTGCTTGGAGACTGGCTTTAAAAGAGAGTTCTTTATAATACCGGAGGAGAGAAAAGAAACCAGAATGCATATGTTTTCTGTTATAGCAAGATTCTTATGTTACTGCTTCCATTCAGGTACCTGGTGTAGCTATCAATAGTGCAGCTGGTGCAGTGGCACCGGGCTCAAGTGTCCTCGGAGGTCCATTGCATCCCCATTTTATTTTACTACCAAACCACAGGATGCGGTCCTTATTCCTTTCTTCCATCAGGCCCCCTGGCACCCTTGCTGTACCACTGCTGGAGGTAGTAGCAGCAGACTCCAGATGGCATCTCATCAAAGCAAAACAGCTTGCACCATTACAGCACGCTAAACTGGTGCGCTGGCAGTAGAGACGGCCTCACTAGTTCGGTAAGTCACACACAATAAAGCACATTCTTTTGGGGTGCGAATCTCACTTACTAAAGCATAGTCTCACTCACTGCTTGCACGTCTCACTTTTTGAAGCACAATCTCTTTCATGTAGGTGCACAATCTCTTTCACTGGGAAACAGAAAAAGTGGGCTACTTATATGGACGCTGTGGCTAGCGTCAACTTGTGCTCAGCCACCAAAAGCTGACCTGGGCTTCTATTTCCAGACCTGGGCTTCTATTTCCAAAGGTACTTCAGGCAAAAACTTAGATTTGGTAGCAGTGCACATGGTATCAAAAGATGGCGAGATAAAGCACATAACTAGAAATATCTTTCTTGGATTAACAAAGTACATTTATAGCCATTGGCTAAAACTTCATATTAAGGAACACAGTAAGGGTGGAAAGATCTGACGAGGAGGTAATGTGCTGGCCTGGAAATTGGTCCAACATGCATTTGGCCCATGATGGCAATGTTAGGCAAGGGCAGCATGGCAACAGAAAGAATGGTGGTTGGAAATGATCTCTGCACATTCAGATTGGGTGTTCAAGCACGGCGTAGCTTAGATTTTACCAATTTTCCTGAACATTTGAAGGATAGCAATTTTCAGAAATGATGGGACTTATTCTTCAACACATCTCATCAGGGATCACTCTCTTCTGATAAAATCGGTACGATAATACTCTGACCTCGTTCTACCCACTGTACTAAATGCACTGATGCTAATTTTAGCTGTGACCAAAGCAGATTGCCTCTTAATGCATGAGGAAGGTGAACACTGTTACTAATTGTACTTCTCTGACTGCAAGGTTAATTTTTCACAATATAAAAAAGCTTGGTGGATAAATATAATTGTAACAACATTGGGATATTGATTGAAGGGTAGTGGAAGCCCAGCCCAGTCAACACATACAATCCTTGTCAGAGAGAACTGCAAAAGTCACTAAATTAACTTGTGTTTAACTGTCTTGTGGCTTGGCACAAAAGCAGTCAGGCTTAACTTAGAGGCAATGTGTAAAATATTAATACTGCACACAAACAGTAATAAAATGAAAACACAACACAAGAAAAATCTGAAACCTACTTAGAACAATAGAGTAAATTCTAAGCAAGGAAATTATACAAGAATCACAACAATTTAATCATTAGAACCAGAGATATTTGTTTTTAAAGTATTTAGTGAAAATAGCACTAGGCAGAAAGTGCCATTCTTGGTTATCTGGCCGGTCTGGACTGGTCACAAGTTAGGGCGATGGAGCACGGTCAGACACAAGGACCAGGTTAGTCCTGTTGAAAAGTTAACTTTTCAAGTCTGGCATGAAGGGTTTTAGTTGCATGGGAGAAGGTCGCAAGGAGGAGGCTATTGGTATGAAGAACAGTTTGAGCATTGTGGACGGTCCTCGCTATGTCACGAAGAGACTGTCATTGCTTCTGATACACTTTGGAGGTCATAGTAGACCTCCAAGACACCAAGATACGCCTTGGAGGTCATAGTAGACCGCCAAGACACCAAACTACCCCGTAAACAACTTGAATGGAAATGGAGAGCCAGCTACAACACCACCAACAGAACAAACAACATGACTGCACTCAGAAACTATCACCAGCAAATAAGAGATGCCAAGAAACAAGCACTAGAGGACCGCATTGAAAGAAATCCAACAGCTGCAAGGGGCTCTTTTCAATCATCAAGGCTTTCACTTCCCCCTCAGCTTCAGCCACTGTCAACAACATCTCTGCCTCCCAACAACTCTGCGACAACCTATCTAACTACTTCCACATCAAAATCGCAAACATCTACAGCAACCTCAAACACCAGCCCATCCCGAGAGAACTCATTGCTACCCACTACCAACCATGATGGCCACCTGACCAAATAACCAACCCTCACCAGAAATGACTCATAGGCAATCAGGCGGACCATCCACTCACGGGCCTCAATAGACCCATGCCCCCACCACATCTACAATATGAAAACATCACCAACAGCACCAACCTGACCCACGTCAGCAATATCTCCATCACATCCACCACTTACCCAGATAAATGGAAAGTAGCAGAGTTCAAATCTCTCCTCAAGAAGCCCACAGCCAACTCAAATCAATTAAGTAACTTCCAACCCACCTCCCTGCTCACCTATTCAGCCAAAGTGATTGAGAAGGCCATAAACAAGCAACTCACAATCCACCTCAAACTTCACCATCTTCTACACAACACTAAATCTGGATTCAGAAAGAACCACAGCACTGAGATTACACTCCTCGCAGCCACCAACAACATTAAAATTATATTGGACTGAGGAGAAACAGTGGCCCTCATCCAGCTTGATCTCTCCGCGGCCTTTGCATTGTCTCCCACAACACACTTATCAGAAGACTCCACAACTATCTCAGCCCCACGTACACCGAAACAGATGGGAGAGGTATCATTGAAGGGTACCCCTCCCTAGTGGATCCCTGCTTGGGGATCCAGGGATCCACCCACTAGGCACCAGGGAGGGGGGAGCGGCCCCTTGGGCAAGGTCCTTTGCTCCTCCCATATTTTTTGGCCCATTTCAGTCTTTCTGCCCCCGGGGGGGTAGAAAACCCACTAAAACCAGGGATTTTTTTAGTATGGAAATTAGGGGTGGGGGCTGCCCAATATGGGCACAACAATGCCCCCACCCCCCCTGCACACTTAGAGTCTTTCAGGGCAGATGGGGGTTGTAGCCCCCAACCTCCCCCTCCCCCCCCCCCCCCGGGGGACCAGAAAGCACACTAGACGTCAGGTTTTTTTTATTTTACATTTAATTTAGAGGTGGGGCTGCCCAAGATGGGCATGCCAATGCAACCACTACTCCCCCCCCACAACATTCCAGTCTTTCTGCCCCCCTGGGGGGCAGATGGGGGCAGGAGCCCCCAATCTGCCCCTGTGGGGCAGAAAGCACCCTAGACACAAGGGATTAATTTATTTATAGTCCTGAGGTGGGGGCTGCTCAGAATGTGCATGAAAATGGCCACACCCTACCCCCCAAAGTAAACTAATGACTTTCTGCCCCTCTAGGAGGAGGATGGGGGCAATAGCCCCTGATCTGTCCCAAGGGCTGGGGCAGAAAGCCCACTAAGCACCAGGGATTTCTTTTTTATATATGCAGGGGTGGGGGTTGCCCAGAATGGATAAGTCAAGGCCCCCACACTCCATAAAAATGATACAGGCTTTCTGCCCCACCTGGAAGGCAGATGGGGCAATAGCCCCTTATCTGCTACCCCCCGGGGTGGGACAGAAAACCCACTAGCCACCAGGTATTTTTTGTTTCCTTTTTTTTTCCTTTTTGCCCTTGCCTGTCGCTGGAACTTGTAATATATATAAAGAAAATTGGCTTAGAGGGATCAATCTCTTATTTATTTATACACAAGAAACAATAAATGTTCTCGGTAATTACTCATTTCTTATATGAAAACTTTCAAGCATTATTTTTCAGAAGCGAATATCTCTTGGTAGACATCAGAGAACTTTACACATAATATGTACAATTAACAAACATAAGGACCAAATCATAACATAACAACCTCTATATACAGTTTCATTAAGTCATATATATATACACATCTTATATACACAACAAGTTATCGCATATAAATTCCCCTGACTATGGTTCCAAAAAATTTACACTTCTTATTTACAGCAATACATTTGGAGGTAATCCTCTTGGCATCAGAGGTATTACTCCTCTCCTGATTTTTTATGTATATGCCAAACTAAATGATTCCTTGGTCAACCCAATCGGTGGACTCCTCCTACATCAGTATGTCGACGCGTTCACGTTTCAGCCTCCAAATATTTGGCCTTCTCAGGACGGGGATTACAGTCTATCTACAGAGTAATATAATAAAGTGAAATAATAACCATAAAATACAAAACAACTTTATTTACTGAAGCTATCCCTAACTAGCCCATGCAGTGCTCGGAAAGACTCCAAGGAATAAGTGGATAAAACAGCCTTTTTCTCAGACACACACTTCAGACCAGATCAGATGACACCACAATAATACTCCGGTGGAGAAATAGCCAAATTGCTCTTAACTCCCGTGCGGATATCAATACTAAGGGTTGTGGAGAAACCCACCACCACTTAATTCAGATTCTATGTGCCTACCCTGTACCTGTATCAGGTCTTAGCGAGTCTCTAATATGGCAATACTCAAGTTCAATTTGTTCTCAGCGCCTGAAAAGGAGCATAAAGATATACATATGTACAAAGATAAATGTCCAAGTGCGGGAACGACACGTCTTCCCTCATATTGAGCCAAAAGGTGAGGTAAATTGGGACATTACTGATCCATTACCTTAGCACGTTGACATCACCGGGCGTCTTGTTAACAATACAGTCACGGGTCGCTTATTATTCATCCAATACGTCCCCACGCAGTCGTCCACTACAAAACAAACAAAAGTCTAATAGTCGGGGACTAATTAAGCGCTCGAAGCAGTTATTCCAAAACTTATCGCCTTCAAAAGTCTTTAGACCAAGTACTAATGTGTGGGGCTGCTCTCGTCCAATATGTATTAGTAACGAGCGCTAGCTCCAGGTGGCCTTAATTCGTTACACCACTCGCCTCGCCTGCAACGCTCTAGCGGCATATCACTGGTCTATGGGATTGTTCCCAAACATTACGCAGCACTGGCTCTTTGGGGCCTAATTTAGTAGTTCCCAAAAGCGTCACATCCTCAACACTTACGTGAAGGACAAAGTAACGATCCCGCCTATAAATCCACCGCTTCTGCTCCACGATAGTAAACCGCGAAGACTGCCGCACTGTTTACCAGCATATAAGCGTTTGTGTGCGTCAACGCGAGGTGGAGTACGTAAAAGAAGGGGGAAAGGGAGAGAGGACTAATCTCGACCATATCGTTTACAGGTCCCGCCTACAAGATCCTGCTTCAGCATACTCATGTCGCTTAAACGTAACCAGGGGACTTATATGGTACGTGGTGGGGGCGAAAATAGAAAATTAGAGAAATACACGAAAAATAAAGGTCATTCATCACGTCTACATAAAACAACACGGAGGCGTAAATCTACAGCAGCGCTCACTCCATGTCAAGCTATAGGACACGCTAGTTTCTAGATACGGCGGAAACCATCTAATACAACCCAGTGTAAATACGCAGCTTACCATGCTCGGTGTTTCTCATAAAGTGGAGAAATAGGACCTGAACCGATCGTCTATGTAACTTATTAGCGTCAGCGCCCCACTGCCAGTGTGGAGTACGTATAGTGAACACCAAGTCCAGTTCCAACCTCAGATCGTTCCAGGGCATTGCATGAACCAACAATCGGGCTTACATTCTCACCTTGTTTCATGATACTGGTCACATCATTCTGTATCCATGTATGAGGTAAGATCGACTGGGCCCTAACACTCAAAACGCATTTGCATCTTTCTGAATAGCGCCAGAATAACATTCTGCCCTGCCTCAACATCTGATTGTCTTAGATCAAGGCCCATAATTCATCTCTCTCATTTAGGCCCTCTATCACAGTGTGGTATCTTTCAATGCGACGGGCTTCTATACGGTTGAGTCTCGTTTCTAATTCTCCCTTGTTGTTTGCCTTAACCACAGCTAAAACTGTCCACTCTATGTCGTTCTCATTATGACCTGCTTCGACATAGTGTTGTACCAAGGGTGCTCCCTGTGTTCTACATCTAATGCGATATTTATGTTGCAAAATTCGCAATTTCACCATCTGTGTCGTCTGCCCAATGTACATTTTCCCACATGGACAGGTCACAGCGTATACCACATTTTTGATATTGCAGTTTGAAAACGCTTGCATCACGTGCTCCTTGTTGTTGATCAACAAGGCTTTGGTGTCAGTCGTGCTTGCACATGCCACGCAATTATTGCAGCGATAAGGCCCTATTAGAGCTGGTAAGCCAAGTAGGGATCTTGTGTCTTTTTTCTGCGTTGGTTCCCTCATGGCTCTCACAAGGTGCTGTCGCAAGTTTTTACCTTTCTTAAAGGCAAACAGGGGTTTGGGTATGTTGAACTGTTCAATCAACCTCCAATTTCTCTGAATGATTTTTTTAACTTTATTGGCTTTGGGGTTAAATGTAAGTACGCATGTCATGCATTCCGTCTTTTCAAGTCTTTTAGGTGTTAGTAGATTTTCCCTTGGTGTGAACCAAGCCCTTTTTAATGCAGCACGTACTAATTTTTTCGGGTATCCTCTCGCACATAATTTCTCTTGTAATTTGTTAGCATTCTCAAAGTAGTCATCTTTATTGGTACAATTCCGTCTTATTCTTAGGAACTGCCCATAGGGCAGGTTTTCTTTCAAGCTTCTTGGATGTCCTGATGAAAATTCTAATAAGGTGTTTCTGTCTGTTGGTTTTGTGTAAAGACTGACTTCCAGGACCCCTTCATTGTCCAGAATCCACACATCCAGAAAACTAATTCGTGTGTTGCTAACATCCTTAGTAAAATTCAAATCTGGTGTGCGTTCGTTCAGCCAATTATGGAAACAATCCAATTCTTCTGAGTTACCACTCCAAATGAGAAAAATGTCGTCGATGAAACATACCCATTTGTTGATCTTATTGTGAAAAGGTGTAGTTTCATTGAAGACATATAGTTTCTCGAATTGGTCCATCACTAAATTCGCTATTTCGGGCGCAAAACAACAACCCATAGCCACGCCCTTTATTTGAAGGAACAACTTGTTTTTGAACGTGAAAAAATTATTTTTCAGACAAATTTTAGCTAACTCTATTAGAAATTCTGTGGGGACCTGGTGTGGTCTAGTTCTCTGATTTAAAATCAGCTCCATGACTACGATGGCCTCATCTTGCGGTATGTTGGTGTAGAGGCTTTCAATGTCGAAGGAGACCAACAATTGATGATCTCCATTGAAAGCCACATGTTTCTGGGTAAGAAAACATTGGGTGATCCACGCAAGCCATACCTCCGTGGAATCCCCCCAATGTCTTGTTTTTAAAAATGTGTGGGTTTGGTAGGTTTCCCTAGCGGGCCGCCAAGCTCAGGGCCAAAAACCCAGGTGACCCCCCTTGCAAAACCAGGTGGTTCTGTGATAGGCAATTTTGATGACGCCTCACTATGTTTTGGGCCTTTGCCTGTCGCGGGTACTTGGGCATAACACACGAGTGAGGCACCATTTTTATTGGGAGACCTAGGAGAACGCTGGGTCATAGGAAATTTGTGTCAGCCCGGTGATGCAACAACTTTTCCACACAAAAATGTGTGGAAAAAGCTTTTTTTTCATCTAAATTTGAGGTTTGCAGGGGATTCTGGGTAAGAAAACGTTGGGGGATCCATGCAAGCTATATCTTCCTGGAATCCCCCGGGTGGCTAGTTTTCAGAAATGTGTGGGTTTAGTAGGTTTCCCTAGCTGGCCGCCGAGCACGGGGCCAAAAACCCAGGTGACCCCCCTTGCAAATCCAGGTTGTTTTGTGATAGGCTACTCTAATGTCGCCTCAATACGTTTTGGGCCCTTGCCTGTCACGGGTACTTGTGCATCCAACACGTGAATGAGGCACCATTTTTATCGGGAGACCTGGGGGAACGCAGGGTGGTAGGAAATTTGTGTCAGCCTGATGATGCCACAACTTTCCCACACAAAAATGTGTGGAAAAAGTGATTTTTTTCAGCTAAATTTGAGGTTTGCAGGGGATTGTGGGTAAGAAAGCTTTGGGGGATCCACGCAAGCCATACCTTCCTATAATCCACGGGTGTCTAGTTTGTTGAAATGTGTGGGTTTGGTAGGTTTCCCTAGCTGACCGCCGAGCACGGGGCCAAAAACCCAGGTGACCTTCCTTGAAAAACCAGGTCGTTTTGTGATACACAATTTTGATGTCGCCTCAATACGTTTTGGGCCTTTGCCTGTCGCGGGTACTTGCACCTCTCACACGAATGAGGCACCATTTGTATCAGGAGACCTGGGGGAATGCTGAATGGTAGGAAATTTGTGTCAGCCCGGTAATGCCACAACTTTCCCACACAAAAAACTGTAGAAAAAGTGATTTTCCAGCTAAATGTGAAGTTTGCAGGTGATTCTGGGTAAGAAAAAGTTGAGGGATCCACGCAAGCCATACCTCCCTATAATCCCCCGCGTGGCTAGTTTTCAGAAATGTGTGGGTGTTGTAGGTGTCCCTAGCTGGCCGCCGAGCACGGGGCCAAAAACCCAGGTGACCCCCCTTGAAAATCCAGGTTGTTCTGCGATAGGCTATTTTAATGTCGCCTCAATATGTTTTGGGCCCTTGTCTGTCGCGGGTACTTGGGCCTTTCACACGAGTGAGGCACCATTTTTATCGGGAAACATGGGGGAATGCTGGGTGGTAGGAAACTTGTGTCAGCCCGGTGATGCCACAACTTTCCCACACAAAAAACTGTGGAAAAAGTGCTTTTTTCAAGCTAAATTTGAAGTTTGCAGGTGATTCTGGGTAAGAAAATGTTGAGGGATCCACGCAAGCCATACCTCCCTATAATCCCCCGAGTTTCTACTTTTCAGAAATGTGTGTGTTTAGTAGGTTTCCCTAGCTGACCGCTGAGCACGGGGCCAAAAACCCAGGTGACCCCCCTTCCAAAACCAGGTCATTTTGTGATAGACAATTTTGATGTCGCCTCAATACGTTTTGGGCCCTTGCCTGTCGCGTGCACTTCGGCCTCTCACATGAATGAGGCACCATTTTTATTGGGAGATCTGGGGGAATGCTGGGTGGTAGGAATTTGTGTCAGTCCGGTGATTCCACAACTTTCCCACACACAAATGTGTGGAAAAAGTAATTTTTTTCAGCTAAATTTGAGGTTTGCAGTGGATTGTGGGTAAGAAAGCGTTTGGGGATCCACGCAAGCCATACCTCCCTGAAATCCCTTGCGTGGCTAGTTTTCAGAAATGTGTGGGCTTGGTAGGTTTCCCTAGCTGACCGCCGAGCACGGGGCCAAAAACCCAGGTGACCTTCCTTGCAAAACTAGGTCGTTTTGTGATAGACAATTTTGTTGCCGCCTCAATACGTTTTGGGCCCTTGAATGTCTCGGGTACTTGGGTCTCTCACACGAATGAGGCACCCTTTTTATCATGAGACCTGGGGAATGCTGGGTGGTAGGAAATTTGTGTCAGTCTGGTGATTCCACAACTTTCCCACAGGAAAAAAGTGGAAAAAGTGATTTATTTCAGCTAAATTTGAGGTTTGCAGGTGATTCCGGGTAAGAAACGTTGGGGGATCCACACTAGCCATACCTCCCTGGAGTCCCCCCAGTGCCTAGTTTTCAGAAATGTGTGGGTTTGGTAGGTTTCCCTAGGTGGCCGCCAAGCAGGGGCCAAAAACCCAGATGATCCCCCTTGCAAAACCCGGTCGTTTTGTGATAGGCAATTTTGATGACGCCTCAATACGTTTGGGCCCTTGCCTGTCACAGGTACTTGGGCCTCCCACATGAGTGAGGCACCATTTTTATGCGGGAGACCTAGGGGAACGCTGGGTGGTAGTAAATTTGTGTCAGCCCGGTGATGCCACAACTTTGCCACACAAAAATGTGTGGAAAAAGTTATTTTTTCAGCTAAATTTGAGGTTTGCAAGGGATTCTGGGTAAGAAAACATTGGGGGATCCAGGCAAGCCATACCTCCCTGGAGTCCCCCCAGTGGCTAGTTTTCAGAAATGTGTGGGTTTGGTAGGTTTCCCTAGCTGGCCGCCAAGCACGGGGCCAAAAACCCAGGTGACCCCTCTTGCAAATCCAGGTTGTTCAGTGACAGGCTATTTTAATGTCGCCTCAATATGTTTTGGGCCCTTGCCTGTCGCGGGTACTTGGGCCTTCCACACGAGTGAGGCACCATTTTTATCAGGAGATATGGGGGAATGCTGGGTGGTAGGAAATTTGCGTCAGCTCGGTGATGCCACAACTTTCCCACACAAAAAACTGTGGAAAAGGTGCTTTTTCAAGCTAAATTTGAAGGTTGCAGGTGATTCTGGGTAAGACAAAGTTGAGGAATCCACGCAAGCCATACCTCCCTATAATCCCCAGAGTATCTAGTTTTCAGAAATGTGTGGGTTTGGTAGGTTTCCCTAGCTGCCTGCTGAGCACGGGGCCAAAAACCCAGGTGACCCCCCTTCCAAAACCAGGTAATTTTGTGATAGACAATTTTGATGTCGCCTCAATACGTTTTGGGCCCTTGTCTGTAGCGGGCCCTTGGGCTTCCCACACGAATGAGGCACCATTTTTATCAGGAGACCTGGGGGAATGCTGGGTGGTAGGAAATGTGTGTCAGTCCGGTGATTCCACAACATTCCCACAGAAAAAAGTGTGGAAAAAGTGATTTTTTTCAGCTAAAATTGAGGTTTGCAGAGGATTCCGGGTAAGAAATGTTGGGGGATCCATGCAAGTCATACCTCCCTGGAATCCCCCCGATGTCTAGTTTTTAGAAATGTGTGGGTTTGGTAGGTTTCCCTAGGTGGCCGCCAAGCACGGGGCCAAAAACCCAGGTGACCCCCTTGCAAAACCAGGTCGTTTTGTGATAGGCAATTTTGTTGTTGCCTCAATATGTTTTGGGCCCTTGCCTGTCGCGGGTACTTGGGCCTCCCACAGGAGTGAGGCACCATTTGTATCGGGAGACCTGGGGGAACACTGGGTTGTAGGAAATTTGTGCAAGTCCAGTGATTCCACAACTTTCCCACACAAAAATGTGTGGAAAAAGTTATTTCTTCAGCTAAATTTGAGGTTTGCTGTGGATTCTGGGTAAGAAAACGTTGGGGGATCCACGCAAGCCATACCTCACTGGAATCTCCCATGTGGCTAGTTTTCAGAAATGTGTAGGTTTGTTAGGTTTCCCTATGTGCCGGCAGATCTAGGGATCAAAGTCTACAGCTAGGCACTTTGCAAAAAAAGGGTCAGTTTTCACTGTGAAAATGTGGTTTGTTCACGTTGCGTTTTGGGCCGTTTCCAATCATAGGCACTAGGCCTACCCACACAAGTAAGGTACCATTTTTCTCGGAGGACTTTGGGGAACACGGTGTGGGGGGAATTTTGTGGATCCATGCAGATTCCAGAACTTTCCACCACAGAAATGTGAGGGAAATGTTTTTATTTTTTACAAATTGGAAGGTTTGCAAAGGATTCTGGGTGAAAGAACCTGATGAGAGCCAGTCAAGTCACCCCATCCTGGATTCCCCTGGGTGTCTAGTGTTAAAAAATATATAGGTTTGCTAGGTTTTCTTAGGTGCCGGCATAGCTAGGATTCAAAATCTACAGCTACACACTTTGCAAAAAAAGGGTTAGTTTGTACTGTGAAAATGTGGTGTGTCCATGTTTCGTTTTGGGACATTTCCTGTCGTGGGCGCTAGGCCTACCCACACAAGTGAGGTACTGTTTTTCTCAGAAGACTTTGGGGGACGCAGAGTGGGTGTAATTTTGTGGATCCACGCAGACTTCAGAACTTTCCACCACAGAAATGTGAGGAAAATGTGTTTTTTTGACAAATTTTGAGGTTTGCAAGGGATTCTGGGTAACAGAACCTGGTGAGAGCCACACAAGTTACCCCATGCTGGATTTTCCTGGGTGTCTACTTTTCAAAAATGTATAGGTTTGCTAGGTTTCCCTAGGTGCCGGCAAAGCTAGGGTTCAAAATCTACAGCTAGGCACTTTGCAAAAAAAGGGTCAGTTTTCACTGTAAAAATAAAGTGTGTCCACTTTGCGTTTTGGACCGTTTCCTGTCGCAGGAACTAGGTCTACCCACACAAGTGAGTTACCATTTTTATCAGGAGATTTAGAGCAACTGTTATTACCTATTGACTTTCGATGCATTTCTGCCTTCCAAATGAAAGACAATGTGTAAAAAAGAAGTCATTTTGAAAAATTACCTATAAGTCTCATGCTAGTATGGGTACTCCCAATTCGGAAAGGTGCAAATATCTACTGTTTCTAAACTCTATATTTTGTTCCAATTTTAGAAATACATAGGTGTCTGTCATACCGATTTTTCCATGTATATATTTTCTGAAATTTATTGCTATATACCCGGAACATAATGAAAAACCATTGCAAGATGCTGCTCAGTTATTGGCTCTGGGTTCGTTGGGTTCTTGGTGAACCTACAAGTCCTATATATCCCAACAACCAGAAAGGTCTAGGGGATGTAACGATATATTGCTTTCAAACAGCTGTCACAGTTAGGAGAAGTTACAGGTGAAAACGTTGTCACAAATGGCTGTTTTTTTTAATTCATTTTCAATTTTTCCTATATTTAACTGTTAGTTTCTATGAAGAAACCTTGAAGGATCTACACAAATGACCCCTTGCCGAATTCAGAATTTTGTCTACTTTTCCAGGATCCATTATTGCTTTCATACCCATTTCTACCATTAACTGGAAGGAGGTTGAATGCACAAAAAATATATGTCCCAGAAAAATGCCAAAACTTTGTAAATTTTTTGGGTTTTCTAGCAAAAGCCTCCTTGTCCCTGATATCTGGGGAAATGGTGATTTCAGCACTACAACCCCTTTGTTGATACCATCTGCAGGAAAAAAAACAGACGCTTTCATCTGTAGCCCTTTTTTTCATTTTTCAAAAAAACCCAAAATGTACCTGTATTTTGGCTAATTTCTGGGTCCCCTCCAGGGGAATCCACAAACCCTGGGTACCTTTTGGATCCCCATGATGTTGGAAAAAGAGGACGCAAATTTGGCATGGATACCTTATGTGGTCAAAAAGGTACAGGGGCCTAAGCGCGAACTACCCCAAATAGCCAAAAAAAGGCGTAACACAGGGGGGGGGGGGGGGAGGCCTAACAGGGAAGGGGCTAATTTCTGTCATTGCCACTGTTATTTTTGTGAAGTTTTCTGTGTTGATTAGAGCATTAATTTTGTAGAAAGTATTTTAAATATATTGCGTAGATTTCTTGTGTGTGGTCATGCATGATGAAATGATTTTTGGAGCTCACTAACCAAACAAATGATCCTTTGGTCGCACAAGACTGATTGTTTTTCTGTACACACCATCCTCCATTATTACGTAGGAGGTTTGTGAGTTATAGTCTGCTGGATTTCCTGGTTCTGATAGGTGGATTGACTAAGCCTGCACTTTGTCAGAAGGTTTAGGATTTCTAAAACTGGACTGTATTTGCTTCTAAAGTTGCAAACCATATCAAAGGATGAGGAGAGATTGGTCAGAATTTGAGCATTTTTATCAACAGCCAGATGTATGAAATCTGTGATCAAAATTGTAGAATGTTTTGATTCTAAATGTATGAAGTTATAACCACATTGTGAGGAATTGGGCTATTGGTTGAGGGGGTGAAACCCTACTCAAGCAAAACACAATCCATGTCAGGGTAATTTGACACAGAGCAGTCAGGTTTAACTTATAGGCAATGTCTGAAGTATTTTTGGATCACGCAAAACAGTAATAAATTGAGAACCCACAAGAAAAATCCTACATCAATTTAGAGAAATAGAGGAAACTTTTATAAATAAATCAAGATCAAAACAACAAAAATCCAAGGAGTAGAACCAGAGACATGCAATTATTAAGATTTAAGTGAAAATTGTGCCAAAAAGCCCAAAGGGCCACTTGCAGCTACCTGGTTGTGTGAGATCGGGAGAACGTCACAAGATAAGGCTGACCGCAATGAATTGGGTTGGATACAGTGACTAGGTTAGTCCAGCTGAAAAGTTATCTTATTAGTCCAGCGCAAAGAGTCCCGTTCACTGTGCAGGAGGCTACAAAGAGTAGGGAAGCTTCTCGGATGGTCATTGATGTAGCGTGAAGAGCAGTCCTGGTTTTGCGAATGGTTGTCGCTGAAGTGCAAAAATCCACTTGGTTTCGCAAATGGTCTCCACGAGAGGCTGATGCTGTAGTCTGAAGAATCTAGTTGATGAAACCTGCTTTGGCAGGCTGTGCGAGCAACAAGGTTTTGGCACCAACTGGCCCGCTTGGATTCACGAAGAGTAAAAAACTTCACTTCAGCTTCACTAAGGCTACACCAAGGGACCCGGACTTGAGCAGCAGAATCTGGGTGCCAGTTGAGGTGGTTGGGAGCCTCCAATGTCCCTGTGGATCTGAATGGGAGGCCTGAAGACTAGCTTCCTGGCAGAGTCTCTACAAGTTCAAAAGTGTACTCCAGTGTTGGTGTCTGAGGTTCAATATTTACACCAGAGGCCTACTTTGAAGTGGGAGATGCTTCTAGAGGTTTTCCTTCAAAGTGCCTCCCCTGTCCTGGCTCCAGACTAAGTAGAAGGAGTATGGAGGCAGGACACAGTCTATTCAAGTTTAAGTAGGACTCTGCCCAAACCAGCTCTACCATCCTGCAAGTGATGGCTCTTCCAGGCACACCTAAGCTCTCTATTCTGTGTGGCTGTCTAGGGCGCATACACAAAGCTCAACTGTCAGCTGACCCCCAGTTATGTGACCCAGAGACAGGGTGCAGGCACTAAATGGCTAAGGCAGGAAAATACAGATTTTCTAAAAGTGGATTTTTCAAAATTAGAACTTATGATGCGAATTTACCATGAGAGCAGATTTTTTATTACAATTCCAAAGACACCATTCGTGAATTGGGTACCTGTTCCCATTTAATTACATGTTATTAAATGTAGTAAGGTAACTCCAATGTTATAGTTCAAGAGAGGTAGACCTTGCAGTAGTGAAAATGGAATATACTAGTACATACCCAAAATTTAAATACAGTGCACCCTGACTACTGGGCTCTCCATGGCCTACCCAAGGAGGACGTAAGTGTCTTAAAAATGAAGGTTTGGGTCTGGAAAACTTTTGCCAGGTTGCGATGGCAGTTTAAAACTGCAAACACAGGCTGCAATTGTAGGATGAGAAATATTTAAAGGGCTATGCAAGCTAGTGGCACAATCAGTGCTGCAAGCCCACTTGTAGCAAGTTCTGGGTACACATAGTTCCACTATACTAGGGATTTACAAGTAAATGAAATATGGATTTGGGTTTGAGCCACTTCTACCATTTAATTTATGGGCCCTGGGTACACGTAATACCACTTTACTAGGGACACACAAGTAAATTAAATATGCCAATTGGGTATAAGCCAATTCTTCTATGTTTTACGGAGAGAACACAAGCACTTTAGCACTGATTAGTTGTAGTAAAATGTTCATAGTCCTAAAAGCCAACAAAAACGGGCACAGAAATCAGGAGGGCAAAAGCAAACAGTTTGGGTGTAACCCTGCACAAAGGGTTAGGTCCAAAAAGTATTAATTGTCAGAGTAATGCAAGAAGTTGGCTTCAGCAGTTGGCACCCTAAATCCAACAGGTGTGTCTAATAAGAGGGCTAGATGCATGAGGTATTACAATAAGATACATGTATATTAATTTAAATTAATGCAATCAACAGTTATGCATAATATCTGGCAAGGATCTGGCCCTCCTCACCATGCAATTTTTGCAAAATTGCTCTTTCACAACGAACTGTATTTTTTGGTATCTCATTGTTTTTGCCCGAGCACACATCCTGTGAAAATAAGTTTTGTGACATAATAGCAGGAGACTGCAGTGAACAGAAAATGTCTGTCGCCAAGACAATTTCTGTGTGAACCAGTGACCCGCTGGCATCTACTGAGATTGTTTTATGCGAGGAGCATACTTGGGTACAAAATGAATACAAAATTGCATACGGCAGAATTTTAGGGAATTCTAAGAAGTTAATGCACTGCAAAATTTGAGAATTTTGTGAATTTTATCAACGTAATTAAACTCTCACTCAGGTCTAATGCTTATGCTTTCTGCATAGGTTATACTGACGCCTGTGTAAAAACTATTTCCTTTCTTATTTTTGTAATTTAGAAATGTCTGAAGCTCGGGTCATAATATGTATCCTTGACACCTGTACTTGGCCAGATTCGGGCAGCAACAAGTACCACTCTGGATGGCCTCTTTTACTACAGATGCCACCTTTCAGTTTTGGATATTTCTGTAAACATAGGTTAGTCCAAAGCAATTATACTTACTTTGAGTATGTTGACCTTAACTCTAAATACGAATGTATCTAGCTCACTGAGACGTGGATTCCGGCCCTTAAAGCACTCATTTATCTCAGAACTAGTAAGAATCCTCATCCTGAAGTGTACTAGCAGTGATGAATCTGACACCAATGACTGATCTAAAAGAAAGGGAATGATTCTTGGGCTGTGCGAACTTGCAAACATGTGTAGTTGATTAAGTGAGAAATGTAATGTTCAATGGCAATTTTTTTCCCCCTCTGATCCGATACTACAGCATCTGCGGATCCACGGAGGGGCATGTATGTACTTTCAAATGATTTAGAAATAGTCCTTCAGTTTATGATCATTCCTGGTTCTAACTAGCTTCAATGATCATGAACTTCACATGATGACCTTTTATTTTTGTCTGTCCTTTCATCAGGAATATGTTATTCCTTAAGCCACTTTGTCTCTCCATGGAGCCCTTTATTAGATGGAGATGTGCTATTAACCTGATGTGCTAACATGCCACAAAAACACTAAAATGGCACATAGCTGCAATCAACAAAACACCAACTGGAAAATTTTCTAATGAAAATTTGTAATTTCCATATGATATTCCATGGAGAATCATGGAGAATACTAATATATCTATATATGTTATTAATATTTGCCATAGCAACCATCCGCCAAACTATAAATAAGACCGTAAGTGTCATAGTTATCAAAGAGTTGTGTCGCCCCGTGTGCCACGCATTGGGGCACAAGGGCGAGGCAACTCTAGAATTAGATTTAATAAGCTAAGCAGGGCCACCTTGTGGGGCACTGCATGGCTTGATAAATCTAGAGTAGCGTTACGTTACTCTGCCCCATAGATGTGATCCATAGGTGGAGCGTCCCTGTTCCTACGCATCCACCCATGGATTTTGACTCATTTCCAGATTTACCAACACTGGTAGACCTGGGAATGCGTCAAAACACTAGGCCTCCCCAAGTGAGGTGTAATGAGGAAGATATACTTATTTCTCACTTTTTAACTCTTTCTATGTCTGCTGCATTAGAGAGAGGCAAATGCCTAAGATGATTGTTTTTGTGCAGGAAGGTGTTCCTATCATCACAGCCTCAATTGGTAACTCCTCAGATGTTACAAGTACTTCCCGTAAAACTGATGTCTTGAAATATGCAGCCATGAAAAGGGACTTGGGTTTTTTCCTCTTATCCTGATGTCTAATAAAAAATTCATGGTGGCGTTGTACAATGCATGTGTATATATACATAGAATAAAACTAAACTGCTTATTCTACATTGACTTTCATGATAATGAATTAGTTCAAAATATTTTTGTGTGGGTGGCTAAATGTACTTTAATGTAATTATTGAGACTGTAAATAAAATTTTATTTGACCTCCTGCTCGTGCTGGAAATGACCAGAACATATTGTTGTCAAAGGATGTGAATTTGTCAGGGTCTGATAAAATGTAAGCTTTGGCCCATAAGAGCTAGAATAGAGCAACTTCTCACATAATATTTGATTTTTGAAACTCATTTTTAATCTTTGAAAGGGCCTTAAAATCATTAACATCCCATAGAAACCCTTTTATTATTACTTGACGAAACTCATTGGTTATGGATTTTTCATTTCATGATGACTTTAAAATGTTTGTCTAGTGTGTATTACTACCACTGAATGCCTTATATAGTTGTGTTGTTTTAAACTCCTATGTTAATTTAAACCGCCATCTGAAAAAATGCAGGCAGCAAGAGGCTGATAATCAAGGCATTTCGGTGTTTTATTTATAAACATCTGCAGGGAAAGCACATTTGATTTAAGTCATTAATATTCACAAAACATTTATCGCAGTGGCATTAAAATTACATCTGCCTGTTATATCAATTTTCAGAAAATGAATCAGAGAGCCTTCAGCCGCTTGTTTACTTCTGGTACTAAGTATGCTTTTATCTTCTCCCTCTAGCTGAATGGCTGACATAATATCAAATTCAATATTTTGTTGAATCAGAGGTGGGAATATTGAACAATATGTGTTACACTGCACAGCTCAAAAACATGTTTTTCAAATCTAAAGAAAAGAACACCTTTCTACAGACGGGTGCACTCACACAATAGCGTCCCTGTGTGGCCTCTGATAGTGTTCCAAATATATTCACGGTGAAACCTCTGTTGAAGTGTTGTTCACTGAACTCGAACCAAGAAGTGTTTGTTAGAGGACTATTTATCATCATTATACATTTGAGCGTAAGTTGAAAAGAAAAAACTTTCTAGGCTAACTCCAAACACTGACGGAGTGTTTTTCATGGCACCAGAGAGGAGGCTTCAGTAAATGCCATGCTGCTGAGATGGAGTGGTGCTGACTGCTGAGCAGGCCCTGCTGGGACAGGTAAGAGCAGGGGGATGGGAGTTGGGTTGCTTGGAGGGGGAAGGAGGAGCGGGGGAGGGAGGGAGTCAACAGAAAAAGGGATAGGGAAAATAATTAAAAAAAATAATAAAACTACTTACCTTGGGCTACATCGCCCAGTCAAGTTGAAAATTGCCTTTATCTGCGCTTTATATGTGGGTAGCATATAATCGTCACTCCCTTAATCCTTTTTTAAGAACTTGTAGAATCCTCCAAACTGTTATCCCACTTTTTCCACACCTTTCAAACCCTCTACTCCCTCCCCCAGTGCCCATGCCATTTCAGGGTCTCACCGATTCACGCCCTTCCTGGGTGATGTAAGACCTCCAATCCCAGTCCAACCTTCCACGTCCCTCTTCCTGCCCTTTAGCCTTTCTCCAGTTTTAGGATTCCCACTCCATCCTCTACCTGCCTTTTATTGTAGCTGCTCAGTCTTATTTACTATTGCAAAATCCTTTACTCCATTTCCACCTCTCTTCTCTTCTCACCGCCTGTGCCACCCTTTCCTTTTCTTCTCTTTACCTCTTTCCTTTTTTCTCTTGCCCTTCTCTGTCTAATTCTAATACCTAATTAGCTAACACAAAACAAATTGATTGTCAGACCCTGTTCAGGAGGCCACGGGCAGGAAAAGATGACTGTGCCACAACCATGGGGGTAGAGGCCATTTGCCACTGCTGTCCCTGGTCTGCCCTGCTACGGCTTTGCAAACTGGGCCAAGGGCACCCCTGTCCACAAATGACTCTCAATGGTAGGAGAGCGAGCAGTCAAAGGCTTCTCAGAGAGGTGAGTGTTGGGATGGCCCAGGCTCAAGAATGAACACCACCCCCAGCAGAGCAAGAAGTTCAATGCCCAGCCCAGTGCTTCTCTATATAGAAAAGACAAGTCCTTTATTACACACAAAACATAGACTTCCATTACACACTCAAGAATGCATGAATCCCTGGCTCACCGGTGCAAGTCTGTGTGCTCTAGAGGCCTCTGCTGTCTAGGCCTTCACCTGTCTTTAGTCCCATCCCTTTTCACTGGGCTCCCTTTTCCAAGTTCAGAGTTTGAGGTAGGTCTATGGGTGAAGCTCTTTCCCCCAATCTCCTGGTTTCTATTAGCATTCACTCTGCAGACTGATGCCTGTTCGGTTTCTCACTAAGTTTGTAGCACCAGCAACCCTCCAGCGGCAGTGGAATCCTCCAGGCAGCATGTACACAAATGTTACTACTGCCAGGACTCCTGCACTATTTCTCAGACATGTCAATCAGAGTAGAAATAATGTATTTCAGGGGACTAAGTACCCTGTTGTCAGATCTGTCATGGGACAATATAAGAAATGCATGGTGGTGGGCGACATCACAAGCCCCTTAGCTAATGAAGAGCCGGCTGCTCCTAACTAGTGAGTTTCAAGCTGGATTTTGTTGGGCAGGAAAAGTCCAAGTAATCAATAAAGAAAGAGCTCAAATTCTGTATTTATCTTACCACATCTGATGCGGGACACAGCCAAAGATTAAATGTCAGGCTATGTATTTCAAGCTACCCTGGCTGATGACGGCTGATTAGCCAGAAACCGGTCCTAGGATGCTTGATTCCGGTCCAGGGAAGACATGGCTTGGCTGTTTGGGCTGGACTGTTCCCATGAGGCACAGGGTCAGACTGATTTGCATATGGCCATGTCTGAACTTGGGTGGCGGAGTGACCTAAAGAATGATGATGGATTAAACCCAGATCAGTTGACTGGGGGTGAGTGCTTGCAATGTTCAATCCGACCATCATTCCCTTTGGTTTTGCTTTGTTCGCCCTATGTTGGCAGGGTATGCCCAGACGTGGGTCCCTTACTCACTTTGCCACTGGATTCAAGCTAGCCTGGCTGATGACGGCTGATTAGCCAGAAACCGGTCCCAGGATGCTTGTTTCCAGTCCAGGGAAGACATGGCTTGGCTGTTTGGGCTGGACTGTTCCCATGAGGCACAGGGTCAGACTGATTTGCATATGGCCATGTCTGAACTTGGGTGGCGGAGTGACCTAAAGAATGATGATGGATTAAACCCAGATCAGTTGACTGGGGGTGAGTGCTTGCAATGTTCAACACTCCGTCCATCATCCCCTTTGGTTTGGGCTATGTATTCAGACACACTGCTGTCTTTTTTCAAACTCCTCTCACTTCACAGTCAGAGAAAGAAAAGTCAAGTGAATTATGTGACAATTTGTCTTTATAACACATAACAAAATATAAATACCGGTAAATGAAATGTACACATTCAGCAGTAAGGAAAGCAAAAACTGAAGTACATTTCTGTATCATTCTGAAATGTGATGAGAACAAAGATTGTAATAGTATCAAAACAAACCAAGACACTTGCTGAGGCACAAGTAACAAATATTCACTGAAATCTGATTCCCACACATCATTTGTGTGCAATGAAGTTCCATCAGTAAAGCCATACGTCTGTGCAAATTCAGTGGTCATTTCAATGGAAAATGTGCGGGGTGTAAATGACAGTGCGCTATTACACGTTGCTTTAGTTACATTAAACACTCCCCCACCTCTTGTCCACTAAAGGCAGGTGAGTAAGGAAAGTTTGTCACTTAAAAAGCGGACCACGGTTCTAAAATGTTTGGGAACCAGTGTATTAGGGGGTATACACCGTCCAGTGAGTGGAAATAATAGGATTTCAGTTCAATCAATCTGGATTCTTGTAAAGTGCGACTACTCACCCATTAGGGTCTCAAGGAGCTGAGTGGGGGTGCGGTGGATCTGCGGTTTAGTCGAAGAGCCTCGTCTTGAGATTCTTCCTGAATTGAGGCAGCAGCAGTGATTGCCTGAGATGAAGAGGCAGTGAGTTCCAGGTCTACGCAGCGATGTAGGAGTAGGAGTCAACACAAGTGAGGAGACGATCCAAGAAGGGCGGCAAAGAAATTCAATAAGGTGCTACTAAACTAAACCAACACCATACACCTGCCCTAAACAACAGAGCAAGGCCTTACAATCTCTCTCCACCTGGAAGCAAGGATGACCTCTTTCACCGCACAATCCCAAGGCATCAAATTATATCAAGGGGTGGAAGGCCATTGTCTGTGATGGGTCCTGTTCTCTGGAATCCCCGCCCCTCACAGATTAGAACGTCACTTTCCATTGCTGCTTTGAGTCAGTTTAAACCCCTCTGAGCACCAACACCTGGCGATCTCATTAATGTGAATGCCATTATTCATACAGTCATTTGAGCATACATTCTAAACACTAATACAAGTTAAAGTATATGATATGCCAAGATGCGCCTGAGGATTTGAGAGACTTTGCCAGGCGCCCATGGGCATATTGCGGTGAACGGGTCAATCATTTAACAGACTATGACAATATACAGCAGACTATACCTTTTGTTTATGTTGTTATGGGCGGACTTTAGTTATGAGTCCTGGTAGAGCAGGGTATAGTCCTATAATTGTGCCTGTAGTACTATGCCGGGCTTAAATGAGAGATGTCGACTCTAACTCCAAACACTCTGCAGGCCGTCCACATTTGATAATAGTTGGTGTGGAGGGGAGTCGCTGAACCCGCCCTTGTCGCATGTATCATTCTGCATAGGAAAATCAGACAGTTAACAAACAGGTTGGTGCATACCTATGGGGATGAGCACGGGCCAAATAGAACTCCAGAGGCTGTATTACACTAAGTGCATCGGGGCACACTGAGCATGTGTGCCCACTTTCTGAACTCCCCGGGCACTTTGGCATTATAGAAGAGGCCGCAGACTTTTTCGTTTTATCCTTCAGTATACAGACCATGTCTGCACACTTGCATTACCGACATGATCCTAAGGCAGTGGTCTCTCATTTCCTTGAGGCCCCTTTGCCTCTGTGGCATATTATGGATGTGGGAGCAGAGGCAAAGAAGCTGCCTGTATACAGATCATGACCGCACACTTGCAGCCTCGACACGATCCTAGGGCAGTGGTCTCTCATTTGCATGAGGCCCCTTTGCCTCTGTTCCATATTATGGATGTGGGAGCAGAGGCAAAGAAGCTGCCTGTATACAGATCATGTCCGCACACTTGCAGCACCGACACGATCCTAGGGCAGTGGTCTCTCATTTGCATGAGGCCCCTTTGCCTCTGTTCCATATTATGGATGTGGGAGCAGAGGCAAAGAAGCTGCCTGTATACAGATCATGACCGCACACTTGCAGCCTCGACACGATCCTAGGGAAGTGGTCTCTCATTTCCTTGAGGCCCCTTTGCCTCTGTGGCATATTATGGACGTGGGAGCAGAGGCAAAGAAGCTGCCTGTATACAGATCATGTCCGCACACTTGCAGCCTCGACACGATCCTAGGGCAGTGGTCTCTCATTTCCATGAGGCCCCTTTGCCTCCGTGGCATATTATGGATGTGGGAGCAGAGGCAAAGAAGCTGCCTGTATACAGATCATGACCGCACACTTGCAGCCTCGACACGATCCTAGGGAAGTGGTCTCTCATTTCCTTGAGGCCCCTTTGCCTCTGTGGCATATTATGGACGTGGGAGCAGAGGCAAAGAAGCTGCCTGTATACAGATCATGTCCGCACACTTGCAGCCTCGACACGATCCTAGGGCAGTGGTCTCTCATTTCCATGAGGCCCCTTTGCCTCCGTGGCATATTATGGATGTGGGAGCAGAGGCAAAGAAGCTGCCAGAGGGTGCACTGACTCTGCCACATCCCAGGGTTGCCCCTGAAAAGGGAGGAAGGGAGGCCATAGAAATCCCCCTAGAGGTGGGTGCAGCTGCTCCCTGCAGGCGGACTCTCCGTCCAACTCTGAAAAGCACCCAGGGTGCTGCCTGCACTGTGGCCGCATCAAAAAGCAGCTCTGCCTTTGACTAATGTGCTGCCCCAGGGAAGTCTGGAGCTTGTGGCACCATGGGGGAAGCTCATTCTCTGTAAAAGGGTTTATTGTCACTGTTTGAGCCTTGGAGAAAGCACCCTTCCCATAATGCAGCCTTAGCTTGCTTTCATAAAAGAGTACACTGATATTTTGGTTGTCTCTGCCCAACAACATGCACCAGGTGAACCCAACCGTGTGTTACTTTTGGTCTAACTACATTATACTCCGAGATAGAAAAACTAGAGAGCATGCTTAATTAGCAGAGGAATGCACTACTCGGCTCCTTGGAAACTCACTGCAACAGTATCACTGTGACATCTCATTTGCACAATCACACATATGACCAAGAGTAATGTGCCACTATATCAGCCCACCTCAGGACACAGACTAGAAATTAGGCTCATTTCCTTTACTACATCTGAGCCGACAAGCCTGAACCCCATGCTTACATTAAAATACATAAATGACTCAAATGTAGGCCATCTTGGCGAGCCATGCATATTTTAACGCACCACAGGGGAATATTTTAATGAACACAAAACTGCTTTACAAGTGATGTATTTATTCTGCTTGCATTCAATGTCACATAGACACACATACACCCACACACACACCCACACACACACACACACACACACACGACACACACACACATAAATAAATAAAAACAGACATCTTTATTTGGAGGCCAAATTGTTGGTTAAATGATTATCTTTAAAGAACAGAATGCCTCTTTTCCTGTCACACAAAGCTCTCAAACCTAAACATTGTCCTGACAGTGGAGCGCAAGCTCCTTGGAAATGGTGACCATATACTGTGAAAGCAATGTGTCTGCTGTTGATGCAGTATACTCTGTAACTTATTAAATTGCATTCTATGGCTCGTAAGATAGGCCAGTGGACTAAATGGATCTGGTATACAGAACATCTTTGTAACCTTATGTTTATACTTTGTAATCTTGAAGGGGTGACTCAGTCATTCATCTTTTCAAGGCGGATAAACGCATTACTGCTTGGCAATAATTTATAGCTGGGCCCATATTATACATTTTCCCCTGGAGGCGCAACAGATTTGTGCACCCCTGATGCCACGGATGCTTGTGCTTCCCCTTCCATAATACAGATAGTGTTGGCGCACATGTAATTTTAATTGCATTTATATAGTGCTTACTACTGCTAATGGGGCATCAAAACACTTTCGGTGAGTAGCACAATACTCCGGAACCCAAAAAGGATTATTGGAAATATAGGGGAATATGAGGTAATGTTTTCTGATGATGGTTGCGAGGTGGGCCATGTAGATGTTGAAAAGCGTTGGGCTGAGGGAGGATCCTTGGAGTACTTATCCTATGAGTTCAGTCGGTGAGGAAAGAGCGGATCCAGTCTAGGACAGTTTCCTGTATTCCTGCGCCGTGGAGCCTGGCGGCTAGTGTGCAGTGGCGAGTCGGTGTCGAAGACTGCTGAGTGGTCTTATAGAATGAGGGCTACAATGTGGCCTTGGTCGAGGAGTGTGTGGATGTCTGTGGCAGCTAGGAGGTTAGTCTCGGTGCTGTAGTTGCTGTGGAAGCTGGATTGAGGTGTGTCAAGGAAGTCGTTGGTTTCTATTAAGTTTGTTAGCTGGCTGTTGATGATCTTCTCTGTGACTTTGGCAGCGAAGGGGAGGAGAGAGATTAGCCTGTAGTTCTTGAGGTACGTCCGGTCTGTGGAGGAGTTCTTGAGGAGGCGTTTAACTTCTGCACGTTCACAGTCACCGGGGATCCAGTCTAGTGCAGTTCCCTGTATGCCGGCATTGTGGAGCCTGGCGGCTAGTGTGCGGTGGGAGATGGTGATGAAGGCTGCTGAGAAGACTTACAGAATGAGGGCTACATTGTGGCCTTGGACGAGGAGTGTGCAGATGTCGTCTGTGGCAGCTAGGAGGGTGGTCTCGGTGCTGGGGTTGCCATGGAAGCTGGATTGAGATGTGTTGAGGAAGTCGTTGGTTTCTATAAAGTTCATTAGCTGGCTGTTGATGATCTTCTAAGTGACTTTGGTGGCGAACGAGAGGAGAGAGATGGGCCTGTAGTTTTTGAGGTCTGTCTGGTCCGCGTTGGGCTTCTTGAGGAAGGGTTTGACTTCTGCACGTTCCCAGTCATCGGGGAACGTGCCTGTTTCAAGGGTGCAGTTGATTGTCTGTTGTAGTTCTGGTGCAATGGCGGAGGTAGCCCTGTGGAAGATGTGCCACGGGCAGGAGTCTTTGGGTGCTCCGGAGTGTATGCTCCTCATGGTCTGTGCGGTGTCTTCTGTGGTGACAGGCATCCAGGCAAGGGTGGTCAGCTGAGTGGTGTTGCTGGTGGAAGGTGATGGGTCGGTGATTCGGTCGTGTTCGTTGAAACTGTCGTATAGTGCCCTGATCTTGTGATGGAAGAAGGAGACGAGTTTGTTGCGGAGGTTCTGGAAGGGGGGGCGTCAGAGGTTCGCTGAGGGGGTCTGGTGAATTCTTGTATGATGTTGAAGAGTTCCTTGGAGTTGCGGGAGATGCAGAGGATTCTGTCCTGCAGAAGTACTTCTTTGTAGATCTGCTGGGTTGGTGGTGTGCTGTAGTGGCTTTCTCGAGTCGTCAGCAGAAGCGCTTGGATTCTCAGAGGTCCGTGGTGAACCAGGTGGCTTTCGTGGTGTGTTGTCTGTTGGTGTTCTGGAGGGGAGCAAGCGTGTTGGTGCAGTCATCGATCCATTTGTGTAGTTTGTTGACTTCAGAGTTGGCGCCGGTGGTAGTGGGGGGAGGAGTTCGGCTGAGGGCAGAGGCAAGGTGCTCTTTGGTGACCTTGCTCTAGTTTCTGCGTGGGGCATGGCATTGGCTTGTGTGTGGTGGGTTTTGAGAAGGAGAAGTGGACGCAGTGGTCGTGCGTCCAGAGGGGTTGCGTGATGTGACTGAAGCATATGTTGATTCCTCCGGCGAAGATGGGGTCAAGATTGTGTGGTGATGAGTTGCTTCAGTCCGATGTTGGCGAGGTTGTCTAGTAGTGCGGTGGAGTTGGGGGTCACTGAGGTTGTCAAGGTGGAAATTCAGGTCTCCGAGCAGTACGTAGTCTGTGGAGGCGAGGGCGTGGGGTGCGATGTGGTCTGCGATGGTGCTGGTGAATAGGGCGCGTGGTCCAGGAGGCCTGTTGGCGAGAGTTCCGCGTAGAGGTGTTCTGGGGTTGACCTAGATCTTGAAGTGGATGTGTTCCGTGCGGAGCAAGAAGTCGTTCGAGATGGAGGTTGTCAATCAGAGGGTGCATTTGTGAATGATGGCAAGGTCTCCTCCAGGATGGTTGGGAGGTCTTTTCTCTGAATCTTGTACCTGTTGGGGATGGCGGTTGCGATGTCGGGTGCGAAACTGGCATTGGTTCAGGTCTCTATGAGGAAGGCGACGTCGGGCGAGAGAGTGTTGAGATGTCCCATATTTCTAAAACATGTCTGTGCAGGGAGTGTACATTGAGGAGGATGCAGCTCAGGGGTTTGGGTGCGCTGGCGCCCGTTGGGTTGGCAGTCGCAGTCCAGGTCTGTAGTGGGGTGAAGGTGCGGCAGCAGTGTCTGCAGGAGAACGGGCCTTGGGAGTTGCTCGGCGTAGAGAGCTAGCATTTGTTGTTGTTGTGTCCAGGGTTGAGTGCGTGGAGGGTTGCTGAGTCATAGCGGTGGGGGGGGGTCAGCGGGCCAGTGCCCCTGGTGCTGGTCACAGTTGGGTCACAGACATGTGCAGATGGGCTTACCTTTGGTGTGCCTACTGCATGCCAGCGGCTACCACGCTGTGCACGGCCAGCAAGAAGTAGGGGTCGGGGGTGAGCATCTGGGAGGCGTGAGTGGGAACACGCAGGGGAGGAGGGGCACATGGGTAGTAGTGGCGGGCATGGAACCAAAGCAAAACAGTGGAAGCAGCAAACGAGCACAAATAGACAAAAGAGGCACAAAAATAGTCACAAATCAACAAAAAAGGCACAAAGAGACGAAAGATGCACAGATAGACAAAAAAAGGCACGACACAACAACCCATCAAAGCACGAATTGGACAGCATCGCAGCTGAATCAGATGTTCTGTACAAAATGCCCCGTTAGAGAAATCACACAGAAAATGATTTAAAGTGGCAAATAATTGATAAAGCAAAGCTCCCAGAAAGAGGGGGTGATTTAACACAAATCTTACAACGGCTAGAGTGTCAATGGCTAGAAAGAACCAACTCTATAACAGAAGGATTGAATTCAGCTGAGAAATGGCGAGGTTTTGTGACCACTTTAAACTGAATTGTGTCTGTTCTATATACATAATTTGCATCTTTTTGTACCATGTTCCCACTTGTATGAGTCTAACAAATCATAACAGACCTTCTAATTGCCTTTGCTGCTTCAACAATTTCTATTTTTCTGGATTATCATCACCGTCACATGTGCACTCACTGTATTACTGAACACTGTATACAGACACTCCTAGGATGATAGGCCTCATTATTATGACTCAGTGTTACATATGGTTCATAATTCTGTCTGCAATATTCACTGTTGAAATAAGTGTGCACGATTTGTGGACTTTTACCATACAGCGTTTATCTTCCTACTGTCTATAATATAACTTAGTCATACAAAGAGATGTAATATAGACAGTACAATTTAATTGTGAGTGTAATTGATTTACCTCCACCACATGAGGGTCCCTCTTTATGAGAGATACTGTGTGACTATAGTAGGTATTTATATATATAAAAAAAAATCAGCTTTTATGTAGATATGTCTTCCGACATGTTAAGGCATGAATGTGGACTATTTTTGTTAAAAATGCCGTTTATGGCGTTTTTCTTCGATTAATTCCAGGTGCCTTTTTCTGTGCATATGGATTTACATATATCACCATAGGATTCTTCCTGGATGTCTATACCGGTTTACTGATGAGTTCCATCCTTGAATTACATCCACTAATTCCATCAAGTCTACTGTTTTGCACCCACGCATGGGCTCACCCTATTTCTTTCACGATCAGCCCTTCACAGGTCTGCCCTTCATCTCCATCCCCAACCGGAATCCATCGTCAGGCGGCTATCTCCTAGGATGCCTGCCGTGACGTCCGGTTCTGACGCGCCCCCGGGCCTGCATTTAGCTACTGCCTGAGTCCCGCACGCTGCAGACGGACTCGGGCAGTTCTGCGTCCTCGCGTAGCGGACGCACGCGTTTCCTGACGTGAGGCCTCTTCTGGCAGGTAAGAGCTTTTTCCAGAGTAGCAGATAATTAACTGCTAAAGCAAGTGAATACTTTGCTCTTTCACTGACTACGTCTTTCTTATTCACAGAAACACGGATTGTCGTGTACTGCAGTGCCGTATTCCCATTACTTCTCAAATAGAGGGTCTTTCGCCCGGCAAGGGGTTCCTTGCTTTCCCCTTTATTTACAGGGTAACTTTATTATGATGGGATAGGCTTGATGTATTCATTAGTCTTCCATTACTCTTTACAGAGGCCTCCTCGCATTTTCTGGACCATTGTAAGCCGAATGAATATTCAACTCTTCACATCCTGCAATCTGTGCAGCTGCCAGTGTCAGCGCCCCCTTCCCCTTCATGGGGTGAGTCTATAGCCCTTGTGGTTTTTCGTATACAGATATACCGTAACCCAGAGGCGCAACTATAGCCAAATTTCGGGGGGGGGGGGGGGGGGGGTTGAATCTTTAAGCCATAGGCAGAGTGGAGCTGCAGGGGCTCTTAGAAGGGGTGAAACAACAGCGAGGCCTCATTAACATGCAATTGGTCTTTTAAAGACCTGTGCAGTGCTCGGGTGCGGCTGTGTGTGGGTGCCCGGGAAGCTGTCTCATCCTAGGCTGCCACACGACGGGGGAGGCTGAAGCCCTTTGAGTCCAATGGGTTTTGCGTGCCTGGATATACCAGACCTATTTTAATGTTCATTTGGTCTGATCTGATTTTCCATTCCTCCCTCCACATGTGCAGTGCCCGGCTGGGTCCCATGTGAGTAAACGCCTTTCCCCTTTCACCTTATCACTTCCCGGATGTGCATTTTTTGTTTCACACTGACCGCTCTATCCTCCCCTTCAGGTGCAAGCCGTCCATACCTCTCAAACATTGTGTGCTAGACTACACAAGGCCCTCCTTTGACAATATTATTCTCCCTTTTCTTACAGATGTCCCTACATTTATAGGTCCTGAAGAGACCCTCATTGCATTAGGGGACGAAACGCCGTAGACACAAGCAAAGCGAACCATTTTCACCAGCTCCTATAATTCAATGAGGATGTTGTAATCTTTTCATTTTCCCTAAATGGTCGACTTATGTTGGAAACCGATTGTATATGTCACTAATGTGTTACCACTGTTTATTAGGTTCCATGTTCAATGGGGACACTTAATCACTGTTCTTTTGATTAGCCTGTAAAACTATATTCATACGTACATACATTTTATTATTGTACATTAAGCTGTGTATGGTCATTTCTCCTTTGTACAACATTGAAACCCATAGACATTGCGATAGCGCATAATAGTACTACATCTTTTGTCAATATTTTTCCATAGGAACCGCTGTTTCTGATTGTAAATTACCTACCCTGGTTCCTAGTGAGTAGGGTCTCCCCTGTTTTTTGTTTTTGGCCAATAATACTCTGCAGCATTCCTTAGGTAGTTAGACCACAGATGCCGTCCCCCCAACTGCTGTTATGAAGCACCTCATACTACAGTTGGGGCTTTCACCAGCACACATTACTAGATCTCCAGCAGCCACACACCCACCCCCATGCCATCAGCACCCTCTCCCATCACACATGTACCACAAGAACCAACAACCCCATCACCACCACCCAACACCACCCACTACTGCACAACTGCATGTCAATGCCCAGTATCATGCATGCTTCTCAACACATAATCAACAAACACGCAACAAAAATATAGGACCCGCTGAGTAATGATGCATCGGACTTCCTCTTTATCATAGAGAACTGGCTCAAAGCCTTATCGGTTCCCGACATCGCCCGGCCGTCCCACTGGGCTTCAATATTACTCAACAGGGCCGCCTTCATAAGCAAGGAGGAGGACTCGCTCTCATCTACGAGTAATCCATCAAATGCACAATATTATTATTATTATTATTATTGGGGTTTTGATAGCGCATAGCACTTAGACGGAAAACTAAAACACTTCAGGAGTGGTAATAGGCTAGTCCAAGTTTCAAGCATATCAACATGTATAAGAGGAGTTTAATAGCCAAGTTTTTAACTTTCTGTAGAAAGAAACTAGGGAAGAGCAAAGTCGCATAGATTGCGGGAGAGAGTTCCACAATCTCGGCTGCATATCGAGAACGAGCAGCCACCCACCTGGGCTCTGTTGACTCTAGGAACTATAAAAAGCGAGCGATTGCTGGAGCGCAGAGTGTGCAAAGGAAGATAGGGAGTGATGAGGTTTTGCAGGTACTGAGGTCATAAGCATGAGTGGATTTTATACATATTGCACAGTGCCTTAAACTCAATGAGTTGTCCACTTTAACCCAGTGGAGATCATGAAGAAGGTGGGATATGGAGGAGTGTTTAGGGAGTCGGAACAGCAGTCTGGTGGCAGAATTCTGAACCACCTGAAGGTGTCTGATCACGGTCTTATCTGCTCCCAGATTTAAGATATTTCCGTAGTCCAGCCTGGACAAAATCATGGCCTGCGTGACAGTTCTCTGGGCCAAGATGGGAAGTATCCAAAGGATTTTTTTAAATTCATCTCATGATGGCAAAGCATGAGGAGGCGACCTTGGTTACTTTGGGCTTCATAGAGAGATTAGATTCTAACCAGAAACCAAGTTTCTTCACCATGTGAGTGCGTACAGGAGGAGTTCCAAGTGAGGAAAGCCAGGGTTGGGGCCCCCAGAGTTGGAGATTCCTACCTAATACCATTACCGCCGTCTTGTCACCATTCAACTTTAGAGAGTTTGAATGCATCCAGATGGAGACATGGCCGAGGCATTAGTTGAGAACTTTCAAGGAGGCATTCTGTGCAGGCGATAGTGAGAAAATAATCTGGGTATCGTCTGCTTAAGAAAAAAGAGTGAGGCTAAAGCTTTCCACTGGGTCCGCGAGAGGGTGGACGTATATATTAAAAAGCATTGAGCTAAGGGCGGAAGCCTGTGGGACTCCAGAGGAAAGTGGGTGTATGTTGGGTGCAGCGTTTGTAGAGAAAACCTGAAATGTGTGGTCCGTCAGGAAGGAGGATAGCCAGGACAAAGCAGTGTCCTGGAGCCCTAGATGAAGCAGCCTTTCAATCAGGCGGCCATGGGACACAGTGTCAAAGGCATGCTAAGGTCCAACAGGATGAGGGCGGCTGTGCCGCCCTTGTCCAGTACCCGCCTCAGATGCTCTGTTGCTCCTAGTAGGGCAGATTCCATGCTATGATCGGCTTGGAATCCAGACTGCGATGGGTGAATGGCATTCTGGGTTTCCACAAACAGAGTGAGCTGGGAGTTGACATGCTTCTTAGTATTTTAGAAAGAGTGGGAAGCAGAAAGATGGGTGTAAGAAACTGGCTCTATATATACTGGACCAAAGTGAGGTACAGTGTGAGTCCAAGGGTCTCCAGAGGTGTGGCAGAGGTTAAAGTTAGATAGAACCTTACTCTCTAAAGTGGTAGCTTGGTCGAGCAGTAAGGCAGTATCAGAGGACAGTGTTAAGCATTTGATGTACCCACTCAGTCAGCAAATGAATTCACACACACAAGAACTGAACTCTAGGCCAATTGTTTTTGTATAAAAAATGTACTGTTGTTTTATTTCTAGAACCAAGCAAGCCTGGTACAGGTAAGCATAAAAATACTTTTCAGTAGTAAACTACTTGTATGAACACAGTTCAAAATTGCAGTGTAACTTGTACTGGTTTTGGTTACAGTTTTTTAATAAGCAGTTTGAAACACATTGCAGATATAGTACATTCGAATGAATGGGCTTTTTAAGTAAAATGCAGTTAATTACTTTTCAGATTACTTTTACTAACACAGGACTAGATCATAGATTCAACCCTGGGACATTTCCTGAAAACAGGTCGGTAAATGCGTTTTAGTTAAAGGTACGATTTTTAAAGAATATTATTGCATTTCAAAAGTTGACACAAACCTTTTCACATAGAATCACCAATGTTATCATATGGGAGGAAATTTACTTAGTAGGTAAGTTATGTTTACGATACTTTTTTTTACTCAGTGCTGGATACCTAGATTCAGCACTGGGACATTTCCTAAAAACAGTTGAGAAAATGCGTTTTGGTTATTCGGCTGATTTTTAAGGAATATTTGTAGTTTTCAAAAGTCGATACTTAGAAATTTTGGGGAGAAAAAGTGTCAATGTTATTCTATGAGGAAAAAAGGTTATCGGTTTCCAGGTAGGTAATCGGTCTTTGGAGTTAGGGTCCTAGGGTAAGACTCAGGGGTCTCCCAGGGTCAGTGATGCACTGTTGTTGCACCCCCAGTGGCACTAGGGCGGTAAGGTGCAGAGTGTTGAGGCCCAATGTTATCCTATGGACGATAGGGGGGCTCCGGTTGGTGGCTGCTGGCAAGCAGGCCACACAGTTGTGGGAGCAAAGCTCCTAGGGTTAAGCTCAGGGCAAGTTGGGGACCAAGTTAGCACCAAAGGGGCACCCTCAGCGGCACTAGGGAGGCCGGGTGCAGGGTGCTGTTTTGAGGTCGGGTGCCCTGTTGATTTCAATGGAGATTCTGCAGGACAAAGAAACACTGCAGGCTCAGGGACGAGGATTTTCCAGGATTGACCACCACTTCGAGGGGTAAGTTGGGATGTAGAGGGTTGGTTAGGCAGGACGTCGGATTTTCTTACCCACTCTGGTCGCGGTAGGGGGGGTCCTCTGGATTGAGGCTTCAGGCGTCGTCCGGAGGTTTGAGGTAGGTCAGGGGTCGCCGGATCTCAGGTCAGGATTGCCGGTGGGGCCTCCTCATGGTGTTTTTCCACTCAAGCTCGGGCCGGGCTCGGCGGGTGCAGCGTGGGCTGGATTCGCGGTTTCTGGCTGGCACCAGAAGCTGCAGTTCAAACACGTCCGGTGTTCATGGGAGCAATAGCTTGGAAAGTGAATGCAGGCAGGTTCTCTGGGGTTTTTGAGGTTGCTGGCCGCTGGACACGCCGGGGTTTTTGCAAGAGCAGGTTTGAGGGAGACAGGCCTGTAGGGCTGGGCCCAAGTCAGTGAGCGTCGTCCTCTTGTTAGCTCTGCACGGCTTGTCGTCCTTCTTCTTTTCTTGTGGTTGCTGGATCTGAGGAAGGAAGGTTCAGTGTGCCCCTAAATACTAAATATAGGTGTGTTACAGGTAGGTAAATGGCAGGGACCAATGGGTCCCTTCCCTGGGGTGGATACACCCCCTATTCTGCCACTCTCTAGTGGGAGGGGGTCAGGAGCCTGCCCCTGGTTGGCTGGGTCCCCCCATCCTCAACATGGCAGGGACTCGAGGTTGTGCTTCACCTCGCCTCCCCCACCTTAGGGGTGGAGTTGGCAGAGGTGGGCACACCTCTCTTCCTCACTTGTTTTTCCCGCCGGTTCGCCCACCCAAATTGGGGGCTAGAACCAGTGGGGACCAGTTGCTGAAAGCAGCAAATGGTCTGGAGAGGCTTGTGGGCATGGCACACAGGGATGTGGGCCATGTCGTCTCTTTGTTTTGTTCTGCCCCAAGACACGCAGCCGGCAAAGGCAGTGTGTGAGTGTCAGGGTACAGGACCTCTAAGGGTGGCACAATAAATGCTGCAGCCCTTAGAGGCCTTCTCCGGTCACAGTGCCCCGGGTACCTGTAGTACCATTTACCAGGGGCTGACATGTGGCCAGAGATGCCAATTGGGTTTAGGCTTCAATGCAGGTTTAGGGAAGGAACACAGGCCCTGGGCACCTGATTGGCAGGAGCCCAGGGCACACTCAGTCAAAGCACATCAGCAATTCAGCAAAAAGTGGGGGCATACCATGCAAGAAAGAGGGCACTTTCTCACAATGGGCCTATATTTGGACCAGTCCGATCCACCTGGTCCAGGTATTTGTTTTTCAACAGGGGTAGCACCATAACATGCTTCCAGGATCAAGGGAGGAGTCCCTCTTTTAGGTAAGTGTTCATAGTTTGACCAAGGAGGACAGAATGTGGGAACTCAGTATACTCCATTTAGCCAGAGGGAAGGACTAAGAGGAAGACCTGACCTAATCAATTGAAGCAGACTCATAAATTGCACATGCTCGGGGGGGGGGGGGGCGGGGCGAGAGTGGATTTGAGCTGCAAACTGGCCCTGTGTTTCCTGCAACAGAAGATAAATCAGGAGTGGGAGATATTTTATTGATTACAAACTGGGACTCAGCAGTGTTTGCAGAGGCCAGAGTGAGTAGAATGTTTGTGACTTTTTTGACAAAATAGTTTGCCAGCTGTTTGCATTGGGTTTGTGACATTGCGGGCGTTGGTGCTGTTTTGCTGGGGCTGGACAAGTCTTGAACCACTTTGAAAAGCGTTTTCGAGTGATTTTAAACTTTAGAGATTTTTGCAGAGTAAAAAGCACAAGCCTTTCTGCAGCTCCTGTGGTATTGGCTCAGAGCTGATTTATATTTTAGCTTAGAGCTATGAACAAAGAGCTTTCTCCACTCTCTTACAAGTCGTTTGCAGTTTTTTTCTTCCAAGAGAGAAGGGCTATGCCAGGGGGCAGGAAGATGTTGCCTGGACACAGTTTTAAGATTTGGCTGGCAGGAGTGTATCAAGGGAGTTTCTTAGCCAGCTGTCGGCCATGGGCTGGTCTATGTCAACCTGATGGGTCAGTTGGGGAGTGGTGCGGATAAGTGGGAATGAAGAGCATGCTAATGAGAACACCACCCCATTCATGGAACACCTGCACTTCAAGCTGCAAATCATAGAAAACCTCACCCTGAATAAAAACCTCACCAATCAACCACCTGGACCATGAGCAACCAATACCAATCTCATCACAAAATGTGTCGCTCAACTCACCATCGACTCCACAGCATACATTCTCCTCCATTACTTTAACCTGGAAGATTGAAATAACCACTGCTCAACAGCACTCCTTGAAAGCTGAGCAACATTGGACTCACCCAGCTTATACCGGAACCAATAGACACAGCAGGGCACACACTGAATCCCATCTTCCCCACAAAGGACGGTGTCAAACACAACTTCACCACACTTCTCATATGGACCAACAACTTTATCATCCACTTCCAAATCAACACACCTCAAGTTAACACCCCTACCACGTTCAGCACTCCAAGCTGCAGCTGGGGAAAAATCACAGAAGCAAAGTGGCTCAGCGCCCTCAGCACAGATCAACCTAGCCCGACAGACAACCTTTACAAGGATATCAATGTTATGTTATGTTATGTTAAGTTATGTTATGTTACAAGAATTTGTATAGCACACGTACACCAGGCAGTTTCATAGTGCTAGAGTCAAGGGAAGGCTGCAACAGTGAGTGGATTAAATTAGTCATACGCCTTGGAGAACAGCCAGTTCTTTAGCTGTTTCCTAAACTGTGCGTAAGAGGTCTCAGACCTCAGTTCCATAGGGAGAGAGTTCCAAAATGGAGGGGTCAAGACCACAAATCTTAGTCCCCCATGTTTCTTGCGTTTGAAGGATGGAATAACCAGAAAATTCAAATGGGAGGACCTAAAGTCCCGAGAAGGAATGTAGCGTTGAATCCTAGAGTAGATGAATGCTGGACTGTTGCCAGAAAGGGTTTTGAAAATGATACATCCTAGCTTGAAGCTCAGTGTTTGGCCACTGGGAGTCAGTGTAGGCTTTTCATTAGGTATGTGACATGGTGCCATTTGAGCTGGTGGTAAATTAATCTGACTGCTTGGTTCTGCACCAGCTGTAAGTGGCGTAGTTGATATGCCGGGATACCTAAATACAGTGAGTAGGCATAATGAATTCGGGAGATAACCAGAGCCAAGATGGCTCAACAACTGGATCAAGAACTGCACTGACTCCCTAGCCCTCATCAAACCCAACAAGCATAGTTGATCAAACATACAACCAGGCCAGCTGGTACAGGGAAGACATCGGAGACACCAAACAACACTGTAAACAGCTAGAAAGAAAATGGAGGCCCAGCTACAACACCATTGACAGAACTACCTACAAGGCTGCGCTCAGATGCTATCACCAGCAAATTTGAGACACCAAGAAAAAACTCTAGTTGACCTCATCGAATGAAGCTCCAAAAGCTGCAAGGAGATCTTCTCGATTATTAAGGGTTTCACCTCGCCCTCAGCCACTGCCTCCAATATCGCTGCCTCCCAGCAACTCTACGACAACGTATCCATCTTCTTCCACAGCAAACTCACAAACATCTACAGCAACTTCGCACACCAACCCAACCCCAGAGGACTCGTTGCTAACCTAATCTCTACCAACCAAGAAGGATACCTGACCGAATGGAGAACCCTCACCAGAAATGACACAGAACCAATCATGCAGACCATCCACTCAGGGGCCCCAATGGACCCATGTCCCCACCACCTCTACAACCCGGGACTACCACCAATCAGTACCATCCTGACCCACATCATAAACCCCTCCATCATATCCACCACTTTCACCGATTAACAGAAGCTTGAAGAAATGAATACCCTCCCCAAGAATAACCCTGGGCGTAGGAGTATGCTACGCTCGCGTAGTTTGTGTAGTTTGCGCAACTACGCGCTACGCAAATTGCATGTAGCACAGTGCAAAAACGCATAGCGGGCATTTTTTGCTTGCTTGCGGTCCCCAACGTCAAGATTTTCAGCGAGCGAGCAAAATGATATCCCGGCGAGACTTTTTCCTCGTTCGCGATCAGCAACATAAAGTTGCCGATCGCGAGCGTGGAAAATAGACCTCCCGGTGAGATTCTCAACGCGGGGAGGTCAGGTTTCTCATTGCGAGTGGTCGCGTATGCTCGCAACCGCTCGTGATGAGAAACTACCAGTCCGCGTTGAGAAAACTGCCGCTCGAGTACAAATCTACTTGAGCGGTAGCAAACGACCGCTTGCACTGTGCAAGATGCCGTTTGCAATGATTGCACAGTGCGGACAAGCATCCAGCACTCTGCAATCAGTGCGACCAGCATTTACTACGCAGCTCGCGTAGCTCACGTAGTGCAAAGTGCACTTCGCGTAGCTACGCGTAGCGCTACTATGCAAACTACACCCAGGGTTACTCAAGAAGCCCACCAGGGACCCTAATCAATGGAGCATCTTCCGACCCATCTCCCATCTTCCTTATCCAGCCAAAGTGATTGAGAATGCTAGCAACAAGCAACCCACAAACCACCTTGAACTTTACCATCTTCTAGACAACACTCAATTAGTATTCAGAAAGAACCACAGCACCAAAACAGCACTCATCGTGGCTACCGTTGAGATTCGAAACTTCCTGGACTGAGGAGAAACAGTGGCCCTCACCCTGCTCAACGTCTTCGCGGCCTTCAACACTGTCTCCTAAAACACAGGAAGAATCCAAAGGGTCAGGCTTCCACCGTTCACATCAGAGACCAAGAAATTGATATGCATAATCCCACAGGGATTGTCCCTCAGCCCCACCATTTTCAACATATACATGGCACTGCAAGCCGAAATCATCCGATCACAACACATCCCTGTCATCTCCTACACCAATGACACCAAACTCAACCTCTTCTTGATGGACAAAACAATCACTGCCAGAACCAACTTTGCCAACTGAATGACCATGGTAGCAGGCTGGATGAGTACTAAGTGCCTGAAGCTCAACTCCGACAAGATCTCTCCATAGGACCCCATCTGGTAGCCATTGGAGCGAGGACCAACACCCACAGCCACAGACCACGCAAGAAATCTAGGTATAATCTTAGATGACAAGCTCGCCATGATGGCTCAAGTCAACACAGTGTGCACCTCCTGCTTCTAAATCCTCTGCATGCTGGGGAAAATCTACAAATGGTGGCCTCAGAACACCAGGTGGGCTGTCATGGAGGCACTCCTCACCAGCAGGCTGGACTACGGCAACATTCTCCATACAAATATCTCCAAACAGCTCCTACACAGACTCCAGGCCATTCATAACATCACTGCAAGACTCTTACTCGACCTCCTATGTCGCATCCACTGTTTCCCCATTCACAAGTGCAGCCAATTGAAGCTTCATATACACACATATCCACAGCCCTGTACAAGACAGACCAGCAACATACACTTTCACCAACCCACAAGACACCTATGCTTTGCCTCACTCTCACTCACACATATTTTCTACATCCCAAGAGCAACATTGGAGGGTGCTCATTCTCCTACATCACACCCAAGACATGGAACAACCTCACTCAACACATCAGAGCCTCCTCATCACTCCCTTAGTTCCACAAGAAGCTGCAGATCTTGCTCTCCGTATAAGCACCTTTGGGGCCACAAACCTACACACCTGCCCAAGCGCCTGGGTGATTAGTGACTATACAAATCAATTAAACATTACGTAACCAGACACTTTAATAGCATTACATTAACAAAATTATGTCAGCTGCATGGAGGGCAAGCACTTGTTTGTGCAGACACACAATCTGTGCTCAATCAAAACATGTACTCCTGGCACCCAACATGTCAACGGATAATAGGTGTCCTTGAGTAAACCAACATGGGCAGAATGGAAGATACTGTGGAGTGTCTGCTCACGACAGTGCGTGAGGAAAAATAATTTTCTAAGATGCTTAGCATGCTGATAACTCACCCGCTGAACCACCAAGACATATCATTGGCCACCTATTAATATAGTGACTGGGACACAGCCCTACTGCTTGCCAGGGAGAAACGCACGCTTCGCTTTGAAGGGAAAGCAGTGTCCATATTTCCTGACTTCACTATAGCAGTGCAAGAGCCCAACAGGAAATTCCTACCCATCAAACAGAAACTGCAGCAGGCCAACATTCAGTTTGAATGCTGTACACTCAGCCTCACCCATCAGGGAAAAGTTCACATATTCACTAACCCTCAACAGGTCAGCGATTTCTTGAAACACAGCACGAGCCATGCCTTCCCTGCGAGTCACACGTGGCAGGGTTCTAGGCCCTCCTTGCCACTGTCAGAACCAGGTTAAAGATGCACAATGAAGATGTACCATAGTCTGGTTGTTAGGGGGACTGTCAGTCGGAAGTGGTCCATCACGACACAGAGTGCAGGGAGAAAGCCACTGCTCACCCAGAGAATGTGACTTACAACGCTGATGTCAGAGGCATGCACAAACATACTGAGCAAGCCATATCTGATTTCACTATATTCAGTAATTTGAGCCACATATTACAACACCCTGGACACCCTTGTTACTTCGAGGAGGAGCCACCAGGCTCACTGGTTGTACTCCTAAAGGATACCCCTAATATACTTTATAGGCATTTTTTGTTCTCTGAGCTGTGTTGTTTCTTCTTTGATTACTTCACCTATAGTCTAACTACTCTATAACTTTACTACTTCTTTTCTTTCTTCTGTCGCCTCCTTACTATTCTATTGGCCCCATTTGCCCAAGTGCCTCCTATATCACTCACTTCTTAAGCACTGCATCAATATAAATAGTCACTGGCTGATTGCTTGAAGCCTCTCCACCCCTCTCCTCTTGCCCTTCTTCCCTCTTACTCTCTATTAGATTTTAAGGTTTATGTGCCAGAAAGCGTAATGAAGGATGCCAACATGAAGTGAATGTGTTTTTTCGTTGTTAGGGAGGGAGACCATTCTCTGGTGGGTTTCAGCCAACAGCGTGGGAGGTGGGGGCATCAGGAATGTTCTACATGTTATTCAGTGTAAGTCAATGGCTATCGCTAACCCAGTGTTTGAGGCCAAATCTGTCATTGTATTGCAGGGGCTGGCACATACAGCAGAGCCTACATGACTTAACTGGGATGGCTAACCCCAGATTCATCCAGACTACTGATGTCTGCATTAGATATAACTGCCTGACGTGGAATCTTAGGGGGCTGGGTAATCCATGCAAACATGTCATATTTGAGCTTACTTGGATAGACATAATAGCCATACAGCATGGTTATAAGAGATGGATATGAGGGACGATACCCACACCACTTTCGCCACCTGTTGGACGTGATACTCATCAGGTAGAGTTTCCCTAATTGTTTGCTTTTTCTGATTTGCTGATTCTCTGCTCTGGGCACTTTTCGCACTGTAAATACTGTGTGTGCACGAACCCTTTCTTCCCGTGTGGCGAAGTGCTGCTGACTCAATGTTCTGAGCAAAACCAAAGGGGATGATGGACAGAGTGTTGAACATTGCAAGCACTCACCCCCAGTCAACTGATCTGGGTTTAATCCATCATCATTCTTTAGCTCACTCCGCCACCCCAGTTCAGACATGGCCATATGCAAATCAGTCTGACCCTGTGCCTCATGGGAACAGTCCAGCCCCAACTGCCATGCCATGTCTTCCCTGGACCAGAAACAAGCATCCTAGGACCGGTTTCTGGCTAATCAGCCGTCATCAGCCAGGCTAGCATGAACTCAGTGGCAAAGTGAGCAAGGGACCCACGTCTGGGCATACCCTGCCAACTTAAGGCAAACAAAGCAAAACCAAAGGGGATGATGGACGGAGTGTTGAAAATTGCAAGCACTCACCCCCAGTCAACTGATATGGATTTAATCCATCATCATTCTTTAACTCACTCCGCCACCCCAGTTCAGACATGGCCATATGCAAATCATTCTGACCCTGTGCCTCATGGGAACAGTCCAGCCCAAACTGACAAGCCATGTCTTCCCTGGACTGGAAACAAGCATCCTGGGACCGGTTTCTGGCTAATCAGCCGTCATCAGCCAGGCTAGCTTGAATCCAGTGGCAAAGTGAGTAAGGGACCCACGTCTGGGCATACCCTGCCAACATAGGGCGAACAAAGCAAAACCAAAGGGAATGATGGTCGGATTGAACATTGCAAGCACTCACCCCCAGTCAACTGATCTGGGTTTAATCCATCATCATTGTTTAGCTCACTCCGCCACCCCAGTTCAGACATGGCCATATGCAAATCAGTCTGACCCTGTGCCTCATGGGAACAGTCCAGCCCGAACTGCCAAGCCATGTCTTCCCTGGACCAGAAACCACCATCTTGGGTCTGGTTTCTGGCTAATCAGCCGTCATCAACCAGGCTGGCTTGAATCCAGTGGCAAAGTGTGCAAGGGAGCCACATCTGGGCATACCCTGCTAACATAGGGCGAACAAAGCAAAACCAAAGGGGATAAGGGATGGAGTGTTGAACATTGCAAGCATTCACCCCCAGTCAACTGATTTGGGTTTAATCCATCATCATTCTTTAGCTCACTCTGCCACCCCAGTTCAGACATGGCCATATGCAAATCAGCCTGACCCTGTACCTCATGGGAACAGTCTAGTCTGAACTGCCAAGCCATGTCTTCCCTGGACTGGAAACAAGCATCCTGGGACCGGTTTCTGGCTAATCAGCCGTCATCAGCCAGGCTAACTTGAATCCAGTGGAAAAGTGAGCAAGGGACCTACGTCTGGGCATACGTGGGTCCCGTGCTCTCCATGCCACTGGATGCTTGTTTCCAGTCCAGGGAGGACCTGGCTTGGCAGTTCGGGCTGGACTGTTCCCATGAGGCACAGGGTCAAGACTGATTTGCATATGACTGGGTTCAAACTGGAATGGCATGGTGAGCAAAAAAACAATGGATTTAGGCCCAGATCTTTGTACTGGGGTGGATGTATGACATTGTTCTGCATTCTGTCCATCAACTGTTGTTTTTGCATGACTCAATGTTCTGAAACATGGGCCAGCCCGTCATTGCTGACCGGTGTGTGCTCACTGTCATTTGTCGTGATTATACTCCTGAACAGCCTGCCATTGTAGGCTGCCGTAGGTGCGCACTCGTACTGATGGTGCCAGTGATTGTGGACACCATCTGCCATTGCAGACTTGGGCAGGGGAACTTGCACCTCTAGTGCTGGGGACTATGTGTCCACCCAGCCATTTGCAGGTCTGTGTGCGCACTAGCGAATGTGCGCCCCAGTAGTGAGGAATACCCGTGTGGTTGAATCTTGCTCTTCCCATAGGTTAACATGGGGAATTGGTTGACATTACTTTGGCTGCAATAGTGGATGGCATTGGAGTATCCTCATGTTTCCTATAAATGGATTCGCCATACCAATCCCTTTCCAATGGTAAAGGGGGTGTTGCCATAACTCATTTAGAAATGTCACTTATAGAACATGGACATTTCTATGGTCTAAGACTCTTGTGTGCCTTTGCACCTGGCTCTGGTGGACACCAGGGGTCAGGGTAGCACTTCTGTGCATTCCCCATTGACTGTCATAAATCATGGGCATACCACTAGACTTACAGAACCTCTGCCATTTGAGGGCCGGATGGGATAGATTGGAGAGAGAGGTATTGACATTTAGCTTCTCTGGGCCAGATCATGGCCCCACTAAAGATTAAGGTCTGCATTCCATGGCAGACAGACCTAAAATGTAGGGGAGGCATCTGTGGTTCAAATGTCAACCCCTTAAACCATCCCCTAACTTCAAAGATGCACAACAGTATAACTATTGGTGCCATCCCTCAGCACACGGTGATATACACTTGTGGGGCTGTGGGACCAGAGAACCCAACCTGCACGGTGCACATTACTAGAGTACTCTGTTGGGCACATGGAGGATTACTGGCCATGAAGGGGACCACGTGCCCTTTCTGAATGGTGGCTGGCCTGGGCCAAAGACATGCTGAAGTGTGGCGCCCTGAAGTGTGCTCTCTAAGGGCCCGTCGGCGGGCCTTCTGTTCTCCCAGAGATCTAAGGGACGTCAAAGATCTCCCCTGAGGGACCTATACCATCTACCTGTGACATCTGGAGAGCAGTGCCCTTTCAAGTGCCCACATCGGCTAAGGAATCCCATTGGGTTGCGTTGTGTGAGCATGGAATTAAGAGCCAGATGTACGACCATTGTTCGCGGTCGCAAACTAGAAATCGGCGCGTTTGCGACCACAAAATAGGTCTGCCCTGATTACAAACCCTATTTTGCGAGTCTGTAACCTATTACCGACTCTCAAAATAGGGTTTGCAACTCGCTATTTAAAAGGGGGATGCCAAGGGCGCCCCTTCCTAATAGTGACCCATACTTCAATGTAAGTTTTTTTGCGGCCGCAATAGCAGCTGCAAAACACAATTGCAGGTTACCACCCAGTTCTAATGATTGTAAGCTACTCGCAAACAGTAAGGGCTTCCCAGGTGACCCCTTCCCCTTTGTGACTGGCATTGAAAATATTTTTTAAGAGGAGGCCGTGGTCCCATGAACTACTGCCTACTCTTAAAAAATGAAAAAGCAACGTTTAATTTTTCTTTTTTAAATGCATTCCATTTTCTTTTAAGAAAAAACGGGATGCATTAAAAAAACTTCTTTATTGAAAGAGCAGTCACAGACATGGTGGTCTGCTGACCCCAGCAAGCCACCATCTCTGGAAGTGCTAGCCATTCCCAATGGGGTCGCAAATGACACCTGCCTCATGAACATTTATGAGGCAGGCAATTTGCGACCCCATTAGGAATCGCAATCAGTGTCTGAGACACTGTTGTAAATATAAATTTGCAAGTCGCAAAACGATGCAATTGGCGACTCACAAATTGGAAGGGGGAGGCTGGCTTCAGCGTCCATAACAATCGTCAGTTGTTAAGGTCCTAACACTAATGACGCCCCCTTAAATGTATTGATTGTGGGGTCTAATCATGGATATAGGCTCCAAGCACATTATTTGTGGAGGGAATTTTAACCCTGTATTACATGCAGCTATGGTTAGGACCCATTCACTGCCTTATCACCACAACTCGGCCAAAAGGCATATTCAAGACATTATGGTTGTGAATCACCTACAAGATGCGTGGAGAACACTACTCCCCTGTTAAATGAGAGTACATTTTGCTCTGGAGTTCACAATAGCTGGTCAAGACTTGATTTTTGGCTCCTAACCCACAGGCTGAGTCCTTGGATACATGAGGTCACAGATCTAGCATGTACCTAGTCCGAACACTCCCCAGTCCTGTTCACACTGAGCCCTCCATCTAATCCCTAACCCTGTTTATCATGGACTGTGACCCCAGTTGTGCGCTGTGGGGAGGGCTTTAAGCTCACCATCGGCAGAACTTGTATGACCAAAAGTGGTGGAAGCTTGCGTTCTATCAGGAGCACATTCCAGGGCTTACAAAGAGATATCAAGTGGCTGAAGGGACATCTGAAGGAATCAGAGGAGTTGGGGTTGCTGCCAAACTCAGAGAGGCGCTCACTGATTATCAAGACATGGCCAAAAGTGAGTGCCTGTTCCCTGGTAAATACTGTAAAGCTAGGCTGTATGGAGAGGGGGAACGCTCAGGACATGAGTTGGTTGGGATGACACGCAAACCCAGGTTCTCAAACTACATCCTCAAGATTAAAGATTTGTAGAACACTATTTAGAGACACACCAGAGACACTTAGAACTTTTTCTAACTTTTTCTCCCATCTCTACACATCTTGTAGAACGCATACCATAGACCCAGATGCATATCTCGAGGATGTGGAATTGGGATGGCTGAGTAATACCAAGCAGTGGTTTTTATCAGCAAGGCATACAGGAAAACATAGGCAGACATTGACAGACATAGGGAAAGATGAAATAAGGAAGGCTATAATGCAGATACAATCAGGCAATGCCCCTGGACTGGATGGGCTGCTGGCTGATTTCTATAAAACATACATCGGTTACCTTCTTCCTCTACTCGAAGCTGCCTATGAGGAGGCAAAGGAGACCGGCCTCTTCCCACCCTTAATGAGGGAAGTGATAATTATCGATCTCCTCAAGCCCAAAAAAACAGCGGAGCAGTGCGAATCCTACAGGCCCTTGTTACACATCAACTGCAATGTCAAAATACTTGCAAAGGTTCTAGCTAATCGCTTTAGCTTGTTGATGACATTTCTGGTGCAACCTGCTCAATCAGGATTCCTACCTGGATGCACCACGTCACATAATTGTAGCACACTATTCCTAATCCAGAAAGACATTGACCTAGAGCTTGTCGCTGCGGTATTCCTCAACGCTACCAAGGCATATGACTCCCTGCAGTGGGATTATCTGATGGTTGTACTCAGGCGAATGGGCTTTCCTCTCCCATTTCTATCTTGGAAAGTCCTGCAATATTGCCAACCGACTGGAAAAATTACAAATAAATGAGACCCGCTCTCCCCTTTCTCCATTGCATGGGGAACTAGGCAGGGGTGCCCCTTATCAACTCTGCTTTTTGCACTGGCACTGGAGCCATTGGCGGCTAAATTAAGACAGCATCATCATCAAGATATGCTATTAGATACCCTACTAGGCATATATCGATTTCATTATAATGCTGATGGCATCATGTTATATGTCAAAGACTCCCAGGAAAGCCAAAACGAAAAATTGCACTAATGTATCTGCTTTGGAGGGCTATTTAGCATTCACATTAGTTGGGAGAAATCACAGATATTTTCCCTTATGCTGGCTACAAAACAATAATGCCCGGAATATCTGCCAGCATGGTGCGAATCCGAACCTCGCTATCTGGGAATATTGATCATGAGGAACATGGGCAAATTAATACGCACAAACTACAGCACAGAATTGGCTGCAGTGAAGGACAGCATCAGATGTTGGATATCCCTGCCTCTCTCCTTGGCGGGATATCTCCCTGATGAAAATGGTAATCTTACTAAAATTCCTTTATTTGTTCCTAAACATTTATTACTCACCGGGGTGCCATTTCCTCAAATCATTGAAAATGCAACGGATATGATTGGCCTGGGGGAACAACCCCTAATGAAGTGGGAAGTGCTCATACATCCCTTTGCTTACATTTTACGTCTAGTGTGCACATGCCCATTATGCTGTACATTGGTATAATCCAACCCCCTTTATGCAGCATTTAGCTATAGAACATGGATACATGACTCCTATTCTCACATCTGCTTGACTGGGCACAAGGGCGCAGACGGCGAAGATGGCAGACTCCACTGTGGCATACACAATGCCAGCATGGAACAAACTAGCCAAAAGGCTTGATAGACCAGCCCTCTACTCTCTGTTCATCCCGTTCTTTTTCCACTCCTTATTCCCAGTCACGTATGAGACACTCTGCAGGAATCTGCAACACATGACAGGTATCATCACCTGGGGTGATCTGTACTCTGAAGGACTCTTCATTAATCGAGATGAGTTCTTTGCTGGGCAAGTGCCGACACCTCTGGATGTGTTCTCTATCTCAGCCTCCACTATATGTGAAGGCGACCACGCCTGACTTCCACCAGGAACCTCCCATGCTTAACATCTTCCATGTTCTGATAAAATCCACACACCGAAAATATTGTCTCAACATAATAACACTTGGCTCAGCTAGTGGACCTTGGGGTGACGGGAAATGTTTGAGCCGGCTGGGACCGTACGCTGACGACACCACTCACAGATAAATAATGGCCATACTGTTGTACAGTTTTCAGCCAACAGGTTGCATGGCCTCAAGTAGCAGACTTTGTATCATTCAATCCAAATTTCTGCTTCAGGTTTATTGCATCTCTGCCGGATCACATCGTTATAATCTGCACTCTGATGATAGATGCATATGGTGCGGTGTAGCGGGGGCTGAATTCCTCCAACTCGCCTGGAAGTGCGGCCTGATACAAGCCTATTGAGGAGAATTTGCTGGAGCATGAACCCTAATGATTGGCAAGTCCCTCAATCTCACACAATTACTGGCACTGCTGGGGTACATGGTAGATATGGATATTTCTATTAGAAGATATGTGAAGCTGGGACTTCTCTGGTAAAGCGCAAAGTTGCATGAAAATAGGAGAGTGGCTGTGCTGCAAGTTTAAGGAATAGCTGCAAGACTTAATTTACTGTAAAGATGAGCTTACTACTTATGCAGAGTTACTGCCCCCAAGTTCTCGACCATGGGACATATGAGACCTTCTCTAGACTCACCTGATGACGCAGCCCAATGAGTCCTACGGTAGTACTACTCTCAGTAGATACTGGTAGACACATGATATCCACTACCCTAACCGAGAGCCATACTAGAGTAGGATACCACACTACTAGCCATACTAAAGGTGGACCCCCATACTGATGTATCCTGTCATAAACGATTTGGAGATATGGTGGGGAAGATTCATCCCACGGTGTACTGACCAACAGAACTCCTACATTTATTAACACTGGGCTATGGGATTGGATGAGCACTGTATAGGACTCAATATGTGTTATGCATCAAAAATGCACCTCGTATTTCAGATGATGTATGTAGTTATGGACACTGTTTGATTGTAAGCTGTCCAATCCTTATGCACTGTGATACTAATGAAAAAAGATAAAGTTTAAAAAAAAAGAGAATAACTTCTGGAGAGTAGTGGCATGTCAGAAGAACTGCCTACCGATGGCTACCCCCACTCCACCCCACTGACCAGTCAACAAGTTGACTGGTGAGTGGGGTGGATATATGTGTGTCTTTACTACCATATGGTCCACAACAAACTGCTCTGGAGAATGCTCCATTGCCTGTAAATTGTGCTTGAGGTCCAGATGAGGCTACATTGCCGCACCTCCTTTGTTGACAATACGTCAAGCCTAAAGGACACCTACACTGGCATTCAGGCGCACAACTCTAAAGATCACCTCAGGGTCCTCCGCCTTTGTCTTGGATTCGAAAGATTATTAGACACTGTAGCACACCGACAGTGGTACCAACGGGGACCTAGAATAAGCACCTCCCATTGTGAGTCAATAACAGGCTGCTCATGCTCTTCAACCAAGCTCCATGAAAGGACTTAGGGATGGCCGTAGATGGTCAGGTGGAGAAGCAGGTTGGTGCTACAGGATGTACCAACAACTACTGACAAACCAAACACTACACACACATTTTCAGGCCATGCACAATCTTTGACAAATAGCGCACACTAGAAAGCATGAAATGAATACCCAAATTGCAAACAACTATCTCAATAATGGCATACACCATGAAATAATTACAAACTGAAATATCCCACTGCTCTGCTACACGAAGAGTGAGCGGAAGATGGGCGGAGAATGATGCTATAACCTCAGCTCTGTTGGCTTTCCAGAAAGCGTGGACGGCTTATAACATTTCCTTAAAAAATGGCTGCGGAACTAGATATCAGTTTACGGATTGTCCGGTTGCTTTGTGGTGGAGCGTGTCCACTGGGCGCTGGCGTAGAGACCCGGTCTGGGGTCACCACCCATATCAATTAGAGCCATGTTCTAGACGATAGAGATGGGGACAACATCTTGTGAGTGACACATGAAAAGAATGATGCTGCCTTTGACTCCAAATACATCATGATCTTCCTAGATTATACCTTTGATTTGCAGCAGTTACACGGATCACTTGAGGGGGCGAAGCAGAAGCCACATCAAGGAATTTACATTATTTGTTGCTGTTTCCCACCAGACTCATATGTAAGGCCAAACAATTCTTCTTTGTTTAGATATTGGTACTCTAGACTCTTCCATTCTGGCTTCCCCAGAGGGTCTAGAGGAGTGGCTATTATGCTTACAAGGTAATGTCCTTTTATGGTAATTAATAACCAGCTGGACAAGCAAGTGAGATATGTTAAAGTAGGGGTATCGCTTCAAGGTCACCTATTGACACTGATTAGCATTTGTGAAAAAGGCAGTCATGCAATCACTGTCAGTATTGATTGCTCACTCCCCCCCACACACACACAAGCACAACACTAATTAGGGGGATTTCAATATCATTATGGAAGCAAACACAGAATGCCATGCCCATGGGAAAACAAAGGCACAGTACTGGTGCTACGAGTTTAGGGGTAAATCCAGCAAGTTGCTATCCTGGGAGGAAGAAAATGGCTATTCAGCTGGTAGTAGGAGTTATAAATTCCCAAGACAAACTGGTCTGTGAGACTTCACTGATAACCGGGGGCTTTGTAGAGTTCTATGTCCAATTTTGTTCTTCTACACAAGTGGAAATTAGGGACAAATTATGAGATTGTGAATGCTACCTCCTCATAAGTAGATCTCATAACTTGGAAAAAGAACTATAAAAAAGTAAATAGTCGACTACTTAGAGCTGCTTGGTGATATCCATACAGGTAAAATCCAGCTCCAAATGGCCTCCATACTAGGTTCTTTGGAACACTTTCAAACCTAAGAATTCCACACCTAGAGAGTATGCTACATAAAACAACAACTGCAGGGATCCTCCTTGAGGACCCCCGAACGAACCACTACAATGAATGTGATATCAATACCTGGGCACCCACTAGACAGGTGTACCTCTTATAGGCCCTTTTCACTGCTAAATACTGAAACCAAGATCCTATTGGTGATAAATCTGCCATTCTAGTCCCCCTAGATCCAAATGGGTGGATAACGGGATGTCCCAAGTGGCGACACTGCCAGTATTCCAAGGATGGGAGAAAATTAGGATCTCAACCCTTGGACATAATTGAAAAGGTGGTCCTATCAAGTTCTATGTCAAAATGGCCACTGAGTTTGGACTACACAAGTCACAATTCTATAAATATGTGCAGCTGTGACATGTCCTGGGCTCCCAGTTACCGCCCAATAATATGGTCCTGAAGTGAAGTCACTTAAGGAGAAATCATAAGTGGAAGTACGGCTCTTTACAGATAAAATGGGAAAAACGGTGTCCAAGGAGATGGTTATCTTGGCGAGGCTTTCTCTGATTGAAGTACTTGCATAGGGTTTACTACACCCCAAAATATCTGCACTGGATGACTGCAACGTCTCCCCGAGGTGCCTGCAATGTTTCTATATTATGGGTGATTTTTTGCACGTGGCAAGGGGGTGCCCGGTTATTCAGAAGTACTGGGAAGACGTAACCCCCCCCCCCCCAACCCCCCTGCCACACACACACCTTAGAAAAGTTCGGGTTTCCTGTTGAACTTGGCCCAAGTCAGCCCTCCTAGTCTTAGTTGGAGACTTGGATCCTGGCGGGGGAGGGGGGGGGGGGGTAAGATGTTATTATACTGGGGTATCATTTTAGCAAAACATGACATAGCCAGGCGCTGGCAGTCCACCCCCGGACCTCTGTTTCAAGACCAGCTGCGAGGCTTGGACAAATGCCCACTGATTGAAACACCTACTCTCTTGAGGGGATGCCTGTGCAACACCAGAAGACCTGGGGTTCCCTGTGGGATTGATTTGGTAGAGTGCCATCTAATGCCCTCTCTATCTGGCACTAATATTGCCTGTGACTCAATATGCCATAGTCTTATGTGATCCCAGAACAATCTGTATGGCTCAAAGTGAATATGCATTTTTGGAGATAATAATGTAAACGATCCAGGAATTAATGTGTCGCGTCAGTTTTTTATAAACTGTCTGGTTGTTTTAAACCAATAACACTCAAACATTTAAGCTCAGAACGCTCAAGCAGGCTCGTCCTGAGCTTTGAATGAGCTGTCGGACAATTTCCCACTGCCAAGACCTCCTTCTCCACGGATTCCCCCACTGACACCCTCCAGCGGCGCTCCTCATCGCCCCATATCCCCTCTCTCACATCTATTTAATTTATTTTGTAGCGCTACTCATGCCAATGTAGGGTGTCAGGGCGCTTCATATTATATACATATTATACAGAGACAATGATCAGGAAAGCATGGAAATCAATGTATAGGATATGCTACACAAGACAATGTTACAAGGTGTTCAATGTATAGGGAATGCTACACAAGACAATGTTACAAGGTGTTCAATGCATAGGGAATGCTACACAAGACAATGTTACAAGGTGTAGGAACCACAATGCAGCTATTCTCGTAGGCATTACGTATATGTGAGTAGATCCCTTAATGGGCGCAAGTGTCCGTGCTGTGAATCACACAGTTGAACTCGCACTCGTAAACGCTATTGTTCGTGTGTCACACCTCCCTTACGTGTACAAATAGCTCCGTAAATCAGGCCTTCAGAGTAAAAGTAAGGATGATTTCACAATGCCTCAGTGCAGCGTCGAGGCGCTGTTTCGATTTGCCAGCAGTCCTTTTGATAGGACCCACTTGCAGATGTGCCCAGGGTGCCTTTACAGCCCAGCAAGGGTGGAGTGTTGCAGTGTGTGCGCTGGAGACATTTTAAGATGATTCGAGTCCCTCTTCCAGAAATAGGTCAATGACGCTGTTCCATTTCTTTCCTGGTTGCTCTGCGTCGGGGGGATGTACACGCGATCTTTTGTAGGTTTAAAGATTTAAGAGATGAATTCTCCATGCTGCGATTGAAGCATCCGAGGCGAGGCATTTCCTTGACAACAGCAGAGTGCACGATTGCATTTTTCAAGGATTCTAAGAGCCAATGCATCTAGGTTTCTGAACGGATAAAGTCTGCCATCCTCTCCATAAGATATTGATGAGGCCGGGCCAGACTCTAGATCCAGTGCTTAATTTGTACCGGTGGTTGCAGGTGGACGGCACAGTATATATTTTTCCTCAATAGACCTTTCCTCGGAGCAAGGGAGAGAAAGGCAGAAAAGGGAGACAAAAGGAGGAACCGAAAGATATTAAACCAGCCAGAAAGGAAGAAATTAAGAAGGAAATAGAACCTGAAAGAATGTGATATAGAGACAGGCAGAGTAAGGCGGTGAGAGAAATAGGCATGAGATGGTATCAAGAGTAGACAGCCTTGTCATCTGGCAACACAGAAATTAAGGATTGCGTTTAGAGAGACTTTAAGTCCCTGCACTTATTTATTTATTTTCACAAACTAAGTGCTATCTAGAACACAGACCATAGTTAATGAGACTGGCAGGCTTTAATCAAAAGTGAATGTTTTGATGCAAACACTAAAATCAGACTTTCTGTGGAATGCCAGGGACCTGTCAGAGGTATGTCCATATATGTATTCCTTGCACGCTGCATTGTGGAACCAATATAATTAACCTCATTGAGGATGCTCAATGAAGGAGGTATATGAGTGTCGCATTTTCCCCACTTTTTCCGTGGCACAGTGTTGCTAAGTGTCTTATTTTTGACATTCGCTGAAGTTATTAAGTTTCCTGGTTTGCCTTCAACCACACAGTTTTTTCTGCACTTAGCAAGATCATCTCCACTCTAGAGCAGCTTGCAGAATTTTCTCTGCTACTTTATCTTTTGCATCACTTTTCGAAGCACAATGGCAAAGGTATGATGGTTTTTTCACTGAAGGTTAACCTTTCCCTGAGCTCTTTTTTGCAAAATAGTACTGTTTAGAAAAACACTACCTGTTCTACACAAAGTATATCGAATGCAGAGCCACCTATGAAGTATTAAATAAGGATGCATGTTAATGTTGTAATGTATATAGTGCTTCAACACAAAATGGATGCAACATAGAATTTCACAAAAGTCTCAGACTTCAGGTAGATATTGGAAAGCAAAACAATTTTCCAAGCTTTCAAATGTATTAACATTTCCATTAAACTTCACACAGTCTTAATTTGAAAAACAGTAAGTACTGTCATTAATTAAGTATCCTGTGCTTAAAACTCTGATTCCTTGGCACAAAAGCAGCCAGGCTTAACTCAGAGACAATATATAAAATATTTATGCAGTAATAAAGTAAATACACAGCACAAGAGAAAAATCCCACACCAAATTAGAAACAAAGAGTAAGATTTTGCAAATTATTTGACAGTAAAATGACAAAAATCCATTCAGTTGAACCGGAGATATGCATTTTCAAACGTTTAGGTAAGTATAGCACCTAAAAGCACAAAGAGACACTAGCGGTTATCTGGTCAGGCTAGACCTAAGGAAAGAAACAAGTTCACGCCAACCGCGCTGGAGCACGGCCGCATACAGGGACCAGATTAGTCCCGCTGAATAAGTTACTTTCTCAAAGTCTGGCGTGAAGAGACAGCTCTAGCACAAAGAGCAGGCTGGGCATTGAGGATGGTCATCGCTGTAGTGCCAAGATCATGTTGGGCACCATAGACGCTCGTTGTTGGAACTTTACATTTGGCAGTCACCAGAGGCTGTTGATGATGTAGCACGAAATGCAGATATCATGTTGTCGGTCGTCACTGTCGGTTGATATAACGTGATGAGTTGGGCCCACTATAGCTTTGTGTTAGCGGTCGTCTCAGGTGGCGGGACCTCGGCATGAACAGGCCCATTCGCAGTTGCAAAGAGCCTGAAACTTCAAGATTACTTCTTCTTCAAAGGAGTGCATGCTGATGCCGACCAAGGGCCCAGGAGCTTGGGTGGTGCCTCATGGGGATCAGGGATACACTCTAACCGAGCCTAGCAGGGCTTGAGCAGGTCCAATTGCAGCAGATCAGCTGGGCTGCTGCAGGTAGGCCTCTGGTGCTTGTTGTGAACCTCTAGCTCAGACAGGAGGTAAGCCAACTGACCCTTGGAGTCACTCAGGAAGCATGGGATGAAGAGATTAGTTCCAATCTTCCATCTGAGAAATCAGGGCAGGCCTTCAGCAGCAGGACAGTCATTTGGCATCAGGGCAGGTCTTTATCTGTAGTATCCACAGGTCCAGGAGTGCTCTGAAGAGTTGTTCTCAGGGTCAATATTTATACCTGGTTCCAGCTTTGAAGTGGGAGAAGCATGTAGAATTTCCTCACATCTGGTTCTGGATTTTCTTTTCCCTCTTGTAGCTCAGAGGGTCCTTGACTGACAATATAATATGAAGTCCTTTGTGAGTGTGCTGAGGCAGCCCCTTTGTAGTTAAATATGGTAGTTGACAACTCTGCACTTCCCATCCTGTCTGACAAGATGGTCCAGCCTAGGCCCCTTTTGTATCATTGTCCCCGTCAGAAGAAAATACGAGCTGTCCTGGCATTCAGGAGTTTTGGGCATTATCAGTAGAGTTGTCAGCAGAGTTTTTGATTGGCCTGAATCCTATAACACAGTGTTCATAGGAACTATGCTTGGGCAAACATGTTGCCCTGAGGGCTTCAACTTCAACAAAAAGCAAATAACAAGGTACTTGATTGAATTTGAATTGATCTCAGCCACTAGCAATTGCTCGGGCTGCATCCCAGTCCATTGTTCCCCCCCCCCCCATGCTACTCTATGCAGAGGACCAAATATAGTAAATCAGTACTGATCCTGCTCCTCAAGGGAACTGTCCATCCTGAATTGCCCGCAAAGCACCTTCCAAAAGAGGACATAAGCAACCCAAGACCAGTTTTGGCCTATTTGGGCCTCATCAGTAAGGTGCAGCTTGAGTTCCAAGGCACAGTTAGCATGGGACCTATGTTCGTGTATACTTGTCACACTAGTGGTGTTCATTGCAATGAAAGCAAGGTTTTGGATGGAATGCTTGATTTATTCCCAGTCGATGAAAATGCAAGGACTGTGTTTCAGTCCATTGTTTTTTGCCCATCATAACACTCTAAAAAGAGACCCATCCGATGTAAATTATTATTATTATTATAAATAAGAACTGAACCTGCTCCTCATGGGAACGTCCATCCTGAAATGCCGCATGTGCCTCTCTCCAGAAAAGAACACAAGCAATGTAGGCCTCACTAGTAGGGTGCAGCTAGAGCTCATGCAGCGTGAAAGGGATCCATGTCCAGGCACACTCATTACACTTAGTGTGTCACCTGCCACCCTTGGAGACAAGACACATGGTATACTCCACCTAAGTAGGTCAAAAGCAGACTGGGGTTGCTTCTGTTCCTATTTAGAGAGGACCTGGCCCAGCAGTTTAGGCTGGACTGTTTCTATTGGAGCAGGAGCAAGACTTATTTGAAGATGGCAGCTCTCTGTCTAAGGTGGCATAGCAGGCATAGAACGATGGCCTGGAATGCAGCTTATGTGTTCTGCAGTCGCTCATATTCAATGCAAGCATTTCTTCTCTCAACTTGTTTTTTGCTGCACTATGAGAAGTATTCATGAAGCCTTTCCCTGCATTCATTGCTCACATCTGTTGGGCCATGCGTTGTGTCATACATAGCTGGAGATTCATGACCTGCTAGAAGAAAGTAATTCAGGCAAGCTATATCCTACAGAAAGTTTGCTCACAGAATGTTTGGCCACTGAAATCTTACTATTTTATGTTTGTATTGTCTTCCTCTCCCTTTTGCTCCACCCCAAGCGTTAGTCTGCGCAGGGCTGTCAGTTAGCAAGCTCAATGATGAAGCATGTCACAATTTGTCAGTGAGGGCAGCCTTCTCAGTGCATGTGCCACTACAGAACTATAACACAATATGCTTTTTTGACTCAGGGGCTAAGATAACACTCATACCAAAGATATTTTATGAGTAGCATCTTACGAGCAAGTGAAAATATTGAAACCTGGCAAAAAACCAAAAAGACATGTGGTGAGCCCATAGATCTGTTGGCTAATTCTGGGGTACAATTGATTTCAAAGGAAGAACTATTCCTGGAAAAATATATGTGTCCATGAATGGTGACTCGCTAATAAGCTGGTTTCACCAATCGGTTTTACATTTATATCTAGATCCCAATGAATGTCCCTCTGTTTGTCTGAAAAAGAAGCCACCAGGCAGGTTTGTGTCTGAAGGGAGTGAAACTTGGATTAGAGAATTTCCTGAGGTGTTTGTCAACAAATTGGATTGTTTTAAGAACTATTTGCTCCTAATGAAACCCAAATTCTGTGTCGCACCCAAAGTGGCTAGGGTTAGGAATGTGCCACTGTTGGTAAAGGAAAGCATGAGAGTGGAATCAAATAAACCTTATCAACCGGATCGACGTACCTCAACAGCCGACTCAGCCGCTACCCCCCCACCCGCCAGCTCCGCTCCGCAGACCGCGCCCTCGCCACCGTCCCCCGCATCCGAATAGTGACCGCCGGCGGCAGATCATTCTCCCACCTCACCGCCAAGACATGGAACACCCTCCCCATCCGCCTGAAGCAGACCGAAGACCTTCTGACCTTCAGAAGACTTCTCAAGACCTGGCTCTTCAAACAGTAGCAGCTTCCCCCCTCCCCACATCTAGCGCCTTGAGACCCTCGCGGGTATGTAGTGCCCTTTACAAATGCCATGATTGAGTGATTGATTGATTGATAATGGAATCATACAGGAAGTCAAGGTCACAGAGTGGTAATCTCTGGTTGTCATAGCTCAGAAAGCCAATGGGGAGGCCAGAATCTGTGTTGACTTAAGAGAACTCAGTGTGCGTCACACCCTTTGGCACCTTCAAGTACTTGAGAATGCTCTTCGGTCTCATCTCAGCCGCCGGTACTTCAGAGAGTGATGGAGCGCATTCTGAGGGGGAGTTGAGGGTGTCGGATGTATCAGGATGATGGATGATCTTTGGTGTGGGTCTGGAGGAACATGATAGTAGGGTGAGGAGAGTTTTGGCAAAGTTGTGTGAATCGGAGCTCACACGCAGAGCAAATAAATGCAGGTTTAATGTCAAAGAGATTGAATATTTGAGACACTTGGTATCTGCTTCTAGAATTAAACATAAGGCATCCCTAGTAGACACTATTTGTAATCTTCATGCTCCCCAAAACAAAGAAGAATTGGGGAAATTTTTGGGTATGTTGAACTTTTATAATAAATGTGTCCCAAATGTAGAAAAAACCTGCTGTGTGAGAGAACTACTCAAGAAAGGGTGAGAATTTGTGTGGTATCAGAGTTGTTACAAAGAGTTTGTGTGTGTCAAAAAGTATTTAAATGAAGCACATAACTTAGGGAATTGTGATCCAACAAAGCGGTCATACATAATGACTGAAGCCAGATCAAAAGGGCTTAGGAGCTCTGCTATTGCAGAAAGTGGATTGGAAGGAGAAGAGAATTCTGTTTATTTCCAGACCCTTGAGAGGTGCTGATTGTAACTATTCTGTTGTGGAGAAGGAAGCTCTGGACATCTTCTGGGCTGTTGCGCAAATTGAGAACATTTCTTTGGAGGAAGAGGTTTGAGATATTGACAGATCACAAACCTCTGAAGGAAGTGTTCACCAAAAAGGGTATAGACTTTGTTTCACACCAGATACAGAAATGGGTGGTTGCCTACCAGAATTTGATTTTATGGTCTCCTATTTGCCTGGGGCCAATAGCATTTTGATCAACTGTCCATCAAGATTAGGGGATGTTGAGGGTGAGGATTTTGAGAAAGGAAAGTGGTTTGGTGGTGAAGATATTGACAAAGAGTTCAATGTGTGTTTGATCACCGAAAGATTGATTTTTGAGGAACGCTAGAGAGAAAGTTTGTAAATTATGAAATGTTCCAAAAGGTTATGGCAATGATTTCAAGTAGCTGGTGTGGGAAGAAAGTTTGTGAGGATGAATTAAAAGGGTATTGGCAAGTTAAAATTGATTTGGCTGTTGTGAATGGTCTCCTTATGCAGGGCAGAAAATTGGTTCCATCATACGAGTTGAGAAAGAAGTTACTAAGTAATGCTCATGCCAGACATATGGGCATTCTTAAGACAGAAGAAAGAGTTAGGGAAGCTTATAGATGGCTGACCATGGACATAAGTATAGAAACAGAAGTCCAGAATTGTGCAGAGTGCCCATGTAGTGACAGAACTTTAAAGCGCATGCCACAGCCAATGGTAATGAGGGAAAAAGCCAGTGGCCCGTGGGCGGACATTGCTGTGGACATTTTAGGGCCAGTGATATTGAGTCCCAGGATTGTTATGTGTTGGTTTGTCTTGAAATGTTTTTACGGTGGCCAGAAATCAAAGTTGTAAATTCAGTTGAATTAGGTGTATCATTTAGAGAGAAGGCTTTCCATGGCCACTGCTCTCAGATAATGGTGTGCAATTTACCTCTGGGGTTGTTGAGAAATTTCTGAAAACAAGAAAGATTAAACATAAAAAGGCGGAGTTGTACCACCCAGAGAGCAACAGCTTGGTTGAGAGATTTACGAAAGTACTGAAGGAAACCTTACTGCAAGATGTAGTGCCTGATTGAACTGGGAGTCTGCTATGAGGGAAAAGGTGGGCGAGTACAGATTTACAGCACATTCCTCAACTAGTGGGGCTCCTTTCTCGTTATTTAAAGAAAGAATTGCCAATACTGAGGTGACACCCACTTGGGTTACTGCTAAAAGATCAGTGGTGGACGACAGTGTTGGAAGTACGGAGAGAGGGGCAAAGAGAGAGAGAGAGAGAGAGAGAGAGAGAGAGAGAGAGAGAGAGAGAGAGATAATGGAAAATGTGGCATGATGAGAGAAAGGCAGTCAAGTGTACAGTGGTGAATGAAAGACACTGGGTAAAAATTAAGTCACCTAAGAGGGATGGAAGCATCTCCAAGTTCAGTCATCCATTCAGGGTCATCAAGGTATTTACGAACACAGTGAAAACCAGTGATCACAAAGTTTGTATCTTGAATAGGGGTGCCAAATGTGAGCCCCGTTGAGAGGATGTCACTGGAACACGTGTTATGCAACACTGCGTCTCTAGATGACAACGTTAAAAAAAGATTCTACTCTGTCTGCAGGTTTGTGTTTGTTAAAAACCATGCTTCTCCTCCAACCTGTGAAGGCCTCAAGATTGAAACTATATTTTATGAGCCATACATTACCGAACACACTTCAGATGCAGATGACAACATTACATCATTACATGCATATATAAAGCAACACAAAGTTGCATGCATAATCAGAACATCCAGGAGCACATACATAAGTGGGAGCAGGCAAAGCTGATCTCTCCGGCTAGGAGCAACTCCTCTTGTGCTCACACTGCTGGAGCATCCTGGTCACTACGGCAGGCCCACTGCCACCACCAGACCCAGGGCACAGGAACAGAGGCGGCGGCCTGCGTTGCTCCAGGGCCCTGCCTACAGTAGGAGCACTCCAATGGCTGGTGCTTTCTGTCCAGGGATCTAGGGTCCCTGGTATGATACTTGTTGCATCGGTCCCCAGGGGACGGGGTCTCCTCAGCCGAAGAGAGTAGAGGGAGATGGGCTCCACGCATACCTCTCTCCCTGTAAATCCTAGTAAACACGGTTAGTCCAATCCACCGGGTACTGTCCCACCCGGGGGTAATTTTAGCAAGGTACGGCAGAGTCCCACGCCACGCGCACTGTTTTCCAATTTCTAGTCAATGGTCTAAGTCTTCACACAGCCTCATATCGGATGGTGTTGGGTCAATGTTCACGATCGGTTGCTTATTTTCCTCCTGGAGGCCCCTTAATCATTTTCATAGGCATCCTGGCCTCTAAAGAGCAGCTGGTTACTGGCACCCTGCACCAGTCTTCTCCTCTCCTGACTCCTGGTGCTCCTCTCCTGCTGGTTGGGCCATCTCGCGTAGCTCTTCTGCTACCAGCCAGCAGAACACAGCAACCCAGTATATATGTAAATGTGTAATGCCAACCTCCTCTCCCTTCTCCCCTGCCAGCTTCAGGCTTGCAGCCCAGGGACAGTGGCACTCCCCCCAACACCAGTAAAGCATTGTTCAAGATCTGTGTTAGCAATCTACTGTTCTTAGGACACCTGCCGTACTCTGAGGTCTGACTTGTCTCTGGCTCACTTATCTATCCACGCAGATGAAAAACTCTTGAGACCTACTGAACGGTAATTTACCTTTTACCACTGTGGAGAGGTAAGCTGCCTGTGATGTAATAAGAGAAATTCCCCATTGTACATGCCAAATTCCAAATTTACATTTCACTATCACTAATACTAAATTACAACTCAACTCTCCAGGACGCCTCCCATACGACTGCCACGGCTTTGGCTCGTGAAGAGAGTTACCATTTCCAGACATCTGTTCTTAATGCCATACCTATTGGCATTGTCAAGCATTTTGCAGGACAGATTTTATGTTTTCATTGCTGTTTACACTTATTTAACGCGATTCATGGTGGTGTTTTTATGACAAGCATAACGGGCTGTGGGGCTAGAATATTTGGAGAACTTTTTGTGTGTTCGGACTATAATATAAGCAAATCTGTGCTTTGGCATTTGTCTGCGTGAGAGATGCCCTTTATATATAATAAGAGGAAGTCAATGAAGGTAATGTATTGCATGGCTGTAGCGGGAAGCCATGGCTGGGACACATTTGGGCCACAGGAGTCTGCAAAGAAATATTTTGAGGGTTCAGCTGCTCTGATGGACCAACAATAATGATATATGAAAGAAAACGAGGAAGAGACAGTTCTGCCCCCCACACTTGGAAACCCCCACTTCAAAGAGTTAGGACTATTAAGCACGCCCACCTCTTGCACATGACATGGCTGTAATCGGACTTTATTATTTCTCCCTTCTGCCTTAGTTTTACCACCAGGTGACCTTGCAATGACCTTCTCCTTGCCCATTCCACTTCCACATTTTCTTTACACAATGCTATGGCATCCACTTCATCTTCTTTCTTGCTTTGGAGTTTTTTCTTATTTTCAGGAGTTTTTTATATTCTCTCAGCCACCATGCGAGGAGTTTTAATGCGAACTGTAATTATTTGTTATTATCTTAAAATCTCCAAAAACGATGAACACGCATTGTAGAAATGACTGCCAAGTAATTTTCTTTCGCTAAGAATAATCAGCAACATGCTGAACGAGCCCAATGCAATCACAGACACACTTTACACAATTTATTACTACAATTATGCCTATGCAGCCTCTAGGAATATGAAAGAGGCCTTGTTGTTTACCAGGCGAATATTTAAACATATCCCTAGCACTTATCGCTATTACCATCCACTTCTGGGAAAGTTATAATTAATTATTCATATTTAATGTTTCTTCATAAACATAGTAATTCTAATTGCATTGGTGTGCTTTTTCGGTGCTCTTCTCTAGCGCATTTGACCTGCTCAATGTATGTGTAGCTTCTCTTAGAAGCGTTTGTGTAGCTCTCTGTGAAGCATTAAGGAGCAGAAACGAGTAGGTGCCTTAATTAGGTGAAGAAAGTGATGTTTCAGTGTAATGTATTATGATGTGCTTTGATTGGTGTTCTTTCTAGCGGTCGCGCCACACTGACGCTGCTTCGTCGCACTATATTACGATGCTCTATGGATGCCGTTGACGTTTGCTATGTGCTGTCCATTTCTATGCATGTATAGGCAATTAAGTTTTGCAGCATGCCCTTTCTCAGCAAAATAATGATAACTATACATATTTTATTTTATTTGGGGGTACAGGATGAAGACGGAGTTAAACGATTCTGAGGCCATACTGGCAGAGAGGCACCTGCGGAGAGGTTATGTAAATGTGAGGCAGTAGACGCCGTTGAAAAATAAAGGTTGCATCCCTCAATACATGTGTGACTGTATTAAACACATATGTGAAATTTGCCCTAAAGTGCAGTTTCGCTCCACTTAGGTCTAGACAGTCCAGTGAGGTATCAAGCTGGGGTGAAACATGCACAATGAGTTTGGATAAGCAAGTCCCAATAATATATGTGTGCATCTAGGTTGTGTAGAATGTTCTACAGGAGGGTTGGGACATGGTGGAGGGACTATGTGGAATACTAAGATTGGCCAGGAGTGCCTGACATCTAGAACTCTGCACCCACATTTAGAAAGCCCTGCACAAGGGAGAGACAGTGGGCAAGACCATAGATCTGGAAAGGGATGACAGTAAAACCATAGACAGCTCTGAAGAGAAGCCACCTGATGCCCATAATGGACTAACGACTTTGCCTGTATCTGACCCCAAGGACTATATAGGTTTCTTCAAGGCCTATGGCACAATATCCCTCCACTTACAGGTGAGGAGCACCAGAAGAGGAGAATACTGCACAGGGAGCCAGTAAAACCAGCTCCCTGCAAAATGCACCCTTTAGAGGCCAAGGGGTCTGTTGGAAATGACCCAGGTAGCCCTGAGGAGCAAAACGAGTAAAGGATCATCAAAATTGGCCCAACATGGACAGAGATAAGGCTTTGTAAAGATTTTGACATTTGACCTCTGCCACAGCTTTCTTAAATTACCCTTGGGGTGGGCCGGTGTCCGGTGGGTTGGAGTAATAGTTTTTCATGATTTATGGGGAGAGGGGCATGTGTGGAGTCCACCTCCCGGTACTCACTGCATCTAGGGCCGGACTGGCAATGCCGGGCACCGGGCAATCCCCTGGTAGGCTGGATGGGGTGGGGGCCGGTTTTGGTACTGGGGCCGATTTTTGGTCCGCCGGCGGCGTTAGTCAGAAAAAAAAACCCAGAGAAGTTCACGTCACTCACTCTCTGCATGCGTCTCTCTCTCCTCCTCGCTCCGCACTCCTTGCGGGAAAAAAACAGCTGGCACAAGTCTATCAATCTCTGAGTCTGGATTCTGCAATTTGCATAAATAATGTCATGCATTTGCTGTGCACCATTTGATAGGGTGGGTCGCTCCGCCACTGCGTCTGCGCGGCCGTGGTCTCTTAAGTTCACCCACCTTAGGGTGGGGCTGGTGGTGATCATGCGCATTTGGGCTCGCGCAATAAAAAGTGCACGTGACCGGTGGTGAGGCCTGGTCGAGGAGCATTCCAGAAGTAAGCCAGCAGAGACTGAGACGACATCGACACCTGGTGAGAGAGGCACCCCATAATGTAATTATTTTTACCCACTGCCTCTGCCTGTCCCACTCCCTGCTGCCGACTGCCGCCCGCCGGTGAGTCACTCACTAGTGCCTGGCCATTTTTGCACATTTTGCAATCAGATTCATCATCATGGCACTGTGGTGGGCCGGGATTAAACGAAGGTATAGGCCCTCCCTCCTCCCCACTCTGGCCCAGGGCCTTGGCCTATACCTTTGTTTAAGCAGCGCACTAGGCTAGTGCCTGGCCCCTGGACCCTGAATGTCACTGTGGATTTATTTGTGACTGTGAGCAGGGCAGGCCTGCTGTTGGTGAGCAGGGGCCAGGGCGGATGAGTCGACCTGGCGGAGGCCGAGCCGGCTGCCGGAGCATGGTGGGTGCCTGTGGTGCTGTCTGCCTGCCTACCTGGCTTGAGTTGAGTTGCGCTCCGTCTCGGCTCGGGCCTCGGTGCCCTGACTCCCCGAGCTGAGACAGACACACACACTGACACTGGGGAGACAAGTCAGTCACGACTCAGAGACGAGCACAGTGATTAAGTATCCACTCTGAGTCCTAGTCCTCCTACCCCTTTTGCAGGCAGCCATTTGGTTCCTCCTGCCACGGCCCAGCACTGTGACTGACCTCAAACATGAGCTCAGGTCAGATTCTCTAAAAATTGTTTTTCTTTTCGTCAGGGTCAGGAGGTGTTTTGTCTGTTGTTCGCGTGTGTGTGTGTCCGACTCCGTCCGAGCAGAGCCAGCTGTAGTAATGTTCCGAGCCAGCAGCAGGCAGGCTCCCTTTGGTGGTGCTCCCTTTGGTGGTGCTGTGCTGCTTGACTCTTGGGGGCTGTTGTAAGTAACTGGGGCGAAAGTTGGGGTCAGCAAGTCTGCTTCAAATATATTTTTCAGCACAAGTCCCAATTTGAGGCTTGTGCTGAAAAATATATTTGAAGCAGACAAGTTGATGCTGGCTCAGACTAGTCCGTCACCTATATTTTTTTAAATTGTCCAGAATATATTTCAGTCCGGATTTCACAGGAAAGCTCTTTTCTATTTTCTGTTAAAATGCACACTTGTGTGTTCAGTGCTGGTGGTGGTGGCGCCTGCTAGTGTCTTTTTTGAAAGACGCCTCCTGCTAGGGCCTGCTGTTTTGCTGTGACGTGAGGAAACAGAAAGGGCCCCAATCAGTTCCGCTTGGCTAGCGAGTTGGCACTTGGCAGCCATGTGCCAAACAACACTCTCCCTGGCGCGCGTAAACAGACACACACAAACAAGGAGGCGGCGTGGCTTCATGGCTTGTTGACAACAAGAGGTAGCGACATGGCTGGTTTTGCGGCTAGTTGAGAGAGCAGCCCATCCAAACCCCTCCCTTCCCTCAAAATACAACTTAACAACAAGCATTGGCATAGCCAATAGGTCTCACTTTTGGGACCTTATAAGTATTTAGTTATGCAGCACAATATCCTTGGTGGAACAATATTAAGTGTTGCATGACTAAACACTCATAAGGTCCCAAAGGCAAGACCTATTGGCTATGCCAATGCTTGTTTTATATAGTGCTTCCTACCACACTTTTCTCTTTCTTAGTGTTTTCAGTAGCAGTTATTGCCTTTACCCCGTTCACTGTTATTAAGTTTACAAATTCTGGAATCATGGGACGCTTAGTTAGTCTTCGTTGACTTACATGCTGGCATTGCCTGCTGAATCGGAGTACAAGTGCGGGGAGGACCTGGGTGGACGGAGTCCCCTCACTAATTTTAGAGAGCGGACACTGCCCCCCTCTGCTTGAGTTGGAAATGTCATTCTTTTTATAAGAAACTGGAACTCGTGTTGTCCCCTTACTTGTACCAACCCAATCTCTATAACTGTTATATTATAGCCAGGGCCAATGGAATTATATGTAGCGGAAGACCAACTTATGCAGGAGGTTGACTAAATTATGTGGCAGCAAAAGGCAAATAATGCTGCACATGTTGTGTTAGCATAACCTTATTGTTTTTGCTTTTTAACACATGTAAACACTTTTTGAAAATGTTGTACCTCATTATTACCAGTTTAACACTCCAAATACAGAAATAAGAACGTAAAGGGGACCAGTCAAACTTTAGGAAGGACCCTCCACTGTGCTGCAATGCGTTTCAGCATTTTTAGTAACTTCAGTTCCGTGGGAAAAACATTTTTTTTGTTGTTGTTAAAATCTGCAGTTGATGGGTAATTTGTAAAATGCAGCAAATCCATAATTAACGCGCAAAACGCAGCAGCCTCAAAATCGCATGATTCCATTCAGTGTCTCTGGTTATAGTATTGGCTTACAACGTGGCCTCTCCAGGCACATTTAACCCCCAGACAGCATCCTTCTTAGTCATGAGCCTGGCCTAGAAAGTTGTTTTAAGCTGCTAACTGCCCACTATTTACAAATGTGTACCGTAAGAATGTAAAAAGGAGACTTATCTGTGCTTAAATGTTGGTTAAACACAACTGCTGGAAAAGAAATGCAAGAACACCAAACATCTCTAAGAATACACTGTGCACTCTTTTATTTTGTTTACTCTACGAAACTGCAGTTTTTAAATGTAACTAGCAAGTACTCTGTGTGCGTACATTTACATTAAGTCCTTCCCTGCTCATGACGGAACCACTCCGTCACGAGCCACGGTTGCGCTGTGCTCATGACGGAGTGGTTCCGTCATGCTGCGGCCGTTGGCCGCCGCTCCGCCCACGCGGCGCTAATATCCCGCCTGTGCAGGCGATTAGCGCAGTGGGCGGAGATGTGACGGAACCACTCCGTCATGAGCACAGCTCAACCGTGGCTCGTGACGGAGCGGTTCCGTCACAAGCACAGCGCCACCGCGCTGCCCCCAAACCCCCCCCAGTGCCGCGGCGGAATTCCTGCCGCAGCGAAGGGGTTAAACAATCCTACTTGGCCACCCTGTTTCTTAGCCTTAACTGTAAGATACATCTACTTTCTTGAAATGTGAGCTGTAAGGCGGTTATATTGCTTTCCGTGACGTCACTCCACTGGACGTCATTGCGCACTTCCTATTAGTCCTCCACTATTTCTTTTAGGACTTGAGTTGCGCCTTGGCCTGAATTTTGTCCCGAGGACTGTGCAGTGTTGTCGATGGCAGGACTCACTGTACCAATAAATATGTTGGCAGCACAGACAGAAGTGCGTTTTTAGCAAATGTGCACTTTAGAAATCAGTAAATTCTCCTGCAGTGGCCAGTGTGTTGTTTGGACACAAGCTACTAACGCCTAATAAAAGGATGAAGTTTCGAGAAATCTTTTAATGTTCTACACTTAATCTTTCACGACTTATTTTGTAGCTGGTACTCAGTGACTGGTGTTGGTGTGTTGGCGTGATTCCTTTATATCAAAGTTGTCCTTCTGGTTGTGGCTCAGATTCTAGCAAGAAGGATCCAGTGCCATATGAGGCCTTTTAACACTGATAGAGCTCTGGGAGTGGGACCCGGTGATGCTGCTCCGTTTGTACTCAATTAACGCCGTTGTTTGTTTGCACAGAGATCTGGTACTGGGCAGAGTGAGACATAGCGGCTTGTTCCAGTTTGAGGGGATTTTGTTGAGCATTCTTCAAATGGGCCTCTTTCACTAATTGCTGTATTTTTTGCAGTGTTCTGAGCAGCACACACAGGACGCGTTGAACTCAGTGTCTCCTTATATTATGACGTTGGTGTGTTAATACAATCTAATATGTAATGAAAAATGTCTTGAAAAATGCTTTGTTTTGGCCTTTCTGTCTCCAAAATTTTCTGGTGGAGACAACCCCCCAAACTCTCCCTAGTAGTGGTAGCTTACTGCGCTTGCTCGCTACACAGCATGTAGGGGGCTGGTCTCACTTTTACTTTGTTCTCTCTGATTCACTACTTGTGTCTCTTTTTGGTGCTCTCTGAAAGAATGTCTATGGGTACATATGACTGGGTGAGTAACCTGGTGCTCTTTAAGGTCATCATCCACTGTTTACTGTGCTTTGAAAGTTGATACAATTGAATATGTAATGAAAAATGTACTGTAAAATTCACCATTTTGGTCTGTCTTTTTCCAAAATTTTCTAGGGTGGAGAACCCCCCCCAAAACCCCCTAGTAGCAGTCAGACTCACTCGCTATGCTTGCTCGCAGCGCGCCAGACGGGGGCTAGTCTGGCAAAATTTGTCAGGGCTGCTTTCAGTTCCCAGTCCGGCCCTGACTGCATCCGAGGGTACCCTGAACCCCAGGGCCCGAAGCAAGAATTTCCATCTTGTGGACCCATATCCCAGGACAGAGAGCGCCAGGTATTGGAGTGCAGTGAACTCTTCAGTTGGAGCAGTAGCAGGAGTGCTTGCTTCCACGCACAGCATGCAAGGTGCGTACACTGCTGAGGAGCCAGCGGTGCAGTCAGACGTAATTCCTCTGCACTGCCCCCAGCACTCATACATGCACCTGGGTGCCCAACTGACTCAGACACCCAGGATTCAAAATAGAAAAAAGCAAAACAAACACGAGGCATGAAGCTGCACATTGGGAGAACCCACTCATGAAATATTTATGCTTCTGGAGAGGAGCACCCCATTATTGCCCTGGAAGAGCTCCTCTGTATCCTTTTTTTCTCCTTGTGGTTCCCCAAGGGGAGGCAGCCCCCACACCCCCGGAATAAATTAATGTCCTCACCAACCCTGGGCAGAGTTGCGGAGTTTTACTCCACGGAATTTCACAGAGTTACTGGAAAACTCAGGGAAATTCCACGGAGTTCTGTGGCCTGACGGAGTTACTTGAAGGCATTCATTGCCCCCGCGTAGCAAGGTTTGACCTTACCTGCCCTCCTGAGCCTCCTCGGTGGGTGGGTATGGCGGCGCTGGCTGTCCAAGGCAGTGCAGCCGGCCGCCAATCTCCTAGCTGCCACTGCCAGTTCCTTTCTGGTTCCTGCTCCTGCTCCTGCTGCTGGCTGTACTCCTCTTCCACTGCTCCGGCTCAGAGAATTCAAACAGCAAGAACTGCAGTGCACATGGCGTATTGTGTGAAGGCTTGCCTGACCCTATCATGGGATTTCATCAGGTCAGGCATGCCTACACCTAATACGCCATGCACACTACAGTTCTTAATGTTAATTGAATTCTCCGAGCTGGAGCAGCGTAAGCGGGGTGCGGGGAGGAGCAGGACACTATTTGGGAGGTAAGTCCTACATTCCTCAGCACCGGTTAATTTCACTCCGCTGCGTATGTGAAGTTTTTGAAAACTTTGCAGAGTTCTAAAACTCGGCAAACTCTACTGGCGGAATGGAGTTAATCACACTCCTTTAGTCATCACCGTATATTTACCAGGTCATAGGATACATGACCTTGGGAGACTTTACCTCATTATTCAAGCAGACTTGGTTCTCTTCAGCTCAGACGTGCAGGGACCTTTAGTGGTTGGTCATATGGCTGCATTTATTGTGGCCTGAAGTGGCAAAAGAAAGACTCTAAACCATGTTTAATGTTGGTTTGAATGCAAATGCTTCATTAACAATTTTGTTGATGAACAATGCAATGCTTATTGATAACAAATATGTTTATATTTCCATTAGTGGTATACACATGTGTTTCTGTAATGTGATGACTGCTTGATAAAGCTAATATGATAGGTCTATATATTGATCTGGCGACCCCTTGAGAAAGCTAGTTGGCTTGTCTTATATACAAAGTCAATAGGCCTACTTTATTTAACATGACACCCCCTTAAATTGTGGTAGGGGGATGTGATCATGGGGCTCATGGGGTTTAAGGGGGTCAGCTGTGATTTCCAAATCTCAGCAAAGGTATTTCCATCTATCCTATGTATATATTTGTAAATTAATGCTTAGTATTAAGTAGTGTGAATCCAATAAATGAACTTTACCTTTTTCAAAGAAAAAGCACTGACTGGTCACACATTTTCTGAACGCTTCTATTGCTTGTCAGCAGATGCAGATTACTAGCCCACACAACCCCCTCGAAGTAGGCACTGGACTGCTCAGCTTTGCTACCCTGAGAGAAACAAGTACTACAATGGGGTACTTGGTTCCCAGTAAGGAAACACATTGTGGACCTATTACTTGCGAAGGACTCGCCTACATCACAACTAATAACTCAATTTTGTACACTCACCTACAGACAACTCTCTGTCGGAGACCTAATGCAATTAATACACAATCACCAAAGTATGTGAGCTTTGATCAGCCCCTTTTTGGCCATTGACCCCATTCAGCCATTAGCCGTTGCCATTGTTTAGACGTTGCCATTGACCTTTGGTTTGGTGGGTTGTACTTAAAGCATTGGCATTTCACGGAAGGCCATATGGGGATTTAAGCAGTCCCCTGTGGTAACCTCTCCACTGTTCTACTGCCCCCTCCTTGCTATATCTGTCACCACCTTCCATCCCAAGACCCCCGGCCACCACTATTGTATAGTATGTGGCTCTGTGGCCACCCACTTCACCCCACCGTTCACTATTTTACTTGGTTTTGCTAACATTTGTTGAACTCATTCACAAGCATTGGCGCAAACAATTTCAAATGGTCACTAAGGAGGTAGACGGAAACGAAAGTTGCAGTTCAACATAAGCAACTCCATTACAAGACGGGTTATGCATGGTGGACATCTACTAATGAAGGTTTCTATATTTTTGAAACTCACCTCAGCTGTTATGTTCCTTCACTGTAAGCAATGGCATTGTGTCTTTCAACATATACACATCCACATAGAAATTATTCCACTGTCGTGCCAGGATTAGTAGGCTAACCCCTGCTTTAATTTCTGCTTTATTTTATTTTACAATGTGTCAATTTGAACTTCTTTTGCAACGTATGCACACTTACTTTAGACCGCAGCATTTTTACTTTTGATTAATTTACACTTTTCATGAGTATTGCATATGGATGGCCAGTCTACCCTATCAGTAGCAGAGTTGGTCAGTTTAGAGTTAAAGTGAACCTTTCATACACTCACTCAGTATGCAGTTTAAGTAAAAAAAGAAAGCCCTGCGTGTCCATTTCTTCGCTTTAGCCCAGTAGATAGAGTCCAACCAGATGCACCAGGGACATAAGAGCAATGCATGTTATCAGCTTCAGGCATTATTTACAATCTAGGGCTGGCGAATGTGTTAATAATGTTTATCAGCAGCAAAGCGCGCTGCCACATGTAAATAGCCAGAGGATGTCATTTTTTTGCAAAACCACTTTTATCCCCGTGCCTTCATAGAGTGCCAAGGCCTGTTTATGATTGTTGGCATGCCCAAGAGGGAGCCACCAGTCACAACTCACATTTAAAAGAATTTCGACATATGTGACTTGCAGCAGAAACAGATGTGCGCAGAATTAAACCCTACTATAAGTTACCGTAGGCCAATGTGCTTTACAAACAAAAACATGTACCTAGGAATTCCGTGGACATTTCAAATGAATAAAATAGTTATTTTAAAGGTTAAGTCTGTCTCTCCACACAGGACACCATCACTGGGCTATGAATGTTGACTTCAGCGCAAATAATGCATATGCTAGGAACCCCAATTTCAATTCAAATAAATTTCATTGATATAGATCTCTTACAAGATCAACAATTGTACATAATTCAATTTATAAACATAAAATTCTTGTATAAAGTATATTAAAACTTAATATGGAAATCACACACATTTAAAACAAGAATAAAACACATTTCATAAATTTGTACAATTTATAGCACACAAATTCATTTGGTGGATTTTTCAAAAGAGCAATTAAATCAATGGAGAAGGAAAGATTATGTCTAAAAACAATAGATTTTATAAAACGGTTTTGAGCTGCTACTACCTCCTTGTTAGAGCATAACCATAAGATATGTGCTAGGTCCTGGTTTCAGTGATTGCATTTAGCACATACCTCACTATCATTATCGAGGTTATTCCAGTGTCTTGTGAGAACCTTTAAAGGAAGTAGTCCTAATTGCAACACGGTAATACATCCCCTAATTTTATGTTCCCAGGAACACTAAGAAAAATAAAAATGTCTGATAAGCAAGTTACCATCAATTTATTCTCTTTAAGCATTAAAAATATTTGGTGTCCAGTAGATTTTTTTGCTGATCTCAGTTTTCTGCTGATGGAATCAATGTTTCCAATGGTTACTCCCTAAAACTCCTGTAGATAATCCCAGTGTTGCAGAACTGGCTTCCAGTGACCTCACTGGACCAGCCATTTTTACAACAGTCAGCACAGTAGTCCTTTTTAGTGGCCTGAGACCCTTACTTAAAACAGTGCCAGCAGTGTGCCCAAAGGCGAACATATCCTGTAATAGGGTAGTTGAGCATTTCACTGCTACACAAAAATACATTGATAGCAATGTGCATATTTCCATATTTTTCAAACATTTCTCCAGCAGCATTTTATTATCCAGGGTAGCTGTGTCATAAAGAATGGTTGTGGTTGCTTTAAAAAGTTGAAGATTGTTTGTCCTCAAAAAAGTAAAAAATCTCACTATATAAAAAAAAATCATTTTAGGATAAATAAAAGAATCAAACAAAACTATAAAAAAAATAAAAAACAAAAGTACACAAAAAACTGTTGCCAGTTAAATAACCTAAAAAATCAAACAACAAGAAAACAGCCATGCAGAGTGATATTTGGCCAATCCAGGGGGTGGTCAGTCAGGCCTGCAAAGGCTTGACCCTGCCGTCAACCATTACTGCACAGAGCCCTTGGCTATGTGCAGCAGGGCTCAAACACCTGTGGCAAGTTAACAACAGGGCTTGTCTGTAGGTCAGATCCTACAATAAGCCCCTACTTTGCATGGCCACAGATTATCTGCAACGAGCATTGGCAGCAGCTTGAACACAGGGCCTAGCTACAGGCTAGACTCTCTTCTGAAACTCAGCTGTGCACAGATGAATGCCATTTGTAGTAGGAGTAGCCTGTTCACAGTTGACTGGGTTCAGGGCCAGTCCCACCGTGCATGACAGGGATTGCCCACCTGTGGGGAGTAGGCCAGGCCTTGCAGCCATCTCCTGTGTGCACAGCAGAAGGCCGTGCACAGAAAGGTTGAAAGCCAGGCAATGGCATAGGAAACACGGTGTTATGTTATGTTATTTTAGTTGATTTTCTATAGCGCTCGACTCACCCTGGGGCATCTTGGCGCTGCCAAGAAAATAGTAACCTGAGTATGGAAAGATCAAAGAGCGAGTCAGAGAAAGCAATTGGAACAGAAAGGCTTTCAACTGTTTCCTAAAAATACAGTAAGAACGTACGTACGTAGAAAATACGGTCAGAACTCTTGTACTCTTTCCTTTTTTGGGATTGCCAGGATCAGGAATAATCCAGGAGGAGGAAATTGAGAACGGAAATTGAGGATCTTGGAGTCTCAGTTTACCATCTTACTAAACACAAAGGGCCTTATCTACATGAAAGGATGCCTCGCTGCTGTAACGCATTGATGCGTCAATATTACTTGCGCCTGCGGCAAAAATCCTTGCGTCATGTAAGTGCCAGATTTACAGTATGGGACTCCATGGAACAAGGACCCATGGATGCAGCAGAAATACTTACAGATCTGTGGGAAGGATACTGCAAGGCACCAGGCCCAAAAGTGGTGCATTGCTGTAGTTGGACTTAAGACTGACGCAACCACAGCAATACGTGAAAAAAACAGAGGCAATGCGTCAGTATTGACTGACGAAAGCAACCTACTGTATGGGGACAAGGTAAAAAACTTACCTTGTACTCTAGTACATTGGTCCTGTATGTCTTGCATACAAAAAGGCATAGCGTACTTCTGTGTTCCAGTATATCTATGTAAGTGTGACATATTGTGTGAGTCTACTATGTATGTAAATACGTCATTAATGTTGTATAATGTGACATTTACTGTGTTACCTACCTTACTGTGTCCACTTACATGTTGAGGAGACAGGATTTCCTTGCAGATTAAATTGTTGGAAGTGACCCCAGCTGGTCAGATTCTAATGCCACAGCAGACGCCTGAGTTTTAGAGGTGTAGGAATTTTGACGCATTGCTAGCGCAGCGGCCTGTTTGCTGACGACACGTCACTTTTTCCAAAAAGTCATAAATACCACTGCATATGTTTTACAGGATATTTTAAGTATGAACATCCACCTTGCATATATTAATTCTAACGCAATGCAGCGGATTCCGATGAAGGTAGAAAACTGAAGCAGGCCGACGTAAAGTGACACATCTGCGTAGATGTGTCACCTTGTAAATATAGAGCAAAGAAAGCGCCACCGGTGCGTCAAAAACAATGACGCAACAGAACCTTGTAAATATTCCCCACAGTTCCCAGAGTGTTGAATGCAAACAAGAAGCCACATGTACATCTGCAATGGATGTGAAGAGACATCTTTCACTGTCTTTTTCTGGACATTTCTGTTATCTGATGAATGTGTATTTATCAAATATACTAACAAACACTGATGAGTTGCAAGTGGATATGAATTATTCCAATCTTGTTTTTGAATGACGTTTCTGAGTTAGACTCTATAGGAATGTTGATTAATTTATGAAATGATAAGGCTTCTACAGTGAATACTATTTTATGTGTCTGGCACTTTATTTGCTTATTGCACTGTAAGAGAAGGTGGCTTGGGAGAACACAATTCCCTAAATGGGTGTTTCCCCATCTCTGGGAAAGCAGATTAAAACACAAGTGAGAATAATGAAGATAGTATTGAGATGATCATTGTAACTATGGGGAATCAGCATTTGGACAGTCAGTACTCTATGCAATGCGAGCAACTCTTCAAAAGGCCACTGGACCTGTATTCGGTCCACGAATTTCTAGATGATGTTTGATGTCACGATGATCAGTAACAGTTGAATTGTAATATAGGCGTGTATGATTAAATTATTCTGCTCAATGCTTTATGATACATTTAACAAAAAAACATATTCTTGTATGGTCTTGATTATGCATTCGGGTTATATTGAGAAAGTGATTATGATTTGATTCTGTTTGATAACAAACTGTACATGTATTTTTGTATTGATTTCACATAAAGAATTTTAATTCATCTGCCTTGTGAAAAAAGGTAAAGATTTTGTCAATCTGTCCCTCATGGTTTCAAATGAGACCAGGTGTAGTAACTTTTCAATGTCTATTGTTGCAACCATGTTTTTAAGGGTGATGGTGTACAGTGTTTGACTGTGACGAAGAGAGCGAGCTTGAAACGCACTGCTTGTGAATAAATAATGGAAGCACATCCTGCAGTTGTCAAAAAGCACAACGATGCAGGATTTGTGAACAGTATTTTTGCATTGATTGTTCACCAACAACACTGTAGGTAGATGTAACTGGGCTTTCTGCAAAAAATGGAAGCATCTCTCTCTCTCTTTCTATCTCTCTCTCTCTCTCTCTCTCTCTCTCTCTCTCTCTCTCTCTCTCTCTCTCTGTCTCTCTCTCTCTCCCCCTCTCTCTCTCTCTATAGATAGATAGATTGATAGATGGATGGATGGATAGATAGATGGATGGATAGATGGATGGATAGATAGATAGATAGATCTACACGTGTCCTAATGCTGATTGCTGATCTGCCAAATAAATAAAAGTACTCACACATCTGAGTGCAGGCTCTCCTGTTTATTTAGAGAAATTGGTGCAAAGTTAAGGCATTAGTGGTGATGCCCGTGTCTGCACCCCCAGCATTTAAGAGTGTGCAGACAAAACCCCAACTGTGCTGGCTAATACTAATGAGACCGGAATGCCCCCCAAAACACCACTGAGCATTGGAGGGAAAGTGAGCGGAGACAGCAGTAAGAGTCGGATGCTGTGACTCTTGTGGCAGGTATTCTTTACCTGCGACTTGCCCTTTCCTAGGCACTGCTAGCAGTGGCGGCTGGTAAGGAACAGAAGTGGCGAGGCGGCGAGGATGTTTGTAAAAAAGGAAAAAAAAGTACCTCTTCCGCCATCTCTCCTCCGTCTCTGCTTCTGTTCTCTTCCTGATTCTGAATCGAAAGAAGCAGGAAGCACACAGGCTCCCCTAAGCCAATCAAAACACTGCAATGCAGCATTGTAATGGGTCTAAGAGCCATGGTTCAGCGCTCAGATGGGAAATGGGAGTCTGGGCACGTTTTTCGCCAGGCTATGTATTAAATCCTGGTGAGGAACATGCAAAGTGCACATGACTGTTTTGCTGGCCCAAGATGGCCAGCCATACAGTCTGGCGCACTTTGAGTGTGCCCACCACTCCTCCTCCTGTGCCACCAGCCCCGCCCTAACCGAGCCCCGCAGCAACAAAAAATAAAATGACAATAACGTTATTATCATTTAATTTTTTTCCTTTTCCACTGCTCTAAGAGCAGTGGGGCGACGCTCCTACGCCTTAGCGGAGGAGCCGCCCATGACTGCAAGGTATTTTAGATCTCTGTACCAGGAGGGGCAGCTGCCAAGTGGTGGAGTGAGAGGAAATGAAAATATGGATTTGCAGAGACTGCAGTTCAAAATGACAATTTTATCCATTGAAATGCACTGACTTTAAACTGAGAGCCGCAAGGAATTTAAAAAGGACTGCCGGTTTGGATAAGGAACATTTTATGCATAGTGAGTTGTTCCCGCATTGTAAAATGATTGATGGCACAAGTCAATGAAATGAATACAGAGACACTTTAAAGGGGAATGAAAGCATGAAAGTATTTCTACCATGTTAGTATAATTTAACTCACGTGCAGCACATATATTATTGAAATCACGGTGCTCTTGTCAGTTGAGAAGGGCTTATTGAAAAGTCGAAACACATCCTGATGCTGCGCGCAGATCTGACAAATAAATGAAAGTACTTACAAGTCCAAGTGAAGAATCTTGTCTTTATTTAGAGGAATTGGTGGCAATATATATATATATTCACTGAAAAAAACATAGGTTTCAGACATGTTATAGTTAGGAATTAGCATTTAAAAACCCTTAGAAATTCACTGAAAAAACCATAGGTTTCAGGGCTGTTCTAGTTAGCTGGACATTTCACTCGTACAAAACCATTGAAATTCCTCCGTTATAGTTAGCTCTGCTAACTATAACTCGCGCGCCCGCAATCCACTGCTGATGATGTCACATATTACATCATTCATGACATGGTCGGTGATATCACTGATGACATAACTGATGACATCTCAAAAGACATCACTGATTACATCATCCACGTGACAATCAGATACGCTTCATCATACACTAGTATAACCTTTCATCACTCACTGTAAAATACAGAGTACCATATTTGAATCCATTGACACACCAATACAAGTTTCCAAAAACCCACTCAGTGATTCCTAGATCTACACACACATCTAATCACTTACCTATAGATTCACTCATCCATGCTGTCAATGATCAATAGAACACTATTAAATATACTTATACACCAATATCGACATTACACACCAGCCCACATCCTATTCACTTATGCAGTCATCCTACTCACTTATGCAAACAATGGATCATACTTACATTTAGTCAGCTACACACTTATACAAACACCACTTCATTTATTCATATAGATAGTAACTCATACTTAGTGTGTTATAAAATCACTATTACAAGTATACAGTTATCCATACAGTCACTCATACAATCACTGAGTCTTATGTATACTTATTTATATTCAACAACTGTCACATACACTGTCTTTTATTTTTCTAGTTTGTTGGACATGTACCACTGAGAGATATATTTGCTCATCACCACACCCATAAAGATATTCACTCACCCAAACAACTGTTATAACATCCAGTCTTATCCTCATATACCTACTGAATCAACTATTCACACATCTTTGGACAGTCACACCCCCCACCGAACCACACACACATTCACTCTCCCATACAAATACTCAGTTAACTAATCAATAACTAATATCACGTAGCTAGTAACCAACTGGTGCAGCAGTTTACACAAAAACTGACAAAGTGATACAGATATTCACACAGTTTAGTCACTATCCAATATATTTAGTGAGACACTATAAATTAGTCAAATAAACAGTCAATCACACTGCTACTAAATCCTCCATTCAGATATTTATATATCCACTCATTCTTCAATGCAGATTGCTATATATATAATACATATTTAAATAACGAACCAAATCACATTCACTGGATGATGTCATCAGTGATGTCATTTGAGATGTCATCAGTGATGTCATCAGTGATATCACTGACCATGTCATGAATGTTGTAATATGTGACATCATCAGCAGTGGATTGCGGGCGTGCGAGTTATAGTTAGGAGAACTAACTATAACGGAGGAATTTCAATGGTTTTGTACGAGTGAAATGTCCAGCTAACTATAACAGCCCTAGAAATTAGCATTTAAAAAACCTTACAAATTCATTGAAAATATCATAGGTTTCAGGGAAGTTATAGTTAGTTGGACATTTCACTTGTGCAAAACCAGAGAAATTCAGCTGTTATAATTAGTAGAGTTAACTATAACTCACGCCCCTGCAATGCACTGCTAAAGGCGTCACATATTACATCACTCATGACATGCTTAGTGACATCACTGATGACATCATCCAGTGACTTAGTGTTTCTAAATATTTCAGGAACGTTATTACTATATATGCCAAGGTATGTTGAAGAATGATTGGTTGTCAGAGAACCTGTATGGGTGCCTGAGTGTCTGAGTGGATGGGGGGTGTGTGACTCCCTGCATGGATGTGTGAGTGGGTGATTCAATGGGTGTATGGGTTTATGAGTGCGTGTGTTAGGTAGTGTATTGGTGAGTGAGTATATGTATAGCTGTGTTGGTGAGTGAATGGATGTGTTAGTGGTAAATGTGTAAGTAACTACATATGTTAAAGGCAGTATTTGTGAGTATTGGAGTATATAAGTGAGTGTATGTAACAGAATGTGATTGTGACAGTGGCTGCTTGGATAAGTATGTGCTTATGTCAATAATTGTTGAAGACAGTATGTGTCTGTATGAATAAGTGACGTGGTGTGTGTATAACTGCATAGGTGAGTAAATGGTAGTGTAATGAATTCTTTTGGTGGCTGACTAGGTTTTTGAGTAACTCTTTGGGTGAGTGGCAGTGTGTGAGTGTCTGTATGGGTGTATGAGTGGATATATCAGTGGCTGTAGTGATGAATGACTGTGTGTATGAGTGACTGTATGGGTTAGTGGGTGAAGGTGTGTGTAGATGTATGAATCACTGAGTGGGTATGTTCTAACTACTATTGGTGTATCTATGGTTTTGATATTGGTAGTCTGTGTTTTAGAGTGGGTCGATAAAAGGTTTTATCAGGGTGTGAGGATGTGCATCAGATGATCACGTGGATTATGTCATCAGTGATGTCCTCAGGGATGTCATTTGAGATGTCATCAGAGATGTCATCAGTGATGTCATTTGAGATGTCATCAGAGATGTCATGAGTGATGTCACTGAGCTTGTCATGAGTGATGTAATATGTGACGTCATCAGCAGTGTATTGCGGGGGCGCGAGTTATAGTTAGCTCTACTAACTATAACAGCCGAATTTCTCTGGTTGTATACAAGTGCTCAGAGAATGATATCCACTTGTGTCACATAGCCAGATTTTTTTTTTTTTTTTTTTAAATTAATTTGGAGGGGCGGCTGCATGGCCCCCCTCCTCAGGCCAATAATGGTCCCGGGGACCCCATCCCCCGGGGCTGGCCTTCTACTTTTTTATTTTATTTATTATAGCAGATGGGGGCTGCATGGCCGCCCTGGCCACTATTTGCCCTGAGGACCCCATCCCTCGGGGCTTGGCCATTATTTATTTTATTATCATTTAGAGGAGAGAGGCCGCATGCCCCCCATTCCCTGGCCAACTTTGACCCCAGGGACCCCATTCCCCGGGGCCCGGCTATTCCTTTTCTTTTTTTTTTAAAGGGAGGGAAACCATGTGGCCCCTCTCCTGGACAACCTCTGGCCCTGGGACCCCATCCCCCGGGGCCTGGCTTCTCCGTTGGGGACCGTTGGGGGAGCCCCAATGCCTCCACAGTCCCGCCGGCTCCCCGCCTCCTGTGGGAGCCGGTATTGCCTTTGCACAAGGGGAGCTGCTAACATGCAGCTCCCTTTGTGCAAAAGCAATCTGCTTTGGTTTTTGGCAGATTTCCTGCTCTCGTGTCCAAAAACCAAAGCAGTGTTTGCTATTACAGGCCCTATCGTAGCAAACAGCAATGTCCCGGGGGTGGGCACCCTGGGACTTTGCAGGAGGGGGTTGTGGTCCCCAGGGCCATCAAGGGCTCCTGGAGGGGGGCTGCGTGGCACCCCTTCCTTACTGTTCAAAGCCCCGGGGAGGTGGTGATCCCCAGGGCTCGGGGGTCCTCAATGGACCCCCGCATTTAATTAAAGAGTGCCCCGGGGAGGTGGTGGTCCATGGGGCAGTTGGAGGGGCAGGAGCCCCACCCACACTTCATTTTTAAAATTGTAAGCCCCAGGGAGGTGGTGTTCCCCGGGGCTTGGGGGGCACACGAGGCCCCCCGTACATTAATAAGCATTGCCCCGGGGAGGTGGCGGTCCCCGAGGCAGTGTGGGAGGGCAGGAGCCCCTCCACACATTTTAAATATAAGCCCCAGGGAGGTGGCGGTCCCCGGGGCTGCTGGGGAACCACGTGCCCCGCGCATAAACAATGATGCCCCAGGGAGGTGGCGGTCCCCGGGGCTGCGGGGGTGCCCGTGGGCCCCCGCTACATAAATAAGCATTGCCCCAGGGACCTGGCCCACCCAGGGGCTTTAAAAAATGAAGCACAGGAGCCCGCTCTTCATCTTTTTTTCAGTTTCGATGGGGTTTGCGCCCCAGCGCGACCCGGCAGAAAATTTAAACAGAAAACATGCTTTTTTTGGTCCTGGGGGTCCTGAGCAGGCCTGGGGGGGTCAGGGTGTTTTTACCCTGCCCCATTTTCATGTTTTTAATCTTTTTTTTAACCTTTTTTTTTCTCCATTGATCTGAAGCGCAAGATGGCTGCCAACACTTCCTGGTTTGAAGTGTTGGCAGCCAATCAGAGGCAAGCTCGTGCTCGGGAGAGTTCAGCCAATCAGATCTCACAATTCTGAAATGTTGATATCTGTTAATCTTTAAATATCTCCAAAACTACTGAACGGAATTAGACCATTTAATAAAAACCATGCTTTCTGGACCAAGAGCTATCTCTCTGTGAAATTTGGTGTAATTCCGTTCAGCAGTTCAGGCTGTAGCCGTGTCTAAACTTTCCTATGGAATTTAACATGGAGAAAACACATTTTGGGACCCGCTTTTTTCTTGGCCCCCCCTTTTAAGACAGGAGCTGACCTGAGTGAACAATTAGTTTTGAAAATTTCGTGAAGATTCGTCAAACAGCGCAAAAGTTATTGGCAAATCAAAAAATGCTTTTCCTACGGAAACTAGCTTCTAACTTTAACTACCTACTGGTGACCGGCAGTAGGATATATGTACTGGCAATAAACCAAATAGTATTGCACGACATATGGGTCCACGCTCGTCTTTTTCCTGAAAATGAAATTGAAGTTGTGAGTGAGTTGAAGCATATATATATATATATTCACTGAAAAAACCATAGGTTTCAGGGGTGTTATAGTTAGCTGGACTTTTCACTGGTACAAAACCATTGAAATTCCCCCGTTATAGTTAGTTCAGCTAACTATAACTCGCGTGCCCGCAATGCACTGCTGATGATGTCACATATTACATCACTCATGACATGGTCAGTGACATCACTCATGACATCACTGATGACATCTCAAATGACATCACTGATGACATCATCCAGTGAATGTGTGTTTTTCTGAAAATTAAATATGTTTTATATATGTATATCTCAAGGTCGATGGAAGAATAAATGGGTATATAAGTGTCTAAATGGATGATTTGTTTTTGAAAAATTGATTGTGTAACTGACTGATTAAGTGTATCATAGTGAATACATGGCTTAGTGAGTAATGTTTAAATATGTAAATATCTGTATCAGTCTCTCACTTTGTGTATAAGTGGCTGCATGGGTTGGTGAGTAGCTACATGGGTGTCTATATAGGTTATTAGTTGGTTTTTTGAGTATCAGTCTGAGTGTCTGCATGGTTCGGTGGGGGGTATTACGTAGTGCATAGGTGCATGAATGAGTGACTCACTCTTTGTATGTGTTGAAGACAGCATGTGTGCAGGACTGTATGGGTGGATGAGTGTGTGTATGGGTGTGTTAGTGAGTGAATGACTGTCTCAATAGTGTCTTTATGAGTAACTACATATGTTTTAAACTAGTATATGTGACTATTGGTGTATATAAGTGAGTATATGTGAGAGTGAGAGATTGAAAGAGTTCCTGTATGAATAAGTATGTGTTTCTATAAGTGATTGTTTAAAAGACTAAGTATGTGTAAGTTTCCATAGAAGTAAGTGTGGTGGTGTGTGTATAACTGTATATGCAAATAAATGTATGTTTGATTCTTTATTAGCATGAGTGACTATGTGTGTGAGTAACTCTATGGATGAGTGGCATTGTGTAACAGGATGTGTAGGTGTATGAGTACATATGATGAGTGAATACATGTATGAGTGACTGTATAGGACTGTTGGTGAATGAGTGGATGTGTATGTGGATCTTAGAATTACTGAAGAGGTTGTTGTAACTGGTATTGGTATGTCCATTGTTTTGAAAAGTTTAGTCTCTATTTTTGAATGTGTGTATCAAAGGTTATATTAGGGTGAGAGGAGGTCTGCCACTCTATCACAAGGATGATGTCATCAGTGATGTCATTTGAGATGTCATGAGTGATGTCATGAGTGATGTCACTGACCATGTCATGAGTGATGTAATATGTGACGTCATCAGCAGTGCATTGCGGGCGCGCGAGGTATAGTTAGCTGAACTAACTACAACGGGAGAATTTCAATGGTTTTGTACAAGTGAAAAGTCCAGCTAACTATAACACCCCTGAAACCTATGGTTTTTTCAGTGAATTTCTGAGGTTTTTTAAATGCTAATTTCTAACTATGCCTACAGAGATAGGACATGTGAAGAAAGAAGAAAAAATGCACAGAAAGAAAAAAAAGAAATGCAGAAAGAAGCAACAGAAGTCCTCAAAGACGAAGAAAGTGCAGGAAGAAGGATAACGTGCAGAAAGAACAAACAGAAGAGCAGAAAGAAGCCTTGTTGCAAAATCATCCTGTACCCTCAACTTTTTCAGACGGATACTGGTGGTAACTGAGTCTGACTAACCAGTCCTAGAGCCATTGCTATGTTAAAAGACACTCAGAATACAGTGAAAACACCTACATACACTAGGGAACATTATGCGTTGGGGTCCCCCTGTGATTAGCATGACCTCCTCTGTAAGCCCCTAGTATATAATAGGGCAGGGGGATTAAAACTACCTCTTAAAACAGGCCACAGGGCGTTTTTGCACACGTTAACTCAGGCCCCGTCCCCTCCTTCACCACTGTGTAAAAACGCCCTGTGTCTGTTTTTAGTTGGGAGATTAAGTTCATTTGAATCCTGAGGGTCCCTAGGGTCCAACTAGCCCACTAGGTACCTCCAGTAAGTGCCACAGAGCTGCGTTGCAGAGAGGTGTAAAAAGTGGTACGGCCTGGACCACTTCTCTGCAATGCAGCTCAGTGGCGCTTACTGGAAGCACTTGGTGGGCTGGTTAGCCCCCAGGGGCCCTCAGTATTGAAGGAAAATTATATCCCCAATTTAAAACGTGCCATAGTGCGTGTTTGCACACGTCACCTCAGGCCCCGTCCCCTCCCTTCACCACTGTGTAAACGCGCCCTGTGGCTGTTCTAAGTTGAGAGATTAAGTCCCCTTGAATCCTAAGGGTCCCTAGGGTCAAACTAGACAACCAGGTACCTCCAGTAAGCACCACAGAGCTGCGTTGCAGAGAGGTGTAAAAAGGGGCTTGGCCTCAGAACACCTGTCTGCAGCGCAGCTCCCTGGTGCATACTGGAGATGCCTGTTGGGCTAGTTGGCCCTCAGGGACCCTCAGTACTGAAGAGGAATTAATTCCCCAACTTACAACTCGCCAGGGGGCGCGTTTGCAGAGTGCTGCAAGGAGGGGGCGTGGCCTCCGGCACGATGCCAGTCTTTTATTTATTTTAATTTTTTAAGAAGGGGGGCTGTGTGGTTCCCCTTCTTATTCTAATTTATTGGCCCTGATGACCCCATCCCCCAGGGCCTGTCTCCTAATTATATTTTTTTGACCCCAATCCCCAGGGCCGGCCACTGTTTTTTATTATTTTTAAAAAATATATATTTATAGACACACCTAGGACATGCTGGACAAACCGTACGTGCCTATCACCATGACGATTTGCGTGATATTCATTAAAAGGCAACTATGCATACAATGAAACCACGTGGAATGTATTTACACCACTAGTGAAGCTCTGACATGTCTGATGCTCTACCGTGCCTAATCCCGGTAGACACCCTTGTCGTTTATTTATACAAACATGGGTAGCTATTGACGGGCACATTTAATACACATGCACACCAAGCCATTCAAAGGGGATTCGTCAAAAATTCGACCAAAACTATGCAAGAAACCCCCCTCACGGTTAATAAAACACACATCCACTGCCGGATGTGTAATACTTTTTATTTTACTCTCTGGAAAGGGGACGAACATCAATTGAGAGTCACAGCGCACTCCTGGCAGAGCCCAATGCTGTGTTACACCCACCATTGCCTGCTGAGTGCCACACACCTCTGTGTTGTATTCCACTAGCTAGTGCATATGTTATGACACTCTCTAGCCCATGTGCACTGTAACACCACCCCGTGAATATGTCATGCCACACTTGTCTTCGCACGGGTTATATTGCCCCATCTAACGTGCCTTCCTCGATGCCTATGTTATAACGCACAGTGCTATGCCCAACATATTACAATCTGGGATCCATATCTTTGTCACAGTGCATATGCAATGTTACACTCCCCAGCACATATTTTATATTACAACTTTAGAGACTAGTTAGGTTACAGAACACTGCCCTGTGCATATTACACTCCAAGGCGCATATCGCATAGCACGCGCTAGTGCCTGTGCTATCTCGCGCTCTCCAATGAATCTGTCATTGCGCACAATGTATTGCATATTATATTTCACGCCCGGTTCATCTTATATCACACTTTTTGGTGCATAGTTTATACCATACACTATATCTAGTTTTCATTTTCAATCGTGCTCTCAGGACTATGTTCTATATAACACTGTGTTCACCTACCCTTTTCACGGGCATTACATTTTGCGATAGGGGGTGGAGGGTCAGGGGGTGTTTCTGCCAAGTGAGCCCGGAGTCACAGTCACAAACGTCCTCTTCTTCCTGAATAAAAGTGAGATTATGCTGCATACTTGTTCATATTTTAAGTAGTTCGCACAGACACAAGTTTTAAAAACAATAAAGTTCCTAATACCCGCCTTCTCTGAACAGTTAGCTTGCTGCCCCATCACCCTCCTCCCTATCCTCTGTTGTGTGAATCCATGGACCAGCCTCCTCCCTCCTGCCATGCATGGTCTGATGTGCTGCCACTGCCCTCAATTTAGTATGATGTACCAGTCCACTCCTCCTGCCCTCCATTGCCCAATTCTATGCCCCATCATTGACCTCCTGCTTAAACTCTGTGCTTAGCTTGCTGCCCCTATTCTCCTTCCCCCTGACCTCCGATGTCTTTGTGTATGCCCCTGCTCCATCCTTTTTGCCCACCATGTTCCATGGACCTGCCACTCCTATCTACTCTGAGTGTTCTGTTGAGCTGCCACTCCCCTCCCACCTGCCTAGCATTGTCAGATGACTGTAACCTGTCCCTGCCACCTCCACCCTGCCTGTCCACATGCCATGCCCCTATCCTCGTCCTCCTGTCCTACATGGTCCATTCTACTACCACACCCTTCTGCCCTCCCTGGTCTGTTGTGCTGCAACTGCTCCTCCTGCCTGCCCCATGCGGTCTGTTGTGAGGCCCCTTCCCCTGAACTTTCTTGTCTGTGCACAGGTCCTGACCCTCCCTTCTATCCTCCATCGTCCTTTGTGCATGCCCCTGCACCCTCCTTCTTGCCCATCATAGCCATTGTGCTACCACTAACCCTCCCACTTGCCATGCATGGTCTTCTGTGCTGCCATGGCCCCTCCCACCTTTCCTGTGTGGTCAGTTAGCTGCCCCTGAACCCCTCCCACCTTCCCTCCATGGTCTGTGTGTAAGCCATCACAGTCTCACTGTTGCTCTTCATGGTGTGTCTTGCTTCTAGTGCCCATCCTGCCTGACCTCCACAGCTATCTTGCTGCTCCTGCCCTGCCCCCTTGCCCCCAGCCCTCTGTTTACATGTGCAGACCCCTACTCCCTCCCTCCTGGCTTGTCTGTTCCATTGTAATGCCCCTGATCCATCCCTCCTGCCCTTTATGGTCTGTTATGCTGCAGCTTTCTCTCCTGTCTGTCCATTATGGTCCTGCCTCTTGCCCCTCTGTTCTCTGTTGTCCATGTGCATGGTCCTGTCCCCTCCCTCTTGCTTTCGATGGATTGTTGTGCTGCACTCCCGTCCCGCATGCCCTGTTTGGTGTATTGTGCTACTGCAAACCCTGATGCCTGCCCTGCAGGGTCAGTTTGGTGCACCTCTCCATGTCCATCCTGTCCTCTGTTATCCAAGTCCATGTCCCTACCCCATTTCCTTCCATGATCCAATGTACCATACTTGCGAACATTTTGAACTTGGTAGGAGGGAGATTTTGAAAAAAAACTGGGGTATTGATTTTCCCCTTTGAGTTACATTGAAAAAGAGGAGATTGTAGACAGGAGACAGATAAAATAAAGCCCAGTTGAGCTTAAAAACATTGGACGTTTCCTGGCTGAATCGGGTCTGTTGGCATGTATGGTTGTACTACCATTGCCTCTTCCTTCTACCCACAATGGTCTATTACATTGCCACAGCCTCTCTTGCAAGTCCTGTATTGTTGGTTTGTTGCCCCTGCCCCCCTTTCCACTGCCCTCCATAGTCTGTTGTGCTGCCACGGCCCTTCCTGCCTGATCAGTGTGGTTAAATTGTTGCCTTTGCACCCTCCTACCTGCCTTCAATTTTCAGAGTCCGTGCCCCTGGCCTCTGCCTCTCAACAGTATCCTAATGAACAACTAGATTGCTAACATTCTATATTTATTACAAAAGTGTGGAACGCCTGACGTCATCTTGATGTAATCAAAACTGTAATACCTAGAGCATTTCCTTTAGAAATTACATATATGAGAGGGTCTTATTGGCATCAAAATTATGGTTAGTGCTCTAAAAGACTAAAATAAGGACATATTTTCAGAGTTTTCAAATAGCGAGAAAGCACTTTTAAATTATTTGTTACCTTTATGTTTTTTTATCCAGTTGACCACTTGATTAAATGTTGCACTTAGGGGAGAGGATGTGGTGTTACTTCCGGAACTGCAGACTTTGCAACTGGGGAACCAGGTTGGAGTTTCTGCTTCAGCTCGACATTCTGTGATTCTGGTCAAATCACTTAGTCTCCCCATGTCTACAACCAAAATGAATTTGTTCTTGTGTGATGTAACCAATGCTCATGTAAAGCACTCCAATACCTGACAAGTCTGCACTATATAACACTGCAAAAACACAAAATAATAAGTGTTTTGCACACTTCTGTCATTGGGCTATATTTGGGCTACATCTGGGTGATTTTGGGCTACATTTGGGCTCTTTTGTCTCCGGTGGCCATCTTGGGAGATTTATTTGTTATGAAGTTTCCTAATTTCCTCATGTACTGCAGTCTCCTCAATAGGAAATGCTTTCAGTTTTTTACTTTGATTCCATCATGAAGGTATTCAGATATGTCACACATTTGCCATAAATTCTGAATGTTAGCACTCTAGTTGCTCATTAGATCACTGTAGTAAAACTACTGTTCACCATGGAAGTCTGCTCCTGGTATTAAAAGTGCATGTTTCAGTCTGCATGTCAGAATTTTTTAATGAAATAGAAGAGGATTTGAGAAGTCACTCAAAATGTGCCCTCATTTTCTTTCTTCAGCATTAATCATAATTTTAAGTGTTACCAGTTTATTCCAATCAAGATGGCTTCAGGTGTGCCATACTTTTGTCATAATGAAGACAGTAAGCGCTCTAGTTGTTTTTAAGAACACTCTGGGACATTCTGTCATTGGGCTATACTTGGGCTACATCTGGGTGATATTTGGGCTAGATTTGGGCTCTTTTGTCTTTGGTGGCCATCTTGGCAGACTTATTTGTTATGAAGTTTCCTAATTTCCTCATTTACTGCAGTCTCCTCAGTAGGAAATACTTTCAGTTTTTTACTTTGATTCCAAAGGCATTCAGATGTGTCATACATTTGCCATAAATTCAGAATGTTAGCACTCTTTTTGCTCATTAGATCACTGTAGTAAAGCTACTGCTCACCAGGGAAAACTGCTGCTGGTATTGAAAGTGCATGTTTCAGTCTGCATGTCAGAATTTTTTAATGAAATAGAAGAGGATGTGAGAAGTCACTCAAAATGTGCCCTAATTTTTCTTTCTGCAGCACTAATCATACTTTTTATGGAAAAATGAACCCCCTCATTTTGTTCCTTTTTAAATTAAATGTTTTAAGAGTTACCACTTTAATCCAAGCAAGATGGCTTCAGGTGTGCCATACGTTTATCATAAGTAGGACTGTTAGCGCTTTAGTTGTTCTTTGGAACACTCTGGGAAGCTGCAGTAGAACACAAAGGAATCAACTGACAGTCTCTGCCCTTGTTGGATGTACATGTTTTACTGAGAATGTCAGACTTCATTCTCACATGACTGAGAAAGATAATGTGAATTTACAGAAAATAAGCTCTCAGTTTAGCTTATAGATCACCTTCCAAACCTCTGTGGGGAAAAGCATGAGAAAATATATCTCTCAATCATGATATCCCAGCAGAAGGCTTTTTCACATGGTGAAATTACCTTAGAACATACCACAATTCCTAAAATGAGTATGGTACCATCAACAAATGATTTATAATGTAACTAAAGTCTTAAAACCTTCTATTAACTGCAATGCTTTTTAATGAGGTGCTATCATGTATATTGGTCCCAAGATGGCTGCCAACACTTCTTGGATGAAGTGCTGACAGCCAATCAGATCTCAGGATGAGATGTGTGGTTAGGCTCCGCCCACATATATATATGATTTTACTTTTGATTTTCTCAGGAACTACTGAACAGATTGACACCAGACCTGCAAAAGGCACATCCCTGACCTGAGGACTACCTCTCTGCCAAATTTCAAGTAATTCTGTTCAGCCGTTCGGGCTGTACCTTGGACTCAAGGTCCCTATGGAAAATTGCATGGGGAAAACATGTTTTGGGACCCCCCTTTTTTCTCAGCCCCCGCTTGACAAATCCCCCCGAGACTTTCAGGGTAGGAGTGGAGCGGAGCGCCCCACCTATTTTGAAAATTTCGCGAGGATTCGTCAACCGGCGCCAAAGTTATTCCAAATAGAATGTTGCGGATTTCCTATGGAAACACGGTCCTAACTATAACTATCTACTGGCGACCGCCAGTAGATAATATATATATATATATATATAAAGGGTTTTTTGTGCTGCTATTAACTTTGGCTCTGTTTGACGAATAGCCAAGAAACTGCCAAAAAGGTGCTATATTTTGACTAGTTTGTGCATGGAAAGTTTCCGGGTGATCCGCCAAGAAGGGGCCGAGAAAAAAGGAGTTCCCAAAACGCAAAATCCCTATGCATTATCCATAGACTACTTTAAGTAAGGCTACGGCAAAAACTGCTGAACAGAATGACATCAGATTTGGCAGACAGCTAGATGTTGGTCCACAGATGCTGCTTTTTGTGATTTGGTGTAAATCCATTCAGTAGTTGTTGAGAAATTAAGGTTAAAAAATGCTGTATATCTGGACGGTGGGTGCACGAGAGGCTTGAGAGACTCTGGCAGGAGAGCTGGTTCAAAACTAGGGTGTTCTGATTGGCCCACTGAGCTTTATTTTCCTTGGGCCAATTTGCTCCCACAAGAGTGGGCACCCAGATTAGCTGTCACAAACATCAGAAAATGCTGCTGCTAGCCATTACAGAACTCGGGGAGTTAGGGCCTGATTATGATCTTGGTGTACAGGGTTACTTCATCAGAAATGTGATGGATATCCCAACCCCCAATTTACAAGTCCCATTGGAATTAATAGAATTGTAATTCGGTAGACAGGATATTCAACACGCTTGTGACAGATTAACCCTATTTGCCAAGATCGTAAGCAGGCATTTAATTGCCTGTCCTGATGAGTGACCAAACAAATGTATAAGAGGGCAAGGGTGGAGATTCCCTATCAGCCTGGGTCCCATGGTGGGGAACCAAAGGTACCCCCTGAGCCAAAATTGAAAAAAATATGGCAGGTCACATGCCCCCCTCCTTTAAATAAAGGCCCATGGAGATGGGATCCCCAAGCTCTCATGAGACTTGGGGAGGGGGGCCATGTGCCCCCCTCCCCTTTAAAATACCTAAGCCCTGGGGTATGGGGTCTCTAGGGCCTAATGAGGTATGGGGAGTGGGGCATATGGCCCTCCTCCCCTTTAAAAAACATAATGCCCTGGGGTGGGGACTCAGGGCTTAATGAGACTCGGGAGGGAGGGCCACTTGCCCCCCCCTTTAAAACACATGTGCCCTGGGGCCCCCAGGGCCTAAGGAGGTTCGAGGAGGGAGGCCACATGGCCCTTTAAAAACATAAGGCCCTCGGGGATGGAGTACCCAGGGCGCACTGAGGATTTGGGGAGGGGGGCCATACAGCCCCCTCCTTTTTAAAATACAAAAGGCCCTTGGGGATATGGTCGCCAGGGCCTTATGAGGCTTAGGGACGCAGGCGCGAATAGGGTGCGTGAAGGTACAAAATAAAAATATAAAACTTTCTTCCGGCGAACTAAGATGAGCCCATCATTTTTAGAATAACCATTGATCTCAGGGTGGTAGGATATCTTACTCAATAGTGTATTATAAGGTCCCCGGTACGGAATTCCTCTCACTCCCATCCTACACCAAAGTCATGTGTATCTTCAATTTTTAAGGACTATTTAGGAAGCCATAAAAACACCACCAAATTTCTAAATCATATATTTAATTGAAAAATAGGGGAGATCTCAGTTTCAAAGAGGATGAAAGATTGGCTTTGGATTACCTCCACCCCCCCTTAACCTGAGGAATGAGTGCAGAGTACTGCTTAATTTGTAATAAAATAAGTGCCACGGCCCTCCTCAGGAGGCCAATGCAGCCTGCATTACCCATTGCTCCTGCCAGCGCAGCTAATTAAACAGTACCAGCTCAACTAGTAACCATCACACTCCTACTAGCGTGACAGTTCAAAATATTCTGGACCAAAAAAGAATGGGGAGGTGAGAGTAAATGAAGTAAGGGAGCACTCCACGGAACCAATCATAACAAACTATACCTCGGTAAAACCAGCACTTTCACTTCGTCAACTAGGGGATCTCCCTACCATATATTCAGGGAGGAATTTGTTCTAGTGCCTATCTAGAGACAACCCCTAAGTGTGTTCTGGGTTAACCAAATCCCAGTGCCTATCAAACCTCACTTCAATCTACCATACGAATGTATGGAAAAAATGGTAATAAAAGTTAGAGGATATGAGCAGCCAATCATCAGTCAATTGGCAGTTCCTCACCAATTTGCTCACTTTATCATCATTGACAGCATTCCTGTAAAAACGAAGAAACCATCACCCAGAAAGAGGGACTGGTTTATATCTCAGCCGAGGGAATACTCCATCACAAACATGACGGATATCCCGCCCCCCTTATTATGCTCACCATAGGATATGATGGGATTGTAATACGGCAGACGGTATATCCGTCACGTTTGTGGCAGAGTATACTCCTTCGCCGAGATCAGGCCCAGAGTCAGAAGAATATTGTGTGTACAGGTATCTATATAACCCTTTAGTGTATATCACACAGCACTAAACCTCCCTAATTCCACATACAAAAAAGGAGAGCATTCTTCTTCACAAGGAGAGTTAAAAATGAGTTGTATGTGGCAGTTAGCATTCTCCTTTCATTTTTATGCCCACACACATAATTAAAAACAGACAGCCATTTATAGACCATTGTAATAAGAACAGCCTACATGTTTCATTGCCACTCCACACTTACTGGCAATTTCGTCAGGGCATGAGGACCATTTTTCAGCCATATATACACTGGACATGTGTTTCACCGAAAAAATAAAAAGGTAGACAGACAACATAAACACATACATGTGAGTCAATTCTAGAAAATCACCCCCTAACCCATATTCACATTAATAAAGGATAATTACCAAATGGCCACCGGGTCAACGCCTATCAGTAAGCCATAGGAGGAACGGCCAGGTATATGCACCGGTCTCCTAGAGGAGAACAATATTTTCAGCCCCTCTGGTCTGTCTACTCAGAAAAAATCCAACAGGCTTCTTTCCTAAACAGGACCTCTTATGCTCCTGAGCGTCCCTGGTCAATTTTTTCAAGGAATTTCCATTTGAAATTTGAGCCCCCATGTCCTATTTCCTGAAAGTGTTCCACCAGGCATGAGTTATGGGTTTTGCTGCCCTAAGTGTATGATGTGCCCTTGGATCCTAACATTCCCTTTTCAAGTAGTAAGTCCAATATAATGCAGGCCACAACCACAGGTTACTCTCTCCACAACAAAGCTGGAATACTAAACTTCGTCGGCACTTTTCGAGGCTGTAGTCTGCTTGCAAACCTTGCAGTCACCACAGGCGAAATGTCCAGATGGGGCATTCAAACAGCTCCTCTGTTGATCTATGGGATGTGAGTGGACCAGTCTGTCTCTTAGATTTGGGACCGTCGAAATGCAAATTGTGGTTGCGGCATATTGTTGGATCCCACATCAAGTAGATGCAAGTTTTACCGTTTAATCTGTCTGACTTTCATAGATAAAGGGTCAAATGTAAATATAACTGAAATACCTGGGTTACTGAATCTTCAGTTTTTTTTCAGTAATGCTGCATGAGGTGTATTTGGCGTTCTTTTTCGTGCCTGATTTACCACCCTAATTGGGTAGGCCATCTGCTTTAGGCGTTCTGCCAACACCATGGATTAGGTGGCAAATGTTTTCACTTCGGTGCATTTCCTTATGTACATAAAAAGTCACCCCAAGGGCAAATTGTCCTTAAGAGCAATGGGGTGGAATGACGAGTAATGGAGGAGAGAATTCCTATCTGCGGGCTAATGATTGACCGCTGCACATAACCTGGAGTCCTTGGCCATGATGTCTAAGTCCAAGTAGACCTCTGAGTCCCTGCTAATAGACTATGTAAAATTAAGACATGGGTCAACTCCATTCATCCATTGAAGAAGCTGCATCAGACCTTCTTCCGTTCCAGACCAAATATAGAAGACGTGATCACTATAACGTCTCCATACACACAAATTGGGACTGAAAGGATTGGTTTTCTTGAAAGATTACATTCTCCTCAAACATGCCCACATAGATGCAGGCCAAATTGGAACAAAGGTAGCTCCCATCAAAGTACCTGATGTTTGTAGGAACAGTTGATCCTTGTAAACAAAGAAATGTATTGTAAGTGCTAATTCAATGCACTTAAGTACTAAGTGCTATTGGGTTTCATAAAACCACTCCTTGGCTCCTAAAGCACACAAGGCCACCACCAGAGTAGCATCTTGGGGAATGGTTGAAAACAGCGATTAAATATCTAGGTTTGCCAAAAATTGAGTTGTAGGTTTATATTCAATGTGCTGCAGACGTTTTAACATGTCTGTGGTGTCCCGTACATAGGCAGGCGGGTTGATCACTGTTTCGCTAAATAAAAAGTTGGCAAAATGGGATAATTGTTCCTGTAGTGATTGGATTATCGACACTATCAGACAGTCAGGTGGCAGGCGTTGAGTTTTGTGATTTTTTGGCAAGATGTAAAATGCCGGTGTTCGTGGAGAGGGATTTAAGCAAGAAATCACCTTCCTTTCCAGATATCCATTTGTTCTCTTTTGAATCCTCTACCATGGTTGTGAATTTGATTTGCAGCCTCAAAAGCTATAAGAATGGTTTGGGAGGTGGGTATTAGTCATTTGAAATGTATATGTTTAGTTAATAAACAACTGTTGTGCTCCTTTCTAAATTAGACAAACATCCCCACCATGTGGCAGACTGTCAAGTGTCGGTGTTGACAATTAAGTGCCGGTGCCATGCACCGGAAACCCTCGCCACGCACCGGAAACCATCGCCACAAAATAAGCACTGGGCAGATCGCAGAGAGTCTTTGGATAGAATCTTACACTTTATAACTCAAGTGGCTCCTGGAAATTTGAACTATTCGGGCTGCCTTAGAAAGAAGGCCCAATCACTCAAAGATAGTTACTAAGGAATAATCTTTAAGACTTGGATGCACAATCTAGGTACAGACTGGACGGCACATTTTGAGAATGTCTTAAATAAACAAATGTAATTTCTATTGTGAAGGATGTTGTCTATGCTAATATGCCAGAAACATATTTCATCCATGAAACGGCATGCAATGAGTACTTTGGATGAAATGTACACCAGTCTGTTAAATGCCAAACTGGTTAATTAGTTTGAATTGATGATGTGTTTTCCCATTTTCAAACGGTGGTGAATAAGGGTATTTGGAATCCGTAAGAATTTCTCTACCAAAAAATATAACCAACTTATTTAATGATGGTGAAACTGGCAAAGTTATGACATCTGCTGAAGTTTAAACTAAGGGTGGATGAAACTAGCGGAGTTTTACTCTGTGGAGTTCAGCAAAAACTATGTGAGACCCAGTGGAGTTCCACAAGTGGCGGTGTTGTGGCACATCATGCTGCCTGTGCTGATTTTTATCACCAGGAGCTTGTCCCGCACTGTAAAATCAGCTCGAACAGCACCACGCGGCACGTCACTGGACGCTGCTTCTTTCTTCGTCAGATTTTCTACTCGAGCGGCAGCTTTCTCACCGCGAGTGGCAGCTTTCTCAACGAGAGTGGAAGCAACCTGCTGCGACCGCCCACAATGAGAATTCTTGCCAGAAGGCGGTCTAGCGCTTGATTTTCTCGCTCATGCCAACTTATCATTGCCGAGCTGAAGTGTTTCTGAAACTATGCACTCTAAGCAGAGTGGGCAAAACTTTGCGAACTCCGCCCGAGGAGCGGAGATTACTGCACACCCCTAGTTTAAGTTGAAGGTTCCACTACAGCCACCATGACGTTTTCAATTTGACTCCTTTGTGGTTTCTCACAATCACCTTTCCTTGTACTGCATTAGTAAACTCGGAAATATCAGCATGTTTGTACATTAAAACATCCTGTAACTTCGCTATATTAAGTATACCCGAGCGTCCCCGGTGAATTTCTACTTGTGTTTAGAAATTGATATGCGCGGTGCAGGGCATCCCTAAGAGCATTTCATTGCTCTAAAAACCGTGCAGGATGGCAGCAAAGTTCTGGGGCAGTTACGAGAGGTCAACGCCTTTTTTTGCTGCATGCTTACGTTGGTGCTGTTGAATATTGAAGTTAAAATCCTTTGCAAATAGGTGTTTTCGGAAGGAAAGGAAAGGATCTAGGTTTCTGTTAAAATGGAATCTCAATTCTTTATCGCTCCTTTTTCCACACCCAAAGCCGCCTCTGATCAGAGATGTGTTTATCTGTTCTCCTCCTGCCCTGATTCAGTCCTTCCAGGAGTCCTGCCCTGAAAAGGGATCTGGGCAGTAACAAAGAGTGAGAACATGCATTTACGAAGAAGTAATAAAGAGGAACCCATCGTAATATAAATGCAATTTATATGGTATTAAGAACCATGAGGATCCTAATCCCGAACCCTGTCTATCTGCCCATTCCAGAGCCAGACTGGGGAACCAGAAGCAGCCCTGGCAGAAATGCTCCCATTCTCACACTCCCTCTCTTTCCATCCATCCATCCTCTCTCTCCTCTTTCTCTCTACTTTCCCCCTCCCTTCTTCTCGTCCTCTCTTTCTTGAAGCCTCCTTTGCTGCTGCAATTAAACTCAGTGACCTGGGGAAAGGGACCGTGCCACCACCAGCAGCTGTGGGCTTTCAGAACTGGTGTATATGGGCGCCAGTCTAACGGGGAAATGCCCAGGGGAATAAAAGGCCTATCCAGCTCTGTCCCCACCCCATCTGCCCCTTATATTTCTGAAATCCTTTCCCTTACCGCTGCCCCTCTCCTATCCTGCCTCTATCAACCCTCTCTTTTTAACCTCCGTCTCCAAATTCAGTGTTGATATCTAAACCTTGGCGAGCATTACTTTGCCTTTCAACAGCAAGTCTAATGTGTCAGCTGATCATTCAGGATAATCGCTCTCCTAGTTTCATTCTCTGTTATAGTCTACAGCCTGGTCCGGAAATGGCCAGACCCAATAAACAGCGTGTTCTTCTTTCCATAACTCTGACATACACATAAAGTACTCTCAGGCACATCAGCCATTCTGAAAGGAGCTATCCGGGGAATGATGTCACAATACGCCTCAAAATCCTGGCTGACATCATCAATCGATGCACCATTCTAGAATTCCTGTTGTTGTTGTTGATTGTTACTGTTGGACTTTGCCCTTTTTGCAGGGTCATCCCCAAACTTTTCAGCCTTTCTCCTGTATTTCTGCTGACCTGTTGTGGTTGGTTTTATGACTCTGGGCACTTTACCACTGCTGATCAGTGCTAAAGTGCATGTGCTCTCCCTTGTAAACTTGGTAAGTTTGGTCTACACCTGTTTGGCACATTTAATTTACCTGTAAGTCCCTTGTACAATGGTATCCCATATGCCTAGGGCCTGTAAATTAAATGCTACTGTTTCAATCAATCAATCAGGGGTTTATATAGCGCGCTACTTACCCGTGAGGGTCTCAAGGTGCTGGGGTGGAGGGGGGAGCTCCGGATCAGTCGAAGAACCAGGTCTTGAGGTCCTTCCTGAAGGTGTGCAGGGTTGGAGAGCATCTGATGTTCAAGGGGAGCCCGTTACAGGTCTTGGCTGCGATAGGGGAGAAGGCTCTCCCACCTGTTCTACTTCTGTGGATAGGGGGGACCTCTGCCAGGGCAAGGTTGGAGGAGCGGAGGTTCCTCTTGGGTACGTGGAAGAATAGATTCTCGTTGAAGTATTTGGGTCTGATGTTGTTGAGGGATTTGTAGGCGTGGGTGAGGAGTTTGAAGGTGACTCTCTTCTCGACAGGGAGCCAGTGGAGGTCTCGTAGGTCTTGGGTCATGTGTTCGTGGTGTGGGGTTCTCAGGGCGAGTCTGGCGGCGGCATTTTGGATGGTCTAGAGTCTGTGTAGGAGGGATCTGTTGATTCCGGAGTAGAGGGCGTTGCCGTAGTCCAGTCTGCTGGTTATGAGTGCGTGGGTGACGGTCTTTCTGCAGTAAGGGGAATAGTAGTAATAAATCCTGCTTATTGGTGAAAGCAGATTTGTTATTACTATTTTAGAAATGCCACTTTTAGAAGTGGGCATTTCTGTGTGCTTATGACTCTTTGTACCCTGCCTAGTTGTGTATTCACTGTCTGGTTTAGACTGACAGGAGAAGGGGAAGTGCATTCACTCTAGACAGTCACAAGGGGGTTGAGGTGTGTCCTGCCTTTCCTGGGTGATTCAGTGCTAGGCTGAATAGACCTTGGCTGCATTTAGCGTGGTGGGAAGAGTGTCCTTTGCACCTGGCCTGCATTTAGAGTGGTGGAAGGAGTTGCACCTGAATAGTCCTGCACCTGACTTTCACAATGCGGTCTCCTCCCCCCTGTATGTGTCTGGGGCCAGGGCCTGGGATGTGAATTGGGGTACTGTGCATTTCTAGAAAGTGTTCAAAGCGCCCCAGAACAAAGACTTGTGGAGTATAAGTATAGGGGATGTGACCCCATATTTTTGAGACACTGCGTGGGACTTGTAACCAAACTCTGCTGGCTCTCCATGCTGCACCAGAGAATTGCTGTGCTGCCAGGAAACCACCAGTTTGACTTTGCATTGTTCTGCTGACCTTCTGCAAGGACTGCATCTTTGCCCTAAGGACTGTATATGCTGTCCTGCTGCCTGCTTTCATGAACCTGCATGCCCCCGGAGCTCTCAAAGGAGCTCAGCACGAGGTGAGCGCTGTGGAATGCTCTTGGTTGTTTTCCGTCTAGCTGGGGATTCATTACTTTGCCTGTAAAAGAAGCAACACAATTTGGGCTGTGGCAGGAAAAGTGCGGGCAGAGCCCTTTAACCTCTGAGAGATACTGCCGGTGGTACTTTCCCAGAGTGCATTGGGAGTGCTTTCTGCTTTGTCCACAGTCAGCAGGTTTGAGCGCTTAATTGTGGCAACAAGTGTTTATTTATTTTACTCACTTATATAGCGCAAACGAATCATCCCCACAGGGATTTCTCGGCGCTTAAAGAAATGAGTACTCATAGTCAAAGTCTCCTAGAACAGCCACGTCTTCAAGAGTTTCTTAAAACAGGATATCTCGGTGCAAGACCGGATCTTCTCTGGTAGAGAGTTCCAGTGACTGGAAAGAGGGCTGCCTTGTTCTCCCCTGTCGTGGTGTGCCCGGATAGATGTACAGACGTGGCAGCAGGCAGTAGCCGCCAACGCAGATGAAGCTGCAGCAGACTCGTTACTGAGGCCACCTTCCTGCAGCGCGACACGAGGCAGGGCAGGCCCTCGAAGCCCAATTAGCCTGGCCTGCCCACAGATTATTTCCTTAGGACTCCTGCCCGATGCTACACGAGCTGCAAGAGTGGGTCCCCACGGATTTGAGGTCCACTGTTGTAATTCCAGGAGGCAAGCAGGTGAATCGGGCAACGTGGAGTTTGGTAGGCGTCCCGTGCTCCTTAGTGGGCGGCTCTGCAATGGTCAAGGAGGCCAGTAGACCAGTGTGCCCGGGGAAATACAGAGGCTTCCCCCATCTCTGCATATTGGCCTCCTGGTACTGGGCCACTACTTGGGTAATAGCTACGCCGCACGTTCATGTGTAGCTTCTGTTGATTAATGCCAAGGCGGACCCTGCAGTGTGCAAGTGTCCCCCACCCTCCGTTGGGCTGTTCGTGGGGGCCCATATTCCATGAGAGCGGCCACCGCAACTTGATAAGGTGCTACGTTGCAGCTGCTGCCTTTCGTCCATACTCGTAGAGGGGAGGATCGAGGGAGGCATGGGTGCCCTTCTGCATACACAGACCTGGAACAGCCCTGACTATTGTTGGTGACGCCTAGGGGGCGAGCCCAGGACGTGACCTCTGGTTAGGAACTTGTTGTCTTGAGAAAAACATTACTGGGAGTACTGTCATCCCAGTTCTAGGCGCACAGATGCTGCTGTGCCCGGTCTCCTTGTGAGGAGTACCATGTAACATGTAAAACAAATGAAGGAGCGCTGTCATAGGTTTCTGCTGCAATTCATGCCATAATGTTTGTGTATGTATTGTTTTATTCCCTAACCTGCATTTTATGTCCTGATGTAGTGCTGCATATTGGAGTGGTGTTTAGCATGGCCAGTAATGGTGCTTCATGTTCATGTTCCATTACATGCTGCATTTCATGTCCCCAGGTATAGGTCGTTTTATACCTCGCCATGAAAGGATAATTAGTATTATTTCAGAGTATTCGTTATATGTCCAGCAGTGGTAGTTTTACTACTTATTTTTAAGGAGGGGATTGGCGTGCTAGCGAGAAGCACCACTGCCTCCGCTTTTGCACTGCTGCTGGTCTTGTTACTGGGGCCGGTATTGGAGCACTGCTGCAAAACTGGCCCGCATTAACAAACCCAGCCCCCACCACTTGAAAACTGGCCACCGCCCTTCCGACCCACCGGGGAAATGCCCAGTGCCCGCTATGGCCGTTCCAGCCCTGATCTACAGCAAAAAACACCAATGAACCTGCTCTGCTCACCCCACCTCCCCATTTACTCCCACGTAGATAAAACCCAGATTAACCTTAAACTTCCAGGTCATTGCAACATATGAACATCAGCATCACAAACATGAAACTATGCATGAGAGATGTCAATCCTAAACTAAGCAACTCCAAAATGTAAACTCTGGCACTTACTAGTAGTAGTCAAATCTACTTTTATTCAGACTTCTTAATCCATTTCAACAGCAATTGAAAATAAATTCTACATTTCATTGACTTACATATAATAAAGTCTATGAGTTACACAAATAGTTAAACAGAATTTAGTACAAAGTCTACAACTAATATCGTACCCTCTCTGCCTCAACACCTTTATACAAATTAACTTTAGAAACAAGCCTACGCTTGCAGCCCCCAACACACACACTTATTCAAATGTTTCACTTACTGCACTTTAGCCTGCATCTTTGAACAATGTTTAAGAAACCTTCTACTTAGTGTTGAAGTATTTGAACCTAAATAAAAAAATCATTGCGAAAGCGCCAATCCATATCTTTTTTGAGACCTTGCTGTACAGTGCCCGGTTGTTTCCAACAATGTAGAGCATCTTACAAAAAAAGTAAATAAATTAGGAGGGTATGAGGGTGAGGTGGGGCAAAGCATCACATGAGGAAGAGAGCAGGGGGAGAAGCACACACGGAGAGATGAAAACAGAGCGTGGAGAGGCGAGAGAGCAGAAAAAACAGAGCAAAGTGTGCGGTTAGGAGAAGCACATGGAAGTGAGAGCAACACACGGAGAGTGAAAGAAGAACAGGAGGTCCACAGCAGCACTAATAGCGAGGTGGAGGGGTGCAAGTGGTCAAGAGAGAAACACTGAGAATGCTGTGGTCATTTGGGGGAGAGAAGGAGAGAGTTGGAAATGCATTAAAGCTCATGGAGTGCTGAACAAAAAAGTAAAAATGCTCCCTAATCGTGAGCCGTCGAAAGATAGAAAATAGCCAATCAGAGAGCTGGTTAAAAGGCTACACTCTAGGGACACGGAAAGCATTTGAATAATAAACAAGAAAATGCAAGTGACAACAAAGCCAACCAATGGTAAACAATGGGCAGCCTGTAAGCACCACTAAGTTCTTGGAAAGCCCAAAGTAGGGCTCTATCAACGTACTATACTTGCCTAAAAAGAACTCCAGTCCATTCAGAGACCTTCTAATACAATTGCACCCAACGTTCTTTCAAGGCTACTTAACTCCTACATTATCAACAATAGTGCCAATCGAAAAAGAAACAAAGGCCAGCTCAAAGTCCAGCTTGCTACATTTGACAGATAATGTGCAAGCCCACATTTATTTGTAACTGCAGCTAAAACAAGCATTGGCATAGCCAATAGGTCTCGCCTTTAGGACCTTATAAGTGTTTAGCTATGCAACAGTTGCATAACTAAATACTTATAAGGTTCCAAAAGCGAGACCTATTGGCTATGCAAAGCCTCCGCACGGCCGCGAATGTGATCGCGATCAAACATCAAAGCGGCTGTGCGGCCGCGAAAGTTAAAGTAATTGCGGTAAAGCGCGGCGCACGCGCCCGCGCACATGCACTGTAGCTCTAGGCTGGCCTGGTAGCACTTTTTGGAGCCCTCTCAATAAGTCTCGCCAGACCAGCGCATGCGCTGAGTCAGGCGAGACCTAAAAAGTAAATGGTTATCTACTACCCATACTGTCCAGATCTGAATTAAGAGAGAACTCCTTCTCTTCTTCCTCAATAGCCTACTATTTAGCACGATTTGCTGATTCATTAGTGCTAATAGATTCAAAAAAAGACACCATATTGAGTGCTAAAACTAATACCCTTTGCTTAAATGCCTAATTATAGGTAATTGACTGGGAGACAAGTCCTTTAAACACTCTGCTGCCACTGACTTAATGTTAGAACTGATTTAAGGATACAATTAAATGTATACACTGAACATCTATTTGACGATTCACGAAGTATAATGCAAACTGTAACAGCAGTGCTTCCACTCTGAGTGCTTGTGGAAAATCAAGGAGGTTATCTAATATTTTACCCGCAATACCATAAAAGCTAGGAAACATTGCCAGCTGAAGGCTAGCCCCCCCCCCCCCCCATCCTGCCTGACCTGGCCCACTCAGGCACACCTAGTCTCTCTAATATGTGGTTGTCTGGGAGGAATACACAAAAGCCAACTGCCACTCACACCTATTCATATGACCCAGGAACAGTCTGCAGGTACCAAATTGTTAGGGCACAAAAATGCCAATTGTCTAGAATTTTCAGAATTGAGACTCGAAATCTGACTTTACCATTAAAGAGGATTCTAAATTATAATTCCTCGGACACCAAACTCAACTTTTCACCCTGCTCCCAAGGTTAGCACTTGATAAATGTAATAAGGTAACCCAATGGGAGATATAGGCCTCACAATAGTAAACAATTAATTTGTGGGATTTTATTAGCAGGACATGTAAAACTAAAAAGTACATGTCTAACCTTTTAATAACAATGCGCCCTGCCCTATTGGCTGTTTAGTGCCTACCTCAGAGGGGACTTATATGTATTAAAAAGAGAGTTTAAAGACTTCGGAAGGCAGCTATATTGCCAAGTCGAATTGTCAGTTTAAAACTGCGTCCGGCTGCAATGGGAGGCCTGGACATGTTTTAAAGGGCTACTAAAGTGGGTGCCACAATACCTGTTGCAGGCCTATAATTTACAGGCTCTGAGTATTTAGTCCACCACTTTACTCGAGACTTGTAAGTAAATTCAATATGCCAAACTTGTGTGAGCCAATTTTACCATGTTTAGGGAGTGAGCACAAACACTTTAAAGTGCACAGAGTCTTAAGGCCAACAAAAACAAATAGGAGTGGTGAAGGCAAAACGTTTGGGGGTGTCCCTGCATAGATGTGATTCAACATCATGAATTATGTAATATTTGAGGTAATAAGCCGTACATGGTGGGGGTACAAGTTATAGTTAGCTCAATTAATTATAATTGGTGAATTTCTGCATTTTATTTGATTTAAAACAATAGTTTTTAAACTATTACAAGTCCTATTCATAACCTCCCTTTAACTTTTTGCGGTGATTTTCTAGGTGTTTTTTAACGTAAGTTAGTATGTTAGCACCCTACCTGACTAGAACATCACATTAATCTTTGTTTTTTTCAATTTATATAAAGGTCCTGGATGTGGCTTTTTGAATGGTAAAGATTTAAGTACATATAGCACCAGTGTAGCATGGGAAACAGAGTAAGCACTGATTTGTGCACAAATAAGTCAACCCTCAACAGATAGCATCAGTGCAAGCTTCCCTTGTCCTTGAGCATCTTTGAGTTATCATATATGATAACCTCAAAGCGGCTAAAAGTAAGATAAGGCATCAGAGGGAAAGAGAATAATTAAGCCAGCAAAAAAACAGAGTTTTTATACAACTGTGGAAATATGGATTTTCCTGGTCAGTTATGTCCCCTATCTTGGACCCCAACGGTTCTATGTGCATGTTATAAGTACATGTATGTTCCCTCCAGTTCTAGTTATGAAGACGCAAATACATGTGCGTCCACCGTTAACATGTCCTCTGTCAGATCCGCCATGAATAGGCCGGATATTCCATTCCTAAGTATGAAAGGCCATCGGCTTTATATGGTTCACTTATGCCATTTTACAGTCCAGGCAAGTAGGCCCTGATTCTGTCATCAAACTCTTCTTGCCTTCTGCCTCTGAAAGCTCCAGTCTGAGCCTGCATCTGTGACCATGAACTTTGTCTCATTCTCTGCGCGGCTCACGAAGCCTGACATCAGCCTGCTGCCTGCCAAAAACTGTATTTCACCTTCGAAGTTATCTGCTCCGATCCCTGCCCAATGCATTCCTGTCTAGTAGTTTAAGTAAACATTCTGCCAGCTACCGAGCAAAGGCCCGGTTTCTCTGTCTTCATGCAAGTAATTCATAGCCCTATTACTATGGAAGATTCCGCCCTCGCATCTAGTATAGACACTTAGACGCTTGTAGACGCACTAACAGTCAGTATAGTCAGTATAGAATAAGATTCTATTCGAAGAGACCTCTCTTTTGGATAACTTAGTTCTTTAAACATAGGATGTTAGATATGATTTGGGATTAGGTTGACTTGACCCTCCAGACTTCTGTCGCCACATGTAGAGCTAAATGTCAAGTCCCCTTCACCCCCTAGTTGCACGTCAATTACACGTCATGCTGCTGCGCGCGCATATCTGCCAAGTATTTCTGCTGACATTGCGAAATTCTTTCATGTAACCACCCTCTTATGACATCACATCTGATGACGTTCTTTAAATCACTCCCAGTTACGCCTATTTTTGCTACGTACGAATATATTATCACCACTATCAATTGTTACGCCTCTTGTATTTGCCTCACTGTAATGCCTATTGTATAAAAGTAATTGATTGTTAATAATGTATGTACTTCACTTCCTGAACCTTCGTGGTGATGGAACCTGGAGCAACCGATTATAATCGACCACTGGAATAAAGCCCATTCCGAACCTCTAATACCACGGATTCTGCCTCTTATTTACTGAGCTATTTTATTATGTTTCTGTATCAAATTAAGTCCCGGTAATTAAATTATTTACCACATGAATGGCGCCCGAACAGGGACACTTTCTCATCTCACGCGCCGGCGGTGCGTTGCAGGCCCGGTCTCCTGCCACAGCTGGACGGACAATAACGCGTACCAGCAGGATTTCCTGTATCTCCCTCCGGTCAAGCGGGGGCGACTGAGGCTGCGATCAACACCCAGACGAGGCGGTGAGAAGTGCGAAGTATCCCGACCAGAGCCTAGCTGAGAGAGCAAGATCCGAGGTATACAGAGGCCCACCAGTTTTCCGAAGTCCCAAGTCGAGTCCAGTGTCCGAAGTGTTCGAGTCGAGTCCAGTCCGGTTCAAGTTCAGTTCAGTTTCCGAGGCCTTCCGTTCCGAGCTACCCGGTGAGTACCATTACTGGGGAGGCGTTCTGGCGTGCACATAAGTTGTGCCGGTCCAGACGGGTTTGGGTACACAAATCCGGTCTGCACTGTTTCAGCAGTGTATCTGTACTGTTTAGCAGTATATCTAGTATATCAAGTATATAAATTCAGAATAATTCAGTTCAAGTCGAGTATTATGTTTAGTGATTAAGTTTTTCTTAGATCGTCATCATCATCGTTGCTCAGTTAAATGTTAAATGTTAAATGTTTTAATAACGTTCTGCATATTGTGGTGTGAATGACTGTTCATTATTGTGTTTAATGTATTAAGTTTGTTCAAAATCAAGTATCAGATCAGTTTTCAATATGCCGCTCTTTTCGAAATTAAGACAGATCACAACAAGAAAAGGGGTACTCGCAGAAGCCGTTCCTATTCCTCCTAGGGACACTCCAGGGCACTTCATGTATCATAAACATGGCTTAGACGCTATATTATTTCTTGATTTATGGGTAGACTACACTAAGGAATTACCAGAAAGTCAGAGGTGGCCCGCGGCTGGGACCTGGGATGCAGAGTGCATCGTGAAAGTAGAGGAAGAATTATGGAAAAAGAAAGCTAGACAATCACAGAAAGACGCCATTGAATTATGGCGTAAAGAATCGTATAGACGTACAGAAAAAGCACGTAGACAGGAAGAGAAGAGTAAAGAGAATTCAAATGAAGTCCGAGAAAATCTATTAATTGAAGAAGGTGCACGAGTGAAATCAGAACAAGTAGACAGACAAAGAAATGCCCTTATGAATGGTATGTATCCCCTTCTGGCTGAAGGATTACCTAAGGCTACTCCAGGAATACCAAAGGACTTGCCAACCCCATTATTTCCAATAAAGGTACATCCTAAGGGGCATCCTAGAACCGCAGAAGATGTTTTCCTTTCCTCATATTTAGATGACGCAGCTCCCGAGTATGCTAATCCCGCCCCACATAGACCGCCTGCCAGGGAGGTTCAACGCCAAGATCCAGTACCCGTATCCCTACAGCAACAAGTTCTGACACAAGTTCCGGCAAGCACATCTGTTTCTGCATCTGTTCCTACAGCTACTTCTATAGCTGTATCCACACCTATAGTTGCTGTATCACGTTCAACGAATCCTTTCACACCCGATACCCCAGACGGGGCTACCGGAGGTGCTACCAATATCTTTTCTACGCCACCTAGAATAAATAAACTTACTTTTCAAGAGTCAGCACATTCACGTACCCCCAAACTCATAAATGCCCGTACGCTTAAGGAACTTCTTATAGATTGTAGATATGACCCTGTGCCCGGAAAAGAGGACGAAATGACCCTAGCATCATTACGTATCAGACGAGCCGCGGTGTATTTAGGGAAGTTACCAGGAATGACTGCGCATCTAGATAATATATACCATTTTGTCCAAACAGGGCGAGATTCTGAATGTATTAACAGAGCTATGGAATACCAGAAAGTGGAAATACAGGGGGAACTGTTACGTTTCCTCATAAATTGTGTGATCAGAAATCAAGACCGACCGGTGGTAGACCCGGAAGCAATGCAAATTCTTACCAGATGGAGCCAGAATATATCAGAAGGGAGACATGATAAGCAAAACTGTATAATAGCCATGTGCCGAAAGATCCGTAAAGAAATAGAACGCCTACACGAAGAAAGATTAGCGGTAGACCAGTTCGAACAAAGCGAGGAAGAAGCATCAGGACTGCCCACAGGACAGTCAGAAACTATAGCCTATGTAGGTAGAGGAAGATCTTGTAATAGTACTAGATGTCTTACTGATCCGATACGTCCGATATGTCTAGAAAATAACAGGAATTTTCAAACACCAATAATAAATATAAGGTCTAACGAGCATTCATTCCAAGCCGCTGACAAATTACTGCGAGAACGAAGGGGTTATCATTTTCTCGATTCTATGGATGAACAAGAATTAGCCAGGTCAGCTGTCCATTGGGTTGACAGTCCCGAAATGTATGGTGATAATACAGTAGCACACACATTTTTGAATCTCACCCCAGATGAACAGCGTTTAGCTGGGATTTATATGATTCAACAACTTCTTATACTATATAAAAGCCAACATTCAGATCCTGGTCCCTTACCTGATATATTGACTGAATTACTCACGAATAAATGGAGAGGTTCAGGTACTAAGCTAATTAAAGAAATACTAGAATCAAGAAAGCAGTACATTCTTTTTGTATGTCCAGGACATGTCTCACTGCCCATTAAGGAAAGAACCACGTATTACATGGACAGACAGAATCCCTTACGAGAAGTACACCCAATAAAAGGCGAGGACAATGAGTTTAAACGTGTATTTGTATATACACCCATATCGAAAATAGAATTGTTAGAAATGAAGAAAGTGGTACCCAGTCATGACAAAGACCCAGCGGGTTTCCACCGAGAAATTAAAGACATGTTACTCATGGGAGAGTATACCTATCCCGACATTATGACAATATTAAAGGTATTAATGCCTGCTGGCATTTATGAAAAACTCAAGGAAAAAGAGTGGGAGGTGGGAGACCAAAAGATAGATTGGACAGCATTAGAAAATGAAGAAAAGGCCCGAGGTCCAGGTTCGGGGCTTGGGGACAAAACTAAAGCACTACCAGGTTTACTAGTACAGGTACTGCCACGTTTATTAACCACGAAAAAGGAAGACTGGGGTGCAATTTCAGCCTGTAAACAAAAGCAAGATGAAGACACTAGTGATTTCTATGCACGATTTGAAAAATGTTTCGGTATAAATAGTGGCATAAAAGCAAGTAGCGAATCATACCCACATCTGTTTGTGACAAAATTAGTTGAAAATTCCTTGCCCCAAGTGAAGAATAGAGTATTAAAATTCGAGAGTACCTGGCAAGGTAACACTCCATCACAAATGTTACAAATGTTACAGTATCATCACAATAGAATTAGAGAGGAACAAGATCATGAACAAAGACGCATGAAAGACACGAAAATGAAAATGCTAGTCTCCCAGACAGTTCCAGCTGAAGGACATAAAAAGGGTACGACACATTCTGGCGATTTAGCAGGACCTGTAAAAGGGACATGCAACTATTGTAAACAACTAGGTCATCATGTACACGATTGTCCAGTCCTGAAGCGTAATATCGCCACGGGTATTACAAAAGAAAGACCACGGCCACTTAGACAGGATCAGAATGAACAAGGAGCCTTGCAGCATGCACAGTCCATGCCAGCTCCACAACAGACTATACAGTTTGTGCCAGCTGCACCAGCGCTGCCTGTTGCTGCCACGCAAACCACGACACGACAACTGTACCAGACCGCACAGTATGACTATCCTGATTATCAACGATATGCATGAACCAGCCTAGAGAGGGAAGTTGACTTACCCCTTATCGAGATCCCTGTAGACCAAGAAGGACCTTATGTACATAGTGAATTATTAGGCCAAGACAGAAAATTTTTACTCGATACAGGGGCAAGTCGAACAACTATAAAACGTAGTGAAGTTCCAGGGGCACCCCTCTCAGGCTCACAGAATATTTCCCTTGGTTTTTCAGGAAAACCTATTGTTAATGAAGTGTCACAACCTCTTCCACTTACGATAGGACCTTTGACCCGAACTACAGATTTATTGCTTACTAAATCATGTCCAGAAAACCTGTTAGGAATAAAGACATTGAAAGCTCTAGGAGCTATAATATGTTGTTCTCCGGAAGGAGTAAGATTGTTTTTACGTGATTTTAAAGGTCATTATGTGTCTAGAGACATGGATCCCCGATTGCAGACTTTACCTACACATCTATGGGCACAAGGCCCTACTGATGTTGGTTGCATGAATATTACACCATATCGAGTTACACTAAAGGCAGGAGTGGTACTACCACGAATGCGACAATACAAGTTACCACCAGATGCTGTAGTGGCTTTACTACAAATCATTGACGAGCTCATTGCCCAAGGAGTGGTTGTAGAAACAGACTCCAATGTATGTAATTCACCGATAATTCCGATTCTCAAACGAACAGATCCGAAGGCCCCGCCAGTATACCGATTGGTTATTGATCTGCGCGAATTAAACAAGTGTATTGTGCCACAATTCCCTGTGGTCCCCGATATCTCATCATTACTGACAGCTATTGATTCCGAAGCAACATTCTTTACTGTAATTGATCTCAAAAATGCCTTTTTCAGCGTCCCAATAGATCCGGAAAGCCAATATTTGTTCGGATTTAGTTTAAATGGACGTAGCTTCAAATTCTCACGCGCACCTCAAGAATTTACAGAAAGCCCCAGCATCTATAGCCAAGCACTGAAACGAGAACTCGACAGTATCCACATGCCAGTTAACACTGCCTTGCTTCAATATGTCGATGATCTGCTGATCACCGCTAGAAGCGAACCCGAATGTGAGAAAGCATCACTGACAGTTTTACAATTTCTAGCCGAAAAGGGGCACAAGGTGTCCCCTTCTAAGCTGCAATTCTGTGTCCAGCGAGTTGTTTATCTTGGACACTCGCTGTCCAAGGAGGGAAGGCAGCTTACACCCGACCGCATTCAGTTAATAGCTAACATGCCAATACCCAAGACACAAAAGGAGGTACGGGCTTTCATAGGCCTCACTTCATATTGTAGGCAGTGGATCCCTCAGTATGCATTTCTAGCAAAACCACTCATTCAGTTGACAACACAGGAGGCAGCCACATCGACTGTTCTCCCTTGGACTCAGGAACATACACAAGCTTTTGAAAGCTTAAAGAAAGCTTTATGTCAAGCACCTGTTTTAGCAACACCATGTTACAGTAAACAGTTTACACTCTTTATTACAGAACGCGAAGGTACTGCCTTGTCAGTACTCACACAGGAACAAGCAGGAGCACACAAACCATGTGCTTATTTTTCTAGTACATTAGATCCCGTAGCTCAGGCTCTGCCTGCGTGCCTGAAATCAGTGGCAGCGACAGCTTTAGCAATCAGACAAAGCGATGCCATAGTGTTAGGACATCCATTGACAGTACAAGTACCACATGCAGTGGAGGTTCTTGTGAATCGAACGCAAACACAACATTTGACTATAGCAAGACTTACAGGGTATGAACTAACACTGTTTCAGCCACATATAGAAATCAGACGTTGTAACACATTGAATCCTGCCACACTTTTACCTGTAAATGGAACAGACCCACTAGCCCATGACTGTATTGAAGTTATTACAATCACGACGAAACCCAGACAAGATTTAACCGATGTCCCATTATCAGACCCAGACCTGACGTTGTATGTAGATGGTTCATGTATGAGAAAAGGTACAGGAGAACTAGTGGCCGCTTACGCAGTCACAACAGACACTGAAATCATTGAAACAAATTGCATAAATACCTTGTCCGCTCAAGCAGCAGAGCTCGTCGCTCTGACACAAGCCTGTATTCAAGCCACAAATAAAAAAGTCAACATATACACTGATTCACGTTATGCATTCGGAGTCGTACATGACTTCGGCGTGCTGTGGCGAGAGAGAGGTTATTTAACTTCTCACGGTGCCCACATTCAGCACGGACCCCTCATTCATGCTTTATTAGATGCAATACATCTACCCACTGCAATATCAATTATGAAATGTAAAGCTCATACGAAAGTTACTGATATCATTTCTCAAGGCAATAATTTAGCTGATAGAACAGCTAAACAGACTGCTCAAACTCAAACATCCGACATGACAAAGACAATAGTCCCGACGCCAACACATTGTATGACGGTTAAAGATCCTACTCTTGACGTAATTGACATACAGACACATGCTACACCAGACGAAATAAAGAAATGGACTGAATTAGGAGGGATCCAAACCGATCAAGGATGGATGATGAAGGAAAAGTCTGTGTGGTTCCTTCCTGATTCAATGGTCCAAGTTATAATTAACACTGTACATAGTCCAGCACATCTAGGAGAAAAAGCTATGCTAGATAGCATTCAACACATTTGGTTTAATAAACATTTACGAGCTGCAGCCAAACAAAAAGTTCGTACCTGTATGATCTGTTGCCAGTTCAACCCAGGAAAAAGCGTTCCCGTAGAACAGGGTGGATTTCATCCTCCTGATCATCCTTTTGAAGTCCTCCAGATGGATTATATCCAGATGGAACGATGTAGAGGATTCAAATATGTTCTCGTAGTTGTGTGTGCTCTTTCCCGTTGGACGGAGGCATACCCGGTTTCAGATTACACTGCCCCGACTACTGCCAAACAGTTGGTTCGAGAATTCTTCCCACGATACGGTTTACCACGTGTTGTTCACTCAGATAACGGCCAGCCGTTCTCATCCGAATTAATGAAACACGTTTCACTTTTGTTAGGCTATCAGTGGAAATTCCACTGTGTCCGACACCCCGAAGCAGCAGGTCTCGTAGAAAGACATAATCAGACTCTGAAAATAAGATTATCCAAAATATGCAGAGAGAAAGGTGTCGACTGGGTAGTAGCATTACCAGTTGCACTCTTTTACACAAGAATGGTAGCACACTCTCGAACAGGGCTATCCCCGTATGAAGTGATCTTCGGCAGACCACCAAATATGTGGGGGACGCCTATACCACGCAAAATAACTGATATTGACTGTAACGTGCTGACAGATTACTTGGCTTCCTTGATGTCTGCACTACAATCTTGTCGTTCACAGGTAGCTGCAGCTTTTCCTGACAACACTGAGGTGAAACCCCATGACGTGGTTCCGGGAGACTTGGTCCTCGTGAGGAACTTTGATCGAAAGACTCAGCTGGAACCTAGGTGGAGGTCACCTCAGCTGGTGTTGCTCACCACAAGAACAGCCGTGAAGATCGAAGGCAGAAAAGGATGGATTCATTCTAGTCATATCAAGAAATTTCATGGACTAAAATCAGATGTGAATACCACACCTTGTGTGTCTTCACCCATTGACTCAAAACTTCCTTTTGTGGAAAAAAGTGATTCCGAACATTATAAATTAAAGCTCAGGCCCAATCAGTCGAGCAATTTGATTGTTTAAGTCCTCTCCAAGGTGAAGCGGTTGAATTGTCTCTGACATGTATCCCTTGGACCTGAATAGAGAAAGCAGCCGAAAAATGTTGAAACGACAGGCGTACTGTAAATCACTGCGTAGTCATTGCATAGTGACGTTATTAATTTTGTTTTTCTCAAGTCTTTTAATAATTACTGCAAGTACATTGTTGCACATATATTATCCTATTTCTAGACATGTTTATAATATTACTGCTGAACATTCTTTTAGTGAATTACCTCCACATGAATTGTCTTATAGATTTGCACTGCGCAATAACACGTTTATTAGTATGTTGCATCATTCCCATCAGGTTAGCAATGCTACAAATTGTTGGATATGTGGCCGACTCCCTCCCTATCAGAACTATGAAGGAATTCTACCTCTCTTTCCATACCCGTTCACACACAATGGCTCCTGTGGAGCATGGTTTAGTCTAATTAATTCCCTTGATTCGAATTCTGCAGTTTATCAAGATAACTGGGTATGGGGAAATCTGAACTTAGTTTTACTTAAAGTCTGCCACCCCAACAAGGAGGGACTTCCCCAGAGAACAGGAACTGATCTAGAAAATGAAGTATATGGATTAGGTAATTTTACGCTTAATCTCCTGATCTTGAATGTCGAATCCGAAGCTAATCCAAGTTTGCCCGCCATGTCAGTATTTTCAGTAAAAGGTGAATTATGTGTGAGAAAGAATGGTTCCATACATATGGGCCATAGTAGATGCACCACTGTAATAGAATTTAGTGATCAAGGCAAGTCTACATTTAGAGCTTCCCGCCATTCCTATTTCATATGTGGTCAGACGGCATATGTACGTTTGCCTCTAGATTGGGATGGTACCTGCTACATTGGATTTCTTTTGCCACCTGTTTTCCTAGCTCCTCCTGATTATCACAGAAATACTCATTTAGTGCACAATAGAGAAAGGAGAGATCTCCCAATAGTCGATTACACTGAAACAGCATGGGAAAAATACACAGATTTCAATAAAGGTCTTTTTCCCTATATAGGTACCGTTACTAATAGTAAACTGATACGTAGATTAACTAGAACCCTTGAAGCAGTAGTGAACAAAACTATTTCCGCCTTAGGCAATTTAACAGAAGAGCAGTCTGCTATGCGGATTGTTGTGCTTCAAAATCGTCTTGTCCTTGACGTCATCCTGGCCGATAGGGGCGGAGCTTGTAGGGTCATCGGATCAAGCTGTTGCATTTTCATACCAGAAAATTCGCCATCTGTATATAAAGCCATAACCCGCCTCCATAAGATTGTAAGCCAGATACACCAGAATCCAGGCACCTGGACTTGGTCCGGTTGGTTTTGGAGCGTGTTATCAGCCTGGGGATGGAGAGTTCTATCCTTCCTAGGTATTGGCCTTCTCATACTATTCAGTTGCTGCTTATGCCTGCAATGTGGACCAGCGATCTGTGGTCTGTGTGCCACATCGTGCATTCCACATCAAGATTTTCATTCAAGATCCCGGAAGAAGAAAGAAGAACAAATGATGCTATATGAACAGATCAATGGATTAATGAAGATTGATATCTCTTGACGGGCAAGTAGGGGACAAGGAGGGAATGTGGAAATATGGATTTTCCTGGTCAGTTATGTCCCCTATCTTGGACCCCAACGGTTCTATGTGCATGTTATAAGTACATGTATGTTCCCTCCAGTTCTAGTTATGAAGACGCAAATACATGTGCGTCCACCGTTAACATGTCCTCTGTCAGATCCGCCATGAATAGGCCGGATATTCCATTCCTAAGTATGAAAGGCCACCGGCTTTATATGGTTCACTTATGCCATTTTACAGTCCAGGCAAGTAGGCCCTGATTCTGTCATCAAACTCTTCTTGCCTTCTGCCTCTGAAAGCTCCAGTCTGAGCCTGCATCTGTCACCATGAACTTTGTCTCATTCTCTGCGCGGCTCACGAAGCCTGACATCAGCCTGCTGCCTGCCAAAAACTGTATTTCACCTTCGAAGTTATCTGCTCCGATCCCTGCCCAATGCATTCCTGTCTAGTAGTTTAAGTAAACATTCTGCCAGCTACCGAGCAAAGGCCCGGTTTCTCTGTCTTCATGCAAGTAATTCATAGCCCTATTACTATGGAAGATTCCGCCCTCGCATCTAGTATAGACACTTAGACGCTTGTACACGCACTAACAGTCAGTATAGTCAGTATAGAATAAGATTCTATTCGAAGAGACCTCTCTTTTGGATAACTTAGTTCTTTAAACATAGGATGTTAGATATGATTTGGGATTAGGTTGACTTGACCCTCCAGACTTCTGTCGCCACATGTAGAGCTAAATGTCAAGTCCCCTTCACCCCCTAGTTGCACGTCAATTACACGTCATGCTGCTGCGCGCGCATATCTGCCAAGTATTTCTGCTGACATTGCGAAATTCTTTCATGTAACCACCCTCTTATGACATCACATCTGATGACGTTCTTTAAATCACTCCCAGTTACGCCTATTTTTGCTACGTACGAATATATTATCACCACTATCAATTGTTACGCCTCTTGTATTTGCCTCACTGTAATGCCTATTGTATAAAAGTAATTGATTGTTAATAATGTATGTACTTCACTTCCTGAACCTTCGTGGTGATGGAACCTGGAGCAACCGATTATAATCGACCACTGGAATAAAGCCCATTCCGAACCTCTAATACCACGGATTCTGCCTCTTATTTACTGAGCTATTTTATTATGTTTCTGTATCAAATTAAGTCCCGGTAATTAAATTATTTACCACACAACTGCATAAATTCACACATCATTTCTGAAATTATGTTGCAACATATGAAGGGAACTACAATATATGGCCAGATTCACACTTTGCAGTCACAAGGGTAGCATAAGTGACTTTGTCAATGAATAGTACTAATGCAGTGATATGTAGTAACATTCACAATTATCATTGTAAATCACAATAAAGACATGAAGGAACCCTTAGACAGAAGAAGGCAAAGACTGGAGGGTGTTTAGTGGTATTGACACCTTCTCCCTTGCTTATCTGAGATTCACATAGGAATGCACCAATGCTTTGCACACATTGCTTTGGTCACAAAACGTAGAAATAGTTACTGACTCCTAAGGGCATTCACTAAATGGAAGCTGTTTGTTTCAAAGAGATTTCACTGTGTCTGTGTGTAGGCTGCTGGCATTAGGTAAGGGTGCAGCCACAGACAGCAGTCTGAACAGCTGTATACTGGTATCTCTTCACAATAGAAATACACCATCAACTGCAGTACCTCCAGCCATTCCCATATACCAACTACACCTTCCCTTTCTATGGTGGTTATTTTTTCCACTGAGAGCCAGCATATGCAATGCCCATAAAAGATGCCCAAGCAGGCACATATCACCCCTGAAAATCCAAAGGTAATTAGGTTTGTTTCGTGTTACGGATTGTTTTGAGCCTTGGACAGCACACGTTTGGAGATACAGACTGCCTCAAATGGATTGTTTTTCTTGCATTAATCAAGCTAAGCAGAAATGCTTAATGAGTTCTGGTCTCTGCTGCGCTCAGTCAAAGCTCGTTGGCGTGACCTCCAAAGGCGGGTTCAGTGACCCACTCAAAAGAGAGCTGCGTCTGTGTCGAGTGGCTCTTCAGGCGCTGGTTGGCAGCAGGTGAGGTCCTTGAACAGGCAATTTAGCTCTTTTCTCCCAAGAGGGGCAGCACATTAGCCGTGTAATGCATTTAGCCCCCACCAGCTGGAGCTTGTGTTCCTAATTACGTTCTTCAAAGTGTGTCTTCCAGTTGGCATCACAATCTTCGGCTGCCATCTGAGTTCAGACGGCAGCAGCATCTAGTTCAGATGATGATTTACATTTCACAGCCCTACCATGGCACTGTAAACACATCTTTGTGGAAGGTCAGTGCGGAACTCCCAGGAGTGTGAACCGAAATCAAGAGGCCATACAGAACACTGCAGCCAGACTCATCCTCAGCCTTCCCTGACTAACCCACATCACACCCCACCTCAGGAAACTCCACTGGCTCCTCGTACAGAAGAGATGCCAATTCAAGCTACTGACCCAAGCACACAAGGCTCTGCACAACCAGGGACCTGCCCACATTAACCACTGTCTGAACTTCCACTGACCGTCAGGGCCGGATTAGCCATAGTGGACATTGGGCATTTCCCGGGAGGCTGGAAGGGTGGGGGCTGGTTTTGTAGCAGTGGGGCTGATTTTGTAACTGTGGGCTGGGTTTGCATTGGTACAACAAATTCAGCTCTGAGTAACAAAAGCAGCAATGCTTTTCACTTGTAGCCCCTACCCGCCCCCGGAGCTAATCTAAAAAATTTCCAGGGCTGATTTGGGTTCCCAGACCGGCCCTGCCAAGCATCAAGAAGGATATGGCCTGCCTCCCTTTCACTAGGCCAGACTCGCCACATCCACCGAAGCAGAAATGGAGGACACTTCTTCTCCCACATTGCAGAAAAGACCTGGAACAGACTCCCCATGCACCTCCGGACCATCACCTCACTTCCTGAATGCCGAATGGCCCTCAAGACCCGGCTTTTCAAATAAGCCTCTGGGACCTGCAAGCGTATGGATCGGGTGATTAGCCACTCTTTATAAACCCTGATTGATTGATTTAAGAGGTCAATTCTGGCAGTTCCTGCTTTAGACAGGTAATTCCTAGATCACAGGACATTTACAAATTCTTGTAGATCTATTGTCTTCTGAGCATTGCTGTCCTACGGCACCATGCAATATGTCCATATACTTAGAACAATGATTGTATTACATCTTGACTTGGCCCCAAGAGGTCTAACAATCTGCTAATGCTGTGATGTACGAAAACAGCATACCATACCATGTTCTTGCATTAATGTAGCTTAGGTGATGGTCTGCAAGGTAAGAGGCTAGATAAATGCAGGATGCGGTCCATGTAGCTGGTGAGATATGGTCTGTGGATCATGTAGACAAATACACCAGTACGAGATGTTTCACTTACTCACCACTTAGTAATCGTTTTATCCCCCTGTACCGTAATTTCCTCTGCCTAATTTGTTCGTGTTTATGAGTTACATAACCAGCATTATTATGCACTATGTAAGGCCTGGTCATTTGCATAAACGTTGAGTTTAGGACTCCATCCCTGAGTCATAGAGCTACTTGGGATGAAGGTTTCATACTATCGCATGAAGATTGAAGGAACACACCAGGCAAGGGGGAAGCTGTGCATTATGGACCAGGTGATGTTAATCTTGCCAAGATTTCACAATGATATGCCAACTCACATGGTCCAGGACTGGCTTTTTAAGTGGGCCTTGGCTAGTTGTCAGGTTTGGGTGAATGTCCTTTTCCTCACTCCAGCTTTCAAACCACCTTTAATTCATTAAAGGGCGTAATATATATATTTTTGACATAACATAACATCACAACACATCAGTATCTTTCAATTAACTAAAGGTGCACTAGACACCTCCTGAGAACTTTTTTTGCACTCTCATTTGTGAGCTCTTTAAGTTACATCTTTCCAGTGAACACTGAGCAGGTATTGGAGTCAACGGAGAGTAAGAGAGAGTAAAAGAAACTGAGCAAATATGTTTCGAAATACCTCCTTTCTTTAACAACTACTCTACAAACTATAGAGACTAAAAAAGTAAGTTAAAATGTATTGATCATGAAAGGTTTTCAAAAATCCTGTCTCCAGGTGTGCTGGCCAACAAACACTGGTCGTGGTGATCTCTTTGTAGAGTGGCGATACATATCCGAACTCACACACCATCACAATGACAGAGTGGGCATGAAACTGCTCGTCATGTAGCGATTCAACACAACAGTGAATCAAGCAGGACACACGGAGTCATATTAAAATTTGGCTTAATTGTAGTAGACGCTCACCCAGAAGGCCTTGTCATGGGAAGAAGCCAATGTTTTTAGTGCACCATATAAACAAGCAGGGCTTTAAGTGGGCCGGGTCTCACCGGTGCTGAACACCGGCAGTTTTTTAAAGGAGGCTTCGAAACTGGTCTCTACCGGGCTCTGTTTTTGCACTGGCACAGGTGGTCCGTTTTTTCCGGACTGCAGTGACAGCAGGCACATGATGTGCGCGTGCTCACACTACTCACTAGTGGAGATGCTACGGCATGACGTCATGCCAGGTGAGCGTTGTAGGGGAAGGGAATCCTTTAAAGAGTCATTTTCGCTCTGGATTTCCCTTCTCTTTTTGAAACTCAGGAGCAGCAACATCGTCGTGGTGTCACCAGTGCTTTAAGTGGAAGCTTTTTCAATAAAATGTACAAGTCATAGTTGCTGCTTATTTATTTATCTTATGCAACTAACAACCATTGACAAAGCCAATAGTCCTGACTTGTTGAATGTATGATGTTACTTGCTGTATCATATCTGGATGCAATGACAGACACAGCAAAATACAAGTCGCGTGGCACACTGTGCTAAGCAAACATTTTTAGCTTGCGCGTTTTAAGCCACGCCCTTAATTACATTAGCCACGCCCATTTCAGAGACCCCCAATTTTTGTATCCCACTTAAAGCCTTGTAAACATGTCAACAAGTGATTGCCATGTAGTATAGACATAAAAGAAATACATAAAGATTTATAAACTGTATTGTTTTTACAATCCAATCCTATACTTCCAAAAAAATCTTTATCTCAGAAGTCCAATAATTTTCTAGATTGGAGGCTCAGGTAAGGTGCCAGGCTCACACGTTGTATATTTGTCCATATCCTACATGTGTGACTAACAATAACTGACTGCTCAGAACTGTGACAATAAAATAAAAAATGGAGTTTGATTCTTAGTCCTGATGAAAGCCCAGGACCCCATGAGGGCCATAGGTAGGGGCTGAAACATGTCGACTTCATTATAGGGTGTAGCAATAGTAATCCCTCCCCACATTGCCGGATGTGAAACGGGGGTAATCACTAGGTATTTTTAGGGATACTCCCCATTAGGTCTAGAGCTTTACATAAAGTGCTCCCTTAAAGATGGTTGTCACTCTGGTTTTTAGGGACCAGGGTGCAACCCGATGATGAAGCACAACACCAACATGATGTATGAATGTCCAAAATAAAAATATTTAATATTCCTACAGCGAACCGGGACAAGGCTATCATTTTTAGAATAACCACTGATCTCAGGGTGGTAGGATACCTTAACTCCCAAGTAGTCCTGCTTTTATACATAGACTTGATGCCAACGGGTTACATTTTCATGTACCTAATACTGAATGTACTTCGTAACCTTGGTCACCATTACAGATTCTGATGTCTACTTCGGCCAAGACTATTGTCTCAGGTTGTTTTTATTTGCTAAGGGAACCTATAATATGTTAACTCCAACCCTAGGTAATTCGGCTACTAGACAAAACTTGAGGCTTATCAAGGTGAAGTTCAATGCTAGTAGTGGCCAGGTCAGTAAGGTGATCAGTTGATGTAATAGATAGATGTAGAGGAGGTGCATCTCTACTATCTACACTAGTGGGCGGTAATTAGTGGTGAACGCAGAGAGTGTGAAGGGCCTGTGTTGCTCTGCATGGCACCATTCCCCCTAATGTGCACTTTCTAGCTTTGGCTGAGAAGAAAGAAGCAGATCCAATACACTGGGCTTTCCTCTACTGATGTCTTTCTTCATCTTGTCAGAAACAGACGCATCGATAGTGTAGAAGAGCTGCACGCTAGAGTAATTCTTTTGTTATCATGAATGCTTTTTTAACAGTGTGTAGGCAGGATGAGGCAGTTGTAAATTGTGAAGATTCCTAAAAATAATGATGGGAGATGGGATCCAAGTAATGCTAACATTTCTGACCCGCTGATAGGTATCCTGTGTATGCAATCCCTAAATGTGAACAGTGCATCAATGAACAACAAAGGCCGAGAAGCTTTTTCAGTCAAGGTCCTTCTGAATCAATGAATGCAAACGTGGACATAGGTAGGTCTGGACGAATATGCCGAATATTAAATTAAGCCGTCATAATTCATGTAGTTTCAGAAATTCCTGAAATTACACCATTACGCTGTGTCACGTAATTACATCGGCAGCAAAATAGCATAAGAGCGAGGGAACGAATGCAAAGAACTAGGATGACTCTTTTTTGCAGCAATTGTATTTTTCTTGTTATTTTTTCAGTGGTAAAAGCTTCTGTCCATCAAATAATTGATGCGAAAATAAATTTTGTATTCATATATAGTGCTAAATGACAGATGTGCATTTTGTGTAAATTTCCTGAAATTTCTTGTGCGTAGACAAAACCAAATTAACGCACGTTTCACACTCTCCTAGAAATAAGGCACAACCACTCACTTTTATCCTTGTGTGATGAACCTAGAACATGTTTCCATTGATTTTCACCAATGAATATGACTCACTAGCAATATTGAGTAGAAGGTTCCATCTGAGCTATGGGTAACACTAGGTGGTGAAAGTTCTCCACACCTTTCAAGGTACTGGGAAGGAAAAATGTAGTGAGAGGTGGGCGTCAGTCGGTCATCAGTCATCAAGCCTCTGATTTAAGATGTTTTGTAGTATCACTGCAAGGACCCTAATAACACATGTTGGCACAAAATTCACACTGAAAGGCATAGTTCACACTAGAACTGCTCTAACCTATTTCCAAAACAGATTATTTATTCTTGACTTGGGAGAAAGGACTTCGCTAGAGTCACAATATTAACATGAGCTTTAGAAGAAATTATTTTTGGACGAAACTACAGAGGCTAAGTCTCAATCGTTGTGTCCCTTACAGGCAGATATAGGAACTTGGCCTCTGGATGTCTCTAACATGACCTTCATAGCTTCTAGTCCACAGAGTTTCTGAAGTTAAAATGTTGAGAATTCTATGGTGAGGAGAAGTTCTCATGATCTGATGGAATGTCTGCTACAGGAAACAGTATGTTATCTGAGTGGGTAGAGTTATATGAGGGAGCAAAGTGGATCAGGAGGAAGAGAACTGCAGTGCTGAGCTGGAAATCTAGAAAGAGTATAGGAGAAGCACCAGAGTCAAAAATACATTTCTAATTATATGAAAATTCTTCTGCAGAACCTTTTTTGAATCATTTACCGCACACAAGTTTTGCGAAGGGCTAAATCACTGAAAATGTGTAGGATTGCAAAGTGTTCTACATTTGCAAACCGTCACTGGCAAAATTATAATTTTGGAGTAAACAAGCTAGTTACTGTAGATGCAGCTTTGAGGTCTTTGGCAACTGTGAGAAGCACTTTAACCAATATGGCCAGGGGTTACAAACGTCTATGGTTTAACATTGTAGAACAGTTTGCTATTTACTATAGCTTACTCCAGCCTATTCTGGTGTTTCTTGTCTGTGATATAGGCATGCCTCTGCCCGCACCCTATGTACGAACAGCCCTTACCTTTCAGTGCTGCTTCGATCCACAACTAATGAGGCAAAGTATGCACCATTTAAAAATCATAATAACATATTTTTAAACCTCCAGCCATCCAGACTTAGTGAATGCTTACTCACCACGGAATAATGGATGCTACAGCATCTCCTCAAACTTAACTACTCAAACACAAACAAAAAGGTATCTGTAGATCCTTGCAAGACTTTCACCCTATATCCTCTCGGCCCCAAGAACAGGAGCAGCTACCAACTACTCAAGTGCTTTGAAAAAAACTCAGCATGATAATGGAATGATCCCCCCTTCACCTTAAAACCTCTCTTTCCCTCTCTGAATTCAGAAAGGGATTCAAGACCTGGCTCTTTCACATAAAGACCTGTGAGACCTCAACGCCTGGATACACCTTGGGGTGATTAGCCACGCTCTATAATTACAGTCTGATTGATAATAGTATACCAACGTCTCTCTTCAATGCCAAGTCAGAAACGCCTTTTGGTTTTAGGCAAAAAAAGACAACTTTCTAAGAATGTCTTTTCTGTAATATTAATATAACATTTTCCATTATTTGGATTTTAAAATACTATAAAAATCAGTCTCTAAAATAATTTTCTTTTTTTTGTTAAATAATTTTTATTGATAAACAATAAAGTACCAAAGTTACAATGTAGCATAAGATGAAACAGTCGCAAAATAAAGCATATATTATTAAAAGATGTTATAGTAATAAACAATCTATGGCAATGATAATAATAAAATAGGTAAAGAAATCACCCTATGTAAGAAAATAAGTAAGAGGAACTAAAGGTACATATCAAATCAGGTAATAGTGTAATAAATATTTAAGAATATGAAATGAAAAGCAAGAAAATAGTAAAAAAGGAAGGAAAGGGAAGATAGAGAGAAAAGGGAAGAAGAGGGGATGGGGAGGAAGTAATATGAAGTGATTAGGGTAAAGACGGGTGTGAAGATAAGAAAGTAGTAAAAGGAATCCAGAATAAGTCAGATTTGATTTTCTGAGCTAACGTTGATGATGAGACAGTAGAAATTCTGTGTTCATTACAGATAAGGTTCCACCATGTTGAGGTACAGACTTTAGAATGATCTTTCCAACAAGTTAAAATAAAAATAAAAATTCAAGTGAAATAAAAAGATCAAACAGTTTCAACTTTGGTGAGGTGTCGGAAAAAACATCAGACATGGATTCAAGAAATACATTTTGAATTGATAATGGAATATGACAATGAAATATCTTAGAGGACGTAGACCAAATGGATTTCCAGAATTTAAAAACATTGGAACAATAATATATTAAGTGTGACAGTGTGCCATGCGAGGAAAGACAAGACCAACAAAGGGGAGAGGAGGAGGGACTAATCTTATGAATAGAAGCAGGAGTGTAAACCGCTCTGTTATACAGAAAAAATAGAGATTGTCGATATTAGCGGCTCTGGAGGTGGTAAAAATGGTATGCCATAATTTGTTCCATCGTTGAGTGGAAAGGGATAGTGAGAGATCTTGTTACCAAGCTATTTCTATGGAGGATTTTGGTCTATCAGATATATGAGTAGACAGAAGCTTATATAGGAAAGAAGCTTTGGGAGTAGAGTCAGGAAGGATTTTGTACAAAGGAGTCAGGGATGTTAATGGGGTGGAGGGACCAGGAAATTTTTGGGATAACAAGAATGACTGTAGTGCATTTGATATTTGTGAATATTGGGGAAAATAGGATAGAGGTAAGTTATAATGTTCTTGTGTAATGTAGTGAAGAGAATGACGGAATTACGGGGTACCAATTGATGGTAACACAAAGAGGATTGGGGACCGGGAGCGGAGTTGGAAAAGAAGGAGGTCCAGTACCCGTGCTACCACAAGATAAAGTGTATGTGCTAGGGGGGTAGCTGTTCCTCAAAACGCAAAAAAAGGAAAAAAGACCAACTGTAGGTATAAAGGACTCACATGAGGTCGGGTCAGTGTGAGTGTGAGAGGCATTTCTCCTTTAGAATATAGTGCCCTCACACACCCTTGCGAGTGTCATGCTTCATCATCTGGCGTTGCTCCTCGTGGGGGTGGCGCTGAAGTCCCTCACGGGCCCCGCGAGAGGGCTCTTTGGTGGAGATCTTTTGAGGAGATGCCGCAGTTGTGCATGAGGGCATGTGGGCCTATAAAAAGGAAGGTGAGTGAGTGTGTTAAAATTACTATATGGAACCCAGAACCAAGGTTTTATTCACGGGTCCATACAGTAAGTTAAAATGGAGTGGATCCTGGAGCTCCTCTTCGGAAAAAATATAGAGGGCAGATGTGTAACTAACCGCTGCTCTCAGGATGGGTGCTGTAGTGAAAAGTCCAACTAAAACGGGGTCAACAGGTTTCGCGCTCATTGGTGGTCCCTAAGGGATCCTGTGGCGCTTCGTCAGGACTGGTATGAAAGGTGAAAAGAAAATGAGACAGATTCTAGGAAAGAAAGGGCCTGTGAACCTGTAATACCTTATTATTTAAGGAGTTAAGCGTCCAAGCGCTGATAGGAACTCTTTCTGTAGGAACCTATGCCCAACCAGGTGAGACAATAATATAAAAGGAGACAAGGAAAGAGAAAACAAACACATATAAAAGTTGTATTAGCTTGTACGTCAAATATAATTGACATGTTGTATCTATATTGCTAATAAACCCGGAGGTGTGCTGTGCCAATCTTGCATGCACACTGACAGTCTATACAATTAATTCGACCTTATTTAGAGGTGTAGTAACCCCTGTGCAGCTGACCGTTGTGCACGGGGTGTTATCTATAGGCGGTATCAGTGATAGTGTGCCTTATAAATTATCCATGCATATTGCCAACTGTAGAAATGGTACCATCTAGATGAAGCCATGGGGGTGAGGTTGGATAGAAGAACAACATAGTCTGAGGCTATGAACGATAGCGGTAGCAGGGCGAGATGCCGTTGGTGGTGCTGTGAGTAAAATGGTCATAGGTATAACGGGTAGGTCGGTCTCATCAATATCGTTAACGGTATCAAAGTGGGCTGTGTACATACACGTTAAAAAACGGGTTCGTGAATCGCTCGTGATGGCAAAGAAACAGGCGTGAAGGAAACATTCATGCATACAAACATACACACACGTCTTGATATGCCTACCCCTCTAATCCGGAGATTGGGCTCCGTCGGCACCTTCTAGGTTGCAGGCTGAGTAACTAGATGAAAATAGGTATGTTGTAAAAGAGTGGTGCGAGCCGACGAGAGTCGGACCAGTTTACATACTGCCTTTCTAAATAGACATCAACATTGGTACAGCTAGTACTTACATGTGCTCGCCTGTCAGGGGTTTTGAGACCTACCCCACCTTCGTAGTGTGCCGGGACGGGGAGGGGTGGTGAGTGTAGTCAATATATACCCGTTCTTAGTGACACCGTCCATGTAGTCAATCCCCCACCGGGCCGCCCGATTGTATCAGGCATCGATTCAGTCTTGGAACCACTCAGCAAGTTCTGCGACTTCTACCTACGCCATTTGGTGAGCAAAACTCCCTCCTATCTCAGGGACACCACAGAGGTTCTCAACCTTATAGAAGATTTCCTTGAACCAGGCAACATTGATCTTCTTGTCACCATGGACGTGGAAGCCCTTTATACAAATATTCCTCAGGACGCCACTCTGAAGGTACTCGAAAACACCCTGCGAAACATCGAACCTTGGCCCTTTGAAACACCAGTATCATTCATCTGTGACTGTGCTTCCCTAGCACTTAAAGAAAATTTCTTTGCTTTTAAGTCACAACTCTTTCATCAAATACAAAGTACCAGCATGGGAAGCACATTCGCTCCCAGTCTGGCCTGCCTGTATATGGCTCACTTTGAAGAACAACATATTCTAGGAGAGACCAACCCATTACGCCAACACATTTTGCTGTGGCGACGTTATATCGATGACATCATTCTGTTCTGGAGAGGGGACGAAGAACTCTGCATCACGTTCTGCGATTGGGTCAACACTCTGGACCCCTTTCTTAAATTCACAAGCACCAGATCACGACATGAGATTCCCTTCCTTGATCTCCTCATCTCTCTGACTAACGGCTCCCTACACTCTACCAACTATAGGAAAACTACAGACAGAAACAGTCTCCTCACTTACGACAGACATCATCCTAGGGCACTCAGGAATAATCTACCGGTGGGCCAGTTCCTACGCCTCCGGAGGAATTGCGATACACTCGTGGAATTTGAGAAACAATCAGCCATCCTTGGAGACAATCTGCAAAAATGCCATTACCCCAGGAAGATCATCCACCAAGCACAAAAGAGAGCAAGGAACAACCCGTGGGCCGCTCTCCTTGAGATAAAAGAGAAACCTAAGTCAGACATGATTACATCTGTCACTACATTCACTCCCAGCTCCAACAAAATACAGAAAGTAATCAGGAAACACTGGAACATATTAAAGACAGGTACCTTCTCACCGGGCCCTCCCCCACTCTTTGCATTCAAACGTACCCAAAACTTAAGGGACCACCTAGTGCACACCAGACCCAAGCCACAACTGACACGACAACCCACACTATGGGCTTTACCACCAGTGGTGGGCCACTTCCCCTGTGGTTCCTGCTCTACATGTGCAGAAACCACCACCTCGAAACAGATCGACTTGGGCCTAACTACACCATGGCGCCAGACTAGACACACTAATTGTAACACCACCAATTGTGTCTACACCATTCTTTGCCCTTGTGACAAAAGATATATCAGCATGACTACCAGACCAGTGAAGATAAGAATCGGTGAACATAAAAGCACGATTAGACGGGGTAGAGCCAACAATATACTACTCAACCACTTTTTGGTGCAAAGACACCCTGCGAACAGCATTAGGTGGACAATCATTGATTCAAACCCCAACTGGACCAAAAGAACCTTGTTTAGGCAGGAACAATGATGGGACACAGTGGGACTCAACGATGAGATCCCATGGGTTGAACTTATCTTCTGATGAAACACACTGACGTATATCTTAGGAACGCTGTCCCATCTTACCATACATCACACACCACTACATGGGCCAGTACTCTGAGAGAGGGTCCCCTTTCCCCCGAATTAGTACACTCCTCTGTAGGGCACTTTATCCCTCCCCCACTTTCCATCTTGTGGGACTCTACTCTCCTCCTTTACCTGGTTAGGAGCTTCAAGATAACTTAGCATCTTATCCGAACCACCCGTGTTTTCTTAAAGTTGCGTGTTATCATCTGTTCCACACCAGTCTGCCATCTCGTGGGACCCTACACACTCTCTCACCACTGTCTTTATAAGACAATTGAGCTCTTTAATAAAACCAAACCCCCCCCCCCCTTTTTTTAAGATTGCTCCGTTATCCCACTATTGATTCGGCAAAACATCATAATTTTCCCGCTATGACACTATAAACTTCATTGCCCGCACTCCAGGCTAAGATGGCCGCCTGCTCCACACTTTTTTCATAGCATTATTCTTTGCTATACTCCCCTGACGCCCCTTCACGTGACGCGTCATTGCGCATTGACCCGACACTTAGACCCGTCATCGCGCATTCATCCGATGCACAGACCCACCCAGACTATACGGACAGTGTCACTGAGAACGGGTATATATTGACTACACTCACAACCCCTTCCCGTCCCGGCACACTACAAAGGTGGGGTAGGTCTCAAAACCCCTGACAGGCGAGCACATGTAAGTACTATCTGTACCAACGTTGATGTCTATTTAGATAGGCAGTATATAAACTGGTCCGACTCTCGTCGGCACGCACCACTCTTTTACAACGTAGCTATTTTCATCTAGTTACTCACCCTGCAACCTAGAAGGTGCCGACGGAGCCCAATCTCCGGATTAGAGGGGAGGCATATCAAGACGTGTGTGTATGTTTGTATGCATGAATGTTTCCTTCACGCCCATGTCTTTGCCATCACAAGCGATTCACGAACCAGTTTTTTAATGTGTATGTGCACAGCCCACTTTGATACTGTTAACGATATTGATGAGACTGACCTACCCGTTATACCTATGACCATTTTACTCACAGCACCCCCAACGGCATCTCGCCCTGCAGGTTCACAGGCCCTTTCTTTCCTAGAACATGTCTCATCTTATTTTCACCTTTCATACCAGTCCTGACGAAGCGCCACAGGATCCCTTAGGGACTACCAGCGAGCGCGAAACATGTTGACCCCGTTTTAGTTGGACTTTTCACCTCAGCACCCATCCTGAAAGCAGCGGTTAGTTACACATCTGCCCTATTTTTTCCGAAGAGGAGCTCCACGATCCACTCCATTTTAACTTACTGTATGGACCCGTGAATAAAAGAAACTAAACTCAAGAGGGCCCCTGAATAATGAACAATAAGGGGGAGGAGGACAGGGGAAAATCAATACTACTAACAACAAAACCTCCCCCTTTAAAATTCTTAATTGGTGATACATCCCACAAATAATTAAAGCCTCATTGAATCACAGAAGTAGAGGTTAATTCTTTTTTTAAGATTTATTTTTATATGAACAATAATATAAAAAAGACAATTCCATTTACACAGTTTCAATAATTTGTACTAGCAAAATACCAAAGCGAGCCCACATACAAGAAACAATGATAATGATATAACACAAAATTAGACCTCACATAACACAATAAAACATAACAAACATGTGAATAGAGCAAAATACATAAAAAACGCAACAAAAAAAATGTGTATTTTACCTTGATACTACTAAAGGGAGAGATACAAAAATACACAATAACACAAATTATTCATATCAACCAATGAACAGCCAAAGCGTTTTGTTAGTAGTATGGACCCGTGAATAAAACCTTGGTTCAGGGTTCCATATAGTAATTTTAACACACTCACTCACCTTCCTGTTTATAGGCCCACACACCCCCATGCATAACTGCGGTGTCTCCTCAAAAGATCTCCGCCAAAGAGCCCTCTCGAGGGACCCATGAGGGACTGCAGCACCACCCCCACGAGGAGCAACGCCCGATGATGAAGCATGACACTCGCAGGGGTGTGTGAGGGCACTATATTCTAAAGGAGAAATTCCTCTCACACTCACACTGACCTGACCTCATGTGAGTCTTTTATACCAATTGATGAAGATAAAAAATATCCTTTTCTTTCCAATGTTTAAAGTAGAATGATTTGTGGCAAAACGTAATGAAATTATTGTATCAAATGGAAGAGGCAAGAAATGCTTACTGAAAGTTAGCACCATCTGTAAACCGTGAATGTATCAAGTGTTGGGAATATTTTAAAATGGAGTATTGAGAAATGAAGGTAAAATTGGACATTGAGCAAATGTCATAAAAGGAGAATTCATGTTAGAAAGAGCATTCAAAGGTAATCCAACTAGGTATCGGTGAAACTTGATATTGCTTATTCAGAGCATAAAATTGTATAACTCAAAAAGCAACATGCTATAGTTTAAAATTACGGAATAACACACCCCCTTCATTTTTTGGTTTAATTAATTTAGATAGAGCAATCCAGGAGGGTTTGTTGTTCCACAAGAATTTAGTACAGAGGGAATTAATTTGTTTAAAATAGTAATTGGGAATTGTAAAAGGCAACATAGAAAGCAAAAAAAGAATGAGAGGAACAATCATCATTTTAATAGTGTCCAATCTGCCCCATCAAGATAAAAAGGGGACCAAGAAGTAAGTGAATTTTGAATCTCAAGTTTTAGTGCATTGAAATTGTGTAGAAGAGTTTGAGGGGTAGTAGGAGAAAACCAGACACCTAGATATTTGATTTTAGATGGACACCATTTGAAGTTGGTGTTGTAAAACATGAATTGATATCATATGGAGTTTAAAGGTAAGACCTCAGTTTTAGAAATGTTTAATTTATAGCCAGATATTTTAGAGTATAAATCAATTTCTTGTAAGAAAAGAGGTAGAGAGGAAGGAGGTTTAGAGATATACACCAATATATCATCTGCGTAAGCAGATAATTTGATTTCATGAGATTTGTGTTGAAAACCTGTTATTAGGGGATTGTGACGGATGCGTTCAAGAAAAGGTTCTAGACACTGAAGAAATAAAAGAGGGGAAAGGGGGCAACCTTGTCTAGTACCTCTGTGCAGATTAAAATATAGGGACAAAAGACCATTAACATAAACAGAGGCTCGTGGTTCTGAATATAGTAATTTAATAAATGAAATAAATTTGGGACCGAAACCAAACCATTGAAGAGTTTTGAACATGAATGACCAGTTTATACGATCAAATGCTTTTTCTGCATCAAGGGGTAGTGCAGCTAAAGGATCAGGGTACTTCTTCCCCAACGTACGAATGTTAGAAAACATCCTAGCATTATCAGAAGTAAGTCTACCTCTAATAAAGCCGGACTGATTGGGTTCAATAAGTAAGGGTATAACATCATTCAATCTAGAAGCGAGAATTATCACAAACATTTTACACTGGTAGCGTTTAATTCACAGGCCCTTGGTACATGTAGTACCATATACCAGGGCCTTATAAAGTGACAATCAGATATATACCAGACTTTACTATGATTAACAGGGCGAGCATTGTGAGAAGTTGGCCTGATATGTAGTGCTCACTATTCTAGTGATCACTGTGTATCATTCCAAACGACCCTTATTGATGATTGGTTGTAAGTCAACCTTTTAGACCAGCTATCCTAGTAGCGTGGATACGAGCAGTCTTTAGGCTAAACTCTAGAGGGCGTGTTAAGCCAGCTGTTTTACCACCACATTTACCCCTTGAACACCACGTGAAAGGACACCACACAAGTTGTTATGAAAATAAAGGATATTTATTTATAACAAGACTACCCTGGCTCTTTATGAGTCAGGGAGCTAAGCACACTACAAAAGTCTTACGAAAATACTTCAAGTTGCACAATTTACACAAATGCCCGAGGGGCACGAGAAACCATCTACACTAACAGTGAAATGCGAATGGTTAGAGTCTAGAGTTACTGATTCCGGAGTGATCCGATCAGTGGGACTAAACGAAAAAGGAACTGGACACTTGTAGAGCGAACCTGCGATGGAGCACCGAAATGCTCGAGTTACCTAGCCCAGAGGCTGCGGCTGCGTGAAGTTCGGCAAGATGTCGGGAGTCCTCGTTGTAGTCTCAGGAGCCTGAAAGAAGAAGTTGCTGGCAGGCGACCAGTGTCGATGTTCAGCGAGATCCAAGCCTGGATCGGTGATGAAGGAAACCTGAAAGCAGAGGGGACTCAGTTCTCAAACGCTAGCCAGCGATCGTGTGGGCACTAGGAGGGTACCGGCTGAAGTCACCTCGACCAGGTGAGCGGATGACGTCGGACTCGGCTGTTCCTCGGACCAGGAGGCGCGGCGGCGACCAGGATGGAGGGCGAGCTGTCCCACGAAGGTGTCTGCTGTCGATGATGCTGGGCCCAGGAATGGGGCAGCAGGTCTTGGCAGTGGCAAGCCCACGCGGGGGAGTCAAGATGACGTCTGGAGTGGACCAGGGGGGTCCGGGGTACTCCTCTGTTGAAGGGGAGCAAGAGCCAATCTGGAGCAACCAGACCGGTGATGAAACTATCGTGGTGCGTCGTGAAGAGGGCCACAAGCCGGTCGGCGAGTGGTCGGACAACGCGGTGAACAGCAAGGAGCGGAAGGGCCCCCACGCTGATCTCGTGGATGCTGGGGAGGCAGACTTCGGTGCTGGAGCTGCTCAGGGTTAGGGCTTCTCAAACCCTAGGTACACTCACTCGAGGGTCCCTCGGTGGGCGTGCTAGATAAGCGTTGTGCAGGTTCTGAAGATGGCCGGTCCCGCAGGTCTCGTCACACCTACGACTCTCAGCTGGGCTGACGATGTAGGTAGAGGTCAGAGATGGCGGGGAACTCGGGTCTCGTCGAGCTGGGCAGTCTTGATCCGTAGGAGAGACGTACAGCAAACCGCAAGCGCTTAGGTGGTGCCTGCTGGTGCAGGGTGGCTACTCCTTAGCCACAAGGGAGAGTCTTCAGAAATAGTCAAGAGTTCCTTTCGTGGAAAGTAGTTCAAGATTCAGAATTATCCAATTTGGGAAGGGGACTCGCTCCTACCTTTATTCTAAGAAAAGGGGCTGGCCCGTGACTAGGTCCGACCTATGGGTGGGGCCAGGAGGGGGGTGGTTACACCCCTATCCTTTGTCCGGCTTCGCCCCAGCTCAGGGGCAGGGTTGCCCCCGAAACTGGTTTGAGCCGGGCTATGCACAGTGAGCACCGGGGTGCCACTGGCAATCACCTTCCTTTCAGCCCTGCCTACCTGGGATACACAAACCCTGTCTGGGATGGTGCTAACACCGCCCTCGACAGGAAACCCTTTGTCCAAGCTCCCTCCGCTGGAAGGTCTCCCAGCAGCAGGAGGTCAGACTTGTGTCTGGTGGCAGCATCCATTTTGTGATGCTGAGGCTTGAGTCAACTTTAACCGGGGTTCAAGGTTACTTCCATGTCGTGCCCCTCTAAAAGGGGGGAATGCTAACCCCCGTCGCCAGAATTGGCGAGGGGTTCGTATTCCAATTCGTATGACACCTTACTCGACATGTGTAGGTGATGCGATGCCAAAGTTAGCAAATAACCGCAAGGATTATAATGCATTTTAAAGTAGTTGGCCCGCGTCACCATGGAACGGCTATTAGGACTTGGTTCCGCAAGCCTTCGACGGGCTCAGCTCGCGCCAGAGCACCGTCCCACATGATTCCCTGCACTCTGCCTTCAGGATTGATAAGGCCTGCCATAGGAGTGACTGATAGGAATCCATGTTTCCATTTTAGGGTTAGGTGTAGGTATACTACACCTACAGCAACGGGTGATTACACCACTTTGCCCCAGCTGTCGCGCAGCCAGTTGTGTCAGATTTGGGCGGTCATCCAGGGGTGGCATAATACATGCTGCAGCCCCTGGTAGGCCCTGGGTACACCGATGCCCTGGATACCTGTGGTATGCTGAGACAGGGACTGACAAGGCGGCCCAGTTCCAATTAGTGGATGCACCTAATGTACATGTGTGTTAATTTCGAGAGAGAACAGCTAGGCTGTGGGTCTGATTGGCAGGCCCACAGCCAGGGAAAGTCGTAAACCAATGAAGCAAAAGCAAAAAAATCTGGGTGATCATAGGATTGCAGACCCTACTCTCCTACAAGCATAAGCAGTATACTACTAGTTATCAGGAGTAATGTAAGCAGAGTTCTTCAGCCCAAAACAATAGTGTTCAATGTAAGGCAAACAATCCCAGGCCACCTTGCAGAAGAGCATGTTTTCAACAGTAAGGTGGTATAATATACCTTAGGTTACATATCAGTAGCTGGACCGCCATTGCTGGGTTCATCTGCGGTTAAGATGCTCTAACTCTCTCTGTTGCCTCAACATGTTCTCAAGTCTGTTGCAACTACACTGTATTCTGCAAGAATAGCATAATGCGGTTTAAAAAGCAGCATGATAGAGCTCCTGAAGGGCGGGTTAAGCCTAGGAAATCAAAATAGCATAACAAAAATTAAAATCTAATTACACTCTAATTGTAGCCCTTAGATATCTGCTTCATAGCATGCTATCTTTTTCAGACGAAAGAAATTATATATTCATACCACAATCTGGCGGATATCTAAGGGACGCTCTTACATCCACATAAGTTCTGTCTTTGTGTTGGATAAGAACAAAAATGAAGGAGAAAAAGATGTTTATGAGCTTCACATTTTTATGGAAATGTTTTTCTGAACAGAAACAATTTAGCCAGGGCTGCACTGTAGTGCCTGCAGTGAATACAAATAGGTTTAAAGCAGTAGGCTTCCTATGCCAAGGTTCTGCTAATTTAGAAGGTGCGAACAGAGACCAGCACATTAGTGTGGCCTTCAAGCACAGAGATAGCAGTTGTCTCCTGCCCTTCAAGGGTTCAGGGAGCATCCAGAGATTCCATCCAGTCTTAGAGAGCCTCCCAGTGCTGGGAACCAGGTATACTAAGCTTTTCCTGTGGTTGTATCCATGTCCTGTGCTCTACATCCGAAAGGCGAATTCTGGTAGTAGCAGAAGCTGCATGGGCTGGACAGGGAGCCGCATATGGAACAGACAGATGGCAAGTGAGCACAGTGCAAAAGAGCATGCATCAGAGAGGAACACACTCAGGGGGCACAAGGAACGGGATGAAGAGCACACCTCACCAACGCGCCATGTATCTCACTCAAGAAATGGGTCTTGCAGGTCCCTCACTTAGGTGCACAGTCTGTCTCATGGGTGCAAACCTCTCACCTGGGGCATTATGCCACTGATTGGTTGTGAAACTCAGGACTTGAAGCTCAGCCTCACTCATAAGGTGGTAGTATCACACCATGTGTTTAGAGTGAGCCTCACACCGTGCACCACAGCCGCATTTCAAATGGCTCTTGTAGACCAGCACTACATCCACTGTTTTCATGTGTTCTATTGTTTCTTTAAACTTGAGAACTGAGGCAGTAAAGGTTGGAGTAGTCGACTTACGAGAGATCGCCACATAAGAGTCCTTCCCAACCGTCCACCACTTCCTCATGAACACCACAAACCATCTTATCTGGATCACACTGCTTATCCTCTGCCCACATTTGACGTTAACTACCCGTGCCACTGTCCCAAAACAAAATACCTGACGTGCAACCAGATGACTAGGTGGGGCGGCTACCAGGTACCACCCAAGCCCTCCTACGAAGCCACATCTAGGGACCAGAGGAAGCAAGATGCGGGGATCACACGTGTCAATAACGATGCAAACACAGTCATGTAACACTGATGCTACGAGTGCCAACATGTCATTTCCATACTCAGTACCATTATCTGGGGGGCAGTGAAACGTCATCACTTATAAGCTCTACCGTCACCTGTGCCAGGAGACCGCCCGCATCCCAGCTGGACCACTCCTCCTCAGCGGAGGTTCTGAGCAGCTCGTGGCCATCCTTTTGTTGGCACCCAGCTGCTCTCTTTTCCCCTTTCCATCTCTTTTGTCGCCAGTCACCTACACGCTCATCCAATTAAATGGAGGGTCAGACCACTTCATCAGGTCGAAAACTTTCAAGGGCCAGCCTATTTTCTTGCATTCTCGACACCGTGCATGGCTGAACCCTGGATTTGAAAACAAGGCGAAAGGACAAACACAGGAGTCGGTTTCCTTCTCGAGGCGTTCTGTGAGGCTCTTGAATTCCTTTCTTTTGTTAAGAGCGGTGACTAAGACCTTGGAATACAAGGTCACATTGACTCTGACGCAGACAGGCTACTGCCCTGTGCCTTTTAGAATCTTTTGCCTGGGCTGAAACAATTAAAGCTCTCAAGAACATCCGGAGCCATTTTTCTGCCATCCTGAAAGTCTGAGTCCAGCTTGTTGCCTGGGTCCTGAACATGGCTTTTGAGCTTTGAAATCAAGATATCAGCGGTCATCCCACGGATCCTTACACTTGTCCTGCAGGCAGGGCTTTAAGTGGGATGAAAAAACGGGGGGCTCTCTCAAAGGGGTGTGGCCAATGTAATTAAGGGAGTGGCTTAAAAACACCTAAAAATCTGTGCTTCCATAGTGTGCCGCCTGACTTGTATTTTGCTGTTTTTATGACTGCATCCAGATATATGATGCACGTAACATCAAACTTATGACAAGTCGGGACTATTGGCTTTGTCAATGGTTGTTAGTTGCATACGATAAATAGGCGGCAACTAAGGCTTGTATATTAATATTGAAAAAGCTTCCACTTAAAGGCCTGGTGACACCACGACAATGTTGCTGCTCCTGAGTTTCAAAAAGAGAAGGGGAATCCAGAGATAAAATGACTCTCTTTAAATAATTTCCCTTCCCCTACAACGCGCACCTGGCATGACGTCATGCCGTAACATCTCCACTAGTGAGAAGTGAGCAGTGTGAGCACGTGCACATCGATGTGCTGCTGTCTCGAAACGGGTCTCTATCGGCCTCTGCTTTGTGCCCTGGCCCTTTTTTTCCGGACTGCAGTGACTGCAGACTGCTGTCACTGCAGTCCGGGCAAAAAACACAGACCGCCTGTGCCAGGGCACAAAATAGAGCCCGATAGAGACCCGTTTTGATGCCTCTTTTAAAAAACTCCCGGTGCTCAGACCCTGTGAGACCCGGTCCACTTAAAGCCCTGCCTGCAGGAAAGGGCTAAGTTGTACGTCAAAGCTCTTGGCTGCTTTTCAGCCCCCGTACTCGCCCCACCGTTTCATCCTGGTCATAACCCTGTTCATGTCGGGATAGTTCAACCTGCTCTAGGCGTCAAGCTACCTTTGTAAGGAATGATTTAGAAAGATCTTCTCAGAGGATTGTCAGTCTTTCTAAATGTTGAGGCATAATTCGCATGTCGGTCTAGTTCAACTGCTGACTCAGCCATCTCCTGGCATGTTACTGTCATGATGCATTGTACCTATCTTATCTCACTTGCTTTTGGTGAAAATAGCCCTCTTGCTACATGTATTCTAGGTGGAACCCATACATTTAGCACTCACCCAGGGTGCTCATCATCCCTGCTAATGTGTAAGTATGGAGGGAATACATGTAAGTACCTCTCCTTGCTCCTTTTATTTTGCCATTGTTTATTTTTACCTCATTGTCCCATTCAGGGAGGCAAAAGGTTGACCCGCCCCTTAAGCCTGGACCCACACTCGGGTCACACCCCCCGTAGTCGCCCATTTCGAGATCGCCTGATGTCGGACAGCAGGCCAGGTCATAGGCACAGCAGCAGAGACCGCGGGCCAGCCTGCTGAGCCTGCGGCCGGCCCCACCTTTGGGGAGGATGCGGACCCCCGGGGGGACCGTCCATGTGTTCGATCCACAGAGCAGGACTCCTCACTCAACCGCTCCAGGAGCCAAGGGCTTTCACTTAGACCTTGGGGGCTCAGCTTGATTATCCTGCTGAGGAGAAGGGTCCCCCAACCGGAGCTCATTGTGTCCTCACAGCTCGAGTGTTTGCTCCACTCCATCCCGCGCGCCGCCACTTTGAAAACTGCAGCCATCTCGGAGCCTCGATTATTTAGTTCATTGTTATTCGTGCATCGTTTCTGGGCTCTTTTGTGACCTGGTCGTGGAGCTTAGCAGTGACACATATTCTCGGGTCCTTGGACCAGCCACATCCCAAACCTACGTTTAAATGCTGCCTTAGGTTTTTTTTTCAACGTTGTCAAAACTATTGAAGTTCACTTTGTAAATGTTAAATGTTTTGATAAAAGAAGTTCAGAGGGAAAGCTTTGTAGATTTAAATATTCTACTTGAAACCTCAGAATTCCAACCTCCATTTTTTTCCCTAGCCAGGATATCCGGTTTCCTTTTGTCCTCTCTTCCCAACACCAGTCTTCTTCAAGGCACATTTACTGATCTGTCAAAGACGTCAACGTCCCTAAATGATCACCTTCTTTAGTAGGAGAAAAAAACGATTTTGTTCCACTTTGTTCATTTCTTTTTCATGCCCTCAGTATCTGCCAATAGCAACAGGCTATGCAACATGGGTCCATAATTCTCTTTAGAGTATTTGCTAATTGTTGTGCATGTTTTTGTGAATGTGTATGTATGTGTGTGGGTGTGTGTGAGAAAAACAGAGTCGTATTTTTCATTGGCCCTCAGGGAAGACTAGCAATGTGTGCCATCATTATCTGAGTTTTCTCCCCTGCTCCTTGATATGTGCCCTGACAGCTTGCCAGCCTCCCACAGACTGCCAGCTTTAGTTGTCACTCAGCAGCAGGGCTCTCACACATGATAACTGGTGTTTGCACAGCTCCTCTACCTAGTCTGCAGGAAAAAAGGCAAAAAAGTATTGGGACATACTGTCTTTGCAGTAATTTTTGGCAATGCTGAATAACATTATTCAAAATAATGCTTTCTGCAGATGCTGATGAGTATCAGCAAACAAAGGGGCAATGACACACCCACTGTGGGTGGTTGTGTAATTGTGTAGACACGCCCATGTTTCACTACATATGTGAACACATACAGACTAAGGCAGGCACCATTTTCTTTATTTTCATTGACTGATTTAAGATGCCAGTCAATAAGAACAATAAAAACTGTCAGTGCGTTAAAGGTCGGTTGTAAGGGCTGTCACCAATTTGATGCCAGGCCTCTCAAAAATATATAGAGGATTTGGCGTTATGGCGAGAGCTGTCAACTTTGGAACTTGGGAAACAAGTTTGAGTCTCGGCGTCTGCTCAACATCTTTTGATTATAGGCAAATCACTAAATCTCCCTGTGGCATAAAAATACAAAAAAACAATAAAAAACTGGTTGTGACTTTGTGGTAATATAACTGTTGCTCATGAGCTACATAAAAGTGCAAAAATTATATATATATATATATATATATATATATATATATATATATATATTATTTTTTTTTTTTTACAAAAAAGAGGGGGCAAATGAGGTTGAGGGATGCAGTGAGGAGTGGGTGGGGTCGGGAGGGAGGGAGGGAGAGACAACATGGAGGCACTAGAGAAGCTTATGAGGAAGACAGCAAAATGGGAGTGGGGTGAAGCACACGAGGGAGACAACCACACAGAGTGTGCAGGCAGGGAGGAATTACATGGAAGAGAACGCAAGCAACTACGAGTGAGAGAGCAAACACAGAGTGCAGGGAAGGGGGGAGAAAATACAAGAGGGATAATGCTGGAAAACACATGCACTCAGAGGGAGTGCTTAACCAAAAACAAAAAAACAGTAGTTTCCAAAAAGGGAGCAGTGGAAAGACACGCGTCAGTCAGCTCAGAAATCTGCCAGACTTGCTGTCCTTTAGAAGGGCATTAAAAACCTGGTTATTTATCCATTAAACCCACTTACCTCACAACCCAACTCCTTGGTATTTTAGCTATTAGGATTTGGTAACAGCGCCAGGACACCTCAGGGTAACCGCTGCGCTCTATAAATTAATTAACATAACATAACAGTAAAGAGGTTGGTAAAGATGCTGTTCTCCAGGTGAGTACCAAACACAAGATGGATAAGGAAAGCCATTTAGTAAAAAGCTATCAAATGAGTGACAATAAAGTCAACCAGTAGTAAGAGATGGGCAGGATGTAAGTCCCTGTAAATTCCTGGCAAGATGGCAATGGGTCTTTTGCCAACAGACAGCTTGTGCTGTGTGGTATGCTCAACCAAAAAACACTACTGCGCCTTGAGTACCACTGGAAAAGTGAGTTTATTAGGCACCTGGACCGACTTGAGGAGGGACAGTCAGGAAGTCTTTTACTTAAAATAAAAATTGAAACCTGATCCATTAGTTAACAAGCTGCATCTGAAAATTAAAATGTATTCATTGCAGTATTATGGCTTGCTATGGCATCAATAAATCATAAACACCAGTATTTTGGGTGAAATACTATTTTATGATTCATTTGTTATCTAATTCGGAAGAAATATGTTTTTAGTATAAAAACGGTGCAAGTAAAAAACATAAAATGCTGAGGAATTTGAGGAATGCTTTCTGCTAAATACTAAATGATTTCTAAAATACACTCCAGCCAGAGGACTTTGTTCTGCCTCTTCTTCTGCTTATCAATTTTCAGCTTCGACTAGGTGGTCAGATCTTTGCCTTTCAAGCTACCACTGTCTGGAACACCCTGCAAAAACAACAGCAAAGTCCAAAGAACGTAGCTATTTCTTAACTTGAAGCACCTCTGTAAGAATTGAGGTACTGGTTGAGGGCGGTGAAACCATACAAAGCAGAAACCACAACCCTTATCAGAGTGAAGTCGCAAGCAAACCCTATATGAACCTGTGCTCACCCACTGGTAGCTTGGCACAGAGCAGTCAGGCTTACCTTAGAGGCAATGTGTAAAGTATTTGTGCTTCAAACAGTAACCCAGTCAAAACATACCACAAAAGAATCCCACATTACTTCAAAAAATAGAGCAAATTTAATAAATAAAACAAGATAAAAAAAAAGATACAATCAGTAGAACCAGGGATGTGCAGGTTTAAAGATTTCAATGAAAATAGCGTCAAAAGGCACAAAGCACCAATCGTGGATATCTGGTTGTGCCATACCGTGACCAGGTCACAACTTCAGGCCAACTGCAATGGAGAGTGGGCCGGCTACAGGGGCCCAGTTAGACCCACTGAACGAGAGTCCCATAAGTCCTACTTGCGGAGCGTTGCAAGGTCCCGCACCCAAGTTGCATCGCACAGCCGAGGCTATGCTTCAGTTCCAAGGTGTTGCTGAGCTGCAATGCAAAGTCCTGCATCGTCTTCGAGGATACCTTCGATGAGGGCTTCTGATCCGAAGTCTGGCATCGAGGATGCTTCAAGCAGTCCAGGCAATATGTCGGCTCCAAGGAGCTGAAAGGCTGCGATGCAAGAACCTGCGTAGTCATCGTGGCTGCCATTGACAAGAGATTTGCAATGCACGGGTCTGTGTTGGGAAAGCTTCCCACAGGTCGCCGTTCTGATGTGGGCTTCGAGGTCAATGGGGAGTCCTTTGCATCAGGAGAACCCTCACAGCAGAGGTGATGTGTCGGTTCTGCTCAGGTTCACTCTGCACAGCAGAGGAGATGAGTAGGTGCTGCTGGTTCTACAGATGGGCTAGCAGAGCAGCTTCAGGCCCACTTCCAGGGGATGAGGACTGGGGTAGCATCATTTGGCAGGGTAGGACTCACAGATGTCAGAGTCCATGTGCTTGGTTCAATGTTGTTGGAGCATTCTGTCCCTAAGGTTCCAGTCAGGAGTCCAGCCAATTAACTCTTAGAGTCACTTTGGGGTCCTCGGTTCAACAGATGCAGGACGAATCCTTCTTACCCATGAAAGAGGGAAGCAGGTCAGCACAGCAGGGCAGTAGTTCCTTCAGAGAAGCAATCCAGCAGAGAGCAGTCTTTTCAGTAGGACCACAGCCCTTGTTCCTGGCAGAGTATCCACAGGTCCAGAAGTGTCCTGAAGAGGTGGTGTTTGAGGTCCAATATTTATACCTGGTGCCCTTCCACTGGAAAGTGGGAGAAGCTCCTAGAAATTCTCTTTGAATGTACAGGCTTTCTGCCTTCCTTGCCCTGGCTCCAGGCTAACTCCAGGAGGTATGTAGCCCTTTGTGTGAGGTCAGGACACAACCTATTAAAGTTTAAGTAGGACTATGCCCAGATTCGCCCTCCCACCCTGCCAATAATTGCCTTAGCACACCTAAGTTCTCTATTGTGTGTGGTTGTCTAGGAGGAATACGCAACGCCCAAGTGTCAACTACACACTGTCATGTGACCCAGAGACAGGCCACAGACACTAAATAGCTAAGGCAGAAAATGCCAACTTTCTAAAAGTGCCATTTTCAAAACTGCAATTTAAAATCCGATTTTACCATAAGATAGAATTTTTCATTACAATTCTAAAGACACCAAATATATCTGGTTACCTGTTCCCATTTGTAAGTTACAGGTTATAAAATCAAATGAAAATGCCTACCTCCAATGGAATCCTATGGGAGAGGTGGGCCTTCCAATAGGGAAAAAGGAATTTAAGAGTTTTACACAACCAGGACATGCAGCACTTAAAAGTACATGTCCAATGTTTTAAATACAGTGCACCCTGCCCTCTGGGCTATCCGGGACCTACTCTAGTAGTATTTTAAAAAGGAAGGCTTTGGCCTAGTGAAAGGTTTCTAGTGCCAGGTCGATATGGCAATATAAAATGCACACACAGGCTTTCACGAAAGACCTGAAACATCTTTAAAGGTTACTTAAGTGGGCAGCACAATCAGTGCTGCAGGCCCACAAGTAGCATCTTTTACAGTCTCTGGGCACATGTAGCCAGTTTACTAGGGACTTACAAGTAAATTAAATATGCCTACTTGAAATAAGACAATGTTTCCATGTTTTAAGGAGTGAGCACATGCACTTTACTACTGGTTAGCAAAAGGTCAGCAAAAATGAGATCGTCAAAAAGTATGGGGGAAGACAACTCCAACGCTGACAGATGAAACAACCTTGAGCTGCAAGTCTGTCAGCATTAGCGCCTTTAGACTTTTAGGTGATAGTGCGCTCAGCAAATCAAAACAACCAATACAAAAAGACCTATTTCTGAGTCAGAGATAGCCTGCCCATATTGTTTACAATTTACACTGGGCACTTTGACCCAGAGTCGCACAACTGCAGGGCTCAAAGATGGCAAATAGGTTAAAATGTCAGATTGTTCAACATTAATATTATTCCTTTGTAAAAGCTTCATAAACTTACCCAAACAGAAAACGATATGTTGGGAGGTTTAGAGACCTAACTTGAGCATCAGCAGCCGACTGAAATTCAAGTAAGGGTGTGTGAAATAATAACTCAGACTGGGAATTTTTACAATGAATATACATCTTGCATTTGCATGTCGTTGTAAACATCTTGAAAACAAGCATTTTGCAGAATATGTGTCTCATATAAAACCAAGAATCTAATGCACAAACGTTTTTGCAGTGGCAAAGTTAGTGACACTAGGTCAGAGGTGCAAAACTTTTTTGAAGTCACAAAAAGGCTGGTTCGCGGAATCATTCTGTTTGTGTATCTAAAAAGCATTTTGTTATGGATAAATTCCAAATTGTAATACATTAGCATGCTTTGCAGCCGTGGAGCGTCCCCCAACTGCTGCAAAGCAGTGGAAGAAAGAACAAATACAATGATCATAACTTGAGGTTATTATCTTTGTATTTCTTCCAGCTATGCAGCTTTGCAGGGCGGTCGGGCTGCTCTGCTCTCAGAGCAAGGGATGAGTGGTTTGCCCACTCCTAAGTGCACATGACTCTTTGGACGGCCCTCTCGGGCCAGTCAACAGTCATGCACACTTCGCATGTTCTCAATGCAAGCTGCATTACAGCCTGCATGGAGAAAATGCCCAGGCCCCAATTCCCTGGCTGAGTGCCGAACCACAGCGCTCAGACCAATTACAACGCTGTATTACAACATTATGATTGGTTTAGGGGAGGGTGCCAGGCGGCTTCCCGTTCCTGCCCCGGACAGGAGAGACAGACGACATGGGAGAGAACGGCAAGAAGGTACGTTCTTTTATTTTTTTTTACATCCCCCTTCCCCCCCCCCCCCCGCTCGCCACTCCCATTCCATGTTGACCGCTACTGTGAAAAAATATTTAATTCATAAAAATATAAATTACAAAACAAATTTCCTTGATGCAAGTCCAAATGGTTTCATTCGTACAAGCTAACTAGAACTTCCACACAAACATTAAGAGGGGAGCAAAGTGAGATATGGTAGGGTCCATCTAATCAACACTTTTACACTTCCTAATTATTTCAAAATATACAGCTCATCATTCTTTGCCCTGGTACTGTCGACGTGCTTCAATCTCAATTGTAGAGGTCTCCCCAGGGCGTGGGCCTGGATCAGAGTTTCTCTTTCTCCATGAAAGACCAATCTTTTACTGGATGCACAAAAGTCCGAAATACTTATTCTCATTAGCAAACTGCTGGGTGGCCTACTGATAATCTGAAAAACGATTGTCAGGGGATTGCAGAAGAAAACCCTAATTATTTATTGCGCCTTGGTTCTGGTTGCACATGCATTCCTCCTCATTCGTAAATAGAGGAGATGCTGCTGAATTTCACACACCAGTACTTGTCACCAGGGCCGTCTAAACAGCATTATAGGCCGCCAGGCAAAGCAGTGCACTGGGCCCTGCCTACACAACCACTCACAGGAATAAAATTAGTGTTAAATTCTGATCTGCATGGGCCCCTATGCTTGTGGGGCCCCCCGGCAACTGCCCAGCATGCCTATGCGTTAGGACAATACTGCTTGTCACCTTGATCCAAGTTCAAGGAACACTTGCATACAACTGTCTGTGGCATAGTTTCCCTTCCACGAAAGGAAAAAAAGACTGGACTCTACTGGTTCAGAGAGTTTTTTGCTCTCCACATAACATAGTGCTATTGGTTGCTCTCATGTTCCAAAATGTTGACAGGACAGTATGGGAAGGATGGGGTTCGAACGTTTCTCAAGATAGAGAAAACGACACTCATTCGTGATTACTGCAGACGCAAGAGATGAATGCTAGAGATCCCGGAAGAATGGCCAATAGTGGAAAGAGAGTTAGGCAAAATGTGTAAGAACAAGCATCCATAGGGAATCATGAGAGAATGATGTTGGCTATAGTTAGAGTGAAGGGGACTGTAAGAAAAAAAGCAATTAGCCTGTCAAAAGAAACATTCAGGCTAGGAATGAAATGATGGGGATGATGTTCCAATGGATTGTATGTGTGTGTTTGAGACAGATCGGTCCTGAGGCGGAAGCCGGGACTTACAGCTTTGTAACTTCATTGTTTTGTACGTGGTTCTTTGCCTTCATAACCTGCTGCCCGTTTTAAATGCACTTGTTTTTAGCGTATTTTATTGCCTGCATTTTAAGACCGCACAGCTTTTAAAAATTGCTCTTTGCACTTTCGGGGATCGAACCCGTGACAAGTGGCCCGTTGGTCCGCCCTCCTCACTGAGGAGGTGGGCGAGCTGACTAGTGCTCCGCCCCTCACTCCACGTCTGCTATAAACTTCCCGCCCTTACTCTTCACAGCTGATTGTATGCGTGTGTTTGAGACAGATCGGTCCTGAGGCGGAAGCCGGGACTTACAGCTTTGTAACTTCATTGTTTTGTACGTGGTTCTTTGCCTTCATAACCTGCTGCCCGTTTTAAATGCACTTGTTTTTAGCGTATTTTATTGCCTGCATTTTAAGACCGCACAGCTTTTAAAAATTGCTCTTTGCACTTTCGGGGATCGAACCCGTGACAAGTGGCCCGTTGGTCCGCCCTCCTCACTGAGGAGGTGGGCGAGCTGACTAGTGCTCCGCCCCTCACTCCACGTCCGGTTCACGACTGTTATAAAATGGCCACCTTATACAGGAGGCGCAGCGGACGAGCGCAGCGGGCGCACCGGCGGCGCGCCGAAGGCTCGCCAAAGGCAAGCCCGTCTGCGCCCGTCCGCGCCAGTTCCGCGCCTAGTGCCAGGACCCCTGGCTCGGGGTCAGGGAAAACGTCTTGTCACTTCGTTTATAGCCGTGACACTCTTCTGGCTCTCCGTCACAAAGGCGGGAGCACGGGATGCGCTATCTCAGAAATGCGTGAGGACGGGCCGCCCCCCCTCCCACAGCGATGTAGTAACTGCAATCAAGCTCTCCCCAAGATGTGCTGGCAAACCAGCAATTGCTGTTCGGCCTCTTCAGTGCCTTGGACAAGGAAAGAACACACTGTAGTTAAATGTCTTTTACTTAACGCTAGATCTCTGGTGAGACACAGTATAGAGCTAGCGGACCTCATAGTCGAAACCAAATCACTTATAGCATTCGTAACAGAATCCTGGACAGATGCAGCCTCAGGTCCGGATATTGTTAAAGCAACCCCCCCTGAGTACGAGTGCGTTGTTCAGAATAGGGGAATTAAAAGGGGAGGAGGTCTCGCTATCTTCTATCATAACTCTATTAGAGGCTCTTTCCAGTCGGGTACCACCGACCAATTTGAAGCCCTTATCTATAACCTGACCCTTTCCCACCATCAATCTCTCAAGGGTGGCCTAATTTACAGGCCCCCCGGACCCAAAACCTCATTCCTCCCAGGACTCAGTTGCTTGTTAGAAGAGGCACTTTGCGCTAAGACATTCACAGCTCTGGGAGATTTTAACTTTCATCTGGAATGTGATTCAGATCCAGATACGCGGAACTTCTTAGACCAGATGCTTGGGGTTGAGCTTAGCCAAAGGGTTACTGGCCCAACCCACAGGGCAGGACACACTCTTGATGGGATTTTTTCTAATCTCCCCAATCTTGAAATCTCTGCTATTCTTCCGGTCTCCTGGTCTGACCATGCGGCAGTGCTTTTTGACATCAGCCTGGCCCCGCCTTCCAGACCTAGTAAGGTCTCGAACCCGCCCAGAACGATCAGGAGGTGGAAAGATATTGATGGAGAGGCCCTAGAGAGCTTGCTCAAAACCTCTATGCAGCCCCTTATGGCTAATGTGGAAGATGCAGCCACTTCATATACAAACTGGCTGGAGGCGGCATGTTTCAACCTTGCCCCTCCTAAAACGTATCACTCCACTCGATCCAGCCCCTCTGCGCCATGGTTCTCTGAAGGTATCAGGGACCATAAGTTGCTCTGTAAAAAGCAGGAAAGAATCTGGCGGAAAAATTACAATGAGGATGACAGAAAGCTTCTCTACCTAGAGCTAAAAAGGTATAAACTTGCGATCCAAGAGGCAAAACATGAGTTTTACACGAAACGTATCAAGGAGGATAGTAATTCCGCTAAGGAATTATTTCGCACAGTATCGTCCCTCGCTGTCACCAAACCAGTGGAGATACCCCCTAGTCGCAAACTATGCGACGACCTGGCAAAATTCTTCCAGGAAAAAGTAGAAAATATCTTCCGTCCTCTAGACACTCGTGTCAGGATCGCCGCCCCTTATACACGTCCTGAGGCAGACAGTAATCTTCCTAGACTCCTCACCTTCTCCCCCATTAGGAAGGAGGAGGTGGAGAGCAGACTTCTACGGACAAAATCGGGTTCCCCCAATGACCCTTGTCCAGCCAGCGTGGCTAAACTTGCCCCGGCAGCCGTTGCCGCAGGGCTCACCCCACTATTCAATGCCATGCTAGACATCGGGGAGTTCCCCTTACGCTGGAAACAAGCTTCCATCTTACCCCTGTTGAAGAAGCCTAATTTAGAGGTGACTGACCTGAACAACTTTCGGCCAATAGCCAGGCTACCCCTTCCGGCTAAGATCTTGGAGGGTATTCTAAACACACAGCTAAGCTCTTTTCTAGGGGCAGGCAATGGCCTGGACAGTTCCCAACATGGATTCAGGGCAGGTCACAGTACTGAATCCGCCCTGATCAAATCAACGGAAGATGTGAGAACAGTTATGGATGCAGGAGGCAGAGCCGCCCTGATCCTGTTGGACTTGTCCGCGGCCTTTGATACGGTCCACCACAAGATACTTGGGGACCGGCTCAGGGCTACTGGGATCCAGGGCAATGCACTCAAAATTCTGCTCGCCTTCCTGTCTGACAGGACTCAGAAGGTGGCACTCGGGGACTATGAATCTGACCCGTTCGTGTTTCCCTGCGGAGTTCCCCAGGGGTCATCCTTGAGTCCCACCCTTTTTAACATATACGTTTCCACCTTGGCACCAGTCATCAGATCCTTTGGCTTCAAGCTAACTTCTTACGCAGATGATACTCAGATAGTGGTATCCCTGCTACCAGGGGAAACCGACAGCACAGCGGATAGATTCAGAGGCTGCTTGCGGGAAGTCAGTAACTGGATGGCAGATAACTGTCTCAAATTAAACTCTACTAAAACCGAAGTCTTGCTGTTCGGGTCCAGAGATAATTTCTGGTCCCCGCGCTGGTGGCCGGAGGAAATGGGCACTCCTCCAGCTCCTGTCCCAAAGGTCAAAAACTTGGGTGTACTTATGGACAACGCCTTGTCCTTTAAGCCTCAAATCAATGCACTCTCCTCAGCAACTCACTTTGTCTTAAAAACCATTCGGAAAATTCTGCCGTTTCTTGCAGACGAGCATAAGAAGACTGTGGTCACAGGACTGGTGATGTCCCGGCAGGACTATTGTAACAGCTTTCTGTTAAATGCCCAACTGGGGCTCCTCAATAAACTCCAGACATTGCAGAATGCGGCAGCCCGACTAATCACAGGCACACCTAAATTTGCCTCTGTATCACGGGACCTGGCGAAGCTACACTGGCTTCCAGTTCGCAAAAGAATCATCTTTAAATCTCTTTGCGTCACCTTTAAGGCCTTATATGGCCTAGGTCCCCACTGTATTTCTCAACTTTTTCAATGGCATAGACCGACAAGACTCCTGAGATCAGCTGAGCAGGGTCTGGTAGTCATTCCCAGAGTTAGGAAAGCTCGTTGGGGAGGTAGGAGCTTCTCTCTAGGGGCAGCAAAAGCATGGAATGCGTTGCCGCTGAACCTCAGACAACTGCCGGACCTTCTGTCATTTAGGAAAGCTCTAAAGACCTGGCTTTTCACTCAGTAACCCCCTGTTCATACACACTCTCTCAACTAGCGCCAGGACACCTCTGGGTAACAGTGCGCTCTATAAATGTGAAAAATAAATAAATAATAAATAAAATCAACATTGAAAAGCCTTTGCGAGTCCATGCATCCTTAGTCTCTAGTTGAAACTTTGCGTCCCAGGAAGCATCCACTCGATTTGTCCCATGATTATTAAATCTATTACAACTTTTTGTTTTCGGTACTTCCCCTGCAAGGGTGTACCATGAACTCAGTAGCCTTACTATGACACATATTTGGAATGGCACTCTTCAGTCCGCCTGCTCCTACAATTCTTTTTATGATCCCTTACTTGAAGACACCATTTTCCCCTAATGATAATTTGCTGTTATATGTCTATTTGTGTTCAAGTTGTTAATATCATGAACATGTGACTTCTCTGCTCTAGATGTGGAAAATATTAGCCTTTTACCTATGTAGGATTTAAAATGTGCATTCATTTGGTAAGCCATCCCTAGGGTTCCTTGGATCTGTCTTTACCTTCCTGAAGATGTAGTGTCCAGAGGTGAACATAGTACCTTAACTCATCAGTGATGTGTGAACTTCTGGTACATGTGTGCCATAACATGATAATATTACAAAAGAGCAAAGATTTTCAAACACATATCAGAGTGGCTGTAAAGGCATCATCAAGTATTTTAGAATTTACTAGGACGTTTCAAAGTGCTCATAGATTGGTTAAATTGTGTTCTAAGGCACATCCCAGTTCCACACTGGATAGGAGATGTGATGGAATAAATACATTGTTGGCGGTAGTAGCAGGAGACCTGAGATCTTATCCCAGCTTTTCACTTAGCACATGTGAGACCTGACATCCTTGGCGTGGTATTCCTCTATAATGTTTGCCTTCACGCCCCCATTTTAAATCAACTCATTTTTGTTGGCATTAGGACTCTGCGCACTGCTAACTAGAGGCAATGGGATTGTGCTCTCTCCTTTTTACATGCTTAAATTAGCATACACCTAACTGGAACATTAAATGTACTTAAATGTCCCCAACAAATGGGACTTGATGTACCCAGGGGTTGTAAATAAAATGTTATTAGTAGTCAGCAGCACCTATTGTGCCATCCACTAATTTAGCACTGTAAAAAACATGTGTCAGGGCTACCACCGGAGCCCGTGGTACAGTTTTCATTACGACCTGGCAAAATAAACCATTTGCCAGGTCTAAACCTTCCCTTTGATTACTTATCGGTCACCCCTACGGTAGACCCTACTACTAATAGCACATGGTGCATGATATTTAAAAAGTAAGACGTGTCCCAAAGTTTTACATGGCCTGACAGTGAAAAACTTCTAAAGTTGCTTTTCACTGTTGTAAATCTAGCCCTGCCAAATAATTTAAAAGCCTCTTTAGTAGTAAAGCCGGATTCTAAGATACTATCTTGAAAATGCCACTTCAAGAAATTTGGTATTTTTCTGCCTAAACCAAATTCACCTTTTTGTCAGTGTCGAGGGTCACATGACTGTGAATGGTGGGTTGTATATTCCTTCCAGTCATGGAGACAAAAGGGCCATGGGTGTGGGGCAGGGTGCTCCTCTACTGAGCTGGATAACCTAATGCGGGGGGAGGGGGGGGGCAGCACTCAGCCTTCCGGAGCTTCCAAGGGTTGTCTCAAGGATATGCTCACCGAAGAGATGAAGAGCTCTTTCAGAACATTTCATCAGAACACTCTTGGACCTGTAGAATATTCAGAAGAAGGACTGCCCTACTATCTGAAGAAGGAAAACTGGACCTGCTTGCCTTTAAACCAGGCCTCCCGGAAGTGACTCCAAGGGTCTGTTGGCTGACATCCTGTTTGAGCTACAGGGAAACAACAAGCTTCCAGAGGCATCCCTGCAACTGCCCAGCTGACTAGCACCAACTGGACCTGCCTGTGCCCTGCTGCTGGCCTCTGCTGTAGTGAGTACTGATCCCCAAGAGATGCTCCCTGGCCTTGGTCCTTGGCTGACATCAGAGTGTACTTTTCCTGAACTCCTGGTGAAAAACCAGATGTGCTCAATCCTCTGGTAGATAAGCACAGAAAGTCAGGCTTAACTTAGATGCAATATGTAACGTATTTGTACAACACTTCAAACAGTAATAAAGCCAAAACACCATACAAAAATGATCCCACACAAAGTTAGAAAAATAGAACGTCTTCTAATAAATAAAACAAGACCAAAACAACAGAAATCAAATTAGCAGAGATGTTAAATTTTAAAGATTTGAGTGAAAATAACGCCAAAAAGCACAAAGCGCCAATTGTATATATCTGGTTGTGCTAGACCAGGACAAAGCCATACATTCAGGCTGACTGCGGTGGAGCATGGGCCGGCTGCAAGGACCCAGTTAAGCCCGCTGAACAGAGACCCATAAATCCTTGTTTGCATAGCATTGCGTAGATCCACTTCCAAGATGGGTCGTGCAGCCGAAGCAATTCATTGGAGATGTAGCAATGATATGATGCGAGGGCCTGCGTCATTGTCAAGGGTCCTGTTAAAGGTCTTGGGTTGCGTAGTCTTGCGTTGAGACATGGTGCTAAGTCGGGCGATGTGTTGGTTCTAAAGAGATGCGAGGATGTGATGCGGATTCCGTCTTCGAAAAGGGATGCAAGGACCCGTGCTGACGATGCATCATGCAGTGCCAGTTACAGTGGGGCTGAGGTGGCGATGCGGGTCTTTGCGACAGGTCCAATACATTCAGCAGTGGTGATGTGTCGGTTCTGCTCCGGTTTGCACCGCACTGCAGAGTAGATGCATCCCTTCTGCTAGATCCGCAAAGAATGGCAGAGAGCCTTAAGCTCACTTTCGAGGGTCCAGGACTGGGGTGGCACCACTTGGCAGACTAGACAGATGGTAGAGTCCAGGTGCAGATGCAATGTTGTTGGAACCCATTTGTGTTCCTGAGGCTGCAGATCAGTAGGCCACACAACTAGCCCTTGGAATCACTCTGCACAGAGTCCTAGAAGCCGAAGAAAATGGGTTCAGAAACTGGGATGGTGAAGGCAAAAAGTTTGGGGATGACTGCAGTTAAGACCAAGTCCAACAGTATCCATCAGTTGGAGGGCATGAGTGGAAAGGGTATGCCCAGACATGAGTCCCATTCACACTGTGCCACTGGAACCAATCTGCACCAGACTGATGAGCCCTAATAATTGTGAAACAGGCCTTCAGTTGCTTATGTACAGGTTCAGAGAGGACCTGGCCTAGCAGTTATGCTGAACTTTTCTTATTAGAGCCGGGTCAAGACTGATTTGCATATGGCTAAGTCCAAACTCAAGTGTCATTGTGTTCAAAGTAACGTTGGAGTGGGATGTGGTTCAGTGTTCCTCAGCCAGCATGAATGCAACAATTCACAAATCTGTTTGGGGGGATTCCACTACTGCCCATGTCCTCACAATAGAGTCCTGGGTCTCCCAAAATGGAACCCAGGGTCCTCCATGTAATGTACCGTTACGGGTGCACTTGCACTCAGTATATGGCCATAGCACCAACACTATCCAGTACTGTTACCTCCAGGCATTGTGCCAACACATCCGGTCCGATCCCGGCGAACTACGGAGGAGGGGTAGGTTTCCATTCCTGCGACAGGCGAGCACATTTACTCAACCTGTAAACCTCTGAGGCGCCGACGGAGCTCATTCCCTGGACTAGAAGGGTTGGGCATAGGTTTCTACGAAAAGAGTTCCTATCAGCGCTTGGACGCTTAACCCTTTAATATTAAGGTATCACAAGTTCACAGGCCTTTTTTCATTCCTGGAACCTGTCTCACTTTGCTTTCACCTTTTTATACCGGTCCTGACGAAGCGCCATGGGATCCCTTAGGGACCAGCAGCGAGCGCGAAACACGTTGTCCCCATTTTAGTAGGACTTTTCACCACAGCACACATCCTGAAAGCAGCGGTTAGTTACACATCTGCCCTCCATATTCTTTCCAAAGAGGAGCTCCAGGATCCACTTCTTTTTAATTTGCCATATGGACCCGTGAATAAAACTCTGGTTCTGGGTTCCACATGGTAATTTTAACAGACTCGCCTAACTTCCCCTTTTTATAGGCCCACACACCCTCATGCACAACTGCGGCGTCTCCTCAAAAGATCTCCGCACCCCCACGAGGAGCAATGCCCGATGATGAAGCATGACACCCGCAAGAGTGTGTGAGGGCACTATATTCTAAAGGAGTAATTTTCCTCATACTGACGCTGACCCAACCTCATGACAAGCACTCAAACCAACCTCTGGTCACTTCCCTGTTTTCTGAGGAACAGCTACCCTCTTAGTACATATACTGTATCCTGTGGGAGCACGGGTACTGGACCTCCAACCCTTTTTTCTAACTTTGCTCCCTGTCCCCAATTCTCCTTGTGCTACGATTGTGCCAACACAGACATATTTACCCAGCCCACACATTCCTTTTTTGCGCATCTCTCAGTACTGTATTGTTCCATGGTTGCAATATTTGCAAACACACACTGCCAGTACACACATTCATCATGCGCATACTACACAATGCTTAATTTTTTATGTATTGTACTTTCCAGAAGCATACATACACACAGCACATGCTATCCTGGCACTGTACCCTTCTTAATTACACAAACATCCAGCACAGTCACCACACCCGCGCTGCTAAGACCTTTACATCTTTACATCTAACTGATGTTGGCCAGATGTGAGTCAAGCACAGTGCAGCGGACCCTCTGTAGGCCTCACTCCAGTGACACAGTAAAAGGACTTGCTTACTTCTACTGATCATTACACGATATGCTGCCACCACTGCATATGCTGCCTAACTCCAGGTAAAGGCAGTAGCCTTCAGTCACTATGAGGGTAGCACTTTGGGTACCTCCCAGTGCAAGAAGACCACAATCCATGAGACTGACCTATGTAATGGGGCACACACATGACCTGCGTTTGCCTGAACAACAAAAATCAGAATTTGGGATCCAGACAACCGTACAGTTGGACACTCAGCGCAATGGTACACATCCATTACCATGTAGAGGACTTTTCTGTCCCTACAAGGGGCAACAGTCATGCAAACACAGAGGAGGCAAAGACAGTCAGCTGGCCATTGTGACTGAAAGCAAAGTGGTCTACTTTCTGGCGTCCTCCAAGGCTGGACCAACAAAGAACCATCCCAGATGTTCTGCTTCTACTTATCTGGACTGTAAATGAATCTAAATTGCATAATACAGCTGGGACATTTATATGGTACTTAAGTTTTGCATTGTACCCCTGCTGTAACTTTTGCTCCCTTCACACATCTTCATAAAAGCTATAGAATTGAGTAAATATAGATAAATAATTTTTAGTAATGTTTCCTGCAGTTTTATCAATGAGTGCCACCAATACTGAAGACTGCCCTTCCTATGGGGAGAACAATTAAAACTGAGCAGAGTGGCTAGGTCATTCTACGGAGGAATTAGGCATTGAGAGAACATTTATCTGGACTATTAGCAGGCCTTTAAGTGGGATGAAAAAACTGGGGGGGGGTCTCAAAGGGGTGTGGTTAATGTAATTAAGGGTGTGGCTTAAAAACACATAAGCTAAAAATCTGTGCTAGCACAGTGTGCCGCCCAATTTGTATTTTGCCGTTTCTGTCCTTGCATCCAGATATATGATACAACAATTAACATTGTACCTACAACAAGTCAGGATTATTGGCTTTGTCAATGGTTATTAATGGCATAAGATAAATATGCAGCAACTATGGCTTGTATATAATACTGAAAAAGCTTCCACTTAAAGCCCTGGTGACACCACGACAATGTTGGTGCTCCTGAGTTTCAAAAAGAGAAGGGAAATCCAGATAGAAAATGACTCTCTTGAAAGGCCGTCCCTTCCCCTACAACGCTCACCTGCCATGACGTCATGCCTTAACTTCTCTACTAGTGAGAAGTGAGCAGTGTGAGCAGCGCACAACGATGTGCGTGTGTTCACACTGCTGTCCAGGACCACCTGTGCAAGGGGACAAAACTGAGCCCGATAGCGACCCGTTGCGAGGCCCCCTTTAAAAAACTGCCGTTGTTCAGCACCGGTGAGACCCGGCCCACTTAAAGTCTTGACTATTAGGTATGTGACCCAGTTCATGAACTAGAGGTTATAGGACCAATCAAATATAGTTTTCTAAGATCAACTTTTGACCCTCGGCCATATTATAGATTGCAAACCGAATGCCAGAAAATTAGGCACATAACTAGGGTCAAATGTATGAATAATAAAGCCAAAGAAACGCACAGAACAAACACACTTTTAATAGGAAATTATATTTCTTTAAGTAGATCACATAATAATGTGTGCCATAAAATTACTTGTATTTTCTGAAAAGCAACAACCACATCGTCCTTTGCAAGGAAGTGTTTTTCAGTTGCTGCATATATTGCTATTGTGGGATATTCCATCTCCGCGGCGTCTGTGCCCGCGGACTGTAGACCTCCTGACCAGGCTCCGTCCCATCAGCTGTGCCAAAATGAGGGGTCGGCCCGAGACTGACAGCAGAGCAAAATAAACACCAGTAGGAAATTATTCAGGAGTACTGCGCACAATTACTGCTGGATTTATGGGATGTTTAGGCTTAATAAAGACAAATAGATTAAAGGCCGTCTCATCTGACCTCGCCACCTGACAGCCCTGTGTGATCCAGGGCAAATTATTTCATCTCACTATGACTTTGATTTTATTTTGCCCTAAATTGGGAGCACTTAGAAGCAAGCCAAATGCTGGTGTGAAGCGCTATATGAATTATTTAGCATTATCACCTGTGTTACCGTATGCTTGAGGGCTCTCACCGAGCTTTCGGCGCAGCAAATGAGAGACATCAGTAGCCTCCGACAATGGCGGACATTTCTGAGTGATGTGGACACTGCCAGGCGGAGAAGAGGACTGAAGCAAACAACTGCTTCCAGCATCCAGCAGCTGCAACTTGTCATTTCATCAAAATGACCTTCAGCATCATTCACGCTACTGATGCCTCAATTTGCACTGACATTTCATTGGAATTCTTCATCCAGGTAATACTTCACATGTTCCACGACACTTTGAAGGTTTCCATTAGAGAATTAAATGGCGTCTAGAGATGACTCCCATAAAAGAATGAAAATACAAGAATAGGTAAACATGTGTCAGCGGCATCGTTAAAAGGATCTGACCGCACATTAAGCGACGAGCAATCCTCTTCAGGAGGAATCAGCCCAGATCATTAAGGTACCAGTCAGTCAGTCATAAGTCTTTATTTAGATTGTATCAATCATAAAAGACAAGAAGTTACAAAAAAAAATTTTCATTTTAAAATTCCATTATTTAAAAAGTGTATAAAAGTCAACGACCAACATTTAGAAGTAAAGGGCCCTCAGTGAATAAAACACATGATGATTAAAAAATATGAAAATATAAAATAGTACATACATATATACACATACATAGGCATATATATTTATATATACATATACATACATATGTACATGAGAGCGATGGTGGCCATAAGACCACCAAACATCATATATCTAAATACTTTACACACTAAGTAACACACAATTAGACACAGAAATATGTATCGAAGCAAACATAATGCTACTATGCTGGTCCCATGCCCAAACTCTTGATATAATTATTAATATAAAACCTGACTAGAATCATGGCCCCTCATATTTTTAGCGCGGATAACCCACATCCAGCTCAGGAATTTAGCAACTGCAATTACAATTGAATCCTGCGTATTAGTCTTCAAAATCCTTAATGCCTCCATACTTGATCTAGTGCCCATAATGAGGCAAACAGGTTAGAGCCATTTTATCCTAGGATGCTTGTAAGCAGGACATACAAACATTATATGGGCTATTGTTTCTATCTGTGCTGGGCACCTTTAATCAAAGAACAAATGAAATTTTTTTCTAAAGGAATAGTCTTTGAATGTGTATTTCTTGCTTTCATGAGGATCACTGACACAATATCGAGAAGAACAATATCTTTTGACCCAAATACAAAAATATTGTTTACTAAAATAAGGTGTACCTATACTCATAAATGGTAAGTACAAAATTATTCAGAAAAAATATTGTTGACGCTAATATTGTCCAAAAATGTCCAATCATTTTTTTTTCATCATCATCATCATCATCAAAGCTTTATTTCGATAAAAATTGTATCATAAAAGCAACAACATACATACATAAAGAATACAATTTATCGATTGGGAAAGAACATTTAAAAAAATTGAATAAATACATTTGATACAAAATATTTACAGTCAGGTAAAAAAGAATTACATTTCTATGTATATCCCAGTGCTTTTGATTCGGTAAAAAGCAGAAAAAAGATAAAAAAAATTTGAGAAAAGCTAAGAAGTCATATCAGGACAAAAATTCTTGACCCTAATTATCCAGGCCCACCCCATAAATTTGGCCACACCACAAACCAGCACTGCGCTGGTATCTGATTGCAAAATCCTGAGGGCTACACGATAGTTCGATGTGCCCAGCTGTCTGCAGACTGGACTTAGCCATCTGCCTCTTGGATTTTTGTAAGCCGGGCACTCGAACATAAGGTGTGCCATACTTTCAACTTTCTCACTACAGCTCGGGCAAAGTGCTGTGGTCTGGGGAGGAGACTTCCATTTATTGGTGTGCTCTCGGGTAGGTAATGTGCCCAATCTAAATTGAATATAAAGTGTTCTGTCTCTTGGTTTCTGGATGAGATCAAGATAGGGCTCAAGGCTGACAACTTGTTTGTGTAGATAAAAGGCTTCTGTTAGTCTACCTTGGTTAGGATTACTAATCTCTTGAGTATCAATCCATGCCCAATAAACTCTTTTAAGATCAATCTTGTTTATTGGTTTGCCGGACTCCCAGGCCTCTAAATCCCAACTGTAGAAGAAGCTTTTTAATATTAGACAGCCAGCCAACTTTGTGAGAGCCCGGGTATTTATTACTTCTCTAAGGCCCTCTACGTACTTTGATAACTCTGGAGTTCGCCATAGGCGAGCCCAAAAAAGCAGGGGACGCAGTCTTGCCAAATCCTTAATTGCTCGCCTACCCAAGTCACAAAATAGAGGTTTAAGGGGAGTACACCTTGGAACTGAGACCAATTCCCTCAAGAATTTGTTTTCTGACCCAGAAATTTCTTCGACATTATCGAAGCCCCAAAGCTCGGCACCGTACAGGGCGGAGCTGACAGCTTTTGCTTGGTAGATCACTAAAGCGGGTGCGATGGGTCTGCTCTGCGAAGAGCGATGTTCTCTGATGATAGTCCCCGCGACCCGCTTGTGATTAAGGAGCATCTTATCTAAGTGGGGTCTCCAACTAATGTTGTCAGAGATTCTGATGCCAAGATAATCGAAAGTTTTTACGAACTCGAGAGGGACTCCATCCAACTTGAGGATAGGTTTAGATGATCTACGTAAGTTAAACGAAAGAAGCTTGGTCTTTGCGGTGTTTATGGTCAATCCTCTTAAATTACAAAACAGATAACATCTGTCCAGAAGCTTCTGCAACCCTGCCAGGGTCTTAGATATTAGTAGGGTGTCGTCTTCGAAGAGGAGGGCGGGGACATTTTTTTTTAATATAGAGTTTAAAGCTGTAAATGTTAAATATTTAAATATTTTAATTTTAAGTAATATAAATTACATACCTTCCACTTATATTTGGTACTATGTAAATATATAAACATACAAACACATACATGTGTTTTTGTGTTCATATAAACTTTCTCTATACAGTGTAACATGATTACTAATACTATTTATTTTACATTTTATTTATTAATATTTAGTTTATTACTACAAATATAAAACAGATATAAATATATTTTATATAAATTAAAATACATAGACAATAAAACCATAAAAAGTATAAACAATTTAATAACAAATGTATATTAATTAATTTAGACAGTAAATTAAATATTACAAATTTAACACCCAAAAACACAATTAATGAAAAAACTATAAACAGTAGGGAATGCGTTGAACTGCTTTGGGGTTACATTTACTATTACTACTCAAGTCTGTACAACAGTAAGGAAAGCATTGGACTTCCGAGGGGTCAGATTTAATATTCCCACTCCAGTCTGTGCTACAGTAGGAAATGTCTAGGTCTTTGGAGGGGTTATATTTACCATTTCTATTCCAGTCATGCAACAGTACGAAAAGCGCTGGACCTCAGAGGGGTAAGATGTACTATTCCCAATCCAGTCTGAACAACAGTAGGGAAAGTGATGGACTTCAGAGGGGTTACATTTACAATTCCCATTTTAGGCTATGCACCAGTAGAAAATGTACTGTTCCCACTCCAGTCTGTGCAACATACTTAACTTGAAACACACTACATATTTGAACCCTATTAATTTATAAGAAATATAAAAATGTTAATATAAAAAATATTAAGTAATATAAATATATATATGTATTAAAAAGTTAAACAATATACATAATAATACACATTTTAAATACTTAGCAAATAAAATATGTGCTCTTTAATTATTACTTAACTAATTTCCAAACTTATACCCCTATAAACCAAGCAGCCCACATCTACAATATAACTAAAATAAATAAGTATAATACAATTTAGTTAATAATAAATTAAATAATTAACAAATGATAATTATTTGTTAATTAATTATTACTTAATACACTTTGAACCCTGTACCCCTATAAACACAGCAGCCCAAGCCTTAAATTTAACTAAAAAATATATCTAATAACTACACAATATACATATTATTAATCAATTAACATATTAATCAAACTTAATCACAAATTATAATTTGTTATTTAATTAACTTCCCACCCTATACTCTTACGAACCTAGTGATCCCCACCTAAAACAAAACTAAATTAAATCAGTATTATATAATGTACATAATTAATATCAATCACATACTTACTTAAAAACGGTTAATTAATAAATAATTAACTGCCCACTCTATCCTCCTATAAACCCAACAACCTGCTATGACTTTATAAATTACTATTAGCAATTAATTAAGGAAACATAAATCACTCAAAATTACAAACTATATTGAAAACAATTAACACTAATAACACATAAAAGTAATATATAAACTAAAGCAACTTAAAATAATAAGAAAATTATATATTTTCTACAACTAGATTATTGAAAATGATATTATTAACAAGGTTATTCTGAACAATGATACAACTGCATCACTATATTTTGTTACGATATTTCTGTCTCCCTATATAAAAATCCTAATATTTTGTCCATACACCAATTTACTCAAAGTACACAAGAAGAATTTACTAAAAGATGATTATGAGAGAAGTAGAAACTTGTGATTTAATTATTTTAGGATAATCTATGAGAACGAAAATATTAGTAAACATGGATATTAAAGACAAGGGCCTGAGCAAAAAACGCTGATTGTAAATTTAATGGTATTTTAGACTCAATCACACATGCATCTTTTCACGTCCAGCTTCAGGGGTAGGTCGGTAAGGTACATGGCTTGTTTTACAAATCCAAAGTTCATGAGAGCGTAAATCATAGCAACATTCAATTATATATAATGTGCTACTCACTCAAAGCACTGTCCATACCAGAACAGAATTAAAAACATATAAATGTTTATTTGTTGGTAGGAAGTATGGTGATATTTTCAAGCAGGCTTGGGATACCCTTTGCTAACATCATTCATGAATTTGTGTCCAAATGTGTAGCTTTGAATGGGCTCATGGGACCAAAGTCTAACAAAGTGTTGTTTTTAGTAATTTGAGGGGTTATTGACATCGTTAGCATCACCGACATTTCAGCGTGTTAACCGTGGCCATCCTGAAGCTCGTGAAAATGGACTACATTGTATAATTCTTCCCGCAATTGAACCAAGACTACAGGAAGCAGAAGCTTGGCAATGGGAGGGGGAAAGTCTCCTGACCACTGTCCCTTTTTTTGTGTGTGGTGGCTCGTTAGATTTCCATCCGGGTAGGTGGATCCACAGAGGGCGTGTTTATGGGGTGGCTAGTGAGCTCATTAGTGCCATATTTCACAGTACAAAACACTAGGACCGGGTGGTAAATTCCGTTCCACTCAAGGAATTTGGGTAATTTCGCGTTCTGCGGAGAACGCGGAATTGCCCAAAATTCTGCGTTCCGCGGCGTTGCGGAATATTTTGCTTGTTCGCATTCTCAAAATGCGTGTTTGCGAGATATTTCCCCCCGAGCACGCAAACAGATCTCTGTATTGGTGGGAATGTATGACATTGTTCTGCAGTCTGTCCATCAATTGTTTTTTTTGCAGTTCCCCCCCCCCCCCTCCGAGTGGGCCGGATATCGCCAGACGTGGGTCCCGCACTCTCCTTGCCACTGGAGTCAAACTAGCCTGGTGGATGAGGGGTGAAACACTGAAACCGGTCCGATGATGCTTCTTTCCTGTCCAGGGAGGACCTGGCCTGGCAGTTCGGGCTGGACTGTTCCCATAGAGAGCAGGGTCAAGACTGATTTGCATGTGGCTGGGTTCAAACTGGAACGGCATTGGGAGCAAAAAAACTATGAATTTAGGCCCAGATTTCTATACTGGGGTGAATGCACAACATTGTTCTGCATTCTGTCCATCAATTGTTCTTTTTGCAGATTTCACAGTACAGCCTAAACAAATATGGATGCCAGAGAAGCACTATCACTGATGGTTTTCTTCAAGGTTTGTGTGAGAAATTGGGATGTTGGTTGAGGGCGGTGTGAGCTCTTCTCAAGCAACACCCACAATCCTTGTCAGGGTGAACTACAAAAGTCACCAAATTACTAAATTCTGACAACACCTTGTCCCCTTTTGTGAAACTGTCTGGGAGGAATTCACAAAGGCTAACTGTCAACTGCAAATAGTCAATTGACCCAGGACACAGGCTGCTAGCATCAAATAGTTACGACAAGAAAATGCCGATTTTTCTAAAAGTGGCAATTTCAGAATTGTGACTTTAAATCCAACTTTGCCATTAAAGATGATTTTGAATAATAATTCTTGATACAATAAACATGACATTTCTACCTGTTCCCATACAAACATTAACACTTATTAAATGTTATAAGGTAACCCAATGCTATCCTATAGGAGAGGCAGGCAACACAGTAGTGAAAAACAAATTTAGGAGGTTTCAACTACTATAACGTGTAAAACTTAAAAGAACATGCCCAACTTTTTAAACAGAATGCACTTTGAGCTATGGGCTGTTTAGGGCTTATCCTAGTTGTGAATAATATGTATAAAAAGGAAAGTGTAGGTCTGGCAAAAGGTTTATTTACGAATAATAGTTGCGTTAATTCCCGTAGGAGTAACGTCTCTTACTCAGCACTCCAATATATGTTGATTTTTAAACGATTGTACAATGATTGTAGAATTAGTAATTTCAAGGCGTCTTTTATTTCAAACGATCCTTGTGAGATTTATACACTGTTCACTCAATGCTACTTGTAATTTTCAATCAATGAATTACATTATTCATCACACGCCTTGAAATTACTAATTCTACAATCAGTGTACAATCATTTAAAAATCAACATATATTGGAGTGCTGAGTAAGAGACGTTACTCCTACGGGAATTAACACAACTATTATTCGTTGATATTTCACCCTCTTGCCCAGGAGGGAGACACTTACCAGGCACCCTAAATCAAACTCAACCTATACTACCTGATCACCAGGAGTGCGAGGATCCACATTCCATTTGGATTTCATAAAAGGTTTATTTAGGCAGGTCAAAATTACAGTTTAAAATTGCACATTGGCTGCAATGGTAGGCCTGAGGCATGCTTAAAAAGGTTTCTTAAATAGGTGGTACAATCAGTGCTGCAGGCCCACTGCAGATCCGTCAATTGTTCTTTTTGCGCAGACCCACTTGAAGCTTTTAATTTGCATGCCCTGGGTACATGTAGTACCACTTTACTAGGGACTTATAAATATATCAAATGTGGAAATTAGGTGTAAGCCAATTTTACCATGAGAGAGAGAGAGAGAGAAAGAGAGAAGAGAGAGAGAGAGAGAGAGAGAGAGAGAGAGAGAGAGAGAGAGAGAGAGAGAGAGAGAGAGAGCATGGGCACTAAACACTGGTTAGCAGAGGTAAACAGATTCCTAAAACCCAACAAAAACAGGATTGGAAAACAGTAGGGTGAAGGCAAAATGTTTGGGGGTGACTGCAGAGAAGGCAAAGTCCAACAGTTTGAGGATAACAAAAGGAGGCTGTGGGAAATAGTTACCATGTAACACTCCGAGCATGGAGGTGGGCTGGAGGTAATGTTAGGATACTGCAGGAACTTTCACGGAGACAGCAGTGGGGAATAGTCATCAACTAACACTCCAAGCATGGAGGTGGAATAGGGGGCAATATTTGGATACTGAAGGTACTCTCAAGGAGACAGTGGGGAATAGTCATCATGTAACACTCCAGGCATGGAGGTGGGATGGGGTAACATTAGGATGCTTAAGGTACTGATGGAGCGGGTAGTACAAAATTGTGTATACCCCCCTAATCTGCATGCCTATACTAATTAGAATAATCTATTAATTATAATACTATTAATGTGTTTGCATGAAGTTTAATCAACCTTATTAATATATTAAATATAGGTGGGATTAGCATTTTGCATGGCTAAATAATTTGTAATTAACATATGTACGCATACTAACAGTAGAAAATAGAATATAGCATGATATATGTTGCTTCTGCGACGTTATCGTAATGTCGCACCAGATGACATCAATGGGTGAATATGAACGCTTTAAATGTCGCTATACGCTAGATAATTACAATCACATAGGGGAATAAGTGAGGGTTTAACATTTTATTCATTATTTCTATGCATTAATTACTCTTTTGTGTTTGTTTCGCTTAAGTTGTTCTTTGGGCCTAAAGCAGAGATGGCCGCTGACTTAGTATGACGCGATTGCCACCATTCCACGAGGTTTCGGGCGAAGCGCGCCTGCGCTACAACTTGTTCCTGTGGCCTCGACATGACCCTACTCTTGATGTACCCAAGCAAGGTCACGGTGGGAAGTCCACCAAGTACATTAACAATGAACAGACACAAGGAACAGGAAAGATCATGTTGGATAACATAAACTCCTGAACTGTGTGAAACCTCACCGGACGATCCCAATCGACCAATGAGAGAAGCCCAAATCCTGCAAAAGTGTTACATTTTGACGTTACTTTATTATAAAAATGACGCTAGAATAGAGGGAAAATCAATCTTGGTATATATCATTTCGTTTTGCTGACGGAAACGACGGTGATGCTATGTGACTGCTGTGTTCCTGAACCTTTGACGGACTGAATGCTGCCCATTTCCTTGACGAACTGCAAACTTTATTAAATTTATGGGCATTGATAGATGCTTGCACGTCTCTGGTCCTAGTCCATCTTTGGGAATGTAGCATGCCGCATGAAGAACTTTCGAATCCCGACAAGATTGATGACTACATTTGATGACTTAGAGGACGACTAATAGCCAGATTAGGAAAATATGATGTTCTGCAACTTAATAAAATGTAATAGATGGAACTAAATTCTTGTTTTATTAGATAAACAACTATTGATTAACGAGCAAATGTGTTTTGTCATTTATTAAGAGAGGATAGATGAAATCTTAAATGTGGTCTGTAGCTGGTCTAAATCACCATACTAATCCAACTAAATGATCCATTGATCACGTGGGAGGTAGTATGTTAATGCTTAGGATTGAGATCTGTAGGGGTAAGGATATTAGTGTATAAATGTGTAAATAAATTTCTCTCTATAGGTTATAAGGTATTCCTTTCATGTCAGCGCTTGGAACATTCATCTCTCCTGTAAGTGCAGGCCAAAAAGAAGTGAAGTGTGAATGTTGGTGTTATGAGCCCCACCAATGATTGCAGGAATTAATGTGTTAATGTGATATTTGGTCTGTGACGAAGGGAGGATATTTGGTACGGGATCTTGTCCTGTTTTCCCGGTACCTAAGTTTCCGCGCTGCAACAGTTTTTCTGGTAACAGAGTTATGGTTTTTATTGTTTTGGTTTGGTGATTGTTGCTTATTAATTACTTATTGATTATTGATTGGTATTGGTCTATGTATTAATACTCTATGTGAGTCGCGTTGAGTTCTATGTTGTTTGCACGGCTTCTGGGATGTAGGAAGTCGGAAGTTTGTAACGGTTCCGTAGTAGAGCAGAGGAAAGCGCTGCTTTCGGGAAAGACAGAATTGTTGTTGCCCTGTAGGTACACGGGGAAAACGTGTGGCGATTGGAGTCGCACGACGCATTGTCTGGGTTCGATTCGATAACATCGTCATGTGTTGCCATTAGGGATATTTTCTGTATGAGAGAAATGTATGGTAGCGAAGGTCACCTGTGAAATTTTGGTCTTAGGTACCAGGAGTCCAAAAGGCACCCTGATTACGCTTATCACTGGAAAGTTAATAGGTGTTCCCTAAGCTTGCTAGAAGGATAAAGTAGAGGGAAGAGCTACTTTGTTAACGTATTTTATAATTCTGTAGTAGGGCAGACTGTTCGCTGTTCTCGGGGAAGACAGAATTCTGTGTGAATGTACTACCTTTTCCGTATGAAAGTGCGTGAATGAAATAGCATTCAAGTTAATTGTGAAACTCTGGTTTTATTTCTCAGGAGCATTGGGTCTCCAACTAGGTATCTTAATTCTGGAGAAACGGTTAGCTAATGCTTGTTAGAAGGGTAAGGTAGAGGAATGTGCTACTTTATCAACGGAAGTAACGATTCCGTAGTAGGGCAGAGGTAAGCGCTGCTCTCGGGAAAGACGGAATTCTTGTGAAAAAGGTAATTAACTATTCTTTGGTTAGCGAAGCGGACAAAGGTGGCGCTTTTATGTCATTACTAACCGATTTGTAAATAAAAGAACGTAAGAAAAGTTACAGATAACATTTTGTAAAGGAGGGGTCAGGAGGAGCAGGAGCCGCGACAGTGAGAAAGAGTTGACGTCAGAAAAGCCATGCTGGGATTGGCTAGTCAGTAAGAAGCGTAGACGCCCCTGATTGATGTATTAGTGCATGCCGCGCTAGGAGTGGAGAATTACAGGGTGACGTAGACACTGCTGATTGGTGCGTTGGTGTGAGACTCGCTGGGATTGGAGAATTGAAGAAGTGACATAGACGCTCCGGATTGGTGCTTTGGCATGAGTCGCACTACGATTGGTTAAAATAACAGAACAGTCGTAAGGAAAAGACTAGCGATACACGAAAGACAAAATGATGTATTACGATCCACCGGAAAAGAAGAAAAAGTCCTGGTTTGGGAAAATCAAGAAATTGTTTAAAAGGGACAAACCGATTGTGACTAGGGAAGGACAGTTGCTTCCCCCACCGAAAACCCCCGCATCCTTTATGGTTGCGAAATACGGATATCATACTTGTATTTGGTTGGATAACTGGGTGAAATATACAAAGAATGATGGAGTGTTGGCATTTCCAGAGCATGGTTCATTTAATTTAGCGGTTTTGAGAAATTTGAGAGAGAAAATGATGAATCTAGAACCAAGACCTAGACGAACACAGTTTGAAGCACTGACAGAATGGGAAGATGAGATGCATGACAGAGAAAGACAGAGGAGTGGCAGAAGGTATAAGTACATGTTTGGTAAATACGGACATGACACTCATGATGAGCAAATGAGAAGGTGGCGGAATGCAAGTATGACTGAAGGTCTGTTTCCTGTAAGAACTGTTGAAGAAATTGGAGGGAAAAAATGTATGGTAAAGAGACATAATATAGAATCAAGAGGGTATGGAGTGAATGAATCGGAGGATGATGTTCTTGATGACATGTTTTATAAAAATCCACCTTCGTATCAACCAGAATCTGAAATGTTGACACCAAGTGCACCAATGAGAGAAACTTTGCGAATCATTAAGCCTGAACCAGTACCCCAAGAATTAGGGAAAAATAATTCCATGAGAGAGATCGAGAGAAAATCAGATGACAAAATGAGTGGTGAAAATTCGGTAGAATTGGCAAAAACAATTTTAGAATTAAACAGAAAAGATAAGAGAATTGACAAAAAATGTAGAAGCTGTTCCAGTGACTATAGGCCCTGTGATGCCTATTTGTGATAAACAAAAAGATAGTGAACATTGTTTAACAGTTCCTTCTAACAGTAATAAACAGATTGAGAAGCCAAAGCAGAGCTTAAATGAAAATCAATGGAGACAGACAATGGGTACGATCAATCCAAATGTTTTGAATAACCCATTTCTAGGCCCGAATATAGCAGAAAGATCTGCAATGACAATGGAATCAATATTAGAGACTCAAAGGGACTTAGAACGAAGTAATGTAGAGAAACATTTAGGTCCTTCTTCAGAGGAATTGAGCTAATGGATGAGCAGCTTATAGAGAAAATACAAAGAATACCAATCAATAGATGTGGCCAAACTACAAATGGTATTGGAAGAGTTAATAGTAGGAACTATCCCCACAGAGAAGTTAAAAACCTACCAGGATGAGGAGTTACTGTTCTTGTGCAAAAGTGTAACATGGAGAGCAAAAAATCTGCATGAGAGATTAGAAGAAGTAGCAAATGAAATGGGAATAGATATGGAAAAGGTAAAGGCTTTACAAAAACCATATCGAACAGATTTTACTGAAAAGGATACTGAAAATTTGAATACCACAGGACGAATAAGTCAAATCAAGGAAATAATTATCTTGCTGAGAAAATGGGGAGATGTGGATAAATGGAAAAGCAGGTGGTACCGAAAACGAGATGATGCCTCAGATAAAACATTTGCAGCGTTCCCTGTTAGAGAAAAAGAAAGGGTATTATCAGAAAGCCCCATGAGAGAAATTCCAGGAGGAGGATATGTACATGTTCCATGGACTAGACAAGATATTTTGTCATTTACAAATGATTTCCCTTCACTGCGCGAAAAACCAGTCGAGTGGTATAGGCAAGTAGACAGATTTGTGAAATTATCTAAAGTATTATGGATTGATCTGATTAGTTTATTTGACATAATAGTACCAGCAGATTTATTGTCAGAATGTAAGTTGATGATAAATTGGCCTACACAGGAATACCCTAGGGATCCAAAGACAGGAGCCCCAGACCCCGAGGTAATGAAGAAATACGAACAGGTTATTGGCTTTTTGAAAAATAAAGTACCTCCCAAAGAAACTGATTGGGTGAAAATTGACAGAACTCATCAGGAGAGTAAAGAGTCGGTACATGCGTACTGCGAGAGATTAATTTTGGCTTTTAAACAGTTCAGTGGTGATAAAAATTTGAGTGAAAAGGATTTGAGTCATTTTATATACAGATTTGAATACGGTTTACGTCCAGAAATTAGTGAAATGATTAAACAACATACTGTAGATTGGCAAAATAAGAAAATAGATGAAGTATTGAGACATGCAAAATATTTTAGTGATGAGATTGATGCCAAACAGCGTAAATTAAAAGAGAAGGCTATGTGGGCAAAAGTAAAAGTGGCAGAAAGACAGGAAGCTCAGTTAGCGGAACAAGCGAATAGCACAGGCCCCAGAAAATTCACTCCTGGGAAAGGTAAGGGAAATTTTAACATAGAAGAAGCCAAAAAGAAATTCCCATGTCATAATTGCGGTAGAATAGGGCATTGGAAATCCGAGTGTAAATTTCCCCCAAGTACTAATAATTATTGAAGAAATCCTTAGAAAGTCTAGAGATGCCCGAGAATTCAGTGTTAGTGCAATATATCGATGACCTTCTTGTGGCGTCGAAGACTCGTGAAGCTTGTGTAATGGCCTTATAGCCTTGCTGAATCATCTGGCGGATGGAGGACTTAAAGTGTCACCATCAAAGTTACAATTTTGCAAAAAAGAAGTACATTATTTAGGCCATAATATCGAAAAGGGACTGGGGAAGATAACAATAGACAGAATCAGGATCATAAAAGGAATGAGAGCCCCCATGACGCAAAGAAAGGTGAGAATGTTTCTTGGAATGGTTGGATATTGTCGCCAGTGGATAAGCAATTTCTCCCTGATTGCAAAGCCTTTGGTACGCTTGACAAGAAGTGATGTGAGAGATCCCACTGATTTGAACAAAGAGGAATTGTCAGCTTTTAAACGACTGAGAGATGGTTTGTGTGAAGCGCCAGCATTGGGAATGCCTGATTATGAGAAGGAGTTTGAGTTGTATTGCAGTGAGAGGAATGGATGTGCACTTTCTGTATTAATACAGAAGCATGGAAAATTGAGGAGACCAATTGCATACTTTTCATCAATGCTAGACCCAGTAGCTGTAGCCTTACCTGGGTGCTTGAAAGCAGTGGCTGCTACCTATCAGAGTTTGGAACAGAGTGAAGGAATTGTGATGGGATATTCTGAGAAAGTGTTTGTACCTCATGATGTGGCAATCCTTTTAACAAGGAGTCGCACTCAGTACATGACACATAGTCGGCTGACTAAGTACGAGAAAGTCATATTAGGTGCAACGAATGTGAGCTACATGACACATAGTCGGCTGACTAAGTACGAGAAAGTCATATTAGGTGCAACGAATGTGAGCCTTGAGAGATGCTTGAATGTGAATCCTTCTACGTTATTGCCTGATGCTGAGAATGTGGAAGTCAGAGATGAAGCAGATCATGATTGTCTGGATGTACTCGACTTCTGTACCAAACCACGTCCGGACATAAAAGATGTACCATTGCCAGAAAGTGATTTTCTGATGTTTGTAGATGGTTCTTGCCTGAGAACAGATGATGGAATGTTGAGTGCAGCATATGCAGTATGTACAGTTGCAGCAGTAATGGAAGCATCCTATCTGAAAGGGGTAAGATCAGCCCAAGTAGCTGAACTTGTTGCTTTGACTAGAGCATATAAGATTGGGAAGAGTGTGAGAGTGACTGTGATCACTGACAGTCAGTATGGATTTGGTGTGGTGCATGACTTTGGCCAAAAATGGCTACAGAGAGAAACTCCCATTAAGAATGCTGAAGTGGTTGGAAAATTGCTTAAGGCGATACAGCTGCCTAAGCAATTGGCTGTTGTGAAGTGTGCTGCACATAGTCAGTCTGGCGATTACATCGCCATCAGCAACAAATACGCCAATGATATGGCCCAATACTGTGCACGAAATCAGAATTCTATTAATCGGGCAAAGGAGAAGGAAGTGACTTTTTGCACCTTAATTTTTACTAACATTGTGGGTACCTGGGAGGAAGTGAGACAATTGCAGGAAGAAGCAGGAGATGAGGAAATGAAGCAGTGGGTAAAAGCAGGATGTGCACCAAGGGAGAAGGACCATGTGTGGGTCTATCGGGATGGAAGACCAGTTATGCCTGATAGCATGATGTCTGCCATGGCACGGATGTATCATGGTCAGGGACACATAGGGAGAGATGCTATGATCAGGTCATTTAAACAGGCCTGGTGCAATGCAAAATTTAGACTAGTAGCAGAAAGTCTTTGTCAAAGATGCCTTATATGTCAGCAATACAACCCTGGAAGAAAGACAGTGGTGAGTCTAGGAACAATAGGTCGAGAAGGAGGACCTTTTACCAGAATGCAAGTAGATTTCATTGAAATGCCTCCTTGTAATATGTTAAGGTATGTTCAAGTTATGGTCTGTTTGTTTTCGAGATGGGTAGAAGCATACCCAATGAGAAGAAATGATGAAATCACAGTGGCAAAATTGCTTTTGAAGGAATTTATTCCCAGATTCGGGTTCCCAGTAACAATTGAATCAGAAGGAGGAAGACATTTCCATAATGAGATCATAAAACTGATTTGTGAAGCATTGAATGTACGACAAAAACTACATTGTGCCTATCGACCAGAGGCTTCTGGTGTGGTGGAACAAATGAATGGTACTATTAAAAACAGGATAGGGAAAATGTGTTTAGCCACGGGTATGATATGGCCTGATGTCTTGCCTCTAGTACTCATGACTATTAGATCAATTCCAGATAGAACTACAGGGTTGAGCCCCCATGAAATTATCATGGGTAGAGAAATGCGTCATGTGTTCATACCAGTCAACAAGCTGTTGCCTATAACTGATGACATGGTGTTGGATTACTGTAAAAGCCTGGCTGACGCAGTTCATTCTGTGTTTCATCAGGTTGGAGCGGATGCCACCACCCTTGAAAAGAAGCAAGCTCATGCTCTGAGCCCAGGGGACTGGGTAAGAATAAAAGTACACAGAAGGAGAAACTGTTTGGTTCCATGGTGGGGAAAACCACGACAAGTGATTTTGACTACAACAACAGCTGTGAAGTGTGTTGGAATCAAGAATTGGATTAATGCAAGTCACACTTTGAGAATTCCAACTCCAGTGGATAGCACTGAAAGAGAATATTTTGATGAAACAGAATCGAGTACTGAATCAGACGATGAAGAGACAAGAACAAAAGAAAACCCTGAAAGGGGGGAATCGGAGATAGATCTAACTTTTGTCCCAAGAAGTATTTCCTTGAGAAGAAGGTTACAGATTTCTGATACCAGCTCAGACTCAGAGACTGAACAAGTAACTTTACACTCGAGAAAAGGAAAAGACAGTGAAAAAAGAAATTGTTGATAAGGAAGTTCCAGATGAAAGGTTGAGAGAAATTCCACTTGAAATAATAAAATTAGATGGACAGGTGCCAGATACAGAGAGAGAGGGAAAGATTCTTGCGGAAGACCCCCGAGGAGGTGTAGGGAACTCCAACATCCAGTTAGAAAAAGGGACAAGTAGTCAGCAGGAAGATTGTGCGTCGGAAACTCGAGGAGGGACAGAAGTAGGGAAAACGAAAGGAGCGAAAGAAATAAAAGCTGTTGAAAGTAAAAAGCAAGTTGAAACAGAGTCGGAGGAAAGCGAAGACGAAGTACCAGAAGGTAGAGTCTTAAGAAAGAGAGCTTGGAGAACTGAAAAGAATGATAAAGGAAGTAAACTGAAAAGATCAGCAAAAGATGAAGTTTGGCCAAACAAAATAAAAAGGCTGAGATATCGACTGACACAAGTAAATTCACCAAGAGCTGAACAGGTGAATGAAGTGACTAGCCAAGAGAAATCAAAAGACGAAGAAATAATTGTAATAAAGGAAAGCAAAAGAATGAGAAAACCTAACCAGAAGTATAAGTCGCCGGAATGGACGTATGTGGCCCTGCCTGAAATAAAAGAAGAGGCGGATAGCCAAGGAAACCCAGAGGTGACTGTACCAGAAGTGGTTGAGGAAGACGAGGAATCGGAAATCCTGAGAGTTATCTTGTCCGATATTGGAGAAGAGACGGTGTTCAGGAAATTCTGTATTCAGATCACGAAGGAAAAGTGAAGGACGATGAAATGCCAAACTGAATAAAACAAGAATGCTGCTAATGGAAAGACGATAAAATACGGGAAAAGACAAAAACTGGTAGAACCAATTAGGTGCTTAGAGCTTTGGGTTAGACAAACTAGTTATGAAATAGAAGAGGCTAAGTCAAAAGACACTGTTCATTTTTTTTAATAAAATGGCAAACACAGATAGTAGAAAAGGTGGATGTATATTTTTGAAGCGATGATGTAAAATGTGGTGTTGTTGTACAGGATTACTAATGCTTCTGTGGATTGTACTAGCTCTGATGATCTCATTTAAAGTTACCATTGATACAATCGAAGGACATAGTGAAAACAAAACTAATATAGAAAAAATTCAGAAGGTAGTTCCGACTAGAATAGAAATTATTTGCACAAAGATAGGTCTATAACTGATTTTTCTAACAATGTATTTTCGAAATTACTGTATGAATATGTAAAAACAATGGACGTAAGGGACTGCTACGTCTGTATGCAGTTACCTGCATCTGTTTCGGAGGGAGCGACTTATCACCACCTTCCAGTAACTTATGGAATAACATGTAGGGTAATAGCTAGTTTATTTTACCAAACAGGGAAGTGAGTATTATTATTCAGATATAGATAACATATTTTCACAAGTACCGTCAATTAACAAGCTAAATAAGGTAAAACCTGCAAAGGTATTAGGTGAATTTTTCTTAGAGACTAAAGAATTAACATTAGAGTATATATTTAGAAATAATTTGACTTGCAGTTTAAGAAAGAAGAAAAGATGTTTTGGATATGGTTGAAGAAAGGAGATTGAAAATGCAAAGGAAGGCATCTGAGGGAAAATTGGAAAAGGCAGTCTGGGATGTAGAAATGGAAAAACACTTGAAGGGAGAAGCTAGTCCAACTATGGCTTTAGATTGGCCTCAGAAAGGGAAATTGTTTATTAGAAGGAATCAGACTGCATATGATAATTACTTTGTAGGTAACAGTGAGTGCCATGATACATACCAAATCATGGGTGGATGGGGATTTAAAGGAGGAAATGATCCAGTTTTTCCTGGGTTATACTTTATCTGCGGGAGCAAGGCGTATTATCGTTTGCCAGACCATTGGTATGGCACATGTTATGTAGTCCGGGTTTTCCCAAAGATTTTTCATATGGGAAAAGGACAAGATAGTGTACATAAGTTAGGTAGTTATTTAGCACAAAGAAAGAGAGAATCTTGGTCAGAAATTGTAGGTGACATCTTTGGAGCATTAATACCAGCAGTGGGAATATCTCTGAATGCGAACAAAATTAGAAGACGATCAACAGTAGTGGATCGCTTGTCAACAAGCACCGCTGGAGGATTTTTATTGCTAAATACTGAAATGGTTGCCATGCGTGCCATGGTGATGCAAAATTGACTTGCCCTTGATATATTATTGGCAAAAGAGGGTGGAGTCTGTGGAATGCTGAAAGTTCAACATTGTTGTACTTACATTCCAGACGAAAGTAAAGATTTGAAAATTTATATTAAAAATATAACTGATCTGCATGATGAAATTGCACCACTGGAGGTTGAAAGTGTTTGGGAAAAGATTGGAAAGAAAATTTCTTCTATTAAAAATTCCTTAGTAAACTTAGGTAGTACCTTTTTAGGTAAAATCTTATTTCCATTAACGTGTGTGATTTTCCTAGTATTAATATTATGATTAGGATGTCTCTGTCATAAAAGGAAGAAAATTCAGAAAAAGTTAAAAAGAGAAAATTTAAGGAGACAGGATAAGAGACAGGAGAGGGAATTTCAAGAAATAGAATTAGAAGAAGTAAAAGAAAATATGTATAAGACCGCCAGAAGAGAAGAAATTGGGGAGACTGAGATGTAAAAACGAAAGCAATAACTCATTTCAACTCCATGAAAAGAAATACAAAATTTTAATGGTGTGGTGATACAATCACCAAAGGGGGGATTGATGGAGCGGGTAGTACAACATTTTGTATACCCCTCCTAATCTGCATGCCTATACTAATTAGAATAATCTATTAATTATAATACTATTAATGTGTTTGCATGAAGTTTAATCAACCGTATTAATATATGAAATATACGTGGGATTAGCATTTTGCATGGTTAAATAATTTGTAATTAACATATGTACGCACACTAACAGTAGAAAATAGAATATCGCATGATATATGTTGCTTCTGTGATGTTATCGTAATGTCGCAGCAGATGACATCAATGGGTGAATAATAACGCTTTAAATGTCGCTATATGCTAGATAATAACAAGCACATAGGGGAATTAGTGAGGGTTTAACATTTTATTCATTATTTCTATGCATTAATTACTCTTTTGTGTTTGTTTCGCTTAAGTTGTTCTTTGGGCCTAAAGCAAAGATGGCCGCCGACTTAGCACGACGCGATGGCCACCATTCCACGAGGTTTCGGGTGAAGTGCGCCGGCGCTACAACTTGTTCCTGTGGCATCGACATGACCCTCTTCTTGATGTACCCATGCAAGGTCAGGGTGGGAAGCCCGCCAAGTACATTAACAATGGACAGACACAAGTAACTGGAAAGATCATGTTGGATGGCATAACCTCCTGAATTGTGTGAAACCTCACCGGACGATCCCAATCGACCAATGAGAGAAGCCCAAATCCTGCAAAAGTGTTACATTTTGATGTTACTTTATCATAAAAATGACGCTAGAATAGAGGGAAAATCAATCTTGCTATATATCATTTCCTTTTGCTGACGAAAAACGATGGTGACGCTACGTGACTGCTGTGTTCCTGAACCTTTGACAGACTGAATGATGCCCATTTCCTTGACAAACTGCGAACTTTATACCATTTATGGGCATTGATAGATGCTTGCACGTCTCTGGTCCTAGTCCATCTTTGGGACTGTAGCGTGCTGCATGAAGAACTTTTGAATCCCGACAGATTGACGACTAAATTTGATGACTTAGAGGACGACTAATAGCCAGATTAGGTAAATATGATGTTCTGCAACTTAATAAAATTTAACAGATGGAACTAAATTCTTGTTTTAATTAGATAAACAACTATTGATTAACGAGCAAATGTATTTTGTCATTTATTAAGAGAGGATAGATTAAATCTTAAATGTGGTCTTTAGCTGGTCTAAATCACCATACTAATCCACCTAAATGATCCATTGATCACGTGGGAGGAGTATCTTAATGCTTAGGATTGAGATCTGTAGGGGTAAGGATATTAGTGTATAAATGTGTAAATACATTTCTCTCTATAGGTTGTAAGGTATTCCTTTCATATCAGCGCTTGGAACATTCATCTCTCCTGTAAGTGCAGGCCAGAAAGAAGTGAAGTGTGAATGTTGGTGTTATGGGCCCCACCAATTATTGCAGGGATGAATGTGTTAATGTGATATTTGGTCTGTGACGAAGGGAGGATATTTGGTACGGGATCTTGTCCTGTTTTCCCGGTACCCAAGTTTACGCGCTGCAACAGTACTCTCAAGGAGACATTGGGGAATAATCATCATGTAACACTCCAGGCATGGAGGTGGGATGGGGTAATGTTAGGATACTGAAGGAACTCTCAAGGAGACAATGGAGAATAGTCATCATGTAACACTCCAGGCATGGAGGTGGGATGGGGTAACGTTAGGATGCTGAAGGTACTCTCAAGGAGACAAGGAGACAGTGGGGAATAGTCATCATGTAACACTCCAGGTATGGAGGTGGAATGGGGTAACGTTAGGATGCTGAAGGAACTCTCAAGGAGACAGTGGGGAATAGTCATCATGTAACACTCCAGGCATGGAGGTGGGATGGGGTAACGTTAGGATGCTGAAGGTACTCTCAAGGAGACAAGGAGACAGTGGGGAATAGTCATCATGTAACACTCCAGGTATGGAGGTGGAATAGGGTAACGTTAGGATGCTGAAGGAACTCTCAAGGAGACAGTGGGGAATAGTCATCATGTAACACTCCAGGCATGGAGGTGGGATGGGGTAATGTTAGGATTCTGAAGGAACTCTCAAGGAGACATTGGGGAATAGTCATCATGTAACACTCCAGGCAGGAAGTAAGGATAGAGGGTAATCTTAGGATACTGAAGGAACTCTGCTGCAGTCTAGCAGAGAGGGGGCCTCCTGTGTGAATGAAACAAAATAGGAAAGTGTAGCAGAACAGTGCAATATGATCTGTGCAGAGAATCCACTGGCTGAGGATGTGCTGCAGAGCCATTACCTTGGATATCAATCAGCTGCCTGCCGAGGATGCTAAAGACAAGTTGTAAATAAAGATAATATCGAAGAAAGAAACACTTTGCCTAATTATTTTCAAAACTACTCCAAAAGCAAGGTATTAATTTAAAAGCACATGTAGTAAATGCTTACCTAAAATGGATATAAATCAAGTAAGAAAAATTTCCCTGTCAAGTGAAGATGTGATTCTGCAATTTGTTACAATGCTAAGAAAAAGAAACACTGAGGTAGCAAGTGCTGGGTAAAAAGGGCTTATTGATTTAATTATGGAGAATGCTTTGTGGAGAATATTGACAAACTGCCATTCAAATAAAAAATAAAGAATACAGTTGTCTGGCTATTGATTTGTGCATGTATTTAAAAGAGTTTCTTAAATGTTGATTGAATGCCTACATACCTACTTCCTAAGAGAAGGAGGACGAGAGGGAGAAGGAGGAAGAGAAAGAGAAGAAAGAGGAACCAGAAAAAGAAAGAGAGGAAAATGAAAAAGAAAGAGGATGAGAAAGAGAAGGAGAAGGTGAAAGAGGAAGAAAAATAGAAAGAGGACAAGAAGGCGAAGGAGTAAGAGAAGACGGAGTAAGAGAAAGAGGACAAGAAGGAGAAAGAGAATTAGAAAGAAAGATAAAGTTGAAAGAGAAAGAGGAAACAAAAAGAGAAAGAGAGAGAGGAGGATTGATGGTACTACTGAGTAACATAAACGAAGGACACGGAAAAATACAGAAGAGGATTACAATGAGAAGGATGGAACAAGTTTAGAGGAAAGAGGTGAAGCTAGAGGAAGGCAGTTGAATGGAATAATAGTGTGAAAGAGGGAGCAAGAGAGGGGATGAGGATAATGTTGTAGTAAGAGGGAAAGAGTGAGAGTGTTTGAGTAGCAATAATAAAGTGAGGAAAAGGTAAGCATTGGGCTGGTGGATGTCTGAGGGGAGCGACTAATATTAAAGTGCACTGTGTCTGAGCTCTACACTGCCTTCAGGGCAGGGTCACACAGAGACAAACAGGATGCAACAAAGGCAATACAGAAACACCCTTGGTAGCTTGACCTGAGCAGTAAGAAAATCCACTTACAAAACATAAAAAAGTGTTGTATTTAAAAAATCTAACAAGCAACAGTGAGCTCAAAAAACATAAAGAACTCTGTTATCCATGAAAAACGTATCCAGAAAGAGAAAATCTTAATGAAACGTGATACAATAAAAAAAAAAAAAACTGGATAAGGGAGTCCAAATGTTTCAGAAAGGCATAATTTCATAAGCAAAATTTAATCAAATAAACTTAATAGAACAATTGCTATATTAAAAATTAAAATTAAAAATATGATGAATAAAAGCAACGTATCTTGCAGAGGTTCGTTCCACTGTGATCTGTGTACTCCTGGTGTCCACCCCTGAGTGCCTAGAGGCTGGCAGAAGCTAGAGATGTGGCTTAGCGCTAGAACTGACCTTCGGACTAACAAACAATTCTAGAGAAAAGCAAATCTGAGGAGGCTAGCCATAACACTGCACTGAAATAGGGTTTAGAGTAGCCAGACGCCTGCTGCAGGGGACAACGCTGAGCACTGCTCATCCGACTGGGAAGGGTTACAGTGGGCTCAGAGGCAGAGCAGTGAGAGTCACTGAGGGCAGGAGTTAGTATGGGAACTGTAAAAGGAAAATGGGCAAAGAATCCCGGACGTCATTGTGAGCTGATCTAGCCACTGCAGCCTCAAGACATCATAACACTCATAACTAACTAGCAATACTGGCATCATATCTTTCATTTCTTTAGTAGGATCAGCCACCCTTTTGCTTTTTAAGAGTGAAATAACAATAAAAACTCAAGCAGCAAGATAACAATTACATTCGGATTTTTGCGCTGGCGAAATCTAATATGGGATAACTAATTTAATAAGCAAACTTTGTAACTGTACATATCTGTGTATTTTGTCACTCTCACAAAACTTTTCCTATTGGTGAAAATTCCTGCAAAAAAAGATTTTGCTGATGCATTGTGAGAAATGTTTTTCGCATTAAAAGTGGGTTTTGGCAGGAGTTTCATGCCCAAATCTGCTATGCATAAATACCTTTCTCGCGTGTTGTCTTTAAAACATGAGCTTGCATCTTCGATGAAATTCAGAAATTTTGCATACAAAATCTTTGAAATTTCTTATACCTGAGTCAATGTAAGAAAGTTTAGGATGATATAGCACGAGCAGAAGCGAATATTGGGATTACATCGTAAATTGGCTCCTACACCGAAAATCAGTGAAAGCTGTGCATTAATCCCAGGTTAGGTCCAAGTAAAAGAAATGTGTTGTCCTTTTCCCAGTTTTATTCTTTCAAAATGTGTATTATTACTTTTGAAATGAAGTCAGCAGAGACAGCAGAGAAAGCAGCGGTAAAACAGGTGTGTGTTCCACCTTTCCCACTACTGCCTTTGCAGCTGTCAAATGCATGAGAATGCAGCCCGAATGCTCCTCTGCCTGTCCTATCCAAGCAGTCTGTAGTCTGTGGCAGTGGCAGTGGTGACAGCAGAAAGTGGGGTCCATGCCACAGAAATCAAGCTTTCTGATGGTCTAAAGCTAGAGTATGGGCAATGTTCTCAAAGCTGCGGAGCAGCAGAGTGGCACATGACAGTAAAGGGGAGAACTGATATCCGGCACTTTATCCATCTAGCACTTTCATGTATTGAGCACTTACCCATCTAGCACTTTCATATGAGCAAAGACCCATCCCGGTCTTTGGTCATTGCCCCTGCTGCCTTTAACCTGCTGTGTCTAAGGACCTTGCTACCACAGCTATCCCTGAATCCCTATGCTATCTTTCAATCTTTCCCATAAAAGAGAGTCTTTGTTAGACTATAGACTATAGTGCACAGAAGTGAACTAGCTATTAGCGATTATTCCTCCATAATCGCTGCACATCACCTGTTCAAGTATAGCCATCATGGATTAAAGTAGGATCAGGTCTAGCGGATAGTGAAGGGTTTGGTTTTGATTACAATGAACCTGGAATTGAAACTGAGATGGTGTGCCGGAAGAAGCTTGTAATCCCACAAAATTCTGTCTTGGACCCCCAGATGTGTGGCCAGAAACACATCCAACAGAGGACATGAGAAGGAATATCTGAAGGGCCTTCAGATATCACACTGGCGTCAGGGTTCCTGAAGGTAACAAGGATCTTAGGTATCAGACATTGGTTTCCATAGAAACTGTAGGGCAAGGACCAATGGTAATACGGCCTAGGACCTAGAATGCTTCAAGTTCAAGCACTCTATGGAGTGTTGTTTAAATACTCTGGTCCAACCCTTTAAGGCTTATGCAAACATAAGTATCTTCCCTAATCCTGGAAAACAGCTTTATTTGATAACATGCAGCTCACACTACAGGACCAGTCTTCAAAAGGGGACTTGCATCAGGCTTCATCTTCTCAGATCCATAACCTGAATTAACAGTGATGAAACAATATTCTCAAATATCATTCTAAACCACATGCAAGACTGAGTGGCATAAAACACGCTAGGAACTCAACACAAGTCAAAGATGATGATTTGGGATACTTGGTCAAAATGCTCGCTTTGAAACCCCCTCCTCCTTTGTAACACCAGCATTGGACAATCCGATTGATGCAGAGACTCGGGAGTTTCCACTCTCATGGAAAAAACATGGAGGCAACAATCTAAAAAGTTGAGGATATTTCAGAGCCATTCTATGGGTCACAACTTAACAAGGGAATGCTTTGCATCAGCGTCTCAACCAAATGGTCTAGCTAGTGATGGGAAGAATAATGTGCTATGCAGCAGAGATATTGGGCATTTTTGTGGACACCCCAAGATATTGGGGTCCGAGAATTAACATTAGGGAAGTAAAGCTTGGGTTTTCCACATTTCACTAAAACTGGCTCCTGCAACTCTTCCATAATATGAGTCAATTCAAGATAGAGCCATCAATAAGTCCTAATCTATGCAATAAAAGGTAAGCACGGCTCTGTTAAGCAACTGATTGATGGAGCATGCAAGGAATGTCTGGCAAAAATCAGATGAAGACCATATTTTAAAGAATCCCAGAAGGAGATGTCAGAAGAACTGGAATTGGTCCTATACTTTAAGGAGAGCATCACCAAGACAGTGATCTCCTAAAAAAAAACAAGAGCTCCAGACAAGTCAATGCATCCCTCTCCATCAAATCAAAAGCAGCTAACCCTGTGGGTAAGGACCACCATCCTAGTGGATGACACAATGTTGGTGTGGCGTTTATCCATGAACGTCCTGAACTGCAGCTTTCACATTGAACCTACAATTCACTTCCTACAGCTCTTTAATGGTTATAAGCGTATTACAAGCAGAACAACTTGGCCAACCACAAGGGAAAGAAGTACCAGGCACTGCATCTCAATGAAATTGGTCCGTTGAACAAAAAATCGAAAGTAAACACCATCAAATGACCTGATGAAGCAGGAGAAGTTCTCGGATAATTGGTCCTTACCCACAGCATTGTCACCGCACAATAAGAAGAACTTTTGTGTATTTATTTTCTTCATTTCCTTATCGCTCATTTCAGTTTGATTTTTTATAAAGACTGCTTCAGGCAAATATTCTACATTTTAGACATGTTTTCGTGTATGACAGGCTGCAAGACCAGAAGTGCGAATTACATGTGACAGCTTGTTGATGCACAGTGGAAGGGTTTTAACACAGAGAGGACTCAAACCTGTCAATCAGCTGGGCGATATTTAAAATATATTCCTGCAGCTAACTGCTGCGCATAACCAATCACTGATCAACCTAAGGTCAAAGGTCAAGGGCAGGGACAGCTCCAGTTGAGGATTCTTCCACCTTCAACACCACATGCTGATCTAGGGATGCTTCAAAGTTCTACGTCATCTAAACAAGAACTACAAATGCATTCTAATGAAGAGGGTGGGAGCCTCAGAGTTCAAATGTGCTTCTCAAATAGCACTCTGAGCCTGTAATCTCAATGCCAAGTGTCTGTATATAATCAAGGGGCTCCCTGGATAGCTGGGGGACACTAGATGCAAGAGTTAAAACATTCCCATGCTGGGAGGTGTGGTAGCACTGCTGGAGTTCACATACCTAAGGTACACGTCAAGAGCACAGGGATTGGACAATCTTGTGAAGCAGGAAAATGCTGGGTCATGCACGTTGGTGGCCACGCGGGAACCGGAGGCCAATTGGCACGAATCACAATTACATTTTGCCCTTGTATTATTTAACGTGCTCCACTAGGTGCTCGATGGGTCCTCCCTCATTGGTAGAATGCCAGGTGTGTTTGCTTTCTTCAGTCTGTCATGATTCAGACACTTGTTGTCCTCCTGGTATTTCGTCTCAAACTAGATGCTGCATTCTGTGAGAGCACGTCAAACGCTCATAGGTACCGCTAGTGTGAAAGTACCAATGTAGTATGATTCAGTGTAGGCTGTGCTTGAAGAAAGATCCTCTCTGGTGATGGTCTGGGTCCCACTAATCTGTATGGAATTGTCCCAGTCAAAAGCTGCGAGCCTAAAGTCCCCCTCCTGTTTTTTGTAGACTCACTAGCCAACCGAATTTCACTCTGGTAAATTAAATTTGGAATGCATACATTCTGCCAGAGTGATTTTGTTGCACATAGAATGAAGTCTATTTACGGTCATTTCTGTCTGAAAGGCTGTCCTTTGTAAGTCTGGACCTGTAGGGCCAGATATTTACTATCCAATTAGGAACTATCATATTCTTGCACTAAATGTCCTGAGGCGTTTTGGTCAATTCGATTTTGTTATCTGCACAATAGCAACACAGCCCTGACCCATTTCATTCTAAATGGGGCTGTGCTTAAGCTCCTTTTCAGATCAGTTTTATCCATCAAGTCAGTGCTCTATGGTGCATTAACCGAGAGCTGACACCCAGTGGCTTCCGCTGTACCTCCTACCATTCAGACTGATTGCAGCCTTAGCACATGTGAAACAAGCTGGCACCCAGCAGCAGGCCAGAGGCAAAAAGCACGATCTGTTATTTCCATTGATGATGCGTCCTTCAAAGCTTTATTGAACTATATCGGTGCACCTTTTTTGCTAAATTGTCTGCGGAAAGGTTATTGGTAACTGTGCTAATCCCAAAATGGATTCTGTATGTCACAGGTAAAAAAGAATCTCTCTCTTTCACCACGATATAAAACAATATATATGTATATATATATATATATATATATATATATATATATATATATATATATATATATATTCACTTAAAAAACCATAGGTTTCACACATGTTATAGTTAGCTGGACATTTCACTCGTAAAAAACCATTGAATTTCCCCGTTATAGTATATACATATTACATCACTCATGACATGGTCAGTGGCATCACTCATGACATCACTGATGACTTCATCCTTGTGATAGAGTGCCGGTCGCGCGAGTTATAGTTATCGGAACTAACTATAACGGGGGAATTTCATTGGTTTTTTACGAGTGAAACATCCACCTAACTATAACATGTGTGAAACCTATGGTTTTTTAAGTGAATTTGCAAGGTTTTTTAAATGCTAATTCCTAACTATAACGTGTGTGACACCTATGGTTTTTTCAGTGAATTTGTACGTTTTTTTAAATGCTAAGTTATGTATGTATTATTTTTTTTATATATTTATTTTACAATAAACTACGTATTATTTTTTTGGGGGTTTTCACCGTGCGCCCACGGTGCGCGCACCCCCGCGATTTTTTTAAAGAAAATTTAAAATGTTTTTTTCTGCCTTCGGGGTCCTTCAGGGACCCCCTGACAAAGGCTAGGGGGTCAGGAACTCTCTACCCTGCCCCCTTTTCACGTTCGCCACCTTCCTTTTTCACTCTCGCACTGAAAACAAACAAAATGGCGGCCGACACTTCCTGATTTCGACCGATTCGAACGTTGACTAACATGTAACCAGCAATCAGAATTACGCGCACGGTGCGCGAGCCGTCCGGGCTGTACCTTGGACTAAAGGTCCCTATGGAAAATTGCATGGGGAAAACGCGTTTTGGGACCCCCCATTTTTCTCAGCCCCCGCTTGACGAATCCCCCCGAGACTTTCAGGGTAGGAGCGGAGCGGAGCGCCCCACCTATTTTGAAAATTTCGCGAGGATTCGTCAACCGGCGCCAAAGTTATTCAAAATAGAATTTTCAGATTTCCTATGGAAACACGGTCCTAACTATAACTATCTACTGGCGACCGCTAGTAGATAATATATATATATATATATATATATATATATATATATATATATATATATATATATATATATATATTCTCATTGAAGAAAACAAAGGTTACAGGAAAGTTATAGTTAGGCTCAGATTTCACTCATACAAAACTAGTGAAATTTAGCAGTTATAGTTACCTGAGCTAACTATAACTTACACTCCTGCAGTGCACTGCTTATGACCTCCTATATTACATCATTCATGACATGGCCAGTGACATCACTGATGACATCACTGATGACATCATTGATGGTATCATCCACAGACCCACTCACACCCTAGACAACCTCTCGTATGCCCACTCACACACTCACACAACCGCCACATACCCATTCACAGACCCATACGAGTACTTACACAACCACTCACTTATCCATAGAGTAAATCACACATCCACCCATGGAGTGTGAGTCATAACATCCCTGTAACTGTTGTTTTTTTAGTGAATTTCTAATGTTTTTTTATTCTATTTCCTAACCATACAGTCCCTGCAACCTTTGTTTTTTTAAGTGCATCTGTAAGGTTTTTTTAGTTTTATTTCCTAACTGTAACCACTTATCTTTGACATTGAGTGTGAGAGTGAGTGCATGAGTGTCTCAGTGGATCTACGAGTTTAGGTTTGTAAGCGAGTGTCAGAGAGTATGAGTGGGGCTGGAAATGGATATTTGAGTGTCTGAGTGGGTGTGTGAGTCGATGTGTAAGTCACTGAGCAGCTCTGTGAGTGGATGAGAGAGTATGAGTGATTCTGTAAGTAGGTGTAGGAGTGTCTCACTGTGTCTGGGAGTGGTTGTAGATGTCTAAGTTTGTCTGTGAATGGGTGCATGAGTGAATGGGTCTGTGATGGCTGTGAGAGTATCGAAGTTGTTCTGTGAGTGGGTGCATGAGTGCCTGTGTGGGTTCTGTTCAATTTTCTGTAGGCCTGGCTGGAGCTCGTAGAGGTTTAGTTACCGAAAAACTCTGCCAAATTACGTAGATTTGTATGAGTAGGCAGAGTATTTTTTGGCCACCCCTAATGAACTTCCCAAGGCAGCTGAGGGTTGTTGGGGCCCATGAACCTCTATTGCTGCCACAAGTAAGCCCCCTACAGCAGGATTGCTGAGATCTCATTGGAGGCCGGCCCCCTTTCTCGACAGCTAAGCAAAGACACCTCCTGGCGCACTTCTGGTTGGGGTATGAACTCCCCTTGGCTGCTGAAGATCATTTGGGGCAAAAAAAACTAATATTGCCACAAGTAAGTCCCCACAGCAGGATTGCTGGCACCTCGTTGGACACCCTGCCCCATACTCAACCACCTGCAAATGGGTCTCCTGGTGCACTACTGGTTGTGGGATACAGTCCCCTTAGCTGCTGAGGGTCGTTGGGGGCCAAGAACCCCTATTGTTGCCACAAGTAAGTCCCACACAGCGGGATTGCTGAAACCTCTTCGAAGGCCCTGCCCCTTTTCTCAACTGCTCTATAAACACGCCTCTGTGTGCACTACTGGTTGGGGGATGAACTCCACATGGCTGCTGAGGGTCGTTGGGGGCGAAAAACCCCTATTGTTGCCACAAGTAAGTCCCCCACAGCAGCAGTGGTTTCTGCTGTTGGGCATCGGGGATCCGCCCCCTTTACTTTCAACACAAGGACAGGACTAAATAAAAGCAATTTGTTTACACATAACTGTTATTTTTTTTTATATAAAATGTGCCCACATTTCATGCTTTCTTGCTGAGGAGCTGATGCACCCTGCCACTCACTGTGCTTGCTTCCGTTACAGAAGCAAGCATTTCTTAAAAAGCTGCCCCTGGGTGTGCCCAAAGTCTAGAGTATTTGCCGGGCTGATGCTCTCACAGCCCTGAGGCCTGTGAGGTCATCAGCACGGCAAAAACATAGCATTGATGACCAGTCTCCACCCCCTGATGCCGTGGGGATAAAATCAGCTCGGGCGTGTTTCACTGAAGCCCTGTAGCTGTGTGGCTTACCGTCACTCAGGAAGTGAAGAGGATGGTGACCACACCCCTTCCCAGCTTGTCACAGGGTGGGGTGGGCCCCACCCTGTTATGTGCTAGGAAAGGGTGAAGTTAAGGCTACAGGCAGCTGGGAACCAAGAAATAGAGTCTGCATAGTTTGTCTTCATGAATTTTGAAGACACACTTTGCAGACTCGAGGTGTCTGCTTCCCGTGCTGCAGTTATTTTAGGACGCATTTCTAGCGCCTGCAGACTCATGGGCATCAGACACTGTAGATATCCTGTGCAGTCTCAGATGAAAGAACTTGCCTTGCTTTGCTTGAAGATTCGCCTGAGTCAGTCCTGACGATGCCTCTGGTTCCGAATCCTGAGAGGGGCCAGCAGCCTAAAAGAAACATAAACGTTGCCGCTGCGGAAATGAGAAAGTGACTCGCTCGGGCCCAGCCTATTTGAAGGAAGTGAAGTAAGCAATTCAAGCTACCATCACTGCTGTATGATGTCTCAATAAAATGTATAAATGTATTGTATTCGGATGTTGGAATAGACACATCGTTTTCATTTATTTTTAAACTTTCTTTATAGGAATGGGAGGGAGGAATTTTTATAGTATAAATGTAATTTGTAAATACAGGAACATATTTACAATTCTTTAGAGTTAATATGGGGTGCTATTTTAAGTAGTTGGTTGTCCTTGTAAACAAAATAATCCCCTGAGGTATGCTTGTGACATGTTATGACTGGCTTATTTTCTTTACAGGAGACGATGTGAATGTCAGAGCGGCCGGTTTGTGAGTGGGGAACTAGATCGAGTCCTGGTGTCAGCTCAACAACCTGTGGATGTGGGCAAATAACCTACTCCTCCTGTGCTTATAGAGCATGAATGTGTCCTTGTCTAGTGCAAATGGTGCTCGTGTAAAGTGCACCAGTACCTTCGGTCGAGTTAGGCCTTTATAAAAGCTGCAATAAAAAAATACAGGGTGAGAATGTCAGAACTGACTTATTAAAAACGTATTTACTGTTCATTTTGACCACATCCAGATATTCCTTCACAACTGATTTGGGGGTCATACAACTAGAGCTGAACCTCGACAAAGCACTGAATGAATTAGATTTGCATAGTTCCCTTCTCTGTTTGGAGCAAATAACTGTACGGTTTGGTTCCTCTACGAAATACTTTTGATTAATTGTAAAATTAATTTACATATCTCTGTTGAAGCATTTGCCTATGCCGCCTGCAGTGCCGAGCATGCATGATAGTTTTCTTTTTAAACTTACCATGCCTAGTTAGCAGGATGCTGGTACCTGGTTGTTTGACCAGCCACCTAATTAAAAATTGTCTCTTAAAAGACTTTCATTTCACCTGAGCTTTTTCTGCTTCTGCTCACCACAACATTGTTGTGCTCAATTCCTTGCTAATTTCCTTTATTTAAAAATTAATGACTTCCATTAACCTGAGGACCATTGAAGTTAAAAACAGCTTTTGTTTGTTGCTCTTTTTATTTTAAAAAAATTGTTCTTGAATATACATTATTTAAGTTTTAAAACCAGATTTACGCAGGGGATCGCAGCAGTCCTCACAAAAAAATCCAGTGCTACCCTAATGTTAACTCCTACTTTTCCAACCCCAACCCCAGCCTCACCACTCTCAAACTTCACCAGCCGGCACTGCCTCACACTGAGACTGCTGAGACCTTGTCAGAGGCCCTGCTCCCTTTCTCAACCACTCAGCAATGGGATCTCCTGGCACACTACTGGTTGTGGGATGAACTCCCCTTGGTTTCTGAGGTTCGTTGGGGGCCAAGAACCCCTATTGTTGCCACCAGTAATTCCCCCACAGCTGGATGTCTGAGACCTCATCAGAGGCCCTGCGTCCTTTCTCAGTAACTCTGCGAAGAGGCCTCCTAGCGCACTACTGATTGGGGGATGAAGTACCCCTGGCTGATGAGGGTTGTTGGGGGCCACAAACCCCTATTGTTGACTCAAATAAGTCCCCCACAGCAGGATTTCTGAGACCCTGTTGGAGACCTGCTCCCTTTCTCAACCACTCTGCAGAAATGCCTCCTGGTGCACTACTGGTTGGGGGATGAAGTCTGGGAGTGAGCGCACCAGTATACTCCTCTCTGCCGGAGGTTGGCAGAGTTTTTGCCAAACTCCGCATTCCAAGCAGAGCGCTGAGTGGAAAAGCTCTGCAAACTCTACGGGGAGTTAACCACCAACTCCTCATTTTCTTCTTTTTATGCTCGCTTCTGACCTTTATTTTGCTTCTTTCTGCTCATTTCTGTCTTGCATTTTTCCTCATTCTGCTAATTTCTGTCCTTTATTTTAGCCTTCTGCTTATTCCGTCCTTTATTTTGCAGCTTTCTGCTTATTCTGTCCTTTATTTTACAACTTTCTGCTTGTTTGTGACCTCTATTTTGCCTTTTTCTCCTCATTTCTGATCTCTACTTTGCCTCTTTCTGCTTGTTTCTCACCTCTATTCTGCCTTGTTCTGCTCGTTCTGACATCTATTCAGCCTCTTTCTGCTCGTTTCTCACCTTTATAATGCCTCTTTCTTCTCGTTCCTGGCTTTATTCTTCCTCATTCTAGTCGTTTCTCACCCTTATTTTGCCTCTTTCTACTCGTTTCTGATCTTTATTTTTCCTCTTTCTGCTCATTTCTGACCTCTATTCTGCCGCTTTCTACTCTTTTCTGACCTTTATTTTGTCTCTTTCTGCTTGTTTCACACCTTTATTTTGCCTCTTTCTACTAGTTGCTGGCCTTAATTCTGCCTCTTTCTCCCTTTTTCTCACCTTTATTTTGCCTTTTTTTGCTCATTTCACACCTTGATGTTGCTTCTTTCTGCTCATTGCTACCCTTTTTTCTGTCTCTTCCTCCCTGTTTCTGACCTTTATTCTGCCTCTTTCTGAACTTTATTTTGTCTCTTTCTCTTCTTTTCCCCCATGACCGTGGAGGGAGCCTCAAGGCCCCCGCGGTTCCAGCAAGCTTCCGCCTGACAGCGGACAGGGAAACAGATGAATAATCCGCTCTTAGTCAGCTATGCAGTTTCACAGCTCTCACTTGCTGAGAGCGGAGTTCATGTTTGATCTAACTTGGCGAGAGCTGTAAAAACTCCCATCAAGTCAGAGCAAACAGCTATGTTCCAGGGTTGGGCACCCTGGGACAGCAGGAGCCAGCCGTCGGGGTGGTGGTCCCCAGGACCAATATTGGCTCCAGGTGTGGGGCTGTGTGCCCCTCCTTTGATCTGTATGGGTCGACCTATTGATTAGATGGTGGTCAGTGGGGGCTGTATATGCCCGGTCGGGGGTCGCGCGGCACTTCTCCCATTATTTTTCAAATATTTGGTCTCGAGAAGGTGGTGGTCCCCAGGGGGGTATGCGGGGCCCCCCAATAGATTTTATTAGCCTCGGTGAGGTGGTTGTTCGTAGGGCTCGGGGTTGTCCCCTTGGTTTCCCCATCAATCTTGCTTTAGGCTTGGAGAAGTGGTAGTCCCAAAGGCTTATGGAGCCCATGGAGGGGGGCTCGGTGCACCCTCCACTTTTTTATTAACAAAGCCCCAAGGAGGTGGTGGTCCCCTCAATGAGGCTTAGGAGGGGGCCCGTGCTCCCCCCTACTTTAAAAAAAAATGCCCTCTCGACCTGGCCACCGGGGGCTGTATTAAAAACAAGTACAGGAGTCCACATTTGTTTTTTAAATTTGCACAGATTGGCTCCGTCATGCTTTCGCTGCAAACTTTTTGAAACAAAAGGGATTTTTGGCCCTGTTGGGGTAAGAGTGAGATGTCACCACCACACCTAGGAGGTGAGTGAATTCCTACCCTACCCTTTTTTCTTATTTTTAAGTTTTTTTTGTGGGACTCGGCTAAAGCTGATTACCAAGAGGGCTGTCACCACTTCCTGGTTGAAGTGTTGGCAGGCAATCAGATCTCACCATGAGATCTGCGCTTAGGCTCTGCCCATATATCCTTATTTGCTTTCCCTAAAATTTCTCAAACACTACTGAATGGGTTAACACTGGCTAGCTGAAGGTGTGATCTGTTAACCAAATTCTACATTCCTGCCAAATTTTCCCAGCAGTTCGGGCTTTAGTCGTGTTCAAATCTCTTATGGGAATTAACATGGAAAATCATATTTTTGTCAAACCCTGCTTGACGTATCAGTCCGAAACTTCCCATGCACAACTAGACTCACTATGACAATTTTTTGAAAAGTATTGTGAATATTCGTCACACGATACCAAAGATATAGGCATGCCAAAAAAAGCTTTCTCTATAGAAACATGGTCGTAACTAGAACTACCTACTGGTGACCGCCAGTAGGTAATATACACATATAAAGAGTTCATACTAGATCCATAATCATCTCATTCATAGTGTTAATGATAAAGTAATGAGCTATATCACTTGTAAGCTTGTATATGTCATTTGAGAAGTAATCTGTTTTATTAAGGGTAAGGTCATGAGCCTTGCATTTGGCACTTTTGGGTATTTTTTTTTCAATCCCTCAACTCTTTGCGGACACCCAAAGTGTGATGTGCACAGCCTTTGTCCGTGGCCCGGCTCTCAACATGCTGCAGTGAGCCAACGCCTGCTGCACATTGCCTTTGACCATGCACAGTGGGCGAAGTCTGCAGGGTAATACCCTGTATCCTATTCTCTGTGTGTGCCCGGCCCCTGCTGCACACAGCTTTTGTTCCTGTTCGACACAGGTTGGCTCACAGATCTGGAGCTAGAATGTGCCCATGGTTCATGGTTATTGGATCAGTACAGCAGACCTCAGGTGCTAGTTTGGTGTTTCTTAGGTTCTGAGGATCCTGTTTGGGGTTAGCGGCACTACAATATATAAAATGGTGCTGCGAGTCTGAGGTACCTGTCCAGGTGCTGTGGACCCTGTATGCTTGTTGGCTCTATGGCTTTTGAGTGGTATTCCCCGCCTGTCTCCGGCTTTACTGGATCCAGCGCATAGCCTCACTTTGCAGCACCGCAGAGTCTCCTCACCAAGGACAGAAGATACAATTCTCAACAGGCCGAACCTGTTCCAAATCCCGGCCTACACTCAATTGCGATTGCCCTGAAAGTCTGACTTACTCCCAGTCCACCACAACCAGATAGCTGCAGTTGGCACTTCGTGCCCTTTGGTGCTATTTTATAACCCTACATTTTAAAAACAATTAACTTTGGTCCTACTGACTGGATTTTTGTGGTTTTAGTGTAATTATGTTTATTAAACTAGCCTCTATTTTCTTAAATTGGTTTCATATTCTTCTTGTGTTGTGTTTTCACTTTATTACTATTTGAGTGCTGCATAATACTTTACACATTGCCTCCGAGTTAAGCCTGCCTACTTTTGTGCTAAGCTACCAGGGTGTTAAGAACTGGTTTATTTAGTGACTTTTAAGGTGCACCCTGACAAGGATTGTGATTACTCTTGCAACTGGCTTTTCACCACCGTCAACAAATAATCAAATTTCTTACAGGGCCATTTTGTGGACACACAGTACTGTGACATAAAATGGCAGCCAGTATGGGTACATACATTTCTCAACTGCAAAAAACTACTGTTAACTCATGCTGCTCACCATGCAGAAAATACAAAAACAATCATGGTATTTTTGTCACAATCTCTGGCGTAGAATGAGCTGAATAAAACATTTTTGTTGAAATATCTGAACATTTTGCAGCAAATAATGTGGAAAGACTAGAAAATCCATAATTATGACCTAAACACAGCAGCAACACAATTTCATTTTTCTACACTAACCACTGTCAATTGTTTTATCACCAATCTAGTCACACAAGTTTAACAAATTATAAACATTGTAATTCCACACAGTGCTAATTGCTAGCTGTACCTTGAAGAGGACACTTTCAACATCTCAATATTACTTCCACAGGCAGAAGGCTTTTTTAACAGTGCAAATTGCGTTTTTTCTAAACTTCAACAATCATAACTATATAAGAATTGTTTTTTTAAATTGCATGTAAGACAACAATGCAGTATTAGACTCAGTGTGTTCAGTAAACCTTTTAGTTTCTGAAAACGCCTTTTGCAAGCTCAGTAACCCAAAATCAATAAGTTGCAAAGCTTTCTGCTTTGTCAAATTTTCATGGAAATCACGACAGTTTTTGCTGTTATTGTCTTTATTCAACAGTAACAAAATGTTTCTGCATGCGATGTTTTTGAAAGAAAAGGGTGAGGCCTTCTTTCTAAATGGAGAAGAAAAACCTGGATTGGGAGTAAATAATGTTTGCACAGGATGCCACTATTTAGAGATGTGCAGTAATTTGGCCCGCAGGAATTTTTCCTTGGCACACATTCTCCCGGGGCAAATTTGCATGGTGGAATAGAGTTCTGAAAAAGGATAAAATGCTGCAATATGTGGTGTCCCATCTTATCCCTTTTTCTGATCTGCAGAACTCGGAATTGAGACGTAAGCACGCTCAGGAATAAAACTTCAAGGTGGGAATCTGTACTTTTTCGGCTATTTTACCTCTCGCTATTTTCACCACATTTGGAAAGCGATTCCAGTTTTCATGCTCCAAGCCACGGCATAGGGTGTATGAAAAACTGCACTAGGTAAATCTGCAGAGCAAAATTATGCATCAATGTTTGATTTAAGTATGCATTTTGAGCTAATAAAATAGTGCAGAAGCAAGGGCACCGTAAACAAAAGCTGTTCAGGGGCATTTGCGGTAAATTGTTAACACAAATGGTGCATGTTGGAAATGGCCCTTTCTGTCACCCACAAACTTTTTGCTGTCCTCCTTCCCTTTCTGCTGAATGTGTTTTTGCTGGCTTTAGGACTCTGGGCACTTTACAACTGCTAACTAGTGCTAAAGTGCATGTGGATCGGACTGGCCGTAGCGGTCACCGGGAATTTCCCAGGTAAGAAAATCGTCCAAAACCGGCCCCAGCATACAGCTCGGCTGCACCCCCCTAACCCCAGGGGGGCCTGGCCAAGCAGTTTGCCAGGGCCGGTTTCCGTTCCCAGTCGGCCCTGAGTGGATGTGCTCTGTACTCTAAACAAAGTAACAGTGGCTTATCCACAATTTGGCATATTTAATTTACTTGTAAAGTCCCTAGATAAGGGCACTATATGTGCCCAGGGCCTGTAAATGTAATGCTACTAGTGAGCCTGCAGTGGTGTGTGTGCCACCCACTTAAGTAGCCCTTTCAACATGTAGTGTCTCAGGCCTGCCACTGCAGAGCCTGTGGTTGCAGTCTTAAGCTGCCATTTCGACATGGCAAGTTAACCTACTTGCCAGGCCCCAACCTTCCTTTTTATTACATATAAGTTACCACTACGGTAGGCCAGAGGTAGGCCTATGGGCAGGGCACAGTGTATTTGAAAGGTAGGAGTAGTGGAAAACTGCTAAATTCGTTTTTTCACTACTGCAAGGAGGATCTCTTTCATAGGTTAACATTGGGATTGTCTTAAAATATCTTTCAAGTGTAATGTCCAATTGGGAAAATATAGAGATATAGAGTTTGGCGTCTCTGGGCTCACAATTTAAAATCACAAACTATGGTGAAGTTGGATTTTAAATTGTAAGTCTGAAAATGCAACTTTTGGAAAGTTGGCATTTTCCATCTTTAACTATTCTGTGCCCCTGCCTGTCTCTAAATACATGTCCCGGATGGGTGACAGCTGAGCTTTGTGCATTACATCTAGACAGTCACACATCCAGGGAGCTGTGGTGTGACATTTACAACCTGATGGCCCCGAACCATGCTGATGGGCCTTCCTGAGGTATTTGGGAGGGAAGACCTGACACTTGCACCTGAATAGGGATGTGCCTGTCCCCCACTGAGAGCTGCAGACCCCCCTAAAGTGAGTATGGAGACAGGGCAGGAAAGGCAGGAACCTTGTGCTATTAACGTCTAAGCAAAGTTTTGGGATGTAATCATTAAAAATTCATATCTCAAGTTCTACTTATTGGTTTTTTATCATTTTGGTCTTGTTTTACTCAGATAAATATTCTCTATTTTGCGTGTGGAGTCTTTTTGGTGTTTTCACTGTGTTACTGTACTTAAAGTGGGCATAAATATTTACACATTGCCTCTTAAGATAGGCCTGACTGCTCTGTGCCAAGCTACCAAAGGGTGAGAGCAGTTTAATTTAGGTTGTATATCTGACTCCTGACTAGAATTGTGGTACCTACTTGGACAGGGTGCAAACCCCTGCCAACTAAAGTCCCAATTTCTAACTGTGCATAATTATGCGAAGGCGCATAATGGCTTAATTTCAGGAATTTCACAGAACATCAGCGTAATTTAATAGATGTCATAAGTTAGAAAAGGTTTAGTACAGCTTTTCATAGAGCCATGATAACTTTATATTTAAGTAGCAATTTTACTGCTCAAGGGCTAATTGTCATTAATTAGCCCAGACTCTTTTAGAGGATAAAGCCTTTTGAATACATTGGTCATTCATCCCTTGGAAATGTACAAGTGACTGGCTCATTCTCATTATTAACACGATAAATCGAATTTCAGATGACCTCATCGTACAAATTGAAATATTGGAAAATAACATGAGAACTACAATCAATTTCACCATTTAAGAGAAATGGTTGGAGGAGGTAAAGAAAACAATGACAGAGCACATAGATTTCTTGTCACAAGTAAGATCACTAAACTGAAAAAGGTTGCTGCACAGTTCTCACATGAACGTGTTTATCCATTCACGACAGATGATTATTGTAAAGATACATGACCTAGAAATATTTCAATAGTTTGCAGAAAGATACCCAACACTGGACATCAGATTCTAAGCACTGGAGTACTAGTAGTGATGAATCAGTGAAGGGACAGATAAGAGCTAAACTTCCACCATGATCAACTTACCCCAACATCCAACAGGACCTTATGCTCCATCATCACGATGATGGGTCCCTCAATCTTTGGGTTTCTGATGGGACTTCCAAAGGGTAATCCCTTCCCTTCTAACTTTGGACCAACAATTTCTTTTAGGGTGAGGCCAAGCAAGAGTGAAAAGAGGAAGAAGAAGACAAAACCAACAAGTCAGCTGGAGTCCACTGCCTCACCGCTCCAGACATGAAGTCACAACCAGAATCAACAGGCATCGACCAGCCAGAGTGGCGATTGATTGTGAATTTTGGTGATTACCATCTGTCTGTTGTCTTTTATTTGCCTTACAAATGAGGCTCCAAGGTGAGACTTTTGTTGTCATTGATTGCTCAGTAATTTGGAATGCTTTTTTGTACGTCGTTGTATCCGAACAGTTCCTGAACAGGATAAGAAATTGACTTTTCTGGAAGGTTGTCTTTCAATACCTTTGAACGCTAACTTTCATAACTTAATAGGGAATTCCTATATGTTTTTTTATAGACCTCTGTAGCTACATAGTCTTTCTTACTATAGATCAAGCAGAAAGTCTAGAAATGGTCATCATTCTCTGTCAAATTGACTTGTGGATGTTGGATGAGAGTCAAGTCTGTTTAGCCACTCTAGGAAACCAGTAATACTGTTCATGTTTACTTCCCAGATAACAGGAATGTCATCTATATACTGTTTCCATGTTATGATGTGACGTTTGCAAGGATTAATAAAGGGATATATGTGACTCATCATATAATACATATATAAATTAGCCATTGAAGCCCCCATTGTTGCAGATGTAGCTGATCCTCAAACAAAAAAAAAGAAGCCTTATTTGAATCAACATCCAAACCACCTAACGATAGAAAAGCTTGCGTACCTACATACTCAAGTTAGTCAAACACTATCAATAGCTTGATTAATAAACACTGGAATATCATGAACATAGGCCAACAAAACTTAGAGAAACAATGATTTGCCTTTAATGGTAGCAACAATCTGAAAGACCTGTTAGTGCATTCCTTGTCCAAGCAGACTAAAACACTTGGATATACAGGACTTTGGGATCTCCCAAAGGTTACTGGGCATCATTAGTGTGTGTCATGTTCTGTGTGCCATCTCACAACAACCACTACCGAACTTGACTTAATCCTAAATTCTCCAAGGTGGTTGTGTAAGTGTACAAATACAATAGTGTTAAAGTCATTTATTTGATTACTTCTCCTTGTTCACTTCGCTACATGGGAGTAACAACCAGGAATGTGCTTATTCACTTCTACAAACACAGAAGTAACATACGGTGTAAATGCAATACCACCAAAGTGACCGTTTTCTAAGTATGAGCCCTACGGAGAATTAATTAACATGGTTACTAATAGATAAACTACACTTGAAAGGAGATCATATCAACCAAACAGAATCACTTTTATTGAGACAACAGAGGTGGATCTAGAATCTTCATACAGGCCAAGACAGACTAAATTATGACATAACATGGATGCCCTATCCCAACTCAAGTAGCACAATACTTACTGCTACTTGTATATCACAGCTGACAATAGTATCTAACTCTTATAGTGGTACAAAATATAACAATTATCAGTGAGTTTAACACATCACTGATTTGACAAACACTTTCCTCTGGACTGGGCTATTGATCATACATGAGATCACAGGGTGTGAGCACTGAGATTCCTAAAATGCCCCCTAGTAAACATACACTTATTTGTGTCATCAACCACAGTCATTAAAAACACTTACAATACATTTTTTAAAGAATCCATCTACAGCATTTCATAACAGATTTTTTTTAAAAGGAGCAAACTGTAAAGCAGACATCATCACCATTTAGCAAATGTAAAAAGCACAAAGCAGATCTACTTTGGATACAATCTACTGTTTCAGCAAAGGAATTAAAAAGCCTTTACAATAAATACAGTAACATTTACAAAAGAAAACAAAGTCCAGAAGTGTCTGCTCGAAATGACAATTACAAAACTAACACAAATCTTCGAGCGGTGATATTGGCACAAGGGGAAGCAAATTTGGGAACGTATAACCCCGATCTAAAATCAAGTTAAAAGTGCCCTATCCCAGTTCCCATCTACTCTTAGTAAGTAGGTTTCAATACCTTGACTAGTCCGTATTACAGCACATGACCTAACAGAGGGTTTAAGCAGTTCTTTAGATTCCCTATCCACACACCCTTTAATCTAAAACAATTGCTTTACATTCAGTCAATGCAACTTGCAAATTTGAGTGGGCTCCATAAGGAGATCAGAATTTCTCGATGTCTCCAGTGTTGGCCTAACATATGACAGCCAAGGTATTTTAATACCCTTTTCACAACCTAAACAGGCGCTGATCACAAGTTGGTTAAATACTGCTTGCGGATTAGGCCAGCCAGAGAGCCAAAGTAGAAGTGGAGCAAGTTTGATAAGATCATCTAAAAAGGGGAGACCCAGCTCCTTGTGACAAATAAAGTTAGAGGGAGGAAAACTCAGAAGTAGGTGGAGACAACGATTCTCAACAAGTCGCTCAGTTGCGTTTTTCCAGACTCCAGCACCATAGAGTGAAACCAGCATACATTGTCTATTATAACTATCTAGTAAGGGGGCGAGTGGCTTACTACCAAAAGCGTAGGATAAATCAAACAAAGCCCCACCAGAGATTGTTGGAGTTTTTGATTCCGGACAGACACGTAATGACTCCAGAAGTTGGTGGAGACAAAAATTCCCAAATAGGGGAACTGTGAAACGAATTGTTTTCATTGATGGAAGAAACTCCCAGAGAGGCGTTGCGTCAACCAAATGCCATTAGTTTGGATTTATAAAAACAAATTCTCCAAATAAAGATCCAGCCAGGAACTGCAGGCTTTTCAGAGTACGTGCCAGTAAGAATGTTAAAAAAAGTTGAGTGGATTTAATTAAGGGAACGTCCAAACCAAATTCAATTAAATGCTTCATTAAGTTATTGATGTATAGGAGGAAGAAAATGAGTGCTAAAACACAACCCAGATGGGCTCCGCGCTCAACCTTACAGGGGGCCAAGAGATCCCCATAAGGACCAAAGTGTACTCTAGCCTCCAGATCCGAATGTATGTCAGCAAAAAGTGCACCAAAAAATAATCGAGGCCATGGAGGGTTGACCAGAGTTCCAAAAGATTAACTTGATCAAACACATAAGAGAGATCTATGAAGGCCAGGTAAATGGGGAACTGCTACGCAGTTATATATTTACATAAAATAAGATGATGAGTCAAACATTGTTTCACTGTACCTAGAGCTTCACGAAATCTAGTTGGATAAGGGTTAGAGATTGTGTTCCCCACTTTACTTTCACTGGTCCTATTAAAAATAACCCTGCCCAGAACTCCCATGGTTGAATCATTGGAAGAAATAGGTCTTTAGCAGCTGGAGTGATGCTGGTCCCCTTTGCAAAGATAGTTTCAAAGGTTGCTGATGGCCAGGAACGCAGTTTGCAATCGTCAGAAATGTTCATGAAAACTAGTGGTGCCAATAAATCAATATCACATTTTTAAAAATCCATAGGCACTCCTACTGGCCTGAGCAACTTTCTTGACGGGCTCTCTGTGAGAGGCTGGCCTGGTATATGATGTCCACTAATGTAAGTGGGCACCTTACACCAGTCCAGACAACCTTTATCGTGATTTACGAGGTCTTAGACAACTTTAGAAAGCTATATACACAAAAAGCAACGGACAGTTGGGTTTAGAACGCTAAAACAGCACCAATATGGAAAATAATACCAACAATATATTAGCACAGATATCTGAAAATGCGTGCAGGTTCCGAAAACACCCTCTGTCCAAAGGGTGCTACCTTAAGCAGGAAACAAACAGTTTCAAACTAAATCAGAATCGCACCACCCCTTCTTATAACATCTCTTAAATTTCCATAACATTCTTGTCAAAAAGTAGTTGATGCAAGAGAGGCCACTTAATCCAATTGTTTTTCGGGAGTATCAGCAGAGGGTGAGAGGAGCTCTTACAATAGGATCCTCTCGTGGGGTGGGGAATACCCACTAATATGTCCATCAAAAGACCAATTTAAATATGACTTTCTGATTCACCTCATCCTTTGTCTGGCTATCATACTGGATGACCCTGACATCATTGTTTGGGATTGGAAGGAAAATACCCATATATAATTTATATTGTCATCACTGATCATTTTCTACATGGTGACAAGTGGAGCAGTCGAGAATTACTACCTATTTGGAGATTTTTGACCACATCACATTGGATAGGCATTAATATTGCTGATACCGGCTGCTTAGATTTTGTATTCGCCCTGAAGAAGTCCTAGCAGTGTAGGACGAAACACGTTGGCTGGAGATTTTTTGGAAAATAAAAGAAAATTGTCAACTATCAATTGGATTAAGTGGCCTCTCTTGCATCAACTACTTTTTGACAAGAATGTTATGGACATTTAAGATATGGTATAAGAAGGGGTGGTGCGGTTCTGATTTAGTTTAAAACTTTAGAAAGCTCTCTGAGTAGTAGCTGTGGAGAGCAGCCTTCAGGCTTTGTCCAGAAGGAGTGGAAAGCAGATTGTTTTTACCTGAATGCAATCTTATAGTATAGATTAAATGAAAAAGAACCTTACCAAGTATTTATAAAAATCTGTATTTATTTTACAATGCTCTCTAGAATGATCAGATATCTCTAACACAGAGATAAACACAATGCACATAATACTTCAGTCAGAAATGCAGTAAATAGCACGTTATACACAATGGACACCAAGGGGGCAACAAACCATATATTAAGAAAGTGGTATAAGAACCACGACTCAAGTCAAGACAGTGTCTATAGGATGTAGAATAGCTGAGGGCGCAAAGAACTACCGAAGGTAAGTAGATAAGGACCCCAGAGGGATTTGTGCAGTGTGGGAACACACCCGCGTGCTCCGTACAAGTCTTTGTGCAAGTCTTGGTTGCATTGTATAGATTAAGGAACCTTTCCAGTGGGCCCTGAAGAAAACTTGTGGAAGACAGAAGGCTGGAGAGCCACCCCACCCATAGATACCCTAGTACCCACGTTACCCACACCAGGGAAGCCGGGTGCAAACATGTGAAATGGAGTCGGAAACCGTCGTCGAACACAAAGGGACAACTTCAGGAATGTGCCGCTGCTGGAAGAGGAGAAAGTGTCAGTGGGAATCCAAATGTGGATTCTTGAAGAGGAGTACCTGAAAACAGAGGGGACAGAGTCAGGCGCGCAATGCCCATTGGGCTCAAAGGGCTTCATCCCCTTCGTTGTGTGTGTCAGCCCAGGCTGAGACAGCTTCCCAGGCACACACACAGCTGCACCAGAGTACTTCACAGGTCATTAAAAGTCAATTTACTTGTTAATGAGTCTAGTTGTTCTTTCACCCCTTCTTAGAGCCCCTGCATCTTTACTCTGCCAATTGCTAGAAGAATTAGCCCCCCCTGAAATTTTTATCAGCCCCCCCCTGAAATTTTTATCAGCCCCCCCCATTTACTAGTTAACAAGTTTTTGTTGTTCTTTCACCCCTTCTTAGAGCCCCTGCATCTTTACTCTGTCGATTGCTGGGAGAATTAGCCCGCCCTGAAATTTTTATTAGCCCCCTCCAAACTTTCACTCTAGTTGCGCCTTTGGACAGAGTCTAAGTCACTCAGGGGTGACCTGGAGACTTGGAAGGAGACTTGAAAGACGAATGTTCTCCGATGTGGGGTGCTTGAGGATGGAAGAAGAGGACCTTGACTCTGCAGCTGTGAGGACCAGGCAATACTGGGGAAGACCAGGACCTGGATACGAGCAGTCCCACAAAGGCTGTCGAGTGCTGAAGGGTCGGTGTCCGGCGGAAGCACCAACAAGCCTTGGCAAAGGCAATTCATGCAGAAATCAAAGAAGCAGCAACATAGGGACCAGCAAGGTCCAGGGGACTCACCAAAGACAGGGGGTTCAGGGCAGGCCCCAAGCAATCAGGGGAGCCCACTGGAATCAAGTGTGACCCTCAAGTGGACCCACAGGCTGGAGGCATTGGAATCACTAGAGGACCTCAAGCAGCTTATCAAAAAATGCAGGCCACGATGAACACGATGCGGTGTGGCTGAAGATTCTGGTCACAGGAGGTGCTCAAGGATAGGACTACTTGGAGCCCGAAGATCTTCTTGCAAGGAAGCCAACAAGCCTTTGCAACTGCAAGTTGGACAAGGTACCCAGGGTATTTGTTATTGCAACCCCCACGAGGGATGCTGGCCTCAAACTTGGTGAGATGATAACAGGCCTCAGGAGCTGTGGAGAACCACCACCTGTGTTGCAGAGCCCACGGAGTCCTGCGGAGGTCAGGATCTGCAGACCGGTCGACTTATTTGCGGTGCCTGTATATGCAGGGGAGTGACTCCTTCACTCCAAGTGAGATTACTGCAGTTGTCTTTGATGCTTCACTTTCTTTGGAGGCAGAAATGTGTGTCTAGTCATCAGCAACAATTTTGAGCTGTCCGGGACTAGAAGGTTGGAACCAGGAACACTGAGAGCCTAACGGAGGGCTCTTCCAATGCTTGGAATCATAACTCTCATACCATTTATGGTGTGGGGGTATAATTCCAACATGTTTGATACCAAAGATTATAGGATTCCTTGTAGCCATTTTCGAGATGGTCATCGGGTAATTACGCAGTGCCCCTATGTATAGTATATGGCTGCTTCACTGACAACCCGGCAGTATGGAGTCCGTAGGCTGCAGGGGTATCCTACTCATGCAGGGACACTCTCTCACTTCAGAACCAAGCACCCTGCCTTCAGGATTGCAAAGGCCTGCTATAGGGGTGACTTAAAGGTTTTAAGTGCAGTGTCCTAAGATATAGTAAACCTATATCTTTAGTACGTGGCGCAAGCACCAACTTACACAGGCTACAATGGCAGGCCTGTAGTTCCATTTTGAATGGTCTCACATCTGTGGCACAATATATGCTGCCGCTCGTGAGAGACCTCTGGCGTACCTATGCCCTGGGTACATGGCTACCATATACTAGGGACTCACAAGGGTAACCCAGTATCCAATCTGGGATGTACCTAAGTACCGAACTTCGAAAGCAAATAGACTGGGGTCCTGATTAGCAGGATCCCAGTCACACTAGTCAAAACACAGCTTAACACCAGGTAAAAAGTGGGTAACCATGCAGATTGATCCTACCTTCCTACATAACCCCTGCTCAAATGAAAGGGGATAAGGCTAACCTTGCCCAGATGAAACTTTATTTCCTAAGTGGCCATATAGGGAAGGCCCTGCATTTGCATGGATACTCCCGGTCCTATGATCCACTGAGAAGTTTCTCCCCTGTAGGGTCTTGGATCCTCTCAAATATTTGTGGCCACTACCTGTAAGCTGTTTGAGCCAGAAAAGGGGCTGGTGGAGTGTCTGATTAATATGGAAGTGAGGCCCTAACAGGGTCGGTCTCAGCTTCATCAGAACACCGGCCACCATGGCTGCCTACAGCTTCTGGTTGATCCCTTCTGGTTGGAACAATGGAGGAGCAGGTAAGGTTTGGAACAGCCTTGTCCCAGGTTTTACCTTGCCCAACAGAGTCCATCTGGGGTATGTCAATTGCTAAGGATAAGAGGGATCCCTCAGACTTTTGAGGATCATCCACCTGGCTAGTACTATTAGGCTGTGGAGGAAGGGTTTCCTCTTGACAGTGGGCCCTGTGGGGTCAACTGACATCCCTGACCTTTGCAATCCTAGGCTGACCAAGGCTGGGTAGAGAGGGGCAGGATATTTGCTCCAGACTGGGTACCTCCTTGGAAGGTTCCTCTGCCCTCAGTGGCTCTGCCAAGACAGGCCTGACCACCTCTGGGGCAGTTCCTCCACAACGGGTAGCATCAGTACCCTGAGGAGGCTGACCCTTACCTATAGTCTGGGGGGAATACTTTTCTTCATCCCTTTTGCTCTCTGGTGGAGCAGAAAGGGTCATTCTTTCAGGCTCCACTGCTCCTGAACTTCCCTGTGGTTGGACTGAGGCCCTAATGGCCACACCAACTTTCTCAGGGAGGCCTAACATCTCTAGATGGGCCTGCAGTTCTACTTCAGCCCAGGCTGAAGTTTCCAAATTATTATCCAAGAGGCAATCTACAGGTACGTTTGGGGAATTTGCAACTCTTTTGGGACCAGTGACCCCTCCCCAGCTGAGATTGACTATGGCCATGGGATGATCTGTCCTAACACCATCAGTGTTGGTCACCTAGTACTTGTACTCAGGTAAAAGCTGAAGTGGGGGCACTAGGTTTCCTGTCACCATGCTGGCACTAGCTCCTGTGTCCCTATAGGCTACAGCTTTCTGAGCATTGATTAGAGGCTCCCGTCTGGACTTGCCCAAAGTATGGGACTTTCAGTAAAAGTGGCAAACCCCATCTCACCATCACAGACTAAGGTGGCCTGTGTGGGGGATCTGGCTAGTCCCATATCCACCTCAGTATCCCATGAGAACCCAAATAAATGTTTTGGGGTCTGCTACTACTACCTGGGGGAGTACTGCCAGGAGGACTAGGGGGTGCTGTAGTAGTAGGAGAAATATTTTCCTTATTGCTGACCTTGGGGCAATCAGAATCATATTTCTTGTGGCCTTGATTTTTACAAACAAAGCAGTAAGGTTTCTTCCCAGGGGAAGCAGGAGTTTGAGACCCACCCCCAGAGTAAGACTTTTGGGGACCTTCAGATGTCTTCTCTTTAGACTTATCCCCACCTTTCTCTTGGAGTTTGGAAGTATCTTTCTTCTAGTCACCACCACTATGGGTCTTCTACGTAACCCTGGTTCTGACCCATTTATCTGCCTTCTTTCCCACTTCTTGGGCAGAAGTCAAATCTGAGTTCACCAGGTATTGGTGCATATGCTGGTTTGACACTTATTAAGGAACTGCTCCCTCATAATCAAATTGTACAATCCTAAGTAGTCAAGCACTTTGCTGCCAAGCAACAAACCTTCCAGAGCCTTTGTGGCACTATGCACAAAGTCTACCCAGTCCTGGGTCGGTGCTTTCTGAGTGTCTCTGAACGTAATCCTATGTTGTTCGGTGGTTTAGCCAAACCCATTAATGAGAGCACTTTTCAAAACTGAGTAATTGTTAGCATCGTCTTCTCTAACAGTGAGGAGCTTACCTCTGCCTTTGTCAGCAAAGGAGAGTCACAAGATCGCTGCCCACTGTTCTTGATGGACCCTTTGAACTTTACAGGCCCTTTCTAAAGCAGTTATTCTTTTGTGAATGTCATCCCCAACATGGTAGGGAGGCACTCTCTTGCTCAGGTTCCTATGGTCAAAAGAAGTTTCTCTAACTCTAGGTACCTTGTTGCTGCCACCACAGAACTCTACTCCCAATTTCTTCCTAGCTCTCTGGACTTCTAGGGACTCTTTGTCAATGGCCGTCTGCTTTTGCCTGAGCCTAAGCCTGGCTTTCTCAAGTTTAAGTAAATGGTATTCCCTATCAAAAGAGTTGTCCCTCTTACTAAATATAGAGGTCCCTACTGAATGCCCTGAGGCATTGGATTCCCTTGAGGAAGATCTAGACCTCCTAGGTCAACTCTGCACTCTCGAGGAACAAAGAGGGCATCATTGGGGCCATCTGTATTATCCTCCATAGGCATTTGTTTTTCAATATATATCTATATACTACAGAGTAGCTTTAGCCACCCTGTAGTTACAATTAGGATTCCGAGAGATAGGAATTCCCTGGATTTTTGCTTCCCAATAACGTTACCACTGTTTGATGAATCTTGACAAAATAATGCTTTTTCTACATTGGCAGATGATCCAAAGATCTAAGGTGATTCGTCAAGGGGGTGTAAAGAAAAATGGGAGTTCCCAAAAAGCGTTTTTCTACCAATACATTTTCTGTGGGATTTTTTTCCATTTTATCAGATGTAGTGCCAAAACGACTGAAGGTATTTTCATGAAATTTTGCAGGAATATAGTTTATGGTGTGGAAAGAAATCTTTTGGGGATTTCATGAAAATAGTTACACCGTTTTGCACTTCTAAGGCACTAAAACTTAGTGAAATCTGAGGTCTCAAAATACTGCATGAAATATAGTGAAATTATCACAGTATTTTGTGGTACATTCCGATGACAAGGCACTATATGGTTAGGCTTTTATAAAAGTAAAGGCAGCCATGTAGTTTTACCCACACTTTGGCTGGGTTCTGTGCTAGGGATAGGACCTTAGATTTAGATAAGTAGTAGGTTTTTGTATTTTTTCCCTACCTATTACCGCGTGATGAAGTGGTAATAGGTAATGAAATTGTATTATTTTTTTTATATATTTTATTTTTATTACTTATGGATTACCTTGGTACTACCTAGGAAGTACCCTGGTACTTCAAAAAATAAATAAGAAAAAAAGGAAAAAATGTAAATTACACTGCACTACACTTACTACACTATATTAAACAAATATAGTGTACTACAGCAATTTATCAATTTTCAACATATTTAATCCTTTACAAAAGATTCTACATAGTACCTACAAATTACTGCTTATTAAAATAAAATTACATTTATTAGAAAATTAAAAACACAATGTACTACACTATATTTCACTATATAGTGTAATACAGAGTGTTTTTCATTTTTTGAATTGCTGTCTTTTTTTTGGTTTCAGTTATTATCGAGGTACTTTCTAAGGACTAGCGAGGTACTCTGCAAATGTTTTTAAAAATATATAGAAAAATATAAATAAACTTCCTTACCTATTATCACTTTACTAAAGTGGTAATAGATAGGGAACAACAATAAAACTTACTACTAACCTTTATCTAAGGCCCTAACCCAGAACACAGCCAAACTGTGGTAACAACAACATGGCTGTTTGTTAGATTTTTAAAGGCAGGCATGTCAATCTACTGTATACCACTTCACTCTACGCCACTCCACTATACACAATTCAACTGTATGCCACTCCACTCTACGACACTCCACTCTATAGTACTCCACTGTACACCTCTCTACTGTACACCACTCCACTCTATGCCGCTCTTCTCTACGCCAATCCACTTTATGGTATTTCACTATACGTTACTCCATTCTACATAACTCAGCTCGATGTCACTACACTCTATGCCACTCCACTCTACCTACCTACTCCACTCTACCATATTCCACTCTACACCACTCTACTCTATGCCACTCCACTCTATGCCACTGAACTCTACACTATTCCACTATATGCAACTAAACTCTACTATATATTATTCAACTGTATGGCAAACTACTCTCCGGGGATGTGGTCCGTCGGCTGCGCTGCTGACTTTGGTGCAGGAAACCAGGGTTCGAGCCTCGAGGTCGCGTCCACATCCTGTGATTCTGGGCAAATCACTTAATCTCCCCGTGCCTGAATATGTAATGTAAATACGGTGCTCATGTAAAGCGCTCCAATACCTTCGGGTCGAGTTCGCGCTATATAAAAAATGCAAAAAAAACCCAAAAAACTGTACCCTATTCCACTCTACGGCACTGCACTCTACACAAATCCACTCTATTCCACTACATTCTACTCCACTCTCCACCACTCCACTCTCCTCCACTCCACTGTAGGCCACTCCACTCAGTGCTATTGCACTGTACGCAACTCCACTCTCTCCCAGTCCATTGTATGCTACTCCACTGTATGATATTCCACTATACGCCACTCCACTCTACGCCAAACCACTCTACACATTTCGACTGTACGTGACTTCCCTCTATCTCAATATACTGTACGACACGCTACTCCACAGCATGACATGCCACTCCATTCTAACGCATGCCACTCCACTCTACGATGTGGCACTCCACTCAATGCTACTCCACTCTATCACATCCTATTTCACTGTATTACACATTATATGATTTGAAACCCATTTTCCTTTAAAAAACATAGAATCCAACTGAAGTCTCTAGGCCCAATTTGCCAACTCACAAGGTGCCACCGTGTGACACACGATATTGGCTCCCATCACAAGGTCTCCTGGTGAGGAGCCGATATCACACGGGGACAGGGTAAAAGAACTGAATACCACTGTAAATTGGGGTTTTCCAGCTCGTTTTCTGATGCTTTGAACTGCCAACGCCCTTTAAGGGATGTGAAAACACCCCAGGACATCTGCACCAACCTCAGCTAGTTTTTCTTTTGGAGGGGGGGGGGAGAGATGGTTTGAGGGCGGGGTGGGTTACAAAAGTGCCTTGTAGGTACTTCTCTGAATGAGGCCTCGCCCCCTCCTCACATGGTGAGACTGTTCTTTAAGTTGGTAGGTATGAGCAACGCATGTATCTGGCACAGGTCACAATAGCCGAGGAAACTATGGCAGCAAAAATTGACTGAACCAATTGCATTTAAATGGCATTTACATAGCGCTTACTACACCTGACAAGGCATTGTAGAACCAATAGTAAGCAAATAATAATAATGAAAATTAGAGGATGTGGCCTAACGGCTAGGGCGGTCGACCCCAAGTCTGGGGAACTGTGTTCGAGTCTCGGCAAGGATGCGCAACATCCTGTGATTCTGGGCAAATCACTTATTCTCCCCGTGCCTAACAAAACAAGCATTTGCAATGCAATAGGTCTTGCATTTACGCGAGTTTAAGCTATTGGCATTGTAAATGGTTATGCGTTTTATTTATGTTTCAAATACATAAACATAAATAAAAGGCATTGTCATTTACAATACCAATAGCTCAAACTCGTGTAAATGCGAGACCTGTTGCATTGCAAATGCGTGTTTGTCTGTGCTACACTGAACTTATGTGGACCGCGCTGCAAATTAATTACATAAAGCAGCGTGGCCACTAAAGTGAAAGCGGACCGCGCAGGGAAACGGAAAGAACATTAAAAAGAAAATAGTGCTCACTGAGTAAATAACAGAGTCTGTGTAACGAGCAAAGTCCAGTCGTAATGGGAGGTAACAAATGGAGACAAGGCGGTACCCAGGAGGGACTAACGAGCCTCATAATGAATCAGAATTGAGCTTTTACGAAGGACAATTACACCAGCCAATTAAAAATATGGGTGGAGAGTGGGCGTGGCTTCCACAGTGTTTACTCTATCACAGCATGCACCACAGAGCGAGCAGTGCATGCGCGCTACCGCTAGGCGCGGCCTAAAAATAAATGTGTCCTCGTGTAACGCAACTGGTGCTGGTGTAAAGCGCTCTAATCTTCGGGTCAAGTTTGCGCTATATAAAACTCGAAAAAAAAAGAAACGTAGTATATGCCAGGGGAACAGGGATGATCTGTATTAAACTTGGCCGCTGGAGTTTTCCTGGTGGTTTTGCTCTAGGAGGGCAGACGAGGCCCCTCAGCTGACGTTTGTCGTTAATGGTGAACGCAGCCTCATTAAGGCGCTGTGTTTTATCTTACATAAACATCTCCTCCCGAGGTACCTGCGAGGCGCTGATTTTCTGCCCGTGTCACTCACTCTTCCATTCCGTTCCTGCGCGCTCGTTATCGCCCCCTTCTCCTGCCTCCATTTTGTAGCTGCCTGACGTGTGAAAGGCGCTTCTAATGATACCAACGACGCTGCTTCTTTGCGGACCTTCAAATCCGGGCGAAAGAAAAGCGGAAGGTCAAAGGAGACAAGATGCGTCCTTATCGTGAGCTTTTTACCCGGAGATAAAATCAGGTTTGCGCGTGTCCAGGGAAAATCAATGCCGTCAAAATCGTTGATTGACAAGGGAGCGAGAGTATGGGTTGCGGAGTATGTTTTGGAAAAGTTAAAAAAGAAATCACTCTTTACTAATATTTAATTCTCCTTCACGTATTATATTCGGTGATGTTTCAAGGCCACTGGAAAAAAAATATTTTTGTGGCTGTGTGACTATAATATAAGTTACCAGCTGCAAACAAGTGATAGACGTGTATCTCTCATGCAGCGCTCAACCGCAGGTGTTTTTCATTGATTTTTTGTGTACAAGGGGAAAAAAGCATTTTCAATAACTTCCTTCAAGCAAGTTGTACGACGATGAAGGGATAATGGCTTTAAAGCTTGTTTTCGTGACTTCCTGGGGTCACACCAGTGTAACAACTTCTCTCTGAACCCCTAAGGGCTTGCAAGCAGCGTTGGCTTCCAGTAGCTCTGAAGACTTTTATGTTTATTGACGCTTAGAGAACCTCACGAGAAACCGTGTGCACCCGTGGGCATCTTACGCCTGGACCCAAATCACTTTAAATCCTTTGTAACATGATATAATTAATGTTGTACTGGAAAATCGTTCAGCTCCAAGGATGTCTTGTAAACATCTATATTTTCAGAGCTGTTATTTAGGTCTGCTTTCTACCATTGCCCCCCCCCCTCCCCCACTCTGGATCAAGTCCAGAAACTGTGAACCCCATGCTTAAATCTTTTGTCATCCGTATTTATACCATCAGTATAACAGCATAGCGCTTTCTTGATCTGAAAGACCTATCTATACATCTGGATCTTTGGCATTCTTGATCTGAAAGGCCTATCTATACATCTGGATCTTTGGCATTCTTGATCTGAGAGGCCTATCTATACATCTGGATCTTTGGCATTCTTGATCTGAGAGGCCTATCTATACATCTGGATCTTTGGCATTCTTGATCTGAAAGGCCTATCTATACATCTGGATCTTTGGCATTCTTGATCTGAAAGGCCTATCTATACATCTGGATCTTTGGCATTCTTGATCTGAGAGGCCTATCTATACATCTGGATCTTTGGCATTCTTGATCTGAGAGGCCTATACATCTGGATCTTCGCATTCTTGATCTGAGAGGCCTATACATCTGGATCTTTGGCATTCTTGATCTGAAAGGCCTATACATCTGGATCTTTGGCACTCTTGATCTGAAAGGCCTACACATCTGGATCTTTGATTTGTAGTGATTGGTTGTGTGTGGTTGTTTGACTGTTTGGTTGACTTTCATTAGCTGAAATGGTTTAAATGTCTAGTTGACTAGCCATGGTTTGAGTAATCTGAAGGTAAAATGAATAGTTGGCAATGTTTTATGAGTATGCATGGGTATTTGGAAGGAATCTGTTTTTTTTAATTGTACTAGATGATCGATTGTCTATCAACTATCATATTTAGATTTTTTTCTAAAGTCATAGGTAGCCTTGTATAGAGGTGTGATAAAATGTTGTACAGATAAGGGTTTGGTGTGTTTAAACTATCTAAAAGTGGGTCTATGATGTATGTTGTGATGAGGAGAAAGTGCTATTGAGCTGGAAGCACTCTCCAGCAATATGGTATGAAGGTGTGTTCGGCCCATGCGTGTGTTAAAGCATATTATAAGTGCTTTAAACGTGTGTTAAAGCACATTAAAAGTGTAGTGTTTTAAGTTATTCTGTAGTGGGTATGGCTGTGTGGAAAGAAATGATACTTGCGTGGTCTTGTGGGAGTGCCTGTTTTAAAATCATCAGTGCGTAGCTCGCAATGTGGCTCTGAAGAGGGTGAGGCTAACCTATTGGTACAACATTGAATCTGAAATCCTAAAGGATAGTGGGGTGAGCATCTGGCAGATGTATTTAGACTGGAACAGGGTGAGGTTCTCACAGAAGATGCAACAAGAGGGCCTTCTGGGGCTACGGCCGAACAACAGGGGCAGTTTCTGGATGCTCCCCTCTAGGTCGGGAAAGCACTACACAGCTGAAAAGGATAGGTTAAAGTGTTTTCTATGGTTTTAAGTTAGTTCTCATTGGCTTAAATATCATTTCCTTTCTTCAATGTAGGGCAGCAGTTCGACAGCACCTCACATCAGCGACTGATGGATTATTTTTCCTAAATTTTTAAAATTCTTCTTTGTTGGTCTTTTCCATCTCATGGCGGCAGCAGGTGCTGGACCGAGAGGGGACTGTGACTCCTCTGTTCAAATGAATCCTCCTCTGGAGATTAAGCAAGGCATTTAACATACCTATTCATATCGCGGGGTGCACCCTTAACCACCCCTTCAGGTGCCAGACCAGTGCAACAACATATATCCGTGAGGATTTGTTGTCGTCATATCTAGATAGGAACCCCTCACTCACACCCATCTATTTTATAATGTGGCCACTTCCATCCACTTTAAAACAAATTGATATGTCATATCTTGGGGGAATTATTCTTACAATTGGAGTCTTGCCGACATACATTCGTAAATCTCCGATAGTAGGTCCTGTATCGACCGGACCACCGCAGTCATTCCTGGGCCTTGAGCTTCCAGGGAACACCAACCTCCGACTCATTAAAAGGGGCAACGTGGTCTATCTCTGTAATCGCTACATAAAAGGGGCAACGTGGTCTATCTCTGTAATCGATACATAAAAGGGGCAAAGTGGCCTAGCTCTGTAATCGATAGCAAGGTAGCCTTGCAGAGTTACAGGTATTCCATCACAAGGCATGAGGCGGCTGGGTTGATGCAGTGATATTTAATCAGATTAGCAGCCCAATCACCAGTTTAAATTCTCCAGCACTGGGGGACAGCACACCAGGGGCCCACTCATCACTGAACTTTGACACCCAACGATGATAGTGTGCATTGGTGGAGTGTCTCCGTCCACATCAAGATGCGGGCTCATGCGGATTCTTGTGTGAAAAGTAACCAGTACAGTCCGTCCGCCGCAGACTCTATTTACACTCAACATCGAAGCTGCGGAGCACCAGCCGGCGCCTCAACCTAGAAGTCAAGACTGCTTTGCATGCCTCATTATTCTTTCCGCTACCTTACAGCTAAACATTGCTAATGTGAACAAAGACATACAGACCATATTATACCTAATGGGTTTAGATTGTCCTCATCATCGACACCTGAGGAAGCCGGAGAAGCAGAAATAAGCAGGAGAGTAAAAGCATCCTACAGGTCTCCTTGGCAACAAAAGACAGTGCCCTACGTGAAGGCATGTCTGACCTGGAGACAGCTGATGATCAAGGAAAATAGAATATTTCTGCTCTGGTGATTAATGAAGCTCTACGGTTTCACAATCCCCAAATGAAAAACAACTCAACATTGTTTGCCTCGCAATTTAAATCAATCATTTCCTCAAATTAGAATGTGCAGAACACCACCAACGCTGATGGAAAGCCATTGCAGTGACTTCTTAATACTATAAATATTGAGTGTCTGATAGTTGCACTGAATATCAGACCGATTCCTGACACTCTCTGTAGGCACAATCAATAGCGCGCGAGAGGCTTAGCTGCACCCTATACAGACAACTGAACCAGCTTGTGCAGAGGGCCTGACTCAGTAAAGCATTGCCCATCTTACTGGAGGAAAAAGGAGTAAAAGGCACATATGCAAATGCACTTTTATGGTAGAGATTCTTATACAGGTTGTTTCCTTTGTGGACAATCCAAAGGAGTACACATGATGCAGTACGGGTACACACAGAAATCCAGCACATGCATATCATTTTGTATGAGAACCTATTGGGATTTTTGTGACTCGCATAAAAATTGGAAACCGACTCTAAACTTTGGAGGACATCTATGAGGAGTTCATATTAAACATTTTTTTAAAAGACAGAGAATCTGAATGAATCTTTCAAAGAAGGTGATCTCAAGGTATGTATGTTGTAAGAAAAGAACACTTTTTGCAGATGTCCCCCCACTTTTTGCCCCCATTTGGGCTACTATATGTTGGTTTTTGACTCAAACCAGGCTCCAGTGCCAGTGCTCTTTCCCTAAAACTGTTCGGTGTGAAGTGGCCATCCCAATTGACAGAGACTTTACCTCTTTATAAGATCCTAGTAGCCTTAGTGCCCCTAGAAAGGGAGGGTATTCTTAGCTGGCATGGAGTAGAAGTCAGTCAAGACCTCCCTTTAGACTGTATCCTAGGCAATGACTTCCCGGAGATTAGTCTGATCCCAGAAGGAGCGGTCGCCCAGGGTACCATCCCAACCCATAGATCATGGGGATCCAGTCCCTACAGTTAGGAATCTGGAGTCCCAAAAGAAAGGGGAAAAAGGGAAAGGGAAGTCACTCTTAAACAGAGATCAAGTGAGCCAAGGACCTTCTACCCCAGTAAGGGGGGAATCCAAGATTGGCACTGGAAAGGCCTCACCTGAATCTAAAGAAGTCCTGAAAAGTCATGCAACTGTTCAGAATCAGGGTGTCTCCCCTGTACTGACAGGAGAGAGTGGAAGAAGGGTGTCAGCTACAGGAGGTGGTTGCCCCCCCCCCTCACTTTAAACAGCAATAGAGCTTCCTAGAACCCACCGTTGCCTCTAAGGTAGCTAACCCACAGGTCAGTGGAGAGCTCAGGGTGTTGATTTGGATGCTGACAGCTGGCAATAGCGTCTGGTAGGTGCTGGCCTTAATGGAAGCACTGTACTTGGCACTTATCATGGGAACCAGACCCCATGGCCAAAAATAAGTGAGACCCCATGACCCTGCTGGTCATGGTAGGGCTGCTCAAGTGTTGGGTAACCTCTGTGAGTAAGCTAGGTGTTGCCCTAGCAAAGATACTGTTAGAAGTGTGGCCCTTCACTACCCACAGTAAAAGGGGAGGAAGAAAAAGACACAGCTGTTGTTGAAAGCCCAGTTTAAAACGGGTCCTGTTACTGTGGACATGGGTCAACTGCCCAGAGGTAGTGATCTTGGCAGGAGGATGTAAGGCAGAGTAGACCCTGAAATAGTGCAGCCAGTTTTGTTTTCTTTCTAAATCACCTGAAAAGTCAGGAAAACTCTCCCAGGGCTGGGCTAAGTCTTCTGGGCCTCTTGGCTGAAGGTAGGTGGTTATATAAGAAACCAAGTTTTTTTTGCTGATGTCCCCTCACTTTTGCCCCCATTTGGACTACTGGTTTCTGGTTTTCTACTCTGACAGTGCTCTGAAGCCTGCTAACCAGGCTTCAGTGCCAGTGCTATTTCCCTAAAACTGTTATGTCTGAATTAGCCATCCCCATTGACAGAGACTATACCCCCGTATAAGTCCCTATTGCGTGACCCAAGCAAATACTGACAGCAGGCCTGACATTGAAGACTGTAGGAGCAGTGCAAACTGCCTAAACTCGACTGGGCCCTCACCACGTGTGGCTCGGTCAATGCACTGACTTTAATATATATCATGTAAAATCAAAAGGAGTGGAAGAGTTGTGTTGAGATGGGGTGGGAGGGGAGCAACACCAAAAATTGTTGTGAGACCCTCTACAGTGTTGTTCCGCTAAAGGCATGTCTCCCGTTGACGTACGTAGCCACTGATCGTTACATCATTGGGTCTTTTCCGCCATGACGTAACGATCAGTTGCTAAGTACATCAATGAGAGACATACCTTTGGCGTAACAACGCTGTTGAGGGTCTCACAAAAATGTTGGTGTTGCTTTCCCACCCCCACAACTCTTCCACTCCTTTTGATTTCACATGGTCATTTAAGGGAAGTTGAGTGAAATTTTAACTTCTCCCTCCCTCTTTTGATTCTTGAGATTTAATATATATTAGGCACCCCTAAGGAAGGCCTCCTTAGCCCAGGAGGTAGGGTGCATTATATTAAAGGTGTGGACATATAAGTGAAAGCCTATACTTTCACATAGTGGCGTTCCCCATTGGAAAATACTTTAAGTTTTTGCGGTCCACAGGCACTCTCAAGATTTGCAGTGCCATTATGGTACCACTAAAATATGTAATTCTTAGTATTGTACAACATGCCTTCTCACTCCTGACACGGTCGTCGTGCCCTGAGTGAAGTGGCATGCACCCAGGTGGCACCTTAGAGATTGACCACAGAGTTGCCCAAGCTCTGACTGACCAGCCCACACTTACCCGCATCTGCTTCCGCCAAGACAAGCTTCTGACCTCCTGCTGGGCAGTGTGATCACTCTCAGGGTTCAGGAACAAAGGTTTGGGCAGGAAGGAGGTCGCACCTCCCTCCTCCAAAGCAGGCTAGTGAATTGGCACAGAAAGGCGGTGAGCTACAAAGGCCTCCTATAGGCATCCGGCCTATCCCCCTGCCTCAGGCGCATATCCACCCAGGCAAGGCCAGAAATGTTATATGCAGGAGGTGTACACCTCCAAGAAGTCTGTCCACACCTCTAGGGTGGACAGCCTGATCTGTATTCCTACACTATAATTCTGCCATGTTTAGGAGGGCAGAAATTGTGGGTTCTGGGTAGAAAAGTTACCACCAGATGTGGTCTCCTCAGTGGCGGATCAGCTGCAGGGACTAGCTGCCCGTTGGCTACTATCACCCACCCTCCTACCTCCTCTAAATCTAGGCTTTAATGGACCTCCCTGAAATCAGAACCTCAGATCAGAACAACTTACTTCAAAGAAGGACCCAGAGGAAACCCTTGTTGCCAACAACAGGACTTTGTCCACAACACAAAGCAAAAGAGAGTTACTTTGTCCCTGAGGCAACAGACTTTGAACTGAGTGAACAACCCTCTTCCTTGGCTACAACACGACACTCCTGAGGAGTGGGACCCTTGTGGAAGTCAGAAGAACCCTCAGTCTCCCCAGGATAGTGTTACTAGTACACCGCAAACTGTAGGTAAAAAAACTCACCTGATCCAAAGATTCACTGGCCATCGGGCCCTCCGAGGGATCGCCCAAATCCAGGTGGTCCAGAGCATTGTGGGAGTTGTAGGCTCGCCTGCCTGAAGTTTCAGGCTGCTATGTTACTCACCTGCACCCCGTAAAGTTCCAGAAGCTTTTCGTTGTGCTTACCACTGCCAAGGCTTGTTGGTCACAAATCTGGTAACTGACCCCAACAGTCAATGCTGCATCTACAGGGAGCATCGTGAAACCATCATGTGATGTTGTGTTTTTATATTCTGTTTCTTTCAGCACCGTGTAAGCAGTAAAATCAGCACCACCCGCAGCTCTCGCTCAGCACCAAGGACAAAAATATTGTCGGTCATTCTCCCAATTTAAGAAGTGACCTCCAGAAGTATGTTACCAGCTGCTGGACCTCAGCTTGCCATCTCAAGCCTTCTATAGATGGACATTCGGTCTGCGCTGTACAGAATTCATCACTGGTGGGCACACCCTCAACGCAGAATGCTGCCCCAGTATATACACACCCTCAACTTGCCATCCAGCAACTCAGTCAGATCTCCCAGGGCGGCAGCATCCTCCCCGGTAGGCTCACATAGCATAAAGCTAGATGATGAACCACAGGGCTCTCATAAAGCACGTGCATATGACACATTACACAGCTGGGTAGACATAAATGCCAGTGTTGACGATATGTTAGACTAATGTGTGAGGTGTACACTCTGAAAGCATTTAATATAATTTATATACAAGGTCTAAGGAAATAGGCAAGGAGAAGTAGTGTTTCAGTCCTACTCCGCAGAATAAAAACAAAAGAATGGGTGTCAAGGGAAAGAACGCGCAACCTGCAAAATTTACGAAACGCGTTGGGAGTGGAAGAATGTTATGAATAAAAGAAGTTTGGAGATTCAAATGAAAATAAAAGAAGAAGAGAAGCCTACATCAATGTGTATTTAGTTTTGTGACAGTAACAGGAAACGTTGTTGGTTAATTTGCGAGTGCTTCGACACGAGAAACTACTCCGCAGAATGTTTGTCAATCCCAGAAAGTCAGCAAATGATGTTCAGACGCAGGAGAAGTTCTCCACCCATATTGTTCGGAATATTTTATGTGAATTGGGACCCATATGTTTTCAGATAGGCCCAGCTAGGGTTTATACTGTTAATATTCAACACATAGTCTATGCATGTTGAGCCTGATGGGTTCAAGTGCTTCTCCTATATCGACCTGTAGCAGGAACACACATAATGGGCCAGATTCACATTAACAGTTTTCATTTATATTATGCTCATGTTACACTTACGCATTACCATCATTGATACTTGTCTGGCTAATTCACAAAACATCATAATTTCTGCATAAGAAATGTACGTGTGTATGTATGTATGTAGTATGCGTATCTGACCTATGCAGTGCGAATCAAGCTCTACAATGCAACAGACCACTGTAAAATTTGAACATGGAAGAAGGGGGAGAGGAGCATGGGAGAGCATGCACATTGAATCATTGGTTGGGGCTCATATTCAATAAGGAAGAGTGAGCCTTTACAGGGAGTGTCGCGCCCGCTAGAGGAATGGCATGACATTGAGTGGGGGGATTTAGGTAGTAATGGGAAATCATATGTGTTGCTCCTGCATAAGGGTGATAACCTTGTGATGATACTGTGCTTGAAAAGATGGGTTTTCAGCTCTTTGAAGAATGGAGCAGGGGCAAAGTCTTGGAAATCTGGATTGGGACAGACATTTCCTGTTTTCCGTTATGTTGATGCTGCTGGTACATGCAGTGCATGTTCCACCGGTAGTCTACATCTTGGTTGCCATGTAACCTGAATTCCTGCAAACAGGATGCGCTTTGATGTAGTTATCTGGATCTCAAGGACTCTAGCAAACACAACAATGCCTCTATCGAGATGGAAAATGGTCAGGACCTCGAAAGCAGTTCTTGTATTCACCCCCCCCCCCATAACTCTACATGTGAGAGTTATCAAGGTAAGCTAATAATACCCTCTGAAACTGATATTCACCTAGTTACCTGACCCTACATGTGTGTGTGTGCATTCACATGAGCAGAGTTAGGCAATTTTAATGTATCACCTTCCTACAGCCACCATATGACTTGATCAATATTTTGTGACTTTTCCACACACACCACAGCATTTGGATGATTCAGGAATCAGATAGATGTGTTGGAAAGAGCTAGAAATGTTTTAACAAATGCTATTGAATCGCCTATTGTTGTTGTTCCTTGCATTTGAATAGACTTTTCCTGACCCATGTTCTTACATACCCCTGAGATCATCCACTGGAGCAAAGCACTATGAAAAGTATAGGCCACATTCACAAAGCATTTTCTAAGTTGAACTTGCCTCAGGGCAAGGGGAACCATCAACATGACTGTATAAGAAACAATTAGAGGCAATGGAGCGTAATCACACAATCGTTGGTCAATATATACACCAATATATTATGGATGGATGGCGACTCTGAAATAAAGTGACAAATATTGGTTAGATATCTGCTGCCTAATATATTGAAAAAAGTACAACCCTGAATAAGCTCAGTGGTGCCTTTATGTGGTACTTGTTGCTACTGTCCAAGATCATTGGTGATATTTATGAGTGTACACAGAAGTGAGATAGCTTGCACTCAGAGCAAACACAACTGAATTGTCACTTGTTGTTACATGTGAGCTGTAGGGTCTGTGTAAAAAATGCTAGTACGTTTCCACAAGATTTGCTAAGTAGGTGATGCAGAAATTAGCCTCTTCCATAGGATTCCTTGTCATAATCTCTTATCTATGGAGTACTAACAATGTTATTAAAAACTGGTGGGTTAATGTCCTCACCCTAGATAAGCTTAAACTATTTTGCCTATTTAAAAAGGTAAAAGTGCACATGTAGATCTATTTATGTGTACATTTATTTTTGCATTTGTATGTAAGTCTACATTTTTACGCTATTTGCCTTTTTTGTGAGTAGTTTTACCCTTGTGTTTAAAATTGCATATCTTCACCCCCCTCAAGTCCGTTTTGACAGAAATTATGAGCGTGAAGCTACTATTACTAACTTTTCGCACTTTGGAGGAGATCTCTATCATTAAAGCAGATTTCTCCATTGGGAAAGTGTAGGGAAAAAAAATAATAAAGTTTAATCATTCTTATAAATAATATTAAAAATATTTTGTTGTAAAAAAAAAACAAATTGTTTAAAATAATTATAATCTATAAATAATACAACAAAGTTACTGTACATTAACACATCAAATTAATTATTATAAAAAATATATGAATTTAAATCTGAATATTATTTTTAACCAATTTATTTTACAGACTCCCTAATAGAATTTCAATATGTATTAAAATAATTAGCCGTTACATTTTTAAAATTAATTGATATCTTATTAAGTTAATAATTAATTTTAAAACATAAATAAACTGTATTATTTAATAGAATCTACTGTTTTAACACTAAACTATTTTTTATATATATTTAATTTAAAAGTCGATATTAATTTATTATTCTTCCTTCTGATGTGTTATTTTCTTTGGGAGTGAGTAGCAGTACCTTTGAATGGCCTTGTATGGTGCTAGACTTACTTCAAGGTTGCCTCGCAGTACAGGTACTACTCTATTGAGACCTTTTTGGCTGTAGTAATTTTAGAAGTGTAGTAAGTGATTATCGGTAGGCTTTTTTGTGGGTGGATGTGTGTATTTGCATGTCCCTCTCTAATTTCCCTGTACTCAATCTATTTATGTTCCATAAGTCTAGAAGCACTTGATATTGTATACATCTTGCCAGTAAAATGATAAATCCTGTAAATCCAAAAAGTGAGACTATTGTCAGCTATTACACAACTCCACTTCCCCTCCGCAGAGCACAGTTCACTAAAGTTATGAAATAATCATCGTATAGAGCAGAATTCATTTGAATGATGGAGGAAGGGTAAGCAGTATTACTGATGCTGGAAAAATGTCAACATTATTTCCCAGGCAGACTGCAGATCTAATGTTACGGAGTCTAAATATTCCCTGGCCAAATGCCTGGATAAGCTTAGTATTAGGAACCACAAACACACCACAGTCTTTGCTGACAGGATCAGTCTAGTAAGCCTGGGCCTACTAGTAGCAGTCAAAGCGATGCCAAGGTCTCTCTGTCAAGTAGCTATAATAACTTAAAAGTCTTGGTTATTTACAATTCATTGGCTCCTATAAGTTCGCTAAGGATGAGGGGCAGGTACCTGCTCCTCTGAGAAGGTTTAATGGTCCAAATACAGAAACAAATTGATCGTCGACTTTTCGACTGACGGCTGTAACGGATATTATGGTGTTCATCTGGACAGAGGCCCTGCAGCTATTGGGCAACTCCTTTGATTTTAAGGAATCATTCTTTTCAGCAGATCTGCACACCCAAGTCCATAGGAAGAACCAGCTCTCCGACTCTCCTCCCAGCACCCGCATTGAATGAGAGACTCAAATCTTAAACCTGATGGACTCTGTACTTAGGGCATGCCCACTCATCCATCACAACCACTGTGGGCCAATTGCTGTTTGCTCTCCACATTGGAGGTTAGCACCACCCAGAAATATCTGAAACTAGCCCTAAACGGCACATTACACATATGAAAATAGCATATCAGTGATGCACCAGATCTGGCGAGACATCCTTCTTAAACGCACTCACACTCTCGCATTTCTGCCCTGCATTTATTTATTTATTTTTCACAGCACGAAACAAGCCATCTTTCAGCCACTACAGAGCGCTATATCATCAGTATGTCTTTTGCACCCTTTGATTTAATTCAAACTACTGCTGTCTCAAAAAGTCTGTAAGTCTGTGAGGATTTCTCTGAGGAAACAACTTACTCCTGACCCTCCACATGGCACGAGAAGTCACCACAAAGTCAAGGATAGTCTATTCCGGGGTATTTACAGCTTTGGGATCAATAAGGTGTGCTTTAAGGGAGAGCACTCTTGTCGGAGGAGTCTTCCTCGTGCTACAGAGAAAGGTATTACCCATGAAAACATGCCCTCGCGCTTTAAGAGCAGCAGCACCACCCACCTGAAACATTGTTTCCCCCTTCTAAAAGCAGCACGTCCGCCCACCTGGAGTCACTGAGCAGCGCCGTTCACCTGCAGACATCCATCCCCATATAACAGCTAGAAGCAACCAACAACAGAGGCATTACTGCCTGCCTAGAAGTTGATTACACCCTGTAATAGCAACGCCAACTCCTGTCAAAAACGAGCACTCCAAAAGCAGCATATTACACACCTGAAATCATGGATTCCATCTGAGTGAGTCCGCTCTCAGTGGCAGGGAGTGGGCGCTTTAGAGTGGGAGTGCCATGGACATGCGCAGAACACCTACGAAGGCATTCATGTGTGAGTACTCACAGGGGGATATTCACAAGAACGTGTGCTAAATATCACCAAAGAATGCGAACGCAACTTTACACATCGCAGCCTATCACGGGAAAAGAACCCCGTGTCAAAGTGGAATTCCAGCTGCAAAACTCCACTGGATGTGCAATAAACATCCAGTGATGCACTGCTGTGTCATGTTTTTCATCATTCATGTATGAATGTGTGGATGAATGTAGGGACAGTGATTTCCCTTACGTCAATGATGCTCATCTAGTGGGATGGCAGTCACAGTGTGCTACATTGCCTATCGTGTTCCAGGTGCCGTGGACACTACAACAGGGACACACGCATTAGTCACTTCCTTGTCCAGACATGGACTGAACCACGCTCAGAGCCCCGAGTCATCGTTGCAAGCCGTGCGCTGGTCCGGCGTACTCCAGGCCAGACCACTCCGCTTACGCTCCGAGGGGGGTCCCACATAGCTACCTTTCGCAGGCTTACTCGCTGGTGGTGTGCAGGTCACTGGTCTAGTTGTCAGTATGTCACGGCCACTCCCTGAGGGCAGGTTTGCACACACACCACACCCATCCGGCACAGGCGTCATAGGCCATGTGACCCCGCAAATATAAGGGGCCGACAACATTCCCATCTGCCGGTGGTGACTGGATGACGTACGCTCCACAGTTCTCAATCATTAAGGGCCCATGAATTGTTGCGCACAGGGTCAGTGGCACACAAAGCCTTACGGCCGTCACGGGCCTACCACCACGTGGCGCTGACTAGGGTTGCACAGTGTTAGTGGCACCCGAAGCCTTGCGGCCATCATGGGCCTACCACCACGTGGTACTGACTGGCATTGCACAGGGTTAGTGGCACCCAAAGCCTTGCGACCATCACGGGCCTACCACCACGTGGCGCTGACTGGCGTTGCACAGGGTTAGTGGAACCGAAATAGCTGAGCGGGTGTGCAGCCTACGATGATGACGTATGCACTGATGTGGTCTCCGCCATTGATGACACAGCGTCATGAGTGGGACCTGCTGGACCGAGAGGAGGGTCCGCATGATGTGGACCATGCCATGGTGCCGGGACCGGGGCCTGGAGCTTGCACGGGCACGTGTTGTGCCCACTGGTGGACACACAGGTGGCAGCAGGTGAACAGTGGGGCCTGGGTGCGCAGGGGTGGTGGTGTCTCTCTCTCTCTCCATTCCCTCTCCCTCCCTCTCTCTCTCCCTTCCCTCTTTCTCTCTCTCTCTCTCTCTTCGCTCTCTCTCTCTTCTTTCCCTTTCTCTCTCTCTTCCCTCTCTCTCTCTCTCTCTATCTCTCTCTCACCCTTTCCTCTCTCGCTCTTTCTCTCCCTTCCTTTCCTTCCCTCTCTTTCTCACTCTGGCTTTCTTTCCTTCTCTGTTTCTCTGTCTCGCTCCTTTGATGTGCGCATGACACACATCCTGATTTTGTGCTTTATTTTCCAGGCTGTGACGTCGATATTGTCCCTGACGGACCCGACAGGAGTCTTCCGCATTGGTGTTCTGTGTTGTATTTTAATAAAGTTTTTGGTTGCTGTGTTTCTTGTTCTTCTGGCCACACATGTGTGTTTTTTTTGGCAATGTGCGTCATCATGAGCTTTTTGTGGCTCTTGTGTCGTGCATGGTATGTGTATGTCCGGGTGTGGTGGCGGTGGGTGTGGTGACCCTCATGGGTATCGGAGCTGCATGATCATTGTCTCAATGGTATCTGTGGGTCTTCAGGTGTGGCTCTTGGCTGGGCTCCCTTTCATGCTGTGGGTAGTCGTCCTGCTTAGCACCAGCAAAAGGCAGGTGTTAAATTCCTGGTGCTACCGCAGCTTATCGCCTGTTCGCAGATCTGGCAGTTCGTTGTGAAAGTGGTGTTGTGGTTTTTTCGTGTGTTTTTGCACAGGAACGCCTACTCTGCATCTCATTAGGGTTAGTTGGTGCTGTCCACCGTGGAGATAAATTTTGGGGCAGTTATCGCGGGAATACTGGCTATGTCTGCAGTTTGCACCAGCTTGTGAATGGGGTGTTAAATCTATCTCCACTTTTGATGCGTTAAGGTGGAGATAAATCAGAGATAAGTCCTTGTGAATATCCCCCACAGTCTTTTCAATGGTACCTTCCCGCCCTCGATGCTGCTTAGATTTACTCCATACATAAAGTCAGGAAAAATAACTGTCCAGTTTGGGAATGGGGGAGCAACTCCCCAAGAGTAAGGCGGAGCAGGAGAAGCAGGTTCTCCGTTGCCTTATAGCTAGGCTCGAGCTACAGAAATTCTTCAGGCAACACAATAGAATACTAGGACATACGTGTTACCAAAGGAGAAAAAGTTAGCATTTGCAAACACACAATACACATTTGGTCATGCTTTTCACATGTATAAATGCAGGCTGTGCACAATAACGCATGTGGCACTGCTTATGAGTGGGACTTCACATGAAAACAGCAACTGCTGTAGTTTCACAGGAATATCCGAGGACTCTTTTTTTAACAAAATTCTAAACATTTGTAAACCGACACCCATATGTAGGTGCGCACCATATATTAAAGGTGTGACACTAAAGCTGTATTAAAAGTTTCGATTCGATATTCCTTTTTCAAATGAGAAGCCCTGTTTGGGTGTGTTTTCATCCTGAAAGCTTCCAAAATACATTTATACTCTGTTCACACAACACAGTAATAGCATTTTGTGGACATGAGAGGCACCGAATGAGTTCCATTCTCTACCACTATCTGCCTCCAAACAGCAAGTCGAGCACAGCATCCCACAGGAAAAATATTCATAACTAAACAATTAAAACTGAAGCAACACCCCACTGCTTCTCAAGACAAATGTGGCTCATTAGTCCTGCGTGCTGTTTGCAGCCTTCTTAACTCCCCTCGTGTCTTAGCACAGCTCTGGATTACACTTCAGGAGCCTCTCTCTGATACTGCAGGGCGAGGGTTTATATTTTTACATATTACACACAGAAGAAACACCGCAGCAAAGAGAATCACTCAGGCCACTCCGCAGTACTTTTAAATTGGGGGTTTGAAAATGGATGAAATCTCCTTTTCCTGGAATGCTGGCACAGAGAGGCCAGGATGTGGTCAATACGTATGGATCCGACTCCTGGTGTAATTCATCACGGGCAGCAATTAGTGTGGACAGCAAGAAGGCTCGGCTGCGAGCTCTCAGCGCGGTGGGCAGCACTGGTACACTGTCTTCAAACAGCCAGATTGACTTTGGGCAATGTGCTTAGAACAGCACAAACAGGAGTGCCATTTATAAAAAAAAAATATTAGGGACACTGGTGCAAGAGCAAGCAAAGGTGACACCGTGTGACAAGTGTGTGGCAAAGGCGAAGTCTCAGCTTTTTAGACCAACTGATGAAAACTCAAGTAAAACAAATGGCTTCCCCGAGATGACAGCACAGGAATCTGCACACTTCTACAAATTCACATTCCTAACAAGCCCCAGGAAAACTTATATAAGAGTTTGATAACTTCTCCAGGCAGGTCTGCCTTCTGACATTACTTTTGATCCTCGACTCCCAACCAACAGATGCATCAAACACGAGCCCAGATTCTGAAATGAGAGATCTTTATTTCACGCTGGTTTAGTCGAGTGGATGAATGGTTTCCTTCTTTTGCTGCGGCGGCTCCTCCGCTGAGGCGGAGTAAAACAGGAAAAAGAAAATGATAATATTTTTTGCTGCTGAGGCAGTTTTACTAGGCGGGCTGGGCTGCTCACAGAGCAGGAGGAGTGGTGGTTGGGACACTTTCTAAGTGCGCATGATGGTTTGGCCGGTTGTTCTGGGGCGTACAAACAGTCATGCGCACTTTGCATGTTCTCCACCAGGCTGTATTACAGCCTGGTGGAGAACATGCACAGGCTCCTAGTTCCAGCCTGAGTGCCGAACCATGGTGCTCAGACCTATCTGCTGCTGTTATGGGGACAGCTTCACTGTAATTGGCTGAGGGGAGCCTGTGTACTTCCTGCTCCCGTTCCGGGACGCGTCGGGAAGAGAAGTGGAGGAGAGATTCTGGCGTGAAGAGGGAAGTCTATTTTTTTTCACACACCCTCACCTTGCCACTTCCGATCCGTGCCAGCCGCCACTCTTTTATGAAGAGTTTATCATTATCAAATGTAACCATCAGTACAGCAATGCAATGTATCAGACTACTTGTAGCAAATGACAGGGATCAAAGCTGAAGATGAAAGGCCAGAATAAGACCACAGGACAGTCTGGAATACAAAGTACATATCAAACATTTCCAGAGGTATAGGCAATAGAGCACAAAGACATACATCTCAACCGCGTACACATTCATTATAGCATGGTCTGACTATGTATTGCACATGACAACATAAAGCATGAAAGGGCAACAAGATCTAAAAATGAAGAGGATACAGGAGTGAGGGGAGGGGGGTAGGGAAGAAAGAGATGGATGGGAGTGTGTGGTGGTGGGTGCAGAGCTTTGATGATGAGGTCTAGGGGTCGGTCGCTCAGGCCGTCAACCGAAGGAGCATTAAGAAGTGGCTAAATTCACTCAAAGGAAAGGAGACCAGATGGCAGTAAAGAGTTCCATGTGATCTTGGAGACGGTATATCATCAGTGTATACAACGCCAACCTGTATATTACAGCCAGCCACTCTTCACAGGTGGTCAACCATGGAGACTTCTAATGCCATAAAATGCAAAGTATAGCCATGGCTGGTGCATTAGTCAGTAATCTATACTCATGAGCCGTGAGTTTAGGGTGATCACCCTTGTTGTAAAGCATGACCAGTGGTGGTGGTGGGGGCGCAGCTCTAGTGGGCGGGGCAGCTTCAGGGAATGGCTGAGTGTTGAACCAATTTGAGACCACAGTCTTGAGATTTCTATGCAGTCAGAAACGATATGTGTTGTGTCGCAGTCGGGCAGGTCGCATCACCAGCATTGTGAGTGGTGTGGAAGGCATGAGGCTGCCAGTTTCTGTGGCAGAAGTTAATACTTGATTAGTCATTCCCACTGTCTAATTCTTCTATTTGTTCTGCCTCACCCTGATCATCAGATACCACTTGTAATCTCATCTGCCTCTTAGTAATGTTCGAGGCTTGGCTTTTCCATGGGGGGCCCAAATGGCGCTGTGCAAACAATGCTTTACTTGCTTAAATCGCCACTTTTGAGACAGGGCGAGGCGAAATTCTTCTCGAAGGGCTTCAAAGGTTTTCATCTCACCAGATGATAAAAGATTTTCTAGGATTATGATCCAAGCAATTTTCCATGTGCCTCAGACTATGGGTATGCCATCCACCTGGATCGCAGGATTGTTCCAAATGGGCGCATGGAGGTGTACCCTGGTGTGGCCTTGTAGGAACTTGTTGGCTTGGTTCCAGATCCTCACATAATGGGGCTGGAGGTTGACATGGAGGGGGAGTTAAACTGGTAAAGGAGGTCTAGGTCGGGCTGCTAAGGGCTATGCCCCATTCCAAGTGAATCCAAAATGGGAAATTGGTCACCTTAGGCCACATGGAGGACAACTGGGTAAGATGTAGACCAGTGTAGAGTTCATTGCAGGGCAGTTTCGGGAAAACTGCTCCGTCAATGGGCAATCAACTAATCGCCTTTCAGGCATGGCCTCATGTTGCTGTAATCAAAGGATGTGATGCCCTTGTCAATGGATTGATGGACAGGGTCCCAACAAGAATTGGTAACATGCCTAGTACATAAGTTAAACATGGTGTGGCCACTATTTTCACCACTTGCGAAAGCCCCTATATTGCTAGGTTAAGATGATTCCATTTTGTATAGTCCGTATTAGTTTTAGATTTCAGCTGATCTAGATTAGTAGAAACCATTCCATGTACGCCTCAGATTATAAGGATATTTAGGTACTTAGGCTGTTGCGGAGCCACCTGAATAGGCAGTCAACTATTACCGCTCTGGTTGTGTCACAGGACATAGGCAACTCCTTGCTCATGTCCCAGTTGATTTTATAGCCTGAAATGTCGGAGAAGTCTGCAATAAGTGACAGTAGGGCCATAAGAGAGCTGTGGAGGTTAGTAAGTGTCAGCAAAATATCATGCCCGTATAGAAATAGTTTTGATAGCCCGACTGTGGTAGGGATGCCTGTAATTCATAGGGATTTGCGGATGGCAGCAGCCAAGGGTTCAGGCTCTGCGTGGAACAAAAGTATTGAATACAGACAGCCCTGACAAGTGCCTCTGTTTACTGGGAAGAGATCTGACAAGAAGCCCCCAAAATTGACCTGTGCCATTGGTTATGCATATAGCAATCGGGCTTTCAAAATGTAGTCATCTCCTAGTCCCAGTCATAGTAAGGTATGGAACATATAGCTATATTCGCTACAGTCAAATGACTTTTCGGCATCCTGTGAGAGGGCAAGGGTGGCATCCTGCTAGTCCTTGGATAACCATGAAGATGGGCTAGGGATGATGGCTGGAATAACCTGGTTAGAGTGAGCTGCTAAAACACTGGCCAGTATTAAGGAGAAATATCAGGCCATAGCTGCCACTGAGCAGTGGAGTCCCTACCTGGTTTCGGAAGGACAGTAATCACAGCTTTGTTAGACATGTGTGACAGGGACGCAGTGCGTTCCACCTTCTGAACGGCAACATGAAGGTGATCCACTATCTCCTCTTTAAGCCACCGGTAGGAGTTTCACAGAAACCTGTCCTCTCCTGGTGCTTCGATATACTGGAGATGAGAAATGGCCTACACAATTTCCTCTATGGAGATCTCTCCCTCCAGGAGTGCCCTGCCTTCGTTATTGAGGTATGGGCATGGTGAGGTTGTCAATGAAGGCTTCCTCCTGTACCATGCCACCCTCTAATGTGGAGCTATATAGTTTTGTATAGTAGGTCTAAACCTGATCCAGAGAAAGGAGACATTCTGAAATTCAAAATCCAACCTTACACCACCAAGAAAGTGCACTCTAGAATTCATAACCCAAACTAACATCATCAAACCAAGGGGCATTTAGGAATCTACAACCCATCTAGATATCATCAAATTAAGGATGATTCTAAAAGCAGAAACCCAGTCAGACACCATCAAGCAGGCCATCCGTCCTGAGTTATTTTTGACCTCAAATGTGCTCTATTTACCTGCCTCTGAAAGATGAAAAGTTTAGTTTTCTCTGCTTAATTTCAAACATTCGATCCGCCAGGTGTTGTTGACAGGTGCCCGCAGCAAGCACTTAGGGATGTGGTTGAATTTCCATTTAGTGTGATGAGTGACTTCACCACATTGGATGCCCAGACTTTGAACCTGAAGCCCTCCATGAAAAGAACTGATCACAAAGCATGAAATCACTGTGGTTCAAGGGATCCCCTTTCAAATGGTTGTATTGTTTCCAAGTGTTATGTACTGAAGACTGGAGATACATCTAGCCAAGGACTAGCTGAAGCCTTGAGCTCCTGGGGCTAGATGTGCTAGCGGTCCTATAATTTCTGCACATGCTTAGTCCAGAGGTGCCTGTGAGGGGCCAACATGTGTTTAAAAGGCATATGGGAGGGAGGAGCGGCTAGCCTGAAGGTGTCCTTCAAAATGCAACTCTACAAACACCAAAGGAGGTCCTGAACTAGTGGGTGACCAAGCCCAAAGCCTTAATTGAAGTCGGTCTGTCTGGCAAATGCCTGAACAAGTCAATGAATGGTACATGCAACACAGGTTGCGTCGAAATCTCCTGAAATCATTGAAAAATCTATATCATAGTTTTTGTGCATAAATACTGTATACCATACATATTCTAGCAAGCACTGGATTTCATCTGATTGTTTTCCTATTATCGTATGTCACGTCTACTTCTACATAAAATTATGTCTCTTTCAAGTCACATACAATCGCTAAAAGTCCAGTAGTATTACCTGCAAGTGAATTTCCAAGAGTCTATAGCAGGGGTCTTCAAAGTGGGGGATGGGCTCATCTAAGGGGGCCTAAAGTGATCCCACGGCAATAAAAAGTTTGAAGACCACTGTTCTATAGTATTTCAGCTGGATGATTTCTTTAAAAATAGAACTGTTTGTTTTTAACAAAAGGTACTTCAACAGGTTGTATGAATGCCACTGAAATATTCAGAAATTGCACCACTTGCAAATGCCATTCGGCATAGGCCAAGTGTTTATAAATGTGCTAAATATAAAAAACTTCATTAAGCTGACAGAATTGTTAATTAAGTGGCATGATAATTGAACGCAGCGCATTTGACTGTCATTGTACAAGACCAGCCCTTTAAATCGGAGGAAAAGTACACATCTCATCTCAAGCCACCTAGATGAATAAATTATCATATATTACAGAATGCCAGTCTGCAAGCCAGTGTTTTGTGCAAAACAGTTATCTGAAGACACAGGTATATCTCATAAAACAAAATTCATTGCCAGTTCTTTCACATACGTTCATAAGAATTATAAAAATAATTTGACCTTCAGTTGAGGGGGTGTGGACTCCTATCTCATTTGGGCATTTTGTCTGGATGATTTTGGGGAAGCAAGAGCAGAGGCTGCAAAAGGACCATTTGACTCATTACGGGATGTGATCATATGAACACTTTTTGAATGTCAGAACCATGCAGGCATTTATCACGCATGCCTTAACAACACGGTCTGAACCATGAATGCGTGTTTACAACACTTTCCTTTAGCACACAAGTCGTTACAGCAACCTGCCTTAGGGAAGTGCTGGATTTGGAATAGTATAATTTACTATTCCAACTATAATGGGAAGGTTTTCCCTAATTTTTTTGTCGTTCCTCCCATTTACAGGAGCCCTGTGTGTAATTAACATTTTAAAACTAACAAATAAGAATGAATAAGTTAAGTTTTCAAAATGCAAAATTCTGAAATAATGTAATTTATTTACTCGGAATTGGTACATAAAGAGTGGAAGCTTTAAAAAGTAAGATTCTGAAGCCTAATACCTAAACTTGGCCATACCCCAAGAGAATACATATTACAAAGCTGCCTTTTGAAATATACCTAGATGCTGGATGGTTGGTAGCGGGAAGACTTGTCATACGACAACACCACAAACTTAGTAGGTGTAGACAATACCCAACAGGGATAACATTGCACCACGTACCTAAAAGGGATTCTTCAGAGGAATTACTTGGCCAGCAACAAATTTGCTACTACGGCAAGCACATATTCTTTTGATCACGGATGGGGCTAGGTTAGTAGAAACTTGTTGTGAACCTACTGCAATGGTGAGCGGCATTTGTGTAGGTCTTAATTTGTCAAAGAATAACTTGTAGCTCAAACTTTAGCTCAAAATACTTTGGCTGTTCCATCACCAGCTACTCCCTGTCCTTTTATATCACTCTTGAGCTTTCTGCTTTCTCTCTTTGTCACAGGTTTTCTATATTTCTCTTCTCATCCGCTTTTTCTTCCCTTTGTGTGTTTCCAGCCCTTGCTGTGGTACAAAGTCTGAGTAGCAAAAATGAGTCCACAAAAATGAGTGCCAGTCGGCCCCCCCTGCAATCACCGGCTCAAATGAAGCACCTCATTGGTGTACTAAAGGTACAAATCCTTTTCTGATTGAACTCTATAGGACTCTAGTCAATGTCATGAACTTTATATCTCTTCACCTATGAGGTCATAGAGGACATCCATCCTTTTTTACGCTATCAGAATAGCAAGCTTGGTTTAGAGGTGGATGGAGATGGATATTGTATCAATTTGTGGAAGAAGTGAGGAAACTAGTCGCAGATATATGGGTGGGATAAATGGCATCAGATTTACATCTCTTGAACTGTACAATCTTACGATCATCTTTATGTGGGACATCGGAGGAGTCGGCTTGATTTAGATTAGTGTGGTAAAGGATCATTTTCCGATCTGAGAAGGAGCTGCTGAATCTGGGGGAGTAGCCAACAGTGACATTTCCTATTCCATGTACTAGAGGAAATGCCAGTGATGGACTCTCCAGATTTTTCACTTCCTAAACAAGTCAAACAGTATTCTATTACTGAATTAAGTACACTGGTAATGATTAATCAAAGTTTTTTTGATAAACTCAAGAAGTAGACCTTGACCCCACTGAGCAGTCCACTAACTGTACAGTTATACAGTCTTCTTGCAGGTTCTTCAACACTTGTGACAATATACCATCATGTACCAGTTTCTCCCTTCTGTACACTGGTATATCATCCTGGAAAACCACAACATGGCTTATACCGGTTAACATCTTGTGCATGCATGCTGAAAAACGGCAGAGGCGGATACCAATCCCAATAGCATACTTAGATATCTAAATGCTCTTGCAGCATCACAAACAATGTTTTTGCCTACTAAGAGGTTGCAAAACAATTTGAGGATATGTCTTGGATAGATTGGTGAAGTACTGCCCTCCTCCTATGTATTTAACATGAGAGTGATGTAAAGCAAAGGGTGACGTTCCACGTAGATACAATAGTTAAATCCACACACATGCACATTTTTCAGTTATAATAATAATATTAATAACTTTATTGCATGATTTAAAAAAAACCTTTGCAAGTGCAAAAGATAAAATGTAACACATTGGTGAGTTTTATAAAATTGAACCTCGATTCCTGTAAAAAAGAGCCAGGCCCCCCACATGTCCGAGCTCTCTTGTAATTACACTACCCACAAATGCCTGTGATGATGATCCCTTAGGGGCCTCTGTGGTCGTGAGCTTGTTTATTAAGTCCCAGAATTAGCCAGCCTATACGACAATCCCTTTTTTTTGCAGCAGTTTTGTTTTGAGGTTTCCAACAGATTTTCAAGCGTCTAAATGCCCGCAAGGAAGCTTGTCCAGCTGTTATAGAGATCCTGAAATCTGAGTCACTGCCTGAGGTGGCGGTCGACTTATCCCCTCCACCAATTTTTTTTGCTGCACGGTCCATAAACCTTACCAGTGCACAGTTTAAGTTTGTGTTCCGTGGGTCAAAACATGCCAATACTGCAGCTCTACACAATACGACTTCCTTATTGTTCCAGCCCCTCCGTAGGAGGGACCTTCTTTCCTTCATGAGACTTGGGCACAGGCATAAAACATGAATTATATCTTCCCTATGATAGCCGCAGAACCGACATGGTTCCTGAGATTGATCTCTTTTCCATTTGGGAAGGTGGCAGGACAAGGGTATCACCCCTAATCTTAGTTTTAAAAAACAGAGTTTAGTGCGTGCACTGAATGGTAAAGTTAGATAGCTCTGAGATGTCAACTGTTCATATGATCTAAGGGTCATCCAGCCGTGGCTTCTTCTTGCAAGACTTGCCTTGTCTTCCATAGTGGAGAGCTTTTTTGAACTTATTTTTGCTAGCCTTTTGAATTCATTTTGGCTAATGTGTAGGTCCCATACTTTGCTGAGGCCTAAGGTTTTTAACCCACTTGACAAGCAGCCATGCCCCGCTAGCCATCGTTTTGTTTTCATGTTGGCCCATAGATGTTGCGCTAGGCTGCCTTCCTTTGATATCCTCAGTTTGTGACAGCTAACTAGAAAAGTCATCATTCTGCCCAGTTATTGTTTGCTAGATTCCGAATTCCAGCCTGATTTGTGCCGGGGACGTATTTGATGGTAGCTGGAAGACTGTTCTGAAGATTTTTGCAATGATTTTATCAAGTTGGCCACTGTCCAGTCCTTTTAACACCTGAAGTGTTGGAGCGAATGTTGAGCCGAGTAATTTCCTGTGGATAGAGCTGAGTGCAAATGCTAGGGCTGTTCCTTTCTTTTTTTGCTCTCCCAAATGGCTTTTGTATCTTCCATTGTTGTTGAAGAGGACTCCTAAATACTGATTTCTGTGATGCTTTACGAATTTAAGACCCATGCCAACTTCTTGGGCCTTCCTGGATGAACCGCCAAGATTTTAGTTTTCCTATTGTTTATCTGAAGCTCGTTCTTAATTGAGTATGCGGCAGTTGCATCCATGAGCCTTTGTAAACCTATCTTTGTATTGCTTAGGAGGACCACATCGTCGGCGTATAATAGGTTTGACAGCTGTAGGCTGCCTAGTTTGGTAGCATGCGAGTTGACTGTGATTAAAGCTTCCGGGAAATCCGATAAAAATAAGTTGAAAAGTGTGGGGGCCAAGACGCATCCTTGTTTGAGTCCTTGCGTTGTTAAAATTGGTCGTGACAGTCTGGAACCGTCACCAATTTTGATCCTGACCCATGTGTCCTGATGCAGTAGCTGTACTGCTCTTAGTAGTCCATTTGGTATGTTCAATAAGGAGAGCTTCTGCTATAGCGAGGCCCTGTTGACCTTATCGAACGCCGATTTATAGTCTATAAATCCCATGTAGAACGGTCTGGTGCTAGACTCTGCCTGATCTATCAAGCAAGAGAGAGCCATGAGATTAACCGTAGTGCCAGTGTCTTTTGTGAATCCAGTTTGGTTTGGAGGGATTACTGAGTGATCCTCGGCCCATTCCCGAAGAGAATTGAGCAGCATCCCTGCAAAGTACTTCGCCTCGTTATCGATTAGGGCGACTAACCGATCATTTTCTGGAGATTTTTTGTCGCCTCCTTTAAAAATTGAAACGAGAATTGATCCTTGCCAAGAGGGTGGGATGGTGTTCTTTTCTAAGATGGAAGTGAAGAGTGGAGCTAACTTGGAGGCCCAGAAGGCTAGATACTCCTTAAACAAGGCTGGAGGAATGCCTCCAGGTCCTGGGGCCCCATCTTTCCGACCCTTTTTGATCAGTTTTTCAATTTGGTCCTCCGGGACTGAACTGTGCTCAATGCTATTGACATCTTTCCGACCCTTTTTGGACAGCTTTTCGTTTGCTGTGCTCAATGCTGTTGACATAGTTTTGTCTGTCTGTATGCTTTTCGGTTGCTAGGCCTATATGGAAATGCTCTTCCCTGATTAGCGCTTTGCGAAAGTGCTCCAGAGGCAAGTTAGCCACTGTTGCTGCATTGCTGCCCTCTAAACCAATAACCTGATTAAAGGTGAGGGTTTGTCGATCGTTAAAGTGACTGTACAGAAAGAAGTACCACTCGGACTCCAGTATGTTTGATGAGGCAGCTTTCTGGACACAGCCTCCAAGACTATTTATAGTGCGCCAGAACCTCGCAGAGTTGTTTGTCCTGATGTCATTGTATAATTTGGCCCAAAAGGAGTTCCAATGAGCCCTTCGATGTTCTCTTTTTACAGTCTTTAAATGTCTTCGAGTTTCTCTCAGTTTGGTTATAGTTGATGGGTCCATTGGCTTTATTTTTAGTTCCCGCCATAGCCGGTTCATGCTTCTTTTCGCCGATCGTATCACAGGATCCCAAGAGGTCGACTGTTGGGTCCCATTCGCTTTTACATGCATTATTGGTTTTGCGTGTTTGGCTGACAGCTTCCTCGTGAAGTTTGTCCAATTTGCAATTTGGTCTTCAATTGTTGTGCTGGTGTTCTCAATCATATATTTTGCCTCCATTGCTACCTGCTTTAGGTTTTTGACCAAGCACTTAATACATTTTAAATTGATCGTAAAGCTTTCAAAAGCTTGTGTCCCTGCCTTAGCATGTTGTGCCAGCTTAGTGCTAAGCAGTATTTCTTGAGGGCTGTGGTCGCTTTCTAGTCTGTTGCCAAACCCAAAGCCGGAGATTTGATTCGATGGGAAGGCTGACAAAAGTGTAGTCAATTAAGGATGTGCCAGTTTTTGATAAAAATTAGAGGCCAGGTGGCTTGTCAGGAAAGAAACGCCCGTTAAGGGCTCTAAGGCCAAGATGTTCTAGATTTCCTTGTCCTTCGGGTCCTCCTTGATCCATCCAGGGTGGTCCTGCGGTGGTATGGCCCAGTCGCGTTCCTGTGATTTGGTTACCTGATTTTTTTGTAGGTCAGACATTAGCCACATGTCATTCCCAGCACCGTCGTTATCACCTCATCTGAGAGGGTTTGCCTGGACGCGGAGTTTGGGCGGATGTACACATTCAATAAGATTATGGTCTTGGGCTGGCCTTTGTAGGTGCTGAAAGAAATTCCCACAGACTGGAGAGAATGGGAAGAGCTTACGAGGTCCCATGAGGTGATTGCGTTGTTTGATGATATGTAAATGGCTAGGCCTCCGCTGCCTCGTCCGGAGAATTTCATTTTCAAAGCTGGAGTGTGGTGAGTTTTAAACCCTTACAGATGTTGCGGCTCCGCAAGCCATGTCTCTTGAAGCAATATGATATCAAATGACCGTAGGTAGGAGATCATGGCATCGTCCCCCAGTTTGTTTGATAGCCCATTTATGTTCCAAGAGCAAATCCTTAATGGGCAGGCTTCTTGGACCCTTTGGTTGTTGTTTAGTCAGCGTAGCAGCCGGGTTGAGTTTAATGATCCCGCCAACCATGACCATGTGCAGACCTGTTCCAGTCCCCTGTTTAGAATGTGTTGCCCTCTCTTGCTATTTTTTCTTTTGAATCGGAGATGGGACTTTTATCCCGGGCACTCCTCAGGACCGAGTAGACCGCTCTTTGTCCTTCACTAGGGTGCTCAATGGCTCGGGTTTCCTGCAGAACATGTGGGTAGCCTTTTCAGTTTGATTTTCATGCAAGAACAATGGGACTTACCAATGCAGATGCTTTTATAGGTTCAATGACTCCTTTCAAGTTCTAAAGTCAAACTTCTTTCACGGCTAATGAAACCCTTCTTACTCTATCAACTTCAGGAATGGACCTTTCCTTTAAAATTATGTGGTGTGAGAAGCCTTTCAATTTGCCCAGATATCTCTTGAAACACATCCGGAATGCTTCTCTCTATTTTTCCACTTTAGAATTATGTACTGTGAACACTTTTTCCTTTCTATTACAGTGTATATGAGGTCCAAATACATTTTTGCAAATCAAACTTATTGCAGTACACAATAAAATACTCCTTCAGTGAGTCTTTGGTCATGTGCGCTCGCACTTTCCTTCTAATGTAAACGTTTTTCTGTTAAAAGGCCGTCTCAACATTGAGCCGGGCTACGCCAAAGCAGCCAGTACACAATTTGCTAACTCTGGCCACTGACATAGCTTTCCATGCTAATACTGGTGCACTTGAAGATTGCGACTCTCTGGGCAGGTTCTGCAGCATTTGCATTGAACTGGGCGCTTATGCCCTTAGAGTTATTGAAGTGGTCAAAAATGAAGCAGCACTTTTGAAATTATGGAGAAAATTCACCATTACAGAAGAGCTCTAGAACGTATACAGAGTACCACAGTGACATTTCATTGACTTCAAATGCCATTGTATGCATCATTGCAAGCCATTTGTCATACATTGTAAAATAAAAGTTCCTGAATTGCTCTTCAACATTGCTTTGTTAACCAAGTGGCAAGCACTCTACCATGGACCATGTTGCAGTTCCAAAGTCACTGAAGGTGTCGCCTAGCTTACTCTCAAGGAGATATTTCACATATACACTAATTATGCTGAGCATTTGTCAGACAAGGGTGTTTTCAGACTCTAGTTAGATCGAGCTAGACCGAGCATGCGCTGTCTCTTCGAGACCTGCTGTAATCAGTGTCTTGACTTCAAGTCCATCTCCTGTTTTGCCATTGCTTTTCATTTGCCAATGTCAGTGTCCTTTAAAAATCCTTGCTTGCTAGTGGTCAGTCCTACCTCTTTATCCCTCCTTCTCTCTTCTGTTCCTCTCACAGAGCAGGGACTCAGTACTGTCTCAGTCCACTATGATTCGTTATCAGTCATTGGGGAACTATTTCTTTCTTTATTTCCTGCTCTAATATTGTTCATTTGTGTTCAGCTTCAGCGTCCTAGCTACTTACATTTAAATATAGCATTCTTCCTCCCATTGCCTCTTAATGCCACTGTTGTGTTACTGCCACCTTATGCCCCATTGCCTGTATTATTTTGAACCCTTTTTTGCAATTTTGGCTGTGGATCGCCAGATGGGCTTCCTTTGGCAAGGGGGACTGGTCTTGGTAATGATTGTAAAGTTACTTTATCAGCCCTGCCGAGTGCTGGTTTTGTTTTGTTTTCATTGTTGTGTATTTTACATCCTCCATCTCCCTTTATCTGCTCCCCCCTCCCTTCCAATTAGTCACGAGGCTCCAGTTTGTGTGCCTATAAAACTGGTCCACTCCAATATAGCCACTGTCCAGTTTTCATTAATTATATTTTTTGTATAAGGTGCTCACTGTGACACCACCAACGTTTCACATCTATGTCCCATGACACTGCGAGGTATGATAAAGGAAACATCGCCATGATTATCAAACCTTAGCCGCTGGGACATACTCCTGATTGCACAGACCAGTCTTCTCCAATCTGGCCGCCAGGGGCACATTGTATAGCAGGCGTCTATCAGAGAGGAGGAAGGAGGGGCCTGTGGTTCTGGCCGCACTTGATGACACGACGCCCTTCCACGGTATCCCCCCCCCCTAAAGCATTTCTAAGTAAGCACAGAGGCATGACATCGATATAGCCTAGAGAAGCATCGCTCTCTCTTCTTCCATGTATTCACAGATGTCCTCTACCAGATAGTTTCCCAAACTGGGGGTCAGTTGCGAGCGGATTTTTGCACAGCCCGCCTGAAAACATACTTTAAGGCGCAGCGCTTTAGCTTTCACTTTTTATACAATATTGTGCTTCAAGAGTCCACATCCCAGAATGCTCTTTGACTGACGGCCATGAATAAAGCTGAGCCATGTGTCCGTTTCCGCTCCGTGCGCTTTACAAGCAATGGGTACCAAATATCCTTCCCCCACTCATTGGCAAGTTTATACAAATTAGATTCTCTGATCAGTCTTCTGCGTCACCCCATGCTTAAGCAGTCACAAACTCGCAGTGACACTGGTGAGTACCCCTTCCAGACGTCATGGGAGTACAAAAACTCTTGCAACCTATTCTGAGCCTCCTGTGAAAGGCCTTTAGGGCTGGGCAGAGTCAGTCACCTACCAGAGGCAGCGTCCAGGCAAAGACCGTCACGGATCATGTGCAGCACGAGAGCACAGTAAGTCACATAGCCTGAACAGAGTACAGTTGGCTACATGCATGTACGCCCATGGGTAGACCCAAGCATAGCCAGTCAGCACAGCCAGCCACATTTCAGGAGGTGCCTAAAGGCAGAGCCATTTGTATGAGGCACAGCCCGAAGGCAGAGGCGGTCACATCTTAGGCACGCCATGACGGCTGTAGTAGTCACGTTTCAAGTCAAGCCCGGGGACAGAGTCAAATAGAAGGCTCAGTCCCAAAAAATAGTGCAGGCTATTTAAACAAAGCAATGAAAAATGACATAATGCTTGTGACACTACAAGAAGAGATGTCTCACTCCTTGCATTTCACTCTCTTCAATATAAATGGGGATATTTTACGTAAAGGTGAGATACAATCTTTGCTACACACACACCATTGGGCAAGGAGGTGCATACAGTTGAACTTTGGTCTCAATAGGACAGATAATCAAAGTCTATGTTCATTTATTTGAGTTCACACTTGTGGTAGGATTTATTAATGAAAATATACACTGTAGTGTATGTGATCATATCTCGAAATGTAATATATTATAAAAATGTATTTGTGTAGCACACAACCATATTTTTGGGGAGGTCTCACACTTGATCTGGGAGATGATGGCTGTAGCGGGACATATAAGTATTCTGTAAGCATTTAACAGGTATGTTTTCAGAGATGTCCTGAGACACAATGACAGCTGATATTTTAAATGAAAGGGGACAGCATTTATCCACTTGGAGTAGAAATATGTCCCCATAGTGCAGTTCTCTTTATATTTTTTACCAGGAACATTATTTATTAGAAGCCAGATTGTATTCACAATTGTCAGTAAATTATTTAAAAATAGTTTTTATGCACAGGCAGCCAATGTAAGGGTTTGAGTGCAGGGGAGATATTGTCAGAGTATGCAGTATGCCCTTGTGAAGTCGTGTCATGCCATTATAAGTTAAGGAGGCGGAATGGGGTATGAAATGTAGCAGAATTTGCTCACCCATTTATTTGGGATACATTTGAAAATGTGACATTGTGCAACAGGGCGCTGAGGTATACAAGTGTATACAGAATGACGTGTCCACCAGCATCTTCACTAGGCAGATGCTCACGCCTGTGTTCTCAGAGGGGCCAAGTGGATTCGAATTATAGCAGTTTTTAGGTCGAGCCTGGGCAACGCATGCGCTGCTGCGAGGTATGCAGTATTGGATTATGGCTTTGAAACCCCGCCCACTCTCCGTTTTAATTGGCTTGTGTCATTTTCCTTTGTGAACGGTGGCTTCAAAGTCGTTATCAGGTTTGTTAGTCCCTCCTTGGTACCACCTTGTCTGCATGTGTAACCTCCCATGGGGACTCGCCCTTTTACTTCTGTTGCGACACGGTATGCCTTATTTAGTCTGTATGTGAAAGCAAGCTACAGGAGGTGACCCGTAAACCCAGTGGAGACCAGGGTACTTAAGTATAGTATAAACAATGTCTCAAAGGGTATCGTTTGTGAGGCAAATAGTTAAAGAGCAAGATGAATTGCTGTGGAGGAGCATAGGGAAACACAAATAAGTTGAGCGAGACTGTTTTGTTAAAGGGACGAAGAGTTGCTTCCACATATATTTAAGTAAATCAAATATTCAATACAGAAACACATGAAACCACATATAAATTGCACTGCATTACATTGAATGTCATGTAACCTGTGAGGACGTGCAAGAGTGCTCGTGAAAAGGTGAAAAGCAAAAGTGACACGCGGGGTATGTACAGGGGGAAGGAAGGCGCAGAGAGGATTAAATATCCAGTGAGATAGAATGTGAGGCCTGCACCGTTAATACATTTTATGTACAAATTCTTCTGGGCAATCACAATCAAGGCACCCTAAATTATGCTGTGAGGGTCGACGGCGTTTCAGCATTTATGCAATGTTAGGCCATCATCAAGACCAGGTTTACCAAATTTCAGTACAGTGAGGGTCGGTATCACTGTGCGAATCCAAGAGGAGCGGCGTTTCCAGGAGATATACGGCGAGTCCCTTGAACCAGGAAAAATGAGTTGAGCTAGTGCAGGCTCGAACTGGTGGCAAGAGCACCAGTCAACACGAGGGAATCTTGGACCTCAGGGTCAGCGAGGGGAGCTGAGTTTCGTGTAATTTGGGAACCTCAAGTATAGTCGGAGGAAATCATAAGAGCAGCAGTGTTCGGTCTGCTAGAGTTGCAGGCACGAATTGGTGAGCCGTCATGAGTCTCGTGATGGTTGATTCGACCAACACTATACTTGGAGCTCCCGAATTACACGAAACACAGCTCCCCTCACTGACCCTGAGGTCCATGATTTCCTTGTGTTGACCGATGCTCTTTCCACCAGTGCGAGCCCGCACCAGCTCAATTAATTAATCCTGGTTTGAGTGACTCACCATATATCTCCTGGATACGCCGCCCCTCTTGGATTCGCATAGTGATACCTACCCTCACTATAATGAAATTTGGTAACCTGGTCCTGATAATGGCCTAACATTGCATAAAGGCCGAAATGCCGTTGACCCTCACAGCACAATTTACGGTGCCTTGATTGTGATTGCCCAGAAGAATTTGTACATAAAATGTATTAACTTTACAGGCATCACATTCTATCTCACTGCATATATAATCCTGTCTGCGCCTTCCTTCCCGCTGTAAATCCCCCGCCACGTGTCACTTTGGCCATTCACCCTCTCACAAGCACTCTTGCACGTCCTCAAAGGTTACATGACATTCAATGTAACGCAGTGCAATTTTTCTGTGGTTTCATTTGTTTCTGTATTGAATATTTGATTTACTTAAATATACGTGGAAAGCAACTCTTCTTTACTTTAAAAAAACAGTCTCGCTCAACTTCTTTGTGTTTCCCTCTGCTCCTCCACAGCAATTCATCTTGCTCTTTATTTAGTCTGTAAGCACTATTTTCTTTAATGAGTGTCTCCTACTGCAGGCACGATGTGCTTTCCTTACATTCAGCGTGCCATACGTGCTTTCACTTTCAAGCAGTCCCGGACAATGGCCGCTTCTTTGAAGTGAAATAGGTCTGCATTTACAAGAATTTGAGCTATTGCCATTGTAAATGACAATAGATTAAAATCTCGTAAATGTAAGACCTATTGCATGGCAAATGCTTGTTTTTTTATTATGTCCCCTACAGCAGATATGTTTGCCTGTAAAAACCTAAGAATACAGAAGAGTCTACTTTTTTCACATCACTATCAATATGTGACCAAAGATCCTTATATTTCTTGCCTTTGCTATCATCACTCAGCAAAAAATCTGTAGATGGTTGCCACATTGATGATATACCATTCACAGCCCCTTGGACTGAGAACCATCAGCTAAGCGACATAGTTTGGATAACTCTTTCTTTGATGCCAAACAAAGCACAAAATGAGAAATATTTGCGTTTTAGTTCCTGTGCATGACCATACACTGAACCAGAATAGACTAAAGAGTCAATAGCATTGTTCATTAACTCTGAAGATTGTATAGATGCTTCCAGCATACCATCTAACAAGTGGCAAGGCTCTCTTACAGAGAAGCACTTCAGCTCAGGTATCGATTTTGACAGGTCCTCACACAACTCTTTCATGTACGTAGCTGAATCACTGCAAATACAAACAATATCACTCCAATCTTTGTTGAACTTGGAAATAATCTTTTCGCAGCAGCATTCCAAGTGACAATGCGTTCCATGTTTTCCAAACGTCTGGTGTCATGTTTTCACCACTATCCCAGATGCTTGGTGATAGTGCTCTTTTCACAGATACTTGTCACTTAACCTTGTATTGAATGTTTAAAGCCCAGTGTGTTTGACAATTCACCTGCTATCAATACTGACTCACTAGAAACTGGGGGCTGATCTATCAAGGGTTTTTACCCATTTCATGTGGGTAAATGTGATGGCAGATATTGGGAAATATTGTTATGAAACCATCCATTTTACCTATTGGTTGAAAGAATCATATGCAGCCAAAATATCAAATGTGATTTTGATATTTCCTGATTCTCTACAGTTTATAAAATAATTAATCAAGACCTAAAACATGCTTCTTAACCCTGCATCTTTAGACCAAAGACCACAAACTAAAAAAAGCAAAAGAAAGAAGAAACAACATTTTAGTGACATCCCTAAACAACAACAAAACTCAAGCAGAAAAATATGAGCCCAGTCTCTCTTGCTGCTAGCATGTAAAACAAAGCTACTTTTGTATTGGCCTCTTTACGAGGAAAAAAACGACTCTTTTACTCTCCTTTTCCTTCCTTTGGCATTTAGTTTGTGGTGAGGGCTATTTCGCTTTCGGTGGGGTTTTATCAGTTATTATAGGTTTAAACCTAAAATCAGACAGCCTAATTATAGTGTAAGGGTGAGCAGGATTCAGCCCACATGTCTACACATACACCTGCAATAGTCACTTTATTCTTGGGTGGGTTATTGACATCACTCACATTCAGTACTTGATGCTGCACCTCCTCATCTTCTGTCACACCATTAAGGCCCTTAGACTCACATACTACCAAGACCTCATCCTCATCAGATGAATCATCATAAATCATTTGCATGAAGTTTCCCTTTTTTTTTTTTACAAGACTCTGTCTTCCTACCCTCAACATTGGCCTTACGCACACAGTAAAAATGCCCTATGCAATTCCAATAATAACACTTTACCTTTACTACAGGGCAGGCTTCGTGTGTAGCTACGTGTTTAAAATATCCACATCGGAAGAATTGAGTTTTATTTCTTCCCACATAAGTGGCAAATTTAGTTTTCCTTTTAGTAACAACATTCATTTCTTGTGCATCTGCCTGACAGCAATCCACCTGAAAAGGAGTTTTGTTCTCCAATTTAAGAACTTACAATTAGGACGCGGCAGCTTCCATTTGCTACGCAGTAGCTATTGCCTTCTCTAAGGTAGGTTCAGTCACACTTAAATTTTTCCGAATTTTCGGACTACTCATTCTGTTAATTACTTGGTCTCGTGACCTCATCATGCAAATCTCTGAATTTGCATGATGCTTCTAGAACATGTAAACACCCCACATATTGCTCAACACTTTAATTTGACAACTGACTCCTGGAGAAAATGTGTGCTCCTCCACTACAAGATTGTACTTTTTATCATGATGTGTGTCTAAAGCATTGATATCTCTTTCATAACTGTCTACATCATCATCTTCGTCATCATCCTGTGTATCAGGAAACTGCAAACCCCTCAAAATGTTCCTACCTACCATACCCAAAGTATGCTTAAGCAGGGCTAGTTTTCTCTTAGAATTAAAAGCCTCCCCATCTATTGCTTCCAAATATGATTTAAAAGCATCCTTTCAATCTTCCCATGGAATTGTGGGCTGTCCAGGATGTTGCAAAAACTTAGGAGGAGCAACTACAGATTCCATAGCAGCAGTAATTTCACTAAAACCTTAAACACAGTATAACAGCGCAGCAGTAATACAATAGAGACTTATTCAAAAATAACAAATTAACATAAATAAAGTGGTCACCGATGTCTGCAAAGTTTAAAATAACCAACTAATATAAGGAAAGTCATCACCGTTTACTAATTACTTAATTGCTGCGCAACTACACTTAAAAATCATAAATTAATATAAATAAAGTTATTACGGCTGTCTATTTCTTGCTTGCAGTTTTGAATAGTTTTGTCCTTCTCCTGTTTTAATGTTAACAAGACAGATGAAGACTGCCGTAGTCCTCTTTCCGTTGTTTATTTTTTTTATTTGACAGTGAGCGACAGCCAATTGGAAAGGAAACTCGTGTTCTGGTAAGAATTACTCCCAAAAGGCCTTTATTTGTGAAATTGACCTTTAGTTTTGTGTAAATATTCGTAGGTGGTAATGAGCAATAAAACTTGTTTGCGCTGCCTCTCCTTATCTGGTTTTGCATCTGAATGTTAATATGAAGCACTGTACTCGAGCACCCCTCGCGCGCGCGCCAAGATGTACATCCAACTTTGAACCCTGCAGTACTGTCCATTTTAAAATCAAAATCACTATAGCAGCCAAACAAAACAAAAACGACGCGGGAATTGAAACTCCACTCCACCCTCCGCCTAGGTGAACCAAGTAGGCAAAGCGTCCTAGGCACCGTGCCAAACTAAGCACACATACACGGTAGGGTTACACAGCTGCACCGCACCAAGGCGGTTATGTGACGCTACAACGCATGCCATTGCAACGCCAAACTTCACCCCGACTTGCTGTCGGGGGTGCGCTGGAAGTTGGAATAGATACATTTTCTATTCCAACTCCAGTGTGTTCAACAGTTGGGAAGGTATTGGAGTTAAATCCAACACCGTCTACCCCCTGCTACACACCTTTTTCGTTGCAACGGTATGCGGGGTAAATGCATGCATTGCAACAGTTGCGGTGTAAAGGCTGTTACCCCACCAAGGCATGGCTAGACCTTTCAGCACTAGTGCTTAAAAGAAATGCTGAGTAACTCACAATCCTACAGTTCTTGTGATTACTAGGTTCCTGTTTCCTGCAGACATCTCTTGCTGTATGTTGTGGTAAATCTCTTGTCTCCTGACGATCTCGCACACCAGAGAATAATTTGCTTGAAGACGGGGCCAGCAGCCAGAATCACTCATCTCCAGTGAAATAATTACACTGGTAGGGATTATTATAAGTTTTACTGATAAGCTCAAGAATGTAGAACTGGACCCCACAGTGCGGTCCACTAACTGTACAGTTGTCCAGTCAGCCTTACCTCCCTTGCTACGTCATTTAACCACCCCTAGGTTCTATCTTTCAAAGGAACACAAATCCCTTAAGGTTACAGGAATACATGAAAATACTACACGAGAATGCAACATTACCACCCAACTCTAATTCTGGCCCAAAATACATGACAAATAATTCTTCCTCCATGAGAGAAAGCTAGGAATGCTTTCACAGATTTCGGCATGGAAGGAGTCCTTTAGAAGTAAGCAGGTAGAAAAACTAGTTAGAGGGCAAGATGGTAGACTTTCAGAGGAGAGGGAGTAAAGTCCCAGGTTTCTGGGGGGAGTAGGTAGTAAACACAAATGAGAAAGATAAAAAATAGACGTGGTGCAGCAAGGAGGAATTACAAAGGGTGCAAGAGGAAACATAAAGGTTTACACTGCAGAAGAGATTGGGGCATGCAATATATATGTTTGAAATGAATTGATAGAAAGTGAAACAAAAGACTGGAGCGAAATGGAAGCCATTGCGAGGCAGTAAAAAAGCAGGTCAGGGAGAAAATGGATGAATGTGGAAGAGGAGTTGAAAACCAAAGCCATGCATTTAGCACAGGCGGGCTAGGAACTAAACACAGCCCATCCAGGCCTAGAGAGCAGTAGTAGGGGAAGGACAGAATGACAGTGACAATAAAGATCTTAGTATCTTCACCTGGGAAGTTAAAGTGTGGGGTGTGGACAAAGGAAGAGAAATGGAGCCAAGACTGAACCATTTAGATTGACTGTGTTGCTGACGCAGGCCTTGATGGTTAAGATCTTTTCTGGAGTTCTGCGCCGTTCTCCCTTCCACATCTCACCCTTCTGCTATGGTCGTGGCCTTCAACATTCCTCAGGGCTCAGGCTCGCCTGGTTCCTGTTAGTCTATATGGACCACATGTGGGGGAGCTAATACATTCCTTTGCTGTTAAAGGCTTTTCATATGGCAATGATAGTCGATCAGAAGACAACCAGTTTGATCAATCATCTAAGGAACTCCCTGCTTGAGAAATAGGAGCATGGTCAAAAAAGCTCAGTGAAATTTCGATAAAACAGAGTTCTTACTGTTTGGATGACCTGCTTTTTGCTGGACGTGTCAGCACACACCCACACAGTTAAGCCAGTTTCGTACCAAAACCTGAGTAGGCACCCCTGGACGGAACGGTGAGGGGGTCTCCTGCAATGCCAATCCATGCAGTCGCCAACTGCCCTGTGAAAGTGCTTCACCTTTGCCGCCTGCATCTACAGAACAGAAGCAGGAGTTTTCATGATACATTTATTGCCAAAGAGAAGAAAGTTCTCCTAGTGGGATGAGCATGCTCTACATACATGTACACTGAAAATCGAGCTGTGTTCATAATTTTTAATATAATATTATTATTTTTAACAAAATTTAACTTAGGGGTTGAGTGCATGTTCCCCTCACTGATGGACCGCCAAAGCTATGTTGGTGGTCCAACCGCCCTATAACAAGTTGGGCGGTGGGCCCGTCTCGGGACCGCTTCTGCTGCCAGGGATATGATATCCCTGGCAGTCTTGCAGTGGTCTGAGGCCCCTAATATGCTGGTGGTGGAGCTGCGGCACCTCCAAGTATATTAAGAGTTTCCTCACCACCACAGTTTTCATAGCAGTTAGCCTGCCATAAAAAGTGTGGCGGTGAGGAAACAAAGGGGGCCTAGGTCCCCTGGTGAATCTGCGCCAGGGGATGCATGCAGGGGGTTTAAATGGTGTGCCCCCTGTCTGCATGCAGCTCCGGTTCCTGCAGGGCATGGACTTCACATTCCATGCCCTGCAGGAATGTGTAATGACGTTCTTATTGTATGAGCCTTAGCACTGCACCGTCGTGGGCTAGCCGCCGAAGGCCGCCCAACCTGGATTCCAGCTGGAATCTGGCAGGAGTTTGCATTATGGCTTTGGCTGTGTGGCAGCGGGGTGCTGGAGTGGCGGCCCGCTGCCACACCGCCATAATAAGGCCCTAAGCAAATTAGTTTTTTTATTGAGTTTTTAATCTACCATAAATTTGCGGAGCTCCCATTCTATGAGACAGACAGTTCCCCTTTCCACTTAGTGCCCAGGTGTAGCTCCAGTTTTACTGTGACTTAAAGTTCCCCCAGAACTTCACTTCTAGGGATACCAATGATTGTCTGGCTAGTAGTATTTTAAACATCACAAATAATAAAACACAAAGAATATAATGCAGATGTATGTCATGGCCCACGCAGGCATGGTTGATATGGGTAATTGCTGTTTTGGGTAATAGACAAAGACACTGGAAATATGAGATTTTACAGCTGCATCTTTTCTACATTACTATGCATTTGCTACATAACTCATCATCTGCTGCATCAGCTACAGCTTTTAGCAACACAGAATTTGTGTCTAACTCAAACGGATCAGTGACGTGTTACCGTGCAGTAGAAGGCCCTATGCAAAAGTTGACCGGCCACCTTTCTGTTGCTTTTTACTATATTTGTATGTTAAACTGGTACAGATTAGGTCAACCTTTTGCTTAGGCAGTGTTAACTTGTTCAAAAATTACAAAATTATGAAGTAATACTTTCACAAAATGTGAAACATTAGGTCACATAATTGGCCTTTTCTTGCTGCATACAAATTTAAATTATTGTTGAGGGGTGCATATTCAACGCATCTCTTTGGATTATATTAAATCACATGTCGCAACAGAACTCCTCCCCTTAGTTTATTCCATATGCATGGGACACCATGCCTACATTTAATCATGTCAAACAGGGATACCAAGTCCAAGTCATCTTTTCTGTGTCATATTTATTGTTTACAGCAGCTTATATAAGACATTTTCAGGCCTCACGTGTGACACTGACTGACACCTTAAGGAAAACTTTGTCTGTGACCCAAGGAGATCCCTTTTTTGCACACGCAGCAGGAATTTTCGTTGATGCGTCTTCAAGGACCCTTGGGTAACTTACCCTATTTGTGTCTGGAATTTTGCCCAGCATTATACATTGACTTAATTTGGACCTCTTACAATATCATGACTCCCCTTTCAGCAATAATTCCTTTACGTCTGCCTGTAACAATTGTCAACTGCTCAATAAAATCATTAGGCGCTGCCTTGGTATCACTGACTGCCAGGTTATACACAAGGACATTATTTTATTTTGCAAATTAAAATAGACACTGCTTCTGTACATTCCTGCTATTGGGGCAAGCAGTATGAAAACACATACGCACTTTGTGGAAACAATGAAGGAAACGGCTTCCATTCTCCATACGTGCACAAGAAATTATCAATTAGACCTTACACAGGTACCTCACATTCTTCCATTTTAGCTATGAGTAGTTAACGCATTGCATGCTGGTACTTGTAATCCTGTTTATAATGGGAATCTCTAAATAACGAGTGCCAGGTTTAAAGAACAAGATACAGCTGACAAGAGAGAGGCTGAGATCTTTAGAATCCTGCAACTTAATGTGGTTATTTAAATATTGAATTTACAGATTTTTTTTATGTAACAAAGAGGTTCAAAAAACAAATACATGAAGCACTTTTGAATATTTTAGTAAAACTGGTCACTTGCGTTTTTCAACGCTGCGCTTTTATTGGTATATACTTGTCAATAATTTTTAAACTATATTTATTGCATATTGATTTTAACTTTGACCTGGCACATTTTTCAAAGTTATTCAAAGCATGTCCTCGGGAAATAAGAACTCTGGGTTTCCATCGGATCCTTTAATGGGACCAGTGTGAAATCACCTACAATTGCTAGCATTTACTGTCCTGGCCTTTTGTTTTCCCCCTTATCAGTACATACTCTAAACAGCTAATGTAAGAAGAAAACAGTTTTGAATGTTTTCTACAGCAGTCCTAATGACCCCGACTGATAACGCAAGCAAACAAAGACATAAAGGGAATGATAAAATGAATTTAGATTATTTCGTATAAAGTTTTACTTAACAATCTGTAGTGACTGATTCCAGACGTGTAGAGGATCTTTAGATGTTTATTAGTAGTAAATTACAGGTAATCCAGTTCAATCCAATACAAGATAGTCAAGACCAATCGTAGACCCCACCAGGAGCAGCCAGTGTGGTTCTCAGCCCTTCTCAACTGACATCTCAGGCTCCCAACATTCTGTACTACATCATAGAATGAACATTCCACTGGCACAGCAAGAGATGCAGTGCATAACAACAAAGCCAGAAAATTACACAATCGTATGTATGCCTTTTCAAAAACTTAAAAAATAAAGTGAGAGAGCTGGCAATTTTCTCTGGGAAAGGTGTCAGCCCTATCGCTGCTCCAGTCATTCCTGTGGTACCTCTTCCCTCTGAAAGCAGCACTCCTCTGTCGAGGATGCTCTCTCAGGGGGTGCCACCTACTCATGTCAGGTGCCGCGCAGGCTCAGACTGAAATGCAACAAACTAGTTATTTTGTTTCTTTTCAGTCTGTGGCCACTGCAGCTGCTTTAGAGAGACACACTGCACAGACAAGCTGAAAGGGCCCCCTACCTGTAGAGAAAACTGAGGGCACCGCTCACCACGGGGGATGCAGGGGTATTAGTCCTCTGGGTTTGGCCATATTCCCACCCTTTCAACTCTAACCCAAATGTCTGGGTCCTCTTTTGAATAGAGCTTTCCTTTTTTCTTGCCTGCAGGTTTTTTTGATTACTGAAAATGTTGAGTGAAGTCTTCCACTTTTGTCCACCCTCCAAGCACACTCTTTGAATGGGAGTCTGTTTTTGTCCCGCATGGAATACAATAAAGCCATCGACCATGTCCTCTCAGAGTTTTTGTTCTCCAAAAGGCAGTGATCCCAGAATTGTTTACTCCATTACCATTTCAAGCACCTTATACCGCTTACCTTTGGGCGATCGCAGTTACTTCAGTACATAGCTCGAAGACTCCTGGGGATCTCAACGCCACCCCTGTCTCTTCTGTATGTCACAAAAAAAGGCAATATCCACTCAATCCAATTTGGAACGTGCAGGAGATGCAATTTTCAAAAGCAATGAAGGCAGGACCTGTGAAGATCAAAAAACAGAATCAATGCTTTTCACAATCTTTGATGTGAGAGAAACCAGGTTCACATACATCGAAACATACCAAAAACATATTTAGGTGGCTCCATGGAAAACCTAAGCTGTGGACATCATGGACTGGTACAATCTCTTTGCGTCCAAAGGACATGTTAGAATCTTTTACAGGAAAGTGAAACGAAATGAAGGCAGAGACGGACAAGAAGATTACAGGTAGTGGACATTAGGTTACACAGGGAGAATATACAGCTGCCCTGGCATGAAAAGCTTAAAGTTATTGCTGGGTTTGTGGGCATGTACAGGTTGCGGAGCAAACGTTGGAGTTGGTGATATTGACTGAGTTCTACTGGTATGACTTTACTTTGGCTGTAGCACTGCCACAGGCTTTGATGGTTAAGATTGTTTTATAAAATATCCCTACTACCCCCCTAAACCTGGGACATCTCATTCTCTTACTGTGGTAGTGTGGTTGTGGCTTCTTGATGCTAATGCCAAAGCAAAAAGGTTTACATCTGAGCAGTCATCATAAAAGACAATTTCCTGCCCAGTTTTCTCCAAATCTTCTTTCAACAATCACTATGCTGGGAAGAGGTAAAGCAGGGAGAGCTGTGAGGTTCCTCCATGTCCCTGGAGAAGGAGCTCCCAGGCAAGGTCACTAGAGACTCAGGCAAAGCCTAGCAGGTCTCTTAAGACCCATAAGTGTACTTTCAAAACATAGCCCAGAATATGAACAAAATACTAGTCTAATTCTAGGCAGTGTTCACCTTTAACCTATTAACTAATTTTAATACCAAACAATACCACTGAACCACTCGGCAAAGTCCATCTACATCTCTGATATTTGGATTCTGAATTGAAGAACTTTAAGCAATGACTCTCTTGTTACTGATAAAGGAAATTCCAAAGTTGATTCTTGAATTAATAAAAGCTTTTTTATTAAAACTATGTCTCAAGCAGATGGATTCTCAAATAACACTATGTCGATGTTGATTCTCAAATAGCATTATGTCGATGTTCATATCACCCCTGGAGCTTTTTTAAGAAGAATCCTCAGAAACAACACAAGCATTGCTGACAACTCTTCTACAGTTATAGTGCCACTATGTAAGAGGGACATGCATACTAGCATGCCAAACACCTTTCCCAGCCAAAATAAATCACGACACCCGTGAGAAATTGGGTTACTGGTTGCAGGGGTGAAACCCTATTCAAGCAGCAACTACAGTTCTTGTTAGGGTGAAACACAAGCAAACCCCATATTTACCTGAGCATAAACCTCTGGTAGTTACGCACAAAAGCAGTCAGGCTTAACTTAGAGCTAAAGTGTAAAGTACAGCACTTAAACAGTAATAAAATGGAAACACAACTCAACAAAAATCCAATTAGCAGAACCAGAGATAAAGTCTCAAAGGTTTTGAAGAAAGCAAGTGCTAAGAGGCAAAATGCGCCAACCGCGGTTATATGGTCGCGATGCACCTGGTCCAAGTCACAAGTTCCAACTGGCCATGATGGAGCGTAGGCCTCATACAGAACTGAGTTCAGTCTGGTGACAGAGTACCTTGCAACCTGGATTTCGAGATGCGGAGTCCTTGAATTGAGCTGTGCTGGCCGGCATTGAGGAGTCCTTGACGAAGAGCTGCGAGGTCTGGCCCTGAGTGAAGTCAATGAAGCCCTTGACGGGAGCTTACGATATGAGGCCTTGCGCCATCATCGAGGAGGTCATCGACGGGAGCTTGTGAGGACCAGCTCTGTGCTGCGTCGATGCTGAGGAGAAAGATCGAAGAAGCCACCTGGGCTTGAGCTTACGTAGTCTTGCACTGTGATGCATTGTGGCTGAGAATGAGATGCGTTGTACTGGGCCAGTGCCAGTGGTGAGCTACATCTTGCTGCGTAGAGATGTGAGGAGTTGCGTTGCACTTGAAGAAGCCTGTTATGTCCCTGTGGCTTTGAACAGGGTCCAGCTGATTGGCCCTTTTGAGATTTCCTGGAGTTCTGGGTCAATACAGAAAGGCTGGATTCAGCAGGGCAGCTCAAAGTGGCACAAGTGTCCTAGTGCAGCAACAACAGGCCTTGGGCAATAAATGTGCCAATTGGTGTAAGCCAATTTCACCATGTTTAAAAGAGAGAGCACAAGCAATTTAGCACTATAGCACTGGTTAGCAATGGTAGAGCTATAAGGCCAACAACAACAAAAACAGCAAAAACAGGAGGAGTAAGGCAAAAGATTTGGCAAAAGGTTCAGGGGATGAACACCCTAAGGATGACAGGTCTAACCCCACCCATACATTCAACAGGTCCAACCTAAGTACTGACCACAAACCTCACCTGCACATCTAGGCACTCTGATAATATATTTACCATCTTCACAATTTGTACATATATATATTACCAAGGGATGCAGATGTGAAGATACTGATGAATAGTAAATATATTCTTATCAATAAATATTTGCTTAACAATACAGTTGTAATTGATACTCTGAATACAATACGTTTGTAATATAAGCATAACATACAAGTCTCTTGATAGCAAACACTGCTAACTACTATCAACCACCCTGCCTTAAACAATTTGAATTGAACAAATACTATGCACATATTGTAATCTTTAAAAAAACATACTATACAATCATTTTCTACTTTTATTCCTTTGCCCAAACCTTATATTACTAAAGTACTTCTATCCTGTTTGTAATCCGTCCTAACACAAATAACCCCAATGTATGACTACTTCATACACATTTAATATATACCACTTTCAAACTGTTTCACTTTATTATTAATGTTGCCAGCTGGGTATTGTAGTTTTTAACAATGCAATAATCACAAAATTGGCTAGCGTCTTGTTCGTCCAGATAGCGTTAGAAATGGCCATCTTTTGTGTGGTATTCCACCAGATATTTTGCTTTCTGTAGCTGGACCCATTTTCTTTGTCATTAGGATTCTGTGTACTTTACCACTGCCAACCAATGATAAAGAACGTGTGCTCTATCCTTTAAACATGGCAACACCTGATTGGCACATTTAATTTACTTATACATCCCTAGTATATAGTACTACATGTTCCAAGGGTCTATAAATGAACTGCTATTAGTGGGCTACAGCACTCATTGTACCACCCACCAAAGTAGCTCTCTAAAACACTTCTTAGGTCTGCCATTGAAACCTGCAATGCAGTTTTAAACTGCCACTTCGACTTGGCAAAATAACTCCCCTGCAAAACATAAACCTTTTTAAAACTTATCACTCATCCCAAAGGCAGGCTCTAAAGGCTCTTAGAGTCAGGGGAAGTATTTAAATAGTAGGACGAGTATATTTAATCTCGTCTTTTTTCACTGTGACAAGGCTGGCTTCCCGTTATTCGTTTACCTTATTATATTTCTAAACTCATATTGGGTTCAACTAGAGGAAAATGTTTTCAACTCATTTTAGTAGTAAAGTTGAATTTAAATTTACTATTTTTGGAAATGCAAGTTTTGGAAAGTCTTCATTTCCCTGCTTAAAGTTGCTATTGTCTTTCTGTGAGTGACTTGTTGTACTTGGGCTGGTGATGGCTCCCACTGTGAAACTGCAGTGCGATGTACCTGGCCCTGCTCCGGGTCCACGCTCATCATGGTCAGCCTGAACTTGTGACTTTGACCCATTCCGGCATGCCCAGAAACCTATTTTGGGCACTTTACTCCTTTTAAATATTCATAACTCTGGTTTCACTGACCAGATCTTTGTCATTTTGGTGTAATTTTATTTATTAAAATACTTTCTATTTGATCATTCTTATTTTGTGTTTTCACTTTATTGCAGTCCAAATGCTGTATAAATTCTTTACATTTTTCCTCTAAGTTAAACTCAACTGTATTTTTGCCAGGCTACCAGCGGGTTAAGCACAGGTATATATTTAGTGACATTTGTGGTTCACACTGAAAAGGATTATGATTATTGTTTAAAGTGGGTCCACATCACCTTTAACAAATAATCCAATTCTTACAGCGGTCATTTGGAAATCAGTCTTCACCCTGCTCCAATCGGAACAATTCAGCCCAAACTACCAGACCAGGCCCCCTACAGACGGAAACACAAGCAATGCCAGAAACGTTCGACCTACTTAGGTCTGTTGGGGCATAGAACAACCTTGACCCGGCGCAATTCACTTATAAATCCCTTTCAGCAGGTGGTTAGCAAGCTCTTTAGCTAGAGTTTTAGGCCTTGTGTGTATAAGTGAGAGTGGACCATACAATGCATATTTGGCAGCTGGCCAGTTAGGTTTAAGCAGTAACGTTCACTCATGTCCCGGGGAAGGGAGCCCCTTTAGTGACTACGGTTTTGTGTGGCTTTCACTGCCTAATTCCCTTTGTCACCTCTTTAGTCTTAAAGGCCATTTCTAAAGTGGTGTGGTCTTTGCTACTTAGGTGTGCATTTGGTAGGGCATTCATGAATTCTCTTTGTGAAGCTGATTGTACCATTTTCGAATAACCATTTTTTCTTAGCTGCTCCTCATTTGGTTCCAAGTCATGCTGTGTGGATGTCGCTCTCGTCTGGGGCTTCACCAAGGTTCGGAATCAGAAAATGTGGACATTGCAGTGCTACTCAAGTGCGATTCCGAAACGCATCTATCTTGAGCTCGATGTATGCCGTATATGATACTGCACTAGGTTGTAATACAGTGCACAGAGTCCAGGGGTTCCTCTAAAGTGTACAAGGCTCAATGCGAAACCCAAAGTACTCTATTAGTGGTAGTGTGGGAGAGCAGCCTTAGGCCTAACACAGAGGAGTGTAAGACATTTATTGCGCAACCGTGACCAATAATGGACACACGAAGGAGATCAAGACCAGTTTTTAGAAAAATTGTGCTTCCTATGTATTTTATTTGGAGACTTTTTGCTATGGGGCGTATGTTTCAATTAAAGTGCAATATTCATACAGTTCAAGAATATCTTGTGGAGGAAAGCAATTGAGGGCTATTTCAAGCCAGTATACAATTTACAGTTCCGGTCTTCGGGTGGGTGGTCAGACTAACAATGAGTTCAGGGTCAGTCGCGTGGTACTGAGGTACCTGTATGGTGCAGACGTTAGTATCTTCTCCTAGGCTGTCGATACCAGCAATGATTTTTACCCTCGTGGTCAGCGGGGGCAATGAGCGGGATAGGTTTCAGCAGGCGGCCAACGTAGTTACTGTCGCTGACTGGCAGTCTGTGGCTGTAGATCAGATGGGGAAGTCTGCCGTCGTCGGATCGTCCTGGGGAAATTGGGGTTGGGCAGACGGCACAGGAGGTGAATGACTGGGTCACTAGAAGGAGGGTACTGGCTCTCGGGCCCGGAGCTGTGGACAACTCGGGCGTGGGGCCAATAGAATTCCTCGAGGTTGTGGAGGTCGTCCCATTGCGGTGCTTCCTTCGAGCAGGGTAGAGTTGCGTCAACACAAATGCTGGTCCTCTACCACTGTGGTCTTTGGGAGATATTTGGTAGCAGTGAGACACGTCGACACCAGTGTTGGTCCTCAACTGCGGTGGTTCTTGGAGTTCTTTTGTATCAGAGAGTTGTGTTGACAAGAGTCAGTACTCTCTGTGGTGGTTCTTGGAGTTCTTTTGTATCAGGGAGTTGTGTCGACAAGAGTCAGTACTCTCTGTGGTGGTTCTTGGAGTTTGTTTCTTCTTGGACATGGCTGCTTTCCACTGGTGATTGGAATGTTTGTCAAACGCAGCAGTGCTCTGGGGCATAGATCTAGCCCTGTTTGAGGGGTCCCCCCATCTTCAAGATGGCTGGGACTGAAAGTTGTGCTTTACCTCGCTGCCCTGGCCACCCCGTAGGAGTGGGGTTGGCAGAGGTGGGCACACCTCCTATCTTCTTTAATTTTCCAATGGTTTTCCTGCTGAAAGTGTTGGTGTAAACCATGGGTTGCCATCTGCTGCTAGCAGCAGAGGCTGGGGCTCGCATTATAAAGGTGGTAAGCCTTTGAAGCTCACCTCTTTGAGCACTGGCCCATCCTGGGGGAGGAGGCATGGCACCTCTGCCCAGGATGAGAATTGTGTCTGGTTCCAGAGAGCAGGAGCTCTCTACCCAGGGGTCCAGAAACATGCCTGATGGTGGCTGGCTGCCTACAGCTGGTCAGAGACAAAACCAGGGTTGGTACGGATTCAGCGGGCACCTCTGAGATGCCCTCTGGGTACATGGTACAATAAATCCCACACTGGCATCAGTGTGGCTTCAGTGAAAGGAGTAGTTTCATACCAAGAACTCCTGTATTCAGTGAAGCCATCAGGTGGCTGTGGAACTCAAGTTGTCGAGTTCCCAGCTCATGTACTCTCTATGGCTTCATTGGTACCTACACTATTAGGAAATGGTGTCCAATATTCTAGAAACATATCTGCTCATGCAGATATACCATCACCTGTAGTATAGTGCACCCTGCTTTAGGGCTGGGAGGCCTGCTAGAGGGGTGACTTACCTATACTACCAGGTAGTGCTACCTGGCATAGCACCCAGGCAGTGTGCCATGTCGACTTTGTCATTTTCTTCCTCACAGGGGCATGCAGGCTGCAAGGGCAGTGGGATGGTCCCAGCTTCTGGGAGGTGGGCCTAGTGGGATAGCGTGGAAGACTTGACCACCGCTGCCGCCTCCTCACTTCCTGGATGTTGGTTGTGCACGGCTGCAACCATGACAGCAAGTGACCGTCGTCCCTCCCTTTTGGCTACATGGACTCACTATTTCAGGCTTCAAGCCCCAGCCTACCACCGCAGAGACTTGATCTGAAGGTACTGTCTGCGCCCTGATGATGTACCGCATCGAGCACCATAGCAGTGGATGGCATTTAAATCAAGAATGCACTTAATATTTTAGTATGTCAGGCCGCAAGGCAGGCACTCGCTTACAATGCGTTTGCAATCTTTGAAGGACAAGGCATGCCCCATCTACTCCTATCTTCATTGATTGCACCTACTAGATTTTTCTTATGTTTTACCACTAGTGACCTGTAACAAACACAACCATTCACTATTGAGGCTCCACACTCTGTTCTGCCACTAACTGCACTTATATTCAAACTTCCCGAAATACAAAAAAACAAAAGGGTACACAGCCTTGTTCACACAGTCCGCCTGCGTTCATCAGCTGTAGTGCCAGATGCAGAGGCAGCATCCTGTTCATAGCATGTATTTACCACACTACCAAATTCACGGATTTGGGTATAAACAAGTACGAACTGCTCTTCTGTTTTTACCAATGTTGCCTGCAGACATTGTCTTTTATCTTATTAGTTTCTTAGCTTCTGCTGTGTGAGTCAGGGATTCAATGGGGGAAGCTGCATGAGCCGTTGATTTTTTATGTATCCTGGCGGTTTTTTATCTTACTGGATTATTTCTTTTTATTTGATGTGCATTTGCTGTATTTTCTGAGTGCTTTTATGGTTTTTAATCAGAACCGAATAAAGCTTTCTTTGGGGGCACCTACCTGCCGCAGACGGGCCGAGCTCCGCTGAGGCGCAGGAGCGTTGTGCGTGCAGGCTCCAGCGCTGGCCGGGCTCCGCCCCCTGACCCGGACTACAACGTCCAGCAGCCCCGCACCTTCCAGCCAGGCGACGCTGCCGCCCCAGAAATCATAGCGCGCCAGGAGGCGCTACAAAGCACAGACCGGGGCCGAGTCCCTGGTGGGACCTCTTCTTTGGGGGCACCTACCTGCCGCAGACGGGCCGAGCTCCGCTGAGGCGCAGGAGCGTTGTGCGTGCAGGCTCCAGTGCCAGCCGGGCTCCGCCCCCTGACCCGGACTACAACGTCCAGCAGCCCCGCACCTTCCAGCCAGGCGACGCTGCTGCCCCAGAAACCTTAGCACGCCAGGAGGCGCTACAAAGCACAGACCGGGGCCGGGTCCCTGGTGGGACATCTTCTTTGGGGGCACCTACCTGCCGCAGACGGGCCGAGCTCCGCTGAGGCGCAGGAGCGTTGTGCGTGCAGGCTCCAGCGCCGGCCGGTCTCCGCCCCCTGACCCGGACTACAACGTCCAGCAGCCCCGCACCTTCCAGCCAGGCGACGCTGCCGCCCCAGAAACCTTAGCGCGCCAGGAGGCGCTACAAAGCACAGACCGGGGCCGAGTCCCTGGTGGGACCTCTTCTTTGGGGGAACCTACCTGCCGCAGACGGGCCGAGCTCCGCTGAGGCGCAGGAGCGTTGTGCGTGCAGGCTCCAGCGCCGGCCGGGCTCCGCCCCCTGACCCGGACTACAACGTCCAGCAGCCCCGCACCTTCCAGCCAGGCGACGCTGCTGCCCCAGAAACCTTAGTGCGCCAGGAGGCGCTACAAAGCACAGACCGGGGCCGAGTCCCTGGTGGGACACCTTCTTTGGGGGCACCTACCTGCCGCAGACGGGCCGAGCTCCGCTGAGGCGCAGGAGCGTTGTGCGTGCAGGCTCCAGCGCCGGCCGGGCTCTGCCCCCTGACCCGGAGCAGCCCCGCACCTTCCAGCCAGGCGACGCTGCTGCCCCAGAAACCTTAGTGCGCCAGGAGGCGCTACAAAGCACAGACCGGGGCCGAGTCCCTGGTGGGACCTCTTCTTTGGGGGCACCTACCTGCCGCAGACGGGCCGAGCTCCGCTGAGGCGCAGGAGCGTTGTGCATGCAGGCTCCAGCGCCGGCCGGGCTCCGCCCCCTGACCCGGACTACAACGTCCAGCAGCCCCGCACCTTCCAGCCAGGCGACGCTGCTGCCCCAGAAACCTTAGCGCGCCAGGAGGCGCTACAAAGCACAGACCGGGGCCGAGTCCCTAGTGGGACATCTTCTTTGGGGGCACCTACCTGCCGCAGACGGGCCGAGCTCCGCTGAGGTGCAGGAGCGTTGTGCGTGCAGGCTCCAGCGACGGCCGGGCTCCGCCCCCTGACCCGGACTACAACGTCCAGCAGCCCCGCACCTTCCAGCCAGGCGACGCTGCCGCCCCAGAAACCTTAGCGCGCCAGGAGGCGCTACAAAGCACAGACCGGGGCCGAGTCCCTGGTGGGACCTCTTCTTTGGGGGCACCTACCTGCCGCAGACGGGCCGAGCTCCGCTGAGGCGCAGGAGCGTTGTGCGTGCAGGCTCCAGCGCCGGCCGGGCTCCGCCCCCTGACCCGGACTACAACGTCCAGCAGCCCCGCACCTTCCAGCCAGGTGACGCTGCTGCCCCAGAAACCTTAGCGCGCCAGGAGGCGCTACAAAGCACAGATCGGGGCCGAGTCCCTGGTGGGACATCTTCTTTGGGGGCACCTACCTGCCGCAGACGGGCCGAGCTCCGCTGAGGCGCAGGAGCGTTGTGCGTGCAGGCTCCAGCGACGGCCGGGCTCCGCCCCCTGACCCGGACTACAACGTCCAGCAGCCCCGCACCTTCCAGCCAGGCAACGCTGCCGCCCCAGAAACCTTAGCGCGCCAGGAGGCGCTACAAAGCACAGACCGGGGCCGAGTCCCTGGTGGGACATCTTCTTTGGGGGCACCTACCTGCCGCAGACGGGCCGAGCTCCGCTGAGGCGCAGGCGCGTTGTGCGTGCAAGCTCCAGCGCCGGCCGGGCTCCGCCCCCTGACCCAGACCACAACATCCAGCAGCCCCTTCCAGCCAGGCGACGCTGCCGCCCCAGAAACCTTAGCCCCAGGAGGTGCTACAAAGCACAGACCGGTACCTCGTCCCGCGAGGACGCGCGCGGGACGCGCCGGGAGAAGCCCGGGACAAGGCCGGGAACGTCTGAGGCCGCCGTGGGCTGGCAGAGTCTGGGCTGGGCCCTGTCTCTGTATCCTGCTCTACTATATCTTACTCCTTTCGTAGTCATTATTGTCTACGGCTAGAGTCCCTCAAAGCAGCTATTTTGTGAGTATCCGTCGGACTATGTTTTGCCTGTTCTAAAAGGTTTGGCTATATCTCCTTGTCTATACTTCTGTATAATTTCAGCATAACTCTTGCACTTAACTATGGAGAAGCGCATATGTCCCGTGGGGACTCTGGACGCATACCTCCTAAGGGCTGATTCAATAATAAACAAAGAGATTCATCTTATGGAGCGCAGACTCTCAATAGACCCTTTTCAATTGTCCCCACCAAGAGTAACTGTGCAAAGTACCCTTTCTTCCCTGAGTAAAACTCCGTCACTTAGTCCTCCCATTTCATCAGTGACTCTGACTACCCAAATCTATCCTGTCACCACTGTTAATCATACCTCCCCTGTTTCAACTAGTGTTAAGGGCCCGCAAACTCGGGGGAAAGCCAAGCACTCATTAGATCTGGCTACAGGGATTACTCAGAAGAGTAGCAGGTCAAAGAAACAGAGTAAAAATTAGGCCTGGGCCAAAATTCCGTTCCGTTCGCGGAAATTGCGATATTTTGGCATTTTCGCGTTCCGCGGAAAGCGCGAAAATGTCAAAATTTCCGCATTCCGCAGCTTAGCGATAATTTTTTTCTTGCTCGCGCTGTAAAACAATACATTCTCGCGCGCGCGCGATCGCCTTACCTGAATCCCTGCGTTCTCCGACAAGTTTTCTTGACCCGGTCGCGTTCTCCACGAGATGTTGGATTTTGGTAGCCATTTTGCGCTGTCTCGCGAGAGTTCGCGGCCGCATTAAAGTCATTTTTCACGCGATCACGTCATTTGTCGCGCGATCACGTCTTTCTTCTCGCGATCATGCACCGCGCGAGTATGAGAAGATTGAGATCTCGAACATGTCATTCTACATCGCGAGCCAGAGGATGAGGACGCGGGCACGTGAAATCGAACGCGAACAGGAGAAAGAGACCGCGAACACGTCATATCCAACGCGACAGGGACAAAGAAGAGAACGCGATCATATCGTTTTCGACACGCCGGCGGAAGTAATGTGAAGCTCGAGAACTCAACAACGTAAAATTGACAATTTGGAGAGGAATATCGGCTCTAGCAGCATGAAACCATCTGCAAATACTGATTTTGGATGAAAAGAACTCCTTACATTCACATTTGGCTTTCCTTTTTTGTGCAAGGAGTCATTTTTTTACAAGGTGGAGAGAGGGAGGAAGTGACACAGAATCTCCAACTTCCTGTTCCTGTCCAGCAGGCTCCTCCCAGTGCTTTGTCCATCTCCTGCTCATTCTGCCTTTGGATTTGGAGCTGGAAAGATCACTCTTTTTGTCTGCTGCATCATTGCAATTGGATTTCAGGATTTTTGGAATAGGATATTTTACAAGTAAGTGGTTGTTGTGTTTGATTGTGGGCATTGCAGTTGTTGTGTAACTACAATTTATTTTTGATAATTAATTAATTATCATCATTCCTTTTTTTTTTTTTTTTTTTTAAATTTTGTGGGTTGTAGTAGTAGGCCCGAGCTAGCCATGGGCATGGCCTCATGGGTGTGTGTGTGCATGATGAAGCAACTGTTCCTTTTGTTTTTTTAATATAATTCATTTTCAAGCACATTTAGGGCATGGATGGCATTGGATTGAGTTGGGGAAGTGTGTTTTTTGGGGTGGCCTTGCTGATGTTGTTGGGCCTGGCCATGTGGCTGGTGGCCATTTTGAGGCCTAGGCCTGCAAGCTTGCCTGGCCTTGTCTGCCAACAGGCCTGCTTTCATCCACTGCTACCAGAGCAGGTAGCCACAGCTTTAGTAATCTACTGTTTTCTGTGTGCTCTGTTGAATTTAGACATCATTTAGGGCATGGATGGCATTGGATTGAGTTGGGGAAGTGTGTTTTTTGGGGTGGCCTTGCTGATGTTGTTGGGCCTGGCCATGTGGCTGGTGGCCATTTTGAGGCCTAGGCCTGCAAGCTTGCCTGGCCTTGTCTGCCAACAGGCCTGCTTTCATCCACTGCTACCAGAGCAGGTAGCCACAGCTTTAGTAATCTACTGTTTTCTGTGTGCTCTGTTGAATTTAGACATCATTTAGGGCATGGATGGCATTGGATTGAGTTGGGGAAGTGTGTTTTTTGGGGTGGCCTTGCTGATGTTGTTGGGCCTGGCCATGTGGCTGGTGGCCATTTTGAGGCCTAGGCCTGCAAGCTTGCCTGGCCTTGTCTGCCAACAGGCCTGCTTTCATCCACTGCTACCAGAGCAGGTAGCCACAGCTTTAGTAATCTACTGTTTTCTGTTTGCTCTGTTGAATTTAGACATCATTTAGGGCATGGATGGCATTGGATTGAGTTGGGGAAGTGTGTTTTTTGGGGTGGCCTTGCTGATGTTGTTGGGCCTGGCCATGTGGCTGGTGGCCATTTTGAGGCCTAGGCCTGCAAGCTTGTCTGGCCTTGTCTGCCAACAGGCCTGCTTTCATCCACTGCTACCAGAGCAGGTAGCCACAGCTTTAGTAATCTACTGTTTTCTGTGTGCTCTGTTGAATTTAGACATCATTTAGGGCATGGATGGCATTGGATTGAGTTGGGGAAGTGTGTTTTTTGGGGTGGCCTTGCTGATGTTGTTGGGCCTGGCCATGTGGCTGGTGGCCATTTTGAGGCCTAGGCCTGCAAGCTTGCCTGGCCTTGTCTGCCAACAGGCCTGCTTTCATCCACTGCTACCAGAGCAGGTAGCCACAGCTTTAGTAATCTACTGTTTTCTGTGTGCTCTGTTGAATTTAGACATCATTTAGGGCATGGATGGCATTGGATTGAGTTGGGGAAGTGTGTTTTTTGGGGTGGCCTTGCTGATGTTGTTGGGCCTGGCCATGTGGCTGGTGGCCATTTTGAGGCCTAGGCCTGCAAGCTTGCCTGGCCTTGTCTGCCAACAGGCCTGCTTTCATCCACTGCTACAAGAGCAGGTAGCCACAGCTTTAGTAATCTACTGTTTTCTGTTTGCTCTGTTGAATTTAGACATCATTTAGGGCATGGATGGCATTGGATTGAGTTGGGGAAGTGTGTTTTTTGTGGTGGCCTTGCTGATGTTGTTGGGCCTGGCCATGTGGCTGGTGGCCATTTTGAGGCCTAGACCTACAAGCTTGCCTGGCCTTGTCTGCCAACAGGCCTGCTTTTTCATCCACTAGGATCAGAGCAGGTAGCCACAGCTTTATTGATCAAGTGTTTTCTATGTGATCTGTTGAATTTTTAGACATCACCTTCCTGAGAGTGTAGTGTGTGGCTGTACACAGTACTAGTAGTATAACATAGCTCTAGTTAAAAAAAAGTCATAAATGGCTAGACTATCTTTTGTTTGCACTAGTACAGTACTAAGTAACTGAACCACAAAAACAAATGCAACATTTCACTGATGTTCTTCTCCTGTCTTCTTTGCTTTTAGGTGCACAAAAGATAGAGTAGGAGGTGTCATCGGCATCACCTGGCTACCCGTTGTACTGCCAGCCAGACAGAAGTCCTGCTGCGCATCACGCCCACGTGTGACCAGAACTTGTTGTGCATCTGCCTCCTGCCTGACATCGGAAGAAGATGGCCCCAAAGAAAGGTACCAGGTCCAGTACCAAGAAAGTTGCTGGTGAGAATAAGGAACAGAAAAAGGAAGTGCCATTAACCACGACTGGTGGTGTGCCGGCCAAAGTTTTTTTTGGCACCAAAGCGTTGTCCGGGAACCAAGCTGGGACCAGCACAGCGGTCCAGCAACCCCACCAACCTAGGCCCAAGGGCTTTACTGTCGCAGAGGTAGCCAGTCTACTAACGGGCAGCGATGTTGAAGAAATGTCATTACCGCAAAGTAGTACACAATCAAGTTCAACGGAGGCGCAAACTCAGCATATCAGTGTCAAGCCGCCGCAACCAGAACAGCAGCAGCCGCCGCAACCAGAACAGCAGCAGCCGCCTCAAGCAGAACAGCAGCAGCCGCCGCAACCAGAACAGCAGCAGCCGCCGCAACCAGAACAGCAGCAGCCGCCGCAACCAGAACAGCAGCAGCCGCCGCAACCAGAACCGCAGCAGCCGCCGCAACAGCCCACCATAGTAGTTGTTGCTCCTGACGTAGGGGCATTTCAGGAAATCGAGCTTCCTGCAGACAAAGTGGAGCGAAGTCAAACCACTGTTTCAGAAGATCAATTGTCTTCCAGACCACCAGCAAGGAAAAGGAGGCTTAGTCCATCATCTTCTTCTTCAAGCCCCGCTTCTGATGATCGTGATGACACTTGGGTCCCACCAGCTCGGTCTGAGAGTGAAGTACGCCACAAGACATTGCTTCTGAAAAGGAAGGTCCCAGAAAAACTTAGAGTTATGGAGGTAGATGTAGAAGAGGGGGGTGATGATGTTGATGAAGACGAGCCAGTCATCACGCACATTACTCCCGCCCCAAAGGGATTGGAGACCGACATTCTCACCCTATCCAGAAAGGCTGCTACTGAGCGGGATGTAGCACGGATCTCACCAACACAGGTTACACCACCACTACCTCCAGCTGCCATATTTTCAAAGGCCCGGCAGGGACCTACATCCAGCTCAACCATCTCAGTAGGAAGTGGTAGTAAAAGTCACAGTGTAGGTGGACAGGGTCACATATTTTCAAGCACCCCCTCAAGTTCATCTGGTGTTGAAAGTGGCACATCCAGCAGTGCCAGAAAGTTCTCCTCCCCAGTTTGGGACTTCTTTTCTGTTAGCGCCAAGGAGGAGAACGTTGCTATATGCGCAATTTGTCGGCAAGGTGTTCGGCGTGGTAAGCTTGGTACAAACTATGGTACCGGAGGACAAGCAAGTCATCTCAGAATACACCACAATATCGTGTGGGAGGATCACCTACGTAAGTTAAAAGAAAGTAGGAAAACTAAACCCTTTGAAGTTGGTCAGGAATCAGGGAGCGATATTATTGTGGTGGCAGGTGAAGAACAGGGAGGCATTTCTAGCCCTGTCTCCAGTAGTGCAGTCACTGCAGTGGTAACGCCCACATCCTCCTCAGTAACATCAGAGTGGCACCGCAGTAAGAGCCATACTCAGAGTGTGGGTGAGACACCAAGGCGACCGGCGAGTACCTCAATAAGACAATCTGTGTCGTTGAGCCTTAGTGGGTTAATGAAAACAGCACCACTAAGGAAAGTAAGCCAGCCTACCATTGACAGCATGTTTAGGTTGGAGGGGCAGTTCCAACGCAACCACCCAACGGCACGATTGTACAATGCGAAGCTGGCTAAAATGTTAGCGCTGGACCTTCATCCTTTTTCATTTGTGGAAGGGGTGGGTTTCCTTGAATTTGTGTCTGCCATCTGCCCGAAATGGAAAGTTCCCAGCCGGTCCTATTTCGCAAGAATTGCTGTTCCGGCACTACATCATGATGTGCTGGAATTGGTTGGTCACGGTTTGCAGCAGAGTGCTGTGCACAATATCCACCTGACAACAGACATGTGGACCAGTTGCCAAGCCACAGATTACATGTGCATCACTGCACACTGGATCTCTTTTGTGGGGGTTAGAGGTCAACTATCTGCACAAGGTGTTGTTGACACAGCTGCGATTTTTGAAGGTACTCGGAAACATGCAACTGTAGCCATGTTCGCCATGGAGAAATCTCATACGGCTGAAAACATTTTAGAAGAGTTTCGCACCAAGGTTTTGGAATGGCTGCGGCCCAGAGGGCTTGGTATTGGTTTTGTTGCCACAGACAATGGCAGTAATGTACTTAAGGCCATGGAACTTGGTTCCTATTTCAGGGTTCCGTGTTTGGCACACTGCATAAACATTATAGTGCAAGACTTTCTGAAAAAAGAACCCATAGTAAGCAATTTACTGGCCATCTGCCGAAGAATATGCACTCATTTCAGCCATTCTTTTAAAGCTCGGAAGCAGCTGAGGATCCTCCAACGTGAGCGTAGGATGCCAGTCAAGGCACTCATCCAGGAGGTGGCAACACGTTGGAACTCAACGTATTACATGCTTGATCATCTGTACGAACAGCAGAGGTCACTCAATGAATATGTCTGGTACAGAAGCAGTGATGCTAGTGTTAAAGGCATGACCCTTCAGAGGGAGCAATGGACCCTAATTCAATGCCGGACTGAGATGCTGTCTCCTTTTGAGGTCTTCACACGTGAAGTCAGCAAGGAGGACTGTACAATGGGCCAAGCTATCCCATTGTTGCAAATGCTAGAGCATGAGCTGAATAATGTGTCTGAATCCTACAAAGGTGTAGAGGACAGAAGGCAAGCCCATGACTTGGTGGAGAGCTTATCCAGGCGCTTACCAGAAAATGTAAGGATACAAAATAAAATTTTGTCACAAGAACATTACATTTGTGCCACAATTCTGGATCCACGTGCAAAATTAGGACTATTCCTTTCTTTTTCCGACAATGATGTTGCCCGCTACAAAAGTTGTATAGCTGAAGCAGCCATCAAGTTTGAAAATGAAGGGCTGCTAATTAAAAGCCCGCCACATCAACCCACAACAAGTACTGATACTGAAGCAGGCCATGCAGAATCAAGTGCAACTTCGTCGGCTGAGGGCAGTGCGGTTGGCTCACAATCGCAACACTCACCATCACCATCGACTACAAAAACAATAACTGGATCATTCGGCCGAGTACAATCATTATCAGATTGGTATGTAAAGATGGGCCTTAAGCACAGTGCTGATGCACAGAAAAAACAGCACAAAAGCTTACCAGCAGCAACCCTGAACATTGAGCGGATGGTCCAGGCCTATCTGGACGACCCAACAGAGGTGTACGTTGATCAAAACCCAGTGCAGTATTGGTATAGGAAAAGGTCTGAATGGCCACAGCTCAGCAGGCTGGCGATAAGCTATCTGGCTTGCCCTGTCGCAAGTGTCTCTTCCGAACGTGTTTTCAGTGTTGCTGGTTCCATTGTAACCTTGAGAAGGACCAGTCTATCTCCCAAAAACGTGGAGAGGTTAACAATGATCAAAATGAATCAGCACTTCATACCACCGAATTACACAATGCATGAATCAACAGAGGAAGATGAGGACAGTGGGTCAGGTGACGGAAGTATTGTGTCAGATGATTACCTACTACTGGAAGATCCCCCAGAGTTTGAGGACGAGCTATACTTCCCTGACAATTAGGCTCGCACTTACTGTCTTCCTCCCTTTTTTCCCCCTTTGTTTATGTGTCTGTCGTTCCGGTTATAAACTTGTGAATCGCAACAAATGCATTATCACCGTCTTCTACTCTTCTAATTTAAGATACAAGTTTCAGGTGTCTGCCATTTGACACTACAGTCCTCAGAATCCAGCTCCTCCGCTCGACCATACTGCATCTCCTGCTCAATTCCATTTCCCTCATGAATGATGATTGGATGATGGTAACAACAAATTCAAACTTTCCTCGTCCTTCCAAAACAAGTGGACCATGAATCAGATGACTACTATAGCTATCCTCCTTCAGAGCCGAGAGAGACTGACCATTAACTGAAAATAAGATGCAACAGGTAATGATTGATGCCATGCATTGGCCGCAGAATAGCAGACTGAATGATGTAGATTTTGTTGTGTGTGTTACGCATGAATTGATGTAATTGTGCACTGCCACTAATCAACTTTCTACAGAACACACTAGTAATTACTAATTTTCCCCTTCTTGCAAACAAGAAATGTGTACTTCTCCTGCATCTTGGTGATACATTGCTTTTAATTCAATACAGGAAGGGGACTCACTCAATCTGCGCAATGCAAATGACTGTGACTTAACAGCACCGTCCATCATGATGATGGCGAAAGAGACGGCCTGCAGCGTTAACGAGATGAGATGCAACAGGTAATGATTGATGCCATGCATTGGCCGCAGAATGGCAGACTGAATGATGTCGATTTTGTGGTGTGTGTTGCGCATGAATTGATGTAATTGTGCACTGCCACTAATCAACTTTCTACAGAACACACTAGTAATTACTAATTTTCCCCTTCTTGCAAACAAGAAATGTGTACTTCTCCTGCATCTTGGTGATACATTGCTTTTAATTCAATACAGGAAGGGGACTCACTCAATCTGCGCAATGCAAATGACTGTGACTTAACAGCACCGTCCATCATGATGATGGCGAAAGAGACGGCCCGTTAACTTAAGATGAGTAGGAACAGGTAATGAATGATGACAATTAATGGCATGCATTGGACACCTGACTCTGAGCTATTGGTCTTTGTGTTTGCGTTGTTTGTTGTGCACAAAGTGATGTCAAAGTGTACTAGTGGTAATCTATCTTTCTGTACACAATAAAGAATGACTCAAGTCAGTAATATTTATATTTCTACTCTTGTTGTGTCATAAAAATTACACTTGTACTGCAGGACGATCTCCAGTCAGTCAGTAGAAGTATCAGAGCTGATGATGAAGTCAGGAGGATGTTTCATGAGTGGCATAAAACGGAAAAGCCTAAAGGTAAACACGTCAACAACAACCACAGCACACCCAAATGTCTGTGTAGAAGTTGAATGGAGTGTAGCGGTGGGATGACTGCAGTGCATTGATTTTACTAACTTTAACTGTAAAATGCTATGTTTGGAATGGATAATGTGCTTTGCGTTTGTCCAACTCTTTGAGAGAAAAAAAAAGGACTCTAAAGTGTTAACGTAGGATGTGCTAATGGTAAGCACTGTGGGCCTGATCTCTCCTGTTACTGTTGAAGGTCTATGCTGGAAACAGACTACAGTAGAGATGATGCATATGCATACATGCCACCTCGGAAAGTGTTCTTGTTGCACTACACCATCACTTGTGCATTTGTTTTCACTTTCTTTCTGAATATCCCCTTTGGTTTTCAATCTAAAATTACAGGCCGGGCCTTGTCCAAAACTTTGTAAAACATTACAATGCATATTAATTACCTTACCAATCAATCACCTTTTTATTCCAGCCGGGCAGTGGCGAGTGGCGAGGCGACACACCCAAGATTGATGGACGAGAGGAGCAAGAGGAATGCCGAGATGCAAAAAAACAGTCCACATTTTTGACCAGGATAAGACAGTAACAGTATCCACTTTTCACTTCTTTTAAATAATTTGATTAATATCTTGTATACATTCTTTACAACAGTGTGTTCTTGGAGTTGTTATTATCAATCATCATTACGTTTGCTCTGTGTTTACGATTCTTCACTACCAATATTTAAAATTTCTATTTGCTATCTGTTAAAGTATTAAGGCTGGAACAGAACAAGAAATAGAAGTGTATGTAATCCGGGTCTCATCATCATGCATGCATTGCCTTTTTCTCCCTTAACATATGGAATGGATATGGTATGGTAGTCTTCAATGATTGTCGTTTGTTTGTCTATGTATGCATACTGTTTTTCTATGTCAAACCTTTCCCAAAATCCCCCTTCCCATCCAATCAACGGACCCTAACCCTCTTCCCCCGGGCTGTGTGACTTATTGTCGAGGTGTAACTAAATTAAATGTACACCAATACTTAATCACACACTTGCTGGGGCGGATGTGGTGAAAGCAACACTACTTCAATTTCAATGCAGAGCGATGATCTTCTTCTGCTTGCCCACCCATGAGTAGGATATTTCAGAGGTTATTTTATTTAACAAAGGAACATATACCTCAGCATGAATTGCCGGCATTGATTGGATTTGTTTGTTGTCATTCCTCATATACAGCACTAACTGTTAGACTGTAGGTATAGTCAAGTGACTCGAGGCGACAAAACTATAGTTTGTAACTCTGTCTAGTAGGCTATCCTCATAATAACCGTTACAAAAACAAATGATGGATGGAATGCTGACAATGCATACATTCTCCCCCAGTCAAGAGATCTGGGTTAAATCCATCGTTCTTTTGCCCACTACACCACCCCAGTTTAGACATGGCCATATGCAAATCAGTCTTGACCCTGTGCCTCATGGGAACAGTCCAGCCCGAACTGCCAAGCCATGTCTTCCCTGGACCGGAATCAAGCATCCTAGGACCGGTTTCTGGCTATCAGCCGTCATCAGCCAGGATAGCTTGACTCCAGTGGCATAGTGAGCACGGGTCCCACGTCTGGGAATACCCATCCCACTTAGGGCGAAAAGCGTTACAAAAAACAAATGATGGACGGAATGCTGACAATGCATACATTCTCCCCCAGTCAAGAGATCTGGGTTAAATCCATCGTTCTTTTGCCCACTACACCACCCCAGTTTAGACATGGCCATATGCAAATCAGTCTTGACCCTGTGCCTCATGGGAACAGTCCAGCCCGAACTGCCAAGCCATGTCTTCCCTGGACCGGAATCAAGCATCCTAGGACCGGTTTCTGGCTATCAGCCGTCATCAGCCAGGATAGCTTGACTCCAGTGGCATAGTGAGCACGGGTCCCACGTCTGGGAATACCCATCCCACTTAGGGCGAAAAGCGTTACAAAAAACAAATGATGGACGGAATGCTGACAATGCATACATTCTCCCCCAGTCAAGAGATCTGGATTAAATCCATCGTTCTTTTGCCCACTACACCACCCCAGTTTAGACATGGCCATATGCAAATCAGTCTTGACCCTGTGCCTCATGGGAACAGTCCAGCCCGAACTGCCAAGCCATGTCTTCCCTGGACCGGAATCAAGCATCCTAGGACCGGTTTCTGGCTATCAGCCGTCATCAGCCAGGATAGCTTGACTCCAGTGGCATAGTGAGCACGGGTCCCACGTCTGGGAATACCCATCCCACTTAGGGCGAAAAGCGTTACAAAAAACAAATGATGGACGGAATGCTGACAATGCATACATTCTCCCCCAGTCAAGAGATCTGGGTTAAATCCATCGTTCTTTTGCCCACTACACCACCCCAGTTTAGACATGGCCATATGCAAATCAGTCTTGACCCTGTGCCTCATGGGAACAGTCCAGCCCGAACTGCCAAGCCATGTCTTCCCTGGACCGGAATCAAGCATCCTAGGACCGGTTTCTGGCTATCAGCCGTCATCAGCCAGGATAGCTTGACTCCAGTGGCATAGTGAGCACGGGTCCCACGTCTGGGAATACCCATCCCACTTAGGGCGAAAAGCGTTCCAAAAAACAAATGATGGACGGAATGCTGACAATGCATACATTCTCCCCCAGTCAAGAGATCTGGGTTAAATCCATCGTTCTTTTGCCCACTACACCACCCCAGTTTAGACATGGCCATATACAAATCAGTCTTGACCCTGTGCCTCATGGGAACAGTCCAGCCCGAACTGCCAAGCCATGTCTTCCCTGGACCGGAATCAAGCATCCTAGGACCGGTTTCTGGCTATCAGCCGTCATCAGCCAGGATAGCTTGACTCCAGTGGCATAGTGAGCACGGGTCCCACGTCTGGGAATACCCATCCCACTTAGGGCGAAAAGCGTTACAAAAAACAAATGATGGACGAAATGCTGACAATGCATACATTCTCCCCCAGTCAAGAGATCTGGGTTAAATCCATCGTTCTTTTGCCCACTACACCACCCCAGTTTAGACATAGCCATATGCAAATCAGTCTTGACCCTGTGCCTCATGGGAACAGTCCAGCCCGAACTGCCAAGCCATGTCTTCCCTGGACCGGAATCAAGCATCCTAGGACCGGTTTCTGGCTATCAGCCGTCATCAGCCAGGATAGCTTGACTCCAGTGGCATAGTGAGCACGGGTCCCACGTCTGGGAATACCCATCCCACTTAGGGCGAAAAGCGTTACAAAAAACAAATGATGGACGGAATGCTGACAATGCATACATTCTCCCCCAGTCAAGAGATCTGGGTTAAATCCATCGTTCTTTTGCCCACTACACCACCCCAGTTTAGACATGGCCATATGCAAATCAGTCTTGACCCTGTGCCTCATGGGAACAGTCCAGCCCGAACTGCCAAGCCATGTCTTCCCTGGACCGGAATCAAGCATCCTAGGACCGGTTTCTGGCTATCAGCCGTCATCAGCCAGGATAGCTTGACTCCAGTGGCATAGTGAGCACGGGTCCCACGTCTGGGAATACCCATCCCACTTAGGGCGAAAAGCGTTACAAAAAACAAATGATGGACGGAATGCTGACAATGCATACATTCTCCCCCAGTCAAGAGATCTGGGTTAAATCCATCGTTCTTTTGCCCACTACACCACCCCAGTTTAGACATGGCCATATGCAAATCAGTCTTGACCCTGTGCCTCATGGGAACAGTCCAGCCCGAACTGCCAAGCCATGTCTTCCCTGGACCGGAATCAAGCATCCTAGGACCGGTTTCTGGCTATCAGCCGTCATCAGCCAGGATAGCTTGACTCCAGAGGCATAGTGAGCACGGGTCCCACGTCTGGGAATACCCATCCCACTTAGGGCGAAAAGCGTTACAAAAAACAAAAAATGGCTGGGTTCAAACTGGAATGGCATGGTGAGCAAAAAAACGATGGATTTAGGCCCAGATCTCTGTACTGGGGTGAATGTATGACATTGTTCTGCATTCTGTCCATCAATTGTTGTTTTTGCATTTGTCACCCCGAGTGGGAAGGGTATGCTCAGACGTGAGTCTTTTGCTCTCCATGCCACTGGAATCAAGCTATCCTGGCTGGCGAGGGCTGAAAGCCCGAAACCGGTCCTAGGATGCTTGTTTCCAGTCCAGGGAGGACCTGGCTTGGCAGTTCGGGCTGGACTGTTCCCATGGGGCACAGGGTCAAGACTGATTTGCATATGGCTGGGTTCAAACTGGAATGGCATGGTGAGCAAAAAAACGATGGATTTTGGCCCAGATCTCTGTACTGGGGTGAATGTATGACATTGTTCTGCATTCTGTCCATCAATTGTTGTTTTTGCATTTGTCACCCCGAGTGGGAAGGGTATGCTCAGACGTGAGTCCCTTGCTCTCCATGCCACTGGAATCAAGCTATCCTGGCTGACGAGGGCTGAAAGCCCGAAACCGGTCCTAGGATGCTTGTTTCCAGTCCAGGGAGGACCTGGCTTGGCAGTTCGGGCTGGACTGTTCCCATGGGGCACAGGGTCAAGACTGATTTGCATATGGCTGGGTTCAAACTGGAATGGCATGGTGAGCAAAAAAACGATGGATTTAGGCCCAGATCTCTGTACTGGGGTGAATGTATGACATTGTTCTGCATTCTGTCCATCAATTGTTGTTTTTGCATTTGTCACCCCGAGTGGGAAGGGTATGCTCAGACGTGAGTCCCTTGCTCTCCATGCCACTGGAATCAAGCTATCCTGGCTGATGAGGGCTGAAAGCCCGAAACCGGTCCTAGGATGCTTGTTTCCAGTCCAGGGAGGACCTGGCTTGGCAGTTCGGGCTGGACTGTTCCCATGGGGCACAGGGTCAAGACTGATTTGCATATGGCAGGGTTCAAACTGGAATGGCATGGTGAGCAAAAAAACGATGGATTTAGGCCCAGATCTCTGTACTGGGGTGAATGTATGACATTGTTCTGCATTCTGTCCATCAATTGTTGTTTTTGCATTTGTCACCCCGAGTGGGAAGGGTATGCTCAGACGTGAGTCCCTTGCTCTCCATGCCACTGGAATCAAGCTATCCTGGCTGACGAGGGCTGAAAGCCCGAAACCGGTCCTAGGATGCTTGTTTCCAGTCCAGGGAGGACCTGGCTTGGCAGTTCGGGCTGGACTGTTCCCATGGGGCACAGGGTCAAGACTGATTTGCATATGGCTGGGTTCAAACTGGAATGGCATGGTGAGCAAAAAAACGATGGATTTAGGCCCAGATCTCTGTACTGGGGTGAATGTATGACATTGTTCTGCATTCTGTCCATCAATTGTTGTTTTTGCATTTGTCACCCCGAGTGGGAAGGGTATGCTCAGACGTGAGTCCCTTGCTCTCCATGCCACTGGAATCAAGCTATCCTGGCTGACGAGGGCTGAAAGCCCGAAACCGGTCCTAGGATGCTTGTTTCCAGTCCAGGGAGGACCTGGCTTGGCAGTTCGGCTGGACTGTTCCCATGGGGCACAGGGTCAAGACTGATTTGCATATGGCTGGGTTCAAACTGGAATGGCATGGTGAGCAAAAAAACGATGGATTTAGGCCCAGATCTCTGTACTGGGGTGAATGTATGACATTGTTCTGCATTCTGTCCATCAATTGTTGTTTTTGCATTTGTCACCCCGAGTGGGAAGGGTATGCTCAGACGTGAGTCCCTTGCTCTCCATGCCACTGGAATCAAGCTATCCTGGCTGACGAGGGCTGAAAGCCCGAAACTGGTCCTAGGATGCTTGTTTCCAGTCCAGGGAGGACCTGGCTTGGCAGTTCGGGCTGGACTGTTCCCATGGGGCACAGGGTCAAGACTGATTTGCATATGGCTGGGTTCAAACTGGAATGGCATGGTGAGCAAAAAAACGATGGATTTAGGCCCAGATCTCTGTACTGGGGTGAATGTATGACATTGTTCTGCATTCTGTCCATCAATTGTTGTTTTTTGCAATCCTCATAATAACCAGCATTCAGTTTTTTTGTCAAATATTTGAGCATATAATTGTTGCTCGGTAAATTCTGTGATGTACTTCATTCAACTACTCCTCTAACAGTCTCTCAAAGGCGATTGACTATCTCCTTTTCTTTTTTTGGAAATGCTGCCACCCTGCCAGTGTATACTACTACTACTATACTACCACCACCACCACCCCAATCATGGCATGTATGAAAAAGGAAACCATCTTCACCATGCAGCCAGTGCTGTGCCACAGTTGGACATAAACATCAAGCACCGGTAAGAGAGAAGTTTGGGGGAGGCAGAATTAATAATGGACATGTTGTCAGTGATTTCAGTTTCAAACACCACTCCAAAGAATGCATAGTAGGACCAGTCAATGAGTGAGGTGTGTCGCATCTATCTGTTTGTGTCTTATACAGTCAGCAAATTATTGAAATCAAACACACGCTATGGGCGGCCATGCACCAGCAAGGAAACAGTGTGATGTAAAACAGTTACCCCACCTACAAAACATTAACAACATTGCATGTAACATAGAAAAATATATTTAATTGACCCTAACAAATAAACTAAACCCACAAAAGCTGACCCACCCACCTCCCTAACCCCAACGACTGTCCATAGAAGTAGAGAACGCCCAAACGAGTGAAGAACGAACAGGAATTAAAAAAGGGGCAGTGACAGGGACTAACTGGTGGGGCGGGACTGGAGGAGGACACGCATCTGGTCCTCTAAATGGGCGACGCGGCGTCTAAGGCCGCGGCAGTTGCAGCCACAGTGGGGGGGGGGCACCGGAGATGACACGGTGGCGGCGGGCAGCCGTCCGGCGGTGGCGCCGTACCGCTGGAGGGCGGTGGCTGGGGCCCGGGGCACTGGAGGAGGCTTCAATAGCTGCAGCAGCCTCCTCCTCCTCCTCGGCTAGGACCACCAGCCGCCGGTATTCCTGCTGGATTGCCTCCAGCTTCCGGCGCCGTGCCTTGGCGGCCAACTCCTTACGGTTGAGTTTCGGAGTTGCTGTGTATCAAAAAGAAAAAAACAAGACAATTGTAAAATATAGTCTTAATAAAACAGTAGGACAAGGTAATTATTTATACACATAGTGGCATGGTAGAGTAGCACTATAAAATAAAGCACAGTAGTACATAACATTTTAAATGTCGCCCGTCCTTCTTCCTTCCACCTGTCTTACACTTCTTAGTTGAACAGTGCACCAGGTGCTCTTCTCCATAAAACTTTCAAAGCGGAGTTGAAATCAGATAGATGAGGACATTGGTTACTCAATACTCCGGCTCCTAGTCCTATACCAATTAAAGGGAATTCTAGTCTTCTAGTTCACTCTTCAAACGTCCCCAAGAACTCATACTTACTTACGACATCGGATAGCGGGCGGACTTTGTCCGCCCGCCATCCGACTGCTAAAAAGGGTGGGGGTCCCGTGGGGACAATTAATTAGGATGATGCGCCCGGCACAGTGGCGGGCGCACCCTGTTTTTTAAAATTTAAATTCTGGTTGGCTTTGCTGAAAGCAATGCTAAAATGTTGTGCTGCTTTTCCAAGCACAACATGACGGGCCTCGCACGGAGCCTGTCACGTTTTGCTTTGAAAGTCGGGGGGGTACCATAGCATCGGTAGGTACCCTCCATGGGGGCCCCCAAGCATACTCTGCAATGTGTGCATGCCTTTCCGTGGCGGACGGCAATGCCGCCATGCAAAGGCATTCCAAAATGCAGATTATATGGCTGCCGGTGTGGTGAGAGAGACACCACCGCCATATTGAACCCTTTTCCGCCTGGACATGTCTGAATATTTTCTACAGGGATGGCGGGAGGTTTGCCCCTGCGGTGACGGCAGTGAATTCCAGGCGACCCGGCGGGGGCAATACGCCCACCATCCTAATGGGGCCCTAATTCACAACTGTACAGTATACATATACATACAGTACACCTTAGCAGTGAGTGTGCTGTCAAGTTCAACAATAGTTAAAGATTATGAATCTAACTTACCACCGCCTGCCACTGGTGCTGCCACTCCCCCTCCGTTGCTATCTGCAACTGCCGCATCCTCGCCCTCGGCATCGCCTTCGCTGGCCCCAGCAATGGTGGTCGGTAGTGCGCCTAGAAAACATTACACATTTATTAGGCGACATATACACCTCCCCCCTATTGATCAGTAGCAAGGTTGAAAAATGAGTTAATACTAACATACATCACTAGTACAAATCAGGTAGTAGTAGAGTAGACACTAAGTTATATGATCATTGTAGCATTTGCTTGATTAGCCCTAGCCATGCACATGTGACGTTACCTTTACCTTGCAGCTTCTTAATACACCTTTGAGCCCACATGACCTGCCTCAAACTGCTACTGTCTAGTCTACGCGCTGCGTACAAGCGGTCAACAAACATTAACAAGCCACTTTTTTAGGAAGAACTGGTGTACTACTGTTACTGTTAGTCCATATTGCTTAGCCATAGATGCTACACTTTTTGGCACGGCTGAGAAATGCTTGCAAGTTGCAATATACTAACGCACACCATTTCTTTTTTCGCATTACAGACGCAAGATTCCCTTCTACGAACCAGAGCTTCTGAACGATGCACCAACTACCAGTACTAGGTTCTTCTGAGGTGAGGGGTCCCTTCACTCACATCTTCATTTATAAATGTATATAAACTAAATTGCTATGGGATGGTGGTGCTGCCTTCCACCACTGTTCAGTTATCATGATTTAATTCCCAACTGTATAAGTGTAACAATGTATATTGTTTTAATGTTATTGATTTGCCGGTTGGTGCTGCTAAGAAAACAGTGTACAGACCTTCTCAAATTGAAATAAACATTTTAAACTTACATAGACTTCGTGGTATTTGGTGTGGAGTGGACTAACTTACACGAGTGAGCAAATTAAAGTAAGGGTGTGCATGTGAATTGCTTCCACGACAGAGGTTGGGTGTGTTATGTTCTGGGTTGTCTACTTGTTGGTTATCTTGGGGGGAGGGTTCCGAGACCTAATAGGTATGACAAGACATTACTATAGTCAAGCAGTGGAATTGTGGTGGGTGCGGAATTTCTGATTGAGGTGTGCAAGGAAGGTCCAACCTACCATCACCAACATCCTATTTTCTGGTGCAAATGTATGTGCAAGATCCCTACAACAGTGGTATGTCCTATAGGGTATCATATCAAAATATTAAGAAATCTGGTAGGGCTGTTGTTGCTGTGAATTTTCAAAGCCTCAACATCAATAAGAGTAAAAAGTAGTACAAGACAACGACCCAACGGATTGTACGAGCTACTGGTGAATATGAGTTTTATATTACAACCTTTCACAAAGAGTGGCACTGGCCAACTGGGCAAGACTAGCTACTACAGTACAGACAGACTGATAGTATGTAGTAGTACTCAGTCATCATAGCGGAGGCAGGGATAAGCTTTTTGAAACCGTACAGATCGAAGGATAATTGGTGGTAAAAAAATAGCATTTGGAAACACACTATAGTTCGGGAGAAATGGGGCAGTAAAAGTTATGGAATAAGAAATATTATTAAAAACAAGAAGACTTACTGGGGCCAGCAGAGGAGCCCTCAGCGGTGTCCTCCTGGTGGTGTTCCTGTCCCGCCGACTGTCCAGTCCCTGTCGGTCTGCCCCTGGGTGCTGATGGACAGGAGAGATATAAGAATTAAGAAAGAGACAAACATTGATGGATGGTGTCAAACAAATACAATATTTTTCAACAACGGTCAAAAAACACTTATGTAAACAACAATTGCAATAACTACATTGACCGATCTCATCTGGTCAACATGTAATATCGTGGGATTCGCAGTTCGACTACTTAAGTTACTATTTATCAACAGTAATCCATTCTTCCATTCTGATTCCAGAAAACTAAGTTACAAGTAAGCCTAAGTATTAGTACAACGTACCACCCAACCTAGCCCACCTATTCCAGGCATGCCAATTGTACATTAAGTATGCATTTCCACTGTATTCCTCAACAATGTGTATGATCCAATCATGGAGGACACATGAACATGACTACTTTTTTTGTATACACCAAATTTTGGTTTGATTGATGCTGATCTGCTACTGCTAAGTAACTGCAAAGCCTACCTCCACTCATTGAACAAACTAGAAAAGGTTCTAAAGACTGCCGTACTAGCAGCACGTCACGTAACAGAGTGAGGGGGGGCATCACGCATACCACTAACCAATTAGAAGCTCATAAATAGTACCTAAACCTAAGTATCAATCCGCCCCTATCTATTAGTGACAGGACAAAGTAAGGAGTGGACGTGAGTCACTGTAGCATTACGTAACTTAATTTCTCTAAAATAAACTCGTAAAGAATCACGCTAAGCAAGCGCAAACGCAAAGCTGCAAACAAGTAAGATTAGTAGTAGCGCAGAAGAGCACCTGTGTCATAATCACAGAAGACTTTTAAACGTTATTAACCTGGAATGTATTGTAAGCAGCAACATTCTAGCTGGTTGGAAGGAAAAAAAGATATTCGCAATATATAACATAGAGCAGAAGAACAGACACAAAGTTGTAATAATTAAATAGGTACTCACCAAGCCCCGGGACCTCCACTCCTAGCAGGTCCAGCAGGTCCTGCTCACGGTCCAGGATGTCGGACCACCGGTGCGTCAGCTGTGCCTGGGTGCGCCGGACCCCAGAGATGCGCGACACTGCCCGGCGCACCTTCCCCCACCGCTGCCGACGCTCCCGGAGGCCGTACCCGGACCCAGGCCTGCCACCTGCTGCCAGGATTGAGGGGAGGTGGCGCTGCACAAAGAAAATTAGTGCAGCCAACTCCGCCTCCCCAAATAAGGCCCGTGCATGCACCCCTTGTGGGCGCCGCCTTCCGCAAGGAAGGCGGTCGCGGCCCTGGCTGCGCCGGCGAACAGCCCTGCCCTTGGACATGGTTCTGGGGACGGGGCGGGAAAGAAAAGGTAAAATAAATAAAGGAGTAAAGGAAATAAATAGCGGGCAATACAAAGAGAAAAAGTAGCTAAAAAACAAAAAAAAAGTAGACAAAAACCAAACATATAGAGGCAGGAAAATAGTTAGAGAAATAATAAGTAATAAAGATCCAAAAAAAGTGGCTATAAACAAAGGATTGAAAAGATTTAGGGAGGATTGAAAATCAGGCCCCAGAACCATGCAATAGAGTGGAAAACAAGATGGCCGCGCCCATTGCGACCACGAGCGCAAGTTCGCGCGATATTTTCTCCCTGAGCAAGCAAAAAGCAACGCGATCAAGTAAAAGCGGTCGCGAACAGGAAATATCGACCGCGAACATGCATTGCGCGACCCGGAACAGGAAGTAAACATCGCCAGAGGGCGGGACAAGTGAAAACAAGATGGCCGCGCCCGTGAGCAACCGCATGGGTAAGTTGGCGACCCGCGATCACGCAAAAAATACCGCGAACAGGCGGCAAAAAACGTCCGCGTCTTCGCGATATTTCCGGCGTGTTTGCGGAGATTTTCTGTATTCTCGCGATAATTTGCGGAAGTTAATTCCGCAAATTCCGCCCACCCCTAGTAAAAATGCTGGAAAATCGAAAACGCGCACCTTAGGCACACAAACAGACCACGGGTAACTTCTTCTTAGCCCCCAGCCTACTCCCAATTTAATTTCACCTGACACTATTTCACAAACTCACGTTAATTATCCAACAGAAGAAATAACAAATATCCTTGAACAAAAACTCGAGGCAATGGCTCTTACCCATTCTACCGAGTTCATCGAATCACTTAGGTCCTTAGACCTTAAGATGAACCAAATTCTAGAAGCTAACGCTCTACTTAGAACTCGAGCATTAAGAACTGACAGTCTTTTGACTCCTGGCACTCATACTATATCCTTAACTGACCCTTCTTGCCATTCTGAAGAACGTACTCGTTCCCCACAAATTGACATTTTAAAACACTCAAATAAACTTTCCCCTGATAGGACTACGAATGAGAAGAATTCATCAACGACATATGCTCAAGAAAAGAAAGTGCACTCAAAACGTCTTTCTAACATCCCTACTACAAGCTCTTATCCAAACCTGGATTGCCCAAATTTGCCGCCAGCTACCTGCCCTTATATTGTAGTTTTAACAGGAGTTCCCCGTTTACCCCGAGGAGCGATAGAATCCTGGTCCTCACTGTGAAACAAAGCAGTGGATTGGCTTGCCAAACATAGACAGTTTAACGTGCACAACTGCAATCAAATAATCATGGTACAGAGAGTCGGATGGATCGGCCCCTCACAAAAAACTATCCAGGGTGATTGTATTATCATCAATTTTAATTCTTCACGAGCTGCCCGTTCCCTTCTAGCACAAAAGGAAGAGTCTTCTCCTCATCCCACAGTAATCCTCCCTGTCCCACTTGGTTTTTTCTACCGTCCGCTCACTCATCCAATTAAAAAAACAAATGGTTCTATCATAACGCAAAACAGATATGACTCATTGTCATAAATAGAGGAGATAGATTGACTATCCACGTCCTCAAAGTCTCCCAATCCAAAATCTGTGTTAATAATCAACAAAAAACAATCTCATTTAACCACCACTCCTGAAATTGAGTCCTCTTCTTCGAGTATTTTTTTACCTTCACTCCCTCATCAACTCCTGTCATCTCCCATACAATCAGAGGTTATTTCACATACACTCCCTAACCTTACAGCTATATCAACAAACTCATTAATCACAACTCAATTAGATTCAAAACCGATCCTTACTCCTGAGAATTTTTCTTCTGATCATAATAATCAATCACTTATCCCATCAAAGAGATTAGTAAAATCCCCTGTGGGCCACCCAGTCAGTGTATTATTCTGGAACATCGCAGGCCTTCATTCAAAAATTAATAACGAAGGATGGCTAGCATTCGCAAGGCGTCATGATATCCTCTGCCTGCAGGAAACCTGGGCACTTTCTCTCATCCACTTAAATGGCTATAAAACCTTTTTCTCTCCCGCGCTCCCTTCAACATCAGGGCGGGCGAAGGGAGGTTTAGTGATATATATCTCCAATTTAACCCCAGGACAAACTACCACCGTACTAAAAAATGAGTCCAACTATCAGATTTTATCTATAAAATTTAACAAACTTACTTCTGTGCTGATAGTAAATTTCTATAATAACCTGCAAGATCATCAACTGATAGGTACGCTGAAAGAAATCCGCCATTTTCTCCTGGAATATTATAACCAACCCCAAGTAAAAAATTCAATCCTAATTTGGGGAGGTGACTTCAATCTTTCACTATGTGAGAAAAACAATTTCACCTGCGGCCTCATGGACACAAAGAAAACATCTCCACCCATTTTTCTCATTCTTTAAAAGGTTCTCTTATGAACGAAACCATGTCTTTGCTCCAATTGACCTTTTCCAACGAGCTATTATCACCTACTGTTAACCTAACCCCCACATACCATGGCAGAGGAGCTTTGACCTGTATAGATTTTATACTCATGGCACTTTGCGCTGCCAACTTAATCACTAACTACATTACTCATGATTGCGCCTATAGCGACCATTTCCCCATTTCCATCACGTTGGAACTAACTGGCTTTACTAATTACGTAAAAAATCCCCTACAACAAGATAATTTGATTATGAACAGACCAAATGGCTATGCCCTAAAATGGTCACGTATTGACCCAGAATAAACCCTGGAAACGATCAAAAAAGGGAACCCGGCAGCATTCACAACCTGCCTGGCGGAGTCCTCATCACCTCACGAGATTGTAGCAAATTTTAAAATCATTACTAGTGAGATAAACAAGGCCCTGACGATCTTCCCTAAAATGAAAAGGAATACGACAGATAGCTGGTTCAACTCTTCTTGTTCCAAGGCGCACCAAGCACTTAAACTAGCTTTAAAGAATGTCCCTAGAGATAAAACAGAGGTCGCTCAATGCAGAACATTTTACAATATGACTCTAACAAACCGCAGGAAAGAACTAAAAGAAGAGCACTGGATTGCGCTCCACAAGAGCTGTAAATTAAAAGACTCCTCAGCTCAGATTTGGAATGATTGATCTTGTATCCCCCAGAAAATCGAAAAATATGTCTTTTTTTAAAGACATTCACGATATTTTGCTTCTCTGCAGCCAGATATAAAATGATGTTGTCTTCAAAAAGCTTGAGCTTGGGGGCTCCCGGCAGGGGTGCCTTGATTTGTGGATCTTGTCCTAAGAAAGAGACTAGAGGTATATTAAGTCACTCTTCGGGATAATGAATACCATGCCGTTTTTAGAGTTTTCACCCCAAGTAGACACCTCTGCTTTTTGTGGTATTTGGTGCAGAGTTTGCAGATTACCGCCAGTAAAAAAATATATAACTTCTGATTCATGCCAGTAGCCCAGTAAATACAGTAGCCCCTCTTTGACCCACTTGGCTAAATAAACGTTTCCTGAAGACACAGTTGTCTGTGGAAAGGGAACCGTACTTAGCATCCACTCCTTGAAATCACCATCATCAGTTCATCTGAGGTTCAATGCTTTTTATATATGCCAGTAAGTGAACCTGCAAAGTTTTAATGCTGTGACAATTTAAGTGAAATAAAATATTCAAATGCTCATTTCAGTTCAAAGTAGAATTTGCGGTGCTGTTCTAAAATCTTGCTTTTAATTTATCTCCAAAAAGCCCTCAAAGCTTTTTTGGGGGAGGGGGTTGAGGGAACTTTCTGGTGCTTGTATAAAATGCACGTTAAAGCAAGCATTGGCACAGGCAACAGTTCTGGCCTTTTGTTAAGGGAAATGTTTAGTAATTGTTAAACACCGGTGGCGGTGGCTAGTTCGGGACTCAGGTGGGAACCTATGGACTTCAAGTACTTGGGGGTCAAGATAAAGCATAATGATGCTGCTTTTAGGGAGGGCAATTTGAGGGCAATGCTGGGTGGACTGCACAGTAGTGTGGCTTTCTGGCAGATGCTGCAGTTGCCTATCATGGCACGCATAGCGCGGACTAAAATGGTGATTCCCCCTCGAGTCCCTTAGTTCTTTGCGAACCTTCTGACATGGCTAGCATGGGCTTGGTTTTGATACCTGGACGCCTTGATAAGGGAACTGATTTGAGATGTCAAAAGCCCCAGGATGTCTCTGCCTATGCTCAAGAGGCCCTCTTGGCTGGGATCTACGGGTTCTGAGTTACAAATTATATTATTATTATGCTGCTCAGCTGCAGTGGCTTGCCCAGTGGGTAGCGGGGCTCAGGAATTCGGTGATGCTTTCCAGGCCTGTAAGCCACGCCTCCTCTGCATCGCGCTCAGATGCTGGGGGGAATGCACCATTGTGTTGCGCCTATAACCTTATACGTGTCGGTGTTGCCACTGGTGGGGCTACTGACCACCGGGGGTAGCTATTTCACAGCAAGACAGATGTTGGCTTGGGTGGAGACAGGGATGGAGACTGTGGGAGACTGTTATGCATATGGCTCCTTCAGATTGTTGGAGGTTTCTTAACGTGAGCTGCACCCTTTTCAACGCGAGCAGTGGCGACCCCCCATGTTGAGAAATCTCGCCGGGAGATGGTCTAGTGCCCGATTTTCTCACTCGCTCTCACCAACTTAATATTGACGAGCCACGTGCAAAAATAAACTCCACCACACAGTGGTTAGCAGACTTTTTCTGAAATTCTACGCTTCTAGCGGAGTGTGGGGTGGTCAAATCTCCACAAACTCTGCCGGAGGAGCAGAGTTTATCGCCCACCCCTGCTTTTTACATGTGGTTTGAGGCTGTCTGCTTATAATGCACTTCTGGTTGCAAGAGGGAGAGGAGTTGGCCTAACGGTTAGGGCGCTCGACCTCGGACCTGGGGGAACTGGGTTCAAGTCTCGGTAATGACGCTAAACATCCTGTGATTCTGGGCAAATCACTTAATCTCACCGTGCCTAACAAAAAAAAAATGAATGTGTGTCCTCATGTAACGTAACTGGTGCTATGTAAAGCGCTCTGATAACTGATTGGATTCGGGTCAAGTTCGCGCTATGTAAAACTCTGCAAAAAAAAAAAAAAGTCATGGCAGGCCTGGAGTGCACATTGAACCACAGGCAGTTACATACCGTTGATGTTTGCCTCTTGAAGCTATGTAAAGGGAGTCTTGCAAGGAAAGTAGTTGACAGTATCTTGGATCTGGCCCTAGGGGTGGCAAGCAGGGACACTGCCTGTCACTGAAAGTACCCCAATGGTCCTCCTCATAGCAGACGGTGGGCTGGTGTGTAATCCTGGGTAGTGGCTGAGGGGGTAGAGCTGCACACTGAGGGTTATAGAGGGATACACAGGCCATTAGCGGATCTGTGGGGGGAAGTGGTTTCCAGCTTCTTAGAGGTGGACCACTAGCCTGAGCTGCCCTGAGTCAGGTGATTTCATATGGTTTGCTCTGCAAGTGGTAGTAATGCTTGCAATGAAGGGATGTGTGGTGGGGTGTGCAAATAGGTGTGCCTGAAGAATAGGACACTTTACTCCACATGCATTTATAACACGTGCCATTATACTGTGGTTTTTTATTCAGCAAAAACTTTTACAACGCAGGGCTTTATAATGTAATCCATTACAACACATTATCCACTACAACGCAATTTACTATTCTAACTCCACCGGGGCGTTGTAATGAGGAATGCGTTGTAATGGTTTGCGGTAAAGCCCTGCATTGTAAACGTTTTTGGGGAGTAAAAAATGCAGGTTAATGACATGCGTTGTAACGCATGCGAAGTAAAGGATGTTTTCCTGTGCCAGGGCCCCCTTGCCACTGGAGGAGCCATGGGGTGGTGTGATGACGGGCAGGGCCTCTTCTGGCTGGATACTGATTTCGCCCAAACCCCATGCGTGAATTTTTCTTTGCATCACAGGTATGGAGACGATCAACAATGGTGGATGTTAATGATACTGGGTAAGGGTTTATCTCTTTTGTTATACACTGTTGTAACAATTCTGTTCATGATCTTTATTGTGACATGCCAATCCTAACCCGGCCATCTGACAGATGAGCTGCTTTGGGCCTGAGTGCCCGTCTATGCCTCAAATGCTTATAACTCTGTGTGATCCTATGCTGGATCGATGTGTTGCCATACTGATGGATTCCGATTAAAATGAATAAAGATATCTATCTTTTTTTAAACATATAGTTATAGATATAGATTACCCAGTGGAAGTTGCCACTGAGTAGTTTTAGTTAGGACCACCTTTCCATATGTTGGTGAATCTTGAAGAAACGTCTGCAAGAAACGTTCATCCACCTCAGCTCCTTCCTGGAAAGTTTCAAAGTGATCCGTCAAGCAGGGGCCGAGAGAAAGAGAGGGCTCAAAAGACGTGTTCTCCATTCATATTTCCGTACAAAAATTAAAGACAGCCACTGTCAAAAGGCAGGACAGAATTACACCACAGTTTGCAGAAAGCAAGATTTTGGTCCCTTGGTCCAGAAAGCACTTTTTATGATTTGGTGCAAACCTATTCAGTAGTTTTTTTTAGAAACGAAGGCTTTGTAAGTGTCATGCCACCGAGGATCAAAGGAGTCAACAGATCTCAAGATGGCTGCCACCACATCAACAAAGTTGTGTTGGCAGCCATTTGGGGACTCAGGCACTCAGTCCCCTGTCCTAAAACAAAGTAAAAAAAAAACATATGGGGCGCAGGGATACCCTACTGCCCCAGGCCTGGTGGGGAGTCCCAGAGAGATAACCCTGGGCTGAAAGCATTTTTTTTTTAACTCATTACCACAGGTACATGGAGTATCAGCGGATCCTGGTGCCACCTAAAATAAAAATGTAGTGATCGCCCACCTTTTTTTTTTAAATCCCCCATGGTGGGCCAGGGCCCAGGGGTACAGCAAACTGTTTTTTTATGGGGAGAGAGCATGTAGTGTCTCTCCACCAGCCTAAATTAGGGCCCGTGGACACAATCCCTGGGGCCGGTATTTTTAAAATGAAGGGGTCCAGCCCCCATTCCCAATCCGCCAGGTCTGTATTTTAATAATGGGGTGGGACACACAGTCTCCCTTCCAGGGCCACGGTATTGGCCAGGGAACTCCTGGAGGCATGTCAGGGACAGTGTCCCATGGATCCTATCCCCCAGGACATTATCTTTTCCTGCCCCAGAGCGCAGGGAGGGAAGCCTTCTTCTAGAAAACTGTCCCAGCCGAGTGGGAGCAAAAACGTTTCTCCCTGCCTGTGTTTTCAGGCAAGGAAACATAGAACTATTGCTATCTGGTGGGGGAAAAAGAAGAGCTGCTCTCGCCGGGTGGGAGGAGTGCCGGCTCCCTCTGGCATCTGAAATGGGTGCTAGCAGGGGAGTTGGCGGGGCTTCAGGGGCTCAATGGGCTCCCCCACCATAGCCCCTACCATTGGATATGCTGTTGGGTGCTAATGACCTTACATATTACATCACTCATGGCATGTTCTATGACATAATTGATAACATTGTTGCAACATCTGAAACACATCATTTATGACAACACTGTTCTTGGTTGGGACGAGGGTTATAGTTACTTTAAGGCACGAGTTATAGTTACTTGAGAAAATTATAACTGCTGATTTTCAGTGGTTTTGTTATTTTGAACTTTCTCCTAACTAGAACGTACCTTTAACCTTTGCTTTTTCAGTGAATATAAATATAGATACAAGTATATATGTAGAAATAGATATATGCACGCACACATAAGTAGTGTTTGCTGAAAATTTTTAAATCTGAATTTGTATCTATGTGCGCATATTTAGATTTTCTTATGTACACACATACATTCAAAGTCATATTTAAACCTTTTAAGCAAACAATGCTGCTTTGCACTGAAAGATAGCTGGAAAAATGATTCTGTGTGGCAAGGTGTTGTATCTGTTTTTTCTGTTTCTCCTGCTGGCACATTCAGCAGCTGTGGTGGTGCAGCAGAAGGGGCCCCAGTACTAATAGCACTGGGACACAAGCCCCATCTGTCCCCCCATCCCTCATAGAGACACCAGTGGCTGGAACTCTTGAAATGTGTGTCTAATCAGGTCTTGCTAGATTCAATAGGCAATTTCAACAGAGGGTTATTGAGGCTATGAGCTGAAGTGTACATAGTGCCCGCGGCACGTATGTCTGCGGTAGTGGGTCACCCTGATGGAGCCTGAAGAAGGTTCCCAGGCTTTCTGCACAATACATTTACAAGCATTTCCTCCATCATAGAAACACGTAGGGCAAGACGCTGATCCCAAAGATCACCAAGGTAATTAAGACAACTTTTAGGAGATTGGCACCCAGCTTTAGTTGTGGATAAAGTACTTCCTGAATATGACATTTCTTCCTGTGCCCGTGATTCCTTCCTGGATGGTGGCTGTAGGAAAGTGAGAAATCAGTCACGTGCTACCCCACGGCTGGGTTATTGGTTCTGAAGGATGTGGGTCCTTCACCAGTAATACCTGCGCCACATTTCATCTACTGGGAACCAAGCATCCTGTTCTAGCACTTTCAGAGTAGTGAGGTAGAGGGGTCCACTAGTATTATTGCCATGGGCTAGTACTCCAGTCCCCAGGCATGCACCTAACCTATATGTACCGAGCATCCTGGTGTGGCGCGTGACTCTTTAGGGGCAGTGAGGCTGAGTGGTCTATTAGTACTAGTGCTGTGGGCTAGTAGTCAAGCCCACAGCCATGCTGCACACCTACAGGGACAAAACGCACTTCAGTAGGCTCACACTACTAAAACACTATGCACTAATTTACAAATGTATATCTCATGGCAGGTGGCAGAGGCGCAACTAGAGCCAACTTTCGGGGGGGGCTGAGCAAAAATTTCGGGGGCGGCTGAACTTTAAGCAATAGACAGAGTGGAGCTGCAGGGGCTCTTAGAAGGGGTGAAACAACAGCGAGGCCTCATTAACATGCAAATGGTCTTTTAAAGACCTGTGAAGTGCTCGGGTGCGGCTGCTTTTTTGCCCGGGAAGGTGTCTCATCCCGGGCTGCCACACACGACGGGGGGGGGGGGGGGGGGCTGAAGCCCTGTGAGTCCAATGGGTGTTGCGCGCCTGGCAGGTGGTAATATCTATGGTGACGCCATTAAGAGTTCATACAAGCATTTTACTATTGTACTGTTTCTAGAGACCAGTGCCATTTCGCTATGGCTTTATTATTTTGGTTAGATTTGAAGGTGCATCAGTGGGTCTCCCGTAGGTGTTTAGTGTGTGGGGCATTCTGTGAACAGCCATCAACCCAGGATAGGTTCAGCTGAGTCCTCGTGAGAGCTGCAGTGCACCGCCTCCCCTTCATGGCACTGTCTTTCCAACAGGACACTAAGTAGAAAAAACAAGCATTTACAATGCAATGGTCTCGGTATTGGTAAAGTTAGAGCTATTGGCATTGCTCATGACATTATTTTTGTTTATGTTTTTGTTTTTAAAACATTTAAAGAAACGGCATTGTCATGAGCAATGCCAATAGCTCTAACTTTAACAATGCCAAGACCGTTGCATTGTAAATGCTTGTTTTTAGGGGGGAGGGACCCCCTCACTAGCCCAGCAGTGGTTTGATGCAAAACAATGGGGGCCCCCAGCTGGATGAGGTGGGGGTCCCGAGATTCCATAACCCACAGATATTCATAGTCTTGACTGCTGAGGGGCCCTGGTTTGTGCTATGCCCTGTACCCCAGAGAGGTGGGGGGAGGGAGACACAATGTCCCTTGAAGCAGCAGAAGATGGTCGATTATGTGGAAAATGCTGCAAATCTTCAATTATGCTGCAAAATTCTCAGTTGCAAAATTGCATCATTCCATGGGCCTGTAACTGCAAGAAGCGCGAGGTGAGAGGGAAAGATGCCTCTAATCGGAGACAAAGTCCACTCCATGAATATTTTGAAGAATTGGTAACTAATAGGCGAGACCTAAACACCTGGTCTTGATGAGATAAATACTCGTGGATCGAATAGGGAAGCCTGAAGGGTGTGTAGAACTGTTTTCAGTCATTCTACTGATGCCAGACCTAAAAATGTATTCATAATTCTATCATGTATCATTCTCACTGGGCACTACTTTAACTAAAAAAATTACTGCTCTATTGAAGTTAAATTCAGTGCTGATGAGAGATAATATAAATCTCCCATGTCAGCTGTGAGCACTTCATCTACTCTTTTTTTTTACTTTGCGTCTGGGAGTCTGCAGTTGTTCTTTCACCTGGGACTGCAAGTACCAAGATGCAAAGGGAACGCAGAACTGAATGACATGAATGACTCTCGCCTCGTTTGGAGCAGCCTTGGATACCTCACTCTTTCAGAACTGTCTCTGCTCTTGTGCTCATACATATTTGTTTGTTTTTAAACGGTTTCTGTGCTGCTTTATCTGTATCCTCTTTGCCATTTTCCAGGGCAGTTGCCTTAGCCCTCTTTTATTAGTTGGCATCATTGGACGGGCACTGTGCATCAATGGTTGGTTAGGCTGTGCGTGTCTCACCCTCTCGCTACAAAGGTGCTTCTTAGCATATGCAAATGCCGGTGGCATTACTGTAATTACGTAACGCTCAGAAAGTTTGCCTGACGGCTCTCCTTGTTGCCAGCTAGTGGATCTGGGGTTAGAGAGATGCAGCGGATGGCACCAGGTCACACACTTAATCAGTTGTGGAAGCTGAGATTGAAACCCGGGTCTCCCTGGTTTCACAGCTGCAAAATAAGATCATATTCTCCAAGACATGTGCCCGCGTCCCCTGCAGCCTCCATCTCTCTCTCTCTGGGCAGTGCCATTCTCCGTGCAGTGCCCTGTCCGTGCCCCCCGCTCCATCCATGTGCCCCTCACGAGTGCGCGCCTCCTGAATCAGAGGGGGCAGCCCTCTGATTAAACGGTTGTCCTGGCAACCCAGAGAAGCATTGGACTTTCCTACAGGCTACTAGGTGGGAGGGGGCGTTGTGGGAAATACAAGGAGTGGGGGCGGGTTGGGACGGTGTGAGGTAGAAGAGAAGTTGGTGAGCTGCAGGGCTTTGGTTGGGGGTGTGAGGATATGCATATGTGTGAGTGTAGGACTAGTACGTGTTGTGTTTCTAGCGGATACGTTAGCTGAGGTAATTTGCTCAGGATCAAACAGTTTGTTAAATGTGATTTCTGAATTCAGTTCATCTGAGGGCCCAGTTGGCAACATAAACCATAGCCCACATCTCGCCCGAGCAGAAATATGAAGGCAGTGGGTTGGGGATGAGGGATGTGAGCGAGGAGCATTGCTTAGAGGAGTGAGATGTGCCTTTGGTGGGATGCGAGTGAGGACCATAGCTCATGAGGGTGAGGGAAGTGAGTGAGGGACAGGGCTCCTGGGGAGTGGGTGAAGAGCATAGCTTGAACTGGAGGGGTGAGAGTGTGGCTTGGGTGGGGTGTGAAGGAGGTGCAGGGCTTAAAGTGGGGTGAAAGTGAGGACCGTAGCTCATGAGGGCGAGGGCTGGCGAGGAGAGATGCGAGGACCATTCCTCATGGGGGTAAGTGAGGCTGGCGAGGGGATAGCTCCTGGTGTAGTGGGGCTGCTGAGGAGAGATATGAGTGAGGACTGGGGGCCATAGATTAGAGGGGTGAGAGTGTGGCTTGGTGGGGTGTGAAGGAGGTGCACAACTCGGAGTGGTTTCCAGGGGGCTAAGGCGGGATGTGAGTTTGATGCACAGAGGGATGGACAGGTGAGGGAAGTGAGTGAGGGCATAGCACGGGGCGGTAGGGAGGGGGCTCAGGGTGGAAGTGAGTGAGAGCCCGGGCACAGCTCAGTGGGGCGAGAGGGGGCGAAGGGTCGAAGTGAGTGAGAGATCCCAGGGGCAGCTCGGAGTAGCGAGAGGGGGCTATGGGTGGAAGCGAGTGAGGGCACAGCTCGGCGGGGCGAGAGTGGACGAAGGGTAAAAATGAGTGAGATCCCAGGGGCAGCTCGGAGGAGCGGGAGGGGGCCAGAGTGGAAGTGAGTGAGAACCCGGGCACAGCTCGGCGGGGCGAGAGGGGGATAAGGGTGGAAGCGAGTGAGGGCACAGCTCTGCGGGGCGAGAGCGGGGATGTGAGTGAAAAGAAGGCTTGGAGGGGTGAGAGTGGGTGAGGGGACGTGGCTTAGGAAGAACGTTTGACGGGGATGAGATCGCAAGGTTGGAGGGGAGGCAGGACTTGGATGGGATGAGTGGGAGGCTGCAGGGGGGGACGCCGAACCTGCCTCCGATGCTGTTTTTCTCCTTCAGCGCAATCAGTGCTGAGAGCTTGTGTCTCTCCTGTGCCTGGGAAAGTGGGTTAGCCTTGGAAGGAGCAGGCGTGCAGTGTGCGCACACATCCACACACACAGCCCCGAGAGCAGCAGCACTCCAGGAGAGAGGGGTCACCAGCGCAGGGTCACAGTCCACACTCACGACAGCCCATGGACCACAGGCCGCCTCAGGAGAGAAGGTCGCGGTTCAGTTCGAATTCCCTTCTCGCGCCCTTTGACTCGATCCATGCCTCCCAGGGGCAAACCGATGCCGCCACCATTAACATTCCGCCCCACCTCTAATCAACTGCAATGATTGCGCTGCAAAACTTCCGAAGGTCCCGTACAACGGGATAAACCGGAAATGGCCTCATACCCAATCCAGTCTAAAAAGCCGCTGAGTCACAGAAAGTTAAAGAGCAAAAAAAAACGAGGGCACCAGAAGACACCACCGCCTTTCTCCGAGGCAGAGCAGAAATGCCTCGGAGAAAGGCAGCGTCTTTTTCGGATTCGGTGGCGTGTTTTGCGGTTTAATGAAACGGAACGCAAAAAACACGCCCCCCGATCCGAAAAAGACGGGGCTTCAACGGAGTGACTGACCTGTTCTCCAGTGGCTGGCCAGCATTCAAGAGGCCAGCCAATGGAGAACAGGGGAGAAGAGGGGCGGGTGCAAGCCCCTCTTCTCCAAGACATTAAATCTCCGGACTTCCGGTCTGCCGACCGGATGGTCCCGAGACCTAAAAACCTTGTTTTACCACTGGGCTAGGGAGAAAGAGTTCATGTCATCTTTCTCCACCCCTGTTAACCACCAGAGTATTTTTGACCTGGTGGAGTCCCCACAATTCCCACAGTATTTCAGTCTTTGAAGTTGAAACCCAGGGTTGAAGCTTAGTGACAGATGGTATGGTGCACTTTATCACCGCAGTCCCCACAATATACCCAGCGCCTCGAGACCCCCACGAGTGAAGCAGCGGCGCTTTACAAACCATGATTGATTGAATATACCCAGCTAGGGTGTAAAGTATCCCTGCTAGACAGGCTTCAATCAAGGATTCTTTTCTAGTAGTTGATTTCTAAGAACTTTTTATTTCTTACACATCTGTTTAAGGCAATTACCTACGTCATCGGTGAACGGAGATTTCAATAAATACAACAGTACGTTTTTTTTGTTCAAATAGGACTGTGCAGGCTTGAGGAGAAATATGACTCATAGAACACCTTTTAAAAAAAACTTTCCTTCTTCCTCCCTTGTTATTTTGGGAGGTTTAAGTCGCCTAACAACTGCCAGCAGCAGAGCCCGAGACATGAGCATGTTTCTTCCGTGAATGCTCGCCCCGGGCCATCGAGGCGTCGGCGGCTTCAGATGTCAGCAGGGATGAGACGGAAGCAGCGCCATTTCTTAATCTCTGCACACGCGAGTGCATGCTGCTGCTCTGGAGGAGAGCCCATCTGCAGCGTCCTCTCGGGTGCTGTCGCAGCTCACTGTCCAGCATTAACAGTATCGTGCCCCCAAGACCATCCCCGGTCATATACCTAACGTTACGTGTCAGTGCACCAGTGCCGGGGTCCAGGCACCAGTAGCATAAGGCGAATTGATGGAGGCCCTCTGCAGAGCATGACGCGGGCCACTGGCTCTCCAAGATCTGTTTTTTAGGTCTCGCCTGACCCAGCGCATGCGCTGGTCTGGCGAGACTTATTGAGAGGGCTCCAAAAAGTGCTACCAGGCCAGCCTAGAGCTACAGTGTATGTGCGCGGGCGCGCGCGCCACTTTTACCGTGATTACTTTCACTTTAGTGGCCGCACGACCGCTTTGATGTTTGATCGCGATCACTTTCGCGGCCGCATAGCCAATAGGTCTCGCTTTAGGGACCTTATAAGTGTTTAGTTATGCAACTGTTGCATGGCTAAACACTTATAAGGTCCCAAAGGCGAGACCTATTGGCTATGCCAATGCTTGTTATTCATTGGTCTTGGGATGAATGGGGTCTCCCTGATGGTAGGAGTGACCCCCGAAGTGTTGGCCCCCCGCCAGGTAGATACTGAGCTTTACAGGTACCATATAACATAAGATGATATGGCATACCTTAACAGCACACCCCATCACATCAAGTGCATAACATGATGTAACCTAACACATCATAAAATAATTACAAGCATTGGCAAAGCCAATAGGTCTCGCTTTAGGGACCTTATAAGTATTTAGTTATGCAGCACAATATCCTATAACTGTTGCATGGCCAAACACTCATAAGGTCCCAAAGGCGAGACCTATTGGCTATGCCAATGCTTTTTATAGGTGTGCTTGAAATGCACTACTAACAATCTGTAGCCCGGTGACTGACGAGGAGAGAGGGGGAGAAGGGAGGGGGTAGTGAGAGCACACAGCAGGGGGTGGTGGCAGAGAGCGCCTCGCAGACAGCAAACCTGTGTTTACAATCCCTAGAGGGGGTGGGGGGGTGGGGTCATGGCCTTCACAGACGCCTGCCTAAAGCTTTTTAAATGTTAGCTTGTCACTAACTAAAACGCCAGTGCCTCATGAAATCAGTATCCCGTGACCTTTGTCTAAATAAAACTCACCGTGAAAACGAAGAGGACGTGCCCCCGCTACTGCTTAAAACCCAGGTGTACGCGCGGTATATTTAAATTAACAAAGTGCTTCCGACTGCTCGCGTCTCTACATGCAAGTACAAAAAATAGAGGTAGGACAACAGACAAGGTGTAGAAAAAAGAATACAGAAAATGCGGCCATCTTAACAAAGAGAAAGACCTATTGGCTATGCCAATGCTTGTTTCATGTGCAGCTGCCACATAAGAAGCACAAGTACGGCCAATTACATTCTTGAAGAACATTTATCTCTAATTCGCGAACATACTGGATCCAGATTTTCTTCATTTTAGACAAATGCTTTAACAAGCCTTCTCAGGTCTGTGATGATTTCAAAATAACACGTCCTCAATAACAGTTCCTTTATATGGAAACACTGAGACACAGTGCATGTTGTAGCATGATGAAAAGAGAACATTACAGGAATGGTACACCAAAATTACCCCTTTGCAGAAAGTCCCCCAGCGGGGAAAGCGAAAAGCACGCATAGTAAATTAGTGTAATCGAAGCACAGTGGTGAGCCTGGTCGTTGAGACCGGGCGCTGCTTTTCCTGTGTAATGTGTGACGCACATAAAAGGTATATTCTGAGAAGAGCAGCAACTCTGATGAGAACTGGCCTGCAGGAGTGATGGTTATGACTCCTTTCACCACCGGCGCCTAGAGACCAATCTGTTTGTAGAGCGCCTTAAAAATAAATAAATAAATAAAGATGAATTTACAACTGTTAGGGACCAGCAGGGACAGCGTTGAAACTGAGAAAAAGAACAGAAGCAGGGAGGCAGAGGATAGCGGAGATCCGCAGGGGAGGTGGAGAGAAGAGAATGAGGGTGGTAAGGGTAGAGACATGCATGAAGAGCAGCAACACTGGGGAGAAAGAACAGACCGGCGGCGACAGATGAGAGCGGAGAGACTGCCGGGGAGCAAGGCAACACTGAGGGGAGAAAGATCATACGTGGGCTGATTCGAGGGAAACATGGAAAGACTCAAGTGCAAAACAGACACTGCGGTAAAAGGGCAGGCTAAGGATCAGAAACGGCAGACTCTGGGGAAAGCAGTCAAACAAGGGAGGCTGGAAAGCAAGCAGACTCAGGGGAAAGTGGAATGACTAACAGTGAAAACAAGCAACTTTGGGGACAGCAAACATACAGGAAAATTGGAAGCATGAGGTGTAAGTAGTGAGACAAGGGGAAAACTAGAGGAAGAAGTACGCGCGCCTCGCGCTCAAAGTTTAAAAAACATACAAGCGCGCACGCGGGAAAGCTTATTAGAAAGAACAAGCAGGAAGGGGGTGGCAAATGGTGTGCGCGGCCGCTTTGATGTCCTCAGTGGCCGCGCGGCTCACTGAGGACATCAAAGCGACCGCGAAAGTGATCAGGCAGTGCTTTACAGGCTGCCAAATGGTGCGCGCGCCCGGCGCACATGCACTGTATTTGGAGGCCTGAAAAGCACTAGTTTGCACTTCCCGATCCCCGTTTTACAAAAGCTCTCACGAGAGCAGCGCTAAAGCGCTGGCTCAGGCGAGACCTAACAAACCACGTGCCATCAACAACACAAGAAAACATTTTATAGCACGAATAAAATAGCATAACGGTGCATCATATCAACGACCTAACACAGAATGTGACATAATGCAGCATAAAACCACATCACATTCATGGTATAATAGCATAAAATCACTTGCATAACTAAATCACATATCATATCCCATCAGTCACATAACATATAAAAATAACAGAGCATACCGCAACATTAATCACATAACTTAGAACATTTCAGTTCCCCCCTTTTTAATTCCGAAAGTCTCGCCTTAGTGGGTGGAATTTTCTAATAGCCTTATAGTCCTTCTGCCTCAGTCTATACCGGTTTTTAAAGGCCCTGAAACCGAGTTATAGGCCCAGGCTCTGCAGCGGGCTATAAGGCCAAAATAGAGCAGTTTAACATTATATCGCATCCAATTAAAAACATAACATAACACATCATAGGCTAGCAAAGAATAACATATCAAGAACACAATATAACATAACATCAGTCAGGCAACAAAATAACATTCAGGGAGAAAAAATAGCCCAGCACTCAAATAACATAACATATTATAACATATAATGGCCGCATGCCCTTTTACTCCAGTGTATTATCAGTTCAAAGGCAGTTAATTGCTCTACATTGTTCCTAGTGGTGACTACCAACAGCTGATGACCGACTTCCAGCAGCCAGTGTAGAAAACATTGCCCACGTGAGCAGCTCCTGCACAAAACTGCAATTATCTCACAGAAAATAATCTTTTTCAGGCCAAAGGGGGTTTGTACTGAAGGGGAACCCTGTAGAAATAATAGAAGGTTATAGTAAATAATCCTTTGTGAAGTTGAGGCACAGGAGAAGCCGGAGAGGAGATTAAAGACTTGTTTGAAGCAAGTCCTTTTTAAGGAGATACCCTCGGTAGTAGACATAATGTCATAATGCTACTAAATGTTATATCGTGTTCTGTTATTTGACTCATGATACATGCTAAGGGGCATATTAGCAAGGGCCAGATCGCCGCTTTATTTTGCCGATAAAGCGGCGATTTGTTTATCGCCCAATTACCAAGCTGTCGCTAACAGCAGTTAGCGACAGCTTCCAAGCGATAGCGACCGGTTTGGGGCCCGCTTTGCATGTCAGCAATATTTATCGCTAATGACATGCAAAGTGGGTGTACCCAAACTGGTAGCGACTGAAAGCAGTCTCTAACACAGTTATCGCCTATTAGCAATACACACGGCGCGATAAAAACGCGATAAAAACGCGCGCTAACAGCGATTAGGGCCAGGATTTTACACCTGGTAAAAACCTGACTTAGCCATAATAGTCAATGGGAGGTGGATTCTACAGCTAAGTCCCCACCTGCCTATTAGCGAGATTTTCCTTAGCGATAGGATTTTTATCGCTGAAAATCTCACGTTAAAGATGGGATTCGCCGCTATCACTGGATTATTTATCTCTTAATGGAGATAAACGTTGGTAATACAGCATTATCTCCGCGATAGAATCCAGCGATAGGAGGCGATAAAAAAAATCGTGCTAAGCGCGGTTTGCGATAATTATCGCAAGTTGTTGCTAATATGGCCCCATGTGCTGGTGACATGGGTGTTATAGTTATGCTTTAGAACGTATATTACCTATCTTTTTACGTTTCACAATTCAATGGCATGTTTCGTTCCTTTGCATCTTGTTAGTGCTAAACTGCCCTACACTGCGTTGTGTTCCATTTTGTTGAATTATGGTGGGTTGTGTTCTTATGTGTTATGTTGGACTACATTATGCATTTTATTTAGTATTTCCAAAGGCTTACATTTTAATATGTTGCATATAATTATTTGGTGACGTGGTCTGTTGCAGTCTGTTTTGTCATAGGCGTTTTGCCTTGCAGCAGAACCCTGGCATCTTAGTGTGCTTGTAGAGGGCAGTTTTAAGACTGGCACCCTGGCATTAATGATCTGACTGAAACCCTGCACAGTTTCGTCCCAACCCCTTCCTTGATCAAGAGTGCACTAAAATATGGTATTTGATGTGTAATAAAGCACATATGCAAATAGAACAATTGATGGACAGAATGCAGAACAATGTCATACATTCACCCCAGTACAGAGATCTGGGCCTAAATCCATCGTTTTTTTGCTCCCCATGCCATTCCAGTTTGGACCCAGCCATATGCAAATCAGTCTTGACCCTGCGCCCAATGAGAACAGTCCAAGCCGAACTGCAAGGCATGGGACCCACGTCTGGGCATACCCGTCCCACTCGGGGTGACAAATGCAAAAAGAAAAATTGATGGACAAAATGCAGAACAATGTCATACATTCACCACCGTCCATCATTTGTTTGCATAGTCTCTTACGCAGACGATGCACAACTGGTGATCAATTTGTCTCGTGACCCAGTTGTGGAGGCGGAGAAATTTTCGGCATGTTTGGTAGCACTTGATGGATGGATGAAGTTGAACTACCTCCGCCTTAACGGCAATAAGACGGAAGTTCTTATTGTTGGTCCTTGTCCATCCATCTGGACATCCGCTTGGTGGCCCTTAGAACTGGGTTCTGTTCCGGTCCCGGTTGAAACAGTCAAGAACCTCGGCATACTCCTTGATTCCAATCTTGCCTACACTAACCATGTCGGTAATGTGACTGGTAAATGCTATGGTATTTTAAAGGTCTTGAGGAAGATTCTTGACCTATTGCCTCCTAGCGCCAGAAAAACAATGATACATGCCCTGGTCACTTCCCACTTAGACTATGGGAACTCCCTCCTATGCGGACTAAGTAACAAAGGTCTAATGCAGTTGCAGCGCGTTCAAAGTGCAGCTGCTAGGCTTGTTCTGAACCTTCCTAGAAGGGCCTCCGGGAAAAATGCACTGCATTCCTTACATTGGCTCCCGATTAGGGACGAATTACATTCAAAATGTTGTGCATTGCACATCGCATTGCTCATCTAAAAGCTCCCTCTTATCTACAAACACTGCTTCCAGTCTATCGACCTTCACGCTCTCTTAGGTCAATGGGCAATATGTTGTTAGTTGCTCCACGGATCCACAGAGCTAGGATGGGTGGTCGGTCCTTTCGATACCTTGCCAGTAAGGGCTGGAATGACCTTCCCATCGAACTGAGAATGGAACCGTCTGAAACGAGGTTTAGACAAAGATTGAAAACCCGTCTTTTTCCCAAAACCTAAGTTAATATAGTTCTCCTGCTCTTCATTCCACCGCCATGAGTGTTGCTTGTGTGATGTTAGTGGAACTGTCAGCGCGGGGACGCACTGTTCCGTGTGCAACCTTGCGCTTAACAAATGCCATTAATAAATAATAAAAATAATAGCGCTTTTCACCCTAAGTGGGATGGGTATACCCAGACGTGGGTCCCTTGCTCACTGTGCCACTGGATTCAAGCTAGCCTGGCTGATGAAGGGTAATACCCAGAAACCGGTCCCAGAATGCTTGTTTCCGGTCAAGGGAGTAATTGGCATGGCAGTTCGGTCTGGACTGTATCTACGAGGCACAGGGTCAAGACTGATTTGCATATGGCTGGGTCTAAACTGGGGTAGCATGGTGAGCAAAAGAACAATTGATTTAACCCAGAACTCTTGACTGGGGGTGAATGTATGATTTATTCAGCATTCTGTCCATCATTTCTTTGCATAGCACTAATAAAGCACATAGACATCAATATGTCCAAAGTCTAATTCTGCTACTCCAGAATTCTAACATATAACATGCAAAACGACTTGTGTATGTAAACATATCTGAGTAATTTTAGGTTTTTATACCTACCCTAGTTCGAAAGCTTTGAACATGTGTCTTAGAAATGGGGTCTCTGGTTGGCAGAGGTATGCACCCTGTAGGGACCATCACTCTAGTCAGGGTAAGTCAGATACAAAACCTAAATTAACCTGTGCTCGCCCTCTGGTAGCTTGGTACAGAGCAGTCAGGCTTAACTTAAGAGGCAATGTGTAAAGTATTTGTGCACATATTAATTATAGTAACTAAATGAAAACATGAAAAAAATACTCCACACCAGTTGAGAATTATAGAGAATACTCTGATTAAAGCAAGACAAAAACAACATAATTGAATAAGTAGAACTTGAGATATTAATTTATAAAGATTAAATGTGAAAACAGTGCTTTTAATTCACTAGCGGTCAAAAGGTTACCGAAGGTCGCGAGGGGCCATTGCAAATACAAAGTTTAGGTGGACCACAATCAACGGCAGGCTGGCTACATGACCTAGACAAGGCCCACTAACAAAGCACCTTGGGTGTCGATTTTGTCAATGTCGAAGTCTCGAGGCGGGGAGATGATGAGGCGCCACATCGTCGTTCATCCGTAGGTGGAGGCGAACGTCAGCGCCAATCAGTGCCATTGATGGAAGCTTCGGTGTCAAATCCTTTTTCACTATAGGCACTGCTTCAATCTCGAGTTGCACTGTCGTCATTGAGAGGCTTCAGTGATAGGATTGCTGTTGTCATGGAGCCTTGTCAGCACTGGCAATATTGTCGTTAAGCAGCTATTGCGTTAACGGCGAAGAGAGATGCGTCAGCACTCTGCGGCGCAAAGTCACTGCTACACTAACATCGAGGGTTAAAACAGCTGCAAAACCCACTTCTGATTCCCAGGACTGGATGCGGGGGCACCTCAGGCAAGGGTAGGACTCACAGATTGCAGAGTCCAGAAACTCCAGTAGAGCTGTAAGAAGTCTTTTGTGTTTCTGAGAATTCAGAAGAACAGGAGGCAAGTCAGCAAGCCCTTAGATAATCTTGGGTTCAAGATTGTAGAGAGAAGGTCCAGCCCCTCTCACTGTCAGGCAAGAAGCAACAGGCAACAGGCTACCACAGCAGTGAAAGTTGCAAAGTGGCAGTCCCTCCTGCAGCACATCAGCTCTTCTTCCTGGAAGAATTTCCTTGGTTCCAGTGGAGTTCTGATTTGGTGGTGTCAGGGGTCCAGTACTTATACACAAATGTGCCTTTAAAGTGGGGGAGACATAAAAGAGGCCTTTGAAAATCACAAGGTCCCTGCCTTTCCTACCCTCATATTAAGGATAACCTATTTATAAAATAATTGGTTTTCTTTATAGATTTTACAGTTCTCTATCGAGACACTGGACCAGATTCCTTCGCCTAGTTCTCCTCAGAAAAGCCCCAGAATATATTGAATGCTGGTGTGTTTTAGAAAAAACAATCTGGAAAGGTGCTACACCTTATGAGTTTTCTCATACCTAGATATGATGAGAACATGATGGTGAATGTGGGTATATGAATTTGGGTATGTGAATAGACGGATGGGTGTGAGTGTATCATCAGGATATAAATGTCTATACTAAATGGAAAATATATGAATATTTTCATACCTGATCTTTGTTCTCTGCATTATTTGTATTTTTTCTTGTCTTTGTGGATATGTATTATAGATTATACAATTTAATAGTTGGGAGATATCAACAATCCTGAAGAAGGTCGTTCTAATAGATTGCTATCCACCGAAACTCGTCGATGCCTGTCTTGTATAGATACTTAAGATATCTGCAAGTTAATGAATAAGACTAGGAAAAGTACTTTCAACTATGACAGATAATCCAACAGTTACTGGTGATTCTATACATTGATATGAACTGTTTTTGTCTTTTACTCTCTCCCACTTTCTTGTCTTGTGCTTAAAAAAATGTGAATTTGTATATCTTCTTGTTATGTTTTTTCTTTTTTTACATGTATAATATTGAGTATGCACAAGATAAACAAAGAATCTGTAAAGTCTCTTTTGAACCTAAATTGTTTTAATTATACTGTTTTTATCACATGAAATAAAAAATATCTGTTACTTTTAGCATTTGTGATTCTATACATTTATGCACTGGTGATGTTTGGGTAGATTGTGTGTTTGCTATTGTGCCGTTTGATTGTGCCAAAGAGGATCTTTGTTTTTTTACTTTCCTACGTTGACTCCAGACATTCTACTGGGCTGGTGGCGAGGAGGGTGGTGTTAAGATCTCTTTGTGTGGGGACAGGCGATAGCCACAGCCCTATTCAGGTGCAAGTGTAATCTCCTCCCTTCCAGTCAAACTCAGGAAGGCCCATCAGCCTGGTGATGAGCCATCAGGATACAAATGTCACACCCAGCTCCATTTGTTGACTGTCTAGAGGGAATGCACAAAGCTCAGCTGACACCCTTACCCAAACGTGTATTCAGAGACAGGCAAAGAGACAGAATGGTTAAATTAAGAAAATGCCAACTTTCTAAGACCTGCGATTTAAAAACCAACCTAACTAAAAAATGTGTTTTTAAATTGTGAGTGCAGAGACACCATACACCATTTTTCTTATCTGCTCCCAATGGGAAATTACACTTAAAATATGTGTTCAGGCTGTCCCCAGGTTGGCATATGGGAATTATAAGCCTTGCGGTAGTGAAAAACGAATTTAGCAGTTATTCCCTACCAGGACATATAAAACTCACAAGTACATGTTCGACCTTTTAAATACATTGCGCCCTGCCCAGGGGGCTAGCTAGGGCCTATCTTTGGGGTGACTTATATGCAATAAAAAGGAAGGTTTGGGCCTGGGAAATATGTCCACTTGCCAAGTCGCAACGGCAGTTTAAAACTGCACACGTAGGCGCTGTAGTGGCAGGCCTGAGTTATACTAATGGGCTACTGAGTGCGTGGCACAATCAGTGCTGCAGGCCTGCTAGTAGCATTTAAGTTGCAGGCCCTTGGCACATATAGAGCACTTGACTAGGGAATTACAAGTAAATTAAATATGCCAATTATGGAAAAGCAAATGTTAGCATGATTAGAGCACAGAGCATATGCACTTCAGCACTGGTTAGTAGTGGTAATGGCCCAGAACCCTAAATCCAACAAAAACGAATTCAGCAAAAAAGGGGAGGAGGAAGGCAAAATATTTGGAGGGGGTGCCTGCAGAAAGGGCCATTTTTAACACTGTCATTTTCCAAGAACATATAAACAATGTGAATATACAATTCCCTTTGCATTGATTGCTATTTTTGCGTGTTTTATCTCACTCTATTCTGGGTTCTCTGCAGTCAACACTAGTGTCAGAAAGAACAGTATAAAGTGAATGGCACCCTAAAAATTCATATTTTCCTTTTGTTCCCTTTTATCGCTTAGCAAACATATTCAAGAATCAGCTTACTAAAATTAAGAATTGGCTTGATTTACAATTAAATCTGTCTCTTACATCATCTTACTAATATTCCCATTTCTTTAAAATAAGCATTGGAAAACCAATATCTTTTGCATTTGCAAGCTGGTGTGATGGTTACATTTTTTAACTTTCATTGAAATCAAATGTCACAAAAATAAATAAAAAAAAGACCAAAAATAGAAAACATGCTGCTGCCTAAATGCAGCTGTCACATGCTCCCAATAAACATTTGTATAAAAAAAAAATAACCATCCCTTATACTTTTAATACAACTGCACGAAGGCTTCCTACAAGGCAGATGGATTTGAAGCCATAGAATCCCTTTTACATGAACATGAAATATGGATCCTATTGTTTCAAAGAACATGCAAGAGAGACTTTGCATTACAGTGACAGGACTACGTTGTTCAACACAGGAAAATATTAATTTTCTTTAGAAAGAATAAAAAATGTAAAAGAAAAAAAATGTAAAGAAAAAAACACTGACAAAGATATGTTTTGTCCTACCAGCCCTCGCACTGAAGGGTATTTTTTTAGGTGTGTATGCACAGCATCAAACTAAATTCTCTTACTTACAGTGCAAGGGAGCCAATGGCTACAGTGAGCTGAACCATTCCACCATGCCACATGCAGTGATGGGCAGTAGGTAGGTAGCAAAGTTTGAATGACAAATGAACAGACCAATGAAGACGGCAGACCGAAAACTCCTCGATGTACTTATATATGTATATATTTTGTATTTATGAATGTTTTTGATTGCTTGCGTTTAGCGAAAGAAATGCCTTGGCCTAACCCAAAAACCTGTAAAAACATATTTTAAAACGTATCAGCCAAGTTAGCATTTTTAAAGCATTCTCCCGCTACTGTGATGCACTAGAACGGAATATTGTCTATCATTGACAGACCATTGAGAGGCATGATACAGAATAAGGGACAGTACAGGCGTGTGGGGAATGTGTCCTACCAATGGGGTGTGTAAAATGTGCATAATTTGCTTTCACATATTTTCGCGAAACTATGAAAAATTATGCAAAATTTCATGCAATGCATATATCAATCATGCAGCCCTATAATTTAGCCTAAAAGGGATCCTTGCATCAATTCTTAACTAAGGGGCGCATTTCACACAAAAGAAAAACAGGAAAAACTAAAGTACAACAAAGACTCGCATTCTGGTTGTTTGTGTGTTCCCGCAATCCCACGTTACAATATTATCACCAACGGAAGCATAATTATGATAATGAAAATGTAGCATAATTTCAGGAATTTCTTGTAACAAGCGTAGATCGAAATTATACGAATTATGCCCGGGCGGGGTACTACAGATCAATAATGAAAACTAAAAATAATTAGGTTTCAACCCCTCTAAGTGAAAAACAAATAGAACGTGCTTTGATATCCCTTTGGTGGCCAGATCATAGATTTATTATGGAGTTCATTTAATATCTGAAGTGGGGGGGGGGCTGCCCAGCAACCAGTAAGAGAGTTGAAGCAACAGGGCTGCTCTCACTCTGCACAGGCAGGAGTATAAAAGCATCAATGTGAAGACATCACTGCGGTGCAACTAACACAACAATCTTCTTTGACTATGACTCATGCAACAAAATGAAAACAGAATGTCAATGACAGTGTGAGAAGGATTCCCTGGAGGCATGGAGTCTCCAGCAGTGAAGCACAACATAGCGCCTGTACACAAGTCACAAATCAACAGGCTGGAAAGACTAACCGGGCAGATATGTTGTGGGAACCTCCCTGTGGGAAACAGACATACCTTTTACCAAAGCATAATGCAGAGTGGCAGACACTCAATCAATCAATCAATCAGAGCATTTATAGAGCGCACTACTCACCCGTGAGGGTCTCAAGGCGCTGGAGGGTGGGGTGCTGCTACTGCTCGAACAGACAGGTCTTGAGTAGCCTCCTGAAGGTAAGTAGGTCCTGGGTCTGCCGCAGGTGGCTGGGGAGGGTGTTCCAGGTTTTTGCGGCGAGGTAGGAGAATGATCTGCCGCCGGTGGTCACTCTTCGGATGCGGGGGACGGTAGTGAGTGCGAGGTCGGCTGAGCAGAGTTGGCGTTTCGGGGTGTAGAAGGTGAGTCATCTGTTGAGGTATACCGGTCCGGTGTTGTGGAGTGCCTTGTGTGCGTGGGTGAGGAGCTTGATGGTGATTATTTTGTTGACGGTTTCTTAGGTGGGGTGTGATGTGGCTGTGTCAAGGGATGTCGAGGATCAGACGTGCAGAGGCGTTCTGTATGCGTTATAGGCGTTTCAGGAGTTTGGCTGAGGTTCCTGCGTAGAGGGCGTTTCCGTAGTCCAGTCTGCTGCTAACGAGGGCTTGGGTAACCGTTCTTCTTTTTTCAATAGGGATCCATCTGTAGATCTTACGGAGCATGCGGAGAGTGTTGAAATGGATGCGGATGAGACGGCGTTGACTTGCTTGTTCATGGAGAGAGTGGAGTCGAGGGTGAACCCCAGGTGCGTGGTCGGTGGGTGTTGGTGCTGCTCCCAGAGAGGTCTGCCACTAGGAGTCTTCCCAGGCTGAGGGGGTGGAGCCGAGGATGAGGACCTCCATCTTGTCAGAGTTCAGCCTCAGACGGCTGCTCTTCATCCATTCGGCAACGACCTTCATTCCTTCGTGGAGGTTGGTTTTGGCGGTGACGGGGTCTTTGGTGAGGGAGAGGATCAGCTGGGTGCCGTCGGCATAGGAGATGATGTTGAGGTTGTGCAGTCGGGCTACATGGGCCAGAGGTGCCATGTATACATTAAACAGTGTCGGGCTGAGGGAGGATCCTTGGGGTACACCGCAGATGATCTCGGAGGCTTTGAATTGGAAAGGCGGGAGGCGAACACTCTGGGTTCTGTCAGAGAGGAAGGAGGTGGTCCATTCCAGAGCCTTGTTTCGGATCCCTGCGTTGTGGAGGCAGGTGCGTAGGGTGCGGTGGCAAACTGCGTCGAAGGCGGCGGAGAGGTCCAGTAGGATGAGGGCCGCTGTTTCACCTTTGTCCAGCAGGGCCCTGATGTCGTCGGTGTCGGCGGTGAGGCGGTTCCGGTACTGTGGTTGCTGCGGAACCCGGACTGGGATCAGTCCAGGATGTTGTTCTCCTCGAGGTGGCGGTCAGTTGTCCGTTGACGATCTTCTCGATGACCTTCGTCGGGAACGGGAGCAGGGAGATGGGCCTGAAGTTCTTGAGGTCTCTCGGATCCGCCTTGGATTTCTTTAGTAGGGCGTTGATCTCGGCCTGCTTCCAGCTCTCTGGGGAGGTTGCGGTCTTGAAGGAGGTGTTGATGACCTTGCGGAGATGGGGTGCAATGGTGGCGCTGGCTTTGTTGAAGATGTGGTGCGGGCAAGGGTCTGACGGGGAACCGGAGTGGATGGTGCTCATGATTTTGATGGTGTTGTTGTCGTTCACGTTGGTCCAGGCGAGCAAGGGGTTGATGTGCATGTTGGCTGGAGGGTCTGAGGTGTCGGTGGCTGTCGGGGCGGCCTCGTTGTTGAAGCTGTCGTGGATGTCTGCGATCTTGTGGTGGAAGAAGGTGGCTAGGGAGTTGCACAGGTCTTGCGATGGTGGGATGCTGTTGGTTTTGGAGCTGGAGTTGGAAATTTCTTTCACAATGTTGAAGAGCTCTTTGCTGTTGTGTGCATTGTTGTCGAGGTGGTCTTTGAAGGAGGCTCTTTTGGTGGATCAGATGAGGTGATGGTGTCTGCGGATGGCGTTCTTTTGGGCTGCGTAGCTGTTCGGTGTTTGTTCGCGGTGCCATTTCTTCTCGAGTTTTCGGCAGTTTCGTATGGAGGCCTGGAGGTCCGCGGTGAACCAGCTGGCCTTCCTGTCTGTGCGTCTGTTGGAGGGTTTCTTGAGTGGGGCGAGGGTTTGGGCACGGTCCAGGCACGGACGGGCGCAGACGGGCTTGCCGTAGGCGCGGCCGCACAGTGGCCGCCATATATGGGGATGTGGGAGGGAGGAGCAGCAGGGAGGCGGGAGTGGGGCGACGAATGGGTGTGTAGGGGGCGGGACCGCAGGGGATGCAGCGGCAGGAAACGAGCGAAGGCAAGGTGTTAGACCTGACATCCTTGGCGTGGGTTTTTCCCCTATCTTTTGCCTCTGCTACCTGGATTTTTGATGCTATGCTGGATTTCGTTTTGCTGGTTTAGATGCTTTGGACACTCTGCCACTGCTAATCAGTGCCAGAGTGTAAGTGCTCCCTGTGTAAAATAGCGTATTGATTGGATGTACCTGATTGGCATATCTGTATCACCATGAAGTCCCTAGTAAAGTGCACTGTGTGTGCCAGGGCTGGTGATGACAGATGCTACTAGTGGGTCTGCAGCGCTGATTGCGCCACCCACCTGTGTAGCCCTAAAACAGTGTCTCAGGCCTGCCGCCGCAGGCCTGCCTGCAGTCCCCGGACTGCCATGTCCCCCTGGCCAGTGTCCACACTGGCCGGGCCTAACCCTTCCCTTTTCGTACACGTCAGTCATCCCTATGGAAGGCCCAAGGTACCCCCCTGGGCAGGGTGCAGTGTATGTAGAAGGTAGAGCATGTACTAGTGCAGGTAACATGTTCTGGTAGTGAACACCGGCCATTTTGTGTGTTCACTACTGCAAGGTTATCTTGTTCCATAGGCTAACATGGGGGAGGCGGGTGCCAATGGCTATCCGCCTATCTTCCCATAGGAACAAGATAAGACATGAGTGTGTGATATCCCTGAGCTCAGCATTTAATAACACATCTTTTAGGAGAGGTTGTTTTTAAATCCTGAGTTGGAGAATAGTACTTTTTAGAGAGTAGCTGTTCTCGTGTCTGACCTTCCTGTGTGCCTGGGCACGCTTGTGGATTGACTGTCTGGTTTGAGAGTGACAGGGGCTGGGGATCCCCCGGGAGGTTGGATGAGTCAGCCCTCTGCTGAATGGCGACATTTGCAAGGAGAGTGGAGGGAGGAGATAGCACCTGGGATTGAATAGGGCTGTGCCTGCCTGCCACTCCGCTGGCTCCACCTCCTGCTGGGCGGCTGACGACTCTGCCCCTCACTCTGAAAAGAATGTAGAGACCAGGAAAACAAAGTGCTCCAACAACACCCAGAACTGGATCAGACCGGGCTCAGGACCCACTTGCACAAAGACTTCAAAGACTTTTAGGGGTATAAGTACCGGACCACTGACCACAGATTGTCAGATTCGACCATCGAGAGGAACCTCTGCTGAAAGACGGACCGCTGAAGAACTAAAGGAAGATTGCCGTGCTGTGTGCTCTAAAGGCTGACCTGTTCGGGCGTACAACTGAAGCTGAGGAGGAGAAGGGGTCTTGCTGTGTGCTGACCCTATCCACTTGACCAAACAAGACTTTGCTGTGTGCTGTGTCTTCAACTGAATCTCCAAGGGCCTGAGAAGAGCTGGCCTCCTGTTTTGCAACCCAGGGATAGAAAGGTTGCCAAGAACTCAAGACTCTGCTGTGTCCCACCTGCGCTGCTGTGTGCCGCAGGGACCGTGGACTGTTCTACCAAGCTTCTCAACATCTGCCTGTGAGGTGGGCTGGCTGCTCTCTGTCTTGCTGGAGAGTACCGCACCGATTCGGACCTGACACCGGTTGTCGCATCAAACAGATCGACGTGCTCATCGGCACGTGCCTTGCCGCGACCCGGAGGCCTGACGCAGATCGAGAGTCGTATTTCCCTGCTCTACGAAGCCGCGCTGTGAGTGGCTGACTCCGGTGACGTCGACATCATCACTGGGGGCTCGTCGAGGGAGTTGTGGAATCCTCGCACCGAACAGCCCGAGGAGCGCTTGTACAACGAGTGCCGCGACACCGCCGGAGCAACGTAGCTGCCTAAACATTGAGAGCCTACAAACTGATTCATTGTCAGTGAGTATCGAATCACACAAGAGACTAGAGACTATCGTCTGACGATCCCGACCAACCAAGAAAGCGAATATTGTGTAAACCTGTGATGCTTGATTTCAACTGCGGAAACTAGATAAAGATATATTATTTTTGATATAACTCACCTGTGTGGTCTAAGTTTGTGGTGTGCGGAGGGGGGATCATTGTGGTGTCTATGTGCAAATACCTTACACATTGCCTGGGGGATAAGCCTGTCTGCTCGAGCCAAGCTACCTAGAGGGTGAGCAGGGGTTATCTACCGTGTGTGTCCCTGTACCCTGACTAGAAGCAAGGGTCCCTATTTGGTCTAAGGTGAATACCTCTGCCAACTAGAGACCCCCAGATCTAACATTGGTGGGCAGCGGTGCGGATTAGAACCAGTATTTGCACTTGACCTGCAGTGATTCTTCGTACATCACTAATCTAGTAAGCAGTTGCATCGCACGAAGTTTCTGCGAAGACTATTCTTGGAGGATCGACGAAGCATCATGTCTCTGAATGGAGTAGGTGAGGAGTCGGAATTGCAATTCGAAGTGAAAAAGTTGCTCGAATATAAGAAGGAGCAACTCAAGCAATTCTGCAAGCAGCTTGGATGCCCAGCGAAGGGCAGCGCCAACAAGACGGAGCTACAGAAAGCTCTAAGGGCCTGGTGGGAGGCCAAGAATGGCGCAACCGAGGAAACTACTGAAGGGGATGGCACACCGGAGCACGGATTTGGATCCGATGATCTGCCAGTGAATAGGCCAGCGTCTAGGGCTGGCAGCGGCCATTCCAGTAGGAGCCTCTCTCCAGAGGAGCTGGAGGAAAACCAGAGGGTTAGAGCCCATGAGATTGAACTTTTTAAACTCAAAGCTCAAGCGGAAGAAAGGAAACTGCGCCTTGACAGTGAGAAAGAGGCGGAGGAGAGGAGGAATGCTCTCGCTTTGGAAGAGAAGAAACTCCAGTTGGCTCATGAGTTGAGCATGAGGGAGCTGGACATTAAAGCCAAACAAGTGGCGTCCAGTCCGAATGGTGGCAGCGCACAACCAGTACAGGCGGGTAAAGTATACATACCGAAAGATCTGGTGCAGAATTATCAGAGGGGTGAGGATATCTATGCATGGTTTAGATCCTATGAGCTTGCCTTGAAGATGAATGAAGTGCCTGAGAAAAGTTGGGGAGCAGGTTTGTGGAAGCATTTTTAGGCCTCTGGGAGGGATGTCTTAGCACCCTTAAAAGCAGCAGGGACCTTAACCTACCCCACTATGAAGGAGGCCTTATGCCTCAGGTATGGGCTTACACCAGAACAGTACCGCCAGAAGTTTAGGAACTTCAAGAAACTTGATTCAAGTACGTGGGTGGAGTGTGTGAGTATGTACACGCGTGCATTGGAAGGTTGGATAAAGGGCAGCAAAGTTACTGATTATGTGGGGTTGTGTCACTTGATTAGTTGGGAGCACTTGAGTAGTCTATGTGTTCCAGAGCTGCGCCAGCATCTTTTAGACAGCAAGTTAACTGATCCCCGTGAGCTTGCTAAAGAGGCAGACCGCTGGATTAGCACCAGGGTCAACAAAGGGGTGGTAAGTATGCCAGCCAAGGGTGTACAGGGTCCCCAGCAGAACGGTGGGGAGGACAAGGGTAACAGTAAGGAGTTCTCTAAAGGGCCCCAAAACAGTTCCCAGGAGAAGGAGTCCCAAGCCCCCAAGCCTAAGAGGTCTTGGCCCCCTAAGGGCAACAGACCACCGCCTACTTGCTATGCTTGTAGGGAAGTGGGGCACATCGCCCCTAAATGTCCCAAGAAACCCCCAGCACCAGTTGCTGCTCCAGTCCCAGGGTTAGCTAGTGTAGCTTTGGGAGGGGATTTGATTTCCAGTGGGGAAGAGGGATTAGCTATGATGACCCTTGTCTCATTAGGAGACCAAGAGATGGCCCAGGATACCTTGATACCCGCTAACACTAAGAAATACGGGCAAAAGTTGACCATCAATGGGAGGGAGATAGAGGCTCTGAGAGACACCAGGGCTAGTGTGACATCTGTCAGGTGTCAGTGGGTGTCTGAAGAGCAAGTCATTCCCAATGTGCTCCGCCCAGTAGTGGCAGCTGACACTTCAGTTCGCCTCTGCAAGATGGCGCGTGTTCCCTTTACATGGGGGGGGAGTCTCTGGTACCTTGGAAGTCTGTGTCAGTGATGCCTTGCCGGTAGATTGTCTGTTGGGTAACGACCTGGAGAGTTCTCCATGGAAGGACGTAGAGCACAGAACTCACTTGGAGATGTTAGGACTGCCAGCGTGGATCTGTGTATCCACACGTGCCATGACAGCCAGTAAGGGGGGATTAGTAGAACGGGAGCCTGGAACAACGGCCCAGGAACCTGCCAGGAGAGGAAGGGACAGAGGGCGCGGGAAACCGGCCCCCACTGTTCCCACGGTCCAGGAGGAAGCAGAACCTGAGGGGGATGCCCTGGAACCTACAGGGGAGCAGGTGGCCGAACTGGGGGAGTTGCCTGAGCTGACCCATTGGCAGCAAGAGGGTGGCCCCTCCAGGGAGGAATTCTGCCAGGCTCAGAAGGAGTGCCCTTCTCTCGTCGGTGTGCAGCAGCAGGCTGCAGACCAGGCAGCAGGCCTAGGGTCCAAGGAACATTTGATTTACTGGGAGGACGACTTACTGTATAGTGAGCCTAAGTTCGCTGAGCCCGGTGCAGCCCGTGTGCTGGTGGTACCCGAGCGCTTCAGGAACTTCTTACTGGGTCTGGCTCACGACGTGCCTCTCGCAGGACATCTGGGGCAAGACAAGACCTATCACAGGCTTGTCACCCACTTCTACTGGCCCCAGATGAAGAAGCACGTCTGTACCTTTTGCAAGTCTTGCCAAACCTGTCAAGCCAGTGGTAAGAGCGGAGGGAAGTGCGTGGCGCCCCTCCAGCCGTTTCCTGTAGTGAGCACCCCTTTCGAGCGGGTGGACATTGATATCGTAGGGCCCCTGGATCCCAAGACCGCCTTAGGCAACAGGTTTATCCTGGTCTTGGTGGATCACGCCACTCGGTACCCGGAAGCAGTCCCTCTCAGGACAATCACAGCACCCGTGGTGGGCCGTGCATTGATGGGGATCTTTTCCCGTGTGGGGTTCCCCCGAGAGGTGGTCTCCGACCGAGGTACCAACTTCATCTCTAGGTATATGAAGTCCCTGTGGGAGGAGTGTGGAGTAACTTATAAGTTCACCACTCCTTACCACCCTCAAGGAAATGGGTTGGTTGAAAGGTTCAACCGAACCCTGAAAGGTATGATTATGGGCCTAGCGGGGCCCATGAGACAGAAGTGGGACGTCTTGTTACCATGCCTGTTGTTTGCCTACAGGGAGGTGCCTCAGAAGTCCTTAGGGTTCAGCCCCTTTGAACTGCTGTATGGCCACCCTGTTAGAGGACCTCTCACACTGGTGAAGGAGGGGTGGGAGAAATACCGTGGGAAGACCCCCCAGGATGTGTTCAGCTATGTGCTGGCCATCCGCAACCAAACGCAGCGCTTCAGGAAGCTCGCTCAGGAGAACCTAGAAGCCAGCCAGGAGGAGATGAAAAGATGGTACGACCAGAATACCACTCTGGTAGAATTTCATCCCGGGCAGAAAGTGTGGGTAATGGCGCCGGTGGAGCCTTGTGCGCTCCGTGACAAGTGGACCGGGCCATATGAGGTGGTAGAGCGGAAGAGTGAGGTGACCTACCTGATCAACATGAAGACTCCTAGGCAGCCCCTTAGAGTCTTACATGTGAACCGCCTCAAACCCCACTTCGAGAGGTCTGAAGTGACGATGCTCATGGCTACAGACGACGGTGGGGAGGAGGATAGTGATCCTCTCCCTGACCTCCTGGCAACCAAGGAGCAAGACGGGTCAGTGGATGGTGTGGTCCTCTCGCCCACCCTGACCCCAGAGCAGCAGAGAGACTGTCGCCAGGTGTTGGGTCAGTTTGCCTCCCTGTTCTCCCTGACACCAGGTGTCACCAATTGGTGCGTCCATGATGTGGACACTGGACATAGCCTGCCTGTGAAACAGAAGTTTTACAGAGTAGCTGACAAGGTCAGGGCCAGCATCAAGGAAGAAGTTTCCAAGATGTTGGCGTTAGGGGTAATTGAGTCCTCTAGCAGTCCCTGGGCTAGCCCAGTGGTCCTCGTTCCAAAGAAATCTGCTACACCCGGTGGCCCGTCAGAACTTCGGTTTTGCGTGGACTACCGTGGGCTCAATGCGGTCACCAAGACTGACGCGCACCCCATCCCCAGAGCTGATGAGCTCGTGGATCGGTTAGGAGCCGCCCGGTACCTCAGCACCTTCGATTTGACTTCGGGGTACTGGCAGATTGCCTTAACTGACGGGGCAAAGGAGAGGTCGGCATTTTCAACGCCAGAGGGGCACTTCCAGTTTCGCGTCATGCCCTTTGGATTGAAAAATGCCCCTGCCACCTTCCAGAGACTGGTCAACCGGGTACTGACTGGGCTGGAGCAATTCAGCGCCGCATACCTGGATGACATTGCTGTGTTCAGCTCCACTTGGGAGGAACACTTGCAACACCTCTGTGAAGTGTTGAGGGCGCTGCAGAAGGCAGGCCTCACTATCAAGGCCAGTAAGTGCCAGATAGGGCAGGGATCGGTAGTGTATTTGGGACACCAGGTGGGGAGCGGCCAGGTGGCGCCCCTACAGGCGAAGATCGATACCATTCTGGCTTGGGAACCCCCCAAGACGCAGACAGAGGTGAGAGCCTTTCTAGGACTCACCGGGTATTACAGACGGTTCATCAAGGCATACGGCACCATTGTTGCCCCCTTGACAGAACTAACCTCTAGAAATCAGCCCAGGAAAGTGAATTGGACCGAGGCCTGTCAAACTGCTTTTGATGCCCTGAAAACTGCCATGTGCACAGCACCGGTGCTTAAGGCGCCTGACTTTTCGAGTGAGTTCGTAGTGCAAACAGACGCTTCAGAGCAAGGTGTGGGAGCAGTACTCTCACAGATGGACGACGAGGGCGGGGACCAACCCGTAGCTTTCATTAGTAGAAGGCTACTTCCCAGGGAACAGAGGTGGAGCGCTATTGAAAGGGAAGCATTTGCTGTGGTCTGGGCCCTGAAGAAGCTGAGGCCCTACCTGTTTGGGACTCACTTCCGTGTTCAGACCGACCACAGGCCCCTCAGATGGTTAATGCAGATGAGGGGCGAAAATCCAAAACTGTTGAGGTGGTCCATCTCCCTGCAGGGAATGGACTTTACGGTGGAACACCGTCCCGGTACAGAGCACGCCAGTGCTGATGGTCTGTCCAGGTTTTTCCGCCTTAGCGATGAGAACTCCCAAGAGGGTGGGTAGTTCTCCCCACTTTCAGCTGGAGGGGACACGTGTTAGACCTGACATCCTTGGCGTGGGTTTTTCCCCTATCTTTTGCCTCTGCTACCTGGATTTTTGATGCTATGCTGGATTTCGTTTTGCTGGTTTAGATGCTTTGGACACTCTGCCACTGCTAATCAGTGCCAGAGTGTAAGTGCTCCCTGTGTAAAATAGCGTATTGATTGGATGTACCTGATTGGCATATCTGTATCACCATGAAGTCCCTAGTAAAGTGCACTGTGTGTGCCAGGGCTGGTGATGACAGATGCTACTAGTGGGTCTGCAGCGCTGATTGCGCCACCCACCTGTGTAGCCCTAAAACAGTGTCTCAGGCCTGCCGCCGCAGGCCTGCCTGCAGTCCCCGGACTGCCATGTCCCCCTGGCCAGTGTCCACACTGGCCGGGCCTAACCCTTCCCTTTTCGTACACGTCAGTCATCCCTATGGAAGGCCCAAGGTACCCCCCTGGGCAGGGTGCAGTGTATGTAGAAGGTAGAGCATGTACTAGTGCAGGTAACATGTTCTGGTAGTGAACACCGGCCATTTTGTGTGTTCACTACTGCAAGGTTATCTTGTTCCATAGGCTAACATGGGGGAGGCGGGTGCCAATGGCTATCCGCCTATCTTCCCATAGGAACAAGATAAGACATGAGTGTGTGATATCCCTGAGCTTAGCATTTAATAACACATCTTTTAGGAGAGGTTGTTTTTAAATCCTGAGTTGGAGAATAGTACTTTTTAGAGAGTAGCTGTTCTCGTGTCTGACCTTTCTGTGTGCCTGGGCACGCTTGTGGATTGACTGTCTGGTTTGAGAGTGACAGGGGCTGGGGATCCCCCGGGAGGTTGGCTGAGTCAGCCCTCTGCTGAATGGCGACATTTGCAAGGAGAGTGGAGGGAGGAGATAGCACCTGGGATTGAATAGGGCTGTGCCTGCCTGCCACTCCGCTGGCTCCACCTCCTGCTGGGCGGCTGACGACTCTGCCCCTCGCTCTGAAAAGAATGTAGAGACCAGGAAAACAAAGTGCTCCAACAACACCCAGAACTGGATCAGACCGAGCTCAGGACCCACTTGCACAAAGACTTCAAAGACTTTTAGGGGTATAAGTACCGGACCCCTGACCACAGATTGTCAGATTCGACCATCGAGAGGAACCTCTGCTGAAAGACGGACCACTGAAGAACTAAAGGAAGATTGCCGTGCTGTGTGCTCTAAAGGCTGACCTGTTCGGGCGTACAACTGAAGCTGAGGAGGAGAAGGGGTCTTGCTGTGTGCTGACCCTATCCACTTGACCAAACAAGACTTTGCTGTGTGCTGTGTCTTCAACTGAATCTCCAAGGGCCTGAGAAGAGCTGGCCTCCTGTTTCGCAACCCAGGGATAAAAAGGTTGCCAAGAACTCAAGACTCTGCTGTGTCCCACCTGCGCTGCTGTGTGCCGCAGGGACCGTGGACTGTTCTACCAAGCTTCTCAACATCTGCCTGTGAGGTGGGCTGGCTGCTCTCTGTCTTGCTGGAGAGTACCGCACCGATTCGGACCTGACACCGGTTGTCGCATCAAACAGATCGACGTGCTCATCGGCATGTGCCTTGCCGCGACCCGGAGGCCTGACGCAGATCGAGAGTCGTATTTCCCTGCTCTACGAAGCCGCGCTGTGAGTGGCTGACTCCGGTGACGTCGACATCGTTACTGGGGGCTCGTCGAGGGAGTTGTGGAATCCTCGCACCGAACAGCCCGAGGAGCGCTTGTACAACGAGTGCCGCAACACCGCCGGAGCAACGTAGCTGCCTAAACATCGAGAGCCTACAAACTGATTCATTCTCAGTGAGTATCGAATCACACAAGAGACTAGAGACTATTGTCTGACGATCCCGACCAACCAAGAAAGCGAATATTGTGTAAACCTGTGATGCTTGATTTCAACTGCGGAAACTAGATAAAGATATATTATTTTTGATATAACTCACCTGTGTGGTCTAAGTTTGTGGTGTGCGGAGGGGGGATCATTGTGGTGTCTATGTACAAATACCTTACACATTGCCTGGGGGATAAGCCTGTCTGCTCGAGCCAAGCTACCTAGAGGGTGAGCAGGGGTTATCTACCGTGTGTGTCCCTGTACCCTGACTAGAAGCAAGGGTCCCTATTTGGTCTAAGGTGAATACCTCTGCCAACTAGAGACCCCCAGATCTAACACAAGGGCACTGGGGTCACAGGCAAAACACGGAGATAGCAGAGGAAAGCGAAGGAGACATAAAATACAGAAAGGCAGCAATATAAGAATACACAAGGCAGCAATACAAAATACAGTAACACCGGGCTCCCGAGGCAGAGGGGCCTCGAACCTGCGTCAGCAATGCTGAGAAGCAGCAGAGGCACGCAGACACACTGGTGGAGCTGTGCGGCGTTGAGGAGCGGCCTGCCTGAAGACAGGGTCAAGGGTTGCTCTCCTCACCGCGCAGCGGCCGCTATATAAGGGGAGGTGGGAGAGAGGAGCAGCTGGGAGGCGGGAGTGGGGCGACAAATGGGTGTGTAGGGGGGCAGGGACGCAGCGGCAGGAAAAGGGCGAAGGCAAGGGAACTGGGGTCACAGTCAAAACACGGAGATAACAGAGGAAAACGAAGGAGACAGAAAATACAGGAGTCTGAAGACAGGGTCAAGGGTTGCACTCATGTGAGAAGTAACACATACCCCTACCGAGACAAAGGCAAGACATTTGCTCACTGACTTTTATTTCATCACTTCATGAAGTTAAGTAATTACTTCTGAAACCATAGACACAAGCTTGTGACCCTGTTTGTAGAACGAAACACACAATCTGTTACACCAAGCCCTCAAGAGAGAAAAGGGCGCGAAATTACGAAGTTGTAGCGCCAGAGCTCATCTCTCTGTCTTTAGCTAAGGAGCAGATTGGGATTATGGCTAAAGCTGCCGATTTGGGACATGGGGACGGGAACCAAATCTGAGTTTTGGCGTTGGTTCCTGCGATTCTGGGTAAATCACTTAGGCCCTCATTACAATGTCATACCACTCGACCATAGGTCGTCGGTTCCAACACCCTAATTTGGATGCGACCGCGGGAAAAAATGTTTACAATGCTGTTGGTACAACGTGGTGGCATTACACTGCGGTCAGTACAATCACTGTGTTGTTACCGCGTATACCATTACAACGCAAGTCATTACAACAACTTACTGTAGGGGGCTTTAGGTGTTGGATTTTAAATCTAACACCTTCCTTACTGTTGCACAGACTGGAGTTGGAATAGTAAATTATACTATTCCAAACTCCAGCACCCACCTTACAGCAAGCTGTTGTAATGACTTGTGTTGTAATGGTGCGCGTGGTAACAACGCGGTCGTTGCATTGACCGCGTTATAAAGGCATGCATTGTAAACGCATGCGTTGTAACGTCATATATTCTGCGACCGCACATAGTGCAGTCGCAAACATACATTTTTCAATGAGAGCTTGTGCGCTGGGCTGAAAACGCCCACAGCACAAGCTCCCATTGGAAAATTGAAGTTGGCAAACATCCCTGCACTGTGTCGCAGGCACCGTGAGGTGCCTCACAAATGGTGCACAGATGTTGAGGGAGGCCCCATTGATGCCACCAAGGCCCATATGCAGAGGGCCAGGGGGAAGAAGGCCCTGCTAAGGGCCACCAAAGTCAGTTACCGACAGCAAATCCGCGTCGGCCTTTCTGACATGGATTGGTTGTCGGAAACCAACTTCGTAATCCCAACAGCAGAGGCGAGCTTTGCTCCAGCATCATTGAAGTAATTACTATTCCTGCTACTGTTCTGTTGGAAGAGGAGCGGTATCCCCTTGTTGCTTTACCTCCGACCGCCATAATAAAAATACGGCGGTCGGAGGGAAACCTCAGTATGCCGGGCATAGAGCCCTCGACTGCTGGCCGAAGGCTCTCCACCCAACATCCAAATCAGGCACTCTATCTCCCTGTGCCTACAAAAAAAAATAATGTGTTTTTGTGTAACTTTACTACTGCTCATGTAAAGTGCTCGAGATATCTTCAGTTCGAGTTCACACAATTCATATTGCTGCAAAAATATAGATATATTCAATGGAATCTGGACAGAGCCTGCACTGGTCTCAGCACTTGCAGAACAGTCTGGTCACTAGGAGGGTCGGTGACTGGGAGGGACAGGCTCCCTAGATGTGTGCCCAACTAGCCCTCTTTCCATCGCTGGACAGACTTGGGGGAGGAGGGCCTATCCCACGACCACTCTACACGTCCTACTTCTGACCCGGAAGTTAACACTCAGGAAACGAGCAGCTGGAGGAGGGGTTGTCTTGCGCCAACAGTCAAGCACACCTAGAACATCAGAGGAGCAGACAGGATCCCACCCGGTCGGTGGCAAAGATGGCGTATTTAAGTAATAAATCCTACTGCCTTCTCTTATTAACATGGAATGGATGGAGCCAACGCGGCTGGAAGAGTTTTGAGGTGATGTCAGCGCAAGAAGCATCGTCATAACGACAGGGCATTGCGCAGAACTACAGTACCGAGATCACAGAGGACTTTATGAAATGACCTTTGACCAGGAAAGAAACCCACAGAAATATTACTTTGACCCAGAAGTAACCACACCAGAGAATCCAAAGCTTTTATTCTGAGGTTTAAATTACTTAGTATAATTGCGAAGGCAGTTTTTGGAGAAAGATGGGTCACCCGCAGGGTGACCCTGCTAATAGATGGCACCTGCTCCTTTTATTCCTTGAGATAAGGGGGATTTGTCTCGGAGAGATAGTGGGCTCAAAGGGAGAGAGTGTTCTAGTTGCCACAGAAATAGACAGCCTATAAGATGCCGCTCTCAGAGAAAGGCCATACTATAATCGGTGTCAAGGTGTGAATTGAAAGAAGCCTGGCTTCCATCAGACGAATGAGCATTCTTTTTTGGCTGATTCTAGCCCATGGTGTCAGAGGCTAATTACATTCTGTGAAGACTTCTTAAGCATTATCACTCACCCAGTAGGTAGTGGTAACATGGATGCAATGGCATTGTGAGAGCTGTTCAGTTTGCATATTAACCACATCATAAACTGGGTTTCACGCAAACCTAGGTTGTATTTACAGTGTCCTCCATCTTGTAGCACCGTCACAAAATGACACGTTCACTTTTATTCTTCTCATTCCAAATAAAGAACTGTGAGACTCACACTAACAATCAGAGTGTGTTTCCAGAAACTTTTATCCCACTTTTCCTAACCGAGCATGTTTCAACTGTCCCAGGCCACTGATATACTGTGTATCGATTGGATTGTTTGGATAAACTGTGAGAATACTTGCACATCCAATGCACTGCCTCTACGAGAGGAGCTTTGGGTGTATTCTGTAGTAAAATGCTTCTTCTTGCTTTGTCCCCGTTGGTGCATATCCTGAGACCCATCTGCCCATGTGTGATGTTGTCTTTGTTAGAAGTCCTATAAAAGGATTTGCAGGTTTCTATGTACAGGTGATCCTTTACCCTACCGTTAGAAGACAAATCTATACTAGATTTCACATAGAATTGTACTGAGTTCTCTGTACTTATGATTCATTTACTTTGCCTCTGAAATTACTTATGGCATGCTCTATGTAAACTGCCTATTAATAATTTATATAAAGCTTTGAAAAGACAACCTTTGTCTGTCATTCTTACAAGAATTTTTCTCTCATGCTATTGAGCGTATTCAATTAACTGCAAGTGACGGCTCCAGTTGGGGAGCACCAAAGCCTATATCGGAACTGCACAGCTCTAGGTCCTAACTGTTGGTGCGTCTGAAGGGTTGGATTCTGGGATGGTTTTGAGCGACCACAGACTTGGTAGCAGACGTGATGGTTCTGATTGGAGCCGACCCACAATTGACAACTAATTCACTGTAGAACTGAGTACTTCACTTACATGGACCAGACGGTTTTCCCCGAGATCTAAATTGAGCCAGTCCCAACCCGATCCTGGTGCTGGAGAAGAAACTACGACATGAGTATCAATAGGGATTATATGCCAACTGTGGGAAAAGTAGTTGTGGAACAGTTCAAGTTGGTAGCTGTAAGTATTGTGGTGGATTGCAGTGGACACATACATTATACAAAGTTAAAGAGAGAGAGCGACTTCAAGTTAGAGCATTGATTGTTGAACATCCTTGCTAGGTGAGATGTGCTGTGAGGCACCCTCAGTTATACCAAGATAGAGGAATAACTCTATTGTACTGGTACACTAACTGAGCTCAGTGGAAATTCACTCCTTAGTGCACAGGGAGCAGATATATCGCTGGTTGAGGTTTTCACTTTTGTATGAATGTAGGTAGCAATCTTGTTATTGTAGAAACTTCTATGTAGTTGAAGCAGGCAAAAAGTAAAAGAGTTGTGAATCACCTTAAAAACGGCTCAGTGGCATTAGAGCCACTAAGGTCACTAAGGTGGCGTGCAGAGATTAGCTGGCCAACTCCATAGCTGTGCTGTGATAGGGTGACCTTTGCCAGAGACAAGCTGGTATTGGTGGATGGATCGTCGGCTTCTTGGTGTGGACAAAGCGAGAGATTAAAGTGAGGAGTGAGCAAGACATTGCTAGAATAGAGCATCCCTTGTTAGAGAAAGAGAAGTATGCAAATATGGAGCAAACGTTTCCTCTCAATGGTACTCCAGCTAGGGAGATGGCAGCAGTGGCATATATGCACCTCCAGAGATCGGGAAATCCAATTTCCACTTAGTGGTACTTTTCACAACCCTCAAAACGAAAATGTATGATTTAAACCACAGCCTTGGCTCACGTATTTTGAAGATGAAATTTGAATAAAATATCTGCAGTAGGACTCATTCATGGAGAAGTGTTCAGGATGAGGAGAGGTAGAGAAGGTGGCGAGAGGAAGTAATTGAGACTGTTGAAGCCTACCCCTTGATATAGAGTGAGGAAAAGGAAAAGAAGAGACCAAAGAAAGAAACAGGTATGGATAGTGAGGAGGAGGACGCCTCATTGTAAGACGGTCCAGTTCAATATGACAGCTGATGATTCGAGTGCCACAGCCCAAGCAGTGACTGAGATCGAAAAAGCAGATTCTTCTATAGTAGTCAGTGCATCCCCAAGATATACAGAAACTGCCATCCCGTCCTCTGCTCAGATCCCTGCACCTGAACTCTTAGGCACTTACCTTCATCAAGTGCTGTAATCACTGCCCTGGCTGAAGCACTTGTTGGTACCATTACGAGCCATCCTATCCTGAGATACCTCAGCATACATGACCAAGGCCTAGAGGGATGCAATTAGTGCCACTACAAGGAGGGAACTCAGGCAGTCAATTACTTGCACAGATTTATCAGGCAACTCACCATGCGCAGCGCAGACCTCACAATGAATAAACCTTGCACAGCTGAAAAACGAGTGTGAGGAAATTGTCAAGGGAGATGTGGGAATTGATTATCTAGGAAATTATGGGGAGAATGAATTTCTTTACATGAGTAAAAAGGCAGCGAGCGTGACAAGAGAAGCTTATGCAAGGATGAAAAGAGTAGCGGATGAATGTGGAATAGATATCATTCAGCGGAAGAAACTGTGAAAGAATGAAAGGATGACAATGGGTTAGAAGGAGCTAAGAATGTTAAAATTGAGGTGGTTGAGAACCCATGGAGGGAAATGATCAGAAACATTAGGGAAGGGAGTGGTACTGAGAAATTAAGAAAGCTGTGGTCCAAAAAACAGAAGGTTAAGCTGAAGCAGAAGAGAGAGTGGTCAAGGGAGGATGATGAAGGAGACATAGGAGGAGTAGCAAAGGAATATCCCCTGCGGAAAGTAGAGAAGGAGCTTCGCTACATGTCCTATGGCTGTCCCATGGCTGTGATCAGATCTCTGATTTCACAAACTCCCGTCTGAAGCTTAGAGAAAATCCTGACAAGTGATACAACCAGATGGAACAGATTGTGACCATTTCTAAAGTTTTGTAGGAAGACTTGGGTGTATTATTTGATTTGGCTGTCCCAAAGGATCTGCGGCCACCACCCACAGCGACCCCCTGCTCACCTGGGCTAACATCAACGATGATAACACCATCAAAATCATGAACACCATCCACTCCGGCTCCCCGTCAGACCCATGCCCACACCACTCTTCAACAAAGCTAGCACCACCATCGCACCCCATCTCCGCAAGGCCATCAACATCTCCTTCGAGACCAGAGGGACCTCAAGAACTTCCGGTCCATCTCCCTGCTCCCGTTCCAGGTGAAGGTCATCGAGAAAAACGTCAACAAACAGCTGACCAGCTACCACGAGGAGAGCAACATCCTGGACCCGTCCCAGTCTGGGTTCCGCAACAACCACAGCACCGGAACTGCCCTCATCGCCGCCACCGATAACATCTGGGCCCTGCTGGACAACGGCGAAACCATGGGAGCAGCACCAACACCCACCGACCACAGACGCAACCTGGGGATCATCCTCGACTCAACGCTCTCCATGACCAAGCAAGTCAACGCCGTCTCATCCTCCTGCTTCAACACCCTCCGCATGCTCTACAAGTTCTACAGGTGGATCCCCACCGACACAAGAAGAACGGTCACCCAGGCCCTCGTCAGCAGCAGGCTGGACTACGGAAACGCCCTCTATGCGGGAGCCCTGGCCAAACTGCTGAAACAACTGCAACACATACAGAACGCCTCTGCCCACCTGATCCTCGACATCCCTCGACACAGCCACATCACACCCCACCTGAGAGACCTGCACTGGCTTCCAATCAACAAGAGGATCCCCTTCAAGCTCCTCACCCACGCACACAAGGCACTCCACGACACCGGACCAGCATACCTCAACAGGCGACTCACCTTCTACACCCCGAACCGCTAGCTCTGCTCCGCCGACCGCGCCCTAACCACCATCCCCCGAAGAGCGACCTCTGGCAGCAGATCGTTCTCCCACCTCACCGTAAAAACCTGGAACACCCTCCCCATCCTCCTACGGCAGACCCAGGACCTACTAACCTTCAGGAGGCTACTCAAGACCTGGCTATTCAAGCAGTAGCAGCATCCCCCCCCCCCCCCAGCGCCTTGAGACCCTCGCGGGTGAGTAGTGCGCTCTACAAATTTCCTGATTGATTGATTGATTGATTGATTGGACTAAGTGCGAAGAGCAGATGACTGGCACACCCAAGAACTGCCTCGGTGGCAGGGACAAATGCCCCTTCACTCATCGTTAAAACCAAATACAAGGAGCCCATAAAGCACCTAAATGCAAAGGTTCCCCAATAAAAGATGAATTGGCCTAAGATTTTCAGGACCTCTCAAGTGCCAAAAGAGTTGGTACATTCTTTCTTTGAGAGACTGATGGAGCTGTATACGAATCACAGCAGGATGAACAATCCCCTAGAAAACAACATGGGAAGGTTCCCCATGGAAATGGGCTATGTTAGAAATGGAGTGTCTGGTTGCTAGGGTATACACCTAAGCCAGGCAGAACCCACCACTCTAGTCAGGGTAAGAGAGTTACACACCCAAGATAATCCGTGCTAACCCCCTTGGTAGCTTGGCACGAGCAGTGGAGCTTATCCCAGAGGCAATGTGTAACGCGTTTGTGCAACACACACGCACTAGTGACACAATAGATACACCACAAAAGAGATACTACACAATATTATTTAAAAATAAGTTCCTGTACTGCATATAAAACATAGACAACATAAACCAATAATCACTTTGCCAACTAGGCAATCCTCAAAAAAACACAGTTTGTGCAATAAGGTAAAAATATATATGTTGCACATCATTAAAACACCATCACTGCCCATACTAATGTCAATCCTGAAATAATACTCTTTATCCTGATTATACAAGGCAAAAACGACATACATCATTACATCAGGGCATGAAATGTAGCAGTTAGGTTATTAGTAGAAAACACAGGAGTCACCAAACATCATTGTAATACATAAACACATTGTGCACAGACTCTTCTGTGTGTCTGCTACATAGAGTACAGTAATTCTGGCCAACTATAGAGCACAGGAGCTCTTGCGCCTCTACCACAGTTAATCTGGCAACTTTTGTAGTCATCAGAAACCTCGATCAACAAAACAGGGGTCCTCTGCTGAGGACGCTCCTCACAATTATCACCAATGAGTGCCCCCAAAGGTAGGCGACTATAATAGGGGGGTGGTCACACACTATTCACGTCGACCGGAGACCTTCATAGGTCCCCCACATACCAAACAATTAAAAAGCCAGCTGTCCGTGGACACGAGGCGCAGCTGTCATTATCATTTTTGCGGGTCCTGGGGACTCTAATCAGACCCCTCAGGGTCGGGAAGACAAGGGCAGCTACCACCAAGCCCCTGGTGCAGCTGCAGCAACCATAGGTGTTGCTGACACCTAGGACATGGTTGAAGGCCATAGGAGCGGTATCACACTTCCGGAAACCATGCCGATGGGTATCTCCCCAGTAGAGCAGGCAGTATGGCATCTGCTTCTCTGTAGGGACAGCGGCGTCTCCGGTTGGGCCTTCAGGCCACGCCCGTCATCCAACGTTGATGGGGCTCCTCCACTTCACTCTTGCACCCCTTTCTTCTGGGATTTTCCTCACATTAGCAGCAGCTCTCTCCCAATGGTAAGGCGGTGGCGTGGAACCTAGGAGTGAAAAGTGAGTGTTCACATCAAATGATAGAACCGAGCCTTGCCGTGTTGGTTCAGAATCAATCATGAGGGGCACGCTGATCCCTGGAAGTGCAGAATGCAGCGCTCAACACGTGGTAATTTTCAAGAGCCTGATAACAGCAGACAGCAAGGCTGAAGCGCTCAGCATGCTGCGTTTCAAGGACACGAACCAAAGAACAAAGTGCCCACTACGTGCTTTTCTTTCAAGCAAGATCAAATCTCAAGTGAAGATCAAATCTCAAGTGAAGCGCTAATGGCAGGGACAAGAGGCATAAACCAGCACTCCTTGGAGAACACTCGGGGCACAAGCAGGGTGCAGGTCAGGAAAGTGGCAGTCTCTCTAGGAGCCAAGTAAGTCAGCACAACAAAGCAAAGTCCAAATGGTGGTCTTGATGGCAGCACAGCAATCCTCTTGTGCAGTATGTTGAGCCAGCTGTGTCTGGTTGCAAGTCCCTTGCAGTGTCTAAACTCATGGGATCAGAGCCTGTGTACTTATACTCAAAATGTCTTTGATGTAGAGATAACTTCAAAAGAATGGTTAAAAGCGCACAACACCCCTATTCTATCTCAGCTCATGCTCCATACACCAGTAGGGGGTAAACACACCATTTGTGTGAGGACAGGGCCCAGACTTAACAAATGTAAGTGTGCCCCACCTCTCTCTCTCCCAGCCCAGGAAGACCATTCACTATGCAGATGGACACAGACACTTCTCCTATCCCACCACAGCCTTTCATGTGTTGTGGCTGCCTGGAAAGTATGCACAAGCTCAGTTAACACATTACCCTAGAAGTGGATTGGAGTCAGGCTGCAAAGCACAAAGAGTCATAAGCACCTAGAAATTTCCACCTTCTAAAAGTGGCATTTCTAAAATGGTAATGAAAAATTCACCTTCACCAATAATCAGGATTTATTACCACTATTCCAAACATACCAAACGTGGCAATGCTACTCCTTCCATATCAGAAATTACCACTGAAGAACGTATCAGGGAATTCCCAATGAGACCTATGAGAGGAGCAGCACTCACAGCCATGAGAAACCAAATAGGTTGTGTGTTTTCTCTACCAGGACATGCCACACAATAAAGACACATATCCGACCCTTTTACCTGCACGGCACCCTGCCCATAGGGCTACCAGGGCCTATCTAAGGAGTGACCTATATGTAGCAAAAGGGGAGTTACAGATTTGGCAAGTAACTTTATGGTTTAACTCTTTTTATTAATTTCTCACATCAGCCCTAAAAGGGAAGAAATCAGATCTCGACTCCTGAGTACAATATAAAACAGACACAAATGCCGCTACTAAACACATTACCAAGGTAAATGCATGGAGTGAGGTTACTAAAGAAACAGAATAAGAATAGAACATTGAAATAATAAGAATAATCTTTCAAAACATTGTCCAAAAGGTTCCCCAAAGTGTCCACCCTCCACCTCCCCCCCTCTCGTCCATCCCTTATAAACCACAAAAAGAAAAGGAGAGCCCGGAACCACAGTGGATCATCTTAATCTGGTAGATCTGCGTGGGAGGACCTTCTGCGGGATCTGTGTTTCTTCCAGACGCAGCAACCTAAGGTAGCGGGGCATGTTAGTTCCCTGAATTTGATTCTGAGGAGAGTGAGGAAGGGACGCCAAAGTTCTGGGAATTCGGAGCCTCTGCCTGCCAAAGTAAGAGTAAGCTTCTCCATCCCCAGTACCATCCACAATCTATGCAACCAACCCGAGCAGGGTAGAGGCGAGGGAGAGCGCCAGTGCGCTAGTATGTTCTGCGTGGCCGCTCCCAAGGCTATAGCAATCAAGTGCCCCCGTCTGGACTTAAGAGGATACATCAATGGGTTTGGTAAGCCCAATAATATGTAGGCAGGGAAGCGTGGGAGCTGCGTGTCAAAATGGGCATCTATATCGTCCAGAATTTGGGCCCAGTACGGCCGAATATGTTTACAACTCCACAATAAGTGCTCTAACGTGCCCACCTCTCCACAACCCCTCCAACAGAAAGTACTCTGGCGGGGGTCAAAACGGTGGAGGCGCTCTGGTGTGTAGTACCAGTAGGTGACTACCTTGGTCAGTGTCTCGGTAAGGCCTGCGTGGTGCGCTGAGTGTCGGGCCCTGTAATATATGTCATCCCACTCCTTGTGGGTAAGAGATCTGCCAATCTCCCGTTCCCAGCGTGTCCGGCCCACGTTATATGTGTGCGCGGTAGTAGTCAAGAGGTGCTTATAGAGATCAGAGATAAGCTTTTTATCTGACGATCTAGTGATAAGCCATTTCTCGAAAGCAGTGAGGGAGCACTGGGCGCCGGGTTTCACTTGGGGTTGCAGGACCCAATGTCTGAGCTGGAGGTAAGGAAGTCTCTCGGACTCCGGGAGGCCATAGTCCATACGAATCTGTGGGATGGGAAGAATGCCTTCCGTGTCAAACAGGTGTCCGAGGCATCTACACGGAGAGGGCCACCATTGTGCAAAGGCCTTAGTTGCCATGCCAGGTTGGAAGTCTGGATTGTTAAAGAGTGGTGTTAAGGGGAGGGAAAGGTCGTCAAAGCATGTGTGATTGCGGTGCGGTCCCACGCCTCCAAGATCGTACCCGTAATATAAGAGGCATAAAGGTTCGGTGGTCTGTGCGCCCTACGTAAGAAGGGGCCCCCTGCAGGGTCGTTGCCGCGACCGCTTGGTCTTGGAACAACTAATGCTTCTCAGACTCCAAACGACTCCACTCCACAAGGTAACGGAGCTGTGTGGCGTAAAAGTAAAGCTGCAGATCTGGGACCCCCACTCCTCCCCGCTCGGGCGGTAGTATTGCTATAGCATGTTTAAATCGAGGCTTGCGGCCCTGCCAGATAAACTGCGCCAGGTCTGCCTGAGTTTGCTGGATCCAGCCAGTCGGAGGGCGGAGAGGAAGCGTCTGAAAAAGATATAGGATCTGGGGAAGAATGGTCATTTTGGTGGCCGAGATTCTACCTTACCAAGAGAGGGTGTGATGCTTCCATTGGCCCAGTTCCCTGCGGATGTGAGCACGGAGCCGATCATAATTAGCGGTGACTGTGTCTCGGATGGTGGGGCCTAGCTGCACTCCCAGGTAGGGGACCGTGGAGTCCGCCCACTGTATCGAGTGCTCCTCTTGCAGCCTAGCCAACGTGTGTTGGGTAAGGGAGATAATAAGTGCTGTCGACTTCGCCATGTTGATTTTAAACCCGGAAGCCTGCCCAAAACAATGAAGTTCGATGAAGAGCGCTCTAAGCGACTGGACCGGATCGGTGAGAGACAGTAGGATATCGTCCGCGTATAGGCTGATGGTATGGATATCTTTGCCAAACTTAATGCCCTTTGCGAGGGGATGGTGCCTGATCCGGAGAGCTAACGGTTCCATATATAGCGCAAAGAGGAGGGGGGAGAGGGGACATCCCTGTCTAGTGCCTCTGCTAATGGGAAACCGGGAGGAAGTCTGTCCGTTCACCCGGACCGTGGCCATGGGTAGCCGGTAACAATTCAGGATCCATGTGCGCAGTTTCTCCCCTATTCCAAACCTCTGGAGGACCTGTTTGAGATATGGCCAGGCCACCCTATCAAAGGCCTTCTCGGCGTCTATGGCTAAGAGAATGTATTCTCCGTCCGTGCGCGACGCTTTTTCAATGAGGTGGAGGACTCTCTTGGTATTGTCGCTCGTCTGCCTTTGTGATATGAACCCTGCCTGATCCGGCTCCACGAGTTGGGGGATGTATGGACCCAGTCGGGTTGCGAGGATACTCGTGTATATTTTGAGATCAATGTTGAGTAGGGAGATCGGCCTGTACGCACCACATATTGTCGCATCCTTCCCGGGCTTGGGAATGACCACCACTGATGCCTCTAGCATCTCCGCGGGGATGGCGCCATCCTGGGAGAAGGAGTTAAACAGGTCTCTCAACAGGGGAGCCAGCTGCGCGCAGAAGGTTTTGTAAAAGGCTGCCGAGTAACCATCCGGAACAGGCGATTTGCCTAGTTTTAGACGCGAGATTGCCGCAATGACCTCCTCTGTCCCTATATCTCTATCAAGGTGGCCAGCTTGTTCCAGGGTAAGAGCCGGTATCCGCGCAGAGTCCAGGTAGGCAAAGCAGTGGGATGAGTCCAGGGGGTCGCTCGCGTATAGAGTCACGTAGTAATCCCGAAATGCCTCCGCAATCTCCCTATCATCCGACGTGAGGTCTCCTCCCAGGCCCCGCCGAATGGACCGCACTCCCTGGCGCTGCCGAGCCACTCGCAGCTTGTGGGCCAGTAGACGGACGCATTTATCGCCGCCAACGTAAAAAGATTGGCGCAGCCGTAGGGCCGCATACTCGGCTCTATCTTGGTCTAGGGCCGCTAGCTGCTTCCGCTCCACACACAACCGCCGCCATGCTCTGGCGGCGCCCGTGCACTGGTGCATCTGCTCCAGCTCCGCCACCCTCTGGGTGAGCTCTGCCCGTTTGCGGCTACGTTCCATATTACTAGCTGTCGAGATGGCTATAAAATCCCCTCTTAGGACGGCTTTAAGCGCCGTCCATTGTGTCGCTAGAGACGTGTCTGAGTTCGCGTTAAGGGTGAGATAGTTGGCAATAGCTGTCTTGATTTGCCCGACAGTGGTTGCAGAATGAAGCAGTGTGTCACGTAGTCTCCAGTGCCGCAGTGGCTGCTGGACTCGGGGGAGTTGGAAAGTTGCCATAACCGGGGAGTGATCTGAGAGTGATGCAGTGAGGATCTCGGAGCCTGTCGCGAGTGCCCGTAATGGGAGGGAGCCAATTAAATAGTCGAGTCTGGCATATGTTTTATGTGCCCCAGAAAAGTGTGTGTAAACGCGGCTGCGGGGGTGAAAGTGGCGCTACAGATCAACCAGTCCAAGCTCTCCGAGGCGGGCCACGCCCTCTTGAGAGAGAGCTCCCACCTGGGACGTCCGCTGGGCCGAGCGGTCGCATGTATTGTCGAAGACTAAGTTCAGGTCCCCTCCCAGCAACAGGCGCCGTTCTGTGTTGGCCGTGGCTTCAGTGAGGACGGTGGGAAGAATTCCTCCTGACGTACATTTGGGGCGTAGACAGAGCCCACTATGAGGGAGATCCCCGCCACCAAGAACTGATACGTGAGTAGTCGGCCCCTTATCTCAGCCTCCTTCTGCAGGACCCTACCCTGAAAGGAACGGGAAACCAGAATAGCAACCCCAGCCGTTTTAGTGTAGTTAGAGGAAAAGAATTGTGTGAGGAAGGCGCGCGACTTCATCCTATGGTGATCTTTGTGGGTGAGATGTGTTTCTTGCAATAGGCATACATCTGCGGTGGAATGTTCCAAGAAGTAAAGGACCGCCCTACGCTTAACCGGGTTGTTAAGTCCCCGCACATTGAGGGTCAGGATGTTAAGTGGTTTCTGGTGCATTCAATGTATGGAGGAGAGACATGCCAAGGTGTAGCGCGTCGCACCAATGCTGGGATACAACACAGAGACAATTGGGATACCGTGTGTTACCGGAAAGACACCTATCTGTGGGGGAAGGAGGGGTGGACGAGAAGAACAATTCCCAACTCAACACAAAAACCTCAACAAAAATAATAGGGAGGGTCCCCCCCCTGAACCTGTACTACCTACCAATCGCACACAACAAGAAATATAGTCCGTTGTCCCAGAACAACTGGTCAGTCAATAAACAGGGGTCCATATCGTGGCCACTAGGAGAGCATCCTCCCTCCCGCCGCCCACCCACAGCCAGCACATTTGTTGAGCGAGTGCATTCACCCAAGGCGCACTCTAGCTGCTCGCGGCCGTGTTGTCGCTCCCCGCTAGCACTTCCGTCGCCGCGGTCAGAGCAGCCTGCTGACTCTGGATGATCTCCGACTGAGCTGGCCTACGAGAACGCCGCCGCCCAGCCTGCCTCTGCCATCCAGATGAGGGAATCTCTGAGCCTGACGCCCCTCCCCCGCCGTCGCCTACAACTTCTGGCGCCGCCAGGCCTAGCAGCTGGCACGCATCCATCAGGGAGCGCAATTAGTGGAGTCTCCCTTCGTGGCGAAATATGAGGCAAAATGGATGCCCCCATGAGTATGTGATCTCCCGTTGTCGAAGGTGCTCCGTGATGGGGCAGAACTGCCGCCGTCTCTGCAGGGTGATTAAGGCCAGGTCCTGGTAAAGAACAGGGGTATGGCCCTGAAAGGAAATAGGATGGAGGGCTCGGGCCCTGACCAGGACCGACTCCTTGGTTTTGAAGTCCTGCACACACACCAGGATGTCCGCCGGTGGAGCATTGGGCCCCGGGGCGGACCCACCCTATGAGCTCTGTCCAAGACAATGTCCTCGTCCGGCCCGCCCCGAGAATGTGCCGGAAAAGGGTCGCGGTAAAAGCTAGTAGGTCCCTAGTGTCCTCAGTGGCCTTGACCCCCCCTGATCCTGATGTTATGCCTTCGGGACCGGTTTTCGAGGTCCTCCAGGTGCATTTGGATATCCATGTTCTGGTCTCGTAATCTGAGGATCTCCTGTTGAAGCAGGGCCGTGTCAGTCACCGCCACATCACTTTTCTCCTCAAGGGTGGCAACCCACTCTCCAACTCCGTCGACATCCTTGCGTAAGTCCTTGAGTTCGGCCGCAAATTCGGCTTTTACTGATTGGATGTCTGCGCGTAAGGTAAGGAACAGTGACTCCAGGAAAGCCTTCGTGATGGGCTCCTCTCCGGTGCTCGGGGAAAGCCCGGTAGGCGCCACGCTGGGCGTCACTCCGGCCATAGAAGCAGGCGACTGAGGCCGACCGAAAATATCCTTCAGAGGCTTCGCCTTGGCAGGTCTGGTTTTGCACATGTTCCCCTCCTCCGCTAGGTCTCCGGGGCACACGACCAGGGAGGGCCGAACCCCCTCGGGAACCAGCGCCGCCGTTGGGAGAAATCCACAGTGGGGTCCGCTAGGGCACATCCAGGGGCCGCCCAAGCTCACGCAAAGTCCCGGCCCGATCCCCAGCAGCAGGGCCCAACCCAGCGAGGTCCAGCGCGCGAGCCGGGACGCAGCCAGCCGGGAGCAATCCGTAGCAGCAACCACAGATCCAGGCCAGCGCCCCAGTCCCACCAGAGAAAGGGCCCCCGTCACCATAGGGGCCGCACCGCCCCACCGCGTGACTCCAGCGGCCGATCCTCCGGGCAGGAAGCTCCACGGGAGCGTCAGATGCTACCGCCTGGCGAGGCCCGGGGGCGCCGCACACCCCCGTCACTCGCCGCTAATCACCTCTTCTGATCGGGCTAGGCCCTAGTAGGGTCCCTCCTCCGAGTGCACTCGTTGCTCTACAGGGCCACCGCGAAGTCCCAGCCACTCGCGGGCCCCGGTCCTCCCGGGAGTCCCCCGCATCAGCCGCTCCGCACCGCGACGGCCCGTGGAGACACCGTGTCTGTCACGTTCCGCTCCAGTCCCCGGGCCCCCCCGAGGGGAACCAAGCGATCAATGGGGGGGGCCAGCACCACCAGGATCGTCTGACGCTGCCGGCGGGGCCCCTCAGACTCTGCCCCCCCGCCGGATGCCAGCCACTTTCCTGCACCTGCCGCGGCCGTTGTATCGCCGCCATTGCTCGCCAAGGCTCCGACTTGAACTCCTCAGTCGCCCTCACCACGGTGCAGGGCCGCTCTCACCTCTATTCAGGCCCGGTGTTGTCTCTTAGGCCTCGCAGGCCGCGCTGAGATATCACGACTCCCAGCTCCTCCAACGATCCCGGGGCCGCCGTCACTGCAGTGTCGGGGCAGCCCCCTCCCGGGGGCCGAAGGTCTGCCTCGCTCGGCGCACTCTCCCTTGCAGTCGGAGCCCCTGTTCGGAGATCACGCCGTCCCCGCAGGCTCAACTGTTCTTCACCGCCCGTTCCGGCGATGTCGCTGGCCGGGCAGATTACTCCGGGCACCCGTGCCGCTGAGACTCCCAAGGGCGATCACCGCTGGGGTGTGGAGCCGAGGTCGCCTACGGACTCCAAAGCCGGCCCCGATGCAGCCCGGCAGGGCCCACCGCTGTGCTGAGGCCTTCCAACACTGGGAAGGCCGGTGCCCGCTCCGCTTGGCGCCGCCGAATCTCTCGCTTTCCTTCTGTTTTCAGCGCCGGAGGCTCCCCACCGGAAAGGGACACCGCAGGCTGGGAGACCAGATCGCTGTGAGCGGGTCGCGTGCCACACTGGCCGCGTAGATCTGCTCCGGGCGGGCGGCGGGCAGGAGCCTGAGAAAACGCATCCTACCGCTCCGCTATCTTGGCCACGCCCCTGGCAAGTAACTTCAAATGTCAAGTCACTGTGGCAGTAAACCGCACATGCAGGCTCTGCAGTTGCAAGCCTGAGACAGGTTTTGAAAGCTACTTCCGTGGGTGGCACAAGCAGCACTGCAGGCCCATTAGTAGCATTTAATTTGCAGGCCCTGGGAATAGGAGATACCACTGTACTTTCAGATAAATTAAATATGCCAAACAGGTGTAGACCAATCATACCATGTTTAAAGGAGACAGCACATGCACTTTAGCACTGAATAGCAGTGATAAAGTGCCCAAAGTCTTAAAGCCAGCAAATGCAGGTCAGAAGAAATACAGAAGGAACACAAAAGGTTTGGGGCTAACCCTGTAAAATGGGCCAGGTCCAACAGGCTAATACCAGTGATTAGCAACCAAATAACACAAGAAGTTCTTTGCTGGCAGAAGAAATCTGTTGATGAGATATTACAATAGGCAAAATGTTGCAGCAACATGCTGGAAGCAAATCGAAAGGGGCTTAAGGAAAAGTACATGATAGTCCAAACACAATTAGCCCACAATGGAGGTGTTAAGGGACTTAGAGTTCCATTCCAAGAACCTGAACTAGAACTCAGCTTTGGAAAGGGGATGCAGGTTGTTTCCTTGAACTACAGTAGGAACGTACTAGGGATGGGGAGTGGTCAAGGTAATGTGGCAGGGACCACTATAAGTGCCCTAAAGAAAGTTGCCTAATGTGGCATTTGTAACAGAGTAGGGCATTGGAAGCAGGAGCGCCATTATAACCCAGACTGGATTGCGGTGGAGGTTCAAGAAGTGAGTTCAGCAGGCAGGGAGAGCTTCCCCCAGTACCAAGAGCCCTTATGGAAGCTTCAAAGTCACTAAAAATGAGTTATTGCCAAGTTCTTTAAACCAAACGCTGACACAGGGAAGTATTCCCCATCTCCAACTGAGCCACAGAGGACCCCAGAATCTCATGATGACAAGACGGCCCTGTTCAAATGATGCTTGAGACTTCCATAGATTTCAGTCAGGGGCAATGAAGGCTCATGAGGGGGGAGGAAGAGTGCATACTTGGCACAGTCCAGGAAGCAGATCAGAGTGGACCATACATTGACGGAGAGGTTAACAGACATCCCATAACTTTCCGAACAGACACAGGAACCACTTGTTCAATGGTTAGAACAGTTGAGGTCCCTAATGTACACCTCTTGAGAAAAGAAGTCCAATTTGTAGGATTCACAACCCAACAGTGCACCAATCAAACCACTGCCCTGTACCTATAAAAATAGGAGACATGTGAGAGAAGCATCAGTTTGTGATTTTTGACTCTAGCCCTGTAAACCTGCTAGGACAACATTTTCTCTGTAAAATCAACTCCGTCATCTATTGCACACAGGATGGGCACAGAATTGAAACATAGACGGCTGATGCAGAGTTTAAATTGCAGTCCCCAGAACCTGTTGTCATGTTACATCCAGTTGTTACCACCAAGGACTTGCCAGAGGATTTGAAAGAGACAGTTAAGGAGGAAGTCTCGGACTTTACAGGAAGAGAGATTGGGTTAATTAAAGGTGTCAAACCCCTTAAGATCACCCTTACACTCGTCTTTTACACAGACTTGCCCAAATAAGATCACCCCTGTCATTAAGAGCATGCTAGAACAAGACCTCTTAAAAGAAGTTATTAGCAGTTTATGTAACTCCCCAATCATGGCCAGAATAGAAATCCTAGTAGCTTTTAAGATAGGGTAGAGATGATAAGATAAATACCTACAGGACTAAATGCTCAACCCAAGATTTCCTTGATCTGATTTAGCTTAACATGGCGCAGCAACACTGCAACATTTTGCTTGTAAATATATACTTGCAAGTTGCTATTTCTGTTTATTTTTTGATGGCTGTTAGATGTCTATTTGTTGAGAAGAGATATTCCTCATATAACAATCAACTCTCCTCTTGAACCTGTAGTCAGACTTCCCTACCTAGGTTTCTCACATTCCACAGTATGAGAGTGTGTACAGGTACAATGCGTATTATTAAAGATAGCTGAATGTGTGAAAGTCACGGAGGTGGAGACTGTTTCCTTTGTGCTTATCTTCCAGCTTCTGCAGCTGTGGGAGCAGCATATTTTCCTTACCCCTGTCCTACTCATTTTGCTTTTCAGTCTTCTTTAATCTTTTCTATCATTATCAAACTGTTTTATTCTGATTTTGATGATCCATTAGAAGATATGCCATCTGTCAGAGGTGAAAATCTGTATTACAAAAGGTTTAAATTAAGGAGTCAGTGTGAGTATTTGATGATGATGATTACATTCTTTATCCCCGTGACTAATGTGAGTACTACTAACCAGAGCATGCATGATGTAACCTGCAAAATTCCCCACGACGTGAGAGTATTTATAGACAAATTAAATGAGAGTATAAGGATAGATGAAGAAAGGGGAGATGGAAAGCCAGTCTGAGCACATCATCAGGAAAGATGAGGAGACACTAAAGGAACCACCTCTTAGACTAAATATTTAGGTCAACGAGAAGGGATCAGTATGCATTATACGGCAGCCAGAGGGAATTTGAAACGCTTGAGAAATTAGGATGCAGCGAATGCGAGCACAACTATTTAGTTAAAGGGAAACCCTTCTCAAATCACGCTGCAAGTATTAAAAAGGGATCTATTGTGTATGTGGTAAGTCAACTTATTTCCAGGTGCCACATAACTGAAGAGGTGTGGCACTACGGCCAGGGCGGCTGACTCCGGAATCTGGGGATCACGGTTCGATCCCCGGCGCTGGCGGCAGATTAGCCCATCACCATGTGACTCTGGGCAATAGCTTGCTTAATCTTCCCGACTGCCCCCAGCGCCTAGAGACCCTTACGGGTGATTGTTCGCGCTTTACAAATGTGGATTATTTTTATTATAACTGGAAAGTTGTTTTGCAGCATTAATTACCCCTAGAATATATCAAACTAATGAGTTGGACTTTCCTCTTGAACAATATATAAGGAGGGTCAAATGTAGCTTTAAACATATCCTTAGTGATATCGTTGGAGCGCGTATACCATCTATTTGAGTGGCATCAAATGATGTAAGGATTTTGAAGCTATCCATCCTAATTGACCGGCACGCTACTAACACAGATGGTCTTTGACAGTAATAAATAAAGAGATGCTTCCAAAGAGAGCTATGATAATGCAAAATCGCCTTGCGCTGGATTTACTCCTGGAGAGGAAGGCAGAGTTTCCAAAGTCATCAACGCTCCGGAATGCTGTGCCTATGTGCCACGTGTAAATAAGCAGCTAGAGTGCTAGATTACTAACATCACGAATATAATTCATGAATTGACTGATATGGGAGAATCAGGTACCTGGGAAGGGTTAGGATCTTTGTTCAGATCCGTTGGAAGAGGATTTGCTAAGATAGGAGAATGGCTTCATAATGTGGGTGGAGGAATTCTGAAAATGCTTCTAACCCCTTATTTGCTTATATTGTTTGCCATTGCATGTGCGCTTGTTTCCTTGCAGTTTTGCTAAAGGGTTTCATCGCAAAATGGTATGGATTGTGGGTATAAGAAGCTGTCAGCAACAAGAGGAAGAAGGAGAAAGAGTCTTGATGTAAAGGTTGATGAAATGCAAAGTGAACTTTATGACACCTGGAACGACCTGGGTGAATCAAACAAGAAGAATGATGTTCTATAATGAAGAATTGAACACATAATAAACTGGGCTTATGCGAACCTAGGTTGTGTTTACAGTTTCCTCCATCTTGTTCCAACTTCACAAAGTATCACATGTTAACTGTTGTTGTTCTTCTAGTTCTAAATAAAGAACTATGAGACCTAACCAAGGAAGTTTCAACTGTACCAGGCCACTGCTATATAACGTATCAATTGGATTGCTTGAATAAACGGTGAGAATGCTTGCAGATCCAATCCACTACTACCATGAGAGAAACTTCCAATGTATTCTGTAGTAAAATGTTTCTTCTTGCTCACTTCCCACTGGTGCATAGAACAATATACCCATGTAGAATGTATGAATGTCTTTGTTATAAGCCCTATAAAAAGATGTGTAGATTTCTATCTACATGAGATCCTTTCACCCTACCCGTAGAAGGCGAATCTATGCCGGATTTCACATAGAACTGTACTGAATTCTCTGCGGCAAGAAGGAGCACGCTCCGTAAAGTCTGCGACAATCACAATGAGCAGACCTGTGGCAAAGTGGTGTAAGTAACAGTAGAAGGGGATAGAAAGGTAAATAATGTAAATTAATAGGAGACAGTACATGTTCAGATCACTAGAGATGACAAAAAGAGGTTTGAGCTAACAACAGAGGAGGCATATTTATTTCAGATAGTGTACTATCTTGACAACATACCCTAAAAAATGCCGTCTTTTGCTAATTTGTATGCAAAGTTTTATTAAAGCTGTTCAATGTCTGTTAGACCTAGCCCTTTTTGCAGGTTTATCCCCAATCCTTTTTCCTCCTATTATTCTGACCTTGTTTTCATCGGCTATATATTTCTGGGCACTTTTCCACTGCAGAGAAGTATTAAAGTGGATCTGCTCTCTGTAGAAATTGTGACTATGATTGGCTATCCATTAAGTTGGCATATTTGATTTACTTGCAAGCCCTTAGTAAAGTGCACTAAGTGTGCCAGGGCCAGTAAATCAAATGCTAGTAGTGGTCTTGCAGCACTGGGTGTGCCACCCACATGGGTAGCCCTGTAAATGTGTCTCAGACCTACCACTGTAGAGTCTGCGCGTGCAGTAGTTAACTGCTATTTGTATCTGGCAACTGTACACACTTGCCAGGCCCAAACCTTCCATTTTCTTACATGTAAGGCACCCCTCAGCTAGGCCCATGGTACCCCCATGGGCAGGGTGTAGTGTATGTGAAAGGTAGGACAAGTACAGGTGTCTTTTACATGTCCTGACAGTGAAATGCTGTGTATTTCGGTTTTTACTGTTGAATGGCTTTCTGTGCCATGGGCTATCAATTGCAGCTGCACTGTAACATTTTACACATGTAACATTTAATTGGGACAAGATGGAGAAATGGAGTTTAGAGTCTCTGAACTCGGAATTTAGAACACACCTTTTAGTAAAGGTGGTTTTTAAATTGTGTGCTTAAAAATGCCACTATTTGAAGGTGGGTATTTTCTTGCTTTACCAATCTGCGTGCCTCTGCTTGCTTATGTAGTCAGCATCTAGTTATGGAATGAAAGAAGCTGGGGATGTGCATTCACTCTAGAAAGTCACAAGGGGGGGGATGAGGTGTGTCCTGCCTTGCCTGGATGATTCATCGCTAGGCTTCATACACCTGGTCTGCATTTAGAGTGGTGGGTAGAGTAGTTCGCTAGCACCTGAATAGGATGTGTCTCCTTTGCACAATGCTGTCTCCACCCCCTGTTGTCATGCTGGATCAAGGATGCCATGACTGATTTGGACTAGGTTCAGATACCTTTGACACAAGAGAACAGTGAGAAACTGGGGTATAAGTATTGGACCTAAAACCCCAAGACTGTAGATTACTTCTGTTATGTTCCATATAGGTACCCCAATATACGCTCAGGTAGTCACCTAACCTTTCACCTATATTCTCCCCTACCATTACACTACATAACGTTTCATTTGACTGACCTTTTACCCAGTTACGGTACTGCTTACAGGCTGCAGGGTTCTCCCTGAAACTAGCCTCATCCATTATGCATGAGGATTCTTGGAAACGCAGCAGGACCACCCTCTCCTGCATAATAACTATGTACAAGGGTCATTCCTTCCGTCATCCTAGGTCCAACATGACACAGCAAAGTAGAGCCCCTGAGGGTACCACTTTGGGAATATAAACATCAAATCTTGCTGAGGTAATCAGAGGAGAAAAGTTCTTCCATGCCGACACACTGATGCGAGACGTTGAGGTTCCTGCGCGCAGATACTCCAGCTCGCAGTGGTCTGACATCCCTTGCGGGGTGTCCCGCTTGAGACCAAGACGTGGTCCCACAGTCTCTCACTTCAAGTATTGGGGTTGACTTTATCCTAGAGGGTTTCTTGGCTTTTACACCTACTTACATGCTAGGTACACTTAGGTACATCTAGTTAGGGTCGCATCATAGGAGTGCACATTCTACTGTCATGTACTTCATATACTTGCCTGTATTCATTGTTTTGTGTGAAACAAAAGTACAGGAGTGGACCCGTTAGCCCAGTAGAGACCGGGTAAGTAGTATATTAAAACAACAATGTCTCAACCAGTAATCATTTATAAGGACCGTTAAAGAAAGTGCTTCAGTCTAATCAAAGGAAGGGAAAACAAAGGAGGGAGACCAAAGGAATTTAGAAAAAGCAGTTTGTTATTTGCAGGTAGTTAAACAGCACTACAATACAATTTTAGTTACAAATGACCCTATAAAGGCCACGGTTAAAGCTGTTAAGTCGACGGCGTTTTGACCAGTCTAAGTAATGGTCATCATCAGGACTTTGGTTACAGATTTCTTAAGTAGTGCTGGTAACGCAGAGTGTAGTAATCACTGTTCGGGGGTGAGACCAATAGAAAACAATTCAGCAGGCGCTTTGTATTATGGTGGAGGGATAAACGAATTCGGACCACAGTGCGCGTTGGACCTGGACGTTGGCAAATGCCGAGGAGCAGGCGGTGGCGATTCCTTAGTGAATAAGGGAATTCTGGGCCTAAGCGTGAGAAATCACAGAGGAGCAATTGGGCGGTTCGTAAAGGATAAAGAGGCGCTGGTTGCCGAAAAAGAACCTGGGAGTCAGAGGAATTAATCGGACTGCCGGCGAGAGTGAATCTCAGGTGACGAGTCAAACGTCACGTTTCACTCGTCACCTGAGATTCACTCTTGCCCGCAGTGACTCAGCATCCCACCATGTTGGGTGGGATGCTGAGTCACTACACCATGTAATCCCAGTAAAGATTACTCCAACTCCACAGAGACAGTACCCAATAAAACAAGAAGCGAAAAAACAGGCCAGGGAGATCTTAGATCAACTTGAATACCAGGGTGTAATAGAAAGTTGCACCTCTTCAATGAACAATCCTTTGTTTCCTGTAAAGAAACCCGATAATTGATACAGTCTAGTTTTAGACTATAGACATTTGAACACATGTACGAAGATATTTGCAGTACAGAATACACATAGTGCATTAATGAATAACATTGGGCTGAAAAAATACAAAACAACACTAGATATCTCAAATGGATTTTTCTGCCAAAATATAGTGCCTGAAAGCAAGTATTTAACAGCATTTTCAGTACTAGGTTCCCAAGCCTCAATTTTGTCGACTCCCCCAAGGGTATTGAACTATCTCTGGGTTGTTCTTCACTAGGGTAACAGAATTACTTCAGAATTTAGATGAAGAGGCATTGTCCTATGTAGATGATATTTATCTGACGGATGATGATTTAAAGGATCACTTGGCCAGAGTGAGCAGCATCATTTTGGGGTTCGCCTCTGAGGGCTACAAATTTGACTTCAAAAAATCTAAAATAGCCCACCTCAATGTCCTATTTTTGGGAAACAAGCTATCAAGTGAAGGAAAAAGCCTGGCAGCTATTTTTTTTAGAAAAGTGTGCGCTGCTCCAACTTCCTAAATCTTTAAAGAACTTACAATCCATATTGGAATTTTGAAATTTTTGCAGAACTTACATTTTGGATTACGGAGAAAGAGTAAGACCTTTCTACAACTTAATAAGATCAGATTTTTTAGTTAGGCATTGAACACAGGAACACACAGATATCCTTCGTTCCCTACAAGCTGACATGATAGCTTCAAAACACTTGCAGACATGTGTAAACGTCCGCAGCCTGGTGATCCGCGTTATAGCGGGTCAATCTGGGTACACCTACCTAACCTTGAAATGGAGGCGAAACAGTACCCATTGTATACAAATCACACTTGTACACAAACACTGAAATGTGCTTTGCTTCTACAGAACAAATCCTGACAGCAGTACAGACCGCTGTAGTAAGAGAAAGAGCACTGGCTCAGGGGAAATTAGTAATTGTCACAACTCCAGTACCGGCCTTAGAGGCTGCTACAAAGGCAGGCGTTCCAAATGCTAAAGCCTCACTTCCGAGATGGATACAATGGGATAATTCTCTCACTGCAAAGGATGTAGAATACAGATACAACCCTAGTCTAAAAACACAAGCATTTCTGCAATATGAGCACGAATATCCTCTCCCAAATTAAATAATGCCTCTAGATCATTATTTACACTGACGGATCTGCTCAGCTGGCCGTAGATAGTAAACAGCAATACAGCACTATGTGTGCAATTGTAAAAGGTCGTATGTGAGGTGGCAAGTTCCATCCCAGCAGTACGAAGACACAGTGTCTAAGATACTGCACGGCACAGCTAGCAGAATTAAAAGCCCTATTACTGGCACTAATAAATACAGATTGAGAATTTCCCACACTGTTTGTGTGCAACTCTTTTTATTGTGTCATACAACAGATATCTTCACTACTGGGGTCAAAATGGGTTTAAGGACTCAATAGGTGGCACAATTAAGCATAAAATGCTACGGGAACAGGTAGCTGAGTTGAAGAACGAACTAGCAAGAGCTCACGTGATACACACGCGAAGTCATCAACGTAATGGAGTTTACTTTGAAAGGAATTCATTGGGTGATGAAGCCGCAAAGGGGGCAGTACAAACTGCTGCCATAGCTGCAATCACTCTTTAAAAACGAGAATAGACGTTCAGATAATGGTAGCTGTCATTGCTTCACGCCAATACAGCCCAGCCTCACCGAAAGCTTTTCCACTCAAGTACTCCTACAAGTTAGATGCAAACAACATTCCGTATGCTTAGATTCCAGATGTTTTAGTACCAAACATGGATCGCAGATTAGGCTTAATACTAGCTGCAAACGAGGGTCTAGGTTCTGCACATGCAGGGATTACCGCAACAGTTTCTTTACTGAAACAACGATATTAGTGGCCTGGTTTAACAAAACAGACGAAGATTTTTGTCTTGAAATGCGGCATCTGCCAGCAGATGAAGGGTTCCACCATGGCGCGTTCAGCGCAGACACCAATACTAATATCAGACAGACCACTCGCTTGTGTCTATATGGACCACTTCGGCCCCCTACAATTGAATGGGGCCTACAAGTTTATCCTGGTGGCAGTGGATTCATGGTCTAGATTCCTATGGGTATTGCCTGAGCGCTCAGCTGATGCTCGAACTGTTATGAAAGATTTGCGAGTCTATATAGGAACATACACAGTTGGCACATTACATTTTGACCGTGGCCCTGCGTTTAGCTCTAGGGCTTACAAGGAAGCCATGGTAGGTTTGGGTGTAGCATTGAGGTACTCCTCTCTGCACCATCCAGAGGGAAATTCGGTAGTGGAGAGGAAAAACCGAGACTTAAAGCAATCTTCAACAGCAAGGGTATTAGGTTCGGGTAGTACGTGGGTCAATCACTTATATTGGGTACAATGAGCCCTCAACAATATGCCAAGAAGTTCTCTAGGGGGTGTCACTCCTTACGAGGTTATATTTGGGACCAGAATGCGGGTGCCTGGGCTCGATTATGAAAGCACAGTGGCAAATGAAAAACCATTTGATATCAATAAACGTTTGGCTGTTTTAGAGGATCTGAATAAATCCCGGGCACTACTAAGCAACGTGCAAGTAAAACGCCCCGCCACTGGGAAAGTCAAATCAGTCAGGGCAAAACCTGTCTGGATCCCAAAAGTCAGGGATCTGGTCAGAGAAAAAATCAAGGATAAAAAAGAATTTGGGCCATCATACAGAAAGCCTGTACCTGTCCTGGCTGTCGAAGGAACAAGAACAGTACTTCTTCTGCCTCTTGCCGGCAAAAAAGAAAAGAGATTTGTCTCCATTGATCTGATCAAACCATACTATGTGGCTGATACTGAATAGTAGGCCTCGTGGGCTCCTGGGTAGCCGATGCTCTCCTCTAGCTACCAAACAGGAAGTTCAGACAGAAAGACTCATAACATTCGAAGAGTCACCAATACAAAATTATGGAATTTCCAACAACGAAATGGAACTCGTTCCCCTGGAAAGAGAACTTCAAACTACAAATGAAAGACAAATATCAATTCGGCCAAACACCGATGTCTACAACAATATGTGTCGACAAGAGACACCTGCCAGTTGAACAAAACCTGCTGAATACAAAAGATAGATCGAACAGCATCTGGCTACTTCATCGATTTTGATACCTTCTCTCTTGATCCCAGTGAACCTGAGGCAATGCCAGCTCCTGTTTCCTGTAAGCCACAAATACGTGAATTCTACACTTTTCTGAAAAAGACTGATATAGTATCACCCTGGCTCTAGCTCTGGGTCATAACTCGAACATTGTTTTTTTCTGTTCTGGATTGGCCTAGTGACTGTTTTATGCTTACTCATAAATGGAAAATACCTCCCAGAACACTCTGCAGTATCAAATGTGAACTGAAACCTCATACATCATTTCATCGTGAACAAAGTGACCTGTTTTCTGTGAACATTACAGCTGTTCCAAATCCTGATGGTATCGTTTGGGACAAAGTAGATAATGATGTATTTGGCACCACTGAACTTTTGAAAATACCACATTTATTAAAAATTTCTCTAAATGATATCATTACCTCCAGTACATTTTCTGATGATTGGGATTTTGAAACTGTGAGTAAAATGTTGTCTGATTTAGAAGAATCCTCTGCATTTTTAAGCAATGAAATGTTAGAGGACACATCTGATTTCGATAATATGTACTGTTACCATCATTATGGTCATCACTTTTTCCACACAAATCCAGTATCTCACAAAATGTTTTCACATAACCAATGGGACGTTGCCCAAAACCACCAAAAGGTAGTTTGAAAATGTTTGCACAGAAATGTTCATATGTTTCAGGGTTTAAAACTTCTGACCTGACCTCATAATACCATAAGGTTGCACCTACACCAGCACCTCCACAGAAAAATATGCTAACAAACACCATACACCAAACAGATTTATTCTGCATCCTTTATTTCCCAACTGTCAGAACAGGGTTTCGACTTATGGAAGGACACTATAGACACAATATCAGTCTGGGGTTCTAAGGAATGGCAAGTTCAGGGAACGGAAGCACTTTTTAGATTGTGCCTCATTCCATAGCAGATAATATTTCTGAATGAAACTGTGCAACAGACTTCCTGTCTTGGACTAGCCAAGAACAAGAATTTGAACACACCTCGGATTCCCACACCCACACACATCAATTTTACATCACATGGAGAGGATGCAATAGATGACATCATGAAGTACAATACTTCAGACCCCAATTGGAAAGGATGATTAATTTGGCCCACAGACACAAACAGATGTCAATCAAGATTCAAGGGTACAATGAAGGGTTTAGATTCCATAGGCCAGACCTACGCTATGTACAAAGAGAACAACCGGCAGTGGTGACATCATACAGTGTTGGGAAGTTGTGCCTCGATTGGCCAAAAGCCTCAACACTGTCCCTAGTGAAACAGCACTTATCCTTACTCTCAGATGAAATGGATTTAAGGGATTTTTTATTAAGTCCCCAAAAGCCACATCAGAAACTTTTCTATTTCGCTGTCTATAATGAAATCAGGAAACTCTCTCAACAAGAGCTATGGAAAGACTTCGTGAAATAGATTCGATTAACCTAGAAAAGGTGTTAGTGGTAATTGACTACTGTATGACTACATTAACATCCAGGATTTTTTCACTGGGCAACATTGTATCTTCTGCTATAGATATACTAGAACAGGACTTGTCCACACTACAACACGGACAATCTCAACTATGTTCTATTATCTTATTAAGCTGGACGCTGCAATCATTGCGTGCTGGTAATGTGCCTTGGCGATTTATTAACAGTACGTCCCTATTTTCTGCATATAATCTAACTGAGAAGCAGATAATGATGGCACAGAGGGGAGCAAAATATACAATGCTGCGTCTTGAAAAACTCGACAAGTCACCTTTTACTGTGGCAGAGTCACTGTCCATAGAATGGTTAATCCATGGCCATATAACATTACCGGTCACAACTTTCCAGTTCCAGTATTGCCGAGAACAACAACAGGCAGGCAGATATGAAGCAATGGGTAGTGAATTCATCAAGGAATCTTGGAGATTACCATACAGATTTCGATGTAGGAATGGGGACATGGAAGTGTTCCTTAGCGGTACCAACTGCGAGAATTCCTTAAGCGGATGCCTCAAGTGCCAGGATATCATGCTTCATGGGGCCTGTAATGGGGCTGTTGCCAACTTATCCTGTCACTTGAGAGGATACCCAGCTTCCATGATTAATCTGGTGATCAAGTTGCTTTCAAATGGGAGTTGCGTGATGCTCAAAGGTTCAAGATTGTTGTGGGATGTTCCCAGGCATCGCATATCTCGTTACTGTAAGCTTCAGGGTTACCTGCTGTTTGCAAGTATTGTTTCCACCGACCCATACAGTCAGGTAAGCGCCGTTATGGCCTTCATTGAATGTTTCATTTATTCGGTTTGATACTCTGAGCCGAATGAAAGCGATGCTTCTACAGCAAACGGTGCCCTCAACCTCTGTCCAGGAAACATACGATCTCCAGGTTTCAAGGTCTTCGGCTGAGATACAGGCACTAGTACGGACAAACTGCCCTTTCCATTTCACAGAAATGGTACAACATATTTTTAACATGTCTGATACGACAGGTATAGTACACCTATTTAAGACCATAGGTTCTGGACTGTTAGGCACCTTTCAGACAATCCTCTGAGTTATTCCCAACTTCATACACTCCGTATTCAGAAGCATTTTTTGAGGGCTTCCGCTGATCCTGTTTCTAATAGCAGGTATCCTGATTGTCATTTTTCAGCTACACAAAGGACGTTCCAGTCACCAAGGAGATGGAAAAAACACTCTTAGAGCACCGATACCGTGATGGCATGGTACTCCATCTGGGCACACCTCGTCTTCGAGAACTGAGCGAGTCGTGGTTCTTGTCATTTAGACCAGTCTGGATCGACTGTTTTCTGCATGTCCTCCGATGCCTGTTCTGCGGACAAGAATGCATGTTGGACCTCTGTCCAACACTTCCATAGGTTGCGCCACCAGACGTTGATGCTTCACTAGACACGATAACGGCCCATGCTCTGTAGTGTCCTCAGCGTATTCCAATGTTGATGTCTGCTTTCTTAGAGCCCCCACAGAATGCTTCAGCTCCTGTTGGAACGGATACCTACTCCTCAACAAATCCTCAGGCCTTGGATGGCACACAGGCATCCCCAGCAGTGGCTGTGGGGAATACGGAGGAACATCTGTGCTTGATTGACATGATCTGCGAGGTGTTACAGGGACCGTCATCTGCGAATGCAGGCAACATTTATGTTTTGTCTCCCAGCCAGGACACATAAACATTTGGTTCATCGTGTGCTGGGAAAATTTGGCTTTTTCAAAAACAACCAAATTTGGAATTTTAAACAAGCCACTTTTTATAAAAAGTGCATGGCTTTCAGTCACTCTTTGTTCGGACTATATATACGAACATATTTAGTACAGACTTCTATCGCATGCAATATTTTTTCCTTTTTAGCATTTTTTTTAAAATTATACGTTTTTAAGTATTATTTTAAATGGACTTATTAATAATTTGCGTACCACATTTAGCTATACACTAGAAATGTTAGTATCTTATCCAGCCAGATGAGGAGTGGGTGTTATGTTCCATATAGGTATTTAGGCACCCCAATATAGGCTCAGGAAGTCACCTAACTCTTTACCTATATTCTATCTACTATTACACTACATAACGGTTCTTGGGACTGACCTTTTACCAAGTTACGTTACTGCTTACAGGACGTAGGGTTTTCCCTAAAACTAGCCTAATCTATTATGCATGAGGATTCTTGGAAACTCAGCAGGACTACCATCTGCTGCAAAATAACTGTGTACAAGGGTCATTCCTTCTGTCATCCTCGGTCCAACATGACACAGCAAGGTAGAATCCCTTAGGGTACCACTTTGGGTATATAAACACAATATCTTGCTGAGGAAGTCAGAGGAGAAAAGGACCTCCATGCTGACACACTGACGCGAGACTCTGAGGTTCCTGCGCGCAAACACTCCAGCTCGCAGTGGTCTGATATCCCTTGCGGGATGTCCATCTCGAGACCAAGACGGGGTACCACAGTCACTCACTTCAGGTAATGGGGTAGACTTTATCCTAGAGGGATTCTTGGCTTTTACACCTACATACATGCTAAGTACACTTAGGTACATCTAGTTAGGGTCGCATCGTTGGAGTATGCATTCTACTGTCATGTATTTTATATACTTGCCTGTATTCTTGTTTTAGCACGATGGTAGGAATCTACCATACTTCTAATCTGATAGTACTTATAATCATTTATTTCTGTTACTGTCTAGTGGTTGTTTCAGCATACCTATTTTACACTAGAATGACGCTGGTTCAATAAATGCTTATTGGAAAACATCCCCATTGTTTATTCTGTGTCTCTCTGAGACAAAGTAAGAACGAGTGACTGAGCGAAATGTTTTGCACTGTTTCCACGATCCTGAGGGAACAGGGTTGTCATGTTTGATAGTTGCCAAGACCTATTCTCTCCTTGGTAAGAGGGGTTTCTAGTGGCACCGTGAGCTAGCTGGTATACAGGCTAACATACCCGGTAAGGATGTTTAGAATCAGTCCGGACACCAATTCTACAGTGAATGTTGTCTAAACGTGCAGATCCTATATAGGTTTATAGGAACTACACAACACTTCTGGAAACACGAGGGCCCTGCCAAGCAGAAGATGAGCTGTGTGAGGTGCTCTGCCTTTTCTGTGTGAGGGGTGGGTTGGCTGTCAGTTGCTGCTTCTGTCTGTGGTGGAGGAAATGGACTGACTCTTTTTGCCCTGCTGCATATCTTGCTTATGAAAAATCTCCAAGCGCTCGTGTGTGCTTGCCTCCTGTGTAAGTCTCAGTGAGATGAAAGACTTCAGGAAAGAGCATTTCTGGATCTAAAAGTAACCTGCCTTGAAGAAGGGCTGGGAGCAATGTGTGAGGAGCGCTGCCCCTGATGTGTTTGGAGGTGGGACAGCCTGCAGTTGCTTCCACTGTTTGGAGCAGGAGAAGGGCGGGACTGTTCTTTCCTAGATTGCAAGACAGCGTGTGGTCGGCGCTGTATTCATCAGCTTGAAATATGAAGCATGTGGTGAGCGCTCTATTTCCAAACATGAGAGGAGAGCTTTGTTTTGTTCTTTGATCAGTGCGTATTTAAAAAATTCTGGTGCTGGTTATCACAGCGCGTGCAGCGCTGTACTACGTCTGCCGAGCTACAAAGTGTAACATGTATCAGGGGCTCTGTTGAAAGGCCCGTGCTTTGCAGGATCCCGGTGAGGAGAGTTCCAATCAAGAGGAGCACTGGCCCAGCGTCTGCAAGGAAGGCACTGCGGAGGAGGCAGTGCTGCTGGGTGGAGGCCCAGGAGGTCCTCTCTAGGTATGCTGGCCACGGGCCAGGCCAACCGTTCTGTGCCCACCACATGTAGGGGCCCGACCCAGAGTCAGCCAGAAGGAGATTGCAGCCTTAGGGAAAGCAACTGCCCTGCGTGCTAGTCGGCAGCTGCGGGGGACCCGGTGAGGTCACCCCTCGGATGGAGGTCGTAAGTAATTCTACCACCTCAAACCATATATTATATACAATGATGGTGTAAGTTGTTATTTTCATAATGTTTCATGACTCGTGCTACTTATAAGTATTTGCTTATTGCAGAAAATGTGATGTTATGACCATTGCCTGGTGGCAAAGTGATTTATTTAATTGTGGTCTATGTGTTTTATATACAATATATGAGATATTTTTATAACCTTGTGTGGAGTCTCTTTTGTGGTGTATTTTGTGTGTCACCGGTGAATGTGTGTGTTGTGCAAATGCTTTAGACATTGCCTCTAGGATAAGCCTGACTGCTCTGCCAAGCTACCAAGGGGCTGAGCAGGGGTTATCTTGGGTGTGTAACTCCCTTACCATGACTAGAATGGTGGGTTCTGCCTGGCTTAGGTGTACTCCCTAGCTAACCAGAAACCCCATTTCCAACAAAGCCCCTTATAACAAGTGTTTCTAAAACATAGGTACTTACCACAGAGTTGCTACTAAAAAGTAAAAAACTATTGACAAAGCCAATGGGTCTGAAGTTAATTGCATTAAAGCAAAGAGAAGAAAGGAATGTTGTCCATAATGGATACTCCCATGCCTTAGATGTACTCATGTTGTTTCTATGCTAAATAAATGTTGGATGGCTAGGAACTCTGCATTGTAGTCATTCTTTAGTTTCTCTGTGCCATAAAGAAAGGAGATGCTGTCAGATTGGAAGGAAGCAGGGAGAAGTAGGAAGCAGTGGCGGCGGAGGAGCGTTGCCCCCCTGCATGCAGCCTCAAAATGTAAAAAATAAAACAATAATAAAATGTGTTTATTATCGTTTTGATTTTCCTTTCCTGCAACATAATGTGGGTGGGGCCATCGCGAGGGGGGGGGGGAGGCTGTCGCGGGAAGAGTATTGGTCCACTGTCTCAGGACAGCCAAACTGTTATTAGTGGTGCTGTAAATTTTCTGATACTTTATTATTTTTACATTTTTACACATGCTAACAGTCTCTACAAAGATTTTTCCTTATTAGTACCAGCGAAACATACAAATGCAGCAGTGAGAATGGTGACCAGTCAACCTTTGCAAAGGGCCCTCCACAGCAGAACAAGTCACATTTTTTAGTAACTTTTGATCCGTTTGAGCTATGAACAATTTAGTTAAAATCGTCAGATTATGCAGCAGATGGTGTATTATGTGGCAAATATGGCAGAGCCATAATTACGTGGAAAAATTTGCAAACTAGGATATTTTGCCATTCATGTTTGAACTGCTCTTGTGGAAAAAGGGAGGAAAAGTGCTGATGACAGAACCTCCATGGCTGGGAGACAAATGGCTTGTGATTCCACTTTTAGGATATTTGGAACATTCTGTGATTGGAAACGTATCCCACTTTGTGAATGCATTTTAATGTCAATAACTCATATTTTGCAGGAAAGGAAAATCAAAATGATAATAAACATATTTTTACATCACACATATTACACAGAGACAATCAATCATACGGATGTAAATCACTGTATAGGAAAGGTTACATAAGACAAAGGGCTGCAAGGTGTAGGAGTCACATGACAGCCATACTAGTAGGCAGCATAGTTTAATAGAGATTGGTCTGGAGAAACAAACTCAGAACTTAAAACCTAATACCATGGTTGGGGGTTCTCATTATAATCAGAATTGATTTCTACCCAAATGAACCCTTTTTTGCAACATTATGATAATCAAAGATGGGGAAAAAACCATAACGCTCTAATTTATACTTTGCAGTTTGCATGCAGCTCTTACATGACAGTTAAGAGCTCACTGTTCTATGTTAGGATTTTAACTTATTAACTGCAAGTAACAATAGGGTCTCTCTGACAAAAGCAGTAACCCACTGACCTATTTACATTATGTGCACTTTGTGATCTGCATGGTATATTTTCTTAGCAGCAGGCACATTAACCCTCTGCCCGTGCTTTCCATGAGGCAAAACGTCCACTAGACAAAACACCATCTCTCTCTACTAAGAACAATAATCACTGGAGTTATCATGACATTTTTATTGTTGCCGAATATTGTTGGACGCAAGGAAGGAGACAACAAATGCTTTTAAACCATATTATACTTGCCAACACAACTCCCCCACCTGAAGTTAGCACCAGCCGTGGTCAGTGCAGGTAACAGCGATGGGGCGGTGGGGCCGGGTGTGGGGGATTTCAAGGGATGATGCAAAGGGAAAATTAATTATGTATTTAATTTCCCCTCTGCATCGTCCCTCGAAATCCCCCCTTACCCTGTCCTTCTGCCCCACCGATGTAACCTGCACGGACTGCGGCTGGTCAGTGCCTGTTGTGGTCGCACTGTCCTAGAGCCACCCTGCTCAAGGGTCCTGTGACCTTAGTGACAGAGTCACTGTCACTCTATGGAGTGCTGCTTCATAGACCTGCCTGCAAGACTGGAGGTGAAGTTCAGAATGAATTGCGGTGGACAGGCCTTCAAGGTTTACCCACACTTGCCACTGCTAGGGTCCACCTGCTGGTGCTAAGACACCAGGGCTTTTAAGATCTTGCGGGGCCTTCTAAGGTCTAGCATGGGATTGTTCTCCCTCAGGGGGAGAGGCATGTTGCACTGGTCATGAAGGCTGAACCTGGTTCCCCAGTTCCAAATTCAGCAGCTCTGACCATAGTGCCACATCCTCTCCCCCACTGAACACCCTACTGCCCCACCGAGAGAAACTTGCAGTTCACTGTTCCACTATAAACACCTGGATGTGACTCAATTCAAATTACGCACTAGACAAGAGCAATATGCTGCCTAAAACAAAATTAACAACATCCTAGAAAAAGCAAACACTCATAGGTAATGCAAGATTAAGTAAGGCATGTGAAATGTGAGCAGGAACAACATGGTTACCTTTTTCTTTTTACACTCAGAAATTAGTGAGTGCTTTTGCCTGAAAAGTTAAGGCCATAACTACAGGGCCCAGAAGGGACTGGTTTCAAAGCCCATTGCTAATATCTTTACAAAACATAAGCAGTATGGTTTAAAAAGACCACATTCGTGAACACACAGGCGCTGTACACATTTTGTAAACAATTTGTTTTCCTACTCACCCGTCAAGCAGATATTTCAGTACCTATAGGAAAAGTGCACTTTCCCACCCAGGGAAAGCAATGTTGTTCAAAGAGAGACAAGAAAACAAAAGTAGCGCTTCACTGGCAACACTGTAAAGAGGCGCTAATGTGTTTAGGTGAGAATAAATCAATCTGGCCACCTTGCAACCACTCTGTCTTGATTTAGTTATTTATTTTTCCCATTTTGAATGTTTTATATTTCTCCACCATGAGCCGGCACTTAGAAATTGAAAAATGACAGAAAAAGACGTTTCTAACAAAAGTATTTTTCTTTTTTGGATCCATTTCACAGGGGAGCAAATAAACAAAAGGAGGAAAGAGAAGGTAATACCGTTTCTTGAAGTCTCGGTTTTCACTAAATGAGGAGGAGCGAGACAGAAAGAGAAGGAAGAGGGTGAACAAAGAGAGAGGGGTTCGGGGGGGGGGGGGGCAGGTGCCAGCGGCAGGAGAACTGGAACTTGTATTCTCCGGGCACGAAGGAAAAGACCTTCTCTGCCTGTTCCGCCCGTCCCCAAAAGCTGAGCCTTAATCTTCAGCCTAGGCGATTTCTGCCGCCCGGGAGGGATGTTTAAAATAAGAAAGTAGGGGAACGGACTCTATGTAATTTAAGAAGTAGGGGCACGCCGTGCCCTGCAGATCCCGCCCACTCCGTCCATTGGTTTTAACGCAGTTTTTCACGATTTCGGTGAAATAAATGAATAGATTTTGACCCTCAGTGTATATGTAGAACTAAGGGGCCCCGGGGTTCAGGACTGGAAGCACAGTGCTGGAAGGCATGCTTGTGCCTGTCGGAAGGGAGCACTGTATGCTGTCCTGGACTGTTGTAGGGGATGAGCAGTGGCTGGCTGGTGCTACAGCCTCAGCCCCTGCAGCTTCTGTGAGAGGCCAGGTGTCCCTGTGCTTGGAATTATCAGACCCAGAGTATTCAGACCCAAAAATTCAGGGCCCTGAAACAATGTAACTTTGGTTTCCGTAATCTACCACTCTGAGTGAAATGTCACCACCCGCAATGAGCGCCTTAGCGCCAGCAGCGGCCTGTGCAGGTAAGAGCGGTGAGGTTGGGTATTTCGACAGACGACCACGAGAGAAAATTAAATAAATAATCAATTATCCCTCGTCGTCATGTGTCGAAATCCCCCCCACCCGGCCTCACCGCCTCACCTGCATGGTCCGCTGCTGTTTATGACAACACTGCATCATTTGCACGGCTATAAACAATGACGTCATAGACCCATGACTCATATCGATCAATCAAACTTGTAAAGTGCGGCTTATCACATGTGAGGGTATCCAGGAGCTGGGCTGTGGGTTTCAGTCAAATTGCCAGGTCTTCATTTTCCTCCTGAGGTCTGTCAGCAAGGGTGATGCTCAGAGGGGGTGGGCGTTCCAAGACTTGGCAGTGAGGTGGGCGAAGGAGAGTCCTCCGGTGCGACAGTGGCGGATACGTGGTGTCAGTGCGAGGGCAAGGTGGGTGTGTCGGAGGCTTCTGGATGGTTTGTGGAAGTTCAGGCACTTGCAAGAAAAAAACTGTACGGTGCAAAGCACCTTAGTGAGATGAAACACAAAACGAGGATTACCTAAGTAAATATACTAAGTACAGGAATCAATAGAGAGCGCAAAATACATTCGCTCCAGCGCAGATCCATCCTGTTCCATTGGCAGTCTTGTACTATGTGCCCTTTCTGATCTGTTGCACTTTTCGCTCATTTCCCAGGGGAATGCAGGTATGCGTTTCCCCCTCCACTTTAACGGACCGGTAACAAACAATGGCAGAATCCTCAAACCGCCACATCCAAAGATGAAGCAATATGAGGTGACCTCTCCCTCTCCGTCGTCTGTGCCGAGTAAATAAGCAATTCAGCGCCTAGAAACACTACCATTGTGTAACATGTGCTATGATGCACTTTCAGTACAACTTTGACACAGTAATGAAGGGCAACGCACAAGAGAATACGCAAGGAGGACTGGCATAGAGGAGAGGCAAATGCAAGAAGAAATTACTGAGAGTTGGAAAGAGAGGTCAGAACTAATGGCACCAGTGTGCTCTCAAAGACGAAGTAGTGCATTTTTGCGACAGCATATTAATAACTTGCTCTTTTACAGGATTTCATTCGACATTGCTGCCTTTTTTATGCCCTGTACAAATCTGGTGCTAATGCTCAAAAATTCACGTTTTAACTTCTTTTTTGTTTGGTTGGAGCTGCTGCATACGTCTTCTAACAGTTTTCGCTATAATCATATTTTTACAAGACAGAGGTGCTCTAAAATTGCACCATTTTAATCTTTTGTTTTAAAGAAAAGTCTTTAGAAGACAAGAGATGAACAGCCTTCTGATAAATTGATTTTTATATAGCGCTTCTTAGCACACTTCTACCTTACCATAGCACTATCAATAAATTGTGTTAATATAATTCCTTTAACGGTACTCAATTTACTAACCTCAGAGGGATGGAAGGCTCAGTGGCCTAAGATTCGAACTCCTGACCTGCAAATGACAGTAAATGTCGGCGCCAAATATCCATCAGTGTGTGACAACTAAGTTGCTATTGCTAGAAAATAACGTGTTCTAATCAGTTTACTAGGCAAATCCAGACCCTGACTCTTTGGCTCTGTTTCTATGCTAAAGCTATTCTCGGGGGCAACACACTCTTCTCATAACATTTTATATGCAAAATGTATTTTGCTCGGATACTGATGAAACATTAGAAAACTGAGACATTTCATTGGATGCCCTAGATTGTAGCATAGATAGCAACCCTAGTAATCATTATCGGAACCGGCCCCAGCAGTACCTACAAGCGTATTTGCAATTTCTAAAAGGGAGAGATGTACAGCACGGCACCTCTGTGGTTTCCAGATAAATGCTGTCGATCCATTCCTAGGGAGCAGATGTGATTCAGTGTCGAAAATCAGCAGTCCTATGCCTTGCTTTAATGTGCAACTGCATATTTACCCTTCCTTTTTTTACCACTTGAACAATTATCCATTTTCCTGCACTAGTACAAAAAAAAGAGGGTGTTTATGTCCTATTCTCTCATCCTTGGTGTGGTATCCCACCAAACATCTTGCCTTCACTCCTCTTGTTTGCTGAACTTGTTTTTGTTGACATTTGAACTATCTGAAAGTTTTCCCTGCTTACGAGTGCTAAAGTGCTTGTGCGCCATCCCTAAAACATGGTCAGATTGGCTTATATCTAATTGGCACATTTCATTTACTTGTAAGTGCCTAGTAAGTGGTACTACATGTAATCAGGGTCTGTAAATTAAATGCTCCCAGTGGCCTGCATCATTCATTGTGCCACCTGCTGAAGTTGCCTTTTATAACAAGTCTCGGTCCTGCCACTGCAGCCTGTGACGCCGCCTCAACACTGCCATTTCAACCTGGCCAAAGAAACCTTTCACCAGGCCTTGATCTTACCTTTGATTACATATTAGGAAGGCATCCAGTTTTCAGTTTTTACTGATTTTTACAGATAAATACAGACAGAAAACAATCTATTTTTTAGCTGGATTTATTTTTTAAAGTTGTAAAATACAGAAAACTGTCAGTAACTCTCCTTGTTGTCCTTCATGACTTCCAGACCAACTGCTAAGCAGATAGACACCTCGGAGATTTAAAAACAGGATGGGATTCCCATGGACAGGCATATGTTAACATATATTTGTATATAAAGCTAATATTTACCTGGCGGAGTAGTGTTTAGTTATATTGCCTGTTTAATTTGCTAAAACGCGACAGGCAACAGAGTATAAGTGCATGTTTACCAGTTAAATAAATGTGGAAATATACCCATTTACGACTCAATTTATTCTCAAAACATAATTAAATATGGATAAATACCAATAAAAGGGCCAAAAATAAATATAGATGAAACCAGACGAAAATGTTAAAAAACATTAATACCCTAAACCCGGGAGCCCTACTATTAGTCACCCCTAAGGTAGGCCCTAAAGTGAAACACTTTAAATGTATTTTTCACTACTGCAAGGCCTATCTCTACCATTGGATAACATTGGGTTATCTTATTGCATTTAATAAGTGACAATTTTGTTTTGATTGGAAGCAGGTAGAAATATCATGTTTGGACTCAAATGAATTGCAATTTAATATCCTCTTAAATGATAAAGTCAGATTTTAAATCAAAATTCTGAAAATTATACTTTTAGAAAGTTGGCATTTTGCTGCCCTAGCCATTTATTGCATGCAGCAAGTGTCATGGCTCCCATGATTAAAAGCTAAGCTTTTGGGCCTTGTGCATTCCTCCCAGGCAGTGAGACAAATGAGGACTAGATGTTGGTACAATGTGCCATCCTGCCAGGATGGTTAGAGTTGGAGCTAGTTCTTGCCCAACTCATATTTCAAAGGGCTTGACTCCAGCACACACAAAGGAATCTTTTGTCACCCCTAGATTTCTTGGAGCCTTGTAATGGGAAGGGAAGAACCTTCCAGAACCAGATGTAGCGGTAACCAGGATGTCTCCTCTGTTTCAATGGCTGGCAACAAGTATACATTGGACCCTCAGAACAACTCTTCAGTATACTCCTGGATCTGTGGAAGACTACAGAATGACTACCTGGGCCGCCTTCTGCTTGAGACCTGCCCTGGTCGCTGAGAAAAAAGACTGGTGAAGCTCCCTTCATCCCAGGCTACCTCAGTAACTCCAAGGGTTAGGGGGCTGACCACCTGTTCTGAGATGCAGGAACTCAACAAGCTCCAGAGGCCACCCACGAGTGCTCAGCTAACCTGCTGCACTGGGTCTGCATGCATCAGCAACTGGCTGTGCTAAGCCCTGCTGCCCTCTGCTAGAGTGAGTCCCTGATTCCCAAGTGGTGTCTCTCCTGGCCATGGACCCCTGGCTGGCATCAAAGTGCATTCCTCAATGAGAAAAGATGACATCCTGATGTTTTGGGCTCTTCATGACTGCGATCAGGCCAGTTTGTGCACAAACTCTGCTACCCATGATGACCACCGTGTAGCTCTGGTGAACCCAACTCTTGACGCTACAGTAGCTGCCCCTGGCAATGCAAGTTCTGCATTTTGTGTGACAGCAATCACAGTAGCCCGCAGTGACCTCCGATGTGAAGCTCAAGTAACGACGGACTGCGACGCCCGACCAGACTTTCACGCTACTGCGATGGCTGTCCATGACGCCAGGCCTGCTCTTCTCGCTACAGTGATGACCATCCATTATGATCTCCCTGCTCCTTGTGGATGCTTTGGAACTCCTTGCGCCAGACTTTAAGAAGGCAACATTTTTAACAAGATTAACCTGATCACTGTATCAGGCCTGTGCTCCATCGCGGTTGGCCTGAACGTGTGACTTTCCCCCAGTCTAGCATGACCAGATGACCGCAAGTGAGATGTTGTGCTTTTAGGTGCTATATCTACTTTATTTATTTATTTTGAAAGTTTTCTATAGCGCGAACATGACCACCGGGGGTATCAGAGAGCTTTACAATTTATACATCAAGAGGAAGACGGATACATGCAATAAAAACAGAACCAACAAAGCAGAAGATGCAAAGTCATATAGAGCAAAGGGAATCTCATGCCCATAACAGCTGGGCCACAGAACTGCGACTGTGACCTCAGTATCCACTTGAATAGCCAGTCAGCGGTAGAAATGTCTTCATCAAGAGCACTTTGACTTCCTTCTTGAAGAGGACAATGGAAGGGATCACCCTGACTTCAGGGGAGAGGGAGTTCCAAATCCTTGGTGCTATACCGGAGAAGGCTCGATTATAATTTTTTTCTTCTTGAATTTTTCAGAAATAGGGTGCTGGCGCTTCTGGAGGCTCCCTCACCACATGAGAGCTCCAGTTTCTGAGCGAGGTACAGAGGGTCATTGAAGTGAATGGCTTTGTGTGCCCATGCAAGTAATTTTTATTTGTATCCGCGCTTCATAAGGGAGCCAGTTCTAGGACAAAAGGTCAGGGGTGATATGGTTGTATTTTATGGTGCCTGTTACGAGCCCAGTAGCTGAATTGAGTGCAGCCCTAAGACGAGCAGTTTGCACTCTAGGTAGGCCACAAAGGGTTGCGCTACCATAGGCCAGCTTTGATATCACTAAGACTTGCACTGCCACCTTTAGGTCATGAGCAGGGAGATAAGGTTTGATTTTCCTCAGAATGCGGAGTTGGAGGTTCTCTCCTTTGGAGAGGGAGCTGAAGTGCTTCTGCATGTTCAGACTTTTGTCTAACATAAATCTCAGAGAGGTTGCAGAATCAACAAGGTGAAGCCTACAGTTAAGAGCAGTGAGATGATTCAACCATTGTTCGATGACCGGAGATTGCTTGTGTGGTGCGATTAGTAGGAATTCTGTTTTGAAAGCGTTTAACTTCAAGTGGCTGCGTGGCAGCCAGCTTTGAGTTTCCAGTAAAACTGAATTAAGGGACCAGATGGCCTCAAGGGAGGCGATCTTCAGGTATAGTTGGGTGTCATCCGTATACATGCGATAGTGAATGCTGGATGATTTCAGAATTTCTGTCAGAGGCTCCATGAACAGGTTGAAGAGCGTGGGTGAGAGCGCTGAACCCTGGGGGACCCCCGGCGTGACCGGCGAAGGATGAGAGAGGGACTGGTTCACATTGAAGCTTTGGGATCTGTTATGAAGGAATGAGGAGAACCAGTTTAGTACAGGCCCAGACAGACCCATTCTATGTTCCAGGAGGTCAATTAGGTTATCGTGTTTGACAGTGTCAAATGCTGACGAAAAGTAGAGAAGGATCAGAAGGCAAGATTCATTATGATCCAACATTCTTAGCGCATCATCGACAATATGAGTTAATGCAGATTCTGTATTATGACTTAGGCGAAAACCAGATTGACACTGGTCCAGAAGATCAATGTGGTTGCAGAGTTGGGCAAGAACACATTTCTCCAGGATCTTTGCCAACGTAGGGATGTTAGAGATTGGGCGAAAGTTGTGAAGGTCTGTGTGATCTGCAGATGGTTTCTTTAAGATCGGGATACCTTGACCCGCCTTTAGGAAATCCGGAATAGCACCATGCCGAAGTGATGCATTGACGATCTTAGTCCAAAGTGGGAGTAAGGAAGTTCTCACTTCGGAGAAGAGGTTTGATGGCAGGGGGTCGTTGTAGTGATTAGACGGTTTCAGAGTAGCCAGCGTTTTTCATATGGTGCTTTCATCCAAGGGTTGGAACAGTCTCCAGGATGCGCTGTTTTTGGGGAAGTAAGGCTGAACTGGGACTGTGACAAGCAACCCAGAGGGCAGAAGGGTGTACAGCGGGCTGAACGACAGATGTTCAAGTGCAGAGCGTAGTTCAGATTCGATGTTAGCGGTTTTATCAGTGAAGAAGTCAGCAAATTCATCGGATGGATTAGGCTGACTGTTCGCTTGGGACTTGATGAGTTTGAACAGTTTTCTGGGACTTTTTTTGCTTGCTCTAGTTGATTTTGGAAGAAGGTGGCCTTTGATCATCTGATACGTTTGTTGTAGAGGCTTCTTAGGGATCTCAGATAGTAGAGATGTTCAAGGGAGGGTTATGCTCACCACAGTTTTTCCACAAGTCTTAGATTCCTTCTCTCGGAACTAAGCCTGTCATTAAACCAGAGTTTGGAGAGTTAGGAGGACAGTCTTTTAAGCTGTAGAGGCGCAACTGAGTCTAAAACATTGGTCAAATTGAATATCTCATATGATACAGATTTTTGTCATTTTCATATCATTTTATTGAATAAAATTTAGATTTTCCTAGTGTTCCTTTTTCTCTTTACTACTGTTTGTGGGCTGCATAAATAATTTACACTTTGCCTCTAAGTTAAGCCTGACTGCTTTTTTCTACCAATCTACCAGAGGGGTACGCACAGGTTAATCTATTAATTTTTGTGGTTCACCGTCACAAGGATTGTGGTTGTTGCAAACTATTATCCAAATCTTCCTTCCATACAAGTTTCCAAATAAGCCAATTCCAAACGACGTGAAATCCCTAATCCTTTGTAACATTAAGTATCTTATGAAGTCTATTCCTCCATTCTGTCAAAAGCGTCCTCAGCTCAGCCCGATAAATCCGGATTTATGGAAGGAAGATTTGGATAATAGTTTGTTATACGCTGGAGCAATATAACTCTGGACGTTCATAGGTGATTAGGAAGAAGAGAGAGGAATAAAGGGAAGAAAAAAAAATTCTGTACAGATTGAAACCCTGATGATGTCCCAGGTGGGGACGAAACGCGTCGGCTGTAGAAATCGTTAATTGTTTTGAATTTGGATGATATTGATGACTTGACTCTATGCAAAAATAAAGAACAGAATATGAAGCAGAAAGATCCTTCTTCCTTTGGACTCCGATATTTGATTGCAAAATTTATGTATATACTTTGACGCTCCTTCTTGATTATTATTACATTTTTGTATGACTGTGTGGTTTTTGACGGTGGGCCACGAGAAGTTGAGCGTTTCTATCGACTAATACTAGAGTAAATAATTGAAGTGATAGACTCTCCAGTGCACACATGGTCTGACCCCCATCATCTGGCTCTGTTTTATAGATTTTGACCAGGGCCTCCCTCTTAGTGTATCCCGCTGTCAGGAAATGATTCGAGTAGCGCCTACTGTACAGGAAAACTGAACTACAAGTCCCATGATGCTCGGTTCATAGGAGGGGCTACATTAAGGACTAACGCACACCGGACGGTGTGCGTAATTCTGTGAACTTTGATTCTCCCTCAGCCTAGAGGGAGTTCTTTGGCTGTCGGAAGACGCTATGGGATTTCTGGATTGTTTCCTTCTGGAGCTCGATTCCCGGGCTATTTGAGGAGGTTGCAGGGATCAGGATACCTCTGTGGGTGGAACTCCGGTTTCCGGTTCGGCAATTCGTAGCCACTGAGTCTTCGGAACTGTGAGTAGCTTTCGGTGTGTCATGGTGAGGATTCCTGTGGTCACTCCATTTCTGTGTGATTAGTGGTATCATTAGCTCAGCGGAGTCCGGAGCTAGTTCTACGGAGATTAAGAGCGGAGTGCCGCGGAGCTGTGACCACGCATTACGGTTTCTAGAGTTGCACCAGTTATTATCACTATTAGCTCGGCGAAGCCCAGAGCTATTTCTACTAGCACCAAAGCGGAACGCGGTGGTGAAGAAACCATGCCTTACCGTGACTGGGTTGCAATTAAGGAGGTTTTTTTTAAATCTATGACGTTGGGCTTTTCCGCACAGATTTGGGCATGGTGATGCCAAAGGAGTTTTCTGATAACATTTAATAAGTTACAGCGTTGTTTTGGTTCTTTTTATTTTTATCTGCTGACCTCGAGAGAATTAGAAATTCTTCCACCTTGGACATGTTCTCTCTTCTTTGTCCAGAGTGTGGAAATACCGATACTGTGCATAACAAGAGAGAGATCCCAGTGGCTTAGGAATAGAGGAACTGCTGTTCATGAAGCAAGGTATAAGAGCGGGTATAGTGAGAATTTATGAGAGTAGCATTTCATATATTCAGTGATTTATGTTCTTGCTCTTTGTTGTCACAGGTTTCTTTTCCCCGCTGTTCCTTCCCTATCCTTTCCCTCGCCTGATCGCTCGAATACTCTGTGGTCATATTCAGAGTGTTGGTGATATCAGGAGGTGGACCCTTTTTTGCTGCACCTGGAGTTAAACCTGACATCCTCCAGGGCTCCCTCATGGTCAGTGTCAAACTATGATGTCGTCTAACTCAAGCGCGGCCAGATGTCCCAGAGTGACACAATATGTTTTTAAGCACTATAGAGTGGTTAATTAAAAAAAATCATAGTTTTGGTTCTCTGCATTGGATTTTTGCCGTTTTTTTGTCTATTTGTTCATTTTATTTTATTTATTTTTATTTTTTATTTGACAAGTTTTATATAGCGCTGACCTGACCGGGGGGTATCGGAGCGCTTTACAACAGTTACAGAGCAGGAGAAAAAATAATACAATGATGCGGAAAATCCCGTAATAAAAATACTAATAAATGACAGTGATGAAGATTTCAGGTTCATGGTCTAGCTGACGCAGCGACGGAGCGGAGTGAGGAGTCGACTTTGGTACTCCGACTGGTCCTATCGGTTCACAAGGGATCGATCGAGGAACAGGATTTTGAGCTGACTTTTGAATTTAGCAAAGGAGGGCATAGTTCTGATGTGAGGGGGAATGGAGTTCCAGATTTTGGGCACATTTCCGGCAAAGGACCTGGCCGCGGCTTTTTGTTTTCATGATTTCAGCGGGATGAGTAGTAAGGTGTTAGAGCTTCTGAGGTTCCTGTTCTGACCTGCTTTTTTGAGTTTGGCAGCCAGGTATTCGGGTTTGCCAGTGTGTAGGGCTTTGTGTGTGAGGCTAGCTGTTCTGAAGTTTCCCCGCATTTCTACTGGAAGCTACTTGAGGTCTCTGAGTGCAGGTGAGATGTGATCAAATTTTTTGATTCCGGTGACCATTCTGGCAGCCGCGTTCAGATTTGTTTTAAGAGGGGCAAGATGTGATTTAGCTATTCCCGAGAGGACTGCATTTCCATAGTCTAGTCTTGACAGCACCAATGATTGGGTGGCTTGTTTGAGATCATTGGGCGGGATGAAAGGTTTTATTTTGTTCAGTAGCTTCAGGTTGCGGAAGGCGCTCTTAGTCGGCCAGGGTGAGGTTCCCATTGAGCGCATCAATAGCTTTTAACCAGTCAACCATTTGGGGGTTCTCTTCTTTGTTCGATATGAGGAGTAATTTGGTTTTGTCAGGATTCAGTTTTAAGTGGTTACTTGACAGCCAGTGTTGCACTTCCTTCAGTATGCCGTTGAGTCTTTGGATGTCTTTAACAGAGGAGATTTCCAGGTAAATCTGAGTGTCATCAGCATATAGGTGGAAGGGAATGTTTGCATTTTTGAGTAGGGTGGTGAGGGGTTCCATGTAAATGTTGAAAAGTTGGGGGGAGAGCACTGACCCTTGAGGAACTCCCCTACTGACTGGGTGAAGGTCGGACTCAAAGTTTTTGATTTTGATTCTCTGGGAGCGATTGTGTAAGAAGGAGGAGAACCATTTGAGGACCACCTCATCAAGTCCGGCCCTTTCATGGAGAGCCTTGATGAGAAGTTTGTGATCTACCGTGTTGAATGCTGCCGATAGGTCAAGGAGAATGAGGAGACAGCATGGATCTGAGTCAAGTGATTTGTGGATATCATTGATGATGTTGAGGATCGCGGTTTCTGTGCTGCACCCTTTCCTGAAGCCAGACTGATGGGGGTCAAGGAGGTTGATACTGTCCATGTGTTGAGTTAATTGTTGGAGTACACATCTTTCTAGGATTTTGGATAGAAGAGGAAGGTTGGAGACGGGTCTGAAGTTGTTCAAATCGTTTATATCCAGGCCAGGTTTTTCAGCAGTGGGGTGACTAGGCCCACTTTGAGGCAGTCTGGAATGATTCTGCTTTTTAGGGAGCTGTTTATAATCTTGCACCAGAGTGGGGCTAAGGAGAGTTTCAGCTTTTTGGTCAGTTGCGCAGGTAGAGGGTCTAGGACGTGAGAGGAAGGCTTGGAGGTGGAGATCAGTTTGACTATCTCAGCTTCTGGAATCAGGTGGAAGAGTAGCTAGGGTTTAGTGTGGGATAAGGGAGCGGTACCATACGCCCCAGCTGAACTGCAATTGGCAAGGGGAGCGCTATGAATGACCAGTGAGCGCTCGATCTTGGAGATCTTGTCATTGAAGAAGTTGCTGAAGTTGTCGCAGAGTTCTTTGGATGCCTGCACTAAGGACGTAGTGGGTTTGGAGGTTTGTTGTCTGATGATGTTAAAGAGCTCCTTGGGTCTGTTCTTTGCGCTACCCTGTGCAGAGCAGAAAAACGTGGATTTTTTGTTCTTGATGTGACTGTTGTACTTCTTCCGGACTCTTCTGGGTTGATCGCGGTGGATAGTAGTAGGATTGTTCCTCCAGCGTCTTTCTGTGGCTCTGAGTTGTCTCCTTTCTTCTTTGATCTCTGAATCGAACCATGATCTGGACGGAATAGCTCGCCTTATTTTTAAATTTCAGGGGCACTAGTTGATCGAGCAAGACCAGCATATTTGAATTGTAGAGTGAGGTGAGATCGGTAGGGGAGAGGAGGTCATTGCCACTGGGGCGGAGCAAACTTAGCCTTTCTTCCATGACGCCAAGGGGAATCTTGATGAGATTTCTAGACCATTTGGGTGGGTCTTGTACCGGTGGCAGGGATAGCACTCTTTGGTTGATGTGGAATAGGATCATGTGGTGATCCGACCAGTCCATAGGTAGGATGTAGTCGATCGTGATTGCGTATCGATGAGCGATGATGGCATACAAGGTTGCTCCTTTATTGTGAGTTTCCTCTGAGCAGTGTGGGATAGATTATTGTCACAGAGAAGATTATTTAGAGTTTGAATTAGCGTGTTGTTCGTTTCGTTCCAGCGTATGTTAAGGTCAACAAGAATTAGGTTGTTAGCGTCTCTGAGTGTGCAGTGGGCAATCAGGCCGGAGAATTGTTCCCCGAATGTGGGGGTGTTGCCTGGCGGGTGATAGAGAAGGTGACAGAGTATTGTACTATTATCCTTAGTCTTGATGTTGACAGTAAGGCATTCAAAGGAGCTATATTTGCAAGTGTCCATTTCAACGATGTCGATGTAGTCCTTGTGAATGATAGCTATGCCTACACCTCGTTGATCTTTCCGATCATTGTTGATAATAGTGAAACCTGGGGGCACAAGCATATCTAAGCATGGTGGGGAGAACTCGTTGAGCCATGTCTCCGTGATGAACGCAATGTCTATGTGCTGAAAGAGAATGGTTTCTGCCAATTCTGTTGCATGCTTAGTGGCTGATCTGCAGTTAATGAGCATGCAGTTGGTGGAGAGCTCTTTTTTGCTGAGATTCTTTCCAGGTGGGGCCCTAGGTATGGTGGTGAGGAAGAGCAGGGGTCTAGTGGTTTTGGGGGGGAGTAGTCTCTTCTGAAGCCCGTGATCACTTAAATTTTGGATTTAGGGGAGGCTGTGGGAGGAGAGTTGTATGTGGAGGCTAGATTCGCTGCTTCTTCTGCGGACATTGTGGCTATGGTTCTTGTAGGTCTGTGTGTCTGGGTCTCGTCCTCCTTTCTTAGGAGACTCTGTATCTGGGACGCTGGGGCTTTGGGTCTTATGTGGCTCTGTGACAGGATCTCTGAGTCAATTCTAGTGGGTCTCAGTGAACGGGTCACGTGTGCGGTCGAGGACCCGATCAGGTGGTTTAGAAGGTTGAAGTTGGTCGGTGTGGGAGCCCTGGGCCGAGATTGCTGGGGCTTTCGGGTTTTGTCATGATTAGTTAGGATTTCATTTAGGCCCAGGAATATTGTTTCTACCTGACTTTCTAAGATAGCCAGACGGTGCGCCATGTTTTCGGGGTTGGGGTGATGAAGTCTTGGCTAGGGCCGCCTCGTGAGGTGGCGGGCAAAACTGTGTTATGGTGTCTCTTGCTATTTGTGTCGACCAAGCTGCCTCTGTTTGTGACACTCGGTAGGGGGTGCAAAGGGTCGAGTTGTGAATTCTTCCTCATGATTTCTGCAGGAGTGATATAGAGGTCGGCGGACATTGCCCGCGGGGCGGGGTTATGATGTTGATGCTGGTAAGTCGGGGGGGTGGTTGGGTCTGACGATCATCAGAGGATTGGAGGTCGCGATTCGTTGGGGCGGAGGAGTGAATGGAGACTCGAGAGGAGAGGCTAGAGGTTCTCACAAGGGGAATGGATGTTTGCTTCACCTGGTGGGACAGGTTGTCCAGAGAAGGGTGTTGGGACAGGGAGTGTGGAAGCGTGTGTGCGTGGGCGGTTTGGAGTGCAGGGAAGAGGGAGTCGCAGGCCTCTTGGTTATCATTGTTTGCCTGTATCAAAACTGTGCCATTTGAATAGATGGTCACTGATGTGTTCCCGCTCCTAGTCGAGTGGTTAGGGAGAGAGGTCGTTAGTTTACAACTATGCGTGGTGGTCGTCATTTTGGAGATGGGAAGTTGCATTCTTAATGTAGTGTTCCAGTTGTCAGGTCTATCTGACAACTACTTCCTATTTGTATAAATTGTGTGGGATTCTACTGTGTGTTGTGTCCTACTTGTTTGATGTATTTTTAAGTGCTTCACACTCCTGTCTTCTAAATTATGCCTGACTGCTCGTTGTAAGCTACCAAGGGTTGAGCAAAGGCTAATTGACTGAGACCTTTACTGGACCCTATACCGTGTTGGTGGCCTTAGTGGTAGGTGCATACTTATCCCTCCCAAGAACCCACTTTCAAAAACCAATCTGCTGTAGGTGTCACCTAATGTGTTTAGTTGGGGGGGGGGAATGTAGTGTATTGTGGGGATTCCTGACGTATGCAACTTCCATGACACATCTCTGGAAGCATCCATGTGCACACCCCCAAAACACACTAAAGGAAGTGGAAAATCCAGCCAATGGGCATAACTGTGATAGTTGTAATGGCCAGTACCCTTCCAAAAATCAATAGATCCTAATTCCAGGAATCAGGACCTGTCGCTTGTGCATTTTGCACATCCTAGTGTTACTTAAGTGCTTCAAACGTTTCACAAACCTGCCCTTACATTTCCTTGAACCCTATCATCAGAACTAGAACCTTAATGTGACATTCTCAGAGTCGCATTGGAAGGCCTCTGGTGAAAGGGATAGTACTGGTTTGTCTGAAGCTCTACCTGTCCTACTCCCTCTTCTGCATGGATGACTGTTTGCAGGTTAGCTTCCACCAAACGTGTACACATACATACTTTATCAGGTCTCAGATTTTAACTCTAATTCCATCCAACAGTAAACAGTGGTCCAGTTCACGCCTTCAGACTGACTAAAATTACTTTTTCAACAACTACAAAACGAGTAACCGTTTCCTCTATGTATCTTTTCTTAACATATTCAGTGATTACAATTTGTACGAATGAACATGTGGCCCATGGTTCACTGTTCGCTGTTACAATTGAAACAGAAATTCAATATTCTTTTGCTCATAAGACAGCAGAAGCGTTTGATAATGTTCCTATTTACACAATCAGTTTATAGAGGTTTGGACTGATGACTGACTTCTGGGTTTATGGAATGTAATAGGCAATTTTAAGGTATAATGATAAATCATGAATTTAGAATCACACATACCTGTTTTGTGCCAAATTTCCAATTTGGAGTACACAAACATGTTTAAATAGTGCTCTAGGTATTTATATGTTCATTGTGCTAGATCGTAAGTTATCCTGTCGAGGTGGTCCTGTAAAAACCTAATGTAAATCCATTTTTCTTTTTTGCTGCCACATGATTTGTGAAATGTTCTCTGGAGCACTTTGAAGTTTTGAAAGAGTCAGAGGTTGATGTTTAGCTCGGGGTGGAGGAGGTGTGTTATGAGAATAGACACTGTTGCTCAAAACAAAGTGATTTAATTCAAACGGAGGCAAATGTCACAGACACGATGTTAAATATTATTGAATGGGTTTCACGTGTGTCGGTTCAGAATACAAAAACCAGCTGAAATGCGTTTAAGGTTACACAACTATTTTCAACTCTGGCCATGAAACTGTTTAAATTACGGAATCAGATTGAAATGAAGCCCGTAGAAGGTGCTCCCAAATCCATTGATTGCTGGTCTAAAAACATAAACAGCAGGTGCCCTGACAGAGTGAACAAGAATTAAGGAGATGGCAACGTGTTCTTGCAATAAAAATGCTTTAAATGCTTCACATACTAACAGCAAAAAATGAAAACCACCATGTCATAGCTGATGAGACAATATAACCAGCTCCTGAAGCCATGTTTATTAATTAAAACTAATTGACAAAAGGTCAGACAACATAAAAAAACAGTTGATTCAATGAATATGTAAACGTCAGCATTATATCCAGCAAGTGGGAAAACTAAAGACTGAAAACAAGCCTCATTTGCTGTGTTCTGTTAGATCCAGGCTTGAATAGAAACATATTGACTATTACTAGTCTGCGGGGAACAACCTTTACAATGCAACTGTTACAACGCACTACACTTACAACGCATTTTTTACAACGCATAATCCATTACAACGCACTACACTTACAACGCATGACACTACAACGCATTTTTAAAAACTACCTTTACAACGCATACCATTACAACGCCTACCATTACAACGCATAATATTACACTGCACTATCCAACACTTACCCTACTGTTTCACCCCCTGGAGTTAGAATAGTAATTTTTACCCCTATACTATCCAACACTTACCCTACTGTTGCACCCCCTGGAGTTAGAATAGTAATTTTTACCCCTATACTATCCAACACTTACCCTACTGTTGCACCCCCTGGAGTTAGAATAGTAATTTTTACCCCTATACTATCCAACACTTACCCTACTGTTGCACCCCCTGGAGTTAGAATAGTAATTTTTACCCCTATACTATCCAACACTTACCCTACTGTTGCACCCCCTGGAGTTAGAATAGCAATTTTTACCCCTATACTATCCAACACTTACCCTACTGTTGCACCCCCTGGAGTTAGAATAGCAATTTTTACCCCTATACTATCCAACACTTACCCTACTGTTGCACCCCCTGGAGTTAGAATAGTAATTTTTACCCCTATACTATCCAACACTTACCCTACTGTTGCACCCCCTGGAGTTAGAATAGCAATTTTTACCCCTATACTATCCAACACTTACCCTACTGTTGCACCCCCTGGAGTTAGAATAGTAATTTTTACCCCTATACTATCCAACACTTACCCTACTGTTGCACCCCCTGGAGTTAGAATAGTAATTTTTAGCCCTATACTATCCAACACTTACCCTACTGTTGCACCCCCTGGAGTTAGAATAGTAATTTTTACCCCTATACTATCCAACACTTACCCTACTGTTGCACCCCCTGGAGTTAGATTAGTAATTTTTACCCCTATACTATCCAACATTTACCCTACTGTTGCACCCCCTGGAGTTAGAAAAGTAATTTTTACCCCTATACTATCTAATACTTACCTTAAATGCAATTTAATATTATGCGTTGTAATGGTATGCGTTGTAAAGGTAGTTTTTAAAAATGCGTTGTAGTGTCATGCGTTGTAAGTGTAGTGCGTTGTAAAAAATGCGTTGTAAGTGCATGCGTTGTAAAAGTGTGCGTTGTAACGTCATACATCCCTAGTCTGCTGAAGCGGGTAAAACAGTCTGAATGAATTGCTGACAGCAAGTGAAATTCAGTGGTCCAAATGCCCAGGAATCAGCAGAGGTAGGGGAGGGGGGGGTGGCATGTCTAGGAAATGAACTGGGCCCATTGCACAAATAAGAGTAAATATCAACTCAGTTCCATGGCAATGTTGTTACAATCAGTAAGAATATTTAGTCACAAAGAAACATCAATCAATCATAACTGTACAATTCATCAAGGCAAGGTCTCGTTTGTCGCAGCTCTGTCAGTTTATGACTAGAGAACACCAGCAGCTTTTGCTAGGTGGAGATATTCGTGGCAAAGGGACGTATCCCCGTTTCAAATTCAGTCATGAAATCAAAGAGTTCTTCATTGATCTGGTATCTCCATTTGCATTTATTGACCACTTAAATTACTACACTTGGTTAGCTGTGCAGGCATTTAGAGTGGTCATCTTCATTCATTTAAATGCTCTCAACTTGATCACGCCGGAGGCATTATAATTTTTAATATCCAAAACAAGATAGAGGCAATGGTTAAAAGTCTAGCGTTGTGGGCTATGTGTGTATCAGGAAACCAATTTGATTCTTTTCAAAACCTGAAGACCTTCCTGGATTCTCTGATAAAAAAACATATCCAAGTCTTTACATTTTTTAGCCGGTGTCTGAGATATTCAGTGAATTTTTTATGAGTACTTTCCACCTTCAGATGAAAATAAAACTTAGATTAAAGAGACTTTTAATTCACATATTGCTAAATTAAAATGACTGACAGCAGCAGAAGATGATGGCTCGGTTGAACACCCTTCAGATAGTGCCCTGAACTTCAATTCAAGAAAATTCTTCTGCAGACTTTGGCTGCATGTAGCAATTGTTGATCATGTACTACCGTCCAAAGGCACTGAAGGTGTTCCCCATCACCTATTTAAAGGAAAAGCTTACTAATCTCTTATGTACCAGAAAAATATATACAAACAACTAAAGAAATGCTGAATCTGCCTCTGAATCTAACTTTCTGAAGTAAAATTTAATATTCAGCAGCTAGTCAAAAAGATGCAGCTTACAAATTTCTCATAAAAATACATTTATTTAGTTGGTTTTAAATTCATAAAATATTTCATAATTTGTCTACTTATTTGAAGGGAACTTGCTTGTGTAGTTTTGTATATTATTGTTTTGAAGATCAAAGCATAGAAAGCGCTAGTGGTCCCTGGGTTCCAGTAGCGGACATCATTTAGATTGGGAAGAACACAGTAAACAGTATTAACCAGCAGTCCACCCTCCCCACCAGCCTGTGCTTCCCATGCTCTACTTAAAGATTTAGAGGATGCCGATGGATTGCTGTTGGCAAAGTCTCAGCTGGATCCACGGTCCATAATTGCTGACCCTGTGGTCCATCTCCTGCAGAAACGCTGGCTCACAGTGACAGTTCTCATGGTCTATGGAGGGTGGTATTACCATCACTCATTAATCCTGCCTGTGTCTGCCTTAAATGGTCCTTATGCACAGGGACATTTACTTCTTGTTCATAGAAAACAAACTCCAGATTTGGGTGTTTTCTCTGAAAGAAATGTGACAGGTAGGTACTTTAAAAGATGGTGCCGGCTCAGGAATCTTCCCTGATGTGATGCGAGTGACTGTGACTCCTTTACAGCAGAGAGATCCCTGCGAGGCATGAAGGGATCTCTACATATGGTGGGCAGTCTCCCACCAGGGGAGCTGAGTTACAGCCTCAGTGGACCTTAAGGGACAGTGGGATCTGCCAGAGGTGATATAAGTTCCTCAGTCTGGGTTTGTGGACCACTGGCCGACCATCTCCATCTACATCCACATTGATGCTGTTAACGAGTATATTGCACATACCACTGGAGATTTAGAAAATTGCCTCAGCAGCAAATGGCAATTTGTTTAACTTCACCATCCTCATAAAACAGCGTTGACATTTTACTAGGTTTTGACGTGAATCACTGGCCATATCTGCATAGATTTGCCACATTTGCAGATTCTGAAAACAAAGTATGGGGATAACCCGTGTCATTGTCTTTTCATAGCTAAATGCGCTTTCGGATTCATAATTTATGACTAAATGCCGGGAAACATCTTTGGGGAACATCATCCAGTAATGTCTGAATCCCACTATGCTTCGGCTAATATCATTTTCCAGTAAGTATCGTTCATCCCAAACGCCTTGTTTTCACACAACTCCTTCGGTTGTCTCACCTAACCCCATCCCAAAGAGCACCAGAACATTTTGCCTACTTTGCCCCTAACTCTTGCCATTCTGCCCTATTGCCTGGTTAAAGTAAGCCATCTAGAGACACTTTCATCCAATGTTTAGATTCAATTACTTCTATTTTTTTGTGTCACAATAAGTAAGATGTTGTGTTAATATATAGTATGCCACTTCCATGAATAACACTGGTTTATCTCTGTTAAACTGATTCACCTCGGGGTATTACTTGACAACTGTGATGACAGCCCTTGCTTATCTCAATCCATTGACTCAGCTCAGCTCAAGAGGTGTGATTGTGTACCTCCTTGAAGGGCATTAGAGTAGGATGAACTTTCCTGTGGAGTGCAACATTGTTTCTAAGATATTTCAAATCTGACTAAAGTAGCATTCTTACAATCTGCCCTTCCATCTCCCACATATTTTCTTTCTACCTTCCTTCCTCTTTGTCACATCTGTCCATGTCTCCTGCACTCTCTCTGTACATATCAAAGTGGTCTATAGCAGTCCTATGTATGTTATTGAGTCCTGTGAAATCGGGTGGTTTGTCATGCTCTCCACGCTACAATAAATATGCTGCATGTTTGACATAGATATGTCAAAATGGCGATCCTCGTCTTGGGCTTTGGTGATGTCATCTGATCCTGTCCTCTCCAAAAGCCTCATTCCCTAGTAAAGAGACCAACAATGAGTCCCTCCAGCCTTTCTGCTATCGAAGCCCACATCACTGTACTCGGACAAGATGACTTTCTCGCGTCAGGCTGACATCACTGCTACTTTGGAGAAGGGATATCGGCGGCAGAACTGGATCCCGCTGCCACGATTCCAGGCAGTATAATTCATGTTTTTATAAAGTTACTTTTCAGCTAATATTTACCTTCACCATTTATTTAGCAAATTTCTCCCTTCACCATTGAACTCGGCCTTTACCACGGTGACTGGCTACAACAGTCCATACAGTGTAAATAGCACGCTGCGGATCGTCACCGTTTGGACCTAAGTATGCCCCATGTTTACACATATAGCTACATTGAGCTAGAAGGAACACTTCAGAGAGACTTAGCTAATGTTGGGGAGAAGATCTTTCTACATGCTAAGGAAGCTTCTTTTGACATGTGCTACCACAGGGTTTTACACCGCAGAGACTATACTGCTTGGCCTGAAGCCAGACCTTTACAGACGTATATGTATGTGCACCGCTGTGTAACTGTGATATTTTACTTTTGTGCCACTGTTGAATTGCCAGTGCCAAGTTCAAGTGGGTAAGTCAGGTTAAGCCAATTTTAGGACATGTTTTGGTGTCGGGGCACGAACCCTAAGAGGCTAGATTGCAGTTTCCACAAAATTAAAATGCCAGCAGTACCTAGTCCAAAATTACTGAGAGAACGAAACAAAAGTGTTATAGTTACGGCTGCAATACATGAACACAGAGTCCATGACATGTGTAGTTTATTTGGTCACCTCCCCAGCACAGCCATCCCTGGCATAACCTACATAGCACCTGCCACACAATCCAAATCTTAACATCATTCAGTGTTCCAAGAGTGATGTCATACCATTATGAATGATGTAATAGCATTACAGATCTTACTTTCTTAAACCAATAAAAATACAATGTTTACAGTTACAGGGTACAGTATACATGAATTGACACAAAATGTGACTTATATGTACGATGAAATAGAAATATACTAATAATATCAACAACACTAACATACATTGAAAATACCCATTTTATATATATTAAAATGCTGTACATACCCCCTGTTCTAACAGTAAATGGGTGTACATATTATCTCCAGAGAACCTCCCCTCATACATAAACAAAATCCTTGGGCCCGATTCACAGAACTAACTTAAGACAAAATCCTAAACTTACTATCATTTTGGTATTCACAGAAGGCACTTACTCATTTCGGTATTCACAGAAGTTAGTAGTCCTAACTTTAGGACTCCTAAATGCCTTCTGTGAATACCGAAAGTCTTAAAGTTAGGATTTTTCTCAGTTTAGGAGTAGTAAAGTTAGGACTCCTAACTTTAGAACTCCTAAATGCCTTCTGTGAATACAGAAAGTCTTAAAGATAGGATTTTTCTCAGTTTAGGAGTAGTAAAGTTAGGACTCCTAACTTTAGGACCCCTAAATGCCTTCTGTGAATACCAAAAGTCTTAAAGTTAGGATTTTTCTCAGTTAGGGCTCCTAACTTTACTACTCCTAAACTGAGATTCTAACTTCAAGACTTTCGGTATTCACAGAAGGCATTTAGGAGTCCTAAAGTTAGGACTACTAACTTCTGTGAATACCAAAATGAGTAAGTGCCTTCTGTGATACCAAAATGGTAGTAAGTTTACGATTTTGTCTTAAGTTAGTTCTGTGAATCGGGCCCCTTAAATTTAGAAGGCAATCTAATTTTTCTTCTGACTCTAGAACTTTTCTCACTTACACATTTTGCTTTTCCTAAAATAACCTTCACTGTTTCTTTTTCTATACTGAACTTATTTAACCTCCATCAAGAACCATTATCCAACTCGGCATACTTTCTTCCTAACTTTGGCTCCAGATGATACAGGTCTCTCTTTGCAAACACACCATGGACATTTTACCTTAATATTTTGTCCCACAGTTACCATGAAATCCTTTGATGGGAATCTTTTATCAACATTTCTTTAATAGAGATACTGTTTAGCCTGAGCTTTTTCCTTCAATTTGGTTTCATCAATTTTAACCACCTTGGCACTCTTACACTTGGAAGTAACCAACCTGGACTTCCTCCTTTTCAATGATTCAAAAGGCGATAGCTCAGTTGTACAGTGCACACTAGTCCTACACGATCACATCCTTTTTTTCAGCATGGTCAATTACCTGTCTGTCATTAGACACCGCCATATGAATACGCTCTTTAATTATCCCGTTTATTATATCTACCAGACCATATGCCATGGGATGAGAGATCGCAGTTTTAGAATGCAATATATTCCTTTGTGAAAATACTTCTTGACCTCTGTAGAACAAAACTGTGGTCCATTATCTGTTACAATTTCTTCTGGATTCCTCTCACTGCGATATACATTCTCCATAACTGTATGCCCATGTACTTGTAACCCCACATACAAACTCCAATTCAAACCACTTGCAATAATATTCCACAATCACCAGAACATATCGAGTATGGGTACCCATGGTCTTTAATGGCACCCTAATATCCATAGCCAGTTTTACCCATGGTCTCATGGGATTATTAACAGTTTGAAGTGGTTGGCAATGTGTTTTGTAAACCTTGTCACGGTTATTGGATAATGAATAATCCTTGAGAACTTTCTCTATGTTTTTATCCATACCAGGTCCCCAAAATAACTCCCTGATTCTATTCTTGGTTTTACTCTTGCCTAAGTGATCCCGATGACCAAAATCCACCAACTTATTCTGCAACATAATAGGAGGCATGAACTTTGCACCTCGCCGCACACCCCTTTTTCATCTTCACAGAGTTCATCCTTAACATTCACATTACCTTGCCAACCATCAACATGGAAATGCCAGCCCTCTTCGATCCATATACATAATGACATCAAATCAACATCATTCATGACAGTATCCATCCATCCTTGGCGGATATCTTTTTGAATTTCTATATACTCCATGGCAGGTACCTATCCACATTTTTGTAGATCATCACTAGAGCTGCAACAGAAAACTCTGGATACTCTGATACTCAACAAAGCCTCAGCAAAAACATTATCATCCCCCGTTGCACATTGCATGGTAAAATCATGCTCCTCAGAGCTCACGAACCACCTCGCACTCCTCGGTGGGCCAATGCTAGACCCTATCGCAGATAACAAAGGAATTATTGGTGTATTTCAGTTCTAATAATGAATGATTAGTTCTAAACATCTGTGCTAAAGTCTTTAGCAGCCTAGAAAACTGCTGATGCTTCTCTTTCAATGACGGAATCCTGCTGTTCTACCTCTGATCATTTACATAAGGCATACACTATTATCTTTTCTTCACCATTTTATACCTGTGAGAAGCACGGGGATCAGCAGTATTTTAATCTCTTACATGATAACTGTTCGAGTCAGATGCATTAGAAATTTCCTGTTTTGTGTTTAATTCTGCTTGACAAACTTCACACCATTTAAATTGCTTATTTTTTTCAAGAAAATTCACATTGTTTTCGTCTTGACAAATTTAGACTAAAATTCAACACCTCCAAAAAAGACCTCATATCTTTTTTGTTAGAACGTGCCATGGTATTGAGAATGTTATTGATCAATTCAGGTTTAAAACCATCAGCATCAATTGGGCGACCTAAGTACATAACACTCTTCACTTGACGCAAATTGGCGCAAAATCTTTTTTCTAATTTACTTTCCAGCGCTAAACTTTTTTAGCGCTGGAAATAACGTGAAAGTAACGCAAAGCAGCGCATAGCACTGCTGTGCATTACTTAGTACCACGAGGGCATACCATGGGTGGAGCATGGGCGTTCCCATGGAAACTCCCAAGGTGTCTGACACTAAACACAATTTACTAAATAAAGTAGACAGGGTTAAGTGTCAGACAACCGCACCCTTTTGAAGTAGGCACAAGGAATGCTTTTATTTCTCCTTCCTTTTCCAACTTTTTACGTGTACAAGTTACTCTATGCATAGTATTTTGTATGAAAGGGTACCCTTCCTGTACAAAACCTATGCTAGACTACCAGAGACACTCTGACACCATGGTGCATAAGTGTTTCTGTGGCACAGAGTCGCTGATTTCAGAGCCGGCGCTAGGGAAAGGTGAGGAGAGTGCCATATTTCAGTAAATATGGCACTCTCCTCCTCTCTCCTTTTCATGCAGCGCAGCATTTGCGGCTGTTGTACTCGCTGCGTGAATAAGCGGTAAATCTGTCCCCAAAGTGTCACTGTATAAGGACAACATACTGGTATATTTAAAGGACCCTGTCAAGACAGATGATGCACTGTTGAGTGTAGCTGAAAGGTTTGGTGAAATATCTGCTTTCAGGATGAACTGGGATAAGTCAACTCTAATGTCCATGACGACCATGAAGGGCTGCAGCAAAAATACATGTCCAATAAAGCCTACGTAATGGTAGAGTAGGGCAGTTTGATATCTGGGCATAGTTATAACTAACATCCTCACTCAGTTTATCAGGATAAAGCTAGACAGCCGGGTCTCCAATCTGAAGAAATTGGAGGAGTTCTAATTGTCTTGCATTCGTCACTGATGCAATAGGTGATGTTATAAAATATGGCGGCACCGCCCAATGCATATGCATATTCCAATGAAGTAAGAGACTGTATCCAAGAGATCCCTGCACAGAATTGGATAACATCTTATTCACCTAATATAGGCCAGGAAACAGCACATACTCTACATGAGTCAGTGAGCTTAACCCTTTTAATTGTGTGTATAAGACACCACCCTAGATTAATGATTATTTACCTGATCTGAGACTATACTGTGGAACTCTAGAATTGGAGCCCTCTACTCTTGAAATAATGAATGGGTTAAGGCCTCCAACCCACACAGCAAATGTGTCTTGTAATGCAAGGATAAACCTCAAACAATTTCAATTTCTACAGCACATGCGCTCGGGATCATCCATTTTATAGAAGATAGACACTAACAGAGAAGCAGACGTCCAAAATGAAATGTGCCAGTATGAGACCTTCTCCCCTTGGTTTGAGATTCTCTACAGGTAGCAACATTCAGGAACTAAGTCACTGATTACTTTAACTCCAAATACTAAAGATGTCCCCTCTACTGGTGATCTCTCCACTCTGCACAAGAAATAGAATGAAAATCAAAAAGCAGGTGCCAAGGTGGCACTCACTCTGGACAAACACAGAATTGCAATCAAGTGGCTCAGCCGGGATGCTCCATGGATGAAGGGCCAGTTGAAGGGATGCTCCTTGGATGAAGGGCCAGTTGAATGGGATTCAGGAAAGGGTGGCTCCTGAGGAGGTGTTTCTCAAGATGGTCAGAAGCGACACCAGAACCACAGTGGCCGCCTGATTGTTACTACAAGCTCCGTTACGTCAAGGGGGGGTTTGTCTACAATGACCCCGATGACTCAACCACTTTTACTGCTGGCCTAGATATGGGATGTGGGAAATGATCAACCTGGGACATACCTAAGAACTGTAGATGCTTGAAGTAAATGTCTCTGCCACGTGTGCCCTATGGAGGCCATGACATCCCACTGTAGGAGGTCTGTGGGGCTATATATAATTTTATGTTTCTGTTTTATCAAGAGAGAGTGAGTGAGTGACTGTGTATCTGCCCTAGGGGAGTACTGCTAAACACTGTTTGCGAGTTAGTCAATTGGTATTGTTCGGGGGCAAAGAAAGCGTTGTAGAGTGAGCCTCGTGGGTTTTGTACTCAGAGCTGCAACATGGAACACAGCTTATCTGAAACGTGAAGAGTCATGCTCATCATCAACCTCTCTGCCCTCAGTGGTATGTATGATTCAGTGCTAATATATGAACCATAGAGCCGCGGCCATATAGGAATGTGCTACTTAGTACATTGCACCCTGCACTGGGTCACTGATGTTGAACACAGTATCACTAGTGTGCCAAAGACTTCGTCTTCTGTATTCTTAGGATAAGGAGGATGGGAAATACTCCACATCCTGATCAATATCACAGCCATTACTAGGGATGGGGAACATTAAGACTGCGCTGGCATAATTTGCCTAATTTTAGGAATTTTGCATAATGCTTGTTACATGAAACTCCAGATATTAGGGTATTACACCACTTCATGTACTTATTCACCATTTCTGAAACAAATTTACAGCAAATGCACCACTCGTTGTAAAACTTGACTGTTAATGCATGGGAAGAACAGATCACGCTGTTCGCTGTGCTTTTTAGGTCTCGCAAGAGACATTTTATATGTGGGATTTTCAAGGTGCTACCCACTGTTTTGGCTGGCCTAAACCTTGAGTGCACGATCACATGCACGTGCACAGCTGCTTCCACTCCCCCCTCCCTTCTCTATAGCTTTGGCTCCTTTGAAGCACTTCAAAGGGTCCGCTCCCCCGCCCCAAGCGCTCGCGCCCACGCTCCGCCGGGCTTGTTGATATTGTTGTGCACTCGTGCTTTCAGTTTTCCCTTTCTCCTCCCACCCTGCAAGTCTCTGTCTTGCTGCCCCCGCCCGACACCCCTCCCCACCGTCACCGCTGGTTTAAAAGGTAGGCTCCTTTCAGAGTTTTATTTTATTTATTGACATTGTTGTGCTTGTACGTTTGAAACCCAAGTATGGAGTTTCCCCAATCCATCTTGCCAGAACGCATGCCTTCATTTCACCGACCACCTCCCGCCCGTCGCTCTATTTGTTATTCATATGTTCACAGTGTGATTTACGATTTTTTTAATTTACTTGAAATGTTTTGTTTGTGGCGCTGCCTTTCTGCCCTCTGTGCCACTCGTTTTCCATCTTTTTTTGTTCCTTTCTGCCCTCTGCTCCTCTCGTTTTTGTGCCCGTCTGCCCTCTGTTCCACTCTCGTTTTTGTGCCCTTCTGCCCTCTGTTCCACTCGTTTCCCTCTTTTTTGTTCCTTTCTGCCCTCTGCAACTCTCGTTTTTGTGCCCTTCTGCCCTCTGTCCCACTCTCGTTTTTGTGCCCTTCTGCCCTCTGTTCCACTCGTTTTTTTGGGCCTTTCTGCCCTCTGCTCTTCTCGTCTTTTGTGCCCTTCTGCCCTCTCTGCCACTCGTTTTTGTGCCTTTCTGCCCTCTGTGCCTCTCGTTTTCCACTCTTTTTTTGTGACTTTCTGTCCTCTGTTCCACTCGTTTCCCTCTTTTTTTGTGCCTTTCTGCCCCTCTCGTTGTTTGTGCCCTCTGTTCTACTCGTTTTTTTGTGCCCTTCTGCCCTCTGTTCCACTCGTTTCCCTCTTTTTTGTTCCTTTCTGCCCTCTGCAACTCTCGTTTTTGTGCCCTTCTGCCCTCTGTCCCACTCTCGTTTTTGTGCCCTTCTGCCCTCTGTTCCACTCGTTTTTTTGGGCCTTTCTGCCCTCTGCTCTTCTCGTCTTTTGTGCCCTTCTGCCCTCTCTGCCACTCGTTTTTGTGCCTTTCTGCCCTCTGTGCCTCTCGTTTTCCACTCTTTTTTTGTGACTTTCTGTCCTCTGTTCCACTCGTTTTCCCTCTTTTTGTGCCTTTCTGTCCTCTGTTACACTCGTTTTCCCTCTTTTTTTGTTCCTTTCTGCCCTCTGCTCCTCTCGTTTTTGTGCCCTTCTGCCCTCTGTTCCACTCGTTTTTGTGCCCTTCTGCCCTCTGTTCCACTCGTTTTTTTGTGCCTTTCTGCCCTCTGCTTCTCTCGTCTTTTGTGCCCTTCTGCCCTCTGTGCCACTCTTTTTTGTGCCTTTCTGCCCTCTGTGCCACTCGTTTTCCACTCTTTTTTTTGTGCCTTTCTGTCCTCTGTTCCACTCGTTTCCCTCTTTTTTTTTTTGTGACTTTCTGCCCTCTGGTCCTCTCGTTGTTTGTGCCCTCTGTTCCACTCGTTTTTTTGTGCCCTTCTGCCCTCTGTGCCACTCGTTTTTCCTCGTTTTTTGTGCCTTTCTGCCGTCTGTTCCTTTCGTTTTTCTGTGCCCTTCTGCGCCACTCGTTTTTTTCCCTTTTGTGCCCCTTTTGCCCTCTGTCCCACTCGTTTCCCCACCGCTGTGCCCCCTGTGGACCCCTTCCAACACTACATATTCACCAAAGGATTGTGTGTGTGGGGCTCGGTGTGTGTGCGTGTGCGTGTGTGTGTGTGTGTGTGTGTGTGTGTGTGTGTGCGCGCGTGTGCGCGCGTGTGCGTGTGTGGGTGTGTGTGTGTGTGTGTGTGTGTGTATAGATGCAATAGGTCTCGCCTTTGCTAAAGCTATTGGCATTGTAAATGACTATGCCATTTATTTATCTGTTTTAAAAACCAACCCATAAATAAAAAAGTTTGTCGTTTACAATACCAATAGCTCCAATTTATGCAAAAGGCGAGACCATTGCATTGTAAATGCTTTTTTTGATAATTCAGTAACTTATCAATGGTTTGCAACACCAACTGGTGTTACAAATCAAGCCATTGATACATCGTGTTTCACAATTGCGAGGGAAGCCCCTTTGATGCCCATTGCTATCGGCAATTCAGAAAGAGTCAGTAAAACCATTTTACAGTCTGGAAATGCTTTAATGAATTGTTGGCATAAACTCTGCGATTCTGAAAAAAATGCAAAATGGCTTTGTACCTCAGACCCTTAGTTCTCTTCTAATGAGACTCTGAAAGACCGTTGAAATAAAGCCTCTCAGAAGCCTCTTTGATATCAAGCCGACACCCTTATAATATGTTCTGTCTATGCTAAACCCAGACCACACCCAGAAACTACTGGATTCATCATAACACACCTGGACTGAGGCTCTTCTTTCTAATCTAAAGCGGGGCGCAAATTGAACTCTTATTTAGATTCTGGCATGCAGTACAACATGAATGCAATAGATTGCAAAATCTCATCTTTCACCACAAAAATGGTTTGCATGTGCAGACGTCAGACACGGTCTACTTGAAGACTAGCTTTAGAAAAAAGCTGGTGTGCTGTACCATTCTCTCAGGGCAGCAGGGACATTAATCCACCCTGGGTAATACCTTAGTAGTGGGAATCCAAGCCAGCCTGCTGCTTCTAAAGTGTTAACAGAGGCAGATGCTCCTCTCGCCCACATGAAAGTACAACATGAGTACTCCTGCCAAATTCACAGCACTGTCTCCTTTTCAATTTTTAATAAATGGCAGTAGGTACAGATTGACATTAACAAAGATAAATACTGAATGGGCCTAATCTGTTTATTTACATAAACCCGAAATATCACAGGTACAAACCCACCACTCAAAGATTTTCTAGTTAACGACCGATGCACGTGATTGTCAAGAGTACTTATACATCAAGAAGTGCAAAAATGCTCTTAGTCAGAGGAGGAAAGAGAAAGCAGCATTCTGGTACTTTACGTTTCTAGCCTTATTTTACAAATGCCAACACCGAAGAGTCTTTATGTATCAAGGTCCAAAGGTGGTGAAAGCATTGTGCTTTGCCAACCAACAGGGAAAGGACAATCAGAATATCATTGATGCTAGAATGGTAAGCTGCATCTGTCAAAGTGATTGAAGAGCTGTAGCTGAAGAAAAGTAGGGTTTGACCCCCCTTATCATTTGGTTTCTGCACATTTTACACTCAGATTCCATGAGTAGATGGAAAGCTGCAGACAAATTTATCACCACCATCGGGACCGTGCCCAAATAACAGTGACCTGTAATAATGCCTACACATATACGCTATCATATGAATGTTCCAGGGAAGCTAAAAGCAGTAGCGGTTGCTTGGATATATTTAGGACAACCAGGGTATTTGAAACAGATGATGCAACCTGGGTCTGTTAAGATAGCACACCTTTTTTAACCACACCTTTAAACTACATCAGAAGGTAAAACAGGTCCACCAAGGCCACCTTGACAACTACAATTCCTGGTGGCATCTAAGCTATCTGTGAACCTGGAGACCCTGTGTACAAGTCTAAGCCACGATACAGCGTAGAGGAAGTTAAATCAAGAAGGAAAGGCAGATGTAAACCAGCATTTGCAATGCAATAGGTCTCGCATTATAAAAGTATGAGCATCTGGCATTGCTAAGAATAATGCAACACTAGCTATTGGCTTTTTAAATGATAAATAAATGCCATTATGTGTTTGTTTTATAAAATAGATTTAAAAAGGCATTGTCATGAACAATGCCAATAGCTTAAACTTTTGCAAATGCGAGACCTATTGCATTGCAAATGCTTGTTTATAAATGCATCTTTGTACCCAAAACTGATGCAAGCAAGGACGCCTTGCATGGTCAAATATAGCACAAAATGACAGATTTACATTTTGCATAATTATTTGTTATTTCACGTCAGTTTGTTTGAAATTTGGAGTAATTACACCAAAGCACATTATGTGCATTTAGCCCACCCCTAGCTATTACCAATGACACTCTACTAGATGGACAGCAGTGACACCTTGTACTCTAGTAACACTGACAATTGAGCCTGCCCGAGGCCTCGCCTGTGAACCGTGACTTGCGCCTACACATACATCCCTCTCGTGATACTTGAACATACCCACGTGTGCACAATACGCTGTGACGTGCACAGCATCACTTGGGCTGACTCTCGTCCAAGAGCTAGCGATCTTTGGCAGGTCACATGGCTGGGTGTGCTGCATTCGACTCGGGGACAAGATTCAATAAAAAAAGGTCTTGGGAAACTGTCATCAGAGCCAATCATGTTAGCTGTACCCACAATATAAATAAAGAAGCGACCTAGGAACAAATGAAACAAAGACCTTGGAGTGATAGCACCAGTAACAGCAGATACCAATGGCTGAATGTATACTAGGGTCTGTATACTGGCCTTTGACTGTTGCTGAACCACATTAATACATTTGGAATCTAGCGTCTCCAGATTAGTAAATAGAAATACTAGTGCAATTTCTTCTTAAAACTTCCTCAACGTAAATCTAGCTGCCCCTATGCCTTCAATGCAAATTATATCATTGGCATCAATTAAATAAAAATCTAGGAATATTTCTGCATTCAAGTCAGTGTGAAAAAAACCTCAAAACTAACAGATTCATTGGCATACACCACAGCCCGCACGGTTTCAGGGCTTTAATCTGTGATACACCGCTGACCGCAGGGTTTATGAGCTTCAATCTATGATACACCACAGACCACAGGTTTTCTGAGCTTTAATCTGTGATACATCGCAGACCGCAGGGTTTCAGAGCTTTAATCTGTGATACACCGCAGACCCCAGGGTTTCTGAGTTTTAATCTGTGATACACCACAGACCCCAGTGTTTTTGAGCTTCAATCTGTGATACACCGCTGACCCCAGGATTTCTGAGCTTTAATCTGTGATACACCACAGACCCCAGGGTTTCTGAGCTTTAATCTGTGATGCACCGCAGATCGCAAGGTTTCTGAGCTTTAATCTGATACACAGCAGACCACAAGGTTTCTAAGCTTTCATCTGTGATACACCGCAGACCGCAGGGTTTCTGAGCTTTAATCTGTGGTACACCGCAGACCGCAGGGTTTCTGAGCTTTAATCTGTGATACACCGCAGACCGCAGGGTTTCTGAGCTTTAATCTGTGGTACACCGCAGACCGCAGGGTTTCTGAGCTTTAATCTGTGATACACCGCACATCGCAAGGTTTCTGAGCTTTAATCTGATACACAACAGACCACAAGGTTTCTGAGCTTTAATCTGTGATACACCGCAGACCGCAGGGTTTCTGAGCTTTAATCTGTGGTACACCGCAGACCGCAAAGTTTCTGAGCTTTAATTTGTGATACACAGCAGACCGCAGGGTTTCTGAGCTGTAATCTGTGATATACAGCAGATCGCAGGGTTTCTGGGATTTAATCTGTGATTGAATCTATCTCAGTCCTTTTTACCCTACAACATCCGCGCAGAAAAGATAGGAAAGGCGGAGATCTTTGCACATGTGTTTGTGAATAGAATTTTGTAGTACATGAGTAGTACTACTATTCATACACAAAATGTAGTTTGTGAATAGGCCCCATAGTGAATTCAATCGAACACTTGTAAATTGCACTGCAGAAATTGAATCAGGTATATGTACAGGACGATCCAGGAACAGATATAAAAGCACACATCAAGCTCCTATAAGGATGGATAGCAACGTGTTCTTCCTGCAGCCCTTTATTTCACAAACCAGTACTTTTATAGCACTGTAAAAAGATTGTTTTTGCAGACCTCAACAAACATCCATTTGAGCTCTTCTTTGCAAAACAGTGGAGCTGTTCATAAGTGCAGATGAACTGAATAAAACATCATGATGTGGAGGGTCACGAAGACGATGAAACAGTGGGGGCGGTCTGTCTCTATACATCTGGAATGTTAGAGGAATTCATAACTGGAGCAGAGCAGTGGAAACAAAAGAATTAATTGCCCATTGTTCCAGCCTATTCATAGAACAAAGCGCTAGACAAAGTGTGGTCATCTCCAGGCTACGAGCCGCATGATAAACAAAGGTGTGGACCTGCTAAACCACACATCACAGAGAGTATACTGGTGCTTGAGTAGCTCTACTAGAGCTCTCTGCTTTCTGTATTCTGAACATATAGTATGTATGTATGTAGCTATACAGTATTTGTTGGAACTAGTATTCTCTGGTTGGCTGAAGGGATGCCCCCAGTCAGGCAGAACCTACCGATCCAGTCAAGGGCGGGTGATTACACTCGCAGTATAACCTGTGCTCACCCTTGGGTAGCTTTGCACTGAGCAGTCAGGCTTTCCTCAGAGTCAATATGAAAGCAAAAGCACAGCAGTCACACATGATAAATACACTGGGCGTCACAAAAGAGACTTCACAGACCTTCAATATGTGGTGTCAAGATTTCTTCTGTTAGGCCAGGTGTGGGGAGGGCAGTTGGTCTGCCACAATGAGGGTCAAAAGGGAACAACAGATGATTGTGGAGTAACTCAGAAAAACCTCTAATGTAGGTCCCTTGCAGGAGATCTTTGATGTCCCCGAAATCTCTGGGAGAACAGGAGGCCCACAGTCGGGCCCTAGGAGAGCACACTTCAGAACGCCACACTTCAGCATGTCTTCAGTCCAGGCTAGGCACTATTCAGAAAGGGCATGCGCTCCTCTTCATGGGCAATAATCCTCCATGGGCACAACTGAGTCCTCTGACAATGTGCACCACGTAGTCGGAGTTCTCCTGTCCCAAATTCCCGCAAGCATATCTCGCCCCCTGCTGAAGAACGGCATCAGTAGTTATACTCTTGTGTGTCTTTTGAGTTAGATGTGGTTTAAGGGGTTTCCCTTTGAACCATAGATAGCTCTCCTAAATTGTAGGCCTGTCTATCATGTGGCCATGGAATGCAGATCCTAATCTTAGTAGGGCCATGATCTGGCCCCTAGAAGTGTCAAAACATCTCTCTCCAATCTATCCCATTGGGCCCTCAAATGTCAGAGGTCTGTCATTTTCATAGGATGCCCATGGTTTATGGCTGTCGCTTGAGGAATTCACAGATGTGCTCCTCCAACTCCTGTTGTCCACTGGAGCCAGGCACCATGGCACACTCTTAGAGCATAGAAATGTCCATATCCTATAAGCGCCATTTCTAAGCGACTTATGCCAAAATCCCCTTTACCATTTGCTAGGGATTTCATTGATAGGAAACAACATGCTGTTCCACTGCAATTCACTATTGCAGACCGAAGTGATGTCAACCACTTTCCCTTGTTAACCTAGGGGAAGAGCAAACCTCATAGGTAGTGAAAACCCACACAGGTATTCCTCACTACCTGGGCACACATGCATTATTTCACACACAGACCTACGATGGTAGGTTGGACACAAAATCTCCCGCACCAGAGTGCCTGAGTATGTAACAGCATACTGGACACGGGTTTTATTAATATGTGTGTCAGTGCTCACGCACAAGCATGCAATGGAAGGTGGCACTCGCCATCACTGGAACCACAGGTGTGGGTGCGCACATACAGCGGCCTGCTCTGGCAAGCGTTTTATGAGTTTAATCATGTTGGCTGCCAGTGCACACACCAGTTAGAGATTGCTAACTGGCCCATGTTTCAGAACATCAAGCCAGCCCACTTCCCAACACAGGTAGAAAGTGCCCAGAGCCGGGAGGTCACACAAGAGAATCAGCAATACACAGGCGTAAAAAAAAGCTAACGTTTTAAGGAAACACTACTTGACGGTATCAGGTCCAACAGTGCTGTACATGATGTTGTGTGGAGGACTGTAAAACGAACTTTAATGAATATGAGTTGGAATGTGTGTTCTGTAGTTTGAGGGTATGTGGTCATTAGAGGGATGGGTACGAGGTTTGTTCTATGTGTTGTGGCATACTATGTGAGTGTCTGGTTCGTCTACATCTCGGTATGATTGTGATGATTGGCAGTATGGGGTGCTGAGTGATGCACATGATTTTATCTTGCCACATAAGTTTCAGTGAAACAAGGGTCCAAACAGCCAATGCTCTTGTATGTTTCCGTCATTTGCTGGGGATGCTCAGGCGATGGAACACCCTGAAGAATTGAGTGAAGAAGGGAGAACGCAGGAAGTGATGTTGCTTCCTCTGCAGATGGATGATAGGAAAGCAAGTCTTTTTCTCTTCTATTTTGTTTTGGCAGTAAACCAATGATGTCACCTGTGCAGATGGATGGTAAATTCAGTGGTGTCACTTCTTGTGTAGATGGATGATAAACAATCCAGTGGTGTCACTTCCTTTGCAGATGGGTGATGTCACTTCCTGTAGAGATGGATGATAGTAAATGCACTGGTGTCACTACCTGTGCAGATGGATAATGGGAAAAGAAGTTCTCTTCTTTTAAACATGGTTTTTACAGGAAACCAGAGATGTCACTTCCTCTGTAGATGATTATGGAAAATACAGTGGTGTCACTTCCTGCGCAGGTGGATAATGGGAAAATAAGTGTTCCTGCTTGGTTCTTTCAAAGACAGTTTTTGTGGGAAACCAGTGATGACCCTCCCTGTGCAGATGGATGATGGGAAATGAAGTTGTGTCAGTCTATTTGCAGATGAATGATGAGAGATTACAGTCCAATGGCCAGATGTATGTAGCTAGCATTTTGCTATTCCCTAATTGTGAATCACAAGGATTTGCAATTAAGAAATAGCAAAATGCAATGTATGAAGGTGTATAGTACACCTTTTACGATTCCTAAGGGGTCGCAAATGACCTACCTCATGATTATTAATGAGGTAGATCTCAATTGGCAACCCCCTAGGAGTCGCAAAAATCACAGGGATGGTGGCCTGCTGAGATCAGCAGAACACAATGTCCGTGATTGCTTTTCAATAAAGCAATCTTATTTTTTTGTAAAGCAACCTGTTTTCCTTAAAGGAAAATGAGATGCTGTACAAAACGAAAAACGTAAGTTTTCTTTTCATTTTTTAAGAGCAGGCAGTGGTCCTTGGGACCACTGCCTGCTCTTAAAAATAGTTTTACAAGCATTCGCAAAGGGGAAGGGGTCCCCTGGGGGCCCCTTCTGATTTGCGAATGGGTTACCACCTACTTGAAGTAGGTGGTAAAATGTGAATTAATATTTTGCAACCGCAATTGCCGTCACAAAACATTCATACATACCGATGCGATTCGGTATTAGGAAGGGACGCCCTAAACATACCCCTTCCTAATACCGAATCGCAAACCCATTGTGCGATTCAGTAACAGGTTACCGAATCGCAAAATTAGGTTTGCTGCAACGGAAAAGCAAATCTTTGCATTCGCAAACCGGCAGATTCTGTGAATCTGCCCTTTTGCGAACTAAAAAATGCTTGATACATCTGCCCCCTAAATTCATAAAGGGGAAAGATAAACAAGAAATCCCACCATTCGAAAAATAAATCCAGGACTGGATAAGCTATTACCACCTGAAACAGAAACTCTTTCAGAATGATCTGTCTGATGTTTAATCAATGAAGCATGTAGTGCAACATTCTTAAGAAGGCTGGATTACATCTGGACTATGCGGCCCACATACATCCAACAACACCACAAGGCAGCTGCACCAAAAGTGTTTTCTTAATGTTTGAAAAATGCAGAATGTTTTCTGTAATCGGTCATCAACCACCTAGTGTAAAGCCTGCATTTAGGCTGATGCAAAGAAATTCTAATCTTTCTCGTATTGTTGTGTTGAAAGGCAGCTCTCACCAATTCTCCAGCCGTATCCTACCTGTCTTTTAAGTCTGAATGAGAGATTTCTTCATAAGCTGTAAGAAAGCTCATGTTTCTCTTTTACACCATGCCAAAAATGATCGTTCTCACCTGGAGCATCTTGCTTCAATATAATCACAAACCCCCAAAACATCCACTGTTTTACTTTTAAACTTCCCAGGAGTAGATTAGTCTGGAGGTTGAAGTAGTTCACTCGCATCTCAATCAGATGTGGATTGATGTAGGGAAAAAATGTTGGTGGTGGGTTCCTAAATGTAGCAATGGCACTGGAAATATTCAATCATAAACATTTTGGGGTCATGGGGGTCATGATTGAATTGCTGAATGGAGCTCTCTGTTCAAAAGTGGCTGAAGAGCCAGTTTCTGCTGTGACTCGCCCATCGGGAATGATACTTTGAAGGAATGCAGAGCTGAAGATGAGGAAAGTTTACTTGAATTTGAACTATTTCTGGATGAATACATATGACATTGATTGGGACCTCTTGGCCTGCATTGAGCAACCTCGAAATACCATATCTAGTGCAGCACCTACTTGAAATGTTTTACATTTTGCTTTCGATATGTTGAAACCTAACCTTTTCAGAGTAAAGTTTCTTCTGCAAGTGGGGTGGAAAAAACATAGGGTAGGGTATGTAATACACTTAACATTATGACTTTGTGGCTATTTAGACTCAGGTAAACCATCATGTTTCTGTCGGAGAACCCAACGCTGGCTCCACTGAAAGAAACCTAGACTGACTGACCCACTGACATCACATACTCAAACCATCCACCTGATCTTTGCTCTGACATACATTTTGGCCTCTTTGGGATCGACCAGGAAAATCCTGGCTGTCCCTCACAAAAAATAAATAAAGTGACCTCCACATCCTAAAAGAAAATTCCCAAAGTGTCAGGGCCATCAGGTTTTTTCTATTTTTCACACACAAAAAAACCACTTTGGAAGGTTGTTTTTAAAAGCAAAAAAGTTTGCTGAGCAGCTGCCTTAAACATTGGGGTCGTCAGTGGGGCCTGCAGAGGTGCTGCCTTCAAGGGAGCCGCTCTGACGGCCGCTCCTTGCAAGGTATGGATCCCTCCACCACACAGGTGGAGATTTCTAAATCTGGTGAGCTGTAGTCTTCATCTGCAGTGAAGCATATGCCTCTGCTGTCATGGCTGAATGGAGTAGAGCCCACCGAACAGTAAGAAATACTTCTAAGTCTTTGCAAGGACGTTTACTTTAAGAGAAATCATTTGAGCTGTGAAACCCAAATGAAAAGACAGCTTGCAAATGTATCAATAATGATAAAGTGATCGAATGTCAACACTGACGGCTCTTCTAATGCGTGGGATCATACCTTCTACACTGTTTACAGTGTGGGGGTATGATTTCAACATGTTTGATACCAAACATGATAGGATTTATTGCAGCCATTTTCGAGATGGCCATCGCGTAATTACTCAGTGTCCCTCTATATGGTATACGGCTTCTTCACTGACAACCCGGGAGAATGGACTTCGGAGGCTGCAGGGGTGTCCTGCTCATGCAGGGGCACCCACTCACTTAGAACCAAACACCTTGCCTTCAGGATTGCAGAGGCCTGCTATAGGGGTGACGTATAGGTTTTAAGGTTTTAAGTGCAGTGACCCTAGATTTAGGAAACCTATATCTTTAGTAAGTGGTGCCAGCACCAACTTACACAGGCTGCAATGGCAGGCCTGTAGATCCATTTTGAATGGTCTCTCATGGGTAGCATAATATATGCTTTAGCCCATGGGAGACCTCTGGTGTACTTATGCCATGGGTACCATAAACTAGTGGCTTAGAAGAGTACCTCAATATCCAATCTGGGATGTACCTAAGTATTGAACACAACAGTTTAGGGAGAAAACAGATAAGCAGGATCCCAGTCATACTAGTCAAAATACAGCTTAGCACCAGGCAAAAAGTAGGGGTAAGCAGAGCCTACTTTCCTACTTCCGATCTAAAATTTTATTATACTAGATACTGATTTAAACTACCTCCATGAAAATACAACCAACACTACCAGTGATTGAGCAGCAGGAACTGAAGTCGTGCAGTCGTCTATGCTTGGTTAGAAAATTCCTTTGATGACCTGATCATGCAGCATGCAGCATGCAATACTCACATTGCAGCTGTAAACTAGTTACTGTAAACACAACATGCCTCCCAGCATGCTGATGCTTCAAGACCTTGTCCAGGGAGTCAGGCAACATCCTGCGACTTATCCCCACCCCCGTGTGCTGCAGGGCAACATAGGTCAACCTCCAAAATGGCATCTCTCCCTCCCTCTCGCCAGCTAATCAGAGAGGATTTTATACTGGAAACTGTTTTCAGAGCAGTCTCCCTGATCTGTTGGGTTGAAAACCCTGGCGTACATTGCTGCTCTGTCCATCAACTGTTGTTTTGCATTTGTCACTCCAAGTGGGACGGGTATGCCCAGACGTGGGTCCTGTGCTCTTCTTGTCACTGGAGTCAAGCTATATTGGCTGATGAGGGGTGAAACCCCGAAACCGGTCCTAGGATGCATGTTTCCAGTCCAGGCAGGGCCTGGCCTTGCGGTTCTGACTGGACTGTTCCCATTGGGAACAGGGTCAAGACTGATTTGCATATGGCTGGGTTCAAAGTGGAATGGCATGGTGAGCAAAAAAACGATGGATTTCGGCCCAGATCTCTGTACTGGGGTGAATGTATGACATCGTTCTGCCTTCTGTCCATCAACTGTTGTTTTTGCATTTGTCACCCCGAGTGGGACGGGTATGCCCAGGTGTGGGTCCCGTGCTCTCCATGCCACTGGAGTCAAGCTACCCTGGCTGAAGAGGGGTGAATCCCCGAAACCGGTCCTAGGTTTCTTGTTTCCAGTCCAGGGAGGACCTGGCTTGGCAGTTCGGGCTGAATTGTTCCCGTGAGGCACAGGGTCAAGACTGATTTGCATATGGCTGGGATCAAACTGAAATGGCTTGGTGAGCAAACAAACAATGGATTTAGACCCATATCTCTCTACTGGGGTGAATGTATGACATTGTTCTGCATTCTGTCCATCAACTGTTGTTTTTGCATGTGTCCAGCACAGAGGCATAGCTATCATCGGGGCAGCTGGTGCACTGGCCTCAGAGGCACATTGACCCCTGATAATTGCTATTTTTTACTACACCATTATCAGGGGCGGCTCCTCCATTCCCCACAAGCCCCAGTGCTGAAAAATAAAACTGTATTCAAGTTTTTTATTACCGTTTTATATTTCAGCAACCCATCCTAAACTAAATGTCACCTTGTTTTCTTTTCTTATACCACAAGATGCTGTTGCAACATTCAAGATTTATTAATCATGACAATCAAAACCCACACATGAACATATGCAAGTGCATCAGCACCTGAGAACTACACACTGGTCTCAAATTGTGCCGCACCTGCATTCTGCTCACCTTAAAATGTTGCACCTGCAGAAATAGGCAGTATCACCATTTTGGTCATATTGAGCCCCAGCGTGTTGTGATCTAAACTGCTGGAAAAAGTGAAACAGGTCATGCTACACCTTTACCAGGACGCCATTTGCTTTCTTTGCATCCCAACTAATCAGTAATACTTCCACAGTATTGCAAGTAAGATGATCTTTATTTGCAGCCTACGCAACACATGTCTGTTCAGATGACCAGGTACAACTGGTTCCTGACCACATTCTAAATTAAAGCACAGTTACTTGACTTGACCTGCCATTCTAAAGATGGAAGTAACTGATGAGGTTACTGGATTTCAAAATGTGACTTCACACAGGCAAGATCGTGATACAGACCATCCAAGAGTCCCTCAATCAAGATGACTCAATCTTTCTTTCCTCTGCAACTACTTACTGTACCCTTTGAGACACATCCATATTGAAACAAGGTAAACCGCTCTTCCCTTGTTGGCGCCAGTTTTCCCTTCAGCCTGAAGCTCAGACGAATGCCTGAGTTGGATCTGGGATTTAATAATTTAAGTTCTTGAGACCGTGTTTGCATCTCCACTTCAAAGAAAGAGCTACTGTGACAGTCCTTAGTGTTTTTATTTGTTCCTTGTCCACTCGCCACATACCTCATCCCTGCTAAGTTGTCCCTGTTGACATAGCAACGGCACACCCTCTCCCAGAGGTAGCTTTGTTCCATTTCAGGAGGTCATTCGTTATCACCTATTCTCAGTGCTTAATTTGTAAAATATTAGGTGCCAGGGCTCTGACCAGGATGTCACTGCAGCTTGCAGTACCCATTGCCTTTGTCATCGCTGCCAAAACAACTACTAACCCTCTCTCTTGCATGTAAATGCGACAGTTCCGACTATTTTAGGTCCCCAAAGCTAAAGGAATGGCTGGGGAGGCAGGTATTGGCAGTATATTAATGTATATTGTGTTCCTAAACAACCGTTGTTCTGCTCATCTCTAAATTAGATGAGCAGCGCCACCATGTGGTAGACTGTTCTGAGTATTGTCTTGACATTTAGGTGCCGGTGCCGAGCACCGGAAACCAATTAAGTGCCGGTGCTGAGCACCGGAAAGCACCGGCTCGAATTAAGCACTGCCTATTCTGGGATGTTGGCCACAGCCTCTGGAGTAGGACAAATAGGCCAAATGAGGATAAACTATTTTTCTCTCAGGCCGCACAAAGTGAACATTTTAAACATTGATTTTCCACTATATTTTATCAACATTATATTTTTTCACTATTTTATTAGATTCTTAATAACAAGTGGAAAGGACTTTTAATCATACTTCTCTACTATTTTCGCAAGTTGAATTTCGACAAATGATTTTTATGCTCAATTAGGAATGTCAAGGATAATGTAGGTTTGCCTAAACAGTGACGAGAAGCTTTCGGAAACTATTCTTTTTGGGAGTATACTTTTACTCTATATTTAACAATTCCCACTTTTATACATAATGCACAGTTTACTGGTGTTAAGGCACACTTAGGGGCGAATTAGCTAATGTATAAAAGTATGTTTCCACCTACCAGAGCATTTGTCCTTGCCATGTGTCTTCTCAGTAGTTCTAAATCTGCAGTCCAGCCAGAGTACAATGGTTGTAGCTAGAGCTATGAACTTCAGTCAAATATATGGGTAAATATAAACTGCAGCCCACATATGGCCTTTAACTACAACTACACTGATGCATTTTCTGTGCCAACTTATCCTGATCTTATTGGAAGGTTAAACAAGCTAATTGGGTGTATAACCAGTTGAAAGTGCCTATTCAGGGGATCGTCACACATCCTGTGACCCTGATTATGTGTTTGTTGTCTGATCATATCCACTCCTTGGTCCTATTCCCCCAGATTTCTGGCTTCATTTGCAGAACTTGTTTTGGCTAGCAATAGGACTCTTTCTACTTTACTGCTGCGAACCACTAGTAAAGTGCTCATGATCTCCTCTCTAAACATGTGGGAATTATTAAACCCCCTAAATGACACCTTTAATTTACTCGTAAGTTCCTAGTATATAATACCACATCTATCTAGGGCCTGTAAATTAACTGCTGCAAGTGGGCTGTAGCACTCATTGTGCACCTGCTGAAGTAGCACTGTTAAGCATGTCTCCAGGCCTGCCGCTGCAGCCTGCAATGCAGTTTTAAACTGCTATGTCGTCCAGGCAGAATAAACCTTTTGCTGGGCCCAAACCTCCATTTTTCTAATACCTATAAACCAACCCTAAGGTAGACCCTAAATGCTCATATGACAGTATTTAAAAAGTAGGGTGTGCATATTTAATGTTTTAGATGCCCTGGCAGTGAAAAATCTCCAAAGTAGTTTTTCACTGGGGCAGGGCTGGCTCTCCCAAAGGCTAACCGGGGTTTACACAATTACACTTAATAAGTGCTATCTCCAGCTTGGGAGGGGCTAGAATATTGTTTCGATGACTCATTTTATTAGCCATTTAAAATCCAACTTAATGGTCAAGTCAGATTTTATATTACTATTTTAGAAAAGACTCTTTTAGAAGGTTGCAATTTTACTGGCCAGTCCTAAAGACCCTTTCTGCCAGTGCCCAGTGTCATCTGACTGCAGATGTTTCCCCTGTGGTGAGATGTGGATTGCTCCTAAACAGTAGACAAAACCTAGGGAGTTTGGAAGTGTTATCCTTTCTCGAGCAGGATGGTCTAGGTACCTGAGCTTTAAAGGATACCTAATACCCTGTTACTAGCAAGTGTAGCTCACACCTAGGCCTCCCTTTGTCTTCCTAGCCAGCTTAGTTCCGAGCCCAGTGGGAGGGGGAGCTGCCCCAGAACTGGTTTTGAGTTACCAGAAGGGAGGGTTTGCCTATTGTTATAGCCACATCTTTGGGTGGGAACAGGGAGGGCTGACCGGGGAAGGAAACATCTGTAATGATGGTTTTAGGTAGAGAGTGGCACTGTGGGATAGTTCACAGCACAATAGAACATCCCTCAAACGTGTGTAGGGTCCTTTCTGAGAACTTTTACCCCATTGGCTAGGAGTTTCCCTTACCCACAGCCCACCCACTGGGAATAAATGAGGTATCCACACTACCCAGCTTGGGGCACTCTTGGACTTGTGGAGAAATAGAAGGAAGTCTGCCCTGCTGTGTGAAGAACCTGAAGGAAGACTAGACGTGCTTGTCTTGAAACCAACACTCCAGGGGTCAGTTGGCTGACCACCTATTTGAGATACAAGACTCTCGCCCTGCAACTTCCAAGCTGACCAGTTCCAACTAAACCTACCCTGGACACTGCTGCTGGCCTCTGTTGGAGTTAATCCTATCCTCCAAATTATGCCACCCAGGCCCTGGACCCTTCGCAGTTCTTAGACGGTACTTCTCCTGTCCAAACAACATTCTGTCTGGATAAAAGAGACCTAGAAAGCAGTTAAAACCACAGTTATTGACTTTGAATCAGCCTCAGATTGCTGGTTTAACCATCTGACTTACAGAAATGTGTCTTAGTCCAAATGTAGAGGGCTTCATCTGGAGTGACGGTAAGCAGCATCCCATCGATTTCAAGGCCTCCGGCTGCACAGACTTTGGACTTTGCCCACTCAGACCTTTCCTACCTCAGTCAAAGACCGTGCTCTTCATCAACCCACCATCGTCGAGCCCCATTTCGTATACAGTTTGCCCTACCGATGACTTGTCGATGACCACATTTTCTCCATAAATGTTTGTAAGTCTAAAGGTAAACTTTACACCAGGAATGAACCTGGTCCCTGTATCCGATCAGCAATCAATCTAGGTCATCCTTAACGTTTGACTTGGTCTACTGTGACCAGATAACAACGGTTGACACGTTGTGCTTTTTTGGCACTATTCTTCATTCAAACTTAAAAATTCATAACTCTGATTCTACTTTGGATTTTTATTGTTTTGATGTCAATTTATTTATTGAAGTTTAGTCCATTTTTCTAAATTGGGTTGTGATTTTTCTTGTGTTGTGTTTTCACATTAAATCACTATTTGGATACTGTATAAATGCTTCACACATAGTTTCCAAGTTAAGCCTGACTGCTTTGTGCTAAGCTACCAGAGGGTTAAGCAGAGGTTTATTTAGTGACTTTTGTGGTTCACTCTGACAAAGACTGTGATTGTTCTTTGAGTCACACCCCCTCAACTAATACCCCAATATCGTACACAACGCAACCATGAAATTGCAAAACGCTGTTGACTTAGAGGAATGCAGATTACAAGTCACCATAGAAATTAAACAAAGAAATAGCAAACTCGTCTCAGATGAAAGACACACAAATTGTGGTATTGTGCGAGTTTTACCAAGATATTACTTCCAGGCATCATTGTATGGCTACCCTGTTCAGAGGTAGAAGAAGAAAAAATACTGTATTTAGGCAACGGGTCATAGTCCACGGTTTGTCAGACAATTAGTTGATGCAGAGCTGTTCATCCCACTCCTTGTGATTATGGACATAGCCAGAGATTTGGATACCAAACTAATGTTAATGTTAAGGGAATTTGTACAGCGCATGGCTGCCCCAGTAACGGGGCATCCCAAACTAAAATATCCAAGATACAGGTCAAATGATTGCTGGATGTTAAGCATAGAAGCTGTCAGATTAGTTTATGAAGAGCCAAGTTTTTATAGGCTTTCTATAGGTCAGTTGGTTGTCAATAATTCTGACGGATACAGGTAATGATTTCCATAGCGTAGCTGCCAGCACCTTGAAGGAGCGGCCATCAGCACGTGCTCTATTGACTCGGGGGATGCATGCCAAGCACAGTTCTGCTGATCGCAACATGCGTCGTGGAGAGTATGACATAAGTAGGCCGGAAAGGATAGAAGGGGCTTGCTTAGTGAGACAAAGTGTCTTGAAATGTATTCTCATTGTGACAGGCAGCCAGTGTAATTTGGGTAGATAACATCAGCAACTTGCTACTGTCAAGCATTTCTGTCTATGTCAAGGTATGTGCAGCACTGTACTTCTGGACATTGGATTGGCTGTTTTAAGAGAACCTATTGCTTCTCCTCCAACATCTAGATGCCTGTGCCAGGCATTGTACTCTGCAGTCCATGCAGGACTGGCAATGTGTGAAAGAGCACATATAACAGTTCTATGCTGTGCACAGTTGCCTTTGTGTGCTTGGTACACAGGACTGCACATGTTGCATTACAGCTACAAAGACACCTTGAACATCTCTTTCACAATCATCAGCACAAGCACTCCATCAGTTTACAAGCCATTCACAATCACCCTGCAAAGGCATTTCCCCTGGTTCAGCACCTGCCCACTACCCCATTTAGCAGTTACAGTTTGTGGGTCACTTGTAGTCTGGTCGGAATGGTTACACAAGATTGCTTAGTCAGTACCATTTGAAATGCAAAATCATTAACATGAAATGCACATGATTACTAACATCAGAGCATTCACATTTTACAGCAACAACCGATTGGGTGCACACAGGAATGTACGGTCAGTCAGACTAATGGATGTATGGTTGTTAATGGTTCCATATACGCATGCACATCCCTTCCACACAGCTGACAGTACCACTCACTGACCTACAATGCTTGACATCCTTTCTGCGCTCAACCAATCACAACCTCAGCAGGGGATACCATCTGGAGATATTTGGACTCTGGAAGTCGTGTCACATGCATGAGTGGAGTGGATTTTTCCTGCTTGACAGGATTGTAGTGCACAAGTTAATTGGGGTCTGTGTTACACAATACCACACTGCATCATGCCATACATAGTGATTACAACCCAAATTCCCTTCTGCATTCATGAGCAGCTGCCATTATGGGGAAAACCACACAAAAGTGATATTCTCCACTACATTGCTACAATGTTTTCTGTTTTTCTTTTGTTTCATGACAATTTATTCTGCTGAATTAAATCTATTTGATTTAATTGATTTATTGAATTATTAGAAATGATTGATTGATTTAATGCATTTATAAATCTCCTCCATGAAACTATCCCTAAGTGCCGGTGGCAGTGAACATGGACCTTTGGGAGGAAATAAGAACTATATTGAAAACATAGCAATGGCAAACATTCAACTTCATGTACCATAGTAAGAGAGAAAGGGGGGATTTATGTTTATTGCCAGGGCCTGGTGGAGCTCAAGCACACATTTATGCCATAACAAAACAAAGCATACAAAAACATTACACTGTTGAAAGTGAAGAAAGGAAAGGAAATAATATTACCCATCCCCGTTCCTTTAAAGTGAGCCAGCCCAAGACAGGGTTTATCATCATAGAGTGTGGCATGCTCAGCCACCAAAGTCCATGCTTGGTTCAACAGCATGCATCTGAAGACCTTCTCACCCTGCCCGTGGATGTCAATTAGGGGTTACCATGGGTCACAGCAGAGACCCCCTAGGCAATCAGTTGCGATCCCTGTTACTTTACTGGCGACCCCTAACTGACCTCTAATCACATTTCCTGGTGCACCCTGCCATTTCCTCATGCATTCTGAGGGTCAGCTCGGCTGCACTGTGAGCGCTACTCCATGGCTGCTCCCTGGCTAGTCTTCAATTTCAAAACGTTGTGAGTCTGCATCTCTTCATCGTAGCAGTGGGGAAAGGGACATGAATGTTTCTAATTTCAAATAGCACTTTTGATGATCAATCTGTGCCCGTTTACCTTCCCATTATACAACACATGATACCAAAGTACAGTTGTGCTGAGCATTCTATGCCCATTGACCTTCCCGTTATACAACACATGATACCAAAGTACAGTTGTGCTGAGCAGTCTATGCCCATTGACCTTCCCATTATTCAACACATGATACCAAAGTACAGTTGTGCTGAGCAGTCTATGCCCATTGACCTTCCCGTTATACAACACATGATACCAAAGTACAGTTGTGCTGAGCAGTTTATGCCCATTGACATTCCCTTTATACAACACATGATACCAAAGTACAGTTGTGCTGAGCAGTCTATGCCCATTGACTTTCCCATTATACAACACATGATACCAAAGTACAGTTGTGCTGAGCCCATTGACCTTCCCGTTATACAACACATGATACCAAAGTACAGTTGTGCTGAGCATTCTATGCCCATTGACCTTCCCATTATACAACACATGATACCAAATACAGTTGTGCTGAGCATTCTATGCCCATTGACCGTCCCATTATTCGACACGATACTAACGTACAGTTGTGCTGGGAATTCTATGCCCATTGACCTTCCCATTATACAGGACATTTATTTGATTTTGGGTGAATTGACTTATTTTCCATTGTTTGACACTATTCAGGAGATTCTTACCTGATGCTGCATTATTTCAGCCTTGTATCTGAAAATATTGTTTGGTGCTGACACTGTTTGTGGGAGCGCAAGGTAAGTTATCTTTATTTTTATTTTATTCTCCCTCATCGCGTCTGTCTCCCCCTGCTCTTACCTCACTGGCCGGTCACTGGGCAGCAAACTCAGGTTGTTGGCTCCCTCCCCCTGTACCTGCTTTGTGGTAGAGAACACCGTGACGAGGCCCGTGGGGATTTGTGTGCCTTGTGGGCACTTTCAGCTAACTGTTGGGGGCTACGGCAGGTCACCCCTCTACTTGAGGGCAAACCATTTCTTCCAACTTGGAAGCGTGCCAGCTTCCTGGGTCATAACCTTTTGTCTACGGAGGAGATTGAGGCCCCGCTCTTGTACAGGTGCTGCCGGGTGCTAGGAGGTCTAATCTGGATGGACAAAACTAAGTAATTGTTTCTTTCTGTGTTAGGTGGTTCCAACTGTCTGGTCAATGGGGCACCACCCAGGGCAACCTGTATCATTGGCTGGTGGAGCTGAAGGACTGAGGGGCTGGGTCACAAGGTGTAGTCAAAGACCAATCACTGTGTGTTTTGTTTTGATTTCAATAGAGAGGTTTGAAAATAGCGTATGACTGTAGAGTGTATATATAATGTGTCTCTCATTTAGATTTTTTGTCTATGTGTGTAATACAAAGTGTGGAGTCTTTTTGTGACATATGCATTGTGTTGTGAGGGTGGTGTTGTGCTAATACTTTACACTCGAGCCCTGAGGATAAGACTGATTGTTCAGTGCCAAGCTACCAGAGGGTGAGCACAGGTTATCGGACAAGTGTATCATACTCATCCTATTGTGAATGGTGTAATCTGACTGGCTTTGATGCATCCCAGCCTACCCGAAAGCACTGGGTCTTACAGATCATATTAGAAAAGGGCTGACATAACCATTTACTCCGGACTACAAAAAGGGAAGTGATTCCGAGGAAATTATTTTTTCCAGCAATACCCTGCTAATGATCCATCCAAACACCACACTGTTGTCACTAAAACATTGTACAAGATGCAGAATACCCTTGTTCAAAGGAAATTTGATGGCTTCTCCGATAACTCTACAGAAATCATTATGGTTTCAGGTTCCAGCTCAGTGACCCTTACCAACCTTGTAACCCTCAGCCTAAACATGGTCAGAAGTGATATCACACTCCCAAACAGCCTTTGTCCTCATCGTCTCCCAGACTATGAGAGTGGTGTTTTTCTACACCTTAGACTTATGACAAATTTAGTGGTGCTGGGAATTTTCCAACTAAATTTCACCAATGGACTAATCTCCTTTGTTCCTCCACATGCCTCACATTTGTTTCCTCTTTTCAATGTAATTTATATGCTTTAGTTTGTGAGCGTCCGGCATGCTCATGCTTTCTAAAATATCGGGCACATTTCCTGTTTATACATACATCACTCAAGAGGCTAAGGGTACCTTATTTATACACCGTCAATAAATATAATAAATTGCTCAAAGCACCATATGCGGTGCCACTTCATTTAAAAACAGAAAATCATCAAAATGGCAGGGAGCAGATACTGTCCTCATCGTCTGCAGGAACTAAAAAATTCAATTAATCACAGTTACCCACTCAACAACATTCAACACACTTTTCTAAAAATCTGACAACGGAATGATATATTACCATATTGCTGCCACTAAAAATATCTTCAGTACACTTCATCTATTCACACTCTCATATTTAAAAAGTTGCTATTGTCATTGCTTGTAAATTGCCACTGTCTAGGATTCTTTTTTTGTATACTTCTAAGATGGAGGTCACATTGTGCATGGGGATATCTCTGAAGTAGCGAAGGTGGCCAAATATACGTTTGTATACCTTAAATATGGCTAGTGAGTTGCTTCTGTCACAAGTATTGGCTAAGCTGATAGTAGTGGTGGCCCTCTCGGAACGTTATTTTCCATTCTTTCACGATTGCTGCCAAATTGCATTTACATGGATCGTGACGGCCATCTTGGAAATATAGAACATAACATTCCAAGATGGCCGGACATGACTATTGAATTTGCCAATGTCTGTGCAATTCTGCATGAACTGTGAATTCAATAATGGCAGCAGCCGCAGGGCATGATGAAGTGTCAGAGAAGGGGAGTGAGAGAAACTCCCAGCTAAAGATTAAATGCAGGATTTGTACAGCACAAAAAATCACCCATGAGGATTTCAAGGCGATGAATTGTAGGCACAGTGAGATTAAGTGATTTGCCCAGAATCACAGGATGTTGATGCTGAGTCTCATACCGGATTCCCACCGGCTCCAAACTCGTTAGATCAGGCAGTAACCCCATATCCTCCTCCATTAAGATGTGCTCAGTGCCAGCAGTGGAAGGAGAGGGAGAGATGAATATGGAGGAGGTGGTAGGCAGGAGTAAGGAGGGTGACTAGGGTCGCAGGGTGGGGCGAGAAAGACTGAGAGAACGGTGCAAAACAAGTGTGATGGAGAGGTATGAAGGGACTGGACATACACTTGCATCAAATGATAAAGCTCAGATCGAAAGCAAATAAAACAAAAAGAAAAATAGCTCCCTGACATTAGCAATGAAAGAATACACTCGGTTAATTAAAATGTTCCTGGGGCAGGACAAATAGAAGAATATTGGAGCAGCGTAATTTGGGCTCCACCTTTACACGTCACAAATACGCAGCATATACGTGCACTTGACACTTTTTCAGTGGCCTAACGACATTCATGTAAAGTAGAGTTGACATTATTACTGAGGTGCATTCACTGTAGAATTAGAGAATTCATATATACTGTGTGCCTTAACTGTATTGAATCAACATTTATTGTTTAGGTCATTAAATAAACCATCCTCACCTTATTAAATGTATTTACTTTAGAAACAAAAATGATTTATATAATGTGTGCACTAATGTTTCACCTTTACATTTATAATATAGCTCTTAGTCACATTGAAAGACATGTACCCAAGTTATTCTGCCTTAATGAACTAATGTACTGGCAGTTTTATGTATTTGTGTTTGAATGCACACACGCGTATTCACTGAGCATCATTGACTTAATACTTTAAGTTGTCATCACTAAGCCTGTAATTCGTTCTGCATAAAATGCTGTTTTCCATTTCTGCTTGCATGTCTTTTCCTTGCAGGTGCATTCACATGGTTTGTTTGTGATAGAGAGAGAGCCTGAGAAGACCCTAACAATGAACATGGAGTACCAGAGCTTCAATTAAAAGTGTCCATTTATTAATGTTGCAAAGGCTCATAGGTGACAACGGACAATACCGTCCCCGTGTCTGCCCTGAGAGAAAATGTCAATGTTTCACCTAACAACGTGATAAGGGGTGTTACCTGGGAGATTCTGTTCAGATAACTGGAGTTCACACTGTTTGAGGATGTTGCAGTTTTTTCTTGAACTTTGAGAAGTTTAGACCTCTATGCTTCCCCTTTGACTCTTGCAGAGTGTGCCTTAGGTTAACACTCATTTCCCTGACCCAAGAAGACTCTTGACCAAGCTTCTAAAATGCTGACATCTTCCTATACCTTCTCATACCTGTCCACATTTTCCTATTTTTCTGCGTTTCCCTGTTTTTTGAGATTCTGTTAGGTCTAAAACCATCATCCCAGTTTAGACTTTAATTTAGATGATCTTAAACTTCACACATGTTTAGAAGAGTGACTCAGAAACTATTCTCTGAGCACCGAAATCTGTTTTTGATCTTTAGCATTGCTGCAACTGAAACTCTTGTCTGCCTCCTACTAGTACAGCTAAAGTTCTTTAGGAAGTTGGGTTTTCCAGTTGTTATTCTGTATCTATACAGCATGGTATTAAAATCTGTTTACTTTAACCTGATTGCTAAATTGTAATAAACCCTCTTAACTAGAGTTACTGATTCCTGGTCCTCATTGTGTAGCCAAATGGGTTACACTGTTAATTGAAATTAATGTAATGCTAGCTCCCAGTTGGTGAAGAGAAGGTCCATCAGATCACCAATAGTAAGAAGGGTTGGCCGAGAGTGATGCACCACTGTCGAATCAGAAGCAGGATACTAAAATACACAATCATACTCCAGTCATGAGCTAAAGGCAGACCCAAAGACCACTCTAAGTATATGTCTATGTATTGGTTATAATACTGTCTGCAAAAGACAAAGGAAGTGGTCTGCGAGACCGCAAAAATAGAATTTATCATTTGTGACCAAACAAGTTTACAGTTTCTCCAAATCCAATTTCATGTTTAAACTGTAGTCACATCTCTCAGCCTTTGGCCCTACAACGTGCCAGACGTCTTGAAGTTTAAACAGGACCAATTGGCCAAGCTACCTAGACAGGAATTGCCTCCTGAGGGATTCACTACCCATCAAAAATACACCCTGACCTGACAGTACCTATAGCTTTTGTACACTCTTAAAATCAAGCTCTTGGCGAGGCCTGTTTAGCACTGGCTATCTGAAGTGGCAATTAATATTCACATAGTTTGTCCAATGGGTTCAGACCTCCCCCTCTTAATTTTGGGAGAAGAGTACTCTGCTTCATTGCAGCTAGAGTAGCAGTTAGGCAATTAACTTAATGAATCAAAGTATATATTCCATCAAATATAACAATGTCAGGCATTCCTTTCTCATGAAGCTTGTCACAACAATTTGAGACTAAAGAATGTGCTTCTGATTTGCAAAAACGCCAAACCTGGGGCTAATTCTATCACACCCTGCCTTTAACACTCTACCTCCGCTTCACGTTCCTAGTGTAGAGGAACCACGGAATGACGTTTCACTGCACTGTACAAATAAGTACCGTTTGGTTTTCCTGCATGTATAATTATGTCAAGTAGGTACAAAAATCTTAATGTTGTCCCACTTCTTTTGGAGCCCACTGAACACTCCCTGGATTACCTGTTTGCCAACGCACTAATTTTTTAGATTGTGTAATTCCAAAAACATTGGTGCACAACCTGGAAACATAAAATACCTCACCACATCTCAACCAGCCTGCTACCTTTTCCAAACCCAACTTTTTAGAATTGATGCTGAACACAACAAAACCTCATATTAGTGAGACTTAATTAAACCTATTATTTGAACTACAGTATCCCTCTTTGTCCAGTTTGCTTTATTTCAAACAACAGTTTGTCTCTGAAGATATTTATAAATGATAGAAGCCCTAATTTCTATCCACTGAGAACTTAGCAGAAGATTAATCATTGTTTCAGAACATTGCTGACACTATGTTCCTCACTACATACATTTATCAACAAAACATAATGCCTAATTTCTTTGGGGGGATGGCCAATACACATGTTTAAGATTACAAATATTTGAGTGTCAGCAGAATCCATACCTGTTTATATCAAAACTCAGACTTATCTACATTTCTTTGTTCCTAAACCCCGTCTTAGCAACATGACAGCCAGTGCCATATATTTGGTAAACTCAATGGGGTTATTTCAGTAGCTTTTTGTAGACATAAGCAGTTTAAAACTGCATAGGGATTTAATGTATTTGTACATAATGTCTGTATGATTCACAAAGCAAGACACACCGGGAAATGGATGCACATACGTTCAATGTATATGTTACTATAGGCAGCAGATATATTCTTAGAGTATGTAGTGCTTGCAACTCATGTGATCTCACTTAAAAAAAGAAAGCTTTCGGGTAGCAAGTACATGTGATCGGTGATTTGCGGAAAAAATCCTCATTTTGATGTTTTCAATGACAAATTTAGGTGGGGTAGAATTAGTTAACATGCATTATTCGTAATTGTTTTATAAGAAATATGCTCCATTCAAGAAAACACATATTTTTGAAGGTGTTAAACACATCTTTCCAACTCTCCGACACTATTGAGAAATTCCCAGGCTGTAAAATACACATGGTAATTCTTGATAGTGATTGAACCAGAGGCGCAAATGTTCATTGCCGAGTGAAGGAGGCCCACATTTACAAACATTTTGTGCTGTGTTTGCATCACAAAAGTGCTGTAAACAAGAGCAAAATGGTTTAAAAAAATTTACTTTCCAGTGTTGGAAAACTACCTGGAGGTAACGTAAAGCAGTGCACTGCACTGCGTCAAGGGGGCACTCTATGGGCAGTCCATGGGCGTTCCCATGCAACCACCTATAGTTTTTCAAATGAAACCTTATCCACTAACAATAGCAGACAGGGGTTTGCCCTAAAAAATAATGCCACTTTGAAGGAGTTAAAAGGAGAAATGCTTTTATTTCTCCTAATTTTTTCCAGTTTGCATGGGTGCTGCATTGTATAGCAAACATCCAAAGTGGGAACAGTTTTAAAGGAAACGTTAGCATAGTAGTTTGTACTGAAGGGCCTCCTATGAAAAACTCACGCAGACACTCTTGCCCTATGGCGCATAGGTCTGTGTGTGGCGTTCAGCGTCATTGAATCAAGAATCGAGAAAAAGGAGGAGGAAGGTTAGAGGTTGTCGGGGACAGTGCGAATATTACCACTGTGAATAAAACATGAAGAGGAACCTTGATACATTTACTGAGTGACGGGGATGGGAGTAGTATGTTAAGTATTGGATGATAAGTGTTTTTTTAATAGAGAAGTCTTAAGTTGCTACCTAAAGCCAGTCTTAATTGGTTCGGTAAGGAGTTCCAAAACATGGGGGGCACCAGAAAAAGATTATATTTGAGCTAAAGATGTTTTGCTCTTTGGAGGTTCAGGAGGAGGAGGGAAGCTTTCGCAATCAACTGATTCCCTGCCTTTGGACACAGTAGATCATGAAGTTCTACTCCAACATTTTTAATATGAAAGGAAATATCAGTGATGACAGTGGGCGTGATAGACTCCTCGAACAGTTGTACAAACAGTGTAAGTCGAATGTCTTCCAGTATTGCAAACAATAGAGCTACATGTATAGTGTCTGAGGGTGGGCTACTTCCTTCTACCTGTTATGTAGAAGACACCCTCATGAACATTGTACTGGAGAACAAATCAGCATGGCAAACTACAACACTCCACACCAAGGTCAAATCAACCACTGCCAACATTGCTTCTAGCAGCATTCTAGAGCATTGCTTCTTCTGAATGAAGAAAAGCTTTGTTTGTTTTATTGTTGGCCTAATGAGTTAACACCTGGGCATGATGTATACCATCCTTTCATTAGGGCAAAAATAGTGGTAGGGATAAACTTGCAATTGACCATGCTCTGGATGCAACTTCTCTTCCAACAAACAAAAGGGACTTAGCAATTCAATTGACTAGGCCAACTATACTTTCGAGATATAAATTAACCAAGACTGTCCTGAGACCTCGCTCACAGAGTAGAGTGGAATCATTGTATTCATAACGAGACTGGAATTTATTAAATAAAAGCAATCAGGTCCTGGTGGAGACAAAATTTTCAAATAAAATTGAAAATCACCCACATCATGCGGACAGATATAGTACTGTACTCATTCATGACAGATGGTGCACTATAGACCTCCTCGTTTCAAAGACGCATCTTTCAGACTCAACATACAAATACAGTAATCTAGAGAGGCCAGCAGTTTACTTGGGTTTGAAAAATAGCAAAACTGCTAGCCAGAATATATCGGTATCATTTACCCATCTTTCACTCCATCATGATAGACATGAACACGTGCCTATATACTGTTCTACTGTGCACTAAAGGGTAAGTAACAATGACATAGCTTTCCTGTTGTTTTCTTGGTAAGCTTTTTACTTTTTCTTAAACAATTCAAAACTCTTGATTCTCTTAGCAATTTTGTGTTGTTTTAATCATTTCACTTAATCCCTTTTTAGTTGTCTCGTCAGCCTCATATAATAAAAAAAATCTTAAATAAATAAAAACAAGCGTATACATTCATAAAGGGGCTATGGGTCAACCCTCTTCATTTATTAGTCTGTCCATGTGTCACTCACATTTTGCTTCTGCCCACCGAAGCATATGGCATCAAGATGCAGTAGGTCAGCCTACTTTAGTCATAGGCTCATTTGCACTGTGAGTGTTGGCATTTTGCCAGATCACATATGCACATCTACATGTGACATCAGTTCAAAGCCAACATTAACTTTTATTTGTGTCAATAAGAAGACTATTTATCTATAATGTTCATTAAATTAAGAGATTGTTTCTATACCTGTTCCAAGTACACCCACCTGCTAAGAAGCACACAAACTGTTATATTAAATTATGTAAGAGTTATTCTTTTAATAAGTATAATTTGTATTGGAAGCATATGGCCACCATGCTTAGAAAGAAGCATTTGTTTTTCGTTTAGTGTAAAAACATAATCAACATCAGCTTGCCAAGGTAAACCCATTCACTTTGTCAATGCTTCTTACCATATTGATATGGGTTTTTTCTGTTTTATATCTTGATTTCATCATTGTACTGGTGCTGCAAGATACTATACATGGATTTTCTCTCATTGAAGCCTTGAAATTCTAAGAGCATAATATTGCATGATTTGGTGGATTGGGAGCTTTTTGCCTTGTGCCCCTTTTCTTCTTCATGGCTTTGCCTATTGATGGATAGAGTCTATCGTGCGCTTGTGCAGTTGATGGTGGTAACGGCTGCTGTTCTGCATGCATGCTGATTATGAACTGATTCCAGAGATTTGCAAAACTTTTAATGCATACTCATCTGGTTTACTTTCCAAACTTGGGGGCTTAATAACAAGCCTTTTGTGCCACTTTTGCATGATTTTTAACATAGGAAAAGTGACGTACGGGTGGTGCAAGGGGCTTGTAAATAAGCCCCTTTGTGCATTTGTGCCCAGGGGTCCCTTCCTTCAAGGAGCAATCAAACTGGCAAATTCATATCCTTTCCTGAACTTGTGAGCTTTGGGTATTTATTGCTTTTTTTTAAATGTCTTATTTCTACATGATGCACTTATACACTTCTAAAGATTTGATAAACTAAAATATGTTAACTAAATTGACTCAGTTATCATGATTTGTTACGATAAAGTGAATGAGCATTCTCAATGTAAAGTTTACTAATCACTAAAGAAGATCATTTAGGGAGATTTCAGAATACCATATATTATTTTGAGTATTTGATATTGCTTATTCTGAACTCTAAGTGTGTATAATTTTGACTCGTCTACATTTCTTAAGGAGATTTCAGCCTGCAGTATCCTCTACCTTTACAGCATCATGTTGAGAATAATTTACAAGAGTTTGATTTTGAGTTTGTAGTTCAGTTATTCAAATCCTTGTCCTCATTGGATGACTGTTGGAACCATTTATATCCAACCCCTCTCGGCACACAGCAAGGTCCATCGGAGGACCTAGAGAGTGAAATGATTAAATGCATGTGAACAGATTGTCTTGGACGTTTGACCTAGTAAACGCTAAAGCAATGCCAAACTAATATTGTGGGCAAAATATCGAAGGGTAAAATATCGGAAGGTCAGTGCACAGAGGGAAGTATAGATTTTTTACTAGTCTTAACCACACATCTATGTACCTTGACGAGATATATCATCATGGGAAATAGATTTGGAGTTAGGTATAGAAATGCTATACATACTTGCCTTTTGATATTTTATCCCCCAATATTTTGTCTATGATATTTGTGTCTTACTATATCCTGATCTCGATAATCAGGAGCCACACCCCTGAAGGGATTAAGTAGTCTCTTTAACAGCAAGAAAGAGCTAGCCAACTGAGTGGGACATTCATGGGACAGACATAGAGACTGGTATTTAATCCTACTAGGGCGACCCTTGACCTTGTTAGGTAGGTCGCTCCCCCACCACACAGCTCCGCCTGTGTGTCCTGACCCTGCCCCAACTGCTGCTGCTGTAGAAGTTGAGGCCCTCCTCCCCCCGCTGGCTACCACCTGCGCCTCATCCCTGGTGGCCACTGGTAGGCCTTAGGTTTGTATCACTGTCTGTCTGTCTTTCCCTGTACTGCCCATACTGTCTTCTGGTGTCTGTGACCGCTGTTGCCTGTCTCCTCCCTGTGCCTGCATTCTTTCTGTGCCCAGTTTCTTGCCTTCTGTTCCCCTCGTTGCCCCTTCATTCTGTGCCCTCTTTTGCCTTCTGTTACCCTCGTTGCCCCTTCATTCTGTGCCCTCTTTTGCCTTCTGTTCCCCCTCGCTGCCCCTGATTTGTGCCCGGTTGCCTTCGGTGCCCACGCCGCTCCCATTCCAGCTGCTGCGTCCCCTGCGGCCATGCCCCCCTCACTGCCCATTTGCAGCCCCTGCCTCCCCCCTCCCGCCTCCCGGCTGCTCCTCCCTCCCACCTCCCCATATATGGCAGCCGCTGCGCGGCCGAAGCCCCAGCACACTCCACGCTCTCAACCCCGGACAGACCCACACCTGCTTCAAGGCCGCCCCGAAACGCACACACGGTCCCTTCACCTGCCGGAACTGCAGCTACACCAGCCTCAGAGCCGCCGAACAACCCGCCAAGAAAGACCTCAACCACCTCCGATGCATCCTACTGAACACCCGCTCCGCACGCAAACACGCCGTCGAGTTCTGGGACCTGCTCGACACATCATCCCCGGACGTCGCCTTCCTGACAGAGACTCGGATGAACGACTCCTCTGCACCCGACATCGCCTTAGCCATCCCAGACGGCTACAAGATCACCCGCAGAGACCGCACCAACGGAGTCGGAGGAGGAATCACCATCGGCCACAAGAACAGCATCAGGGTCTTGACCATCACCGACGACACTCTCAGCACTGCTGAACACATGCATTTCCAGATCCACACAGACCCCAACTCCATCCTCAGAGGCACCCTCGTCTACAGACCCCCGGACCACGACCCCAGTTCAGCGACTCCATCGCCGACTTGATCAGCACGCATGCCCTGGCCTCCACCGACTACATCCTCCTCAGAGACCTGAACTTTCACCTTGAGAACAAGAACGAGAGCAACTCGACAACCCTGATCGATAACCTCGCCAACCTCGGACCGAGGCAACTCGTCACAACGCTTACCAACTCCGCCGGCCACATGCTCGACCCAGTCTTCTCTGCAAGCCCACACGTCTCCTTCAGCCACACCACCGAAATCCTCTGGACCGACCACCGCTGCATCCACTTCACCTTCCAGAAACCCACCACACACCTCCGCACCCAACAGATCCCTCCCCTCTGCTGGAGAAAAATCACCGAAGACCAACTACACGCAAACCTCGCTCTCAGCCCACCCACTGAACCCTCCAACACCGACGACGCTGCCCATAGCCTCAGACACTGGATCAACGACTGCGCCAACACCCTCGCCCCGCTTAAGAAACCCCCCTCACAGAGACACCAGCAAGAGGACCAGCTGGTTCACCCCAGAACTCCTAGCCTCCAAGCGAGGCTGCCGGAAACTAGAGGAGAAATGGCACAGCGAACAGACTCCGGACAGCCACGCAGCCCACAAGGACGCCACCCGCAACCACCATCACCTCATCAGGACTACCAAGAGGACCTCCTTCAAAGAACGCCTCGACAACAACGCACACAATAGCAAGGAGCTTTTCAACATCGTGAAAGAACTCTCCAACCCCAGCTCCAACACCAACAACATCCTGCCGTCGCAAGCCCTGTGCGACTCCCTCGTCACTTTTTTCCACCTCAAGATAGCAGACATCCATGACAGCTTCAACACCCAGACAGCCCCAATAGACAGCAACACAACAGACTCTCCGCACACCCTCGACCACGACCCCCTGCTAGGCTGGGCCAGCGTGAGCATCGATGACACCATCAAGGCTATGAGCACAATCCACACCGGTCAAACCCATTCCCGCACCACATCTTCAACAAAGCCAGTAGCTCCATCGCACCCCACCTGCGCAATGTCATCAAACTCTCCCTCAAGACCGCGACATTCCCAGAGAGCTGGAAACACACCGAGATCAACGCCCTACTCAAAAAACCCAAGGCAGACCCTAGAGACCTCAAGAACCTCCGGCCCATCTCTCTGCTTCCGTTCCCGGCCAAGGTCATCGAGAAGATCGTCAACAGACAGCTAACCCGATACCTCGAAGATAACAGAATCCTGGACCCTTCCTAGTCAGGATTCCGCAGAAACCACAGCACTGAGACCGCCCTCATCGCCGCCACTGACGACATCAGGACCCTGCTGGACAACGGTGAGACCGCAGCCCTCATCCTCCTGGACCTCTCCGCCGCCTTCGACACCATCTGCCACCACACACTACGCGCACGCCTCCACGCCGTAGGGATCCGAGACAAAGCTCTGGAATGGACCACCTCCTTCCTCTCCGGAAGAACCCAGAGCGTCCACCTCCCCCCATTCCGATCCAAAGCCTCCGAGATCATCTGCGGCGTACTCCAGGGATCTTCCCTCAGCCCTACACTGTTCAACATTGACATGGCCCCGCTCGCACACATCGCCCGACAGCACGACCTCAACATAATCTCCTACGCCGACGACACTCAACTGATCCTCTCCCTCACCAAGGACTCCATCACCGCCAAAGCCAACCTCCACGAAGGAATGAAGGCCGTCACCGACTGGATGAAGATCAGCCGACTGAAGCTGAACACGGACAAAACAGAGGTCCTCATCCTCTGCTCCAACCCTTCATCCTGGGACGACTCCTGGTGGCCGAAGGCACTGGAGGCAGCCCCGACACCCACCGACCACGCACGCAACCTGGGAATCATCCTCGACTCAACGCTCTCCATGACCAAGCAAGTCAAAGCCGTCTCCTCCTCCTGCTTTAACACCCTCCGCATTCTAGGCAAGATCTACAGGTGGATCCCGACAGATACAAGAAGAACAGTCACCCAGGCCCTCGTAAGCAGCTCATCAAACGACTTCAACGCATCCAAAACGCCCCGGCACAACTGATCCTCAACATACCACGCCACGGCCACATCACCCCCCACCTGAGAAACCTGCACTGGCTGCCCGTCAACAAGAGGATATCCTTCAAGCTCCTCAAGTATATGCACCACCTTTTGATGGAGAATCCTGTCTCCCAAACTCTCGGTAAGTTCTTTGATATGACTGATATATGTAAGTATTCGTGAATCTAGGTGGAAGATCAGTGTTGTAGTCATATATGTACGTGTATGTGCGTGTGTGTTTTGAGCCAATGTAGATTAAAAAATCCTCACCAATAGATATCTATATTCTCTTTCATGTGTTAGAAACGAATTTGATGTAGATAACAGGAGATGTGTTACACACTATACAAATTAAAAAAATTGCAAAGACCATTAATGGCATGAGTGAACAATTTTCTCCTGCTAATGGGTTGGAAATTAGATAATGCACTTAAGTGAATGGATTAAAGGAAAATGGACCTGATGGTGCTCCCTGGCACAGCTTAAATGCTTTATTACTTCCACTTTCCTTCACTTCCAGATCCTCACTTCAGTAAACAAATTATCCACAATATGTTTTATGTATTATTTATTACAACGATCTGTATAGTGCTACAGCATCACCTGGTGGTCACTTTAGAATGCTAGGTTTGAATCACTGGTAAGAAAACTGGGAAAATGTGGTTACAGTCCAACAGGATGTCATGAATGACATTCTCTATCCAATATCCCTCACTGACTATCCTGTGTGGACCAGATTCACATTTGAGTAGCTAGTCAGGGCAGTTTAGTTTTCATGAGTTTCCTAAATGTCAGACTGGTGCGGTTTGCCCTCAAGTGAGGCTGTACACCATTCGAGAGGTTGGATTAATGCAATACCTGTCTATTATGTCTATTCAGCAGGAGGTCAATGGTCAACTTGCAAATGTCAGATGGCCCAGGTCTCTACTTATGTATACATAACATACCATAAAATGTATATGGGGGTCGAGTCTTTGCCTCCAATTCAGAGCATTAGGAAGTAAGCAGTGCCTTGCAGGGGCCTGTTCTCCTTTACAGACTTTAAAAGCAAACCTTTGCACAGCCAACAGGTCTGGGCATTTTAAGTAAAAGTGATTCTTCGTTGACTGGTGACTCTGTGTGTAGTTGTGTGGATTGGTGATAGGGTGAAGGTGATAATGTGTTCCTGGTGGTACACATAAGGGTGTTTGGATGAATGGATAAGTGGCTGAGAGCGTCAAACATTACAAGGTTTTTGCGCAACTTTGTAGATTGATAAATGGTTGAGGAACCATGTATCTGGATGTATTTACAAATGCAGGGAAGGCCATAGTGATGCTATGTGCATGGATGGAATGAGTGCATGGATGGATGAAGGTAGGCTACACCGTTGACACAGGCTGAGGTTCCAGAATGTAGTAGTATTTTTGTGTTGTAAAAATGCCAAGAATTATGAACAGTGACATCTTAAGGATTTTGGGGGCCCTGGGACAAACGTATTGTGGGGCCCCTGTTTCGAACAACTTTGAATTAATGATCCAATTTCAGCTGTTTCATGTCCTCTTTGGCCAGGTCACTGACAGTGTACAGGCACATTCGTCCAAATTCTTTAAATGTGTTTACATTTAATATACAGTGATAGAGACGTGTATTCAATATTATAACACAGCAGCAGCTGTAATATTACTGCAAATAATTTGTTACACCCTCCCATTTTTCGTACGTGAGGTCTTGTTTTTATATAAAAGAAAATTGTTATGGATGTTGCATGAATCATGAACATATTTCTGAAAAATGTCTGTAACAGACACTCACACATCCCACATATTAAAAATAAATTAAAAGTAAATTTTATTGAAAACAATCCGTTTAAGAATTATTCCAGGTCATCAGGGCAAGACTCTGCAGAACAGGGAAGGCTGGTGACCTGGACCAGACCCACTATGCCCATGCCTTTCAACGTCTCTGATTATAAACGCTATGCTAGTGCAAGCATTACACCAGGGCTGAGCGCCAACATCGAAATAATGCCAGCACAATGTGTAATGAATTGTAATGGATTGCAAGAATACAACAGTGCAACGGTAACATAAGGGATGGGCATCTTTGTTCCAAGAGTGCCTTCAATATCACAGGAATTACCACCTTTATGCCAGTACAAATGTTGCACATGGGTAGACCCCTTGTGCCGAGAAAGACCATGGTGTGACCAGAATTACCTCTACAACCGTCATACGTCCAGATTTGCCTTTTCACTCAGTAATCCTTAACTCATGTTCAGATATTTCTTCAATGGTTTCCCGTTTTTCCACTCAGACTGTTGGGCCTCATTTTCATCATTAATCATGACTTAGATGACTTGACTTAGATGACTTGACCCTATAGGCAGATTTTCACCATTACTCATTAATGCTATTACATGGCCATATTTGCCCAATTACTCAATAATATGTTCACCATCACTCACTAATCCTAGTAGATGGCCATATTTGCCCAATTACTCAATTATAATTTTCACCATCACTCACTAATCCTAGTACATGGCCATATTTGCCCAATTACTCAATAATATGTTCACCATCACTCACTAATCCTAGTACATGGCCATATTTTCCCAATTACTCAATAATATGTTCACCATCACGCACTAATCCTAGTAGATGGCCATATTTGCCCAATTACTCAATTATAATTTTCACCATCACTCACTAATCCTAGTACATGGCCATATTTGCCAAATTACTCAATATTTTTCACCATCACTCACTAATCCTAGTACATGGCCCTATTATCCCCATTACTTAATAATAATTTTCACTAATCCTCACAAAATAGCCATTTTTTGCACCATCACTCATTAATACAGCCTCATTGCATTTTCACCCAGGAAAACAAAGAAGTGATGTGTGGATTGCTCGAACTAATCTCATCCACTTGTAAATACTCTGAGCTGCAATACAGCCCATACATGTTTTTGCCCACCATGCCACCGCAGGCAAAAGCGCGTGATATGCACCAGTCCAACGTTTCTGTAATAAGAGCTTCTTATGGACAATTAAAATCATCCTGCGCTACTAACATTATTAGTGTTGTAATAGTGACCACATTAGAGGTTACATTAGTGACTACCCTGTGAAAGTTTAAACACAAGTTGGTCGCACACTGCTCGTCACACCAGCAAGTTGCCCCAAAGGACTGTGGTGAATGTAGTGGCGACGGCGGGTACGCCTATGCCACGATGTGTAAAAAGAAAAAAGTATGTGTTGCATTTAGCCATCCCTGGACACGTGTTTCGAGGTAGTTGCCTCTCGTCAGCAGGGAGCAGGACAATGTAAAGGGGTGCCGAGTGGACTGCCAAAATGTAATTAAAACAGGTCAAATACCTCTCATGGCGCGCAGGTGCAGAACCAGGGCTCGTCAGCCCGATAGCTCACGGGAGCCGTAATAATTTAAACACAAGTTGGTCGCACATTGCTCGTCACACCAGCAAGTTGCCCCAAAGGACTGTGGTGAATGTAGTGGCGACGGCGGGTACGCCTATGCGACTTGGGCTGACGAGCCTTGGTTCCGCACCTGCGCGCCGTGAGAGGTACTATACCTTTGATATTTTGGCAGTCTACTCGGCACCCCACATACCTACCTGCTCCCTGCTGACGAGAGGCAATTACCTCGAAACACGTGTCCAGGGATGGCATAATACTGACATACTCGTGGCATAGGCGTACTCACCGCTGCCACTACATTATCCAGAGTTCTATGGGGCTATTTGCTGGTATGACGAGCAGTGTGCGACCTATTTCGTATTTACCCTGTGAAAGTTTACCAGCAGAGATCGCCTCAGTGTACCAGGCAGGGTTGCTATCATTAACATAAAAGATACTTTTTAAATTAGGAATGCCCTTAGATGGATATTATATAACAGCCGTAGCTTGCATGCCCATGCCACCAAGGTAATAATATTAGCAATAAGCCGTCCCAATGGCACATGATTTATCCAAATATCAGATTTCAATATTTGTTTTGATTAAACCATTTTTCTCCAAACTTCAGCTTATGAGTTCTGGAAATACGCACATTTCGTTTCAAAAGCATACTTTCCAATTTTGGTGTACATATATGAATTCAGCTAAGCAAAAGCACTAATTTGGTAGCCTGGACTGCACTCAGGACCACTACTTACAGGTAGTCGGAGAGCTACCAGTAGCTCACGAGCTCCACATTGGAGAAGCCTGACATAGACATTGTAAAGTCAAGACATTTAAAAGCACTTTTACAAAATATGCTGGACTGAATACAGGCCTGTAAGACCAGCCGCCTGTGAAACGGGATCCTTCTAGCATTATAATCAGTCTTTCTATATGTTATTTAATATGCAGCTAGGCGGGCGCATTCATATGGAACACTATACATTAGCGCCTTGAAGAAAGTGTGAACATGAAATTCCAATTAATTCCTTTTCCAATATAGTGCATTTCAGAGAGATCTAAAACTCAAGAAAACAATGCAAGGTCTAATAGAAGGAGGTGCAGTATTGCCATCACTTCCCATTGAACTGTTTTTATGGGATGTGCTCAATTAAATAGTCTTACATTCTGAAGCACGTAGGTAGGTCTCACACTGTGGCTGATCTTTCTGCGTCTTACCTAATATGCAAATCACCACTGAATTGTGACGCAATCATTGTTGAATGCTGCACAGAGCTGACTTGATAACAAAACAAGGCTTTCTATTTAAACTCATTATTTTCCCATGCAGTGCAGTTTTTGGAGCCAAGTTTATTTCATGGAGTTCTTGCACATTCATTCATGAGGAGGCGAGGAAAGTACATTTTTCTCCATCAGAAGAGGGGAAATCCTCTGCCATTTCACATGGGAAGATGGGTGCTGCAGATGGAAGGGTGGGTGTAGCTCATCATGGTGTGATCCACAGTGTTTTATAGTTTATGAAACATAGTTTATAAACTGTAAAAGGCATTGTTTTAAGGCTCATCGGTTATGTAAGCTGCTGCTGGTGTTTATTTGCATTTATCCTATTTATGGAAGCACAAATAAGAATAAAAACACCCTATCTGCACGCAAACTCAGAATTGTTTTTGAACATGCTAATTAAAGCTGAGTGTTGGGTGCCATGCTCTCTATTATCCCATTGTTAATTCTGCACACTCCACCATGGGCCTAATTATTGCATGAACTGGACACCAGAAATAGCTCTCTGCCTGGCTTTTTTCATTGATGATCCTGTTACAAGCATTGATATTCCATTACCATATACATCGAATTCACTGGAATGGATCATGGCTTTTAAATTGATTTGCAATCATAGCAAACTAAATTAGGGACCTATATGTTGTGCTTAGGAAGCCATATTGCTTGATCTTTGAATATTTTGTCATTCCATATGTAGGCACAATGCAATGTGACATACGGGGCTCTTTAGAAGCTAAATATGCTTCCCAGAATGTTTTGAACCCTCAATACAATGTCTTAAGCAGAAAAAAATGGTCGGTCTTTGACTGTCATGTGCTTAGGGAATAGTATTTTGGGTCAGTTTTATCTGAACAATATGTAAAGCACTTGGGCTGTCACACTGTACATTTTCATGTCGAGCCTAGAGTCAGTGCGCAAGTGCTGCTCTAGGGAAGATCTGTGGTAGTTCACTACGTGAGGGAAGCCCTGCCCACTGCCCCTCAAATGCCCCTCCCATTTTTTCATTGGTTTGTGTCTTTGTCCTTCGTAAATGCTGTCTTCTGATTGATTATGAGTCTTAAAGACCTTTGAACGGACAGTGGTATTGAGCTAGGTGAAACTGTGCCACTCAGGAAAGTCGCACATACATTAGTTTCTTTTTTTTATTTTTTGTCCTCATTCGCCTCCAACCCCACTGAACAGACAAGCCGTCCGTACCAGTACCCAGTGATCTGAGAAAAGTAGGCCTTAAGTTGGAATCTCGAGAAACACCCGCCTACAGGTACTATGACAGACTTGAGTGTCACTGACCCTGACAAGGGGGAGAGGTTGCTCTTCGAGAAGGTCCAAATGAACCTGATGACAATCGTCGTTGGCCAACGGGATACCTGAGTGTGCCAGACATAGTCCGAAGAGTACCAAAGAGGCATAATCATAGGACCCACTGGTTGTTTAAGTGAGTATTTAAAACATTATTTTCCTACAGATTAGGCCCCAGACCATTTTAACAGCCAGTTCCAAAATGCTTTCTTTTTTACGCCACAAGCTTTAGACGGATCCATCTTAGAAATCTCAAAAAACGAGGCCAGCCAGTGGGAATGCGTGGGGGAAGAGTGTTCTGTCCATCGTTTACGTTACTGCCTCCTGGCTAATAGAATGGCATAAAATAAAAAGAGTCTGCCAGCTCCTGAAACTTAGTTAGAAAAGCCGAAGATACTCAAGGTCAAATGTGTTTGAATTGGGAGGCCCAAAATGTCCACCAGAGATTTCTCAACTCCTTCCCAGAAAACTGCTATGGCTGGACAGTCCTTAAACATATGTACGTCCGAGGCATCAGCCAGGCCACACTTTCCACAACTGAGTGGAGACCCCCTCGAGATTTTAGTCAACCTCAAGGGAGAGAGATAGGCCCTGTGTGCAGTAAACAGGTGGTTTCTCTTAAACCAGGCTGGTTTTACGATATCAAAGAGGATCTTAAAAGAATTTTGCCACAACTGCTCACACTGTTCGTTCGGTAGGGATTCCCCCCACAGTTCATCAGCCAGTTCAAAATCACCATCCACGGCCTCCTCCATGGCCCAGTACCAAAAAGATACCTCCCTCCTTCCAACTGGCCTGGCCACTAACTGGTGTTCCAAGGTGTTACCCCCACCTAAGGCAATTTTCAGAGTTCGCTGGGTTTGGGCCCAGCTCCGCAGCTGAATGTACTTAAACCTTGAAAGACCAGCTCCGACTCTTTCACTGAGTTGTGCGCATGACAGGTGTGTACTCTCATAGGGTAGGTCGCCCCAAACCATCAAACCAGCTTCTCTAAGAGGTATTGTCAGCCTGTCCCTTAAACACTCCGGTGTACCCGGTGAGTCCCAAAGAGGGTCTAAACTTGAGAAGTAGTTAAGGCTAGCGAGTCGCTTAAGACTGGCCCACGCTCTGGCCATTGCCTGGAGAACTCTGAGCCTAACCTTTTTTTAAAAATTGGTACCCCAAATTTAAACAGAAAACCCTCCTCAGGTAAGCTGGCACCTTTTAACATAGCCAAGTGCTTACTGGCATTTTTAACAGCATCCGAGAAGGTAAGAGCTGAAAGGCCCATGCATAGTTTTGCAGGTCTGGCAAAGCAAGACCCCCTTTCTCTCTCCTATGCCTCAGCTTTTTCCAGGCAATTCTGGTAGATCTTTAAACCCAGACGAAAGAGTTTATGGCCTGCTAGAGTTTATCTAAAACTGGTTTGTCGAAGTGGAGGGGAATAGAATTAAAAAGAAAGGTTATTTTAGGGAGTACCACCATCTTAACCAAATTAACCCTCCCATAAATGGTTAAAGGAAGATAAGCCCAGGATTTCATAAGTTTCTGGCACTCCCTTAACACATGCACTAGATTTTCCTCTGCAATCTTGTCGATATCCTGGACTATTCTAACCCGCAGATATCACATATTTGGACTGGCCTGATGTTGGCACTCCTCAAGATTCCACATCAAGTCCTCCGTCTTCCCGGCATTCACCTCATATCCAGAGACCTGCCCGAAGTCCTGTGCCAACCCAATCACAGCGGGGAAAGTAGTTGCCAAGTCTGCAGAAAGAACCAAGATATCATCTTCATACATGGCCACCTTCCTCTCCCAATCTCCATGCCTAAATGGCGCAATACTAAGTTCTTCGCTGAGCCGCTGTGCAAAAGGCTCAATGTACAGATTGAAAAGGAGAGGGGAGAGGGGGAAGCCCTGCCTGGTCCCGCTTGTAATCTTGAAAGGTCTAGTCAGGTTGCCATTAACCAGAAGTCTGTCTGATGGCTCTTGGTATATCAGCTGAACAGCTCGACAGAACTTCCTGCCCAAATTAAATTTCCCCATGACTTGTGACAGGTAAACCAAATTGACCCTATCTAAAACCTTTGTGGCATCGAGTGTTATGGCAGCAAGAGGGAGTGAGTAAGTTGAGGCAATATCTATTGCCCCAATAAGATCGTAAGTAAGGTCCGATAGGTGCCTTCCCTTAACAAACCCCTTCTGGTCAGGATGTAGGATATCACCGGCCACAAGGCCCAGCCTGGCCGCCAAGATCGCAGCAAAGATTTTATAATCGGCGTTCAGCAGCGAGATGGGCCTATATGACACACAGCTCGCTGGATTTTTGCCAGGTTTCAAAATTAAAGTAATTGTAGTGTAATTCCAGGATCCTTGGGGCTTAGGGCCATCCGATAGAATCTCGTTGAATAATTGTGTCATAACCGGGATTATCACTTCACCCAAAGACCTATAAAGCTCAGCTGGAAGCCCATCGGGCCCTGCGACCTTCCCTCTCTTGCAGGCAGCAATGGCCTTCCTCACCCCTTCCTGCGTGATGTCCTGCTCAATATCTTCTTGCTGCTTAGGACTCAGGGACATGAGTGTGGTCCTATCCAACCAGTCCTTAGCCTTCAGCTTATCTACAACTTGATCTTCTAGGTAGAGGTCTTGGAAGAAATCGAAGAAGGCATCGCCGATCTCCTCATCCGAAGAAAAAACGGCTATCCCATCATCTGCGACGATTTATTTGATCTGATTACGAAGCCTGTCCGACTTGGCCTTCCATGCCAGGAGCTTACATGCCCCTTCCCCATACTCAAAATGACCAATCTTACTTGCCTCCCATCTATGCATAAGCCTTGTTTGAAGAATAGACTCCAGCTGCTCCTTTAATTTGCTAAGTTTACCCAGGTTCTCTTGCTGTTTTTCCAAAATAACCCGACTATTGAGTTCTAGCTCCACCACCTTCAATTCTGCCTCTATAGATGCAATCTCTTCTCTGTATTTTTTTTCCTAAAGCTCACCCTACTCGTGATTAGACTCCTTAGAAATACCTTAAGGGAGTCCCAAACCAAGGTGGATACAGCAGAGCCTAGATTTACGCTCAAGAAATATTCAGCCTCCCAAGATAGAAAGGACATCTCTGCTTCCTCAAGAAGCAAGGTTCTATCAAAAGACCAAACTCTGGGCTGCTGGGCCTGCACCCAGTCTAGATCTAATAATATCCCAGAGTGGTCAGAAAGGTGGGAAGTAAGGTATCCGATGTCCTTAACCTTACCCCTTAGAGACCGACTTACCAGAATATAGTGTATTCTTGGTTTATGTCGATACTTGCTATTACAGTATGATACACCAAGCTGCTGACCAGATCTTTCTCTCCAGATGTCACAAATGCCATTTTGCACCATCATAGTCTGTAGATACACCCGTGACTTAGATGGAACAGTGGCTCTACTATTTGTGGATTTATCGAGTTCAGGTATAAGGACAATATTAAAATCCCGGCCATTATAATCGGGTCTGGGAAATCTAGAAGATGCGAGAAGATGGTTTTAAGAAAAGAGGGGTCATCTTGATTTGGACCATAATAGCCTACCAAAGTAAGCAGGAGGCCCATTCTAGTGACCTTCAAAATTACCCATCTGCCGCATAGGTCAACCAGGTAATGTAATATCCGGGCATTAGCCTGTTTTTTGAAGAGAATAAGAACCCCTCTAATATTAGCAGTTTGGTTCGAACACACAAACGAGTCCACCCATTTATTATTTGTAAAAATTTCGATAGTCTCTTCCTTAAGAAGATGTGTTTCCTGGAGGAAAATGACCTGCATGGGGGAATCTTTTAGATATTGCAAGATTTTAGCCCTTCTGGACCTCACGCGCAAGCCATTGACATTCCAGGACAATATCTGAATTGTTTTCATGGCGGTTTAAATCCAAAATCTCCGCCCACTCAGAGCTAGGGAGAGACCAACAGCAGACCAGTCGAAATCCAACAGCGGCTATCTGGGCTAACTCTGCAGCGAATGAGGAAATGTTATGTTTTATGCCCCTGTGCTTCCCACCCCGCACCCTATGTCCCCGCCCCCGCCCGGAGAACCCCTCCCCCATTTGTCTGGACAGATGGAGTCCAGATGCTGCCACCCGGAGCAGCCAGTCCCGTCCTAATATGTGTCATTTTAAATACGTCAAGAAAGAAGAAATTTCAACCCTATTTAAGGAAAGAAAAAGGTGGGTGAATAAAAAAGAGTTTTAAGTCATTGTTATGTCATTCTAAATAAGAAATGGAGGGAAGGCAAATCTAAGGAAAGGAGGCTCAGCCCTAGCTTAACCTTGAGAGTGTAATACTGCCATTAAGAGACCCCCTTCCCCATAGTTTCGAGCAACTCATCGGCCTCCTGAACTGATCTTATGTTGTGCATTTTGTTATTATACATAACTTTCAGAGATGCTGGGAATTTCAACTGAGTAACGGCCCCGGGTTTTTTAAAGTCATCCAGCTTCCTCCCCAACTCCCACTGCCTATCGAGGCTTACTCTGGCAAGATCTGAGCGAATTTCAAAGGAAAAGTCCCTAGCTTTCAATGATTTAGCTTTTAAGGCCACATTAATTATCTTATCCTTTAAAGAGTATGTAAGGAAGTTGATGAGAATTTTCCTTGGATTGGTTCGATTGGGATTCCTATGAAACAGGTCCCTATGTATTCTCTGTATGTCGTTACTCAGGGTCTCCTCTGATTTTGTAAGCTGCAGAGAAGCATTAAGCAGAGAGATGATATACGGCTTAAGATCGGCTCCTTCACTCCCCTCCGCAATATTCAGAAGGCAAAGATTGTTCCTAAGGGAGTTATTCTCCTTCGTCTCCATTCTGCCGCGCAGGGCTTCTTCCTCCCTTTTGAGTACCTGAATGTCAGCCTCGGCCGCCCCAAGATGGTTTTTTAAATCTCCAACAGTGTTCTCTAAGGTCTCAGTCCTGGAGTTTAAAAGATCCACCTTCCTCTCCAACGACTCACAGAAGTTTCTGATCTCACCATGATTGGCGGCGGATACAGAAAAACCCTTCTTTATATCCTCTGATAATGTGGAGAAAAGGACCTCCAAAGAAGCTACTGAGGGGCCACTCATTTCCTGATCCTTGGGGCCATTCTCTGTCCCCCCACCGCCTTGGCCAACTACTGCCACCTGACCTACAGGATCTGTCTCTTTATCAGATCCCACCATTAGCGAACCCTCAGTGACAGGAGTTAGTTTTGCTGCCAGGAGAATCGAGTTATCAGCGGACTCCATGCTATCAGGAACTGATTTTGCCGATGAGTGTCCTGTGACCCTCTTCTGTCGACCTCGCCCTGCTTCGCAATATCCAATACCTCTGGTTGTACTCTAAAATATGACCGTAGAGACGGGGCAATCTTAACCTTGGTATCAGAGAAATTACTTTTGGGCCTCCCAGGCTTAATGCTTCTGCCTTTAACCTGATATGTTTGAATGGCAGAACTACTGGTAAATACCACCCAAAACCTGAATTTTTCCCAGGCCATCTCTTCTCCGCTCCTCCGGGGTCTATTTGTTACTATTAGCACCCAAGTTAGATTTAGCAGACCCTTGGGTAGACCCCCCACGTTTTTTTTCCTTTTTTATTCTGCCCTTTAGTAAGAATAACAAAGGCCGATCTCACCTGCGGTAGAGGACAAATCTGGGGACAAACCTGGGCCTCCTGAGCTCCCAGTACCTGTAGCTCCCTCATTAGGTGCTCCAGCGACTCCGCAGATGGCACAGTCAGTTCCAGAATGTTGGCCTTTACTGGAGCCGGCTCCTGCTGTGTCCTTTGGTCACCCCTGTCGTGTTTCAGTGGATTAGGGTGCCGGCAGGTGCTGACGCTGCCCCCACTTGCCCGGAGGAGCCCGCAAGCGACTGCTCTGTGGCCCCTCCGAAGCTCCAGGGCAGCCTCGGACAACGAGATGGGCAGGAGGAATGGAAATCTGTCTGCCTCCCCATGCACATCCCAACAATACCAGCACAACGGGCCAAGGAGGAGAGCTTTAGAAAAACGACCCAGCAACTCCACAGTGATGAGACGGTAAGGCGGGAAACGCTCTAAACAGAGGACAGGAGCCGAATGCTCCGGGCGCTAGTGGCAGCTCTGCTAGCAGCCGCCATGTTCTCCCGTCAGCCTTAAATTCAAATACATTAGTTTCAATAGATCCTGAATTCTGTACAGTGCTGTAAGGTGAGGAGAACAACCAACCTCCCTCAAAATTTCAGCCGAGGCCACTGAATACACAATGAAAATCTTCAGCACACGTCATGTGAGCATTTCCTTTGTGATTGTGAGGCTTGTTAGTCCCTCCTTATTATTGCCATGTCGTCATTGGTACCCTCCCATTGCTACTAGCTCCTTTACTTCAAGAGTTACACGATACCGTACACGTTATTTAGACTGTGAGCACTATTTTTTTCCGAGCCTTCTCACCCCCGCCCGCACTCCCGCTTTTTGTGGCTTCTCGCTGCCTTCTCCCCATCCCCGCCCTCAGTCCTGTTATCTATGCTTCCCCTCCCTCCCATTGTCCGTGATGCAATACAATAGTTCTTGCATAAATGCGAGTCCTATTGCATTGCAAATGCTTGTTTTGTTTGTGGCTAAGCATCCTGTAGGTCTGAAACTTTGAGGTGTTTGCGCATAATTTGTCACTGTTCATTTTTCTAGCACTCACTCTGCCGCTCGTGTTTCAGAGGCTTCCTCGGGCTGCCAGCCCTGTCACTCGGGCAGCTTTGGAAAGGAAGCAGCCTCCTCTTTCTCTCCTGGTCCTGGCTTGGGACCTCTACTTCTGCAAAAGACATAACTCCGAATGGAGACCAGTTCACTTATCTGAATGGAATTAAATCGTGACATCACCCATGTTCTCAAATCACGGCGTTATGGATTCTCATAGACTCTCAGGTTTGGCTCCAGAGCTGCTGCAGTTACTCACGTCCTGCGTTACGCAGTGGAAGCCGCTTATGTCAAGCCACATCAGCAGACTCTGACGGCAGCTCCTTCAGATGTATTGACCGTTCCAGGGCTCCAGGACTAGGCTGTGGGGATTACGTATTTTGGCTTCCAGTGATCTCATGAGAAAACCATTGCATCATAGTCGCCATTAAGACAAACTGGTGTACTTCATAAAAATAGAAGCGAGACGGGATAGTCACGGTGCCTTTGGTCTTAAATTTCAGGTTTCAAACCAACAGGTTGAGTTATTATAGCTTTAGTCGCTAGGCTTATTTGCAACACATACAGGCACAATTTCATAATACATTAGGACATATACGTCCTTATGTGTTAGCTAGGTACATGCAAAGGGTAGGAGATTGCACTAGGTACCTAGATTAATCTTGGAGGTCATGAATCAAATGTAGCAGGATCGGTATAATATTGTTACGCATGCGCCACACTAAAGAGAGATTACAACTAAGGAGTGGTATTGGGGCGTTATTGGTTTCTCATATGGCCTGTTGTGTTGGTTAACTAAAAGGCTACGCCGCATGTGTCCAGCACTTGGCGCAGAAAGAGAACTAACACCATCTCTCGCTGTGCTCTTCATTCACATTGCAACACATGCCTGCCCCTCTAAACACTGCACTGGCACTGGGGTACCAGCATCTTCCTGACTCCTCTGCATCTCACTTCCCATCATTAACATGTGTCCCCGCCAGTGTGCCTGCACTTCCCAGAACCATGGTGGTCATCATTTGGGCCATCGCGTGGTAATGATCGATGCTCGCTCCTGGATGCTCCGCTGACGTTTTTAAGGATGAAGGTGACACATAGGGCTTCTCATAAGTTGGTCTCCAGGCGGCCTCTGATGCTCTTCACTGAAGGATGTGTCCACCAGGTCGTACCACTGCTCAGACACAGGACGTGGCCCTGAAGCGCAAGCATGACATGTGCTGAACAGACGACGTAATCTATCGTCTTCTACATATACTGGATCGACGTATGATGGTGTTAAACTGAAACTAATGAGTTGAAACCTTTAGCCGGTTAGTGACACGAAATATGGAGCATTAACCCGAATAATCTTTCTGCATACATTAATCATTCCTGCCGCCTCATTTGGTCCTAACCTGATGCATATTTCCAGTGGCCCTGATGTCTGGCGTGCTTGTTATAACCCCGTTGGAAGTCATTGGCCCCATCATTTCAGGCTCGGCAATGGTGCAAAGTGGTGGCTCCCTTAGGATGTACTACATATCGACCATAAATATGGAAGATGACGTGAAGCCCTCAATATTCCTTCACCTAGTAAGGAAATGGCCTTCCACATATAGTGAACATTATCAGAACCTGGACTAGTTTATCCAATGCAACACTGGAACTGCTGCCATAAGCACTCACATTGCTCCACTGGCCAGCCCAGGTTAGGAACATTTCCTGGTTCGATAAGCCTGTTAAGGCTTGGAAAAAGATCTTGCAAGCATGACTATCCTACATCATAGAGAGGAACAGATTCATGTGCAAATTACCCAATGGTGTGCATTGGCCCATCAGAGATGCCTCATTTCCAGGAAACTGACAATGTCCCTCCCTAGCACCAATGTTTCATTTGTAAAAAAAAAAAACTGCCAGGTCCCACGTCAGGAGGCCGCTGCTGCGTGCTCTACCCAATGCCCCTTCCGGCGCTGCCAGTGTCAGTACCAACACAACTACCAACCCCCACATGTGACAATTCAGAGTATTCCAGGCCACCAAAGCAATAAAAATGGCTTAGGCCGCAGATATTAGTAATTTTTTATTTATACTGAAGTAATAAACAACAGCTCATTTCTAAATTAGGCAAACATCATCACCATGTGGAAAACTGTCATAAGTGTTGGTGTTTGCAATCAGGAAACCACCAGCTGAAATTAAGCTCTACCTAGCACACCCACAATCGGCTGCTCACTTTAAGTCATTTGAAGTCTTGAACACCAGGGCCTCGCACATCAAAGCCCCACTCAAGGGCTGAACCTGTGAATTAAATTTCAAGGTCTACCATGCAACCTTTCTCTTCCTCCACCAAGAAGTCTGCCAAGCAGCCACTGTGGTGGTACCCTCCGAAAGATGCCACTCGAAAATACATATAAGGTCCCAAAGGCGAGACCAATTGCATTGCAAATGCTTGTTATAACTGGACACTGCATGGCTCTCAGCTGTTGTGCTGGCACCACTAATGTTGATTTGTTTGTCCAATTGGAATGACTATGCAAGAGTGATGGAATGAGTGATAACTAATTAAGAGCACATACATTTTTTGACGAAAATAATGTGACGGGTTGACGAAATGTGAAAGCCGTATTCCCAAATAAGGGTACCTTGAAAGGGAGCATGACATGTGCATGAGACGTCGTACCATACCTACTACACAATTGGACCGAGTTGCAATACATTGCACCAGTCCTAAATTCAGTGACACCACACACTGACTGCAAGTCAGAGGTTATTTGAAGTCACTTCCCAATATGCAACTAGATCACTATTCCGTGATGTCACTTTCTGTGATGTCATCAATGGGTCAAACAGCATGTGATGTCACTTCTGCTGCTCCTGATATTTTGGTGAATCAATGTCCATGGGCACGGATGGGAGAATGACATGCTATGGCCAGAAGTCTGTGTGTTTTCTTGATTACTGGTCTTGTTTTGCACAATAATATTAATTCCTATTTGTAAAGTGCAAACCTATCACCCCTTCAGGGTTTCAAGGCGCTGGGGGCCGTCAGGGAGGTTAAGTGTGCTATTGCCCAGAGTCACATGATGACAAGCTAGCGATCGAACCGTGATCCCTGCGCTCCGGAGTCAGCTGCTCTGGCTGCTGCGCCACACCTCTCCCGCACAAATCTTCCTCCTGTTTCAGCAGAAGGAAAGTGCGCAAGAGAACACATTTGAAGTGCCAGGTGCGCTGCCCCACTTGGTAAAACTTGAGGTGTAGCGGTATCCTCTCAGGGATACTGCTCAGGCTGGCATGGAATTGACCCTTACAATGATTTTAGGCCCGATTTAGAGATTGATGGACGGGCTACTCTATCACATACAAGATGGGTCTCCTGCCCATTTTATTACAAGTGCTCTAAGTTATAATGCACTTGTAACAAGGTGGATGGGTATCCGCCACGGTTGTGACGCAGTAAGCCATCCGCCAATCTCGAAATCAGGCCCTTTGTTGGATAATTCTATTGGCACAGGACAAAGGAGAAAGCAGATAGATAGACAACTGTTCTGCTAACAAAGGCTGAAGGTGGAATAATTAGAAGCTAATCACAACGTTGATAGTAGCAGCTCAGACTGAGTTGCTGTTGTTAAGCATTGCCATGAGGTAGGTTCACTTCCCCTGGACCTCGTGGCAGTGACCAGTCACATGTAAAAGGAAGGACTTAAAACCCTTCCCCAGACTGAGCTCATCACACCTTTATATATAATCTTTTTCCAAGGGACTATGACGTGGAGAGCTGAACACTGTGTGGTAATGACACATTCTCCTTTGATCACTAAGGGCCTCATGTAGGTAGCCCAATACCGGTCGGTAACGACCGATTTTCGGTAATTATACCGTTACCGACCGGTATTTAGGCTTTTGCAATGTAGGGGGCACATAACAGGATTCGGTAATTTACCGAATCGGTAAAATTACCGAATCGGTAAAATTACCGAATCGGTAATTTTACCGATTCGGTAAATACCGAATCCTGTAATGATATGTAGGGGAGTGTGTGGGTGTCGTGTGGAGTCGGTATTTACCACCAACTATTAGTTGGTGGTAAATGAAGAATGGCTCTGTAAATGCATTTTCAAGCGCTTAGAAGTGTGCAATGTGGCAGACATACATGCCCTTAGGGCATGTATGTGTGCCACATGTGCACACATGCAGGAATCAGGGGTGCAACAGGGTGTCAATGTGACACCCTGCCACCCTTGATTGTGTTCCCCCCATTACCGATTCGGTAATTACCGAATTTCTACGAATCGGTAATTTTTACCGCAGGAATACCTACATAGCATTTACCACTTCATAAATACCGAATCGGTATGATTCGGTATTTATGAAGTGGTAAATGCCAGGCCACCTACATGAGGCCCTAAATGCATTATGACATCACAGGCAGCTGGGCTTGTCAGCGGTTAATGAGAGCGTGTTGGGGTAAAGGTGAATACCTATTACCTACAGTAGTTCTCAATATCGTTCTACCGACCTTGCGGATAGTCAGCATGTACTGTGCTGATGTCCCTGGGCCAGAGGGCGTTTACGCTGTAGGTGGGAGGAGGAGATGCAGCACAGAAGCGAGGCCCCAGGAAACACGGTTTGACCTCCAGGGATGCTGAGAGAAGGACTGTTAACATCTACAATCAACAAGGGAAAGGGGCTTCAGCAGCAGGGCACCGGCGCCAAAGGCTTCAGTGCAGCCTGGCCCATCACCCTCTGCGGTAAAGGGCGCTTTGCTGCTGAAGCGCCAGATAATCATGGGTTCCCTCACCCTGAGGCAAGGCTGGCCCACAACACATAAGGCAAGTCAAACACTGAGATGTTCCTGTTTAGTTTTACAATTCGTGACAGTACAGACAGAGCCTCCCTTCAATGAGATTTTGCATCAGCATAAATTAAATCTCGACACTAATATATTGATTTTGCTTTTTTGTGGCACTTCCCTTAAGCAATCTTTGTAAAAATGGAGCAATATGTGATATTTTTTACTGTCGTGTGACGTTGGGTTTTTGTATAGCACTATATGCCACCTTTAGGTGTCTCACAGCACTGAGGCAAACAACAGATCTGGAAAGAAGCGGTCAAAAGAAGCAGGCGACCAGAAAGAGGGCAGGAGGAAGGAGCCTGTGGATGGAATTATTTTTTCTCCAAAGAGTATCATCTTAATGGACTGAATATTAGTTTGGTGTGACAACGGTCAGAGATAAGGTGACTCACAGGTATGAGGATCTGACCAAGACTTTAGAAGTCATATTACACTATGTGAGGAGGAGCAGGTTGGCAGATGAGATACTACCCCCCCCCCCCTTGAATCATTCCTCACAATATCCACAATGAGACCTCCCATGGACCTCTGCCTAAGAAGTGCAATTGCTTGTGGACCAATACCTGAAGAGGGGATGGAGCCAAAGTTGGGGATGCGTCTTTCCTGTGTGGTCATTGTCCTGGAAGGATAGAGGGATCGGGGATCAATGTCTGAAGCCATCCACGGAGGATGATGGCCTGACCCTAGGGCTTGCCTATTCTATGAGCCATGGACAGGCTTTCAGCACTCAAGACCTCAAATACAGCTATCAGTCTTCTGCTGTGAGGTCCCTGTCCTATTTGCCTTTTAAAGGCTGAAACCAGTCGGATGTGGAACCAGCAGGGAAGACCAGCATGCAGGATCTGAGCTTTCAGACTGATGGTACAAACGGAAAGGGTCTCATTTTGCAGTGCACCACAATACATAGCAAAATGCTCTATTGGCTAGACAACTCTAACACAAGTGAGTGCGTCAAATACATAAAGTGATACGCAAATGACAGCTTAGTAGATGTTTTTCCTAACTAGTAAGTGAAGCATTTCTTGATCCATTATGTTTCTTCTTTTCGTGAGATGCAGGTTGCCTTCTATGCTTTGCTCTCCTAACCGACATATTGTAACTCATACACCCCATAGGACCTCTCATCACAAATGCTCTCGTGTAGGAGGAGCCAGCAGCTCACCTCCACTTTCCGCAGTGATCAAAAGAGACATTTTAGAGAGCAATTTGTTATAGGGGAGGCAGGTGAGATATATTAATGGTGCTTAATCCTGGCTTATGTTTGTACTCAGCTATTTGTGTTGGGCCCTTTGGGATCCAGTATTAGGAACTTTTCAGGGAGCTCACAAAGGTGAAAAGTGAACCTTTTCCAGTGCTGGTGAGAACAAAGTGCAAGGGAATGAAGAACGTCCTGAGTTTCTACTAAAGGGATTTCCCTACTGCTGGGATGGAATTGCTTTAATTTTCTAGTGTCGGGATCAGTACCGACAACACGAAATGCCCTTGCTATGACTCTACCCTCCAATGTAATACTTGCTTAGCTAACGGTGCACAAAAACACTGGTGAACAACTGGTACTTATGGAATTAGATGCGTGAGGAAACTTCTTCATTTGCATGCCAACCTCTCTATCATCTGAGTGGCACTCAATAGAATTTATTTCTGGTCTTCTCTCACTGGGCAGTCTTACTTAGATCACATTCGTTGTGCCATATGGCCTTTCTCTTTGCTCACATTTCTTGTGCTCTTCCTCAAACCTGTGAGTTTGAGGAGTCGTCCTGCCTTTAAGTCCCAGAAAGCATGATCCAAGGATTACTGCTTCTTATCGTCTTCCTTTAACCAGGAAGGTGGCTCTCAAGCTTTCGTTTTGTGAGCCCGGAGTCACTACTCTGGGTTGGGTCCACAATTGTATATGAGAGAATCTGGCCTCTCGACCAAATAGCTCAACCAGTTTGTCGATCAATGTTTGTGATATTTTAAGAAATTTTAAAAATTTAATAAATTAATCCTAAAAAACTATCAAACAGGAATATTGTCATGAAAGCACAGATCCCCATGAAAGGCCCAAAAACACTCAAAGGGACAATGGCGCAAATCTCCAAACATTGGTTCATTGGTCAGCTGCAAAACCATTCATCACTGAGATGAAAATAGAGCTGACCACAGAGCCCATCCCTTCCACAAAGGTTTGTCATGAGGCTGCGTCCGTAGAAACCAATGAAAGAGAAGAGAGGGCAAAGGTGGTGTCACCTCTGCCACTGACCTCCATGGATTTCACTTTGATAGCGTACTTCACTCCTCCAGGAAAAAAGAATTGAGAACTCAGGGCTATTTTCAAATAATTCCCCACCAAAGGAGACGCTAGGACTTTTTGATGGTAGTCCTCTCTAAAGGAAGGATCATTCAAATACACCAGAATTTCGAATACATTCTAGTGCCCTCTTGCCCGACTATAGTCGTGTGTCAGAGGCTCTGCACCAGTTACAAAGCATTTTGGAGTCCTATTTTTAAACTTTTGAAAAAAACAGCTTTCAATTCCAATCACATTTTGGAAGCAATATTTTCCATTCTACTTTCTCTAATGTGCAATTTATTGGGGGAACTTTAACATAAGTAACCATTGTTAAAATCATCTTCTGTAATATTACATGAAGTCCAATTATTCTCATAGGGAAAAATATGTGTACCAAAGCTGGAAATTCTTCGCTGGGAAAATGGATACGGAAGAAAAAGAGGCGAAATTACAGTGCGCATTCCCTTCGCTAACATTTCTCATACGAATACAAATTTTTCTCAAGATAATGTTCATTTATTTTTCAAGTTACGGCAAAGTAAAGACCCAATCACTCTTTGAGCCAGATGTACTAACATTATGAATACTGATTTCCTAATTGCGTATCTCTCCGAATCACAATTAGACAATTGGTATTCCCAATGTATGAAACTCTTTTGAGTTTCATTTGCGGTTCCTAGTGGGTTGCAAATAGACCTACCTCATGCATATTAATTAGGTACGTCGCAATTTGTGACCCATTAGGAATCGCAGGGATCGCAGGGGTGGTGGCCGCTAAGATCAGTAGACCACCATGTCTATGATTGCTATTTAAAAAACAACCTTTTTTATGCAGCACATTTCATTAAAAGGAAAAAGGGATTTGTTTAAAAAGAAAAAATGATGAGAACTCTATTAAGAAACGCCACTTCCCAAATAACTCCACCAAAAAAGGTGGCTTAGACAAGCCTTGATCTTACATCCTAAGAGTATGCTTGAAATCAGAGAACAGTTCCCAGTGGACTATAGTCCATTAAAAAGATCCGGACTGCTGAATCTGCCACATATCTTTCCACCTCCCCTTTGTACAGCAGAAATTAAAAGGGCAGTGTTTTATGATAGAAACTGTATATTTAATTCATTTTGGCCTAGCCTCGTTCAAGGCATAATTCTGGATAACGGATACTTCTTTAGGAAAATGGATTTTATGTATTTTCTGTCCACTCTTTAATGAACTCCTTGACTGATACCCCAGAAGTATATGATGCTGCAAAGATACTAAACTCATATGTATCTGTTTTTTTTTAGGAGATTGTTCTTTTGCTCTACACAGCATGGTTCGCTTAGTAATCGTACAGATCAAGTCAGAGCGTAGATGTATAAAAACACACGATTCAGTCCCTTATTTATGAAGGGCTTGCACCGGTGTTGCATCCCTGTTTTGTGATGCTGGGGCGGCATAATCAATGCGCCACACTACGCCCTATTTACAAAGTGACGCATCTACGCCTTAAATGATTACGCCTTCTTCAAGCAGGTGTAGAGATTGATGCAGGCCTTTTCACATGGGACTCGCCCATGCGTTATGACACATTGCTGGAGTTGCGTCAGTTTTACAACACACTCCAGCAATGCTTGATTTTTGCACCACCAGATACGTCAGGATTCCTGAGGTATCTGTAAATCCTTTCACCAGTTTGCATCTCAAACTACTGAGTGACTTAAAATAATTAACTATCTCAGAAAAAAAATGAAAGAAACTAAGCAGCATAAAAGAAAAAACAATTAAATCTGAATTGGCATGATTTTCACTGAGTTGCACATGAGAAAATATATAGATCCTTCTGGTGAATTGTTGCAATACATTTCAAATCGAAAATTAAAACGACCTCAAATGTGATGCCAGTTCAGATATGGCATAATTACATTTCTAAACTTTACAACACGAACATAGACTATTTTGTCCCTATTCTTAAACCGCAAGTGAATCTTTTTATCCCCCCTCAAACTGTGTTAAAATTGATGATTTTAATCAAATAGCAAGAATATCAGCAGCAACGGGACCAGTGTTAAATCCTTATAAAAGTACTGAAAGTGAAAAGTGAATTATGGCCCAAAATTCTTCTACCTAGTAATACACATTTGTAAAGCGCGAACAATCATCCGTAAGGGTCTCTAGGCGCTGGGGGCCGTCGGGAAGATTAAGCAAGCTATTGCCCAGAGTCACATGGTGCTGGGCTAATCTGCCGCCGGCACCGGGGATCAAACTGTGATCCCCAGATTCCGGAGTTAGTCTCCCTGGCCGCGGCGCCACACCTCTTCCTCCTATGTTTGCTTTCTGTTTTTTTATACGGCACCATACTAAGCTCATAGAGAGGGAATGGCATTATGTCCCTCCACAAAAAACGATTTTTAAAAACTTCAGGAAATTATAGGCAAATTGCCCTTCTGGATGCAGTGGAGAATATTCTTGTGAGAAGCCTTTTGGAACACTTGGAGGAAAGGACCTATGAGACGCATATCATCGCTCTGCAACAATCAGGTTTTAGACCCACTCAATCAGTTACAGACAAAATTGCAGTGGTATGGGTTATTATTGAAAGATATGTGATTGGAAGATCCAAAACATATATAAAGCTTTTATTGACTTCCAATCACCTGTGATCGAGTGGCCAGGCCAACATTGTGGCGGAAACTGATGTTACTAGGAATTAGAATTGACTTATTAAGATTAATTGTCGTTCTACACTCATCCATATGGGGCAAATTTTTGTAAGGTGGAAATAAAGGTCTTTCCTCTCCCTTTATGACAAGGATGACTGCTAGCGCCAATTTTATTCTCTCTGTACCTGGCTAATGTACTGCAAAATTTGTGAACTGAAAGAATTTTCCATTAAAAAATGTTTCAAAATCGATACACATTTTAATGTATGCCAACGATGTGGTACTGTTTGACTTAAGACCATTACAAATTGAACAATTCTACTGAAAAACGTTTTCTAAAGATAAATAGCCCTAAAATACAGATCTTCGCTTTTAGTGGGAAAAGGGGGGATTTCTTTCACTTTGGGAAACTAAAAACTTGAGATAGTGAAAAACTATACCTACCTAGAGAAGGACTCAGTCTGGTAACTGAAGCAACAGCCAACATCTCTTAAGTATGGAAAGTAAAGCTTCTGTCCATTCAGGCTCCCTTAACCTTAATATAAGTCTTTAGAGAGAAGACAGTTCATGCACCTTTTGTATGTTTTTAAAGTAAAAATGTATTACATTATGCACTTGACTATATTCCACCCTCAAAACGGCCCTCTTATTAATAATTATGAATTCCTGTATAAGTAATTAAGCTAAGTACTGATTTTATCTAATGCATATGCCCCATTATTGGCAAAAATGATTCTTAAGTGATACAAGCTCTGCCATACCTGGAAGCATCCCTCTGAACTCTTTTATGTAGGATTTAATTGATTGAACACAGGAGCAAATGGCTTTCCCTAAAAAATTAAAATTTGACCTTTACTGTTTTAGTTACAATATTGATCAACCTAAACCATGGTCCCCAGGACATTTATGATTAATTCTGAAAGCTGAGATTGTCTGATTGGGCTTTTAAAAGGATGCAGAACAGGATGTGGAACACTGCGAGAAGTTAAACATATATAAAAACTTGCCATTTGGGTAATTCAAGCGTATGTCCCCTTTCGTATTGACCACAATGTTAGACGATTAATAATGCTCCTAGGGCTCGGACGCTTGCCCCTGAAATCATTAACAGGGAGTGGAGGGCCACCATTTGGACTCTTTTATTAATAATCTTGGTCAGTCTGGAATCCAAGATCTAGTTCATGTGCTGCCTATTTGTCCAGTTTTAAAGGATATCAGAAAAAAATATCTAATTTCAATAATCTCAGATGTTAATATCACATCTCAAAATAAATTGCTTCATCTTATTTCCTATCTTTCAAACAAGCAAGTTTGTTTCAAGGTATCCACATTTTTAAAGGAGTTTTTAGACAATATTTGAATTGTCTTTAACATGAGAGTGTTTCTATAACATTTTTTATACAGAATTTCATAAATCCGATGTAGTATTACTGATTAAAAATGTATTATTGATCTTAGTTGAGGTCAAAATTAATATTTAGCTAAACTAAACAAAACTAGTGTCGGGTAGTTTAGGAAGGCTTGTTGAGGTATTGCAATTCAATTGATGCTAAACATAACTTTAAAAAGGTCATATAATTGAAGACCAGTGTAGAAGGGGTGAGTACATTTGAATTCTAAATATATATTTCATACACAGCACTCAAGGATCCCTAGAAAATTAACATCCTTTTATGTAGCAAAGAACCAAGAAATCAAACAAGTGGTGACAAGCATTGTTTGAGCAGTGTTTTCCTTACATTTTTTCCATCTATTGTCCCTATATTTCCACTCTCATCACCTAAATGTTTTACATAGATCATGCCATTGATAAAAGACATATTTTAAGGCATTTCGACTATGGTTATGGAAAACTCAAACCAATGCCTTGGTTACCTGGACTTCTTGCGATCGATTGATGCAAATGATGTCTGCAGCAAAGTACCGATTTTAAGTAGTCATGAATAAGTAAGATTTACTATTTTCTAGTTCAATACAAGAAGCTAGCCTGCTGCTATATAAAAATCCCCAAAATTAAACATTCTATGGTACTCAAAGAGGGAGTCAATTGTTTTCTTCGAAAAACATATTCTTTTTTCAGATCTTTTTTCAAATGTTTTAAAGCTGTAATTTACTGGATCTAATGTGAATTCTTCATATGCATGGATAGCACAGCAGAAGAGGTGGTCCTGTGATGTGCGTGTTGCAGGATGTGCTGGACGTCAGTACCATCAGTGCGTCAAACCTCAGCCTGAATTCCTTCTTCTTCCAGGCAATCCTCATGGACAGACTGTTGGATTACAGAAATAGTGGCCATATTTGCTGCGCTGCAGTTAATTTGAAGTCAACACTTCATACTGAAGACGTAGCTGCGGCTACACCTGGCTTCACCTTGGCAATCCCTGGCATTGCTGTAGCGGCAGAGGTGGCGAAAGCAGTCTAAAGACCAGAAGGTAAACAGTCTCTTTGTGAGCGCTGTTTATATTCTGCAGCTTATTTGCTGGCATTAAACATCCAGGTCCATAAAATAAATACTTTCAGAAGTGCATAAGTGCTCTTCAGAATACATCATAAGATGAATTGTCACTACAGATTTTTCTTCCTTTCTTTTTTGCTGGACTTTGGAACTCTGTGCGCTTAACCCTTGCTAACCAATAGTACAGTGTCGTGATCTCCCTTTAACCATTGTTGTATTGGCATACTTCTAACTGTAATAGTTGCCTATAAGTTCCTAGTGTATGACACAAAATATACCCAGGACCTGGAAAAGAAATACCACTAATGGACTTCAGCACCTACTGTGCCATTCAGTATGGTGGTAGTGCAAACATGGCCTCAGGTCTACCACTGCATCCTGACTGTAAAAGTGCAAAATGTGCAATGTAACCAGTATAAATATACCCCTTTAACAGGTAACAGTCTCCCAGTTAAATATTAGTAAGTCATCCTATGTTAGCCTTGTAGCCCACAAGGTAGGGTGAATTTTAATTAAAAGCTGGAAAGGTATAAAATTCCTTACAGTGACAAGACCTTAACAGGTATTTTCACTTTATCAGGATTTTCTCTTCTATGTAGAAAATGCTACATAATACTAATACTAAATACCAAAATTGTATCTCTGGAATGGGAACAGCTATACAAATAATTAAACAATCTTTTTAATCGGTATTTAAAATACAATTCTATGAAAGTCAGATTTTTCGTAAATATTAAGGAAAAACAACTTATGAAGTTACCTTTTACCTACTCAACAGCCAGATGGCTAATTAGCATGAATGTCTGCTAGCTCTCTACCGGTGCACAGCCTTAAATAGGTGTGCAAAAGGTGTGAAATGCCTCCCACGGGTAAACAATAGGCTGGCTTGAATGGGCAGGGATGACCATATTGATGATATGTGAGCAACAAGTGAAGGCAAGTCCCTTCTTCTGGTGATCGGGCAGTCATTGATCGGCCTCTTGTGCTTAGGAGCAGTAGAACCCAATGGTTAGGGAGCACGGTTGGGTATCCAAAGGGCAGGGGTGAGGAAGAAGAAGAGCAGCGAGTAGAACAGAAAATCCCCTGAATGTTTTTGAGGGGGGAGCATTTAGTATCAGTGACATGTGAGTAGCGGTTGAAGGCAGGTCTATTACATAGGAACTAGGGCAGACTTTCATTGTGATCCAAGGCCTTGGTTAGTCCACAATGGTTTCATTGCTAGGGGAATGGTCATGCTGAGTCCTAGTAAGTGAGGTTTAGGTGGAGGAGGTGGTAAATGAGACGAGAGGTTTCAACATGGAGAAGAGACTCTGATTTGTCAGGGTGGATGATAGTGTTAGCAAAAGTATTTTAATCTTCATAAAGATTAAGTCAAATTGTTCAATATTTCAGTACGAAGCTTGTATGCGGATATTTTCATTGTTGTAAATGGAAACTGTGAGATCAGCATTCAAGTATTATGATCATTGTGTTATATATTACCAAACGCTTCCCCCAAAAAGATAGACCTATTGGCTTTGCCAATGCTTGTTATTTTTTCTACGGCTCAAAATTAGGGAAAATGGAAGGGAAGTCATTTTCTGAAAAATTAAATAGGCTTTTTTGAGGATTTTAAACATCTCTGAGTGCAATTATGAGATTTACCTGGAATAGCACAGTTTCATTAATCATGGAAATCAGGATTAACGTTGAGTGTGCCTCTTTACATAACCAATTACATCAAAATAACCACCATTAGTTTTTTATACTCGCACATACCTCTACTAAAGGTGAGAGCACACTTTAAAAACCAAGATAAAAATATATGTTTCCAAAATAAAGCTTTGTAGAAAGGAAGGTAGGATTAAATCATCACATTACAGCAACTGAGCAACACTGCTATGTTTCTTCTGCAGCTAATAGAGAATGAGAGGGTGTTCCTCACCTATGTAGGCATGGTCACCCGTAGTGGGGTGTGATAGCACAAATCTAATGAAATAGGATATATTTTGCCTTGAACGTAAGCAATTTTTAACTATGTATACTTCTCTCCCATTTGGTATGACTAGGATGGGCACTGTTTGTCCCCCATGAATGTTGATTGATGTGTAAGTGATTCCGAAGGGAACACTGTTTCCTTCAATATCACAGGAAATGACAACATATTAGCTTCAAATTAGAACTACATAATCTAGATCGCGTGTATATCACATTGACTTACATCATCAAAGCCTAGTGTAAACCTAACAAAAAGAATACTGCAAAATAGTTTTTTAGATATTCACAATCATGAATCATCTAAACAAGTTTAAAATGTGCTTTTTAAAAAAAAATTTGTAAGAAATTGGATTGCCGCAAGCGCCAAAGTTTTGGTATGATGCACTGTGCTAATTTTTAGCAGCAGAAGGTTATCCTACACTGTAAAATAAGCGTGAATTCACCACGCAGTGCACTATATGATACTGCTCCTTTCTGCCAGTTGAGTAGATTTTCAACTCGAGCGGCAGCTTTCTCAATGCGAGCAGTAGCTGTCACACTGCGGGTGGTACTGTCCACCCGCGACCACGACCGCCCACATTGAGATATCTTGCTGGAAGATGGTCTATGGCTCAATTGTCTCATATGTGCTAGCCACCGCGTGCAAGAAAAAGCTCCGCCACGCGGTCGTTGGCAGAGTTTTTCTGAAACTCCACTCTCCGGGTGGAGCACAGAGGGGGCAAAACTCCACTGTAGGAGTGAAGTTGACCACCCACACCTAATTATTAGGAAGCAATCATCACAGGTCTTGTCAGGGTGAACCCTTAAAGTTACTAAATTTACCTAAACTCATCCCCCCTGTTAGTTATGGCAGAAAGCAGACAAGCTGCTTTATCTGTAATGTATGCAGTGCCAAAACAGATTAAAGTCAAAATGCAAAACAATAAAATCCCCAACTTAAGTACAATAGGAGAATTCTTCTTCAGTACCTGAGGACCTCAGGGGAGGCACTTAGAGACTCACAGGGTGTCAGGCAGATGTCAACAACAGGGTCCAGTCCAGGTACAGTTACCACTCGTCAGCTGGGTTCTTTCAAGAAAAAGCTTCTTGCAGCTTGCTCACCCCTGTACCCGCACAGCAGCTCAGCCAACTGACCTGCGGAGTCTGCTTCTTTGTTCTGGGTATAAGAAGGAGCAGATCCAGGCCTACAGGTCTCTTCTCAGGTAACAGAAAGCAAGTTCAGTCATTTTCTGATCTACAGTAGGTGGGTCCAGAAAGGGTTCTGAAGTGGGTGCCTGACACTAGCTAGTGGGAGGAATGATTTGTGGGCATGTCCGAACCATTGGGGTAAAAGTTCCCGGGGGCCATCCTGGGAACTGTGGGCATTTTCAAGATGGCACAAGTCTTTGGTCACACTAAATTTGAGCTATGAGGGCTAGGTGCATGTGTTGGGAGTGTAATATTGTGTAATATTGTACCTAATACTAAAAACCAGTTTTGGGAATGCACTGTAACCACAAGAAAGTGACTGATAAAATGCACAATCGAACAACTTTAGCACAATGGAAAATGAGCCAGGACAATGCAGAAATGAGCATATTCAAACCCGCCTTGAGATACTACCACAAAATGATCTAGACCACCAAACATGTGGCTCTGGCAGACCACATCAATGCCAGTACCAACAGAAACAAAGAAACCTTTGCCACTGTGAAAGATTTCATCTCACTATGGACCTGCTCCAACCCGATCGCTCCCTCGCAGGACCTCTGCAACAATCACTCTCAATTCGTCAGCAACAAAATCACCCACCATTTACAGCAATTTTAGCTCGCAACCGGATCTGGCAGACCTCGCCAAATGCCTCCGGATCTTTTCCAAAGAACCAGTACTAACCACATGACCTATAATCGCCTCAGAAGAAACCTCTGCACCATGAGGTCCATCACTCAGGTGCCTCATTGCACCCCTACACCCACCTTGCCTCCTCCAGCAGACTCCAACCCCTCAGAGCCATGCTCACACCCATTCTGAATGTCTCCACCTCTTTCCCGACCGTCCCAGATTCATGGAAACCAACAACTGTCCTCCTGTTGCTAAAGAAATCCTCTGCGGACCCTTCAACTCGCTCCTACTTCCAACCAATCTCCCTCCTAGCATTGCCGGGCAAGTTCTAAGAGAAAATCATCAAAAGACACCTCTCTAAAAACCTCAATAACTACCAACACCTCAATTCCACTCAGTCAATCAATCAATCATAGCATTTGTAAAGCGCACTACATACCCGTGAGGGTCTCAAGGCGCTGGGGGGGGGGGGGGGGAGGTGGGCTGCTACTGCTCGAACAGCCAGGTCTTGAGAAGTCTCCTGAAGGTCAGAAGGTCGTGGGAGAATGATCTGCCGCCGGCGGTCACTCTTCGGATTCGGGGCACAGTGGCGAGGGCATGGTCTGTGGAGTGGAGCTCGCGGGTGGGTGTGCAGAGGCTGAGTCGGCTGTTGAGGTAGGCTAGTCCGGTGTTGTGGAGTGCCTTGTGTGCGTGGGTGACCAGTTTGAAGGTTATCCTCTTGTTGACAGGGAGCCAGTGCAGGTCTCTCAGGTGGGGTGTGATGTGGCTGCGGCGAGGGATGTCGAGGATCAGGCGTGCGGAGGTGTTCTGGATGTGTTGGAGCCGTTTCAGGAGTTTGGCCGGGGCTCCTGCATAGAGTGCGTTTCCGTAGTCCAGTCTACTGCTGACGAGGGCCTATGTGACCGTCCTTCTCATTTCAGTGGGGATCCACTTGAAGATCCTGCGAAGCATGCGGAGGGTGTTGAAGCAGGATGAGGAGACGGCGTTGACCTGCTTCGTCATGGAGAGGGTGGAGTCGAGTATGACCCCTAGGTTGCGTGCGTGGTCGGTGGGTGTTGGGGGTGTTCCTAGTGCAGTCGGCCACCAAAAGTGGTCCCAGGCCGAGGGGGTGAATCCGAGGATGAGGACCTCCGTCTTGTCCGAGTTCAGCTTCAGTCAGCTGTTCCTCATCCAGTCAGATCAGTCTGGATTTAGACTGAATGATAGCACGGAAACTGACCTCAACACTGACATGGATGACATCAGCATGACTCTGGACAGAGGAGGCACAGTGGGCCTCATCTTCCTGTACCTCTATGCAGCACTTGACCGAATGTCCCACCCCATTCTCATCCTACACATACAAAATATCTGACACTAAGGACTCATACTACAATGGATAATCCTCCTTCCTGACTGTAAGGACCCACTCAGTCAGCCTTGCACCATACATCTCGGACGCCTGTAACCTAATCTGCCAGTTACTGCAAGTATCCTTCCTGTGCCCGACCCTCTTCAACACATACATGATTTCTCATGCCAGCATTATCATCTCTCAGGATATCAATGTCCTCTCCTATGCCATTGTCATGCAACTTTTTCACTCCCTAACAGACAAGACTCCCAGTACCAAGATCAAGTACAATTCCTGCATTACTGAAATCGCCCACTGGATGAAGACCAACTGTCTAAATCTGAAAACTGACAAGAACAAAATTGCAATCTTTGCGATGAGCACATCACTGTGGGACTCCATGTGGTGGTCAAGAGAGCTAGTACCAACTCCCACCGCCACCACCCACACTAAGAACCTCAGGAGTCAATGCCATCACCGCATCATGCTTCCATACCTTGAGGATACTGAGGAAGGCTTTCAAATGGCTCCCATTCAGCATCCGGAAAACTGTCACGCATGCCTTGGTAACACTAAGCTGGATAATGAGAACACCCTCTACGCCAAGATCAACAAAAAACTCACCAGAAGGTTGCAGGCCAATTAAATCTTGGTGGCGAGAATAACTCTCAACTTTGCATGCCACATTCAAACTACACCACACCTGAACGAGCTCTTATTGCCTCCCCATTTACTAATGAGTACAATATAAAACTGCTCACCAACACTTTCAAGGCACTACATGCCTTAACAATCAGATCTGCTTTCACAAAACTACCAGACACATCAGCTTGTCTGGACTCCTGCTTACACAAATCCTATGCATATAGAAACCAGTTCTGGTGGTCAAGTATTCTCCTACATCACTCTTAAAGCTTGAAACGACCCTACGCTACTCTTAAGAGCTTCCTCTAAACTTCTTCTATGGCCCAAAAAAGCTGAAGACCTGACTTTTTGAGTAGTCCCAATAGGCCCTAAGTGTGCCTAGACTCAGACCTGCTCAGCACCAGAATACCCTCCTGGGTGATAATGCGGTCATCACATCTATATGCCATAACATACCCAGAGACAAAAATCCAGTAGGACAAAAACAGGGTCCTCCAGCAACCAGGCAGTGGATATACAACAAGTTTATTGGCATCCTGTTCTTTTCTTTCCAAGTGTGCCCTAATTGTTACATGTGGCTCAAAAGACCTGGTCGTCAGGACTTCACACTGTATATTCAACTAGGATGCCCACAAAACCATGCTACATATTTTGAGAATTTGATGATATGTGAGGTGTTAATCTTCTCTTCATAGAACAAATATTAGAAACCATATCCTTCAACTCTGACCAACACCCTAACCATATCTTTCTTGGGTATTTCAACTTACACTGGAATAACGCAAATGATCCATTACTGTGCACCTTCAAGGCGTTCCTCTCCGACCTTAACTGTCCTACAATTAACCTACACACATCAAGAGAACCCCCCTTGACTAAATCCTCACTAAGGGCAGTGTTATTCAAATGGATACCATAACACCCTGTGACTGGTCGGATCATGACCTAATTTCATTTCTAATCTTGGAAGGGTGCTAACCAGACACGGTCAACCTCATAAGGCATAGAAACTTAAGTCACATCAATTTAAATGATCAACCAGCATTAGTAATAACCTACTTCCCCTGCCCCCAGCTTGATAAATTTGGTTGTCTTTACCAAATACTACATGCTCTCCATTGATGATATACTCAACTCAATTGCTCTGAATCAACTCAAAAGAATACCAAGGAAACTCTGGTTCAACTGCTCCCTTAATGAGGAAAGCTGCAAACTAAGGCTGGTAGAGAGGCCATGGAGCAACTTTCCCTCAATAGCAAAACTCAAGCAGCTGAGGATGACTAGAAGTCCCTATACAAACATATCCATAGTTCCAAGACCGCTCACTTTAGGTCACAGCTCGACCTTGCCAAAAACAGACCGAAAAAACTGTTTGAAATTATCAAACAACAATCTAATCAGTCAGCTAGTCAACACTCTACACTCAATGACAACTCCTAGCAGTGAGGCGATTTCGGCACACTTCATTGAAAATACTAGAAAGAACAAACTAGAACCACAGCGTACCTCACCAAATACGCTTTACTTTACCCAATCCACTGCCTCTCCGTAACCCTTGGTTTCTGGGTCTATATTTTACTCACCAAAAAATCAGGCATTGTGGAATGCCTTTATACTTCTAGACGATATTGAGGTACACAAAACTATAACTTCATTAAAACCTTCAAATCATTTCATTGATCCTCTGCCTGCCAAGCTCTTCAAAGAAATTATATCCCCCATGCTCCCACCCTAGTCTAAGATTGTACATGAATATCTCTTACAAGGCTAGATTCCTGATTGCCTGAAGACTGGTCAAGACACCCCCATCCCAAAAAAGCCAAATACATACTCAACTGATCCTAATAACTTCAGACCTATTTCCAATATTGTGTCACTTTAGTCAAACTAGAAGAAATGCATTCACATACAACTCTGTAATCACATCAATCACTTTTAACTCCTCGACCAATACCAATCAGGCTTTAGATCGGGTCCCAGCACTGAAACTGATCTGACATACATTGTTGATGATGCCCTAAGACTACTTGACCAGCATGAAAGTTACCTACATATACTCTCTAATCTTTCCTTTGTGTTTGACGCGTTCAAACATGACAACTTGATTGATCTTCTTGAAAAAAGGATGGGGTTATCAGGCCCATGTTTAAATTGGTTAGCCTCATTCCTACATTACAGAGCACAGAGAATCATAGTCAACCGAATGGTTGACTATGATTCTCTGTGATTCATGATTTCTAACAGTACCCCAGTCTCAATTGGAGTGCCTTAAGGATCTGCACTATCACTCACGCTCTTCAACTTGTTCATGGAACCACTCACCAAAATTCTGTACCGCTTGAACATACACTATTACATGTATGCAGATGATACTCAATTGTACTTGAAAATTTCTTCACCTTACGATATCAAAACTTAACTTTGCACTTGTGAAAACTTAGCATTGGTTAACTCACAATTAACTTATTGTTAAACTTGGCCCTTTTTGCAGGATCATCCCAGATCTTTTCGCCTTCCTCCTGTATTTTTTCTGACCTGTTGTTGGTGGTTTTATGACTCTGGGCATTTTATCACTGCTGATCAGTGTTAAGTGCATGTGCTCTCTATGGTAAACTTGGTAAGATTGGTCTACACCTGTTTGGCATATTTAATGTACCTCTCTGTCCCTTGGATAGTGGTATCCCATATACCTAGGGCCAGTAAATTAAATGCTACTGGTGGGCTTGCATCGCTGCTTGCCGACCTGCCAAAGTAGACTTTCAAACCTGTCTCAGGCCTCTGCCACTGCAGGGTCTGCACGCGCAGTTTACTGCCGCAGTGACGTGGCATATAGAGTGGTTGCCACATCTATAACTCCCCTTTTACTACATATCAATCACCCCTCAGGTAGGCTCTAGCTAGCCCTATGGGCAGGGTGCAGTGTAGATAAAAGGTATGACATGTGCCTTAACTGTGTGGCATGTCCTGGTAGTGGCAAATCGCCTGTTTGGTTTCTCACTGCTTTGTGGTTGCCCTCTCAGAGGGATGCATTGGGAATATACCTGAGATGGGCCTCAGTGGTAATTCCTTATCTGAGAGGGGTAGCGTGATCAAGTTTGGTATGTTTGGAATAGTAATAAGAAATCCTGCTTATTGGTAAAAGCAGATTTATTATTACTATTTTCGAAATGCCACTTTTAGAAGTGGCCAGTTAGTGAGCTATATGTCTTTGTGCCTGTCTGTTGTGTATTGACCGCCTGGTTATGACGACAGGAGGAGAGGGGATGGGCATTCACTCCAGCCAGTCCCTGGGGGGTTGAGGTGTGTCTTGCCCTGCCTGGGTGACTCAGCGCTTGGCTGAATAGACCTTGGCTGAATTTAGAGTAGCGGTAGTGATTTCCCCTGGCACCTGAATAGACCTGGTCTGCATTTGGAGTGATTGGAGGAGTAGCACCTGCACCTGAATAGGGCTGTGCCTGCCTTCCACAATGATGCCTCCTCCACCCTGTGGTGTGTCTGGAGCCAGGGCCTACACTTTGAATGGGGAGTGTTGTGCACTGTAATTATATTTTTACCCACAGAACTGGTTTAAACTACGCTCAGGGCCCTTGTGCCAGGGCAGAACAAATATTTTTTGTGATATAATTACTGGGGCTGTGACTTCAAGTCTGTAGAACTTCTTGGACTTCTGGAACTGGGAGAACTTAGGACAACACACTGCGTGGACTGCAGTGTGCCAGGAGGAACTGCCACTGGGATCTGAGCTGCTGCCCACTGGGCAGTTGAAGGGACTGCTGCTCTGCTGAGGAGACCCCATGTGCTGGCCTGCCAGAGCCCGGGATCAGGGATTTACCAGGGCTATGTGGCTGGCCTTAGAAGAAACTGTAGTCGCGCTGTGCTCCCCCCTCCCCCTGTGAGGAGGTGTTCATTAGCCAAGCGCGGGGAGCGCTTCCTTTAAGGGTGCTGAAAAAGTGTGGTGTCCGCATACCAGAAGCACGTTACGGGTGATTCAAAAGATGTCTTCTGAGCCTGAGAAGTGTGCTCTTACTGTGAACACGGCGAGGGCAGCCACGTCATGAACCGAAAGTCAGGCGTAGGATGTCTCATTGTGGGCGGGCTCCCGTGAGAAAGAGGGTAGCCCCGCGTGTTTACCGAGCCTGGTTGTGGACGGGGCCCACTGCCGCAAGAGGAGGCAGCGAAGCCGGTGGAGACTATGCTCTGTGTACTGACCAGCTGTTTCCCCTCGTGCTGACCACCGCCGAAGAAAGGGTCCAGGCGGGAGGCCCTGGCCAGCGGAGGCTTTCTGTGTGCACCAGTGTGGAGGGCCGGCCCCAACGGGAGGAGGGTGGCTTACTCAGGAAGCCCATACTGCCACAACTGAACCGCCAGGTTAATGCAGTGTGGGAGACCGGGGAAGGTCTCCCATGTGGTGAGCCCACTTGGGCACAATGTTATTGGACCGCCGCATTTGTTGTTGGCAGTTACTCCGTAAGCATGTGGGACTGCTAGGGACCATTTCTTTTGGGACCGGGTGAGGTCTCCCCACCCTCGGGGCATTTGCATGAGGAGAATACTTCATTGTTTGGTTAGAGGTAGGACGGGCCCAATGGCCTGAGCCCTCACTCTGGGAAAGGGCATGGCGGGGCGAGCCCAGGACAGGGCCCCAAGCACATCACCACATTTTCGGTGGTAGGCGGGCAGGTAGCAGAGAAGCCTACGTGGGGGGAGACAGTGATGCCCCTTTCGGCATGCCGTTGATTGTGCCCGGTTGTAATGTTGCCTCGTGACGGGACATGCAAAGAAATAATGTGATTGTGAGATGTGCACGCTGCAAGTGTTTACTGTGGTGCACGGCTAACTACATTCATGCATAACGTATTGTACTAAGTATAGTCCTGCCACTAGTTACTGGTTCCTAACTGTAAGGTTTATGACAATGGCCCGATTGGCCAAGAGATTTATGTAAATCCCTGTGACGTCATGATAAGTGCCTAGTGGCACAGTAATATATGTGATAGTGGTCTAGTGTGTTTTTATGGAAAATACAAACGTTATTTTTATATAACCTTGTGTGGAGTTTCTTTTGTGGTGTGCCTAGTGTGTTGCTGCTGTGTGAGTGTGTTGTACAAATGCTTTACACATTGACTTTGGGATAAGCCTGACTGCTCTGCCAAATTAAAAAGGGGGTGAGTAGGGGTTATTTTCAGTGTGTAACTCCCTTGCCCTGACTAGAGTGGTGGGATCTGCCTGGCTTCGGTGCATACCCTAGCCAACTAGAAACCCCATTTCTAACACTTATGCTAAATACTCTCAAGACGGAATTCCTCCTGATTGCCCCACCCCCCCAATAATTCTACTTCAACTCCAGACTGGCTCAAACAACTATCAGTCCTCAATTGCGCTCCACATGGTGTTGATTCCACTAAATCATTAGGGATAACGCTGGAGAAACACCTGAGCATGCAAGACCACATCAGCTCAACAGTGAGAGGAGCCAATCACCAACTCAACACGTTAAGGAAAATCAAACCGTTCCTGCCTCCTGGCAACATAGTGTTAGCAAAAGTATTTTAAGCTTCATAAAGATTAAGTCAAATTGTTCAATATTTCAGTACGAAGCTTGTATGCGGATATTTTCATTGTTGTAAATGGAAACTGTGAGATCAGCATTCAAGTATTATGATCATTGTGTTATATATTACCAAACGCTTCCCCCAAAAAGATAGACCTATTGGCTTTGCCAATGCTTGTTATTTTTTCTACGGCTCAAAATTAGGGAAAATGGAAGGGAAGTCATTTTCTGAAAAATTAAATAGGCTTTTTTGAGGATTTTAAACATCTCTGAGTGCAATTATGAGATTTACCTGGAATAGCACAGTTTCATTAATCATGGAAATCAGGATTAACGTTGAGTGTGCCTCTTTACATAACCAATTACATCAAAATAACCACCATTAGTTTTTTATACTCGCACATACCTCTACTAAAGGTGAGAGCACACTTTAAAAACCAAGATAAAAATATATGTTTCCAAAATAAAGCTTTGTAGAAAGGAAGGTAGGATTAAATCATCACATTACAGCAACTGAGCAACACTGCTATGTTTCTTCTGCAGCTAATAGAGAATGAGAGGGTGTTCCTCACCTATGTAGGCATGGTCACCCGTAGTGGGGTGTGATAGCACAAATCTAATGAAATAGGATATATTTTGCCTTGAACGTAAGCAATTTTTAACTATGTATACTTCTCTCCCATTTGGTATGACTAGGATGGGCACTGTTTGTCCCCCATGAATGTTGATTGATGTGTAAGTGATTCCGAAGGGAACACTGTTTCCTTCAATATCACAGGAAATGACAACATATTAGCTTCAAATTAGAACTACATAATCTAGATCGCGTGTATATCACATTGACTTACATCATCAAAGCCTAGTGTAAACCTAACAAAAAGAATACTGCAAAACAGTTTTTTAGATATTCACAATCATGAATCATCTAAACAAGTTTAAAATGTGCTTTTTAAAAAAAAATTTGTAAGAAATTGGATTGCCGCAAGCGCCAAAGTTTTGGTATGATGCACTGTGCTAATTTTTAGCAGCAGAAGGTTATCCTACACTGTAAAATAAGCGTGAATTCACCACGCAGTGCACTATATGATACTGCTCCTTTCTGCCAGTTGAGTAGATTTTCAACTCGAGCGGCAGCTTTCTCAATGCGAGCAGTAGCTGTCACACTGCGGGTGGTACTGTCCACCCGCGACCACGACCGCCCACATTGAGATATCTTGCTGGAAGATGGTCTATGGCTCAATTGTCTCATATGTGCTAGCCACCGCGTGCAAGAAAAAGCTCCGCCACGCGGTCGTTGGCAGAGTTTTTCTGAAACTCCACTCTCCGGGTGGAGCACAGAGGGGGCAAAACTCCACTGTAGGAGTGAAGTTGACCACCCACACCTAATTATTAGGAAGCAATCATCACAGGTCTTGTCAGGGTGAACCCTTAAAGTTACTAAATTTACCTAAACTCATCCCCCCTGTTAGTTATGGCAGAAAGCAGACAAGCTGCTTTATCTGTAATGTATGCAGTGCCAAAACAGATTAAAGTCAAAATGCAAAACAATAAAATCCCCAACTTAAGTACAATAGGAGAATTCTTCTTCAGTACCTGAGGACCTCAGGGGAGGCACTTAGAGACTCACAGGGTGTCAGGCAGATGTCAACAACAGGGTCCAGTCCAGGTACAGTTACCACTCGTCAGCTGGGTTCTTTCAAGAAAAAGCTTCTTGCAGCTTGCTCACCCCTGTACCCGCACAGCAGCTTAGCCAACTGACCTGCGGAGTCTGCTTCTTTGTTCTGGGTATAAGAAGGAGCAGATCCAGGCCTACAGGTCTCTTCTCAGGTAACAGAAAGCAAGTTCAGTCATTTTCTGATCTACAGTAGGTGGGTCCAGAAAGGGTTCTGAAGTGGGTGCCTGACACTAGCTAGTGGGAGGAATGATTTGTGGGCATGTCCGAACCATTGGGGTAAAAGTTCCCGGGGGCCATCCTGGGAACTGTGGGCATTTTCAAGATGGCACAAGTCTTTGGTCACACTAAATTTGAGCTATGAGGGCTAGGTGCATGTGTTGGGAGTGTAATATTGTGTAATATTGTACCTAATACTAAAAACCAGTTTTGGGAATGCACTGTAACCACAAGAAAGTGACTGATAAAATGCACAATCGAACAACTTTAGCACAATGGAAAATGAGCCAGGACAATGCAGAAATGAGCATATTCAAACCCGCCTTGAGATACTACCACAAAATGATCTAGACCACCAAACATGTGGCTCTGGCAGACCACATCAATGCCAGTACCAACAGAAACAAAGAAACCTTTGCCACTGTGAAAGATTTCATCTCACTATGGACCTGCTCCAACCCGATCGCTCCCTCGCAGGACCTCTGCAACAATCACTCTCAATTCGTCAGCAACAAAATCACCCACCATTTACAGCAATTTTAGCTCGCAACCGGATCTGGCAGACCTCGCCAAATGCCTCCGGATCTTTTCCAAAGAACCAGTACTAACCACATGACCTATAATCGCCTCAGAAGAAACCTCTGCACCATGAGGTCCATCACTCAGGTGCCTCATTGCACCCCTACACCCACCTTGCCTCCTCCAGCAGACTCCAACCCCTCAGAGCCATGCTCACACCCATTCTGAATGTCTCCACCTCTTTCCCGACCGTCCCAGATTCATGGAAACCAACAACTGTCCTCCTGTTGCTAAAGAAATCCTCTGCGGACCCTTCAACTCGCTCCTACTTCCAACCAATCTCCCTCCTAGCATTGCCGGGCAAGTTCTAAGAGAAAATCATCAAAAGACACCTCTCTAAAAACCTCAATAACTACCAACACCTCAATTCCACTCAGTCAATCAATCAATCATAGCATTTGTAAAGCGCACTACATACCCGTGAGGGTCTCAAGGCGCTGGGGGGGGGGGGGGAGGTGGGCTGCTACTGCTCGAACAGCCAGGTCTTGAGAAGTCTCCTGAAGGTCAGAAGGTCGTGGGAGAATGATCTGCCGCCGGCGGTCACTCTTCGGATTCGGGGCACAGTGGCGAGGGCATGGTCTGTGGAGTGGAGCTCGCGGGTGGGTGTGCAGAGGCTGAGTCGGCTGTTGAGGTACGCTAGTCCGGTGTTGTGGAGTGCCTTGTGTGCGTGGGTGACCAGTTTGAAGGTTATCCTCTTGTTGACAGGGAGCCAGTGCAGGTCTCTCAGGTGGGGTGTGATGTGGCTGCGGCGAGGGATGTCGAGGATCAGGCGTGCGGAGGTGTTCTGGATGTGTTGGAGCCGTTTCAGGAGTTTGGCCGGGGCTCCTGCATAGAGTGCGTTTCCGTAGTCCAGTCTACTGCTGACGAGGGCCTATGTGACCGTCCTTCTCATTTCAGTGGGGATCCACTTGAAGATCCTGCGAAGCATGCGGAGGGTGTTGAAGCAGGATGAGGAGACGGCGTTGACCTGCTTCGTCATGGAGAGGGTGGAGTCGAGTATGACCCCTAGGTTGCGTGCGTGGTCGGTGGGTGTTGGGGGTGTTCCTAGTGCAGTCGGCCACCAAAAGTGGTCCCAGGCCGAGGGGGTGAATCCGAGGATGAGGACCTCCGTCTTGTCCGAGTTCAGCTTCAGTCAGCTGTTCCTCATCCAGTCAGATCAGTCTGGATTTAGACTGAATGATAGCACGGAAACTGACCTCAACACTGACATGGATGACATCAGCATGACTCTGGACAGAGGAGGCACAGTGGGCCTCATCTTCCTGTACCTCTATGCAGCACTTGACCGAATGTCCCACCCCATTCTTATCCTACACATACAAAATATCTGACACTAAGGACTCATACTACAATGGATAATCCTCCTTCCTGACTGTAAGGACCCACTCAGTCAGCCTTGCACCATACATCTCGGACGCCTGTAACCTAATCTGCCAGTTACTGCAAGTATCCTTCCTGTGCCCGACCCTCTTCAACACATACATGATTTCTCATGCCAGCATTATCATCTCTCAGGATATCAATGTCCTCTCCTATGCCATTGTCATGCAACTTTTTCACTCCCTAACAGACAAGACTCCCAGTACCAAGATCAAGTACAATTCCTGCATTACTGAAATCGCCCACTGGATGAAGACCAACTGTCTAAATCTGAAAACTGACAAGAACAAAATTGCAATCTTTGCGATGAGCACATCACTGTGGGACTCCATGTGGTGGTCAAGAGAGCTAGTACCAACTCCCACCGCCACCACCCACACTAAGAACCTCAGGAGTCAATGCCATCACCGCATCATGCTTCCATACCTTGAGGATACTGAGGAAGGCTTTCAAATGGCTCCCATTCAGCATCCGGAAAACTGTCACGCATGCCTTGGTAACACTAAGCTGGATAATGAGAACACCCTCTACGCCAAGATCAACAAAAAACTCACCAGAAGGTTGCAGGCCAATTAAATCTTGGTGGCGAGAATAACTCTCAACTTTGCATGCCACATTCAAACTACACCACACCTGAACGAGCTCTTATTGCCTCCCCATTTACTAATGAGTACAATATAAAACTGCTCACCAACACTTTCAAGGCACTACATGCCTTAACAATCAGATCTGCTTTCACAAAACTACCAGACACATCAGCTTGTCTGGACTCCTGCTTACACAAATCCTATGCATATAGAAACCAGTTCTGGTGGTCAAGTATTCTCCTACATCACTCTTAAAGCTTGAAACGACCCTACGCTACTCTTAAGAGCTTCCTCTAAACTTCTTCTATGGCCCAAAAAAGCTGAAGACCTGACTTTTTGAGTAGTCCCAATAGGCCCTAAGTGTGCCTAGACTCAGACCTGCTCAGCACCAGAATACCCTCCTGGGTGATAATGCGGTCATCACATCTATATGCCATAACATACCCAGAGACAAAAATCCAGTAGGACAAAAACAGGGTCCTCCAGCAACCAGGCAGTGGATATACAACAAGTTTATTGGCATCCTGTTCTTTTCTTTCCAAGTGTGCCCTAATTGTTACATGTGGCTCAAAAGACCTGGTCGTCAGGACTTCACACTGTATATTCAACTAGGATGCCCACAAAACCATGCTACATATTTTGAGAATTTGATGATATGTGAGGTGTTAATCTTCTCTTCATAGAACAAATATTAGAAACCATATCCTTCAACTCTGACCAACACCCTAACCATATCTTTCTTGGGTATTTCAACTTACACTGGAATAACGCAAATGATCCATTACTGTGCACCTTCAAGGCGTTCCTCTCCGACCTTAACTGTCCTACAATTAACCTACACACATCAAGAGAACCCCCCTTGACTAAATCCTCACTAAGGGCAGTGTTATTCAAATGGATACCATAACACCCTGTGACTGGTCGGATCATGACCTAATTTCATTTCTAATCTTGGAAGGGTGCTAACCAGACACGGTCAACCTCATAAGGCATAGAAACTTAAGTCACATCAATTTAAATGATCAACCAACATTAGTAATAACCTACTTCCCCTGCCCCCAGCTTGATAAATTTGGTTGTCTTTACCAAATACTACATGCTCTCCATTGATGATATACTCAACTCAATTGCTCTGAATCAACTCAAAAGAATACCAAGGAAACTCTGGTTCAACTGCTCCCTTAATGAGGAAAGCTGCAAACTAAGGCTGGTAGAGAGGCCATGGAGCAACTTTCCCTCAATAGCAAAACTCAAGCAGCTGAGGATGACTAGAAGTCCCTATACAAACATATCCATAGTTCCAAGACCGCTCACTTTAGGTCACAGCTCGACCTTGCCAAAAACAGACCGAAAAAACTGTTTGAAATTATCAAACAACAAGCTAATCAGTCAGCTAGTCAACACTCTACACTCAATGACAACTCCTAGCAGTGAGGCGATTTCGGCACACTTCATTGAAAATACTAGAAAGAACAAACTAGAACCACAGCGTACCTCACCAAATACGCTTTACTTTACCCAATCCACTGCCTCTCCGTAACCCTTGGTTTCTGGGTCTATATTTTACTCACCAAAAAATCAGGCATTGTGGAATGCCTTTATACTTCTAGACGATATTGAGGTACACAAAACTATAACTTCATTAAAACCTTCAAATCATTTCATTGATCCTCTGCCTGCCAAGCTCTTCAAAGAAATTATATCCCCCATGCTCCCACCCTAGTCTAAGATTGTACATGAATATCTCTTACAAGGCTAGATTCCTGATTGCCTGAAGACTGGTCAAGACACCCCCATCCCAAAAAAGCCAAATACATACTCAACTGATCCTAATAACTTCAGACCTATTTCCAATATTGTGTCACTTTAGTCAAACTAGAAGAAATGCATTCACATACAACTCTGTAATCACATCAATCACTTTTAACTCCTCGACCAATACCAATCAGGCTTTAGATCGGGTCCCAGCACTGAAACTGATCTGACATACATTGTTGATGATGCCCTAAGACTACTTGACCAGCATGAAAGTTACCTACATATACTCTCTAATCTTTCCTTTGTGTTTGACGCGTTCAAACATGACAACTTGATTGATCTTCTTGAAAAAAGGATGGGGTTATCAGGCCCATGTTTAAATTGGTTAGCCTCATTCCTACATTACAGAGCACAGAGAATCATAGTCAACCGAATGGTTGACTATGATTCTCTGTGATTCATGATTTCTAACAGTACCCCAGTCTCAATTGGAGTGCCTTAAGGATCTGCACTATCACTCACGCTCTTCAACTTGTTCATGGAACCACTCACCAAAATTCTGTACCGCTTGAACATACACTATTACATGTATGCAGATGATACTCAATTGTACTTGAAAATTTCTTCACCTTACGATATCAAAACTTAACTTTGCACTTGTGAAAACTTAGCATTGGTTAACTCACAATTAACTTATTGTTAAACTTGGCCCTTTTTGCAGGATCATCCCAGATCTTTTCGCCTTCCTCCTGTATTTTTTCTGACCTGTTGTTGGTGGTTTTATGACTCTGGGCATTTTATCACTGCTGATCAGTGTTAAGTGCATGTGCTCTCTATGGTAAACTTGGTAAGATTGGTCTACACCTGTTTGGCATATTTAATGTACCTCTCTGTCCCTTGGATAGTGGTATCCCATATACCTAGGGCCAGTAAATTAAATGCTACTGGTGGGCTTGCATCGCTGCTTGCCGACCTGCCAAAGTAGACTTTCAAACCTGTCTCAGGCCTCTGCCACTGCAGGGTCTGCACGCGCAGTTTACTGCCGCAGTGACGTGGCATATAGAGTGGTTGCCACATCTATAACTCCCCTTTTACTACATATCAATCACCCCTCAGGTAGGCTCTAGCTAGCCCTATGGGCAGGGTGCAGTGTAAATAAAAGGTATGACATGTGCCTTAACTGTGTGGCATGTCCTGGTAGTGGCAAATCGCCTGTTTGGTTTCTCACTGCTTTGTGGTTGCCCTCTCAGAGGGATGCATTGGGAATATACCTGAGATGGGCCTCAGTGGTAATTCCTTATCTGAGAGGGGTAGCGTGATCAAGTTTGGTATGTTTGGAATAGTAATAAGAAATCCTGCTTATTGGTAAAAGCAGATTTATTATTACTATTTTCGAAATGCCACTTTTAGAAGTGGCCAGTTAGTGAGCTATGTGTCTTTGTGCCTGTCTGTTGTGTATTGACCGCCTGGTTATGACGACAGGAGGAGAGGGGATGGGCATTCACTCCAGCCAGTCCCTGGGGGGTTGAGGTGTGTCTTGCCCTGCCTGGGTGACTCAGCGCTTGGCTGAATAGACCTTGGCTGAATTTAGAGTAGCGGTAGTGATTTCCCCTGGCACCTGAATAGACCTGGTCTGCATTTGGAGTGATTGGAGGAGTAGCACCTGCACCTGAATAGGGCTGTGCCTGCCTTCCACAATGATGCCTCCTCCACCCTGTGGTGTGTCTGGAGCCAGGGCCTACACTTTGAATGGGGAGTGTTGTGCACTGTAATTATATTTTTACCCACAGAACTGGTTTAAACTACGCTCAGGGCCCTTGTGCCAGGGCAGAACAAATATTTTTTGTGATATAATTACTGGGGCTGTGACTTCAAGTCTGTAGAACTTCTTGGACTTCTGGAACTGGGAGAACTTAGGACAACACACTGCGTGGACTGCAGTGTGCCAGGAGGAACTGCCACTGGGATCTGAGCTGCTGCCCACTGGGCAGTTGAAGGGACTGCTGCTCTGCTGAGGAGACCCCATGTGCTGGCCTGCCAGAGCCCGGGATCAGGGATTTACCAGGGCTATGTGGCTGGCCTTAGAAGAAACTGTAGTCGCGCTGTGCTCCCCCCTCCCCCTGTGAGGAGGTGTTCATTAGCCAAGCGCGGGGAGCGCTTCCTTTAAGGGTGCTGAAAAAGTGTGGTGTCCGCATACCAGAAGCACGTTACGGGTGATTCAAAAGATGTCTTCTGAGCCTGAGAAGTGTGCTCTTACTGTGAACACGGCGAGGGCAGCCACGTCATGAACCGAAAGTCAGGCGTAGGATGTCTCATTGTGGGCGGGCTCCCGTGAGAAAGAGGGTAGCCCCGCGTGTTTACCGAGCCTGGTTGTGGACGGGGCCCACTGCCGCAAGAGGAGGCAGCGAAGCCGGTGGAGACTATGCTCTGTGTACTGACCAGCTGTTTCCCCTCGTGCTGACCACCGCCGAAGAAAGGGTCCAGGCGGGAGGCCCTGGCCAGCGGAGGCTTTCTGTGTGCACCAGTGTGGAGGGCCGGCCCCAACGGGAGGAGGGTGGCTTACTCAGGAAGCCCATACTGCCACAACTGAACCGCCAGGTTAATGCAGTGTGGGAGACCGGGGAAGGTCTCCCATGTGGTGAGCCCACTTGGGCACAATGTTATTGGACCGCCGCATTTGTTGTTGGCAGTTACTCCGTAAGCATGTGGGACTGCTAGGGACCATTTCTTTTGGGACCGGGTGAGGTCTCCCCACCCTCGGGGCATTTGCATGAGGAGAATACTTCATTGTTTGGTTAGAGGTAGGACGGGCCCAATGGCCTGAGCCCTCACTCTGGGAAAGGGCATGGCGGGGCGAGCCCAGGACAGGGCCCCAAGCACATCACCACATTTTCGGTGGTAGGCGGGCAGGTAGCAGAGAAGCCTACGTGGGGGGAGACAGTGATGCCCCTTTCGGCATGCCGTTGATTGTGCCCGGTTGTAATGTTGCCTCATGACGGGACATGCAAAGAAATAATGTGATTGTGAGATGTGCACGCTGCAAGTGTTTACTGTGGTGCACGGCTAACTACATTCATGCATAACGTATTGTACTAAGTATAGTCCTGCCACTAGTTACTGGTTCCTAACTGTAAGGTTTATGACAATGGCCCGATTGGCCAAGAGATTTATGTAAATCCCTGTGACGTCATGATAAGTGCCTAGTGGCACAGTAATATATGTGATAGTGGTCTAGTGTGTTTTTATGGAAAATACAAACGTTATTTTTATATAACCTTGTGTGGAGTTTCTTTTGTGGTGTGCCTAGTGTGTTGCTGCTGTGTGAGTGTGTTGTACAAATGCTTTACACATTGACTTTGGGATAAGCCTGACTGCTCTGCCAAATTAAAAAGGGGGTGAGTAGGGGTTATTTTCAGTGTGTAACTCCCTTGCCCTGACTAGAGTGGTGGGATCTGCCTGGCTTCGGTGCATACCCTAGCCAACTAGAAACCCCATTTCTAACACTTATGCTAAATACTCTCAAGACGGAATTCCTCCTGATTGCCCCACCCCCCCAATAATTCTACTTCAACTCCAGACTGGCTCAAACAACTATCAGTCCTCAATTGCGCTCCACATGGTGTTGATTCCACTAAATCATTAGGGATAACGCTGGAGAAACACCTGAGCATGCAAGACCACATCAGCTCAACAGTGAGAGGAGCCAATCACCAACTCAACACGTTAAGGAAAATCAAACCGTTCCTGCCTCCTGGCAACATGCGGCTAGCAGTCCAATCCCTTGTTATCTCCCACTCAGATAGCGTAATGGACTTCCCAAAGCCAGACTTGGCCCTTTAAGGGCTACTCTGAACTCTGCTACCAGGCTCATCACGGGTTCAAGAAAACGTGATCACATCATGCCTGACCTGATTCAACTCTATTGGCTCGCTATCGAAGCAAGGATGCGTTTCAATATAGCCTGCTAGTCGCAAAAAATGCTTCATTATAACATTCCAGACTACATAGCGAAAAAACTTGAACTATCTGGTTTGAACCAAGCCTTAAGAAGGTCTAATAATCTATTGATGAAAACACAAAAATTCAATGAGAAGAAAACTTATAACCAAGCGTTCTCCGGTCTTGTTCCTAGAATATAAAACGCTCTTCCTCTCGAAATCAGAACTAACCCCTCGACCGCCACATTCAAAGCAGAATTCAAAGGGTTGCTCCTGAATAGCTACCAGCAACAATACACCTGAAGCCACCCAAACAAACTGCACGTTCTTGTTTACTGCAATGTTTTTAACGTTCGTTGATTAATTTCGTACTGCTTTCTACCTTCCATGACTTGGGTTATTCTTTTCTCGCGTTTCTACCTACTTGATTACTTACATATTTAGTATTCTACCTTTTTGTGTTTATTTGGCATGGTTTTCTGTACAGCGCTTTGATACCCTGACAGGTCATGAGCGTGCTATATAAAACCTTTCCAACAAATAATCAATAATTACTGATTGTGAGGGTGTTGTCCACCAGCTGACCTAGAAAGAATATCCCCCATAATGTAGCAGCATTTTAGACTACACCAATATGGAAGCTGGATGTTCCATAACTAAGCAGCCTTCTCAAATAAGAGTGTTGTGAAAATGAGTCACAAGATCAAGTTTGTTTTGTAAGTGTAGAAATTAAGAGACAATCACAGCAAAATACTACAACGGGTCAGTATTCTCTTTGCATCATTAAGGAAGCCTGTATATGTGGATACCTTTATGTTGTGAACTATAAAAGTTTTAAATCCAACAAAGTTCTCATGATAGGAAAGTAAAACAAAGAGACATGCATGGCCCGTTAGGAACTAGCACTGGCTAAGACATCAAAATGACAACTACTACTTAATCTAAAAGACGACAATCACAATTAAATTGTTGTGTCAACAAAGTAAACACATCACACACACTGAATCATGTAATATCTACAGTTGAACAAATTGACTATTTTATTCTCATTATCAAAACCTACTGGGAGCACAAATGGGACAAAGTAACCATCCAGGGAATGTCAGCGCCTTGATGAACAGCTAACCCAGGCAATGGGCAACCAAGAAAAGGGCATGACGTCTGAAGAGGGATGGCCCAAAAGCCCACGCTGTCTGTACGACATGATGTCATACAGCACCTAAAGCTGTCTGTAGTCGTACATTAGAATGTGTGTATGGGGGTACAACTTTAGCTCAGAGCATGACAAGGGCGTACTTTGGATGATTCGCTCCTGACATAGCTTAACCATGAAGATGGGAAGCTACACTTTTCACAAGGGCCGGCGAAGATTCTAGACTTCCCCTGAGGTGATGCTGAAAGACCAGAGGATGTCCCACTGTCAAAGAACTGGTCATCCTGCAGCTGGAAGCCACAATCGGGTAAAAGGTGTCTGGGATGGAGAAGGGATGACTCTAAAGACGGGACGAAGCGGCTAAAGGGTGCAGGAGACTGAGGGCGGGGTGCTCCTCAGCTTCCATGCAGTGGGCCTTCCTGCAGAAGAGCAAAGTTCTGCCTGGTAGGGAAGGGAGGGAGACGGTAAGGCGCTCCTGGCTGGCGACCACTCTCAGGTTGGGGACGGGGTCTGAGAAGGCGGCGTTTTTAGAGGGGAACAACCTTTACAACGCAACTTTTACAACGCACTACCATTACAACTAAACTGTTACAACGCAAATGCATTGACAACGCATGCCATTACAACGCAAGTCTTTACATCGACTTGCACTAGATGGCGTGCTAACATTAAAAATAGTGTAGGTTACTATCCAAACACCTTCCCTACTGTTAGGTGGACTGGAGTTAGAATAGTAAATTACACTTTTTTAATGTTAGCACGCCATCTACTGCAAGTCGATGTAAAGACTTGCGTTGTAAAGACTTGCGTTGTCACTGCATTTGCGTTGTAAAAATTTCGTTGTAACAGCATGCGTTGTAAAAGCATGCGTTGTAACATCATACATCCGTTTTCAGAGTGGTAGCACTTTGTACAGCAGAATCTATGTCCACCTTCACTAAAGCTGCATCTTCAACAAAAAGTTTGCGAGCTTCACAAAGCTTTCAAAGTTTAAAATAAATATGCAAATGTGTATAATTTGTAAGTCAGCAAACGTTCCATCTTCACGCCCTTCTGGAAGGGGCCAGGAAATCACTGCCACGCCACATTAGCCACCTCCGGAGCCTAGGGCGTCATGAGGCGGCATGCCTCATTGATAGGAAATACATAAAGACCTGCCAGGAGTCCTTCAGCTTCAATGTAAAAAACATTAGGCACAGTAAGTTAAGACACCTTAACAAAGTCTGTGAAAAGGAGTGTAAGTGGGCGCTCTAATCCAATCAGAATGGTACACATGACAAATGCAACTATGTCAATATAGACCATGCATGTCGCATCCTCATGTCGCTCAACCCTTTCACTGCTTGGGGCCTGTGTACCTGCTTAAGGGGGGGTTATCATTATAAAACTTTCTGTGAGCTCATCTAATCCTGTGCATTTCATCCGGCTGGTTAATCTCTTCCTGCCTTGGTTCTGTCTGCTACAGGCCCACAGCAGAAGCAGAATGTGAGATAAAAATGAGTCTGGGCAACACTATCTGAAGGGATTAAGGGACTTGTGTTTGGGCTGCCCACGCCCCCGTGGACCACAAATTAGTACAAGTTAGAGGGTGGCTACAGCGGTTGCTGTTGATGTCTGTCAGCCCAACATAATGCTGAAAGCACAGAGGCTTTCTGATTGGATGAAGAACAGTCAATCAGAACCGCTGAAACTGTGTTGTTTTAACAAGGATCATTGGCTTCCTTTCAGCCTAACTCGGCTGGTTGTTTAGGTGCTGGAAAGCAAGTCCGAATGGATTTGCTATCCGAGCGTGGCCTAACATCTGTTCTAGAATATTTGGTCAAGAAGATAAAAATTCATAATTTTTTTTAAGAAAGGGTCAAAAAGTGGTGATTTTGCATTGGCCGAAGTGCTGCCCAAAGCGTGGCACGCGCGGCAAAACACCAGGGGCCTGATTCACAGAGGTAAACTTACACTTTTGTGTTAGTTTACGTTTACTCTCTATACACAAAGGTATTTTGTGAGTCGTATCTTTACGACTGCGGGTTCTCCAGGCATATAGGCCTGCCCTATCTTTCTATGTGCCGAGACTCCGCAGTCGTAAGGATACTACTCGTAACAGAATTTTGATAATAGAAGACAATCGTAAACTGACACAAAAGTGTAAGTTTACATTTGTAAATGAGGCACTAGGAATATTTCCCAGCATAGGGAAAGGAAACAGGCAATCGGATAGCAACCTGTGAGCCGCTGCCTGCTACGGTGCACAGTTGCCGCAGTGTCTCTCAAATGTGAAAGCGAATCACAGAAACCATAGTTTTGCCCTGTACTGTCTTATCAAGTGAAAGTGTAAAATGTGTAGTCTAGATAAGTAAGCAGAAACAAGCACAGGCCCTGGAAAAGAGATAACAGATAGCAGAGCGCTTGCAGTCATGGGCGTCCGCAGGGGGGGGGGCAAGGAGGGGCGCTTGCCCCCCCTGGAGTGCCCCTCCTTGCCCCCCCTGCGGCCACCCATGCTTTTACAGACGCCTTTTGTCCATAATTACGGGCCCTGCAGGGAGCAGAGGTGTTCCCTGCCAGAGGCCTCAACTCCCCGATGGGGCGCCTCGCACTCCTCCTCGCAGCCCCTCCCGCCCATTGTCATTCTGTCTGTGGCTGATTATCACAAACAGAATGCCAATGGCCAGTTTGAGCTGCGCGCCACAAGCACGGGTGGTTAGGTCTGGACACAAAGACCTCATTTTAACACTCTGTAGCTTGAGAGCAAGGGGTCTTCTGAATGAAGGTCTAGGGGGAGTCGATGCATTATTGTCCCAAGTCTAAAATTGAGGTTGCAGCATAGCCCGGATTTCAGATCCCACTAAAACGTACACAGACTTGTGTCAATAACATATCTATCTGCCAGTATGCACCCCATCATGTCTGGCAGGACGTCCCGACCCTGTGTTTCACTACCTCATATCCCTCTGCACCCCACTCGCCATGCTCACTGCCTCATATCCCCCTGTACCCCACTCCTCGTGCTCAGGGCCGGCTCGAGGGCGGTGCGACCGGTGCCACCGCACCGGCTGCTGACTTCGTGTAGGGGGCCCTAATATGATGATTTTAAAAGCACCTGCTTCTTTCCTGGACTCCTAGAAATTTTCAGCCACCAATAAAAATGTCTAAATGACTGCAGTGATTAATGCACTTCCTTAGAGAGAGAGAGGGAGGGAGAGATCAAAGTTTTGTGTAATGGAAGTTTCTACTCATCCTAAGGTAGCGCAGAGGGTTACTATGCTTGCTGCAAAGAACGTGCAGCTCCCAAAGTGCGTATAATGTAATGTAAATAGGTCAATGGGTCACACTTTTGTCAGAGAGACCATATTGTTGATAACTCTTCATGAGTTAAAATCCTAATGTGGAACAGTGAGCAAAAAACTGTTATCAAAGATGCATGCAAACTGGGCTAGGGCGTTATGATTTCCCCCCAGTTTTCCATTATCCTAATGTGGCAAAATGGGTTAATTTGGGTAGGAATCAATTCTTATTAATAAAGAGAACCCCCCATCTATGGTGCTAGGTTTTAAATTCTAGGTTTCTGATTCTCCTGGCCAAGCCCTCTTAAACTATCCTGCCTACCTGTACGGATGACCTGTGACTCCTACACCTTCTTGTCCTCTCTCTTATGTAACATTTCCTATGCACTGATTTACACACTTATGATTGATTGTCTCTATGTAATCTGTGTGATGTAAAGTGTTCTGACACCTTACACTGATAGGAGCGGCGCTATAAAATGAATTAAATGCACCTGAGACTGGATGGTTACGGAGGCTTGAGGGGCGCTGTCAAAAGATGGTTATGAAGAACCTGTAGTGGAGGTGGTCATTGGGGGTGCCAAAAAGCATTGTCGCACTTGGCGCCACGAGCACTAAAGCCGGCCCTGCCTGCGCTCACTGCCTTATATCCCTCTGTAACCCACACCTCGCGCTAACTGCCATGACATATCCCTCAGTCCCCACACCTTGCGCTAACTGCCACAACATATCCCTCTGTACCCTGCACCTTGTGCTCACTGCCACAACATATCCCTCTGTACCCCGCACTTCGCACTCACTGCCACATATGCCTCTGTATCCCACTCCTCACACTCACTGCCTGATCGTTCATTTTACCCTGCCATTCATCTTCTATATGTTCTCTCCCCTTCCACTCTTTCTACCTCTGTTCAACCCTTTACTTCTTTTTGTACCTTACTTCTTTCTCAATATCTCTACTTCTTTTCCTCTTCAGTAACATCTGTGACACATCTCTGCACTTCCTTTATATCAACGCACCCCTCTACCTCACCTGTCTACCTCAGTCTTTATTATTCCCTCTTCCTCAGCTGTCTCTACCTGTCTCTGACACACCTCTCCCTCTCTCTAACTGGCCCTCTCACGTTCTACGGCTGCGTTATTGTGCCCTCTCCATCTTTGATTTACCGGTCTCTGCTCCTGAATCTTTTTCTTCTAGACCTCACTTCTTTGTCTAACCTTCACCCCTCGCTACCCTTCTGTTTGCCTCACTACGGTCTTTACCCGACCCACCTTCAGTGCCTCTTCCCATTTCGCCTCACTCCCTCACAGCGCTCTCCTAGCATGCATCTGTTTCTCCCCTCACCACCATGCCTGCCTCTACCCCGCCTTACCTTTCTAACCAGCCTAACTTTCTACCTTCCTGTTATTCCTGGTAGTGAACCTTTCATTTCACCCCTCCGGTTGTATTACCTACGCATTCAAATTGAGTAGGTCATTGCTGTGCTCCCAACCCGACATCGAGACCCTGTCCCCTAGCCTCTCAACATGCCCAGATATAACAACAAGCTTTGGCATAGCCAATTGGTTCCGCCTTTGGGACCTGCTGCAGAACTAAATACTTATACTGCCGCCATCATACTTACCCAGCGCCAAGACGCCTCGGCAAAAGTGGGCTATATAAGTTCTTCAGTCAGTGAGTCAGTCATAAGGTCCCAAAGGCGAGACATATTGGCTATGCCAATGCTTGTTTTTCTCAGGTTGGCCTGAACATTACCCGATCCTGATTGTCTGCCATTTTAGCCCCGCCCCTATTGATTAACATTAGCCACGCCCCTTCATTTGCCAGGTTCGCCCCCCCCTGGAAAAATTTCTGCGGACGCCCATGCTTGCAGTATTGGTTCTATGCTGTCCAATCGCCTTCCAGTACCAAGGGGCATAAGGTATTCCATCATCCCTCCATCACAGTCGTTGTCTTACACACCTACCCTGCTTTCCGTGCCGACCCATTCTTTCGAGCCCCCCTCCACGCTTCTCACAGCACCATCACTGATGATGAATTGCAGCACGTGGCACGCGCCCGTTGCCTCGCGCTCTAGATCATAGGACGCCTCGACTTGAAACAATTCCGAGGCAGCAATCACCAAGTCCGCTTCTATTGACATTTTAAAAATAGTGGCAAGTGGAAGAAGGGTTAAAAGACTGCGCGTGTACTCGAAGGCTCGTCACGAGCGCGTGCCTGCCAGCCGCCCAATTAAAAAAAGTCACTGACGCTACGTTTAGCATGAGCTGCCGGGGGCTTCCATGACAAGTATAGTTGATGTAATTGCTCGTAGTAACTGAGTGTTCGATGTTCGCTGCTTTTCATTCCAGCGACAGATGTGCCATCAGCTCGCTTGGACACTAGTTGGGGGCATTAAACGAATACAAAAAAATGTTTTAAACAATGTTGGCAGAGGTTTGAAGTTAACATCACACGATGTACAGAAAGATGCTTGTATAGATAATAAAGTTTACCTTTCTGAATTCCAGCAGTCTTCCACAGCAGGACTTCCCATCACGCTAAATTCTTCCATCCAAAATGAATCGAAACTCATTAAATCACAGCTGCCCATGAATGCAGCTGCCCGGCTGTTTCTCCAAACATCCCACTTTGCGCAAGCAGTGCTTGTTTGCACAGACAGGGACTTTGGTCCCCAAAGGACTGCCCTATTTACTCAAGCCTTGCGCCACCTCTGCTTTAAATTCCCAAATTGATCCACTGGAATCAGAAATTGAGCCGCTCTGCCCGAGAGCCCACGCGCGGTCCTGCCTGAGATGGATCGCTTTCCGTCTTGCCTCCGAGGGAAGGGGGGTGCTCC